>NC_140418.1:51405000-52655000 GCF_965140295.1 Lepidochelys olivacea
TCCATTTTTTTCTAAGTCACATTAGGCACTTCCCTCTCTTTTCAGAGAGTATTGGTAACCCTTGGTTATCTAGTATTCCTTACAGACATTAACAGTGCCTGGGATACCAATACAGTCCCTTTGGAAATATTACTTACACAGTAGAACCTCAGAGTTATGAACACCAGAGTTATGAACTGACCAGTTACCCACACACCTCATTTGGAGCTGGAAGTATGCAATCAGGCAGCAGCAGAGATTTAAAAAAAAAAAAAAAGGCAAATACAGTACAGCTCTGTGTTAAACGTAAACTACTAAAAAACAAAGAGAAAGTTTTAAAAAAAGATTTGACACAGTAAGGAAACTGTTCCTGTGTATGTTTCATTTAAATTAAAATGGTTAAAGGCATTTTTCTTCTGTATAACAAAGTTTCAAAGCTGTTGTAAACTTTTGAAAGAACAACCATAACGTTTTGTTCAGAGTTACGAACATTTCAGAGTTACAAACAACCTCCATTCCTGAAAAAAGAAAAGGAGGACTTATGGCACCTTAGAGACAAACAAATTTATTTGAGCATAAGCTTTCATGAGCTACAGCTCACCATTCCTGAGTTATTCATAACTCTGAGGTTCTGCTGTATTGGAGTAGCATAATGGTATTTGGTACATGTAACACCATAGACAGATATAAGAATCGTAGGTAAGGCTGCGAGTTTGTCACGGAAGTCATGGATTCTGTGACTTTCTGGGACCTCTGTGATTTCTGCAGTGGCTGGTGCGGCTAGCCTAGGGGCTGCCTGAGCCGGTCGGGCAGCCCCTGGGCCAGCTGCACTGGCCGCTGCTGAGGCAGTCTTGGGCCATCCTCATCCCCAGCAGAAGCAGGAGTTTGGGTATGGGAAAGGGCAGGGGTTTGGGGCATGGGAAGGCTTCAGGCAGCGCTTACCTAGGGGCTCTCCCCGGAAGTGGTGACATGTCCCTCCCTCACTCAGCTCCTACCTCTGCATGCTGCCTCCGCCCACAGGCACCGCCCCCGCAGCTCCCATTGGTTGCAGTTCCCGGCCGATCAGAGCTGCAGACCTGGCTCTTGGGGCGGCAGCATTCAGAGCTAGGAGCTGAGGGAGGGAGTAGGGACATGTCGCCATTTCCGAGGAGCCAGATAGGGAGCCTGCCAGCCCCGCCAACTCCCCCCTCCAGTACCCACAGCGCCCCCCCCCCCGCACCTGCGGTACCCCCAGGCCACCCCCTCCCTGAGCACCATGGTGTCCCTTCCCTGAGCACCCGCGGCACCCCCTGGGCCACCCCCCACCAGCAGCCACAGCACCCCTGCCCCCCTCCAGATTTAGTCAGGGGTATATAGTACAAGTCATGGACAGGTCATGGGCCGTGAATTTTTGTTTACTGCCTGTGACCTGTTCGTGACTTTTACTAAAAATACCCATGACTAAAATGTAGCCTTAATCATAGGCCTTCTGGCTCCTGGTCTGCTGTGTCTGGGAATGACCTGAGTTGTCATCACAGTGCTGGCAGATCCCTAAAGATAAATCACTGTGAAGTGTAAGAAGGAGAGCATGTGTACGTGGTGCATCAAGGAAGGGGTCTGGAGTCGGAACTGCTGAGTTCTGCCTCTGCCACTGTATTGCCATGTGACCACAGGTAAGTCACAGCTTCCTCATTTGTAAAATGGCAGGTAGTAATGATCCTGTTTGACAGAATGAGTTGTGAGGCTTAATTCACACAAAGAGGACCTGAAATGGAAAAGCAAAGTACAATTCTGATTATGGGACTGACGGCGTGTCCACAAGTGGCATTTACAAGCAGGTGTTTCTTATGAAATGCTTAAAACTAGGGCTGTCGATTAATCGCAATTAACTCACATGATTAACTCAAAAAAATTAATCGTAATTAATCACAGTTTTAATCGCACTGTTAAACAATAGAATACCAATTGAAATTTATTAAATATTCTGGATGTTTCTCTACATTTTCAAATATATTGATTTCAATTACAACACAGAATACAAAATGTGCAGTACTCACTTTATATTATTTTTATTACAAATATTTGGTCTGTAAAAATGATAAACGAAAGAAATAGTATTTTTCAATTCACCTCATACAAGTACCATGGTGCAATCTCTTTATGATGAAAGCACAACTTATAAATGTAGATTTTTTTTGTTATATAACTGCACTCAAAAACAAAACAATGTAAAACTTTTAGAGCCTACAAGTCCACTCGGTCTTACTTCTTGTTCAGCCAATCGCTAAGACAAACAAGTTAGTTTACATTTACGGGAGATAATACTGCCCGCTTCTTATTTACAATGTCACCTGAAAGTGAGAACAAGCATTTGCATGGCATTTTTGTAGCTGGCATCGCAAGGTATTTACATGCCAGATCTGCCAACCATTCATATGCCCTTTGCCCACCTTTCCAGAGGACATGCTTCCATGCTGATGACGCTCGTTAAAAAAATGCGTTAATTAAATATATGACTGAACTCCTTGGGGGAGAATAGTATGTTTCCTGCTCTGTGTTGTATCCGCATTCTGCCATATATATCATGTTATAGCAGTCTCGGATGATGACCCAGCATGTTGTTCATTTTAAGAACACTTTCACTGTAGATATCACAAAACGCAAAGAAGGTACCAATGTGAGATTTCTATAGATAGCTACAGCACTCAACCCAAGATTTAAGAATCTGAAGTGCCTTCCAAAATTTGTTTCATTCGAGGTGTGTAGTGTGCTTTCAGAAGTCTTAAAAGAGCAGCACTCCCAATGTGGAAACTACAGAACCTGAACGACCAAAGAAGAAGATCAATCTTCTGCTGGTGGCATCTGACTCAGATGATGATAATGAACATGCGTTGGTCTGCACTGCTCTGGATCGTTATCGAGCAGAACCCGTCATCAGCATGGACGCATGTCCTCTGGAAAGGTGGTTGAAGCATGAAGGTTCATATGAATCTTTAGTGCATCTGGCATGTAAATATTTTGCAATGCCAGCTACAACAGTGCTATGCGAACACCTGTTCTCACTTTCAGGTGACATTGTGAACAAGAAGCGGGCAGCATTATCTCCTGCAAATGTAAACAAACTTGATTGGCTGAGCACGAAGTAGGACTGAGTAGACTTGTAGGCTCTAAAGTTTTACATTGTTTTACTTTTGCATGCAGTTACTTTTTTGTACATAATTCTACATCTGTACATTCATGATAAAGAGATTTCACTACAGTACTTGTATTAAGTGAATTGAAAAATACTATTTTTTATTTTTCAGTGCAAATATTTATAATAAAAAATAAATATAAAGTGAGCACCATACACTTTGTATTCTGTGTTGTAATTTAAATCAATATATTTGAAAATGTGGCAAATATCCAAAAATATTTATATAAATAGTATTCTATTATTAACAGTGTGATTAATCGTGATTAATTTTTTTAAATTGCTTGACAGCTCTACTTAAAACTTTTTCATACACTGATGCTTTCACTGTCTCTGGCTCAGTATCATGCAGATCTCCTAAATCTTCTCTTTGGATCCTGAGATCCTGGTCAGACTTTGCAGGCTAAAGAATTGGTGCCACCCATACCTCTGAACAACCCCTTCATTATGGAGTACAAACTCAAACTCAATTCACTTCTCTCCCACACAAATCAGAGGTTCGCACTTTTCATTCTAAACGAGGCTCAGTTATGGTAATGGCTAAGAGCCCCAGATATGAGCCAGGATCCCATTGTGCTAGGTGCTGTACAAACAGAACAAGAAGCTCCCTGGCCTAAAGAGTTTACAATCTAAATAAAAGCATAAGTAGCTGTGGGCACAGGCGCTGACTTTTCAAACTGCCAAGGGGGTGCTCCGACTCTGCCCCAGGACATGCCCCTACTCCACCCCTTCTCCCAAGACCCCACCCCAGTTCCTCCCTCCTTCCTCACCAGGAGGAGCTGATCTGCAGGGCCACCAGTGGGTGCAGAGCACCCAACATTTTTTCCCCAATGGTGCTCCAGCCCCGAAGCACCCATGAAGTCAGTGCCTATGGCTGCGGGTTGACTTAACAGGACTTGGGTCCATTGGTTTGGAAGCTGTAGCAGACTAAAAAAGTTCTGTACGTGGTCTAGCCCAGAGGTGGGCAAACTACAGCCAGCGGGCCGTGGTCTAGCCCAGAGGTGGGCAAACTACAGCCCGCGGGCCACATCCGGCCCGCGGGACCCTCCTGCCCAGTCCCTGAGCTCCTGGCCTGGGAGGCTAGTCCTGGGCGCCCCACGCCCCGCTGCCTTCCCTCCCCCACAGCCTCACCTCGCCGCCAGCACAATGCTCTGGGCGACGGGGTGAGCTCCTGGGGCAGCGCAGCTGCAGAGCCTGGCTGACCTGGTGCTCTGTGCTGTGCGGCTGTAGCATCACCAACCACTGGTGCTCTGGGCAGCACAGTAAGGGGGCAGGGGAGTTGGGGGAGAGAGACAGGTGCGAGGACAGGGGTTGGGGCGGTCAGAGGGTGGGGAACAGGGGCGTTGGATATGGTAGAGGTCCCGGGGAGGGGCAGTCAGGAAGGAGAGGAGGGGTAGGATGGGGCGGCAGGGGGCAGTCAGGGGACAGGGAGAAGGGGGGGGTTGGATGTGGCCGGGGTCCCGGGGGGGGGCAGTCAGGAATGAGAGGAGGGGTTGAATGAGGCAGTGGGGATCTGGGTGTGGTCAGGGGATAGGGAGCGGGGGCAAGGATCCCAGGGGGGCCGTCAGGAACAGGGGGGTTGGATGGGGCACGACCCACAGGGGGGGCATGACCCCTCCCCTAACTGGCCCTCCATACAATTTCCAAAACCTGAGGCAGCCTTCAGGCGAAAAAGTTTGCCCGCCCCTGGTCTAGCCCCTGGAAGTGGACAAAGACAATACCATTTGCATGGATACTCAGCTAGGATGTGTGAATCCCTTTCTGCCACACCTTTAAGCTGCTGCCTTGTGCTCCATATTCTGTTTGTTTATTTTTTAAGAGAGAGCTGGTTGGGAAATGTGCTGGGGGGAGCAATGTGCAAGATTTCTTCCTGGTTTTTTTGCTGGATTTTCATTTTCTGATCACCTCTGCTTTATAGATGCTGCCATCGCCATTCGGTTCTGGTTATAAACTGTTCATGGCAGAGTGGAGCTTCTGATGTCCCTCGTGTCTATTTTTAGTGAAGTACATCTCAGGGGCAGACCAAATGAGGCTATTTGTGTCTTTGTGTACTGTATTTGCAAGCAACGCTTTCTCTTTATCTTAACAGAAGATAAGTTTAAATGTGTTTGTCCCAGTCTTTAGTCACCATAGCAAAGGAAGAGAAAACATACGTACAGGAAACACAAAAAGCAATAGTAGAGATAAAAAGAGTAAGTTAACATTACCCTCATTGTAGGAAACTCATTAGAGGACAGAGAAACTTGTGTTCCTACTAATTTGGGTCTTCTGTGATTAACTCAGTTCTCAGACTTCAAGCCAAGTCTTTCTCTAACCTGCACCTCACCGGAGCCCCACGGAACAATAGGGACACACAACTCAATAGTTTCTTGTTAACTTCATTTCTGGACTGAAGGCAAAACCCAAACTATTCTGTCTGACCTCTAGTCAATGTATCCATTTCACCAACTCTGCTCCACATTCCAGAACCTCCTCACTAACACATACACAGGCAAGACTCCTGGGACATTATCTCAGCATCTCCTGCCATCAACTCCAGAATGTCTTGGGGACCAGCTTTCTCGCAAAAAAGGGTCAGTTAAAAAGTCACATTTTATATGACAGTCCAACATCTCCTTGGGAGCCAATGTGTGAAGAGAAGACTGTCAGGTCTGTCAAATTATTCTTGCCTTTACTTGTTAAAGAGAATTTAATGAGGAAGATTTTACTGATTTATTGTGAAGGTTGCTGGAGGCTGGACGCTTTACTTTAAAAGGTAAGCGCAGCAACATTTCATCAGGAAGGCAGCACATATTAAAATGAGACAAATAAACCAAAACAAGTCCATTGGGCTTAATATCAAGCTAATTGTTTCTGACTAGCTCTTTTTTCCATCTGTAGATTCCTGACACTGTTCACTTTCAAGGTGAGATGAAATGATACAAAACTACAAGGAAGTAACATGTCCACCAAACTAAATGGACCTGTATCTCTTCTAGTGGGGACCCTGTATATATCGATGAGTTCTGTTTATTTTATGTCCATGAAAAGGTGTCTAGGCACCTTTCATATAGTTTAAAAATCTAATATAGCCATACAATCCACATCAGGTCCAGTGTGGGACAGAGTCACAGGATGATTGGCCCCTTTAGAAGGGAGTGGGGCCCAGTGCACCTGGATTGATTACCTGTTGCCCATCTGGGCTTAATAGAAGGCACCAAAGGCTTATAAAGGGGTAGATGGCTGCAGGTGGTTGGCAGATGTCCACAAACACTGCAGGGACTAAGAAGGTTCCTGCAGGGCCCTGACTCAGCAGGGGATAGAGCAAACTTCCAGCAAGAGGTGCTGGGAGAGTAATAAGACAGACCCTCAGGGAGCAAGGGCTGTGCCCAGCTTAGGACTGAGGCAAAAGAAATGAGCTTTCAGGAGAAACACAGACCCTCAGAGAGTGGGGAGCTGGGCTGCTGAAACAGGGATGAAAACCATATAGGTCTGAGGTCTATTTTTGAGAGATTGGTGTAGGACAGCTGCCCCAGCCCTTCCAGCTAGAGTGGAACCTGGCTCTTCCCAGGGAGAACCCCAAAGTTCCCTGCTGGGAGATCATCCTTACCAGGGAAGCCTCCCTCACTCCCCCTCCTTCTTTCCCGTTCCTCTGACTTGTGCTCTCTAGCATGGGGATGTGAGGGGGTTACCCTCCCTCAGCCTCCAGCCCGCCGTTGATGAGACACAGGTGCACTGGCTCTGCTTGCTCTTAAAGGCCACCCTGTGACAGATATCCTCACCTTAGAGCTCAGAGAATAAGTAACCCACCAGAGCATGAAGTTATCCCACTGGCTCCCACAATTCCAACCTTTCACCCCATACCTTCTCCCTTTCCCAATTCCTTAGGGGTGTGGATTGCAGTGTGTCCTGAAGCCCAACATATTTGGGCTATTTCAGAATATGGGGGTGGGGAAGGGATGAAATCCACAGTAAAAGGGCCCTCTTGGGGAGCCCCTAATTGGCAGTTCCTTCCCTTTTAAACCAAGAACACTCCAGCTGAAGAGCCTTCATTGGTGCAGTACTGCTCAGGGAGAAAGAGGTGGTCTCTCAAAGAAGCTGGCCCCAACCCCCTAGGACTTTATAGGTCTAACACCTCACCATAAGCTATTAAACAAAGGGAATGAAGTAGGTGAGTCAAGAGGCTCATCTTATTTTCCAAACAAGAATATATCCCATCTCTACTTCCCTGTTTCAGTGTATGATCTGCACCACACCTCCCTTCCCCAGCTCCCCCTGAAAAGTTCCACCCTTTCCTACTGAGATGGAGGTTTGGGCACCACGCACACCGCTGAGGCATGTTATCATCAGCTCACGAAACAGAGGAGATCCAAGTCTGGAGAGAGCAAGTTATCACAAGTTAATGTTTTCAGGACTGGTGTCTGTTTTCACATCCCAGGAAGCAGGACACTATCCCCTTAACATAGTGGGACACACCAGGTTGGAAGGGGGAAGATGCTGAGGAGTGGGGAACAGCTGACCGCTACAAAAGTGTGTGTGTGTGAGAGGGAGAAAGAGAGAGTGAGAGAGCCTGATGAAATCAGACCAGAGGTTACCCTGAAGATCCTGCTCTGTCTATTACTAAAAACTATAATTTTGCTAAAATGACACCATGTGGCTAAGTATGTGGCATAAATATTTGAGACTTACTAACATTTGGAGGTTAAACAAAACATTGGTGGAGAAGCCATGCTATGAAAATACCTTCTTAGGAATGGAAGGTGGAATGGGAGGAACAAACCTTTTGAAGATATTTGGAGATATATCAAGCTTTGTTAGAACTCATCTATGCACCACTGAAATCAATAGGAGCATTGCCATTGAGTTCAGTGAGAGTAGAATCAATCACTTATTGCTGTTGTTCTATTTCCCTGCTTCCTATTCCAGCACTAAGCTTGAATTTAAAAGAAAACACACTGCAGCTTCTTTTGTGAGGTAGAAATTCTGTCAGCACGTGTATCCTGGAGACAGTTGGCATAAGATGAAGGAACAGCAGCAGCTAGAACTGGGATGTGGTTCTTTAATACTTAACCTCCTCTAGCATTGGGTTTTTTAATCAGTTTGTGTGTTATCCTCCATCCCAGTTCAAAGAAGGTTTTTCCCCTAGAGATTTCAGATCTTGGTCCCAGGGGCAAGGAGAACAGAGGACTCTCCCTGAAGGCTTCAGGGGCTGAATGTGGCCTCAATTACTCCAGTGTAATCAGGAAGAAGTGACTCCACTGAAGTAGGTAGAACTGAAGCAACATACATGAAATTAGAATCAGGCCCAATATCTGTTTCAGGAGGAGTCTCAGATAGGTCCATCCATAAAGAGTTCAGATCCCTCCACTGGGGGATGGTTGCCCTTGAAGATGTCGAATCTCTTCCCTGGAAGATGGTCTGAAGTCTTTATCTTTTTGGTTCTGGATTGTGTATCTCATTTTCTGCTTCAAGATGTGGAACTATTGGATTCAATGGCAATAGATACACAGGTCTCTTCAGAGTTTAATCTAAGTTTGACTAGGAATCCAGCCCTATTAAGGGTTCCCTGATAAACTTGATGTTAACATAGTACATCAGCTAAGGGGTCTGTTCTCCCACTTACATATAGGGAATTCCATGCATGTGGCTTGCATTACTATAAATTTATGCCTGCATAAATCCCCCATGCATTATTGGCAGAGTAGACTCCCAACTCAGAACAGCTGAACTGATGAGTATGAAATCCTGGTGTCTCTGATTTCTAGGATATCTTTATTTACTATATACATCTATTTTTGCTACCATCAGGCCTGCAAAGTCAGTGTTACTATTTTTGTCATCCCTGACCTTCTTCTTTGTATTATTATTATTATGTTATTTATATTGTACCCAAAGTGTTTTATACTATGTTAATTGCCAAGTACAAGATTCTTGCTCTTAGGAATAGATAAATAAATAATATGTTCTGTTTTCTGTTACTCTGTTAGTCATTGTAGGGATAAGCTGATGATGATTACTGACGTAACATTAAAAAGGTCATAGAGGAGTTTTTATACTAAGTGCTGAGGGACAGCCCAAAGGTGTGGAGGAGCACATGGTATGGACAGAGATATCCCTTAGGGAAGGATTTATTAAAGGGGAATCTCTATATCCTAGTAAAGAAAAGAGGATAGAAATTGATCAAGTACAGGTAGGAAATAAAGAAAAACAGTCAAATGAATACACGTTCCATTCAACTACCTCACATGATGGCAGACAAGTAAATATTGACAAATTTTATAACTGCTTGTATACAAATGCTAGAAGTCTAAATACTAAGTTGGGTGGATTTGACTGTCTGGTATTAAATGAGGATATTGATAGAATAGGCATCACAGAAACTTGGTAGAATTATGATAATGGGAAACAGTAATACTAAGGTAATATATATATAGGAATGACAGAGTAGGTTGCCCTAGTGGGGGAGTAGAACTATATGTGAATGAAAGCATAGACTCAAATATAGTAAAAATCTTAAATTAATCAGATTGTACCATAGAATTGCTATGCGTAGAAATTCCATTTTGAATAATAAGAGTAAAACAGTAAGAATACACAATGGACCACCTGACCAGGATGGTGACAGTGATTGTGAAATGCTCAGGGAGATTAGATAGGCTACAAAACCAGAAAACCCAGTAATAATGGGGGACTTCAATATTCCCATATTGACTGGGTACGTGTCACCTCAGACTGGGATGCAGAGATAAAATTTCTTGACACCATTAATGGCTGCTTCTTGAAAGCAGCTAGTTCAGGAACCCAAAAGGGGAGAGGTAATTCTTGATTTTATCCTAAGTGGAGCACAGGATCTGGTCCAAGATATAGCTGAATTGCTTGGTAATAGCAACCATAATGTAATTAAATATAATATCTTGGCAGGAGCTACAATACCAAAGAAACCCACTACAGCAGCATTTAACTTCAAAAAAGGGAAATACACAAAAATGAGGAAGCTAGTTAAATGAAAATTAAAAGGAATAGTCACTAGAGTGAAATGCCTGCAAACGGCATGGAAACTATTTTAAAACACAATAATAGAGGCTCAAACTAAATTATACCCAAGTAACCAAAAAAAAAAAAAAAAGACCAACCAACAAACAAAACCTAAACCAAGGCACCATGGCTAAACAGCAGAGTAAAAGAGGTGAGTAGAGGCAAAAAGGCATGCTTTAAAAATCAGAAGGGATAATGACTTAGCCACTCCAGCGAGAAACTGCTGAATTGGAATTCATTTGCAAATTGGATACTATTAATTTAGGCTTAAATAGAGACTTGGAGTGGCTAAGTCATTATGCAAGGTAGCCTGTTTCCTCTTGTTTTTTCCTACCCCCCCCCCCAGATGTTCTGGTTTAACTTGGATTTAAACTTGAAGAGTGGTCAGTTTGGATGAGCTATTACCAGCAGGAGAGTGAGTTTGTGTGTGTATGGGGGTGGGGGAGGGGATGTGAGAAAACCTGGATTTGTGCAGGAAATAGCCCAACTTGATTGTCATTGTCACGGTTCCTCCCCCACTCTGAACTCTAGGGTACAGATGTGGGGACCTGCATGAAAAACCTCCTAAGCTTATCTTTACCAGCTTAGGTCAAAACTTCCCCAAGGTACAAAATATTACACCTTGGACTGGCCGCTACCACCACCAAACTAATACTGGTTACTGGGGAAGAGCTGTTTGGACGCGTCCTTCCCCCCAAAATACTTCCCAAAACCTTGCACCCCACTTCCTGGACAAGGTTTGGTAAAAAGCCTCACCAATTTGCCTAGGTGACTACAGACCCAGACCCTTGGATCTTAAGAATAATGAACAATCCTCCCAACACTTGCACCCCCCCTTTCCTGGGAAATGTTGGATAAAAAGCCTCACCAATTTGCATAGGTGACCACAGACCCAAACCCTTGGATCTGAGAACAATGAAAAAGCATTCAGTGTTTTACAAGAAGACTTTTAATAAAAAATAGAAGTAAATAGAAATAAAGAAATCCCCCCTGTAAAATCAGGATGGTAGATATCTTACAGGGTAATTAGATTCAAAAACATAGAGAACCCCTCTAGGCAAAACCTTAAGTTACAAAAAAGATACACAGACAGAAATAGTTATTCTATTCAGCACAATTCTTTTCTCAGCCATTTAAAGAAATCATAATCTAACACATACCTAGCTAGATTACTTACTAAAAGTTCTAAGACTCCATTCCTGTTCCGTCCCCGGCCAAGACGACTACAGACAGACAGACCCTTTGTTTTTCTCCCTCCTCCCAGCTTTTGAAAGTATCTTGTCTCCTCATTGGTCATTTTGGTCAGGTGCCAGCGAGGTTACCTTTAGCTTCTTAACCCTTTACAGGTGAGAGGAGCTTTCCCCTGGCCAGGAGGGATTTCAAAGGGGTTTACCCTTCCCTTTATATTTATGACACGCCCCCCAAATCTCAGCTAGGGTGAAACACTGGCTGGGATTTCTTCCTGGAGCTCTAGGAAAACAGAGTTAATAAGACACATGCATCTCTAAATATACTACCAAGTACATAAAGACTAACAATATTTTCCACATCTCAAGGACGATTTTAACCAGTTGATTCTGGGAAACTTTCACGGGAGAGTGCATCAGCCACTTTGTTAGAAGCTCCTGAGATGTGTTGGATGTCGAAATCAAAATCTTGGAGAGCTAAACTCCACCGAAGAAGTTTTTTGTTAGTTTCTTTGACGGTGTGAAGCCACTTTAGTGCAGCATGGTCGGTTTGCAGGTGGAAACGCCGTCCCCAAACATATGGGCGTAGCTTTTCCAGAGCGTAGACAATGGCATAACATTCTTTTTCAGTGACTGACCAGTTGCTTTCCCTCTCAGACAGTTTTTTGCTGAGAAACACTACAGGGTGGAATTCTTGATCAGGTCCTTTCTGCATTAAAACTGCTCCCACACCACGCTCAGATGCATCTGTGGTTACTAGGAACGGTTTGTCAAAGTCTGGGGCCCTTAGTACAGGGTCAGACATGAGTGTCGCTTTAAGCTTGTTAAAGGCCTTCTGACACTTTCCGGTCCACTGAACAGCATTTGGCTGTTTCTTTTTGGTTAGGTCTGTCAGTGGGGCAGCGATTTGGCTGTAGTGCGGTACAAATCGTCTGTAATAACCGGCCAAGCCTAAGAAGGATTGAACCTGTTTCTTTGACTTTGGGACAGGCCACTTTTGGATAGCATCCACTTTGGCCTGTAGGGGGCTGATAGTTCCTTGACCCACCTGGTGTCCAAGGTAAGTCACTCTGTTTAGGCCTATTTGACACTTCTTAGCCTTAACAGTTAGTCCTGCCTCCCTTATGCGCTCAAGGACTTTTTGTAGATGTTCCAGGTGGTCTGCCCAGGAATCCGAAAATATGGCCACATCGTCAAGGTAGGCGACTGCATATTCTCCTAATCCCGCTAGGAGACCATCTACAAGTCTTTGGAAAGTGGCGGGTGCATTTCGCAGCCCGAAAGGGAGTACATTAAATTCATACAGCCCGAGATGTGTGATGAAGGCTGACCTTTCCTTGGCAGATTCATCTAGCGGTACCTGCCAGTACCCCTTGGTTAAGTCCAAGGTAGAGATGAACTGGGCCCGTCCCAGTTTCTCTAATAGTTCATCAGTGCGTGGCATTGGATAGTTGTCTGGGCGAGTTACAGCATTTAGCTTACGGTAGTCCACGCAAAAACGTATTTCCCCATCTGGTTTGGGAACTAGAACCACTGGACATGCCCATGCACTTTCAGAGGGGCGGATTACACCCATCTGTAACATATCCTGGATCTCCCGTTCTATAGCAGTTTTAGCTTGAGGAGACACCCGGTAAGGGTGGACCCTAATTGGGTGAGCATTACCTGTGTCAATGGAGTGGTATGCCCGTTCAGTCAGTCCTGGGGTGGCTGAGAACATTGGCGCGTAGCTAGTGCACAGCTCCTGGATCTGCTGTCGCTGCATACGCCCAAGGGTCATGGAGAGGTTCACCTCTTCCACATCACCAGCACATTTCCCTTCGTAATAGACACCTTCAGGCCACTCAGCGTCGTCTCCTCCCTGGGCTGTAAACTGACAAACCTTTAATTCTCTGGAATAAAAGGGCTTTAGAGAATTAATATGATACACCTTAGGCTTTCGGTTGGAGGTGGGGAATGCTATGAGATAATTAACAGCTCCCAGGTGCTCCTAGACCACGAATGGCCCTTCCCACGATGCTTCCATTTTATGGGCCTGGAGCGCCTTTAAGACCATGACCTGGTCTCCTACTTTGAAGGAACGCTCTCTGGCATGTTTATCATACCAGGCTTTTTGCTCTTTTTGAGCATCCTGTAAGTTTTCTCTAGCAAGGGCTAAAGAGGTTCGGAGGGTGTTTTGTAGGTTGGTTACAAAGTCCAGAATGTTAGTTCCTGGAGAAGGTGTAAATCCCTCCCATTGCTGCTTCACCAACTGCAATGGCCCCTTAACCTCACGGCCATATACAAGTTCAAATGGGGAAAACCCTAAACTGGGATGTGGTACAGCTCTGTAGGCAAAGAGCAACTGCTGCAATACTAGGTCCCAATCATTGGAGTGCTCATTTACGAATTTACGTATCATGGCCCCCAAAGTTCCATTAAACTTCTCCACCATGCCATTTGTTTGATGATGGTAAGGAGTGGCAACCAAGTGATTTACCCCATGAGCTTCCCAAAGGTTTTTCATAGTTCCTGCCAGGAAATTAGTCCCTGCATCTGTGAGGATGTCGGAGGGCCAACCTACCCTGGCAAAAATGTCTGCTAGTGCCTGGCACACACTTTTAGCCCTGGTGTTGCTTAGAGCTACTGCTTCCGGCCATCGGGTGGCAAAATCCATGAAAGTCAGTATGTACTGCTTTCCTCTGGGTGTCTTTTTCGGAAAAGGACCCAGAATATCCACAGCTACTCGCTGAAATGGAACTTCAATGATGGGGAGTGGCTGGAGAGGAGCTTTGACCTGGTCTTGGGGTTTTCCCACTCTTTGGCACACCTCACAAGACTGGACATAGGTAGAAACATCCTTGCCCATTCCCTCCCAGTGGAATGACCCCCCCAAACGGTCTTTGGTCCTGTTCACCCCAGCATGGCCACTAGGGTGATCATGGGCTAAGCTCAAGAGCTTGGCCCGGTATTTAGTTGGAACTACCAACTGTCTCTGAGGATGCCAGTCTTCCTGGTGTCCCCCAGAAAGAGTTTCCTTGTATAAAAGTCCTCTTTCTACAACAAACCTGGATCGATTAGAAGAGCTGAGAGGCGGTGGGTTGCTCCGTGCCGCCGTCCACGCTCTCTGGAGGCTTTCATCTGCTTCCTGTTCGGTCTGGAACTGTTCCCTTGATGCTGGAGACATCAGTTCCTCATTGGATTGGGGACATAGGCTTGGTCCCTCTGGAAGCGATATAGGGGATGGAGCTGTTTCTGTTGACTGTGAACCGCTCTCCGCTGGTGCACTATGTTGGGATTCAGGCTCCGGCTGAGCCTCTTGTGTAGGGTTATCGGCTGCTGCCAGTTCAGGTTCGGTGGGGCCCTCTGGTGTTGAGGTTGCAAGTACTGGATTCAGTGCTGGCACGGGGTCTGGTGTTGGTTGTTTGGCTGGTTCCGGTTCTGGGACTGGTTCCGTCTGGGTCTCTGGGACTGGATCCACTACTGCTGTTGCAGACATTGGCCTGGGGTCCAGGTCCATCACCTCTGACTGGGTCCTGATAGAAGTTTCCGGAACAGAGCTAGGCCTCACGGCTTGTTTAGCCTGGCTGCGGGTGACCATTCCCACCCTCTTGGCCTGCTTCACATGATTGGCCAAGTCTTCCCCCAACAGCATGGGAATGGGATAATCATCATAGACTGCAAAAGTCCACATTCCTGACCAGCCCTTGTACTGGACAGGCAACTTGGCTGTAGGCAAATTGAAAGAGTTGGACTTGAAGGGTTGAATCGTCACTTGGATCTCTGGGTTGATTAAATTGGGGTCCACTAAGGAAGCATGGATAGCTGACACTTGTGCTCCGGTGTCCCTCCACGCGGTGACCTTCTTCCCGCCCACACTCACAGTTTCCCTCCGCTCCAAGGGTATCTGGGAGGTATCTGGGCCTGTGGACCTTTGGTGTGATTCCGGTGCAATGAACTGTAATCTGTTGGGGTTCTTGGGGCAGTTGGCCTTTACATGCCCCAGCTCGTTACATTTAAAACATCGTCCAGCTGACGGGTCACCGGGGCGAGGTGGGTTGCTGGAGAACGGGGTGGTGGGACGATAAGGGGTCTGGAGGGTTCTTTGGGAGGTAGGTGGGGCTTTGGGCGGCCCCCGGTAATAGGGTGTGGTCTGGGGTGGTCCCTTCTGGTCTCCGCTCCAACTGCGACCAGTTTTCTTCTTCTCTGCCACCTCCACCCATCTGGCTCCAATCTCTCCTGCCTCGATTACAGTTTTGGGTTTCCCATCTAGGATGTATCTTTCTATTTCCTCAGGAACACCCTCTAAGAATTGTTCCATTTGCATTAGGAAGGGCAAATTTACTGGAGATTCAACACTTGCTCCTGATATCCAGGCATCCCAATGTTTCACAATGTGGTAGGCATGTCGGGTAAATGACATGTCTGGTTTCCACCTTAGGGCTCGGAACCTCCGACGAGACTGCTCGGGTGTTATCCCCATTCTGACTCTCGCCTTGGATTTAAACAGTTCATACTTGTTCATATGTTCTTTAGGCATTTCAGCTGCCACCTCAGCTAAGGGTCCACTGAGCTGCGGCCTCAGCTCTACCATGTATTGGTCAGTAGAGATGTTGTACCCAAGGCAGGCCCTTTCGAAGTTTTCTAAGAAGGCCTCAGTATCATCACCTGCCTTGTAGGTGGGGAACTTTCTGGGATGGGAAGTGGTACCTGGAGAAGGATTGCTAGGGTTTGTTGGTATATTCTGCTGGGCCTTTATCCTCTCCATCTCCTCCACATGCTTCCTTGCCTCCATTTCCCTCTTGTGGGCAGCCTCCTGTACCTCCTTCTCCAGCCGCATGAGTTCTATCTGTCTTTCATGTTCCCTTTGTTTTTCCTCAGCCTGAAATTTGGCTAATTCCAGCTGTAGTCGAGCCGAGGATTTGGCCATTCTAACCTCTCTGTTTTTAACTAACTTTACACCCGAGGTTTAGAAATAAACAAACAAAACTTGGCTGTAAAATTTTGCTGTGCTGGAATAGAATACCTATTCTCTGATAGTGATTGTCAGCCTACAGAAAAAGACAATTCCCTTGTCTCTGCTCTGGGCCCAAATTAAAGCAAAAAACCTCCAACTACTTGGAAACCTGCTTACCCAGCCCAAAGGAAAAAAAAAATTTCTTTTCAAACCTGTGCTCCTTGTAAAACAAAAAAAAAATCAAAATCCTAAAAAAAACCCTGCCATTTTTGTCTCCAGGCAAATGGGTAGAGCACACACCCCCTATTTACTTTTAGGAAGAAAAGAAAAAAAAAACCTCTGGGTTGGAAGACTGTGAATTTCCCTGCAGGAGTTAAGTACCCTGCCTCCAGGCAAAGAAAACCTGCAATTCACAAGATAATCCCCTTTTGTCTCTGCTTGGCCACAAAGCAGAGAGAAACCAAGCTGCTTTCAGTTTCAAAGCTGCTTCCTGGACTTCCTAAAAATTCCTTTTTAAAAATCTGTATTTCTAGTTCAAAAAATCTCAACTGGATCTCAAAATGATTTCAGGTTAATCCCACCACTGTGCCACCATGTCACGGTTCCTCCCCCACTCTGAACTCTAGGGTACAGATGTGGGGACCTGCATGAAAAACCTCCTAAGCTTATCTTTACCAGCTTAGGTCAAAACTTCCCCAAGGTACAAAATATTACACCTTGGACTGGCCGCTACCACCACCAAACTAATACTGGTTACTGGGGAAGAGCTGTTTGGACGCGTCCTTCCCCCCAAAATACTTCCCAAAACCTTGCACCCCACTTCCTGGACAAGGTTTGGTAAAAAGCCTCACCAATTTGCCTAGGTGACTACAGACCCAGACCCTTGGATCTTAAGAATAATGAACAATCCTCCCAACACTTGCACCCCCCCTTTCCTGGGAAATGTTGGATAAAAAGCCTCACCAATTTGCATAGGTGACCACAGACCCAAACCCTTGGATCTGAGAACAATGAAAAAGCATTCAGTGTTTTACAAGAAGACTTTTAATAAAAAATAGAAGTAAATAGAAATAAAGAAATCCCCCCTGTAAAATCAGGATGGTAGATATCTTACAGGGTAATTAGATTCAAAAACATAGAGAACCCCTCTAGGCAAAACCTTAAGTTACAGAAAAGATACACAGACAGAAATAGTTATTCTATTCAGCACAATTCTTTTCTCAGCCATTTAAAGAAATCATAATCTAACACATACCTAGCTAGATTACTTACTAAAAGTTCTAAGACTCCATTCCTGTTCCGTCCCCGGCCAAGACGACTACAGACAGACAGACCCTTTGTTTTTCTCCCTCCTCCCAGCTTTTGAAAGTATCTTGTCTCCTCATTGGTCATTTTGGTCAGGTGCCAGCGAGGTTACCTTTAGCTTCTTAACCCTTTACAGGTGAGAGGAGCTTTCCCCTGGCCAGGAGGGATTTCAAAGGGGTTTACCCTTCCCTTTATATTTATGACAGTCATGCACATTGTGTAAAGAGTTGTCACTTTGGATGGGCTATCACCAGCAGGAGAGTGAATTTGTGGGGGGGGGTGGAGGGTGAGAAAACCTGGATTTGTGCTGGAAATGGCCCACCTGATGATCACTTTAGATAAGCTATTACCAGCAGGACAGTGGGGTGGGAGGAGGTATTGGTTCATATTCTCTGTGTATATATAAAGTCTGCTGCAGTTTCCACGATATGCATCTGATGAAGTGAGCTGTAGCTCACGAAAGCTTATGCTCTAATAAATTGGTTAGTCTCTAAGGTGCCACAAGTACTCCTTTTCTTTTTGTGGTATGTAATCTATCACTTAAATGAACCTCTGTACCAGATAGCTAATGTAATGCCAATTTTTGTAAAAGGCTCCAGAAGTGATCCTGGCAAGTACAGGCCAGTAAGACTAAGTTCAGTACTAGGCAAATTGCTTGAAACAATAATAAAGAACAGAATTATCAGACACATAGTTGAACACAAACTATATGTTGGGGAAGAGTCAAAATGTTTTTTGTAAAGAGAAACCATGCCTCAGAAATCTATTAGAATTATTTGAGGGTGTCAACAAGCATGGGAACAAGGGTGATCCAATTGATATATGTACTCGGACTTTCAGAAAGCCTTTGACAAGGTCCCCATCAAAGGACCTTAAATGAAGTAAGCAGTCAAGGGTAGGGCCCTATCAAATTCACGGTCCATTTTGGTCAGTTTCATGGTCATGGGATTTTTAAAATAGTAAATTTCATTATTTCTGCTATTTAAATCTGAAATTTCATGGTGTTGGAATTGTAGGGGTCCTGACCCAAAAAGGAGTTGTGGGGGTGTTGCAAGGTTATTGTAGAGGGAGTCGCGGTATTGCTACCCTTACTTCTGAGCTGCTGCTGGCAGCAGTGCTGCCTTCAGAGCTGAGCAGATGGAGAGTCCAGAGCCACTGCCAGCAGCAGCGCAGAAGCAAGGATGACACGGTATGGTATTGCCACCCTTACTTCTGTGCTGCTGCCCGCAGAACTGGGCCCTCAGTCAGCAGCTGCCACTCTCTGGCCACCCAGCTCTGAAGGCATCAGTGCAGAAGTAGGGGTGGCATGATATTGTATTGCCACCCTTAACTTCTGTACTGCTGTTGGCGAGGTGCAGCCTTCAGAGCTGAGCTCCAGCCTCCCAACTCTGAAGCAGCGCAGAAGTAAGGGTGGCAATAGTGTGACACCCCTCCCCCCCGAAAAAATAACCTTGTGACCCCGTACAACTCCCTTTGGGGTCAGATTTGAGAAACACTGGTCTCCCCCCATTAAATCTATATGATATAGGGTAAAAGCACACAAAAGACCAGATTTCATGGGGAGAGAGCAGATTTCATGGTCCATAACGCAGTTTGCATGACCGTGAACTTGGTAGGGCCCTAGTCATGGGATAAGAGTGAAGGTCCTCTCGTGGATCAGGAACAGGTTAAACACAGGAAACAAAGGATAGAAATAAATGGTTCGGTCTCACAAAGGCAAATAGTGGGGTCCCCCAATGATCTGTACTGGGACCAGTGCTGTTCAGCATATTCATAAATGATCTGGAAAAGGAGGTAAACAGTGAGGTGGCAAAGTTTGCAAGTGATACAAAATTACTCAAGAATTCAGTGGTTCTCAAACTTTCCTACTGGTGACCCCTTTCACATAACAAGCCTCTGAGTGTGACCCAAAACATTTTTTATATTTAACACTATTATAAATGCTGGAAGTGAAGCGGGGTGGAGGCTGACAGCTCGCAACCCCCAGCAATAACCTTGTGACCCCCTGAGGGATCACGACCCCCAGTTTGAGAACCCCTGCTCAAGATAGTTAAATCCAAAATTGACTCTGAAGAGTTACAAAGGGATCTCACAAAACTGGGTGACTGGCAAGAAATGGCAGATGAAATTCATTGTTAATAAATGCAAAGTAATACACATTGGAAAAAATAATCCCAACTATACATACAAAATTATGGGGTCTAAATTAGCTGTAACCACTCAAGAAAGAGATCTTGGAATCATCATGGATAGTTTTCTGAAAACACCTGCTTGATGTGCAGTGGCAGTCAAAAAAGCTAACGATGTTATGAACCATTAGGAACGGGATAGATAATAAAACAGAAAATATCATAATGCCACTACATAAATCCATGGTACACATATACACCTTGAATAATGTGTGCAGTTCTGTTGCCCCACATCTAAAAAAAAGATATATTAAAATTGGTAAAGGTACAAAGAAGAGCAATAAAATTGATTAGGGGTATGGGACAGCTTCCACATGAGGAGAGATTAAAAAGACTGGGACTGCAGTTTAGAAAAGAGACAATTAAGGGGTGAAATGATAGAGGTCTATAAATTGTGAATGGGGTGGAGAAAGTGAATAAGGAAGTGTTATTTACCCCTTCACATAACACAAGAACCAGGGTTCACCCAATAAATTAATAGGCAGCAGGTTTAGAAAAAAAGATAAGGAAGTACTTCTTCACACATCGCACAGTCAGCCTGTGGAACTCGTTGCCATAGGATGTCATGAAGACCAAAAGTATACCTGGATTAAAAAAAGAATTAGATAAATTCCTGGAGAATAGGTCCATCAGTAGTTGCCAGTCAAGATGGTCAGGGATATAACCCCGTGCTCTCGGTGTCCCTAAACCTCTGACAGCCAGTGTAAGATGAGGAGTCACCCTGTGCTAGGCTCTGCCAATCTACAAGCCAGGAACTAGTCTGGTGATTCTCAGGGCAGGTATATAAAGCTCACCAGAGGATGAGCATCTTACTCTGTTTGCTGTTGCTCTAGGGCTTGGGACTCTTTCTTGTCTGATATTGGCAACAGACTCCTCAAGCCTTAGCCTGCTCCACCCTTGCTCTTGCTCTTGCTCCAGCCCTGCTCTCACTTCACTCCCACCCTGCTCTGGACTCCTGATTCTGGTGCTGATTTCTGGCTCTGACTACTAGACCTGACCATCTCCATCATGGCTTCTGACAGCCAGATACTGGGACTGGACGACAGGGGATGGATCACTCAATGATTGCCCTGTTCTGTTCATTCCTTCTGAAGTACCTGGCATTGGCCAGTGTCAGAAGACAGGGTACTGGGCTAGATGGACCACTGGCCTGACCCAGTCTGGCCGTGCTTATGTTCTTATGGCAGTCAGCTAGGTGTAGAACTCCCATTTAAAATTCTAAAAGAGTGTGTTGATTAAACCCAGACCATCAACCAGTCCTGACATGGCCAGGACAGTGCTGAGTAACCGGTGTTCCAGCCAATGTCGCAGGAAGATGGGGCAGCACTAGGAAGCTATTTAAAATGCTGCTGTTTCTTTCTCTTGGCGGCAGCTCAGCAGCCACATCCTTCCCTCCTTCCCTGCCTGCTTCTCCTCTGTTCTCAGTTTCCACAGCAGCTCCTGTCTCTTCCCCTTCAGCTACCTCTCAGCTGTTCACTGAGCTGCTGCCAGCTGCTGTTGAGAGAGAGAGGCAGCTGGCAGGAAGCAGGGGAAGGGACCACTGAGCTGCTGTTGGGCAAGGAACTTACATCAGTCTCTGGGAGGCTGAAAGGGAGAAGCAGCCTTCTGGGGGAGAAATTAGGGGGAAGCATTGAAGACCTTACTGTTTAATGACCCAAGGTTATGAGCCGGGATAAGGGGGAGGGAGGGTGTGTCTGTGTGTGTCAACAGTAATGGAGTAGGTGTGGAGAGGATTTAGGATGAAAAATTAGAGTCCCTATTCATCATTGCACCACAGTCTTTTTATGCCAACTAGGCTGGCATAAAGGGCCCACAAGGCTAGCGTGAACACTCCCCCCTTCCCAGTGCCCAGGTCACCCAGGAGCCAAGATGGAGGGCATGTCCTCAGGTGGGGTGAGCAGGAGTAAAGAAGAGATGTCCTGTAGGGGCCTTTGAAGCAGAGATGCAAGATAGGTCAGTCTTCATAGCTGTGTAAACTGCTTTTCTTTTGTGCCTGTACTGGTGCAGGAATTAATTCTGCACAAGCAGCTCAGTGATAGGCCTGGACTATGCAGGGTTTTTGTACCAGTTTAACTATTTTGGTTAGGGATGTGATTCTTTTTTAGCAAAATAGTTAAATTTGTAAATGTATGTGGAAAAGCTATATTGATATAAGAAGGCACCTTTATACCAGTATAACTGTAGCCACACTAGGGGATTGTATTTCTTTAACTGTACTGTTTTCAAGCCAAGCAATACCAAAACTCTGTGTAGAGACAAACCCTTAGCCATGGTGACCTTGAATTGTGGGTGAGTCACCCAGGAAAAAGGTTGGAGAGACAGGCAGATTTGTAAATCATCAGCACAGAGATAATAGCTGAATCTATATGAGTGAATGAAGTCAACCAGTTTGTATTGATCACAAGGTAGCGAGGGAACAGAAAGCAGACATAAAAAGAAAACTGAAATTACAATGTATCATTCAAGAAAAGAAAGACTACTGTATATATATCATACATATATATAGTATGTTTACAACCATTTATTTTAATTGCTTAAGCATCCACCTTAAGCCATGGGCACTTTTATACACTTTCTTATACACTTAATGAGATCAGTGAAATACATGGACATTCAGGACAAACAAACAACAAAGCCTTCCTCCATTAATAGCAATAAACTGAAACAATTCAAAGACCTTCCCATCCCACCTGTACTCCAAATTGCACCTTTTCTTTCAAACATTTGGGATGGGTATGGAAGGTTAAAACATATAGCCAAGCATGTAATTGCACTTAAATAGATGTTTAAAAATGTAGCAGTGGACTGCAGATAACCATCTCAAACTAGTTAGGATTTTATAGGTTAAAACCAACATCCTGAATATCAGCTGGAAATCTACAGGCAGCCAGTGCAGATCAGAAACGGACATTATAGGTTTTATGTGACATATTGCTTAGGGCAAGGGTGGGCAAACTTCTTGGGCCGAGGGCCACATCTGCTCAGTGGTTTGAGCATTGGCCTGCTAAACCCAGGGTTATGAGTTCAATCCTTGAGGGGGCCATTTAGGGATCTGGGCCAAAAATTGGGGATTGGTCCTGCTATGAGCAGGGGGTTGGACTAGATGACCTCCTGAGGTCTCTTCCAACCCTGATATTCTATGATTCTATGATCTGGGTGGGGAAATTGTATGTAGGGCCGGGGCAGGGGGTTGGGGTGTGGGAGGGAGTGCAGGGTGTTGGAGGTGGTGTGGGGTGCAGGAACAGGCTCAGGGCAAGGGATTGGGGCAGAGGAGAGGTGCGGGGTGTATGAGGGGGCTCAGGGAAGGGGGTTGGGGTGCAGAGTGCAGGAGGGGGCTGCGTGCAGGAGGAGTGCAGACTGCAGGAGGGAGCTCAGGGCAGGGGGTTGGGGTGCAGGAGGGGTGCGGGGTGTGACAAGGGGTTCAGGGCAGGGAGTTAGGGTGCACGGGGGTGCAGGGTGCAGCAAGGGGCTCAGGGCAGGGAGTTGGGCTGCATGAGGGGTGTGAGGTGCAGGCAGGGAGTTGGGGGGTGAGGTGCAGGCAGGGAGATGGGGCTCTGGCCCGGCACTGCTTCCCTAAAGCGGCTCTGGGGTGGCAGCGGTGCGCACCGTGGCCAGGACAGGTTCCCTGCCTACTGCCCTGGCCCCACGCTGTGCCGCTCTGGGAAGCAGCCAGAATCACATCCCTGCGCAGCCGCTGAGGGAAGCAGGGGGCACAGGGCTCTGTGCACTGCCCTTGCCGCGCCTCCAGGTACCTCTCCTGAAGCTCCCATTGGCTGCGGTTCCCCGTTCCCGGCCAATGGGAGCTGCAGGGGGCAGTGCCTGGAGGCAAGGGCAACACATGGAGCCCTCTGCCCTCCGCCCCCCTGGGCTGCAGGGACGAGGTGCCGGCTGCTTCTGAGAGCGGTGCGGGGCCTGCGGCACCACGGGGGACAATCCCGCGGGCCGGATCCAAAGCCCTGACGGGCTGGATCTGGCCTGCGGGCCGTAGTTTGCCCACCCCTGGCTTAGGGAATCTGCAAAAGAGGGGGTCTCTGTGTTTTCTTTTTTTACTTCTTTATGATTATTAAAGAAAGATTGAAAGGTTGTTTTGTCTCTCTCTCTCTCTTTAATAAAGAGAGGTTGGCTATGCTTGGTTTTTATATTCAAAATTCAGGTCTTGCCTACCCTAGAAGTCGAAGACTCTATGACTACTGGAGCATTAGTGAAATGGTGATCTCACAAGAGCCAGGAATGAAATTTGAACAATAGAGAGGAAGGGACTGCTGGTGAGACTATTTAAAAATCTTCTCTTATTTCGGGCTTGTCTACACTGACAATTTGCAGCACCGCAACTTTCTCGCTCAGGGGTGTGAAAAAACACCCTCGAGTGCAGCAAGTTTCAGCGCTGTAAAGCGCCAGTGTAGACAGTGCCCCAGCGCTGGGGCACGCCCCCAGCACTGGTAGTTACGCCCCTCGTGGAGGTGTTTTTTCTTTTTATGGAGCTGGGAGGATTCTCTCCCAGCGCTGGTGCCACGACTACACAGCCACCTTGCTAGTGAAGACATACCCTTAGGCCCTGTCTACACTGGCAAGTTTGTGCACAGTAAAGCAACTTTGAGCACTGTAACTCCCGAGGTGTACACACTGCCAAGCCACTTAGTGTGCAGAAACTGCACAGATGCAGCGCTCTGAAAAAACCACCTTGAGGAGAGGCGTACAGTTTTCTGCACCATGGCTACAGTGCTGCAGTGCCAATGTCGACACCGTGGTGATTAAAGCGCTGCGATTGGCCTCCGGGAGGTGTCCCACAATGCCTGTTCTCACCTCTCTGGCCATCGGTTTGAACTCTACTGCCCTACCCTCAGGTGACCAACCCCATACATTCCTTTGCAAAATTGAAAGTCCCCTTCCCATTTGCTTGGTGATGCGTGCAGTATTCTCAGCGCATCTCTACAGGTGGCCATGCCTGCTCCACGCACCAGGCGATCCCCCGCTTGGAGCAAGGCCAAGCTGCTGGACCCCATCGGTATTTGGGGAGAGGAGGCAGTGCAGTCCCAGCTGCGCTCCAGCCATCGGAATTTTGATACCCACGGACAGATTTCTAGATGCATGATAGAAAAGGGCCACGACTGGGACACACTGCAGTGCAGGGTCAAAGTGAAGGAGCTGTGGAAGCTGGCTATTCCAGACTGCTACCGATCAGTCGCTAACCAGCTCTCATTCTCATGTCCTTGCGCCACAGGGCTGGTGCGAGCTCATCACCAGTCCCATGATTGTGGCTTTCCTCATGCAATAGTTCTGCAGCCACTGCTCATCATCCCACACATGCATGACGATGTGATCCCACCATTCAGTGCTTGTTTCCTGAGCCCAAAAGCAGCGTTCCACAGTGGTCAGCACCTCCATGAATGCCACAAGAAATCTCGTGTTGTAGCTACTACTTGTGGAGAGATCAATGTCGCACTCCTCTTGCCTTTGTAGTTTAAGGAATAACTCCACTGCCACTTGTGATGTGTTGGTCAGTGTGAACAACATTCCTGTCAACAGCTTGGGATCCATTCCTGCAGCCAGGAAGAGGTGGGGCAGGGCGAGCAATACACAAACTGTTGAAAGATGTCGCCAAATGCGTATGGAAGCACAGTGATTGCTGGGATGCGAAGCGATGCATCACTGGGCATTGGGACAGGACCCAGGATGCCCCGTGACCCCTTCCGCCTTCCCACAAGTCTTAGTGGCAAATGAGAAAGAGGTGCTCTGTGGGATAGCTGCTCAGAGTGCACCTCTCCTAAGAGCGCTGCAAGTGTGAACACGCGATTGTGCAGGCAGCTGACAGTGTGAACATGCAACAGAGGTTTTCCTTCGGTGCTCTCTGAGCGGCGTTGTTAACTGATGGCGCTATAACTTTGCCAGTGTAGACGTACCTTTAGTTGTTGTTAGCAGCTATTTAACTGCAATGACTACTTAACATTTTGGATAATGAGCATCATTGTCAAAGACCCCACGTTCTGCCCTAGCTTCTGTGTCTGACCCGCCTCCAGATGTTGTCCCACGCAGAGTGCATTACAGCCATGCCGTCCAGAGATGGCTAATGCCCAGATAACGTAGCATGGACTGTGGATGAAAGGAAAATTTTTGCAGCTGTGAGGCTGGTGCTTGTGCCATTGATTTGTCTGGCTTCAGGGATGCCCCAGGGCATCGTGACCCTTGGAATGAGGGATATGTCGGGGAAACCGGGAGTGAGTAATGACTTGCCAATGGGGAGCCTGCCTCCCTCCCTCTCAGTGCGCTAGGCCAGGGACAGTCCAGCTGAGCTACTGGGTTTCTCAGCGCATGGAGCAGGCAGAGGGGGCTGAGATGCAAAACTGGGATTTGGACGGGACCTCCCCATGGTGCGGATGAGGAGGGAGGCGCTGGTTTCGGATTGCCTGACTCTGACAAGCGGGCGCTGAGCTGCTCCCTGTGGTGTAACCCCGGGACCCTGCAGCTGGTGTGTCCCGTCCCCTCACCTTTCCCCTTCTCGGAGCAGCAGCAGCCGCCTAAATGCTGGTGGATGACTCGGAGGGCGATTGCTTTGGGCTGGCGGAGGCTTTGCTCCGGCCGCTGCTTGTCCATGCGGCCGGGCGCTCGGCTCTCCGCTGCTCCTGCCTATCTCCCTGGGATGCCGCCCGCCGCCGCCCGGTCTCTGGGAGAAGCCGAGCCGCCGCCGCCGGAGAGGGAGCGCGAGCGCGAGCCAGCGGCGGCCCCTGCGCGAGCCGTGGCCGGAGGGGAGACGTGGGGCCGGGCCTGGCCGGGAGCGAGCTGGACCAGAGGGATGGACCCGGGCCGGGGCGCCCAGTGAGCGGGGGCACGAGGGCAGCAGCCGGGTCCGGGCCGGAGCGAGCGGGCGGCCCGCCCCCAGCAGCATGGAGCCGCCCCCGGGCGCCCCCGGCGAGCCCGCGCCCTGGGGGCAGGAGCCCTTCGCGGGGCAGGAGCCGGAGGAGCTGGACGGAGCCGCTGCGGGCGTGATGGACCGGATCCTGCTGGAGTCGGTGTGCCAGCAGCAGGGCTGGGCCCGGGTCTACGGTGAGGAGCTCCCGGGTTCACCGGGCAACCCCTCCCCCCGCTGCGCCTAGCGCCGCCGCCGCTCCCCCGGTGCTCACCAGGCAGCCCCCCGCTGCGCCTAGCGCCCCCGTGTTCAGCGGGCAACCCCCCGCCCCCGCTGCGCCTTGCGTCCCCGCTCCCCCCGTGCTCACCGGGCAGCCCCCCGCTGCGCCTAGCGCCCCCGTGTTCAGCGGGCAACCCCCCGCCCCCGCTGCGCCTTGCGTCCCCGCTCCCCCCGTGCTCACCGGGCAGCCCCCCGCTGCGCCTAGCGCCCCCGTGTTCAGCGGGCAACCCCCCGCCCCCGCTGCGCCTTGCGTCCCCGCTCCCCCCGTGCTCACCGGGCAGCCCCTCGGGCACGCTGTTGCCCATGGGAGCTGTGCCTCCGCGCAAACCTTTGGTTCAATTTCATGGGCTCTGGGCGCACGTACGGGGACGGCGAAGAGGCTGGAAACCAGAGTCGTTGTCGCACGCCCCAGAATTTTGGAAGCTCATGGGGCGGCGGGAGGAGGTCTCCCCTCAGATACTGGGGAGGAGTGGTGTTGCGCTCCTGCTGAAATCACGTTTATGCAGGTGCTTTCTTGCCTGTTACTGTGAAGCTGTAGCTGACATCAAACCAAAGCCATATAAACGATGTCTGAGGGTTGAGAAGCTGCTTGGAGCCTTCTCTGCAGTCAACTCTTTGCAAGTGAATAATGAAAACAGAGTAACTTAGAGACAGAGAGTATGTATGTAAAGCTAAACTCCTGGCGCAGCCTCTGCTCTCTCCCCATCTCCCCCCCCCCGCCCTTAAAAGAGCAGCTCTGTTCAGCTGTGAACCCTGTTGTCAGAAACAGCCCTACAGATTAGGTTTCAGAATGTGCTATTGTTTACAGTCCCCTTTGTCAAGTGGCTGGCGAGGGATTCCATCAGAGATTCGGCAGCAGGTTGAAAAGTGATGAACAGACAAAAATTTCTAGTTTCTGCAGTCATCCTTCTTTTCTGGTGATTGCAACTGTTGAATGTCCCTAGATAAAGAGTTCTGATTAGCAGCAATTTATAATTCCCACCGAGGAAAAAAATAGGCTTTTAAAACCAGCAGTTTTACAAATTTGTTGGCAGGAAGCACTAGTTAAAATACCCTGTGATTTCCCCCCCCCCCCCCCCCCCCGCTAAAATGTCAAGATGTTTATGCTTAGCAGTGCACGTTGAAACCCGTTGTACTGTGACTTTAATTTGAACATCCTGTATTTGACTTATAAAGTACCCTAGGATCCAACAAATACAAAGATGTTATCATGCAACAATCTACACGTAAACCTTTTGTGTTGCTAGTAGTCACGTATAGGACACAAGTGTGCACAGTGCTTCATTTGCTCCCCTTGCCAGCAGGGTTTCTGATTACTATTAATGAATTACTAAAGGCTTGGAAGATACTGATATGGTTGGTCCTGTGGCTCCATAGTTACTGCTGTATATTAAACTGACATCTCTATTATTTATAGTAAAGGTTGATGAAAGTCTGGAAAAGGATATTACAATCTTTAGCAAACTGGCTGCTGTACAAGACCCAGTGTTATTTCCTATTCTTTCTCAAACCCTCCCTGGTATGTAACCTCCTAAAATAAACCTGACTTGTATGCCCAGCCTATTCCCGGGTTCTGATTTTGTTTTTAGCAGGAGTATATGCTCTAAGTTGAAACATCATGAAACTCGAGTCTCTTGACCAGTGTCTAAATAGTGGAATAGTGTTTTATTTGTCTTTCTGTAGTCCTGCCTTCCCTTCTATTTGCTCAAAGCATCTCACCATAGTTACTCCTGTTACTTGCCTCTGAGTGAAGATTACTCCAGCCAGGATCTTGCTTTCCCTCTAGGGAAATACTTGACAATCCAAACGTGTCTTGTGCTCTTAATGGTTGCAATATTTGAGTACATAGTTGCTATATTACTTCTACCTAACACAACTCAAAGGGCTTCACAGGTTCTTGATTAAATCCGAACCTCTCTTATCCTCACGGTTTCACTCTAGAGCAGTGCTATTCAAAGTGGTGCCGGTCCGCGAGCCATCGGCTGCCAGTTTGCGTGCACATTGGAAAAAAAAATTGCTGGTCCCCCACATCAGATAGCTTGAGAAGCACTGCTCTAGAGGACACTAATTTTATCCCTCTGAATCCTGACCAGACTTCCCAACTTGTTCATAGTCTACATGGTTAGGAACAAGAGGTCTTTGATGCGAGTGTCATTCTCTGTGTGTCAGCTAGTAGCATGGCTCCTGAAGCAGAAACATGTTATTTCCAGGATGCCTGAGAATACTTAGTGGCTGAGAAACAATTGTCAGCTCTTAGTTTTAGTGGGTACCACCAAAGTTGGTCTTTGACAGGTATCAGTGGGTAAATCAGGCCATGATTCCTATGGAAGATGCATCATATCCAAAAGATCTTCATCCTTCATATTGAAACCGTTAGTAGACAGTGCTGGGAGATTAGATGATTGTTGTCTTGTGTCTTTTATAGTACTACACAAAGTGGTGCTTAACAACATAGTTACACCGATAACTCTTTCCTTTCAGTAGTATCAGTTTCATGTGTTAGTGATTACAGAACATAATGGAGGTTTTTTTTAGAAAGTTAGTGTGAACAGAGTACAGAAGAGAGCAGTTTAGCACTGAGCTGTATACTTGTTTAGAATTTTTCTTAAGGTCAAGTCGTGGAGCAAAATGAGAATGTACTTGTGGGGAGAATGTCTGGCACCAGACAATCTGATTGTTACAGGATATAACCTTGGGTATTAGTGGAAACAGTAATGCAATTTCAAAATTAGCCATGGTGTAAAACGTTAGTTGTTGATAAAGTCACAGTGTACATCCTGTTTTGTGATGTCTGACACACATGTGCAGGCAGAAATAGTCTGATTTGCCTGTGTACCAGTACAACTGGCTCAAAAGCTATGGAAGTTAGTGATGTATTCACACATGATTGTTCAATAAAAGTGAATTTTGTAACCCAAGGGCTGCAGGGCTTTTTTTAGTTGTTATCAAAACTAAGTAATTACTAGTTCTTGTCTTCAGATGAAGAGATCTGATGGTAGTATTGTCTTCTCTTCCTCCCTGCAGAACTGCATTTTGTTTAGATAGTAAACAAATATTTCGGCCTGCTTACTATTGCTTGTGATCCTTTCACAGACTGATCTGACTAAGTTTGTGGGCAGTAAGTCAAATTGAAGCAATGCCATGTTTGTACACAACTAAATATGGATTTCAAATCTACAAGTGACAAATGTATAACATATTTTAGTTATTTATAGCATTAAAGACTTGCACAGTTGGTTGAAGAAAGACTTGCACAGTGGCATAGCTAAGGGAAAGCCCAGCCTTACTGTCTGTTGTCTAATAAATTAATACTAACTATTTCACTGTGAATAAGTGAGTGGGAAGCATATCTAATGTGAAATGTTAAGTACAGTTTTCTGTCATGGCAAGAAGAGGAGTTACATAATAGCTATTTATTTTCTTAATGCTTTTATGAACACAACAAAGTATGCTTTTGGATTGTTCAAAATGAAAACAACAAGGAGTCCTTGTGGCACCTTAGAGACTAACAAATTTATTTGGGCATAAGCTTGAAGTGGGTTTTAGCCCATGAAAGCTTATGCCCAAATAAATTTGTTAGTCTCTAAGGTGCCACAAGGACTCCTTGTTGTTTTTGCTGATACAGACTAACACGGCTACCATTCTGAAACCTTTCAAAATGAAAGTTAATGATCTGAGAAGTGATTCAAACAATTCAAACAATGGAAATAATTATTTAAAAACAAATGAGTTCTCTGCCCTCTTACTGAAATTTGATTATTTTTGTGCATCTCTGTTCGGTAACTACATACTGTTCAGCTTGCATGTATCCACGGAGCTTATTCATGATTGTTAGGGGAACTGGTCCAATTGTGGAGCTGGTAAAATTTCATCTGTAAGCACAGAGAAGAGGATTCAGTCGTAATATACAATAATTATTGGTCTTTGTGTTATGCAAGTGGTATGACAATGATGTGAATGCAGTAGGACTTTACAATGTCTGGGATGTGATTGCAGAGTGACACAGGTCTTGTCTATCCTCGCTGTGATATATCTAAATCATAGTCTAGCTATTTCTGTATTTCCTGAGTTAACTTCAAGAGCTAATCTTTAGCTTCTTTTTTCCACTGTTTTTTGCAGGTTTGACAGTTTATGCTTAAATGAATAGCTGATGACCTCATAAATCCATTAACATATAATGCCTTACTCAAGGACAATGTTAATTCTGAAATCTGATTTCTCTGAGCTTGGTATCTGAATAACGGACAGTAATAGCAAATATGCTATTTGTCAGTATGCTAGTTTTAATTGTTCATGAAACACAAGTTATGTGCATATTGTGGGATGCTGTTTCCTGGAACCAGTTTTGAGACAGAACTGATGTGTACTAGTTGATGTCTTGCTTTAGAGTCATAGCACGTGAGCAGTTTGGGTAAGAGGAAAGATTCTGTCTTTTCTTCACTAAGAGCCATAATATTTCCCTTATACACACACACAAATGTCCCTTTACAAGATATTCTAAAGCACCTACAGATGTTTCAAATCGGCCCCCTTCTAATTCAAAATAAATAAACAAACAAAAACAGACTAAGGCTGAATTCTCTGTACCCTCAATACCAACAGTAAAAATGAGCAATTATGTTGAACAGTATGGCTGGTTGACTGTCCATAGACTGTGTAACAATGCATTATACAGCTAGAATTGCAGCATTTGTATGAAATGTCCTGTGTGGTAGGGGAAGAATCAGATCTTGCCAGATTTATCTTCTGTCTCATCAGGTTGAAAACTTTACAATAATGATTGTCAAATTTTTTTTAAGTTAGTAATTTTAAACTTAATTTTGAAGAGCAAGGGTATTAAAAATGTATGAAACTGGAATTATCAAAGTATTTTGTGTATGTGTGTAGAAAATAAAGCATACAGGTGTCTGCTAATTCTTGTATATTCATCTTTACATGCTGATTGTTTCCTTCTTTGATCTTATCTACATTTAAGAAACATCTTTTCTGTTTTTCAACAATGGTGCAGCTATATTTTTGATAGCAATAGTATAAGCGCTAATGCACAGCATTCTAGGACACTTTCATCATCTCTTCCTCCAATCCTGTGAGCTGTGTACACATCCTTTGTGCATGGTGGAAGAAGAGATTGCTAGGGTGGGGAAGGGAGTATTCGCTACACAGATTGAAGGGTTCCTCATTCCTCTGTGCATACTGATGGCTGAAAAATCCATTACTTATTTTTAAAATGTAAAAGGAAGAATAACCTAAAACCTATGGAAAAGTTCCTCTTCTGATGCACTGACTTTAATTCAAAATGAAAGAGAAAACTAGAATTGTGGTACAAGGCACAAATGGGTTGGGAGGATAAGGCCTCTTTCGGACTGTCATTTATGATGTTTTTGTACAATGCCTAACATCATGGGGTCCAACCTGGTTGTAGGCTTTAGGAGCTACCATAAGATATTAGTTAAAACTAATTTAAGAGAATCAAATGGAAAAGGAAGTAGGAGCTACATTTATTACAGGCAAAAATAGTTAGGTTAGGTCCCTTATGGCCGTCTAAAGAAGAGAGGTTAATTTAAGTGAAGGTTTTAAATAAACGAGCTTGATACAAATTGCAAATGGACAGCTGTACCCAGAGAGGATTTATTGCTGCCCTCCCCTTGCAGTCACAAATCTGATGTTCGATTGATTCAGAGAATTCTCCACTGTGTCCCCTGATTTATTTGGCTATACCCATTTCATGGACAGTTCTGCCTCCACTGGCCAGCTGCAAGTGCGCTCAGGGGAGTGAGAGATGAGGACATTTTGTGCTATTGCAACACCCATTCTAGGTGGACTTTCCATCACTGGGAGCCCTGTTCTTTTCCTGGTGTATTGACAGCCTTGAATCAAGCTGGTGTGTCTCAGGACTGGATCTGGCCTAGTCTTTCTTGCTATTTCTTTCTGCAATAAAGCTAAGTATAGGAGTAATTAACCTTATTATGTTTAAGAAGATGAACCACAGAGAATGTTAGTTACATTAACGTTAATCAATACATGGCGTGATTCAGAGTTTAGCCTGACTTGGAGTCTTGTCTTGTTGTGTTTTTTCCTAGGAATTACATATCATTTCATATATTAAAATGACTCTTAATCTTTGGAGGCCCCAACAATATCTAGGCATGTTGGGATAGATTTAGGATGACTCTTTTTCTAAAACTTTAGCTCCCCGACTCTTGTATTTCAGCCAGACTATTTATCTTTGTCTGAACATTTTCGTGTGCTGCTGTTTCCTATTTTTAAACAATAGAAAAAAATAGAGACGATAAGAGGAACATAACTGTGACCTATTGACTTACTCTGAGATCATGGATTCCTTTCAACTGATATATTTATAGAGCCAATAAAAAGTAGCTGAGATTTCTGTTTTATTCCTGTGTGTGTGTGTAAAATCCTTAAAAAAAACAAACCTATTTTAAAAGGTCATAGCAAGCATGAAAATCACAATGGGTTTGCCTCCAAGGTGATTTAGTCCCACAGACCATGTTATAACATGCACTAGGGAATGTACTGTGCACCAGCAGGGTCCACATGGGTCACTTAGGGCAGATTCAGATTTACATCCCTCTAGTATGGACTAAACTAAAGCATTGTATAGACAAGCCTATGGTGTGGGTTTTCTATCACTTGTAAGCACGGTAAACACCTAAGATGACTATAACTGAATGGAGTAATAGGAAAATATTTTGCTCCATTTTTTGACAGCACTTTATGTTCAGTTTTTCCATTGTTGATGATCAGTATGTGGTCTTTAAACATGGGAAAATAAAATCTCTTAATTCATTAAAAGTAATTTTAAAAAAAAAATTTTTTTTTTATTTTTTTAGTTAATTAAAAAAGCAAGTTTGTATTGTCCTTCTAAGTTGAAGTAGCAAGATGATCAATAATATCAGGTAAGCATTGGGAACTGAAGGGAGTCGTTTGTGCTCCAGTAAATAGAAATAAAGAATCTAAACTAGTGAACTTTTATCTTCTGAAGAAAACTTTTACAGCTGGGAATGCTGTATTAAATGCTGTACAGCATTAAAAATTAGGCTCTATTCTTTAAGCTCTGGCCAGCGCTTAGCTAACACATTCATCCTGCAAACTTTGGGAAAACAGCAGATGTGCAGTCTGTCTGATACCGATTTGCATGAGAATACTTGTGCACCTTGACTAGTTTTTGGCTTGATTAAAACTTACAAGCACCTCTTTCTTCACTACAGTAGGATGCATGCATTAATGGCTTGATAGAAAATATATAGTACTTCCTCTGTTTAAGCTGATAAGTAAAAATAGATATCTGTCCAGTGCTACAACATAGATATGCATGGTGCTTTACCGACAAAAGACACAGTCCTTGCCCTGAGGGAGTTTGTAGTCTAGATTGATGACACAGATGACAACAGACAATGGGATTGGAACTAGAGAGAGTATTACACAGTACAATATTATGAAGTTCTCTTATTCTTTGATTGTATATGTAATATTCTATTTTAAAATTTGCATACAAATAAGTTTTTAAAAGCAAAGATGGGAGTGAAAATGTGTGCTGTGGAGAGATAAAAAGCAGAACTTGATGGAGGTTGCATGGCTCAGGAGTTCATGAGCTGTAGCTCACGAAAGCTTATGCTCAAATAAATTTGTTAGTCTCTAAGGTGCCACTAGTACTCCTTTTCTTTTTGAGTTCTAGGAAGTTATTCGAGGAGAAGGGCCAGCATAGGGGGAAGATAACCGTGTCACATTTTGGAAAAGGGGGTTGTGGAGAGAGATGGGAGAAAATATTTTGATGTGCAGAACACTGAATGAGAGGATGAAAAATTTTTTGAATTTTATGTGAAGGAGGTATACTGGCAGTGAAAGGACTGGTGGGAGAGGAAGACAAATTTGGGACATTATTTTGGGTAGACTGTAGAGGTGCAAGGTAAGTGTCAGGGAGGTTGTAGTAGGCTAGGGGGTAGAAGACCATGGCACAGCCAAGGGTTTTGACAGAGGTGGAGAGGAACAGAGTTTATTTTTTGTTTGGTGTGTTTTTTTTAGGTCTTGTAAAGGAATGAGATGTGATTTAGCAATACATGTGAGGAAATGAGGATTTCAATTCTTCTAGGTAGTTTCTTGGGAAACTAGCATTTTTTTATCACACCCAAACAGTTGGTAATGCTTCATCAAAGTCCATTGTTTTCTTTCTTGATATTTCACCTTAACAAGATTTCAGTGATTAAAACATAAAGACTGGGAATTTGGGAGTATAGTATTGCCAGGTTGTTGTCTTTCCTGTAATGGTTTTGAGTTGTTTTCATAGCTAATAGGTATGATTTTCTGGGACTGGCAAGAATGTTGCCCCATCTTTGGACATTTTGTCATCAGTGATCTTGCCAGTTCTGAGATTTTTCATTTTGTGGAATCCAGTGGAAGGGGGAAGAAAAGAAGCATTCATTAAGCCAGTAAGGCTTTTAGAGCTCTGAAAGGCTCAGAGTTGTTGCTAGATGGCAGCTCTCCAGTCACTGCACTAAAGGGTGTTTTCCCCTACACAAACTTTTCCCTGTGGTGTTAAAGGGTCAGTGCTACTGTATGGACAGCCGAGTGGTTCATTCTATATGAACTTTGAGGGGGGTTGGGTTGAACAAGCTTGAAATCATGGAAATTTATTTTTCGTTTCCTTTCTTGGATTTTGTTTCCTAAAAGAGGAAGTCTCCACGTAACTGTGAGTGAAGTATAATGAATTAACTGTCCATTTCCTCTTAAAGAGGATATATCCTGTGTGTAGCCTTTTGTTACTGGTACTTAGAGGAAATGTGGGTGGAACTGAGCGTGGTTGGGTCTTTCTTGATAATTGCTATTTCTGTATAGCATAGGTAGTTGAGAATTTAATGTATTTGCTTTTTGGCTACCCACATCCATTGAGATGGTTAGGTGGTTTTCGATATAGAGAGCTATTTTTCACACCTATTTATCTTGTAATGTTAGCACAGTAGACTAGTGCACTAGCCCTTTAACCCCCTATAGATGGGGAACTGTTGAACTGCAGTGTTACTCAGAACACTGAATAATAGTGAGATTTTTGATTCTGCATAAAAGTGGAGGGTTGAGCCTAGTATTCAGAGTCTTTTCAAGGTATTGAGCAATTATTTAATTGTTGTTGCAGCTGATGAGCTCTTTATTAATAATGCTGTGTCTGAGAGTAGAGAAAATGTCTAATTTATCTATGGTATTCATCACTCTAGTATCTAAGCACCTCAAAAACATTAATGGATTTATCTTCAAAATGTTGCTGTGAAGTAGAGAAGGATTCTACCCACTGGACAGGTGTAGATATAGCGTAAATAAGGCACAAATAGATCAAGTGACTTGCCCAAGGACACGCAAGAAATTTGCCAATGGAACTTTGATCTCCTGAGACCTAATCCAGTGTTTTGTTTGCCTGTTTTAGATGACATAGTTTCATGTTTGGGACTGCCTTTAAATCTGTTTCTTTCCCTTTGTACTGTCACAGCTCTGGACAATCATCTGAAAAGCGTCTAACACTCCCTAGATTTAAGCCCTGGAAGGGAGATGTTCTCAGCTGGGAATTCAGGTATTTGCATTCCCCAATTTTGAGCCAACAAAGCCCAAGTTTGTTGACCTTTAGGACACAGTGTAAAGCTTATCTACTCAGAGTGATAATGGACTGATTTGAGGTGATGATAAAGGAGCTCAGTTCAGCTGACATTGATCAACGTTTGCTTACATTTGTATGACCGGTCAGACACTTAATGGGGGTGCATTTTATACATTCCTAAATAAATGGACAATTTTTCTTTGATACATTTGTTGATAATATTGTCTACCAAGACTGGAATTTAAAACCCTAAGGCAAAGATGATACTGGCAAAATCACTTGACATACATGCCTGACATCTTTTTACAGACATTTTAGATCCTGTGCCAGTGGGTAATGCTTTCAGATTCAGTGGTGTTTGCCAGGAGGCTTGACTGACAGCAGTTTTCCACAGTAGTTGGGAATTTTGTCTGATCTTGTTTAGGAATATAGCACGGAACAAGAGTAATGCAAATGAAGTAAGATGAAATGGAAGGCTTACTGAGTGGCATGTTCTCTGTGAACTGACTGCAGCTGAGACTGCTTCAAAATAGCCAGATTTGTTACGTTTCCTAGATTGGTTGAGAGGGCTGTGAAAAACTTATTCCATACAACAGATGCACAGCAAACATACAGTATTGATTCCCAATGGAATATCACTGCATTTTTTTTATTGGTTGTTCGTTTAAGGCTTTTCTAGCACCATTTACGTCATTACAGATATGTATCTAGCAATAGCAAATACACCATACTGTGTCTCCATTTTAATGTTTGTTTACAAATCAACAGATACTTCATAGCTTCTTTTGACAATTGGAAATGAGAAGACAGGGATAGTATTATGCTACCCAGCTATTATCAGAAGTAGATAGTAATGACATATGGACATGAAAAGGATCTGTCCCACTGCAGCATGTTGTGAGCACTTGCATACCTCATCATGCCAATGAAGTATGATGATGGTGATTGTTTACTTGGTAAAAAGAAAAGGAGTACTTGTGGCACCTTAGAGACTAACCAATTTATTTGAGCATAAGCTTATCTCAAATAAATGTGTTAGTCTCTAAGGTGCCACAAGTACTCCTTTTCTTTTTGCAAATACAGACTAACACGGCTGTTACTCTGAAACCTGTTTACTTGGTAGTATTTCCATGAATTCCATTGAGTCCTTCCTTCCACCACGAGCCAAGACCTAGTGGATTCAGGTGTAAAGTAGCCTTTCCTCTCTGAGGATAATGGATTTAAATCCAGTTTAAGTTGGCAGCAGAAGAATTTTTCGACCTTACCCAAGTGGATATTTGTCTGCAACAAAAGGTTGTGTTTCAGTCTTCCAAAGTTGACAGCCTTTCCACTTGGAGCGGTCTAGCACTGCAGTAAATGGCATTGCAAGTAAAGATCATGTGTACTGGCAGAGTTGTGTGCAGGAAGGGTGTACAGAGCTTTTCTATACTGTGCCTTGTTCCATAAATTGCTAGTATTTTCTCATTTTTCTGTCCAAATATAGTTACTCAAATTAAGAAAGAGATCCCACAGACACCATCTTTTCCAGCACAGACGGGCCTTAGGAAGTGCGGCATGATCTTTCTTAGGAATTCTAATCTGTAGTCAGTTGGTGTAAATGTCCACTAGAGACTAGGAGGAGACCATCCAACTCATTTTCCTTTTGATTGGGATATGAACCAATTCTCTAAAGGTGAAATCAGCCTACTGTGATACTTAACCTCACTGAAAGATTATTTAATTTAATTGTGTTCCTGTTATGCACTGGTCAGTGCTGTGAACTCTGCCATGGTCCTGGACATTAAAAAAGCATAAGAAAATGACTTTATAGTGATCCTCTAGGTGTAGAAAACAGAAACTGGATTCTTACATACTCAGGTTGGCAACAGTTTGCAGCAGAGGCTGAAGCTTCATTAGCTACTGCTTCACCTTAGCCATAAGAGATTTCAGCTGCCATATTCAGTCAGCCAGATATCTTATAAACACAAAATCGATTTATAAATCCATCTTATCCACTTTGGGGCCTGCTAAGTGCAGTTTGGGAAGAATCTTATATATTTTTGAAAGAGACTGGTATTCAGTAAAATTTCATCAATAGCTTTTTTTAATGACTAGTATCAAATGGGTTATGAATACATACTAAAAAAAGTGCAGTGTTTCAAGCTGGGTACAATAACAATCTGTAAAGGAAAACGTAGAGTACATCACTTACTACTCACTCGTATTCGTCCCTGAAATGTCCTACCAAACAAAATGTTGTTAACTGTACTTTTGACATCTATTTATGATAACTGTTTGAGTCCACAGCTGACACAGCATCCCTTTTTTCTTTCCAGATGTTTATTGATGCGGCTTCTTCATGATCTGCTTGATGTTCACCTCTTTAGGATCAGTTTCTGCTGTATTTCAAAATGGATATGTTCCTTTCATAGAAAGAAATCTTGTCTGACTAGTAGATTTCCATTTTAACCAATGTGTTTTTAGTTTAGGTAGATGCAAACTTGGACATGAGTTCTATGTAGCCTTTCTCTTACTCCCAGGATAGAAGGTGTTTTTTTAGGGTAACTTCTTTTCTTCCTGATCTCCATCGCTGATCATTGTGAATTTAGGGGGAAGTGGAGCGAATGGGATGTGTTGGTTTCTTCAAAGCTGTTGTTGTTGTTACTGTGAATCAGTTAGCCTTGTACTCTAAGGAAGTTGACTCATTTCTTATTTTCTCCGGAGACAAGCTGTGTCACCTGTCTGTTGCTGCAGCCACCTGCACAGCCTAAAGAAGGGTCCTCCTAAGGCCGCTCCAGTTTGGGGTTGCTATTACTCTGACCCTGGGCTGTACTTTTTCCTCCTCCCCACTCCCCTTTTCTGTAGTTTCTTCCAGTGGTGACTTGGTTCAAGGCTCTGAGCCATATCTTTTGTGAGCTTATGGGGCTTTTGCTTTGAATCTGGGGCACCAGGCATGTGATTATTTGTCTAGGACGCTTGGAGAAATCAGTGTAGGTGGTACAGCTGTGCAGTGTTCAACAGCTACACAGCTTTTAGTTAAGCCTCATGGAGGAATTAATATCTCAAGGTATTGGATAACCTTGGAAAATAGTAGCTCACTCCTGTAATTTCACAAAGTAGATGTAGTTGAACACAGTACTTAATGTAGTCATCCATCTTCAAGTAAACTTTATTTTACTTTGCTTTCTCTTTCTATTTACTTCTGCATTGTGTTTTAGGAAACACCATAATATTCTGGTTTCATGTTTTAATAAGAACAGCCATACTGGATCAGACCAAAGGTCCATCTAGCTCTTTATCCAGTCTTCTGACAGTGGCCAATGTCAGTTGCCCCAGAGGGAATGAACAGAACAGGTAATCATCAAGTGTTGCCCATTCCCAGCTTCTGGCAATAGAGCAAGACAATAGAGTAGACCAGCTAAGCCCCTGATTGACATTTGTCCAATGTCATAAAATGAAAACACAATTCAGCATAACTGGTAATCTCTGCTCAGGAGAGGGCTAAGACTAGAGCACTGTACGTGTTGTAGAGCTGTGTATGAAACATGACATAGGTCTTGATCCAGCTCCCAGTGACTTCAGCATATGTTGGATCCTATTGCTGCATTTATTGGTAGTGAGGGTTTGAAAACCCTGTTGCTCAGTGCATGGGAGAGGTATTCAGCAGTATTGGGAGCAACAAAGCCTGAGTGCATAGAGGGAAGAGTGTTTTTTGCAGTTCCTGGCTATAACAATTAGGTGCCACTCCTTCCCTTCACCACTCAGTTTCACTGTTCCCCTGAGCAGGAATGTATACAACAGCATGATGGGATGGAGGTGGGACTCCAGTGAACTGGCAAAGTGACATGCAGGAGGCTGGGCTCTGACCAGCCAGGAGCTGAGCATTAGAGGGACCTGCTTTGGAAGCCAGACCCCACAGCATTTGAAGTGACTAGCAGGGAACCCTGGGGCCTCAAGACCACAGCTGAAGGGGACCAGAACTTTTGAGGATGTGAGGACTAGATCTGCTTGGGAAATCTGTGACCAGCAGGATTGAGACCTAAAGACTGGGCATCTATCGGAGATGGCTGGGAAAAGGACCCCTTCTGCTGTTCCTCCATTTCCCTCCATTCTTGGGAAGGGGCAGAATTGGGGATGTGAAAAGGACACAGGGGCGCAGATATATTTTTCTCCCCCTGCCACCAATGCTAGTAAATTTAGTCCTTAGGCTAGTTAAGGAGTTCTCAAACTGGGGGTCAGGACCCATCAGGGGGTCACAGGGTTATTACATGGAGGGTTGTGAGCTGCCAGCCTCCACCCCAAGCCCCACTTTGCCTCCATCATTTATAATGGTGTTAAATATACAAAAAAGTGTTTTTAAATTTATAAGTGGGGGTTGCACTGAGGGGCTTGCTATGTGAAAGGGGTCACCAGTACAAAAGTTTGAGATCCAATGGGCTAGTTGATGTCAGATGACTTTATTCCAAGCTCTGATTTGCACTGGCTTTTCACTTAGTCATCAAAAGAGACTTTCTAGCGACCTACCCCTCTTCAATCCTTCCCCCAAACCAAGATTGTATTCTGCTCTTTCAAAACCTAATACAATTTGTAATCCGTTTTAAAGAGATGAAGAACAAAATACAAGGGTTGAATTATTTTGCTGCATGTTGGGCTGGCAGAAGGGAGGTGAGTGTAAAACACCCCCGCCACCCTTGCCAGAGCCCATGAGCAGTTCTACTGACTGAGTTGTCAAGAGGGATCACTAATGACTGCCTTCTCCACTAGGACTCAGTGTGCTGCTTCTGTAGCATGGTAGTGGCACTGCTAGCCTGACAGCAAAGAATTCAGCAGGAGACCTGAACTCTGGTTTCCACTTGGGCTCCAAATTCTATCAAATTGTGTAACAGCTAGGCTGCTGGACAGGCCAGATATTTCTCTCTGACACTTGCCTGCAGAGTGTTGGGTGAAGGGGGGATGCTGTTTATGTTGAAGGCAGATATTGCCAAGTTAAAGGCTGCTGCTAAAATGGGCATGGAATATGAGCACTTTCAGTAGTAGCTTTGTGGACTTTGATGTAGTTTAATATCATAGAAGGTACATGTCCCAGCCTGAGGAAAACAGTAATATTTTTATATTCTTCTCTACAGTATCTACCCCCCTCTGCCCAAACCCTTTCTCCCATCCCCCTTTCTTACTTGGAAACTGTACAGAAGCTGTAATGAAGAGCTGGCACACAATTCCAAAGCTCTGAATAATCATGTTCCCCTTAATGTTATGACTAGCCATTGTGGGCACTATTCCATCTGTTATCCTCTCTCCCCCCCGCCCCTTTTCAAATCTGAACTCAAACCCTAATGCTGTCAGTTTAGAATTTATTTAAAGAGGAATTGACTGGCTTTCTTTGCTCAGTTGTCCCTTAACAACAGAGGCCCAAAAAACTAGTTTATTTTTCTTTTTGAAAAGTACAAATACAATCTAAGCCAAAAGTAACTTATTGAGATTTCCACAAAGGAACTCTCTTCTGCTTGGCTCATAATTGTTTAGATACAAAATTAAAGATTTAAAGACCCATGAACAATTATTTATGTCAGGGAAGACGTTCCAAATGAACCAAAACAGATTTTTTAATAATGCATCGTTTCCAAAAAGTTCTGCACCTGCCACCACTCTAAATTTTGAACTGTTCTCCTCCAAGTTTAGAGACCAGATGTTATCTAGGAGGCACCACCACTTTGGAAATAGGTAGGAAAATAAGTTTATGGGGCAAATTAATTTGCATGTGATTTTAAAATGTAGTTTGCTTCTGCAGATGGTATTTGAATCCAATTACTTGGAATGTAAACCAGCACATGCTAGGGCAGCCCCTTAACTTGTGGGCTGACCACTCTCTTGTCTTCCAGCTGTTTTCCAAGTAATTTATTTAAATTTACCACCTGGCTTCTTTGCCTCACCCTTTAGATTTGTTCTTAATACTCACAGTAAAGCGTGGGTGGCAAGGCAGGAGGTGAACAGCTGCGCTTAGCAGCTCCAATAAACGACTTTATGAGACTTGTGCCCACATTGCACAAATACCATAGGCCTATAGTCAGAAACGACTGTAGAATGGGACAGAACCTGGCCATTCCCATTCCCCCTCCTTGCAGCGGGGAAAGCAGGCTCTGACTCAGTGCTTGGGATAAAGTAGGATAAAGTGAATTGTGTGTGTATTGTATGATGGCTTTCAGGCTTTTAAGCCCTTTGTCTGAGGCCAAAAATCTTTGTGCTTTTCAGCGTCTTGTAAAAAGACAGTATTATGGGATAGAAGGGGGGGTGCATTTTCAAGTAGTTCAGGAATACGTGTGAACTTCCTTAGAATTGTAACAATCTGAAACATGCTGTCAACTCTTAGGTACCTGGTGAAGGGGAATGTGATTATTGAGGAACGTTAGAGGAACAATATAGCTATTTATCTAGGACCTAACAAAATCAGTGTTTACTCCATTTCTCACTGTCTCCCCAGCTCTGCAGTCTTCCTCACTGTAAATAAGTGGACATGTCCCTAAAGGCTGGTGTACAAAGAATTAAATATTTCCCTCAGTTGCATTGAAAATATCGGGAAAATTATATGTTTGCCAAAAAAGAAGACAGTCATCAGAGAGATTTTACTGCCAAGCTATAGGGATATTTTAACAGTGTGAAAAATGAAAATTAATATTGAAACCTTCCTTGTTTTCAGTTGTTTGAAAAGAAATTACTGTATTTTGAGGTAATTAACTTTTCTGTAGGTGGAGAGCCTATAGGATCCCTTGTTGTTTCATTTACTTCTCCCTGCCCTTTTAGACGTCTAATTATGATAATAGTCTTTGTCCTGTGAGGACTGTGCATAGCTTCCCTTGTGCCTATCGGTGCAGTTCTGACCATCAAGCGGAGCAGGACTTTAAAATACTTAGCTAGAGGATTAAACCTATGAGTCAAAAATAGGTATGTGAGATTTTGGGGGTGTACCAAGTGACTGTCTGTTGGTGATGCCATGATGAGAAGCCGAATCAACCCACCAGAGTTACTGAGGAGGAGGAGGAGGGTACAGATATTCTTACAGGGGTGCTGCCTCTTTGGGACTCCATTTTCCAAATCTCCTTCTAGTATCTAGGTCTCTTCCCATTTCACTTTTTCCTGGCTATTTGAACAGGGAGTTGTGGAAGTGCTCTGCAGGTCGTTCGTGAGCCACATTTTGAGAATCTCTGAACTAGACCAGAGGGGAATCTCTTTTAAACACTGCAGAAGAGCTCCTGTTCCTTCTCCATATATCTTAGCTGCTTTCAGACTCTTATCTGTCGTTAATGATATTCCAAATTACTCTTCCTCTAGAATACACCCTTCATGGACTTCCAAGGGCAGCCTTCATTGTTTTTCTGGGAGCGAGGGCAAGGCTGTCTTAAAACATTAGCAGATTAAAATCACTTTAATTAACCTTTTCCTCACAAAAAACAAAAGTAAAGAGACTGTGATTAGTGTTAGCTGTCTCTTGTGAACATTATAGCTTATCTGCAATCTTTGTGTGTTTCACTGGAGCACCTCCAACTGTAATTATATGGGCATTGTTAAGCATTGGATGTGGTCACCTATTTTTTTTAATGCATTTACACGATCTGTGCAACTCTTTGTCAAGAGGAGTTGTTCAAAATCTTTAAAACTCCTTTTTCCTTAATAAACATCATTCCGGTATTCATGAGCAGCCCTACAGTGACCAACTGGCAAGGACATGTAATGGAGAAAAGAAATGCTATAAGGAAACTGTCATTAGTTTCATACTTCCAAAGGGGTATGATATGTGTCCCTTTGGTTAGGAAGGGAGAAAAAGATCATTTTTGAAATATATTCTGAACACAATGTGCTTTTAACTGCAACCTTGTAAGTGAGGGTTCAAAATATGAGCTTAGTTCTGTGTATTGTAGTCCAGGTTTACTGTTAAAACGGGTAGGTGTTATCAGGAAAGCAGGGCAAGAGAACAGCATTCTTAAAAATCTGAACTGTTTCTAATTCTCAATTTGTTCTATTGTGCTTTCCTTCACTTAGCCGTTCATAGGCATTTTGAAGGGAGAGATTGAAATATCCCACTGGGGGCTTTGATAAATCCACCTGCTGATGGCATGAGACAACTGATTTATCATCTCTCATAAGTGACAAATCACCTAGACTTGTCTGCAGGACAAGTAAAATTTTTAACGACAGCAACAGGATATCTTAAAAATTGTGCTGCTCATGTAAATCCTGTTATCTCTGTAACCCAATGGAAACCTTCTGAGCATTAAAGTGACATCAAGTTGTCTGAAAACATCAAGTAGAAAATCCTGTTACTTTCTCAGTTCATTTTAAAATCCTGTTATCTGTGTCATTTTTAAATCTCAGTATCATTTAATAGAGCAGGAGGAGGAGAAGGGGGGAATATAGGAAGTCCCCATAAAAGGAATTTAAATTCAAATCATCCCTCACAAAATAACCATTTTAAGGGATGCCAGGTCGATTTGTATAAGAAACATGATTCGACTTGTAATAGAATCTTAAAAAAAAACAAACAAAACCCAGCCTTAATAATAAAGTTGGCAACCTACCACACACAGTGCAAAATACAAAGGAAGCTATGCTCAATTCTAAAAAGAAGCCTCAATAGTTTTATTTCGTTTTTAAGCTCTTTGGGGTACGGAGTGTCTACTACGCTGTACAGCTCCTAACACAATGAGGTTCATTTCTTAGTTGGTTCATAGGTGCTACCATCATAAGCATAATGCCCCCTCTTCCCTCATATGCTTCATTTTTTTTAAATTTGAGTTATCAGAAATTAGAGAGACTAAATGATCTAACACAGGGGTGGGCAATCTATGGCCCGGAGGCCGCATCTGGCCCTTCAGACATTTTAATCCGGCCTCGAGCTCCCACTGGGGACCAGGGTCCAGTGCTCCAGTCAGGGAGCGGGGTCAGGGGCTTGCCCCACTCTGCGCGTGCTTTGGCTCCGCGCGACTCCTGGAAGCAGCGGCTTGTCCCCACTCTGGCTCCTACACATAGGGGCAGCCAGGGGGCTCTGCACGCTGCTCCCACCCCAAGCACTGCCTCTGCAGCTCCCATTGGCTGGGAACCACAGCCAATGGGAGCTGCAGGGGTGGCATTTGCAGACAGGGCAGTGTGCAGAGCTGTCTAGCCACGCCTCTGCATAGGAGGCAGAGTGGGGACATGCTGCTGCTTCCAGGAGCTGTTTCAGATAAGTATCACCCAGGGCCTGTACCCCTGACCCCCTCCCGTGCCCCGACTCCCTGCCCCAACCCTGATCCCCCTCCCACACTCCAAATCCCTTAGTCCCAGCCCAGAGAACCCTCCTGCACCCCCAACCCCTCATCCCCAGCCCCATCCAGAGTCCAGATTCGCGTTCCCCCGCACCCCAACCTCCTGTCCCAGCCCAGAGCCTCCTCCCACTCCCATAACTCCTCATTTCTGGCCTCACCCCTAGCTGGAGCCCTCACCCCCTCACACACCCCCAACCCCCAATTTTGTGAGCATTCGTGGCCCACCATACAATTTCCATACCCAGATGTGGCCCTTGGTTCAAAAAGTTTGCCCACCCCGATCTAACCGGTCTCCTCCATCCCCAGTGGCACTGCAGGGCACTTACTGTTCTATCCAGTGTAGTTTTATGTTCCTAGTTAAGATGCTTCCCCTGTTTTCCCTTGGTACATGATCCCACAATTTAACATCTCTGATTTTTTTTGTTAGGGAACGTTTTAGACTTACTTTCTTCATCTCACCTAATTTTGACTTGACTTTGCCATAAATAACTCTCCTCTGCCTCCTTGGTTTTTACGTGGTTTGGATGTTTGGAGAACATCTAGGGTCTTCACATACTGTGCCAAAGCCATCAAAATTTGGAGACTTGCACAGTGGGGTTTTCTCTGTTACGATATTTATTTTTAACCTACTATTGTAATAAGACACTTGTGTTTACTGATTAGTATGAGTGAAAGAGTTTAGAGAAGTTGTCATCCTTGTGCAATTTACTATCTTTTGTAACAAATTGTTTACTTTGACTGCACTTTTTCTAATCAGTTTGACTGTTGTCTATTTATAATTAGTTTTCCATGTGGATCTTTCACATAGCAATGGGGAGAAAATGAGACACAAAAAGGAAAATGAGAATGTAGTACCACAAAAACTGGTAGGATTTAGGGGAGGTGCAATATGCAAAACTACTTCAGACTTTTAAAAAAGTTGACTAGAATTCAAGTTCACTGTCTACCTTTAAGTAATTCTTTGCAGCTCACTGATTATTTGTGGTGCCATCTTGGAGTTCACTGCAGTTTGTAAACCCAGCACTTTCTGGTAGTGGAGTGCTCAGAAACTAACATAATATTCCATGGTATTCCACAATCCCAGCAGATCTATGCTATGTGATGTGGTGTTTCTTCATGTGCATCCAAAAATTGCATTGATCTCTCTCTCTTGCTATGTCATAGTGAAAACTCATGTTTAAATTGTTGTCCACCTTCACTCTGTCTTTCAGCACTTCTAGTTTCCAGGTTTCTATCCTATCCATTATTATGAAAAGGAATCCTAGTGTGCATCTCACCACTATCCAGTACACTGCCTTCTGGAAAGAAAATAAAATACCATATGAGCCAAAATCTGTTCAATACAGTAGTTAAAAATAGCCCCTGCTTTCTAAGGGTTAAAGCATGTCTACACTGCAACTAGACACCCACGGCTTGTGGGACTCAGGCTAAGGGGCTGTTTAATTGCAGTGTAGACTTTAGAGCTTGGACTGGAGCCCAGGCTCAGGGACCTCCCCCCTCACAGGGTCCTACAGCTCAGGCTCCAGCCCAAGCCTGAACATCTACACTAATTAAACAGCCCCTTAGCCCAAGCTCTGTGAACCTGAGTCAGGTGGCATGGGCCAGCTGCAGGTTTTTAATTGCAGTGTAGACACACCCTAAGAGTCTGCAGTACTGTATTCTTGTCATGTGAATATATGCATGCAATGTGTGCTTTTAGTAACTGTCAAATGAGCTCTGCTTTTTAGGTAGAGAGAAGCTTTGGTGTAGATATTATAGTATTGCTCAGAGATTATAGTAAGTGGTTTTAGAAAATAAAATACATCTAGGCTTGTCCTGAGGATTCCAAATATTTTTAAAGCCCACACTAGATAGCTGTGAAATAAAAAGTAGAACTACCACATTACTACAGTGATAGGATTTTTTTGCTCAGGTAGGTTTCCTAGGGCGGCCCCTGGAGCTGGTCCCTGGGGCGAGCTGCCCGGGGCCACCAGAGCAGCGGCTGGTGTGGCTGGCTGTGGAACTGCTGCAACAGCGGCCAGTATGGCTGTCCCCAGGGCCACCTGAGCAGCCGACCCTGGGGCCAGCTGCTTGGGCGGCCCTGGGATCAGCCGTCATGGAGGTTCCAGAAATCTGTGACTTCTGTGACCTCCGTGACAAGCATGGAGCCCTAATCACAGTCTATAAGTACTTACATGGCGAACAAATATTTGATAATAGTTCTTCAATCTACCAGAAAAAAAATAACAAGATCTAATGGGTGGAAATTGAAGCTAGACAAATTCAGATGGGGAAAAAAGACATTCATTTTTAACCGTGAGGGTAATTAACTATTTGAACAGTTTCCCAAGAGTTGTAGTGGATTCTCCATCAATGGCAATTTTTAAATCCAGATTGGATGTTTTTCAAAAAGAGAGATGCTCTAGCTCAAACAGGAATTAATTCAGAGCCTGTGTTATGCAGGAGGTTAGAGTAGATGATCACAATGTTCCCTTCTGGCCTTGGAATCTATTAATCTACTTTTAAAAACACTAGAGAGTAAGACAAAGATTTGAGCGTCCTCCCCTCTTTTTAGAAGTTGGAGAATGAAGTTTCTTGGTCATTTAATTGATGGTACAGATCAGTGAAAACTGGGAGAAATAGTTGAATCATTAAGTTATAGCAGTTTGGTCCATTAGCTGGGCTGTCATCTTTTTCCACTGGGATATTAGCTATAGTATTTCTGTCTTGTGGAAGATTAAAGATTTAAATGTTTACAACTTTTTCTTTGCTTCCCGGGACCCTGGTGCTAATCTAAAATAGGATACACACAGAGATATACTTTCCAATATAATAAATGAGTTTAGCAAGCAGATCTCAGACCCAACTACCATAACTTACTTTGCTTAGGCTTCTGGTATGGGCTGGTTCATAACTGAAATGTTTTGTTTCTACTCTTGGACTATGCACCTCCAGCTGTCTGCTCCTGGTCAGTTACAAAGTGTGGAATAATGTGTGGCTTGATAGCCAAAGAGGAACATGCATTGGAAGTGGTGCAAAAACACTAGAGAAAACTGTGTAGAGTAGCTGCTTCAACTTTGTTTAGCTGCAGAAAAATATTCACCTCCAGCATTTTGTTATGCTGGAAGTAGTGAAAATGCTCTTTCTTGCACCTAAACCTGCTTTTTAAGGATCTGTGGAGGATACAGTAGCTACTCATTGCCCTCATCCCCTGTGATATTGTTGCATGTCGTATTGACACTGGAGAAAAGTTGGAGAAGATGTAAAATGTCACTGATTTTTCAGCATTTTTTAATATTATTTTCATGCTTTTGACCATCGTTCCCTGGCAAAATGAGATGGCTCTCTTTGTTCTTTCCCTTTGCTGGAGTTGATCAGCAGTGTTGTCCAAAGAGGAAAAACTGTTCATTGGCTTTTGCTAATAAAAGAAATGACTAGCTTGTGCTGTGTAGTATCTGTGCGCACACAGTGTTTCTGGAATTAACTTCTGTTCTGTCTGTCTGTAGCTTTTTAATAGCACTTCAATTGTTCTTGTAACTGTATGTTTAGTATGCATTAATTGTGAAGGGTTGGAAAGGAATTTCTTAACCCCAGTGTCAATTACAATAACTGGTGTCCTGCATTTACACTCTCTCTCTGATTAGCAAGCCTGCCTGTGAAATTAGACTTTCTATTTACCCTCTCCACTCCTTTCTCACACCTATCCCCCTCCCCACCCTGCCTAAATAAATAAACCTAGCTAGACATGAAATAACAGCCTACCATTGATCTTTCCCAGGATTCTTTTTGTCAAACAGTGAACTGTTCCAAATCTGGCCTGCCATTAACAGTGGTGCCAGGTTTTCCATGTGGTGATTTTTAATGAGTAAGGAATTATTTTGCCTGCTTTTTGTCTTTCTTCTATGGTGTGAAATTCAAAGCTTCATCACTAGGAGGTAAATAAAAATGTCTTGCAGGCAACCAGTGTGGCATGAAAGATACTAAACAATGCCTCTGATCATAAAGAAGAATCACTGAAAATATTTGTTTTAAATATAATCAGATCATTCGTAATGAAATAAGAACTTATCACCTTGACAGTGTTAACAGTGTTTATCTAGAACCTGTTAAGGAGCATAAGACCTTAAGGATGCTGTGGGGTAAGTTCTATCAAAAATATTTTGGTTAAATGTACAATGGCTGAACTGCTTGACTTCATATGCATGCCGCTGGATTCTGCATGCCCTCACTCTTGCTCTGCTGCACTGACAATCTCCTCCAGGTGCCTGCTGGAAAGTATCATGACAGTAAGAACACTTGTCATTGTTACACACTGACAAGCTGCATTTTAAAGTAGTGTTTTTAAAGCTAGGCAGTTTTCCTTTTTGAGGTGCCTTCACTAACGATACATAGCAGAATGTAGCATACGTAGCCAACAGACTGGGCTTGAGTGCTTTTCTTTGGTGGTGGTCAAGACTTTTAATATTAGCGACTTATCAGGCGTATCAGTATACGCTCAAATCAATCCGTGTATGCTGAACCTGTTCAAATCATATTTCAGACACTTTTTAAACAGCCATTGTGGTCAGAGTCTCTGCAATAAAAGTGTTCTAAACTGTTTCAGGGAACACTGTTCCTAGTCCAGTGTAGACAGGGCTGAAAGACCATGTTAGTGGGGTTGTAGCAAGGCCAGGGACAGAATCCAAAACACAGTTAAGTCCTGTCTTAATCAGGGTGGATAAAAATCAGTGATTTAAAAAAAAAATCCGATTTTTGAGGAAAAAACTATTTAATAGTTTTAATTAAGATACATTCTAGCTCAAAGATATCTCATCATGGAATAGAGATTATAAATTCTAATTCTATGGTATGAGACAATATATTCATGTAATGTTTAAGAAAAGTTTTATAAATGAATTTCAATAGTTAATGGGTTAGGGACACAATCTAATGGGTTCCAGGGGCTTCTGTATAGATCATTTAGGCTAATCTTTCCATCTACCCAGTGGGACAAAGTGCTCAGTCTAGAAGATACGATCAGAGATGCTTAGTTTTGCAGTTCTCAAACTGTGGATTTGTGTCTCCAGAGATAACATGCTTGTTAACAACAAAAATGTTTTAAAATAAATAATAAATAGACGTGAGAAATAAGACCTCAACCCTATTGTCCCTCTGCAAATTTGTGTACACAGAGTCAATCCCTTATCTCTCTCTAACAGTGCAAAATTTCAAAAAAGTTGGATGAATCGAAGATTGTTGGGGGCAGAATAGATCTGGACAAGGAGAAAAAGTCTAGAGATAAATGTGAGAAGGGAGGGACAGGCAGTAGAAGCAAAAGTGAAACTGTTTGAGCAGCATATTCCAGAAGACTTGAGGTCTTTCTGAATGTAGCCTTCATTGATTTGAGATCCACCATACCATTCTCACTAGAAGGGAAAACCTATAATGGCAGCACGCTATAAAAGAGACCCAGTTTGGGAATAAGAACCATTCAAGAAATATATGTTTGCTGATGAGGTTTTAAAGAAAGACAACACCAGTGAACTGGTGGAAGTCACTTAAGCACTTGGATTCAGAGACTGTTGAAGTGATAATCTCACTTTTAACAGCAGTAGCTGCTTCTGCCGGTGTAGAAAGAATATTTTCTTCCTTTGGACTAATTCATTCCAAATTGAGAAATCGTTTTGGACCTGAAAAAGCAGGAAAGCTTGTTTTTCTTTTCCAGATTATGAAGAAACAGGAAAATGAAGGTGAAGACAACTAAGTTAGCTACAGAAGCCAATATTTTAAGTTTCTCATGTCATCTGGCTGACATAGTTGATTTGATTTTTTGGTTTTTTTTTTTTAAAAAATTTCATTAACTATTTTAGTTAAAAACAATTTTAACAAACAAACCTGATTTTTTAAAAAATGTGAATGTTTTATGAATTTTTGAATTTAGTTAGCTTGTTTTGTTAAAATATTATGTTTGCTGTTGAAGAAGAAAATCCAGAACACTTAATGTTGTTGTTTTAGTTAAATAAAACAATTTAAATGTCTGTCTGGTGATGTTCTCCTCCTCCTAATACAGCACTCCAAATATTAATGATAGTTCATCTCCCAATGACTTCATAAATATCTTCTGCAGTTACCTTTGGTAAATGAAAACCAAACAATCATTTATTTTCTGATATAGCTGTAAAACTAATCCTGAAAAGTTTTCAAAATAAATCACTTTAAAAATGTATCGTGTGTACGTTCTAAAAATGAAACCTACATCTGTCTCTTGAGTTGTGAAGAATATGTATTAAGGTTATAGCATCCGACAAGAATGCACTTTTATGTAGAAATCCATGACTAAATTGAGTCTTCCTTACTAGAGATTTAAATCAAATCCACCGTGGTCTTCATTGAAACTGTTTCAGTCATGTTGGGAATAAATTATTTAATGTAGACAGGTCTTAAATGCTGTGTACAGCAGTATTCCCAGTGATTAGCGTCCTGAATATTTATTTCTGGATATTCATTTTTGATCTCTTGGTTGTCCCTGTGGTCTTTGCAGCATTTTTTCAATAGTGCTCAGTATTGGTATAGTCTAACTCCAGGCACCCAGCAATTAACATGGCAGGTCAAAAACTATTTCTGGTTTGTCTGCACTGACCTGCAGGACATTCTATGGATGGTACTTCACAGAACAGTTATCTGAAAATCTGTGAGCTGTCATTTAGGATTGACCTTCAAGCCATTCTGGATCACTTACCTTGAATGGTGAATTTGTAGAGCTTACTTCCTCTTCACAGAGAGTACAAATCTGCTAGTTTCCGCATTTCCCAACAAGAGGTTTTCTTAGTGTTAATTCCCTTGTCATAAACACAGTAATGAAAGTCATCCCTGAATCCTTGTCCGTCTGCACAGGATTTGTTAGAAAAGCAGTTTAAATGCCAGTCTGTGCTCTCTTCATCTTTGGAAACAGCTATCTCTTGCTCATCTTAAGGGGAGAACTGTCCATTTTTAATACTCGTAAAAGTCAAGAGTGGATGGCACTGGCTAGGAACAGGTCTAGTATAGGCTGACGGCTATGCGGATTTTCATGTATGCTTCCACCCAATGCACCTTGGGCCTGATCAGCAATCTCTTGCTAATTTGTTATTCCCCCTAACCGTTATTTGAACACTAGTCCTTTTGATTACTTTATTGCTGACAAACCCATTTTTCTCCTCTTTAGCTTTGTAGAGCCAATATACTGTAGTTACAGTTTAGTGAGCTAGATTCTATCCCACCTCATGCATGATTAACTAAATTACCAATCAAATGCCAGTTACAAAATCTCTATTACTTTTGGGGATTTCAGAGGTGATTAAACCAAGATTAATTTTCATATCCCAGTTGACTTAACGAAGTTGGCGGTTATGAAAATTAACCCAGTGTATAACTAGATCAGGAATCAGAAAAAGAATATGCATGGAACCACCTCAGCACCCATTACAGTCACTTTTCGGATCGCAACTACACTTTTAAAAGCAGTTTTACCCCTCCCCCCATTCTCTTTTTCAGCCTGGGTTAAGAAACTGAAGAATCTTAAATGGACAAGGACAGTCACTGATAGTACGTGAGTTTTAGGACTTGTCTTATTAATTCACACCCACTTGTGCATACAGAAGATTAGATTTATTTTTATCAGTGAGTTTTCAAGCTCAGTTCAGGAGTCCTCTATTTTTCTCTAGGTATGCATCACTGTTATTGTCCAGAAAAGAGTATGTATTGATTTATATAGTTTGAGACAATTGTGTGATACTGTTGTAAATCTAAGATTATGGGTATACGACATTGCATTAGAAAGCTGAAATAATTAGCCTGTCTCAATCTCTGTAGATGATTGTATGAAGTTGTACATTTTCCCTTCCCATGACTACCGCATTTGAGTGAGTGGTTAGTTAGGCCAAGTCAAGAAAAGGTTTTCTGGTATAGCTATACTGGCAAACCCTCCTAGTGTAGAAGCAGCTTATTACTGGTAAATGACTGCTTATAAGCAAAACTAGCAAAATAAAGCTATAAGAGCAAAAGCACTTTTTTGGTCATTATAACTGCATCTACACTAGGGCCTTTGCTGCTATAGAAATGTAATTTAAAAACAAAAAGTGCAAAGCGATATTGCTATACCAGCAAAAGTTTCTAGTGTATGCCTAGCCATAAGCACCTTTCAGAACTGCTCCAGGGCATGGATTTTATTATCCATATTACAAACCCAAGACTTGGTCTAGTTTAACATCCCTCCTCGTTCCATCTGTCCTATTTTTTTTTTTAAAAAAATAAATTGGAGACAGGAATATCATTTCTCAGGTTCTTATAATAAAAGCTATTGCTAAAGTGCTCATTGCCATTTCCAAGAAAAACATTGGTCTGATGGAGGGTACTGGTAATCAAATAAAGACATAAAGTGGCTAAAAATTCTATGGTTAATTTTACGCAAGAGCAGCAAAACTCAATGGCAGTGGCCATAATTTCATGGAGTTAGCATCACTTCATTCATCTGCTAAAATTTTATCTGGCTAAAATGCTTTTATGCTTTTAACCATAGTGACTAACTTAACTCAAGAATGATCTTAACTTTTTATTCAAGCATATATTTATATACTGTATCCAGTATATACAGTGGATAAAGAGTATATATATATATACTGGATATGTTTACACACACACACCCATACCCTCGGTATGCTTCTTTCCATTTCCAGACTGGGTAGAGAAGGACACAGTGTGACTTGAATTCTAAAAGCTTTAACCTTAATTTGTTCTAGTCTGGATTGCATCTGGATATGCTGCCTCTCCTATCGAGGTCATCAGTTAAAAACAGACTCAGGATGTTAGTGACCAGAAGTCATTACCATATGAGAACTGTTTTAGCCTATGTAAAATGAGTCTGAACTCAGTTCTGTTCCTGTTGGTCAAAAACAATGCTGCTGTTAGTCTTAGCAAATGCCAGTCATTGAATGGCAGTGAAGAAAGAACTGCGCTGTTATTTTCGGTGTTCTGTTCGGGTCAGGCTTGAGAGACGTAGTGGCAGGGCAGCATGTGGAAAGCTTGCACTTGCTACTGCCTGTGCTGTCCCTACCCCTTAGAGGAGGGAGTCAGTCTTCAGGGACTGCCCGTTTGACTTCTTTCATGAGTGGTACATTTGCTTGCAGCCTTTTGATGTTCTGTGATGCTAGTTATTGATCTTTTTGGACTCCTTGTTGGAACCGAGTGGTGGTGTTTTGTTTGCCACTAAGAGGATAACTTTTTTTCCTCCTCTTCTCATTTTCATATGTGTCTGAGTTTGTGGCTTGCCTCTGGACTTGCCCGTTTGAAATCTGAAAAGGTTAAACAGGATATGGGATAATTAAAACTGACTTCACCTTGCAAACAAATCAATGGCAATCATAGTGCCCTTCCCAGAACTGGGTGTGGTGGTTGGACTGAAACGTGTCAGAAGTAGAGTCCTACTGTTTACTGGCAGACAAAAAGATAATTTCTGAAGACTCCCTGTTTGTACTGGGATATTTATGCTCTTATTGCACAGTTTCCATCTCGTTGGTTTCTGGATTATCTAAATGAGGTAATCTTACAAGGATCCTTTAGGCTCATTTTCATATAATTTGAAACTTGTTATCAAGCTTCTGCTTCTGACTCAAATGGAAAATTTCAGTGTTTGTGATGACTTTACTTGGAAATACTTCTTTCCATTTTGTTCCATCCCCTGCCTCTTGTTCAACTCGGAATGAATAAAGTTTTGTAACTTTTAATGTTTAAATTGAGTTGGAAATCTGAAGCAGTCGGAGGAAAAGGAATGGGCGGGAGCTCACAGTAGCAGGAGACTATTTTTGAAGAGGGAATATTATTAAAGCAGATATTCCTTAGCCAATCACCCAAGTATCTTATTAATATTTGGCTTATAATCACATATGTTCTTATTACCATTTCCCTCCGCCTCTCTTCCCACTCCTTTTCATTGTTTTTACTAGGGTTGCCACCTTTCTAATGGCTGAAAACCGAACCCGCTTGTCCTGCCCGGCCTCTTCCCCTGAGACCCTGCCCCCACTCACTCCTCACCCTACCTCCCTCCGCCTGCTGCCTGCAGAGCCCAACTTGGAAGAGCTGATGCGGAGCCTGCCCGATCGGGGCACAGCGGGAGGTTGGTTCCCAGAGCAAGGGGCTGAGGCCAGGAGGGGTTTGAAGTCTTTACGTGAAGACTGGATGCCTTTCTAAAGGATATGCTATAGTTCAAACAGAAGCTATAGGCTTGATATGGGAATTAATTGATGAGGTTCTCTGGCCTGTGTTATACAGGAGATTAGACTAGATAATCATAGTAGTTCCTTCTGACCTTAAAACCTATGAATCTAAGAATATGGAGTGGGAGGTGGAACCTGATTGGGGCCCTGGGCATTACTGTGATAAAAGTAAGAAGGAAAGAAAAGCATGAGTGAAAATAGAACTTATGATCATGGCTTCTCTTTACAATAAATGTTATAAATAATGAAATTCACCGCACCTATACTTGGAGCGCTCTGCCAACAAAAGAAAATTACAGAATGCTAGACTTTATACAAAATAGTTAGACATTGAGCACACTTGAAAAGAAGGGGCAGTTTTAAATCTTTTTTCCCTAGAATTTGAAGGAATGGACTGTTGTGAGGAGTCTAGGTCTGTCTTTGGAGAGCACCTTTTCCACATTTGATTATAGTGCATGAGCCAGGACATAAATTGGAGACTGCATAATGTCCTCAATCTGCAGCAGATCACCCACTGATGGCAGTGGCAGCTTTGCACAAAGATCAACAGCAGAATATTACCTTATTTGTTACTCATTTTTTTTTTTTAGCTGATCTTATTTGTCTCGTTCAGCATTACTCACTGGGAAAATATGCTCACCATTAGGACCACTACTACTTCTACCCTTTTGTTTGTTTTGGTCTCTGTGTGTGCCCCTCTGTTTTCCCTCTAAATTTCCTTTCTTGCAGTAAATCTCAGTTTACCTGTGGGCTTTACTTTCTACGAATCCTATCTGATAAAATGATCTGTGATTAAACAGCTGATATGTAAAATATCATAATTAGCCTTCACTTAGCCTAGTGAAATTAATGAGTACGGGGAGCTAACACCTCCCAAAGCCATTGTCTCAGGTTGTCTGCAGACTCAGGAACACAAGGCTGCATTGTTTTATACTTGTTTTGCATTTGGAACTTTTTGCAACCATGAAGGCGAGAAATTTACTTTTTTTTCAGAACGAAAGATTGGATTCTGTAGAATAGAAATATGGTGGTGCAAGATGCAGTACTCAAGAAGGATGAGTGTTTGACATCTCTGGCCTATTGTGATGTCCAAGGGTAGCAAGTTCCACAATCTATAGGCCAGGCTTTTGTGCAGTTGTGGAACTCCTAAATAGTGGATGAATTGAGTGCTGCTGGAGAAACACTGAGGCTCATGATCATTTGCTGCTAGCATTGTATATTCTTGTTTCAAACAAAAGTGCAAATCGTGTGGACAGGTTTTTTGTTTTTTTGCACTCTGGTTTAAATCCTCTGAAAATATCAATAAGCAAAGGTGGCAAACTATTCTTCTCTATTAGCTCCTGTCCTTAAACAAACCACATATGACAAGGCTTTCCATGTGGGTATTTTTGGTTTGGCTATTGTTTGCCTAGTCTCCACTTCTCGGTTTCCAGTAAGAACTCCTTCATTTTCCTCCCAGCTGCTGCAGCTTTTTCAGTCCCCTTAAAAGAAGAGAAACAAAGTTGGTTGCTTTCCTTGGAAATGTTACGTGAAATCTCCACACAGTCATACTACTGGGTATGCAAATGGTGTCCTCATTTCTGCTGTTACTGACCTTATTTCCATTATACTTCTAAGAAAACATAATATTTTTTAAAGTGTGTGCTTCCTTTAGTTTGTGTTTTGAGTTTTCATGTAATGTGGATAGCTCCTTTTGCATGTTTTTGTTTGGGTGCGAGGACCACTTTTTGGTGAAATGGTAGAAATACGGAGCAGTCCTGAAGTCGCAATATATAAGTAGTACTGATGTTCACAAAGGCTCTGTCTGTATGTATTATTACACAGCAGAACCATTAAATAGTGGTGTCTAGGTACATGCTTGCAGTATGTGCATGCAAAGTATATTCCTGTGAGCCGTATAATCCTTAAAGGCAGGAGGTGCATAAAATCAGAAGCAATACAATCTCAAGTTAAAGGAAAGTTGTGTAGCACGGTAAGTGTCATAGTAAATTCTGACTGACTTGAAAGTCTAAATTTCACTTACACCATCACTTAGGGAAGAATTACAAAATGCGAGAGGAAGTAGATTCATTTAAGAAAAATTCCATTAGCTTGTCAGGAAGACTTGTGTGTTCCCAGTTGCCTCTTTAAAGGGTGATTTTCATGCTGGGACAAAGTTCAGTCAGAAGGGTGTGTGTGGGTAGAACTCTTTTACAAAATACAATGTACTTTCAGTAATGCTCCATTTCCCTTGCTGGTATGGCTAATTGCTGAAGAAGTCTTTATCTGAATGTTTCAGTGAGATTTCTCCTTCACTGCAAGAGAAGAGAATCTGGGCTCTGAAATCACAATAATTTTCATAATAAAAAAATTCATTTCAGATGAATGTCAGAATTTCAGCATTATGATTTTATTTCATCAGTGAAAATAGGAGAATCCTTGTTTTTTATTTTGTTAAACTCAGATGCCTTTAGTTAACTACAGCAGTAATAATGGAAATTCCTAGACTTGGGAGTTAAGTGATATATTTGAAAACTTACCCTATGTGAACTTCTTCATAATTAAATGAAATATAGTCACTTTTTTAAATGGAAGTGTGACTTATCCTTCCATAAATAGATGATGCCTCATTAGTGATTAGCACATGGCTAGTCTTTCCTTTTGCCCACCACCACAGTTCTCCACTAGCATAAACATTTCCCTTCAAAATGCCATTGAGCTACAGCGCATGAGGCTTTATGTAGACTCAGTGTTAATAGATCCATAATTACATGAATGAACTGATCCCTGGCAAAGTGTACTCCTGCAGCTCACTGAGTCTTATTACTTTGCATTTGCTGCTCTTAGCTAAGTCTGTGCAAGCATAGGATAACCTTTTGTACTCAGCAAGTCACAGAATCTCACTTTGAAAACGAGAGAAAAGAACCATTTTTAAATTTCTAATGGACATTTTAACAAGTTGTAGCAAACTCCACGACATTGTCCTGTCTCATTCGGTCATTGGTTGATTGGACTGAAAAAATTATGCGTCTGTCTTTAAATGGCAATGACTTACTGGCTGGGTATGAGTGTGTGTTGCTGTCTTTAGCATCTGGGATAATGAGTTAACTCATGGCTGTGTCATGAATGGACTTCTTAAAATTCTTCAGTAAAGAATTGTATTTAAGGCAAACTTTTGCTTTGCTTTACCCTTCCCCTCCTCCTTCCCCCCCCGCCATTTGACTGCTTGGGCCTCTATATCCTCTTGGCAATGATAGAAAACTTGAGAAAAATCTTTTCTCTTGTGGAATTAATTCTGTATAACTACCTTTTCATAGCATGTATGGGACATTCGTGAAGAGTTGAGATAAGTAACTAACACTTCTGTATTTATGCCAGCAGCAACTGTGCAAGCAAACTTTATTTTACAGGCTAAAGTCTGTTGATGTCTTCTAGCTATATCCCTCAGCTGTTACTAACTGTATCCCCCGGGAATGCATCGCCTTTCAGTTTCTCATTGACTCTTACAGCCATGGCCATTTATAAGTAGGGAATCAAGTTGCATATGAAATTAGTAGTTCAGCATTCCCTTTTATTTTTAATTTAAATTTAATATAGTTTTAATAAACACTATTTGTAGACCTTGAAACATTTATCTGACATTCACTAGCCTGAGGACTTAAGCCCAGTAGCTGGGGTGAAAAATACCTGACCCACCACTTCCGGGCAGTTTTAAACGAATTAAATAGTAGTGCACTTTGACTGACAATATGTGGCAATTATCTTAAAATTAAAAATGTGGCTCACTACATCTCTAATTTTGGTTATAACTTCTATTCCTATCTAGTTTTACTCCTCTTCTCCCCCCCCCCGCCCCCGCTGCCCTTCCAACAGTAGGTCATGGTGTATCTCCTCCTGACTTGTTTTCACTCTGCTTCCTTTATTTTGCCTCTACTTGCACTCCCTTATATTTTCCTCTTTCTGTTTGGGGGTCTCTGCCATTTTTCCCACTTCCTTCAAAATCAGTCTCCAACTGACCATGGCTTTTTGGTCTTTTGATTAATAAGGTCCTCATTTAGACTGAAAGATCTTCAGGTCAGGGGCCAGGCTTCTGTGAAGCCCCAAGCAAGCTTCTGGAGTCTATAAAATAATAATCTACGATCCCAACCACTCTCCTGCACCTTGATCTCCTACCCCTACTACAGAAAGCTTGCAAAAATATTCAAAAGACTGAATAGCCGGAGAACTAAACTAAAATGAGGGACCCTGCTGCCTTGGGTCGCTGCCTTGGGTCACTGCCTAAGTGTGAAGTCAAGCCTCTTCCCTTGCCCAATTGCTGGAAAAAGGCACCGTTGAAATATGTTCACTTTTCTGTTGGGTAGGGAGTGTCTTCTGGGCATCGGTGTACAATAGTGGCATCTACACTCTTTCTCCACTCTGCCCCAATTTCCTTAATACTGCCAGTTAACATAACACTTGCTCTGAGAGGGCTATTGAAGTGAGGGTTACAAATTAGCATTTGAAAATCTCCTTGGCTTTACTCCAGCCTTGTTCTGTAGATAACTGGGATAAAGAACTTCCCATCGTCATGAAAATGGAATCTGAGAAATCCTCAAAGCTCAAGGGGAAGATTATTCCTTCAAAAAACAACTTGACTGAAATATTGTTACTTTTCTGGGAGACATTGTAGATATCCATTGGTAGGTTAGTTTCTTCTTTTACATCACCTCACTTCTTACCTCACCTCACGTCTGTTGCTCTACTTACCCGTATTTTCTTTCTTTTTCTGATACTTTTACTTAACTTCCAATTAACCCACTTAAGTAATGCACTTGAATCCCAATAATAAATCAACAAGCTAGTAGTGTGGTATATAATCACCTTGTTTATTGTAGTAAAGTTAATTTTTACTGATGTACATAACATTCCTTATTCTTCTAGTAAGCTAAGTGGGCATCTTTGTTTATAATTAACTTTTTTACTTCACTTGTTTTTGCTGTCGTTTCTAAAAGTAAACTTTTAGACCCATAGACTTTAAGGTCAGAAGGGACTGCCATGATCATCTAGTCTGACCTCCAGTACATTGCAGGCCATAGAACCTCACCCACCCACTCCTTTTGAGAAGAAAGAAGGAGGTTAGGGTTGGTATCCTTCTTGACAGCTGGGGGGGTGGTTGTACCCCAAACAAGGGCCTGTGGATTATTGCAAAAACATAAAACAATGGGAAATTAGTGAATTGTCTCTTTATTAAAAAATTGGAGGTTGGTGGCGAAACTTTTAAAAATGCAATATATTGTGGGTTGTTCTCGCTTGCTTACTGTTAGTAAAATCAGGTAGGTGGCTGTAGTGTTGCATCCTCTGTTACAATGGGATGGATTAGTATTCATGCAAAGATCGGCTCAACAAAGCAACTAAGGTAGAACTGCGCAAAGCAACTGAAAACATAAAATAAAGGCTTCTGGATTTCATTTTAAATTATCAAGACGTGTCCCCGTTTAATTACCATGATTTCAGCTTTTTATATGAAAATGGTTTCTTTCACACAAATGGTCCAACTTACTTTTAAAGAGAAAAGGTAACTTTAAAAATGTGTTTTTTAAAAAATGTGAGTTTACCTGTGCAAAAAAATTGTGTGAAAATGGGAATGTCACTTTTTGCACATCTCTGAGCTAGGGATCTCTTTCTTGATACCTCAGGCATTAAAATTGGAGACCCAAGGTGTGAATCTGGATACTAAGTTCTATTACTCTGGTCAGCAGTACTGAACACTGAAGATACCTGAGTTCATTGGTAAAGGGAGGGCTTTGTGAGTGTACACTACTTCTGCCAGTTACAGGAGAGTCCAAGTAATACAACTTTTTGTACAGCAGCAGCTGTTTAGTAGATTAATGCCCAATAACACTGTATGCCTGTCTTCTGTTGTGATTGCTGTGGAGGAGGAGAATTGGGAAAGAGGAAGTAATTCCATGAATGAGTAGGCAGAGAGAGAAACCCAAATTCTTGCTGGCTTAAGTAGTATAAATGGAAAGTCCCGTTTTGTAGAAAGGGGAAGTAAAGAACCCAACTTGGTGATGAAGGAAACCTAAATACATGGACTCCAGATGTATTTAGCTTATTAAAGATGAGCTGGAGGGGTGGGGTTTGAAGAGATACTGTCCCTGTAAAAAATGTATTGATATATTCAGGTTTGAAAGGTTGCAAACAAAATTTGCATTTTAAAAAAATGTAGTAAGTTCAGGTCCTGTCTAGGCTGGAAAACTGATAGACCAATCTAGTGAAATATTACAGGAGCCATGACTGTGAAAGTTGAGCAATTGAGAGGGGAAGGAATTTTTAGTCTGCTTAAAACTTTTTAAAAAAATACTTGATTTCAGTGCTAACACTTTTGATAAAGGAACTGTTTGTTAAAGGCCATGTCTACACTAGAGAGCTTACAGCAGCACAGCTGTATCGATGCAGCTGCATTGCTATAAGGTCTCCTATGTAGCCACTCTGTGCTGTCGTCCCGCCCCCCACCCCCACCCCCACGGCTATATAAGTTATACCAACAAAAGTGCCACTGTAGACATAGCCAAAGATTCAACATTCTTGCCCTTCAGTTAAGGTGCTGAAGCCTGTAATAAATATATCTGAGACTTTCCAGTGGTCCTCCAGCTAAGCAAAGGAAGACCAGACTTGACATTCCGGATATTGCTATGGGGTGGGGTAGGAGAAGGAGTGTGATGAGGAGAAGAGAAGAAAAATGAGGAGTCTGTCTTCAGTGTAGCATAAGAAAGCAAAAAAGGGGCACAAACCCAATTTAAAAAAAAAATCCTTTGCAGGTCACCTTTAAATTGCAGCTACTTTAATGTTGTTTTTGTATAGTCCCATCTAGCTCCTGAGTCTAGCATCTAAAGTAGTAGAATTTATTATTTTGCCATCACAGAAATTAAGAAGCAATTACATTTTGGTGTTAGCATGCTATGGAGCAATAATTGTGTAATTTATGATTGGTTTTGTTTTGATTTATTGGCATAAGTCACACATTCTTAAGCTTGAGACCCTTTTACCTAAAAGAAAGAGGAACAGAACCTCTTAAAATAAATTTGCCCAAAGGACTGCTCTGACTACACAATCTGTCTCTTACTACAGTACAAACAAATTTGTTTATCTTGCCTTCCAGCAGAGCCAATGTAGAAGAAGGAAGAGGCGATTGAGAATGGTGCTTAAATTTAGTGTGTCTGGCAGGTTCTGCAGATGTGCTCACCACTTCTTGAGCTCTAAAGCTGATTTTCAGGGTCACAGAAGTACAATGCTTTTTTTTACACCCAAAAAGCTTTCTCTTGCACAGATGGAGAGTCTCTAGGTTGCAAATCTTTCATATTTGGACTGGACAAAAGGCTATAAAATAGTTATCCATCATAAAGATGAGAGATTCTGTAAACTCAGCATCATTCTTTTACCCCCTTTTCTTCTTTCTTCTGTTTTTATTCTGTTTTGCTAATTAATCTCTTTGTGGTAGAAGCCTCTTATCCAACTCTTTCATGCCTTCTCTTTTGGGCCATCTTAGAACAAAATTAGTCACCCTAAGAGGATGGGGAGTTTTTCTTCATTCTATAAATCTGGGCCTTTCCCAAGCTCTCTCTCCCCAATCTCCCTCCTACCCCGGCCCCTTCCCTGCACTTAAACTTGTACAACAGATTTGATAAAAATGTGCAGTCCTTTAATTATCCATGTTATCAGAAAGTAATTAAGCCTGAATAATGAACCAGAGTCTGTAGTTTTCAACCAGTCTCGAATAAGTTTCTTGTTTGCCTGGATTTTGGATTATTCACAGTTAATAGAGGCAATGAGAACATCAAAAACTCCCTGCAGCCTGCCTTTGGAATGTGCCAGCCTGGCACACGTTGCCGAGTACCAGCCACAAATTCTCTTCCCTCTGCTGATGATAGCTTAATTTCTTTTCAAAGGCACTTCCTGAGTTTCAGATTTCCCATATTCTTCATTTAGCCTCTTGTCATTTGTCTGGCTCAGGTAGCAACCTGAATAAAAGCAATCCTCAGGGTATCTTTCCTTGCAAACTTGTGCAGCAAACAGTCTTGCTCTAGACTGGGGGGCTCTCAGGCTCTTCCATATCAAAACTCTTTTGTAAACTGTCCATAAACTCATGTGACCTCCCTAGTAATTTCTTAGCTATATCACATTTTAAAATACTGGACCAAATAGAGGAAAATGAGCTCAGCCAGCTAAGTGCATTGTGCTAGTTGGGAATTTCACTCCTTAGTGGAGCCTCTGTATTTTAGAGGATTTTCTCTGCCCCTTTGCTTTGGATGGCTATTCAGCATTATTTTGCAAGTCGCTCTTATGATGTCACTGGTGCTTTCGGATATTTCAGAGGTGATGTATTATTGATTGATCTTCCTGAAACTTTCAATGAAAAATAAATAAATTTGGGGGAAGATCATAGACTCATAGAGCTGGAAGCACCTCGAGAGGTCATCTAGTCCAGTCCCCTGCACTCATGGCAGGACTAAGTATTATCTAGACCATGCCTGACAGGTGTTTGTCTAACCTGCTCCTAAAAATCTCCAATGATGGAGATTCCACAACCTCCATAGGCAATTTATTCCAGTGCTTAACCACCCTGACAGGAAGTTTTTCCTAATGTCCAACCTAAACCTACCTTGCTGCAAGTCCATTGCTTCTTGTCCTGTCCTCAGAGGTTAAGAAGAACAACTCTTCTCCCTCCTCCTTGTAACAACCATTTTTATACTTGAAAACTGTTATCATGTCCCCTCCTCTGTCTTCTCTTTTCCAGACTGAATAAATGGGTTTGTTTAATCTTCCCTTATAGGTCATGTTTTCTCAGCCTTTAATCATTTTTGTTGCTCTTCTCTGGACTTTCTCCAATTTGTCCACATCCTTCCTGAAATGTGGCGCCCAGAGCTGGACACAATATTCCAGTTGAGGCCTAATCAGAGTGGAGTAGACCAGAAGAATTAATTCTTGTCTTGCTTACAACACTCCTACTAATACATCCCAAAGTGATGATTGCTTTTTTTGCAACAGCGTTACACTGTTGACTCCTATTTAGCTCGTGGTCCACTATGACCCCCAGATCCCTTTCTGCGGTACGTTTTCCTACACAGTCATTTCCCATTTTGTATGTGTGTAACTGATTGCTCCTTTCTAAATGGAGTACTTTGCATTTGTCCTTATTGAATTTCATCCTATTTACTTCAGACCATTTTTCCAGTTTGTCCAGATCATTTTGAATTTTAATCCTATTCTCCAAAGCACTTGCAACCCCTCCCAGCTTGGTATCATCTGCAAATTTTAGAAGTGTACTCTGTATGCCGTTATCTAAATCACTGATGAAGATATTGAACAGAACCGAACCCAGAACTGATCCCTGCAGGACCCCACTTGTTATTCCTTTCCAGCATGACTGTAAACCACTGATAACTACCCTCTGGGAATGGTTTTCCAACCAGTTTTGCACCCACCTTATAGTAGCTCTATCTAGGCTGCATTTCCCTAGTTTAGTTATGAGGAGGTCATGTGAGACAGTATCAAAAGCTTTACTAAACTCAAGATATACCATGTCTACCGCTTCCCCCCATCCACAAGGTTTGTTACCCTGTCAAAGAAAGCTATCAGGTTGGTTTCACATGATTTGTTTTTGACAAATCCATGCTGACTGTTACTTATCCCCTTACTATCTTCTAGATGCACACAGTGGTAAAACAAAGGTGTTTTTTAGCAGCAGTGGAGTAGCGGGGTTCATGGTCATGAATCCTTTCATTTTTAGGAGTGGTAAGAACTTGGCCATCTAATTCAGTTGAGCCCTTGCGGCAGTAACATGTGACCACATTTTCAGTTTAGTTGAGCTGTTAGCTTGACAAGCCCAGGTTTACAACGCAGTGTGGATGCTCAAGCATGAGCTTGGACACACCGGATATGTCAACACTGCATTGTGAATCTGGGTCGGTGGGACCTGTGCTTGAGCATCGATGCTGCATTTTAAACCTGGATTTACAGTTGCTGGACCTGGATCTCTCAGCCATGCTATCACATCTATACTGCCCTACATATGACATGGGTCTGCGACTTGAGCTGTGTTCACACTGCAAATTGACAAGTTTTTGGATACGCGTCACAGCAGGTCTCTTCCCTTATTCTCCACCACACCCCACCTCTAACTGGATCAGGAGGGACTTGCCTGTGGAGCCAGGGCTGGGAGTTGTAGCCTCCTGACGTCAGTAGGAGGCGGCCCCAGCTGAGTAGGGGCTGGTGCGGGTGATGACCCGGGGCCTCCTCGCCTGCATTAGCCTGATATTGTCAGGTCCTCTTTTTGATAGGACTTCCCAGTTGAAAACTTGACACCTGGCAACTCTAGTTCCTACTTCCATTCTTGTAGTAAATACTCTAAAATGCATTGCCATTAAACTAGTGTGACAGTAACTTTAATGGCATCTTCTGCAGTTACAGATAATTGGTGTATCTTGCAAGTTTTGTTAAAACCAGAGACCAAACACTGAGCTTCAATTAGGTTTCAGAAAGTGGAAAAAGAGATGTGACCACAGTCCCCTAAATATAGGGCATCTTTGGAAATCAGTGTATGGGAATGTGCTACTAATCTGTGCGCTCTCACTTGGCAGTCTTATTACTGATGATGATGATACAAAATGATTAGATGTTTTAAAGGTGATTTTTAATGTTTCATTTGTGCCTTTTAAGACTGTTTGGTGAACATCATCAGTGGGAAATTTTAGAGTAAGTGAACATACTCTTGTGTGTGTGCATAACATGTTTTGTATAATTGGACAAACCTTTCTGCTTTATACCCCGATACCATAAGAAATTTACTGAAGTCAGTGAGGAAATGCTCAAAGTATTAATGCGTCATTCAATTCCTATGGTTGTGTTTACTTGTGGATCAGATTTTGTCTCTCTCAAAAGGCTTTTTTCCCTTGGTTTCGAAAGCAGCCCCCTACAGCCCTTTGCATTGTGGGATGCGACTCCTGCTGGCTCTTTGTCACTTTCCCAGCCTTGATATTTCTCTTTCAAGCTTAGCTGGATGTATTGAACTCTTTCTCTGTCCCTCTGTTTAAGTTAGACAAAATGGACTTAAGAAGCTGTCTTTTCCACTGTAGACCATCTTTCCACAGGCTGGGCATGCTCTGCTGTTTCCTGTTGTGCTAATTAAACCTCCTTGCTGAACAATGCACAGCACAGTCAGATTGCCTCATGGCTGAACCCATAACAGAGACTAGTTGTTTACTAGAGAACCACAGCAGGGACACAGATATCCCCTGCTCTTTACACTTCCCTCCATCCCCTTCTTCTGATCGCTCATGCCAGAGACCTGATGGAACAATCTTTGAAATTTCCACTCTTTAAAATGTTGTTTCCTGGTCAGTTGGGTGATAAATAGTTATTTAATTGGAATGGCTGTTGCAAAGAATTGTATCTAAATGACCTCTTTTTCACAGCTGGAGGACTGAAATAACTGCCTGGTGAAATGTACTGGAAAAAACACCTGATGTTTTTAAAGAGTTATAAATGAAAATTAAAAATGTTCCGTTGTCTTCTGACCCCATTAGAAAATATCAGATTGTGTAGATCTAGTCCCTGAAGCATTTCTTTACTGTGATGAAAAGTCCTGGGAAGTGCAGTGAGTGATTTGACTCATTACTTATATTTAGTAGCATTACCTAGTGGATTCGATTCTGTTTTCTTCTGAGGCTGAATGCGTTCAGGAAGGTTAATAGCAAAAACGCCCTGAAAAAGGCAGTTCAGTGCTTATTAGAGTACAAATGCATGGAAAACGCCAGGTCATTGGGCTGGGTGTTTTTTTTTTCTCTTTTTTTTTCTTTTTTCCCTTCAAAAAGTGTATGTGTAGTGGGTGTCCTTGCTTTTTGGTAAAGCTTGCTGAATTTGAGATGCTTCTGGAACCTCAATAGAAAGATGACTTCAGACTATAACAGCTTCTTTCATTAAGATTCAAGGCCACTGTAACATGCTTCTGGGGTACCCAAAGCTGTGAGCGATTGTGTTAGCATCCGATGAAGTGAGCTGTAGCTCACGAAAGCTCATGCTCAAATAAATTGGTTAGTCTCTAAGGTGCCACAAGTACTCCTTTTCTTTTTGCGAATACAGACTAACACTGCTGTTACTCTGAAACCTGTGTTAGCTCTGTGCCTCAAAAGGAGTGAGCTTTGCTGGAGATTAGATTGAGTGTCAACTTCCTGCCACAGCTATCTGTCTTCCTCACCAGCAAACTTCTCAAGATGCTACCAGCCTTTACCTTGCCTAGTATATAACAATCAGTGAACTCTGGTCCCCAAGCTCCTCAGAGATGTCTTTCTGCAAAGCACAGCTCCTCACAAATCTTCCTTTTCCAGCAATAGCTGGTTAGTTCTGGGCCAGGATCACCACAGAGTCCAAGGCGCTGGTCTTCCTTGTCTCCTCAATGAAGGATAACTTAGGGGTTCACTCCCCTCTCTTTATTATCCAGTAAACCTTTGAAATGTATCCCCAGATAAAGTTTCTTTTCCTTGATGGTTATGGATGCCATGCTGTCTGGTGAAGACTCCATGTTGTCTCTCTCCCCCAACAGGTGATGTGTACAATGCAAATGATTTCTTCCTGCAACCTCGATACAAATAGCCCGTTGAATTTGGCCACACTTGGTTTGAGGTTGTGACTTCTTCCCTTAGTCTGGAGAAAATCAGTTTATCAGCTCCCACTGACATGCCATGTTAAAACACCTTTTAATGACAGACTTTAAAGCCTAATATCAGTGAGTATGCGTAATTCCACATACTGCAGTATCACATACATTTCACGATGATATTATTGACCAATGTGATGTTAATTTTCATATGACACCTCATAAGGCATATTTTGTACCAATATCATTGCAATAATGTGTAGGGTGTGAATACAGGGCTGCGTAGGGTCATAGCCACATACAGAAGCACAAGTCCCTGAGTTTGAAATGTAGCATACTATTCCAACTACCCAATGAAGTGAAATCTCTGCTTTATACTTGGTCTTTCACAAAGCTCACTCTAAAGTCATTTGTAAAATAAACACAACGACAATCCCATTTCAAAGCCTAACCTTTAAAACAGAAATAGCACCAGCCTTACACCAACTAAGGGAGAGAGTTCCAGATCTGAGAGTGCTACTTAGTAAAATTTAATATTAAATTCTTAAATCTATGCCTCTAGACTTAGTCCACTGCATAGGAAATCAGAAGGCCACTTAGATATGTGGAACCAGAGTAAGAGCTGTTGACGTTTTCAAAGAAATTTAGAATATAACACAAAACTTTAAGTGACTTCCTTTAACTCTAATATTGGAGAAATGGGTTTTTAAAAAATTGAAGTGCATAAAAGTAGTCAAACAATGTTATGCATAAGCTGAAGTCTACAGATTTTTTTCCATCTGTCATCATTGGTCTGTCCTAGAAAATACCAGTGCATTGATTGACCAGTGCCAGTGTGATAGAGACAGCATGAGTGATGGAACAGAGTTGCGCTCTGATCTGATTAGAGCAATAAAGTGACCCTCAAGTAGTAGAATGGGTCAAAAATGATGTCTGCGTTTCTTATGTACAGTAGAACCTCAGTGTTACAAACTGACTGATCAAGCACACACCTAATTTGGAACCAGAAGTACACAATCAGGCGGCAGCGGCAGCAGAGACCCAAAAAAAGGCAAATACAGTATATTACTGTGCTAAACATAAACTACTAAAAAAATAAAGTATTTCTGTGCTTGTTTAATTTAAATTAAGATGGTTAAAAGCGACGTTTATACAGAGTAAAACGGATTTATTTGGGGTTTGCATCCCATTGAGAACTGGGTGTCTGAGTGCTGGAGAGGTAACCTGCTGAGCTGTTTTTGGTTAGTCTGCAGTTTTAGGGGTGTGGCCCAGACCCTGAGTCTGTGTTGGAGCAGACTGGTGTGTCTGGCTCAACAAGGCAGGGTTCTGGAATCCTAAACTGGCAGGGAAAACGGGCTCAGAGGTAATTTCAGCACATCAGGTGACAGTCCCAAGGGGGTCTCCGTGACTGAACCTGTCACACTGAGGTTCTGCTCTACTCTCAAAAGTAATGTGGTTGCTATCAAAACTGAAAACATGGAGGAGCTTGAATACATTTTGGGGGACCAAAGAGGATGGTACCCAAAATATTCTGTGTCCAAAGATAAACTGCTCCTCACCTTTGGATTTGTGTAAGACACAGTACCTTACAGAATATTACAACAGACTGGCTTTGTGGACAAATGCACTTCAATTATTTCAGATGTAGAAATGGCAGATGTTTAATGTGAAAGCTTAAATTCGGTTGTAGAATCTCTCCCATGTTTCAAGCTTAAGCTCTGATAGTGATGTCTTACACAAGATATCCTTTTGAGGTTGATTCATTATTTTTTAAAATAAAGGCTTTACTTTAATATCTTTTTATGTTTTGGGCTTATTGAGCCTTCATTTGGCAAGTATTTGATATTTATATTCAGAAAATGATTAGTGTTTAACAGTGAACAATATTGTTCACCTAGATAAAGAAATTCTGGTTGTCCTTACTAGTAAGCATATAAATATACACATCCAAATAGACCTTGATACATTTGATTACATCTGGCTCTTGTAATCTCATTACAATTTAGTGTTCGCTCTAATGTCTCCTAAACAGGGGAGTCTCCTGAATACATTAATATTTTCTTACCAATATATAAATTCTTCTTTCCATACATTAGGTGAAACTGGGTTGAGTTGGGTAAGAGGTCTTAAAAAGCACATTAGCCTACATATCAACATATTTGGTGAGGTTATAAAGAAAAACCCTGTGAAATTGTAACGAATTATGTTAGAGGAAATGCCTGTTTTAAACCTATACAGTGAAGCTGGTGGTGGTAATATCTTTTGTAGACAGCCTATTAGAGATGCATTTGGTTTCTATTTTATTGTACTTGGTGTTTTTTTTTTTTCTTCATTTAAACATTTTTGGTAAGACTTGCCTCAGATACCATGGAAGGATTGTTGTAAGGTTTCGAACTTTGGTATCCTATCTCATTTTAAAGAGAACTTTCTCTCTCTAATCTCACACCTACTTGCCCTAGAAGGGTAATTCAGTTTTCTTTTACAGCGATGTTTGGCATGAATTGAGATTCTGATTTTACTGGCCTTGAAGGATATGATTGATGTAACTGCAGAGGACGTGAGACATTTAACATGGTAGGGGAATCGTAAAACTAGGTTACAGAAAGGGGGAAACTTTACCATCCAACTTTGCAAGGTAGAATTAAGAATAGGTTATGCAGAGACCATATGTAATTGTCATGGGTCCTTTATCGCACCTAATTAGATATAATAAAACTCTTTTGCACTGTAGGATAGATGATCTTAGATGCAAAGTTAAGTACCTCCATGTGGTTGGTAGACCAAGAGAAGGTAATCCCTTAAAAATAAAAAGGTGTAGGGGAACTGTAGACTTTGGGGATAAATATTTAAGCCATCAGGTTCATCACTGCTCAGTCTTCCAATAAAAGTCCATTGGTAAGGTTTTTTCTTCAAATTGAGCTGCTGTCTTGAGAAATCATAGATTTGTGAACAGTAAAAACACTAACAGGCTCTATCCTTAATATGGTGTACCTCTGCCATTTTAAAGGCAAGGGAAGTCTTCAAGCAATGTGGAAGAGCTACATTCCTTGAGCTTTTCTTGTACGTGTAGTTAATACTTACTCATGCAGTGAGGGACAACTTATTTTCCAATAATCAAAAAAGGCTTCCATTCTGTGTGGATCAGAAACACTTAGAGGCAAATGCTGATATGGACATTCCAGAGATCAAGGATGAGGAAACTTACTGGTTGGATGTTTATTCATGTGCTTAGTTCTTAGTGATGGATCACTCCTTAGGATTTATGCTACTGTTCTGTCTAGTTTTAAATAATCTCTGTAATCCAAGTGATTGGTCACTATGTTTGCAAGTTGCCTGCTGCTGGCCAGCTGCCTCTGTATGTTCTCCAGAGCCTAAGAGTATAGTGAGATTTCTGCCATGTTAGTAAGCACATCTCCCCTCTGCAGCAGTTTCAGGCATGGTGCTGGTACAGATCTCCTCCACAGTGGTTTCAGTATGGCTGTCCTCATGTATTGTTCACAGCTGCTGAGTCATACGGGTCTTGGCTGCCCTGATAATTCCCCTCTTGGCTGGACCCCATTGCATACTTGCGGTCAAGGGACCAGTCAGTGGTTTACTGGGTACTTGCTGTGTTCCCTGTGGCACTATCTACCACATCCATTTTGAGTTCTGTGCTGGCATAACTCACAAAAATATGGTCCGGTTCCTCACGGCATGGGCATGTAGTAGGAGCATTACTGGAGGTCCTGTTATGGTCCCTTGTCTTCAGAATCTTCTGCCAGAGCTCCTTTGCTTTGCCCAGGCACTGGGACTGGCTCCAGAAGTGCCCCCCCTCTTCCCCCCGCTTTCATTTTATCTGACAGTGCCCTGTGGATGTCTGCATTTTGGTGATTCTTATCCAGTGGGACTGGACATACATGTCTCCAAAGAGGGAAATGAGTCCAGGACCTCTGCAAGGGCCCACCTGGAAGCATGGGGGGTGGCTATGGCTGCTGTACTGGATATGTGAATTTACTCCTGGCTGGTACTAAAGAGGGGCATCCCTGGCTACCCACCAGCATTTAAATGGAGATTACATGCAGTCAAGGTGACCCTGGAGCAGTGGAGGGCACAAAGAGATCGGGTCAGTCAAGGTGTGAAGCAGTGCAGTGTGGGATATTAATTGAAGGACTGCCCTTAGTACAGTAGTTACACACTTACAGTGAGCAAACTCTCTGACGTGGAGTTACTCGTATTCCAAGGAGGGCTTGTGACCAAATAAATCGTGTTAGGTTGTGTGTGAACACAAGGCACTTAGGGGGTGTCTGCACTGCAGTTAGACTCCCACAGCTGGCCTATGTCAGCTGACTCACGCGTGCGGGGTTTGGGCTAAGGGGCTGTTTAATTGTGGTGTAGCCGCTCAGGCTGCAGCCCAGGCTCTTAGACCCTGCGAAGTGAGAGAGTCTCGGAGTTCAGGCTGCAGCCCGAGCGGCTACACAGCAGATAAAGAGCTCCTTAGCCCAAGCCCAGTGAGCTCAAGTCAGCTGGCGTGAGCCAGTTGTGGGTCTTTAACTACAGGGTAGGAATACCCTTTAAGGCAAACTAACTACACTTTGTGAAATATAACATCACTGTATAGAGTTAGACAGTGCCTTGGTGAAGTAGTTAAATCATAATCCTCTAACAGTAAAATATTTCAGGTTTGAAAAATAGCCTGGAATTCATGCACAAGCCAAGATATCAACTTTGGTCAATTTTTCCATGGAAGCCAGATGTAAACGTTACAGCCCTGCAGCACCATGCTAAAGGGATTGTTGATGAGTTAAATGGTACTTCAAATGCCCTCTCCTGATCTGTCCTCAAGACTTAAATTTGTTACAAACACTTGCTCTAAGAAACAGACCTATGAAAATTTAGAAGGCATCGTGCTATCTTGTGAAGTATGTTCAGCTGCTTGAAAAAGATGACTTGGGTGGATATGATGGAATATATTAGAGAGATTATAGATTAACTTGTCAGTCAATGGTTGCTATGAACAGAACACTGATGTGCAGGTTTTCACTACTGTAGCCCCAAAATGACAAAGCTTACGTTAGCTAGGTAGTGGTGTTAATAAGCCCAGAATGGCACAAACATAAAAGTGGAGGGCACTTAAAATAAAAATACACATTTATCTGATTGCATCTGCTGGTCTGTATGTGAGCAGTTAGCATCCCTCATTCAGAGGATAGGATCAAATCACTCTATAGTAACCCAACTAGTCAATATAATGTAATTGCCAGTAGTTCCGTAGCTTTAGCTACTGGAATCATGGATATTGACTGACTTCTGCTATAAAACAGGGGTATAGCTTTTGATAACTCTCACCCAGGTCATGTTACTGGGATGAGGAAATAAAGGAGGGGTGGCAAGAGATACTGATTTTTGTGTAATGCCTTTAATAGAGAACCTGTGAAACCTATACCTCTCCTACTTTGAGGCTTGTTTTTGTCTTCCCCTTCCTTTCTTTCTCTTCCCTCATGATTGCAGTGACATTTTTCTGTATGTCTGTGAGAAAGGAGTAAGAAAGCATAAAGGTATATTCATATTGGAGGTCCATGACACTTTAGCCAAAACACAATCTGGAATTGTTTCTTCCTTATCTGTCACAGCAGTAGGCTCAGAATTTGCCTAATGTAAAATTTAATCTGATGGGGGAAATGCCAAAGTAGCTTCATTGTTATTTTTAAATTAGTTACTCCTTGTGTGACTCGCATCTTTTTTGTGTGTGTGTGTACACATGAGCTCCCTTGGCTGATTTTTCAGCTTCAGTTAGCTAATACATACTCTTTGTTTACATCAAAGATACTGGAGCACAAATAAGGAAGTAAATACACTTAGTATTGATTGTGTGTAACGGGTTGGATCACAGAAAACCCCTTGTGACTGCCAACTGATGTGGCAAGACTACTACTGCCCCTGCTTTCCCTGCCTGCTTGGGACTTCAGTGCCCTGCCTGGTTGTGTCAGACACACTTGCCTGTTTCAAACAGACCCGGGTCTGAACAACATCCCACAGACTGTAGGCTTAACTGAAAACAGCTTAAGAAGTATTCCTGTCTCCAGCACTCAGATGCCCACTCCCAATGGGGTCCAAACCCCAAATAAATCTGTTTTACCCTGTATAAAGCTTATCCAGGGTAAACTCATAAATTGTTCATCCTCTATGACACTGATAGAGATGTACAGCTGTTCCTCCCTCCCCCCCGGTATTAATATATACTCTGGGTTAATTAATAAGTAAAAAGTGATTTTATTAAATACAAAAAGTAGGATTTAAGTGGTTCGAAGTAATGACAGACAGAACAAAGTAAATTACCAAACAAAATAAAATAAAACACGCAAGTCTATGCCTAATACAGTAAGAAAATGATAATGGATGAAATCTCACCCTCAGAGATGTTCCAGTAAGCTTCTTTTGCAGACTAATCTCCTTCTAGGCTAGGTCCAGCAATCGCTCACCCCCCCACCCCCGTGGTTACTGTCCTTTGTTCCAGTTTCTTTCAGGTAGCCTCTCCACCCCCAAAGGATATCTCTTGAGCCAGCTGAAGACAAAATGGAGGGGTCTCCCAGGGGCTTAAATAGACTTTCTCTTGTGGGTGGAGACCCCCTCCTCTCTCCTATCCAGAATTCAGCTCCAAGATGGAGTTTTGGAGTCATATGGGCAAGTCACATGTCCATGCATGACTGAGTTCCTTACCAGCCAGGCCACATTCGTGGGAAAGCTGAGATGTGGATTGGCATCTCCAAATTCATTGTTGGCTTAAGTGTTTCTTGATTGGGCACTTATTGAGAATAGTCTTTTCTCAGGAATCTAACCAACTGCTTCACTGAGGCTACTTAATTAAACAAGTACATAGCAAATACTCATAACTTCGAATACCAAAATGATACATGCATACAAATAGGATGAATATATTAAGTAGATCATAACCTTTACAGAGATATGTTACACAGCATATGTAGCTTAAAACATATTCCTGTTATGTCATATGTCTATATACATTCATAAGCATATTTCCATAAAGAATTATGGGGTGCAACGTCACACTGTGCTGTGGGTGTGTTTACATGGAATTTTCAGCCTTGTTGGTCAGCATCAGTGTAGCTTCCGTGGGGGTGGCAGTAGGGGAAATGCTAATATGGACAAGGTGAAAGAGGATGAAGATATTTTTACCATCGTCACCCAATCCTATTCTGAGCAGGTTTAGACAACACGGTGGGGGGAAAAATGCCTGTGTTGCAAGCACAGTGGGTAAAAGGCTAGTGCAGACAAGGCTATTGAGGGGTGTGAGTGGGAGGCTTCTTGCCTAATGGAGATGTATAAAAACTGATAGACTTAAAAGCTCAGAAAATACAATGCACTATGGACAGTGGAGTTTTTTTTAAACTTCCTTTCCCAGTGCTAACTAGCTTCCAGAAAATGTCAGTAAGTTTGGTCATGGTGGTGCTACTGTCCACATTGAGGGCTGGTCATTGTGCAGAGTTTCATTTGGAGATGACAAATGAGTATATTTTCCCACCTATCCCAGTAATATTTGGTCATCTGGTTGTTTAACGTTGCAACAGGAGCCTTCCCTGTAAATGGTATGGCTTCTTGTTTTGCTTCAGTTCTTTGCTAGAGATGTGTACCTTGGGAGCTGTTGGTTACTGCTGTCAGTCAGTTGTGACTGAACGAACAAGTGGGTGTGTGGACAGAATGATGGCTAATGAGATAACGGAAGTCAATTTTTTCCCCCTAGCTAATCTCATTTGTCTTTTGACTTGTTCATAACCATCATACTGGATCAGAATGGAAGCTGCCGTGATTCATTGCTTATCGAAGTATTTAATTATCAATATCGTGTGTTTGGGCTTTTAAAAATATTTCATTATTGGCACATCTGTTTTTTATTTTACTGTAATATATCAATTCTAATTTACACAACTAACATCTGGGAGACAGTGCTGATCATGGATGCTTGGTTGTCTGGCTTTGCATCACTCCTCAGGAATAATGGAGCAAACTATTGCAACCATGTAGCTTGCGTGTGCAATAGATGGTTCTTTCTGAGGGACTGGCCTACAACTGTGAAACTAACTCATGCAGGGACTAAGGCTATGTTTACACTGACACTTTCATTGCTAAAACTTTTGTTGCTCAGAGGTGTGGACAGTGCTTTGTCAGCAGGAGCTGTGCTCCCGGCGACGAAGCTACCGCCCTTTGTTTCACGTGGCTTTATTTTGTCGCCCGGAGAGCGCTCTCCCGGCAATAAAGAGCAGCCACACAGTGCACCTTACAACTGTGTGGCTGCAGTGGCACAGCTGCACTGTTGTAAGGTGCGCAGTGTAGACATAGCCTAAGAACCCTTCTGTGGATTTTGCTGCTTTCTGGCGCAATTGTAAACTGCATTTCTCTGACTCTAGCTTTCCTACACAATAACACATAGCATATTCGTTTAGTCATTAAATTTTTCTAAAATCATGCATTCTTTCCACCTGTGGTGAGAAATGGAGAGGAAACATTGCTTGACAGGTCGTAGTCTTGTTTAATTGTGGAAGACACTCAGATATGATGGTGATTGGCATCATATAAGAGCATACACAGCATGGATTCCCCCCCTACCCACTCTCCCGTCTTAAGGTAAATAATTTCAAGCTTTGTAAGTACCAGTTCACTTCGATATGTACAGAAAAGAACCTGTATATCTATAATGTATTTTTGGTGATGAAACACTTTTGAGTCATTAAATATACGTGCAATGGGGAGTCCTTTCTCATTTTACAGATGTTTCCACAGCAAGATTCAGCAGGTACTTATAGATGACTGAAACACATAATGTATTGTGTATGACTGGCACACTTACGCTACTTTAGAGAAATACTAGATTTTTCTCGTCCATCTTTGAAAGAACAAATCTTTGATGAAAGAAACATGGCCAGTAAGGAGAGCTAACAAACAAACAAAGTTTATTATATGTTTTAAAGTCTAACTTTTGAATCTCTGGAGAGATTTAACAGCCTATCTCAGCTAGAGTTACAGTGTCAGGATATGTTTTAAAATACTTTTTTTTTACATCAGGAGGCTGTAAACCTGAAACTTAGCATGCTTGAAGGTTTCAGAGTAACAGCTGTGTTAGTCTGTATGTGCAAAAAGAAAAGGAGTACTTGTGGCACCTTAGAGACTAACCAATTTATTTGAGCATAAGCTTTCGTGAGCTACAGTATTACGCACTTTCTGTTACAGGATTTAGCCCAGCAGCAGGTAGGCCTGAGGAAATATTCAGAGTGGGCATGCAAGTGCAAGCACGCCCCTCCTCCCCTTTTACACATGTATTTAAACCATTCTACTCTTTTTCATAGAAAATCATTTTTATTTTTTTTAATTTTTTTTTTAAAGACCTCAACTTTCTCATCCTCAGATCCAAACTTCCTACAAGAAGATAAGAGGGGCCTCAGGCAGTCTTCCTCTGGCATGCCTTTGGAGGGAGAAATGGTGCATTTGGGAAACAAATGCTAAAGCAGCATAAAAGACATCAGAAGGACAGTTAGTATGAGAGGAATTAAATAGTTTAAGGCATAACGTTCTGTTGCTCAGTCTCACAAACAGAAAATCCAGAGGAGGAAACTAACCAGCAGTAACTGGCTTGACAATGGTTTAGCTCCTGGAGTAGTCACTTTTCCTGAACCGTGTTAAGGGCTGAGGTGGATGCATATACCTTACACCACAACATTCGATGTAATTGCTTTGCTGCAGGGTCTCCCTCTACCATAGATTGATGGACCTTTTGTTTAAATCACTTAAAGCCCATTTCTAATCACCAGTTTTTGTCCAACTCTCCCACCCCTGAGCATTTTCCTCTTCCTTGGTCCTGGTAATGCATTTATTTGTATATTGGAGTGTGCATGATTCCTTGATGTAGAAACACTTTCTTTGATAGCAAAGTTCTGCTGGCTTTAGTTGAGCCTTCTTTCACTACATTTGATAAAAGTAAGCAGTATTAGTATCCTCACCCCAAATTCATGTCAAAATGGTTTTGAGATTCATATTAATAATCTGATGACTAACCTATTTTCTTTCCTAAATCTGTTTGTTTGCCGAAGGATGCTAAATTGTATAGGTTGGATGTTTAGAGGGCTGTATTTTACTGTTGGTATATAATGAAGTCTTTAATAAACCTCTAAGCATTTTGTAGCTTTCGATGATGAGTCTATGGGCGAATCCTTTTGGCACAGACCACTACAGTGGATTAAATTATGTATTCTGACTTCTTACATCTGAAAGCCCTAGAGCTCATTTAATTACCTCAAATGCAGATTCCATGGCAGGCAAATGTAACTTCTCTGTTTATAGAGATTTTTGTGAATGCTTGATGCTCCAATTTTAGCTTTCCACAGCCCTATTCTCTGGAGCTGACATTTTGTTCAGATGCCATTAACAATTTTTGTTAGTGAACTCTGCCCTTCTGTTAGGTTTCATACTGCTTGCTAAGAGCCGAGGAGTGGAGTGCTGCAGAGATAATTTGTGAAGAAAGAAGAAAAAATTGCTTACTGTTCTTCTTTTGAGTATATTGCCTCAACAGAGCCACACTTAACGCCCCACTTCTTAGGGCACTTTAGTTTAAGTTAATGTAAGGAATTGAGGTGATGGTCGGCCCTGGCTCCTTTTTATACTTGTGCCAAGTATTTGGCTCTCGCCCTATCCCAGATTGGTTCTGCAAAGACAGTATGTTTAAAGGACACTGGTAAGTAACCCTTTCTTTCGCAGGTGTTCTAGTGCAGTTTCCATCTCTGATGCTGGAGGGACATCAGTTTTATTGCATTTCTACGTGTCATGTTGCCTGATAATGAAGCATAACATTTGGTTCCAATAAACGCACACCAAATATTTCTACAACAAAGATTCATCATGATCAGAGACTGTCAGATGCCTTCAAAATGGGATTATGCAGACACTTGGGTGCCTCTGAGTTCATGCTAATAGTGGATAAAAATTTGTTACAAGAGAGGAGTCAGAACTCATGAAAAAACCTACATGGCTGGAAGTTTCCCAGATCAGATTCGGATGGACAGACTTTTGCTTCACTTCTACCCAGTGGAGAGTATCTTATTTAGCTTCCTTTCTTTAGAGGGTGAATATTATTCTATTCTTTAAAAAAAAACAAAAACCTCAGCTGTCTGGAAAATAAGAAATTTGAAAGTGCTGGAGTTGTTACAGAAATATAGCTACTCCAGCTCAAATGTGAAAAAAAATTCTTAATTTGAGACTGACACATTTTCTCTATCCCCTAAATTACCTGTTTTAATAGTCTACAATATACTTATTTCTGCACCCTCAAATTCAGATAGTCATAACTTATGCATATTTTCTCCCCTCAGTGACTGACAGTAGCAACCATTCAGAGAGTTCTGATTTTGGGATGGGAGCAGAAAACTAGGGTGCTCATAATAGATCTGCCTAGTTTCAATTGACATATGCTCACATCACAAAAACAACTCAGCTGGTACTAACTAGCACCTTTAGCAGCAGTCTTAACAGAGAAACCAAGGAGTAAATGGGCTCAGAGGCTGAACTTCTGGCTCCATCCTAGAATTGGTGCTGTACCTTCATCATGATTCATATACAAGTGACAGCGTGTTGTGAGGAGAAATTTGTGCTGCCCTTAGCCATGTTTTTCCCTGTTCTGTGGTGAGATGCTTAACTCTCTGTCACTTAAATCAGCATCTTTTATGGGCGTTCAGTGTACTTACTCCAAAAAGATAGACTTAGTGACCGAGGATGTGGAAAAAGCTAATGTACTCAATGCTTTTTTTGCCTCTGTCTTCACGAACAAGGTCAGCTCCCAGACTGCTGTGCTGGGCATCACAACATGGGGAATAGATGGCCAGCCCTCTGTGGAGAAAGAGGTGGTTAGGGGCTATTATTGAATAGCCTTCCGAGGGAAGTAGTGGGGGCAAAAGATCTATCTTGCTTTAAGATTAAACTCGATAAGTTTATGGAGGAGATGGTATGATGGGATAACATGGTTTTGGTAATTAAATATTCATGGTAAATAGGCCCAATGGCCTGTGATGGGTTTTTAGATGGGGTAAGATCCAAGTTACCCGGGAAAGAATTTTCTGTAGTATCTGGCTGATGAATCTTGCCCATATGCTCAGGGTTTAGCTGATCGCCATATTTGGGGTCGGGAAGGAATTTTCCTCCAGGGCAGATTGGAAGGCCCTGGAGGTTTTTCGCCTTCCTCTGTAGCATGGGGCACGGGTCACTTGCTGGAGGATTCTCTGCTCCTTGAGGTCTTCAAACTACAATTTGAGGACTTCAATAGCACAGATATAGGTGTGAGGTCTTTTTTAGGAGTGGTGGGTGAAATTCTGTGGCCTGCATTGTGCAGGAGGTCAGACTAGATGATCATAATGGTCCCTTCTGGCCTAAATATCTATGAATCTATTTAGAAAAGCTGGACATGCACAAGTCCATGGGGCCGGACGAGTTGCATCCGAGAGTGCTAAAGGAACTGGCGGCTGTGATTGCAGAGCCATTGGCCATTATCTTTGAAAACTCGTGGCGAACAGGGGAAGTCCCGGATGACTGGAAAAAGGCTAATGTAGTGCCAATCTTTAAAAAAGGGAAGAAGGAGGATCCTGGGAACTACAGGCCAGTGAGCCTCACTTCAGTCCCCGGAAAAATCATGGAGCAGGTCCTCAAAGAATCAATCCTGAAGTACTTACATGAGAGGAAAGTGATCAGGAAAGTCAGCATGGATTCACCAAGGGAAGGTCATGCCTGACTAATCTAATCGCCTTCTATGATGAGATTACTGGTTCTGTGGATGAAGGGAAAGCAGTGGATGTATTGTATCTTGACTTTAGCAAACCTTTTGACACGGTCTCCCACAGTATTCTTGTCAGCAAGTTAAAGTAGTATGGGCTGGATGAATGCACTATAAGGTGGGTAGAAAGTTGGCTAGAATGTCGGGCTCAACGGGTGGTGATCAATGGCTCCATGTCTAGTTGGCAGCCGGTGTCAAGTGGAGGGCCCCAGGGGTCAGTCCTGGGGCCGGTTTTGTTCAATATCTTCATAAATGATCTGGAGGATGGTGTGGATTGCACTCTCAGCAAATTTGCGGATGATACTAAACTGGGAGGAGTGGTAGATACGCTGGAGGGCAGGGATAGGATACAGAGGGACCTAGACAAATTGGAGGATTGGGCCAAAAGAAATCTGATGAGGTTCAATAAGGATAAGTGCAGGGTCCTGCAGTTAGGACGGAAGAACCCAATGCACTGCTACAGACTAGGGACCGAATGGCTAGGCAGCAGTTCTGCGGAAAAGGACCTAGGGGTGACAGTGGACGAGAAGCTGGATATGAGTCAGCAGCGTGCCCTTGTTGCCAAGAAAGCCAATGGCATTTTGGGATGTATAAGTAGGCGCATAGCGAGCAGATCGAGGGACGTGATCGTCCCCCTCTATTCGACATTGGTGAGGCCTCATCTGGAGTACTGTGTCCAGTTTTGGGCCCCACACTACAAGAAGGATGTGGATAAATTGGAGAGAGTCCAGCGAAGGGCAACAAAAATGATTAGGGGTCTGGAACACATGAGTTATGAGGAGAGGCTGAGGGAACTGGGATTGTTTAGTTTGCGGAAGAGAAGAATGAGGGGGGATTTGATAGCTGCTTTCAACTACCTGAGAGGTAGTTCCAGAGAGGATGGTTCTAGACTATTCTCAGTGGTGGAAGAGGACAGGACAAGGAGTAATGGTCTCAAGTTGCAGGGGGGGAGGTTTAGGTTGGATATTAGGAAAAACTTTTCCACTAGGAGGGTGGTGAAACACTGGAATGCGTTGCCTAGGGAGGTGGTGGAATCTTCTTCCTTAGAAGTTTTTAAGGTCAGGCTTGACAAAGCCCTGGCTGGGATGATTTAATTGGGGATGGGTCCTGCTTTTGAGCAGGGGGTTGGAGTAGATGACCTCCTGAGGTCCCTTCCAACCCTGATATTCTATGATTCTATGACTTCATGCACTTTTTTTTGGAAAGGATCAAAATGTTGATACCAGGCTTTTCAGGTACTCCACTTGCAGTTCCAGCCATTGTTTAAAATGTATATTATTGGCATAGAAGAACTGGTTTTATATAAGAATTTGTAGCTAACCAAAAAGCACTCAGTAGAGTCAACTGTCCTAAGTGTTTGTCTTATTACTGACATTGGCCATCATAACATTCAGATTTTTTTTCTTAAATACACGTCATGGAAAGTCAAGTTTAAAATAGACAAATGGCATTTTCTCCAGCTTTCTGCATGCACGTATGTTTATCTCCCCTCTCTTGAGATCCATAGTGCTTTTTTTAATGTTTAATTTGGCTGTGAGGTAGTTTTCAACTGCACAAAGAAAAGGCAAACTCATTTTTAGAAGGGGAGATGGGGTAAACTGAAAACAACCAAACAGCTTCAGCCATACTGTAGCTGAAGGAGACTGTATTTGAAAATACCTTTTTTTTAAAAAAAAAAAACTATTTCACAAGATGAAAAGTTTTGATAGTATTAGATTTAAGAGATAGTTATAAAGGTGTAATATCATCCTTAAAATGTTTTTCTTTATAAGGTAATTAAAAAGAGATATAGAAGGGCTTTGCTAAACTATATCCTGTAAGCTTTTGTTGTCTAATTTCTACTGAATGTCCTTAGAATTAGCATATACAATTATGTATATTATTTCAGTGATGGACAAAAAAAAGGCTGCCGTGTTGTATCAGATTGCTGTTATTCTGAAAACTCAGGTATTCTGTACAAGCTGCTATTAAATGGAAGTTACAGTTCTACCATCACATGCTCAAATGTCAGGAAGTGATAGGTTTAAGTTTGTACCACCTTAATTAACTCTGCACCCTTGCTTTGTATGGATTACAATAGTCTCCAACAATTTGAGTCTATACTCTTTATTAAATGCAATTATTTCTACCTTAGCTAAATACTACATATATGTAGCATCTTGTACTATTACGTAGGCCAAAGATGGTCCATGAGAGTCATTTGTGAAGTGTGTACATAAAATGCTACAATGTTTTAATGATAAAGCACACAGGATTAATGGAAGTTGGGCACATGCCAAGTTCATAGCTAAATTAGCTTCACAGCTAGCTGCTTCATCCCTTGAATTGTACAGACCATTATGAAGGCTGTGCTACCAGCCCAAATTAAAGTGTGTAGAACATGGTTGCTGACTAAATAACTACAAAATATATCTTGCCCTAGACAATAATTTTACCATGTAAGTCACTACAAATATTCTAGATTACTGACTATTTTTAAGACTGGAGGTTTTAAAAAAATAGATCAAATGACTAGATTGTAGAAATAATTGTAGGCTATTGTGCCTATATGTGAACATATAATAGAACTGGGCAGAGGTATGTGAAGTAGCCACTGGTTTTCAAATAACTTCAGAATGTATTTGTAATTAAATCTGCAGATACATTGTCAGTTTATTGGAATCTTAATCTTTACCTACTTGTAGGTATTTCTGAGGACTTCTTTTCTTTCCACCTTTAAAAAGAAATTTGTGACTAAATCAAACTTTCTTGGTCTTGAAAAATAATTTTATCTCATATGAAACTAGAACTTTCTGCTTAAAATAAACTTTACCTCTTGCAGTTTTTATCCATTTTTAAAATTTATTTATTACAAGGTACAAATGCACCGTCATAAGTTTTTTTGTGAGGTTTTTTTTGTGTGTTTTTGTTTTTTAACTGCTATTTGTTCCCAGTGAATGTTACTCTTTGAGGGCATAGGTATGTCCATAACAATTGCTGACATCACAAATAGTATTATTACTTTACTCCCTGGGTCAGAACAGTGTCTTCAGGTTAGTGCATAGGACTGAGAATTCCTTCCTAGCTCAGAACCTGACTTGCCTTATGACCTGCATAAGTTATTTACATCTTCTGTGTTCAAGATTTCCTACTTGTAGAATGGGAGCGATGATGATTTACCTTCTTCACAGGGGTGTCGTGAAACTTAATTCACTAATGTTTATAAAGTGCTTTGAGATACTTAAATGAATGGTCCTATGGGGTGAAATATTATAATAGATTGTTAAGGAGTGAATAAAGTCTTCAGTAGGAGATGTCAGAGGTCAGCTGGTCTCAAACTCTTCAGTTGCTGTTTGTCTAGCCAGAGGGGAAAATTTTATTTCTTCTTCTGTGTATTGTCTTGCTGAGGATTTTAGAGAATGCAGATGGAATAGAGGATGCCACAAAACATGCAGTTTTCTCTTCTCTGTGCCCTCTCCCACTCCTGATTTTAGGAAGATGAGATTCACCAGTAAATCCTGATATTGGAAGCCTTAAAAGGACTCTCACTGACTTGTCAGTAATTTTTTCTCTCTGGTACTAGTAGGGCTAAACGTGCAGTCCTGAAAATGGGTTTTCGTGATCCGTTGTAAGTAGGTGAGAGAAGTGACTTGGAAAAGTTCTTTCCGATCTTGGTAGAGCCTGAGAGAAAATCATGTGTTAGAGCACATAGTGGATAGAATCCTGAGCAAACTTCAGACTGACTTCAGTTAATACTGAAAGCTGCTTGGGTGCTAGAAGTTATAGCTAGGGCTAGTCAAAAAAGCATGAACAGAACAAATTAAATGGATTAATTTCCTGCATGTGTCTCTAGGTTTTAAACAGTTTAAAGAGTTCATGCATGAGTCCTTTCACTTTGGCAGTTACTTTCTAAGACAATTGCAGGCAGTGGCTAGTTCCTCTTTGAGCTAAATCCAGCTCTTTCTTGAGCAAATGCTCAAAAATAACCATCTTTGCCAAATTACAGCTTCTTAGCTGTCAGCTTTCAACAGCTTTACAGAAACAAATGTCAAATTCTGATAGCGAAATAATGGTGGCATTTGACCTGGCTAGTCTGGAAGAAGCTGCAATTGAGTTTAATTCCCTGCTTGTGTTGCTTTTCATACCCCTGAAATTAAGCTATGATGGACACATCCATTTTTGTTTCTTTTTCTCTTTCCCTCCCCCAAACCTAGATGTTGTCATCTTTACTCTTATGGGCCTTAATTTACAAGCTTTAAATGTAGATTTTATTCTTCCCTTTTCACTTGTGTGAAGTCGAGTGTTCTTTGTGCATTACTAGTCTTTCTTTAATTGCTGTTGAGGATTTCATACTATTTAATCTTTCAACTGGTGTGTATCCTATCATATGAGACTCCCATCTTTGTTGAAATGGACCATTTGTGTTGCATATAAAAAGTGTATGTAAGACCACAGAATTTTTTCTTACCAGAATTACCCTGGGATTTTCATTTTCCTGTTCATCTAGAAATTCTCCTAATGTGTGTCACAGCACATTACTTGGATAACTTAATGGTTAGGCAGCAAAAATTGGCTTTTACTTTTCTTAAGTTGCTATTTTAAACTTAAAATAAAAGAAAAATTTAAGACTAGTAAAAAGCAAATCAGAATGTGAATTGACTTATCCCCTTGCATTGTGGAATCTTATCAAAATAAAATTATATTTGATTGATTCAGCTTACTGTGATGACTGTGCTTCTGTTTTATTTGGTATACCATTTCATGTATTTCCAGGGACAGACATTTCAAACATACGGCCGTGGGTGGGATCTGGCTTGTATGATTCATGTATGTGGCCCTTATGACATATCCAGGCTGTGCAGTATCTAAATTTTCTTTCTTGGGGGAAAAAAAAGTGTCTAGCCCTTGTGACTGCAGAGATAGTTCATGTTTTGAGGACTAAGTATAAACTGACACCATTACGTCTGCCTGAGTCTTCAGTAAGCCTGAGACAAATGGCTCAGAGAACTTTCATCTCCTGTTAATCTCATTGGGGGTATCCTCTCTAAAGCCCAATGATGTCAGTTCAGTGTCAACATTAACTATTCGTTTGCTGATAGACATGTATATGGAATGGGAAAGGGAGTAGGAGTGAATCCCTTGATGGGTGGAGTTTGGTAGTTGCTACAGGGAAAGAAACACAGAAGAGATGCACAGAGTGAGAGAGGGCGAAAGGAAGATGGGGAAGGAAGAGAAGCAAAGGGCAGAAATAGCAGTGGCCCAATAGGGAACATTCTTTTTCTCACTGAATGTGACAATAAGATATGGAATAAGTAAGTTCAGTTACTACAGGAAGGCTATATTCTCCCTGAGATCTTTGTGCAAACCTTCCAGTGACAGCAGTGGGAGATCCTCTGTGGATTAAGGGGACTGTAAATCCTGAATTTATTTCCTGGCCCTCTCTTCTGAATGAGTTTGACATCCTTGTCCTAGGAGCTGATATGTTGAAAATTAAAACAAAATACAGTGTTAGCAAAACAAGTTTATAAGTTACCAGTTTTGGAAGCTCCTCATTCTCTCGAACTTCATATAAAACTATAGTATTCCTACCTAATAATAAACTAATACTTAACCTTGGGAAAATCTGCTCATCCTTTTTCTGCTGCCTTATATTAATAACAAGGTTGCTGTTTCAAGTAATTTCATGTACAGTTTTCCTTGCTTATTTGTCTTTTTCTACTTTTCTTGGAAGGTGATTTGAAAATTTGCATCAGTGGTCTGAAAAAGGAATCTGTGCTCCATAACACTAACACAGCGGGCCAGATGTAGCTAGATTACCACAGGAAAATACCTCACTTAGGTTGAATTAGAAAAAATGTTGGAAGATGAAGCAGTTTTGGTTGCAGTAAGAGATCACCTTAAAATTTTCTCAAAATAAACCTTTTTGTGTAATCCAGGCAGGCCAAATTCTAGTTGCTGACTCACCATGGGCATGTAATTGTTTTTTAAGGGTGAGTTAAATATAAATCATGTTTTAATTATCACACAGGAAAGTTAATTTTGTGCCCCAGTTATAAATATATGACAGTTTTGCAAATCTGATTTAACTTTTATGTGATGTCTGTTTCACATTCATCTAGTTTTTTAATGTGGAAAACACTTTACCCAGCATGCTGTGTAAAACTGTCCAGATAGTAAGATGATCTTGCAAATGAGAGCTGCAAGAATTCTGAGGCATTTGTTAATTAAAGAGAAAAGCATTTTGAACCGGGTTCTCAAAATGTCAACTAAATGGTCCTAGAAAATAATTTGTCCTGAACCCACCCCACCCACATACAGAACTGTGACTCCTAAATGAAGAGCAGGTTTGTGAGATCGGTGTGTATGCACTCTCTCATTAAACTCTTAAGGTGATTTGTTAAGGATTATTTTATAGATTGAGTTTTTTAATTGGAGAAAATTATATGGCTGGAATTTATATTCTGGATGGGGGAGGATTATGTTTTAAGAAGATTTATTTCTTTTCATGGGTAAATCCAGAACAATGCTTGTTTGTGTTAAATATGCTTTTTATTGAATGAATAAGCAGTGGTGGAATGATAGGGCTTGCTAGAGGAAAGTCTGAGAGAGTTTTTCAGATTGAGAACTTGTTTCCTGGCCTTCAGATGTACAATGCTTGATCTGATCTATACAGGTTTGGTTCATTCCTTGATGTATTAAATCTGTGGCAGCATTGAGAGTTCTTTTGAGTGAACTGCAAAAAAAAAAAAAAATTACAGCAGTGTGCTGAATAGCCCCCCTAATCAGGCTAAATGGAAGAGTCAAGACAGAAATATCTAAATATTCTCACTGATCTACCTTGGCATGTTGCAAATATACTATAAAATAGGCCCTTGGTGCTCCATGGTACCTGTGATATTATAGGTAGATGCATATGGAGCATCACCACAGAGCAGTAATTGATCTGTGTGATTTTGGAGAACCTTAAAAGAACAATCTAATTTTGGTGGTTGCTCTCACTATCCATGTGCAGAAAGACATTCAGCAATTGGTGGTGTTAAGTACTCATTGCATGCTCCAATGAAATACTTATACTGATATTAACCTTGGCAGCATAGAGGGGTATTCTCCTCACTGTAGCTCTGTGGACCTCCTTAGGTCCTTTACAGTATTGCCAACCCCAAAAATAAAAAAGCTGTCAGACTCCAAAAATTACAAAATTGGCTCCAACATCATGAGATTTTAAAAAAACATGTTTTTCTTTTGATTTTTGAACTCTCCCATCCCACCCAAGTGTGTGTCAGTTAGAGAGACAGAGTGGCCAGCTGTCCCAAATTTATTGAATTAAATGATTCCCCCATCTCTCCCCTCCCTCACATGCTTCAGGAGCTCTTGCTGGCTGCTGGATGGTGTGGAGTGTCTGGTTTCCCCAAACTCAAACATTTTAATTTTAATTAATTCTGTGCCAGGATGTTTTATTATACATTCATTTATATGTACATTCATACATACATAATTACATCCCATCCCAGGATGTAATTATGGACCCCTTCCCTTTGGAGGGGTGAAGAGAGAGCAGAAATGCTTCCTGGGCTCTTTGTTTCATCCTCCCCTTCCTCCTGTGAGAATGGCATCACCTGCTTCCTCTCCCCCATCTCTTCTCATAAAGTCCTCTCTGCTTCTGAAGAGTGGAGGGAGAGCTCTTTCCACCTCCTGGAGCAGCCCTGATTGCCTGCTCTGCTCTTCTGCAGGAGGTAGGGAAGGCAGTCAGTCACAGGGGTTTTCCCCACGCCAGAGTGGAGATCACCTAAATGCTGGAGTTTCTCATATCTTTGTCAAATTGGCTCTTGCAGGCTGTAACGTAACAAGAGTTGATAGCACTTGCTTTAGGTACTTAAAAGACCTCAGGAGCTTGGGAGGTACAACCAAGGTGGAGACATTGCTGCCCTGCTGTTAATCACTAAGGTTAGGTAATGCTCCCTGTTCCTCAGTACCCCATTGACCTTTTAGGGTCTGTTAATTTGTGTATACTGCCCATTCCTCTGGTTTGTGGAACAAGATCATGACCATATGCCAAGGAACTATGGAGGGTATAAAGCAGTGGGATGCCAAACGACCTGTGTGAAACTGCTTTTTGGTTGGACAAGATGTAGCCCCATAGATTGCACAGTGAAAATGAATATTACAAGTGCCTAAAGCAGTGGTTCTCAACCTATTTGCCATTGTAGGCTGCATCCAATACTACCTGTGTGGCCCTGAGGATGTCACGTGGCATGAACAATATACCCTCAAGCCCATACAGAATTAACCTACAGGCTGCAACAAAGTTGATTTTTATTAACATAACCATACAAAAATGTACAGCAGTAACTTTGTAGACTTGAAATAATTAGAAATTACTATTATGGCTCCAACACCTGTATTTTCATTGTGTATTCTTGCAGACAGCCTCTTTTCAGACTGCGGCCCCATTTTAGCAAAACATTTAAGCACATGTTTAAATGCATCCCTATTCAGCATAGTCCTGTTGGAATGTATGTGTGTGCTTTGCTGTTTACCTGTGCTCTCCAAACTCTTGCTGTTGGCACCCAGGCTGCATGATGGAGGAACAAGATCAACTCAGATGTAGACCCCAGAATGCAGGGCTGAGGAGCATGAATGGAAACGAGTTGTTTGGGGTGAAAGACAAGAAGAACAGGGACATAAGAGCAATAAGGACAGGTTGCTGGCAAGGAATGGTGGGGGATCAGAATCAGAATGGGACAGTCTGGGGGGATGTGATGATGTAGTTACTGGATCATTACGCATGCACATAAGAGAGCTGAATTAGAGTTCTACAGGCAACCTTAATTCAAGTATTTCCTAATTTTGAGGGCTTGATTTGGAACCTTAATGTTCTTCTAATGTAGTTTTTTGTAGGTAATATTTTCTGTAATATTAAGCCACTATTTTGAAGGCACTATATCCATGTAAGACTTCACAGGACTGTTACTGATGTACATGAGTGATGTTCTGCCTTTTCCTTGCTTGTTGCAGAGTGGAGGGAGCAGGAAGTCAGGCCTGTGTTTAGTCTGGCCTACATTGTTGTGATACTGAATCAAGAGGATTTCCTGTTTTGTTTTGTTTGCTTTTTTCCAGAAACGTACTTATTCTTTCTCTGCCTCTTCCCCCTACTTTCCTTCCTGCGCATCATTAGTCCAAAGTGGAATGTTTCCAAGGTTCTTTGAAGATGCTTATAAATAAACCAAGTTCAATGTGCATTTGTTTTTTCCCTGACTAACAATCACTACTGCAAATTACCATATAATTGATCCAAATATGGTAAATTTCTTATTAGTTTAAGAAAAATAGTTACAAAATGTTACTAGCTGTAACTGTGGAGAATAGAAATGTAGGAAAATAGTTTGAAGAGAATACCAACAATGATAACTGAAGGGAGAAATTTACAAGATGACTTATTTTGATTTAATGAGCAAGAACAAACATGGAACATATTTTAATGTAGAATAAAGTAGGAAACTTGAGATCAGGGTTGGGAATGGCAGCAATTAAGATTTTATTCTAAATAAGGCACAGTCTTGTTTTTATGTGCTATGTAGTCTGAGGTTTTTTTTAAAATGGATATTGACTGACAAGGAATGCCAGTGAATTCTTGGGGTTATTGGTGCTCTCTGTAAGAAAGGGAAGAATTTCAATAGCACTTCCTGCCACTCATAAGGAGTATAAATTTCACTGGATCACTGTGTTTATATTCTGGATTTCAGGTTCTTAATCTGCTGTGAATTCTGTATGTTTTCCACCACATACAGGAGCAGGTTCTTTGCTTATTTAAAGGTTGTACATTCCCATATTGTTTGTGGAAGAGAATATACATAGAGTATATAACTTCTTGTATTCTGTACCCAAAAATATTTGTGGTGTGAATTTATTCTCCATTCTGGAACGGTAGCCTCTGGATAATTACCTTGGTTTGCCTAAGGAGACAGTTTGGATTAATACTGCAGAGGAGCAACAACGTATACTTCCCAAAAGAGTTTTAGTAAGGATAAATGTCACATTAACTAACTAAAGCGGATTTACTTGCTGTGACAGGATGATACCACACAACTGGTAAAATTCCTCAAATGTAATTCAGACTAAAATAAAGAACTCTTTTTCACTGTTTTCTGTTTGGACACCAGAAATTTGACACTGCTGATGGCTTGTAAATAGAACATATTTTTCCCAAGCCTTTATAAAAATTTCCCCGTTTCTGCAATTGTGACTCAGTTTTGTGGTGCCTATCTGCCTCTTGTCAGGCATTGGCCTGTCTGTGCGAATTAGAATGCGCACATACCCAAACAGTGATGCAAAATTTGAAATCGCACCAAGTGCACTGCCAGAATCCCATTGTGCGGGATTGTGCTGCGTTTCCAGCTTCAGCTAAAACTCCTTTGTCCTAGGCCATGTAAGCTGGAGTGCTGAAAAATGGTTATGCAGACTCAAGGAGGGAGAGAATCCAAATTGCACATTAATTTGGATAATTAGGTAAACAGTAAATACAAGAATCCTACAGAGCATTAAAATCCCTTTCAATTTTTCTTGTCCTAAAGTTTATTTTTAGACTTGGCAGTGAGATTTGTCACAATAATTGGTATATTGTTTAAACAAGGTCACTGGCTTATTGTGCATGTGTTAATCTATGTTCAACTGGTTTGCTTTTTTTAAAATAAAAATCCCCCCTCAAAAATCTATCTTGGAGCTATTAAAATCCTCCAAATCGGATGCTTCAAACACACTCGGTTGCTGGAAAATATATATCACTTTGACCATTACTGACAGTTTTGCAAATCTAAATCCTGGTAACTGATTGCAGCAGTTTCCCTCTGCTTGTGAGGCTCTGTCATTAGAATAAGAGGGCTTCAGGTGTTTAGAGCAGCTTTTTAAAAAAATAAGAATTATAGTATGTAAATAAGTGAACCTATAATTACTTTTCACCTAACGCAATAATTCTTAACCTATTTACCATTGTGAGCTGCATCCAGTACTACCTGTATGGCCCGGAAGATGTCACATGGGCCTCAGCTGTGTGCTGACTGGGCCACAAGCTGAGAACCACTGGCCTAATGGGATTGAAATGCACAAATTTACCTTTTTGGTCTTGCTTTAAAAGTAATGCAGTGCATTACTCTGAAGTGTCTATTAAGAACTGACATGGGGATCCATGTTTGTGTCTGAGTGACATCATATTTGTTGGGGTTTTTTGGTTTACTAACTGCCTGGAAACTTACCCTGCTGTGTGGAAGTCAAGCTGGGTTGTTTGCTGGTCACATCATGTGTAAAACAGATTCTGCAGTCAGTACTTACTTAACAGTTCTGTTGATTGTGGTCTGAATCTGAACAGAACATAATACATAGCTGCACTAAATCTTCTAGGCTAATAGGAGTAAAAAGTAGTGATTTTGCCACTGAAGGAAGTAAATAAAATGCCATAGGATATGCTCAGGCAACAGAATGGCACTTTAAGAATGGATGAGTCACTCCTATATTATCTTTCTGTATAGGAGGCAATAGGATCCAGTCGTTAGTTGGGGATTAGTAATTGCAGCTTTCTGGGGTTTATTTCTGAGTTCTACCAATGACTTGCAGTAGGGCCTTTTAGAAGTCTTTTAACCTCTGTGTACATCTATTTGTTGATATGAGGATGTAATAGTAACCTCACTGGGGATGTTGAAACTTAGTTGTTTGTTGGTAAATGCTTTTGAGATGATCAGATGAAAAGTGTTAGAGGTATGAATTGCAGAGTAGACTCTCTTTTAAGCAATAACACAAAGGGCCAGAAAAACTCAGCCCCTGGTAGAGGAGTCTGCAGCTAAAACTGGGGAAAATATTGTAACAGAAATGTTTGAGAATATATTTAAGTGGTTGCTTAAGACTAGGTTGCCTATTGTAGGTAAGGTCCTCAGTGCAGCTTTCATAGCTTGAAGAACTGGACTTTGTATGCACAGGCGATTTAGGATTGACTCAGAAATATGCAGTTTAGTCATCTGGTAAGTGAATGTTCATGCTTAACGAAACCCAAAACAAAATAGTTTGGAACTTGAAAGTGAAGTAATCTCTCCAGAACAGTAATGAGGCATGAAGAAACAAAGTACTGATGTCATGGACATCGCCTGAGGCTGCTGTTGTGTGTGGTTCTTTCAGGATTGGGGTTATGCCTCTCTCTGGCTGCCATACAGAAAACAGAGGACTGTCTGCTCAGAGGGGTAATGTTGGTGATGGGGGTCCTTGCCTAGAACACATTCTTCATACAGATGTATTGCCATGCATGTATACTGTTCTTTTTTCTTTTTGGTGGTGAAGGGGTGTGTGTGTATGGCAAAATCTTTCCATAAATAGTCTTCTGAAAGTGCCAATCTCTTTCTTCCTTCCTCTTCTGACCATTGAGTTATCGTATATCCTTCTGTTGTTGGGAAGAGCCTCCTGTATATTGTTACCTTCAAATATATTTAGTTTAGCGTTAGACTTAAATATAAATAAACTGGCACAGAAAGGCTATTTTATTTTAAAATGATAGTCCTGGCATAGCTCTCTCTCCTGGATGCTCGCCTGCCAACTGTGTTTGGATACTCATGTTGGATCTGTGTGCTTCTAAACTCCCCTGGGTTCTCAGCAGGGTTTAGCCACATCCTCTGGCCTCTTGGACATACTTCTCAGGTAGAGAGTATCTGTCTGGAACCACTTCTAGGGAATGGGATCCTCTGGTCCAGCTGCATTGGGCCACCAGGACCAGTGCTGACCGGCACAGCTGCACCATCACTCCCTCCCCAGAGCTTCATCCTCCTGGATATTCTGTTCTGTAATTTAACTCTTCAGGGACACATAATTGAAGCAAATAACTCATGGACTTCAAATCACAAGAGAAACTCAAATTTAGGCAAAATAATAAACACCTATAGGCAATTAGTTCCTGAGCCCTCACCACTCTAGAGCATTCTTTGCAAAGGCTTTAGTCAATGGCTCCTGGGGTCCCAGATCCCCTCTTCTGGAACTCACTCACCTGGCTCCGTCTTCTGTTCCTGGTCACGGAGCCTCCTCTAACTCCTCCACTGAGCTCCCTTCAGATTATTCAGATCCAGCAGTCAAAACCCGAGCAGCAGTTAAAATGTATGCTTGCTGAGCTAACAACCTTTCTGATTGTTCCTTCCTTTCTCTTGAGATTTTCTATTTGCCCAGCTCTAGCCCGTGCAAACAACCTGGGGAGAACTGCTTTCTTTTAGGGTATGTCTTCACTACCAACATTAAAGCGTTGCGGTGGCAGTGCTTTAATGTGGCTGTGTAGTTGCGGCACCGGCGTTGGGAGAGAGCTCACCCAGTGCTGTAAAAAAAAAACCCCAAAAAACCCACCCCCACGAGGGGAGTAGCTATCAGTGCTGGGACCGCGACTCCCAGCGCTGGTGCATTGTCTACACTGTCACTTTACAGCGCTGAAACTTGCATCGCTCAGGGGTGTGTTTTTTCACACCCCTGAGCGAGAAAGATTTCAGTGCTGTAAAGTGGCAGTGTAGACAAGCCTTAATCTTCAGTCACCTCATTGTTCTAGGCTGCTTTCCACCTGAATGGAGGATCATTCCTTCATTATTCTTGTACCTCCCTGATCCTGGTCTTGGAGGTACATCACAAACCCTATCAGCAAATAGCTGATTTTTGTATCACTGAATGTCTCAGAATATACTAAAGAGCTTCTTATAGTCTCCCAAGATTTTTGACAGGTTGTCATATTTCCTCCCTGTCATCCATTTCTACTTACTGACATTCACATGGCCGATTTGTAGATAGTAATTATAAGGTAATGATGACATCTTATTTTAAATCACTGACTAATGTCTGCATGGCATTTTGGATACACTTCAAGGCATTATCCCGGTTTTACAAAGGCCACTGGGATTAAATTTCTCGCCCAAGATCAGAAACTGAGTCAGGAGTCCTGGACTAATTAATTCACCTGCTGGCCTCCTGCACTAAACAGCAGACCCCACTTCCTCTCTATATTCCCTATATTGCAACTTGTGGTGCCAATTATTCCCCACAAAGTGATGGTAGTCCAGTCTAATAGATAGTAACCTCTTTGTCCGCTTCTCATTCAGCAGTCACTGCACATGTCAGAAAATACGAATCAGACCAGCAAGTTTCACATACTTCAGTGGTTAACTATGAGTGAAACTAATTGTTTTGTGTGTGTAATGAACATACAACTCAAACATTTAAAATGCTGGAAAGGTACACACAACTTACTTAATTGTCTGACCTCTCCCTTGAAAACATCTGGTAAGGCTTTTTTACTTTGTTAATAAGGGCACCAAAGCCCTTGGGTCTGCCCATTGGGGTTTTTTATCACTAAACTGAAATCCTGAATGCATGAGCACTTGGCATATGGAAAAGAGTAATGAAGTAGTCTTCATAATGCTTCCAAGGTGGCAAAGGCTGGGGTCATCTGCCTGATAGGTATGCTCTGTGTTCTGGGGGGAAGGGGAGAAAATTTGGGGCAAAAATTCCAAAACAAATACTGCAGATGAATGGGTGTTGCCACCACTGTAGGTATTTCCACCTTGTCCTCCACAGCCTCTTAGCTCACACCAGTGCAGGAACCATAATACGAGACAGAATTTTTCTATTAAAGATTTGTGGTATTTACACAGCAGAACGTAAATACTGTAATTATGGATATTGCTGAAGTTTGTTCCTTATTTATACCATAATAATATATTGGTGTATAATGGTACTGGAGAATACTGTTCGATTGAGCAGTGGTTGATTTTACTTCTTGGTTTGGAATGAAGATGTTGGCTTTTTTGCAGGTTTTCCAGTTTCTGAGAAGTTACAACTTCAGATGTGTTTCATGGGGATAGTATGCTTGGATAGTATGGGGGATTCATGGGGATAGTATGCTTGGATAGTATGGGGGATTCATGGGGATAGTATGCTTGGATAGTATGGGGGATTCATGGGGGTAGTATGCTGGAAAAAAACCTGTTTGTTCACTCTGTTAGAACGCTTCTGGCACCAGTGTTCAGGTGTTCTATTATTGTGGATTGTTGGTTCACAAAACACAGTCTGTGAAATCAGAGCAATTTCTGCACATGTGGTTTTGAGAGGTTTTGGTCAGCGTATCTGTTGCTCCTAAATTCTGCTAGCTATATGTATAATAGGAACAGAGGAATTGCCATTCTGGATCAGATCAATAATCCTTTTAATCCAGTAATTTGCCCTCTAGGTGGACGATACGTAGCTGTTTCAGAGGAAGATGTAAATATTTCCATTCTAGCTTATTTTCTCAAAGGGCGTGGCTATACTGAAAACTTCAAAGCGCTGCCGTGGGAGCGCTCCCGCAGCAGTGCTTTGAAGTGCAAGTGTGGTCATGCGCGCGAGCACTAGGAGAGAGGTCTCCCAGCGCTCCTGGTAATCCACCTCCATGAGGGGATCAGCTCCGAGTGCTAGGAGTGCGGCTTCCAGCACTCGGAGCCTGTTTACACTAGCGCTTCAAAGCACTCTGACTTGCTGCGCTCAGGGGGATGATTTTTCACACCCCTGAGCCAGCAAGTTAGAGCGCTCTAAAATGTAAGTGTCGCCAAGCCCTTAGCTATAACCATGTCCTTTGTGGTAACAGGAGTAAAATAACTTAGTTTTTCTCACTGTTGTCAATAGATATGACTCAGTACACATATGGAGCAGATTCTTTGGGTAAGACTGTGCCATTTTTACACAGTCATTCAGAACAAACCTACAATTAAAGGCTACTATTTCTGTTTCTTACAAAATTCAACCTTTTAATTTGACAAAAGCCCCCTGCAATAGTAGTTGAAATTTACATAACTTGTTAGTGAAGGGCCATCACATTGAATATTTACTTAGGTCTTGAAATATATTTAATTTGCTGTTGCTGGAGAGAGTGAGAGTAGAGGAGGAGCAACAATACACAGCAGTATCTTTGTTTAGGTCCCAAGTGACCAATTAGTTTTTACAATTTGTCGAGGAAAGTAATGTCTTTTTACATAGCAAGTTCTTTAAATACTTGAAAATTTATTTAAAATCCAGAAGACATTTCTCGTTAGAGTAGGACCCAAAATTTGACCTAAATTTAGAATTTTTAAACTGTGATTACTGTTGAGATCGTCTTCCTCTATGTCTAGAATCTAAATCTAATGAATTAATAATCTAAATTAACAATTGACTTTCCTTTTTCCTTATGGCTTGAACCAATACTGAACATACTTTACAGATGACGTTACCACCTACAGCAGTATAGCTGCAACTGAGTTCTCATTAACTGAAGAAATTGGGTGTGCTATCACCACCGATCCTAGCCTAGAATCTATTCGTTCTATACCAGAGCACCTCAGTTAACTTTTGTTTATTGTGTAACATAACATTCTCTTTTTATATTCAAATGGATATTTGTATAGTAGCTAGTTGCCCTTCCCAGAATAAGCTTATATAAGGGTGCTGCTGTGCTTACGTCTCCTGCCTTTCCTTCTATCATCCTCCCCTCTGCTGCTGCCACATTAAAATCTTATTAGATGGTGGAATTGACTTCAGAGGTACCACCCCATCTTCTCTTCTCTACTTCCCTATGGACAGCTCAATGCATAGTAGTGGAATTTAGTGTCCTCTCCAGTGGGATTGTAACAACAAACCTAAGACTCCACCTTTGTTGTCCTGTTCTACTTTTTTTCTCCCTTTATACTGTTTAAGATTTGCAAGATGAACTGATTTTAATATACTTTTAATCTCTATTTTTATTAAATGAATCTTTGCTCCAGATTCCTTTAAAGCTGTAAATCTGCAGGAAAGTGCAATTTTCAATTATCTTTAACTTGTCCAACTTGGAACAGTAGAAGTAGTGTGTGGCTGCACATGTGTACACTGTAAATTTCCAGAAAATAATTTGATATGTCTGGAACTTTGAAAAAAGTCAGACTGAATTATATAACTTCAGCATTTTTGCTAGATAACATCAATTACAGGCTCTGTTATCTTTTCCCTCTCTTTCTCCCCCCCCCCCTTCTATATTTAGTTGAAGAATATTCTACAGATGCTGCTTATGGGGCAGGATGTTTAGCCTTCCCTTTCCTACTTACAGCAGCCAGGGCTTTTGATGTCAGATGAATGATGTCCCATTAATATGGTGTGTCTGTCTCCCGTAGTGCATGCATGAAATGGTGGATGCTAAAATTATCAGGTCCATTATATTTGCCAGCCTGTGTGTAGAGGATGTGGTCACTTACTACAGCTGTATGTGAAGGGGGACAGAGAGAGAGAGAAAAATGGTCATGTGAATTTTGTTTGAACACAGTCAGCAGGGCCTCTGGTATAATATTTATCCATTAACATATGTATATGCTACAAATCCTTTCCCTTGGTCAGTAATGCTAACTTTGCAGTTAGTTTGCTTGATGCTGTGATCAAATTTGGCAATATTGTCTACTGCTGGTAGAATGTTGGTTTAAAAGATTCCAAGTGTAATACTTTTTCCCCTGGCTCAAGTGAAAAGAGGATTGGGCAGATGAAAAGGTAATTTTGCCTACTGGAAAACAATTTCAGTAAAAGGCTAAGTGAGTAGGTTGGTGAAGATTTGACATGGTATTCAACCCAATCTGTAATCATAAAGAAATGGATATCAGAGTGGGGATAAGAACAGTTGCTAATTTTAGATTTTCTTTTCAGTTGAGAGGGATCTTACAAAGATTGTCACTAAAGGAGGTGAAATGTGTTAATGCCACTAGTCTTTTTCTTTTAGATATATGACTTCATATTTCAGTTTAAGTCTTAGTGATTTGTCTCAGGTTAAGCCCCATGAATGTTTTTGTCCATAGCACAGCTGGCAGTACCTGCGTTGGGGAAGCAAATTCTGGAATAACAACTGTTACAAGTCAGGACTGAGGGCCTGCATTAGAAAAATTTGCACTGGTATATGTATGCTGATGTAGCTACATCAACTGTAAGTCAACTCAGTAAAAAGAAAAGCACTGAGGGGTAGAACACATGGGCCAGTCCTGTGACTACTGGATGCCTTGGTGAAGAGATGTCAGATAGTGGTGTAGTTGCATGATGACTGAGGACTAAGCTAGAAGGATGTTGCCCTTTATTTTGGTCACAGGCCCATTGTGATACTGGAAACCAGCTTTGCGTTCTGATTTATTCAAAATTGCTGATCTTTTTCTGCAAGCACTAACAAATTGGTCCAGTCTCTGACATGCATTTCTAGCTGAGAGTTTGCTGTATTAACACTTTGAAGTGTTGCCTTCAGAGGAATGCTAATTCAGGTTTCATTCAATAGATAACCATGATCCCAAACACAGCAATTTTTTAAGGTACTGCTCAGCTTTTCCCCTGAGTGTCTTCATTCACTTATGTGAAGCAGTCACATGCAGATATGTCAGGTGCGCTGTTCTAGACACGTAGTCCAAGGAGAAGTGGTCTTCACCTGCAGGAAGTTTTGCAGCGGGAAGCAGATGGATCCCAGTGATAGGAGATGGGAAGGGGATGTTACATCATTAATTACTTAGCTTTGCATAAACAAAAGTTAGCATTTTGAAAAATGTCTTTCTAGCAAATGGAGGGAAAGTCATCTTTGAGGCTATTTAGCTATGTATCGTGATTGAAAGAGATCTGTGACTCTTATTAACTTACCAATTCTGGTTGGCACTAGAGCACTTTATGTACAGTTCCAGCTCTAGTGCGTCATGCAGTCTGAGTTAGCTTTGAAAGTGAAAGAATATAGAAAGCTCTAGATTGCTTTTTCCTATGGCTGGTTGAATAAATTTTTCTTTGATATATCTGCGTGTGTTTGCATACAGACTGTCCAAACAACACATTATAGGGCACAGTACTGAATTTGTAGTGAAGGCTGTGTTCAGATGTCCCTCTGTTATGCCCTATTTTCCTGGACTGTCTGTCTGTGATTGGAGGAGGTGATTTGTCTGAAATTTTGAATATCTAAAGTAAGAAAGATTTTTCCTGAGAACTTGGAAGCTATATATTAAAATATATCTGGTAGTGAATCTAAAATTGGCTTAGTTCCTATATAAAGCAGTGTTGCGGTATGCTTCAGTGGCCTTTTTCTCAGTGCAATAAATACTGAAGATGAACTAGAATTTTGTACGTGTATTTCTGCTTCTACACACCCAGGAACTGGATAGCTTTCACAGAAAGGGCATTAAAAGAAATTAACTAATCTTTATTGTCAAGGGCTGGATCTCCTCCAACTGCTTAGCAATTAACATTTTTATCACTTGACTAGTAATGCTTATTACTAAGCAATTAGTGATTAAAACTTCTGGTACTCCAGGAGTTGTTTACAGTGGAGCTGGGTGGGTCATAGGGAAGTACTGAATGAGGAAAGGGAACTCTGGGGACCATCACATGGAGGAGAAACAGCTAGGGAGAGGGAGGATTGAAGTGGTTGACTTCATTTGAATATACTTGATTTTCATGGGATTTGATCACAAACTTAATGTTTTTCTGTTTTTAGCACTAGTTTTAGAGACTAGTTAAAGAACTATATGAGCATGGATTTGACATATATATAATGGCTTCTTTGGATCTTTTATAGGAAGAGAAAGTAGAGGGTAATGGCACATTTGGTACTATTTTGTAAAAGGATTTAGGAAGTTAAAATTTATTTTTACAATCAGTGTTTAAAATAAAAACTAAGAAACGTGTGCAGCTTTTCTGGCATGAACAGCTCTAGCAGGGCTTATGTAAATGTGCACATCGCTTTTTCTTATTACAGTGATACAAATTATACAAATGTAGTAATAGTTCTTCCCCCCTCCCCCTTCATTTTCAGTAGCTGGAGTTGTAACAAACTGTAAAAGATGACAGAGCACCAACTAGATAGAGCAGTAAGTGTAAACTCGATGCAAAGTAGTTTTGTAAAAGTAGATTAAGTAAACCCAGTTAAAACAACGGAAGAAAACATAACCAAGATATCTTGCAGTTTATCCTCTTTCTAAACCAGATTGCAAAAATCTAGTTTTTTGTGCCCCTGTGTAGGTAGGGAGCTCAACAGAGGAATCCAATTCCAAGTTTGTCTTCAATATCACGATGAGGGAAACTTGATCTAATACAGTGGTCCTCAAATTGTGGAATATGCCACCCCCTGAACACTGAAGAATGTTCAGGGGGACGTGCAGCAGGGCCTGGGCCAGCTAGGATTGCTAATTTTGGTTGGACATATTCCTGGAGGTTTCATCACAGGACATAATCTTTAATGAAAGATTAATTTTTAATTCCCGGAGACTCCAGGGCAATCCTGGAGGGTTGGCAACCCTAGGGCCAGCCCCCATGAGGGGCGGGGAGGGAGCACCATGCTCCCAGCCCCACTCCACCCCCTCAGTAGCTCTGCCCCAACCCTGTTCAGCCCCCAGTCCTGCTCCGCCCCTAGTACCCGCTCCACCCCCAAGCTCCCCTTTATCCCCTACTGCACCCCCAGTCCAGCTCTGCCCTCATTCCCTCTCCACCCTCAGACCAGCTCTGCCCTCATTCCCTCTCCACCCTCAGACCAGCTCTGCCCTCATTCCCTCTCCACCCCCAGTCCAGCTCTGCCCTCATTCCCTCTCCACCCTCAGACCAGCTCTGCCCTCATTCCCTCTCCACCCTCAGACCAGCTCTGCCACCATTCCCTCTCCACCCCCAGTCCAGCTCTGCCCTCATTCCCTCTCCACCCTCAGACCAGCTCTGCCCTCATTCCCTCTCCACCCTCAGACCAGCTCTGCCCTCATTCCCTCTCCACCCCCAGTCCAGCTCTGCCCTCATTCCCTCTCCACCCTCAGACCAGCTCTGCCCTCATTCCCTCTCCACCCTCAGACCAGCTCTGCCACCATTCCCTCTCCACCCCCAGTCCAGCTCTGCCCTCATTCCCTCTCCACCCTCAGACCAGCTCTGCCCTCATTCCCTCTCCACCCTCAGACCAGCTCTGCCCTCATTCCCTCTCCACCCTCAGACCAGCTCTGCCCTCATTCCCTCTCCACCCCCAGACCAGCTCTGCCCTCATTCCCTCTCCACCCTCAGACCAGCTCTGCCACCATTCCCTCTCCACCCTCAGACCAGCTCTGCCCTCATTCCCTCTCCACCCCCAGACCAGCTCTGCCCTCATTCCCTCTCCACCCTCAGACCAGCTCTGCCACCATTCCCTCTCCACCCCCAGTCCAGCTCTGCCCTCATTCCCTCTCCACCCTCAGACCAGCTCTGCCCTCATTCCCTCTCCACCCTCAGACCAGCTCTGCCCTCATTCCCTCTCCACCCTCAGACCAGCTCTGCCCTCATTCCCTCTCCACCCTCAGACCAGCTCTGCCCTCATTCCCTCTCCACCCTCAGACCAGCTCTGCCCTCATTCCCTCTCCACCCTCAGACCAGCTCTGCCCTCATTCCCTCTCCACCCTCAGACCAGCTCTGCCCTCATTCCCTCTCCACCCCCAGTCCAGCTCTGCCCTCATTCCCTCTCCACCCTCAGACCAGCTCTGCCCTCATTCCCTCTCCACCCCCAGTCCAGCTCTGCCTCTAGCTCCGGCTCCTCCCCTACCCCTAGTTCCACCCCCAGCTCTGCCTTCAACCCAAGCTCTGCTGCTGAGGAAGCCTTGGCTGTGCAGGAACGGCGTGGGGGCCTGCACAGACTCCGTTAATGGTGGCGGGGGGGTGCAACAGGAAAAGTTTGCGCACCACTGATCTAATGTAATGAAGTGTTGTTTTGGTTCCAAAAGAACAGTTTAGAAGTGAGCCTATGTATGTTTTCCAACCCAAATATTCTTCAGTATCAACCCCTTACTTGGTACTATATGCATATTTAAGGGTTGCAAAATAGTTTCTGTAAAGGAATTTACTCTCTACCGCTTGGTTTAGCTACTGTTACTTGGTGTTTGGGGACTAGCACCTCTTGTGGGATTTCTGTCTCTAGTTAAGAGTGCTTGGTTGTTTTTCAGTCCTATCACTGTGAACAACATACTGTAGTTTTCCATGTGGCGTTTGCCTTCAGTCCTGTATATAAATGCACTACTAAACCAAGAGGTGGCAAAGGCATGGCTCACAGTGGCTAGTTCCTTATTTTAAAGGAATGGGTACAATCTCATGACTAGCTGAAAATGAAAGACTGTATTTCTTTCCACAGTTGCTGGCCATGCTTTAAGAAGCGATGGTGCGTCCTGTACTAAGACTGAACATTGTCTTGTGAATCTGATGATCAGAAGGCAGATTCTCTTGATAAAGAGAGGAGAATGATGTTCTGGCTAGCAATTTGCAGCATTCCTCTTTCTACCAGCATCATCTTTTACTTGTCTGTGTACAGATTAAATGGGAATAGTTTAGTTACTGAGCTTGAATATTTATATTTTTGTAGCTGAAGTATGTAAGTCAGCAAGTGTACTTTTATTGTAAAAAGAAATAGCAGTGTTACGTTAATCTTTGAGATTCTCCAGTGTCCTTAAGATACTCAAGGTTTAAAAAAAAAAAAAAAAAAAGCCTTACTCATGCTCAGTGTTAATATAAAATTATCAATGACATTCCAAGTGATTGCTAACACTCAGTGTGCTTAACTTCCAAAAGGAAAACCCTATTCCCTCCTGAAACGGACAAGTAAATATGTAACTAATAAGACATATGCCTGTCCATTTTCCTCCTTACTTTTCTTGAATGTTGTTTCCCTTCAACCCTCCCTTCATCTGCTTTTGCCTTTTTAGATTTCAAGTTCTTGGAATCATAGAATCGTACAACTGGAAGGGACTGCGAGAGGTCATCTAGTCCTCGTGGCAGGACTAAGTATTATCTAGACCATCCCTGACAGGTGTTTGTCTAACCTGCTCTTAAAAATCTCCAATGATGGAGATTCCACAACCTCCGTAGGCAATTTATTCCAGTGCTTAACCACTCTGACAGTTAGGTTGGACATTAGGAAAAACTTTCTAAACCTCCCTTGCTGCAACTTAAACCCATTTTTTCTTGTCCTAAGGAGAATAATTTTTCTCCCTCCTTGTAACAACCTTTTATGTACTTGAAAACTGCTTTGGAGCAGGGCTTCTCTTCTAGTGCTTAGAAGGCACTTAAAGCTTTTTGTGGAACTACCAAAATATTATAAACAATTATGAGAGTTTTACATTATAATCCTGTGACTGAAATAGATCAAATATCGTATTGTTTGCTGTTAATAAAAAAAATTAATCACAAAGAAATCTGCATTTTGTATCTTATACTGTTAATTATCTTTTGAAGATTTAAAAAAAATAATCAAAGCTTATATTAGTACATTTAAGAGTGAAAATCAAATGATTAAATGACTGGTGGATTATTCAACCCCCCCCCCCCCAAATAAACAGAACATATGGTCAAACTTATCAATGTTGAATTAAAGTAGCCCTCATGCCAAGAATTCTTGTGAGCCATGGGACTGTGTTCACATATGGTTCACATGGTTAAAAACAGGAGTTGAAAGGTGAAGATATTCTGAATAAATGTTCTCCAGTTGACCAATGAGCCTGTTTCTTTCACTGCAGTTATTTCACCTGTTGACAGAGTAATAGGTGGCTTTGGATGGCTTGGGACCCAGCCTAATCAGTTGCAAATTAATCTATCGTGACACAACAGACCATGTAAATGCTTCCCATGATGAGTTTATGGTCTGGAATGATGGAGTTCTTGCCTGTGAGTAACAGGACTCAGATTGAGCAAAGTGGAAGAACTCTGATACAGTAACTGTCTTGGATGCCACCAACAGCAATAGATTCTGAAGGCCAAATGAGATCAATTTGAAGTCAGTGGGGTTGCGTTGGTGTAGCTGAAGGCTTTGTTTGGCTTCCAGTATCTTCATTATTGGTAGCATTGCATGAGAAATATAGAACACAGCTTGATTCTGAGCCCAGTCTGAGTTTGCTGAGCTTGCAGTTAGACGAATCATCTTTTTATTTCTAGAGTAAACAAATTTGATCGAAAATCATCGAGACACAATAAACGCAGAACCCCACTGTGCCATTGTTAGGTTAACCTTTCAGAGAAGAGCCAGCCATTGTTTAGAATATCTTGAACTTCAGCGAAATGGAGATAGCCAGACAAGGTTTCCGTCAGTTTAAAAGTCCGTTTTTCATTTGATGAGCAACGGCAGCATCAATGAAGAGAGTAATTAGTAAAATGCTTTTCTTTCTTCATTTACATTTAAACAAACTGATCTCTGATTTGAGATTCCTGGGCTTCTCGTCTTTGGAGGAGTTAATGCTTCACATCTTTTGCTTTCTGAAGTTCTGACACTGAGAGTAGCATAACATAGAATTTTTGTCTGAACTTCCTCACCCAACTAAAGGCACCTTTTAAGAGTTGAATTCATAGTTTGCATTCTGTGTTGCTTTATCCTGTATTCTGCATGCAGAAAGGCTAACTATCCTATATATGTGTGCATATATAGTGCATCCTTTTTTGGAAATGTGTGGCATAAAAATGTTGATGGGTTATGGTATCCTTTTCAATAGGAAATCAGCTTGCAGATGAATTACAGTAAAATGAGCAGGCAGATTAGTTGATATAAATGAAATGCCACTGGAAAGATGATAATGACGTCTTGTCATTCAATAAGCTGTTAGTAGGACAGCAGCAGAGGGGGAAGGGAATGGGACTGATCATCAAGCTATCAACTACTGTCTGTCTCATTCTGCCTTTAACTAGTGTTGTATTACATCCATTTTTTTTAGAATAATGCTGACGCAACTAGCTATGTATTTTCCAACTTAATGTCTCACACTCGTGCGTGCGCACACACGCTCTTGCCATACTGGTCATATGCTGGGATCTGGTCCTATGACTGAGCTCAAGAGCAATCAAAACCCTATGTGCAAACATGATTTGCATCTGCACTGACTATGGTTTCAAACTGTGTTTCAACAGCATTCAGAAAATGTGCTAAAATTTTGCAAAGGGGAAGATGTCTTCAGCTAGCATGATTACTAAAAAACAAAACAACCCCCCCACCACCACTCTATCTTTACTAAAGCATATAGTATTCCTAGTAGCGATTGTTAGAATGCTTGTCAAGCATGGTTTTGTAGAGTTGACCAGAAATACACCTACTCATTTCCAAATAGTTTTAGCTATTGTTTGAGTAAATAGAATAAAACACACCAAGCTTCCATATACTTTTATGTATTTTTAAACTTCTACAAAGCTAATTTATCCAGATGCTAACGGAGGCTTTAAGTTGATGTATTTAATCTGATTTATTTTGGTTGCCTACTACCCAGTCTCAGTGGTTCTGCTCGTGTCCCTAAATTGACTTTAGTGTCTACATTTGCCTGATGTTTTACTGTTCCTCCTACTACTTAATTAAAATATTGTCTCGTCAGTTTAGCTATAAAAATGAAAACTAATGTTCTTCTCAGTCTGAAGAACCCATTCTAACTCTCCTGCTTTTACTTTCTTTGATGGCTGCAGTTGTGACCATTGCTGCTCTTAGTGGCGCTTCCCTCCCCCTTTTTTGTTGTTCCTGTGGTCATAAACTGACATTGACTGCAGGACAGTGCAAAACATGAAACATTTGAAAAAAAAAAAAAAAAAACTAAACAGTTTCCCTAACTTGCCAGGGAGATTTCAACGAGTATTTATTGGGTCTTTTTTTTTTAATTGAAATGAAGCCATAATTGTCTCCAAACAATGTTCAACCCTTTGCTCCAAGGTAATGCATTCTGTAAAGAAAGGGCTACAGCTCTTTAGCTCTACCTGGTAAGACAGAGGTATCCAACCGGTGGTGTACAGGGAAGAGAAACTACCTGACAGGTGGGAAAATGCCATAATTAATGTTCCCTTGAGGCTGAAAGTGAAGCTGGAGTGCTGCTTGAAAGCAACCTGCCTTCCTTCCCTGTTTCCACTATCGTTCATAATGAAGCTAGCCACAGGGCTCTTGGTGCAGGCAGCAGCCAGTGGTTCAGACCTCACTTTTCACTGCTCCTGTGATAAGCTAAATAGCAAGAGCATAACTAACCTGGACATGTGGAACCACCAACAGATGCCTCCACTCTAAGCAGCATATAGCTTCCTGCTGAAGTGGGAACAGGACGGGAGAACTGCAAAACTGAGGAATGGTTAGAATTGGCAAAGAAAAAATTAGAGAAGAGAAAGGTCCAAGGCACTTAAGAATGAGAGAGTAAATGGACTGCAAAGAAAGAGGAAAGTGTTCCGAATAAGGCATGAGTAGACATAGGTGGAAGCGGGTGTGCGAGTCATCTGCCAGCTCATTAGAAAGGGGAGCTCCATCAGAAGAATATTGAGAAACACTGCTGTAAGTACTGTACTTCTGGGTTGCTGGAGTTCCATGACTCTTCTGACTGACCGTACGTGATTCTCTGTCCTTGATCAGAATGAGTTGTTTGTGGCTCTAAGCTCCTTTTGGCTGGACCTACCCTCTTCTTAGAAGGAAACTGAAAAAGGGAGGAAAAATTGGGGTTGTGCTATTCTTTGCTGCTTTATGGTGGGGGAAAAAAATAAGACGGAATGGTTTTACCAATCCAAAAAAAGATAAAAATTGTTTTTGCTTTAAAAATACAGAAATGTCCAGTTCCCTAGCCAGAATGAAATATTTTTTTAAACTTCTGCATCCCCTGATCAGAATAGCAAAATTGTGTGACATGAGAAGAGCTGACAGAGTGAAATCTCCTCAAGAATCTGAAAATTAACCAGTCATGGAAGGAGAAAGAGGTCTTAGCTGGATTTTTTAAAAAATCACACTTGCCTTAATTGCTGTCACAAATATGACACTAAGTTTTGACAAGGGCAGGTTAATTTACTTTTCCATCAATAATCCATGTTGCACACACTTCCTTGCTAAACTTTTAGTGGTGTCACTCTTAAGGCAAAGCGGGCTCACCTTACAGGTGACCTGTGAGATCTTTAATAATCTGTTGTGAAATGTGGAGAGCTCTTCCCCTTTTGATTGAAATAAACATAGAATACATTATGTATGTTATGACACATTATTTAAACTCCTCTAACTTGTCTACTCAAGGGTAAGGCAAATTTCTTTTGCCTGTCCTGCTATAACCACTAAACACACTAAATCACAATATGTGGCTTTGGAAAGGGGAAAATAAAACGTCCTCCCGTCAATCAGACACTGGACCAGATTCTGTAGCTTTGGCAGTGCAAAGGGGTTGTAAAACTGCCCTAACTAGACGGCTGAAGATTCCTTCAGCATGTTCCAGTCATGTCTCCTTGAAAATCACTACAAGTCTACATAGTTTAAGAAAGCCTGAAGCTGCTGTGAACCATGGCATGGACTGAACTGGCTCCTCAGCAGCCCCTGGGATTAGGGAAGAGTGAAGGTGGTATATAGCTAGACTTGGAAGCATTAGGTTTTTATCAGTTCAGGTCAGTAAACACTGATTTCACTCTGAACATACACACAAACCAATGAAAAAATATTTCCACCAATAATAATTGGAATTTACAGGTAGATAAAGTAAGAAAAATGCTGCTTGAGAACTTACTAGAGTTTGATTTAAGGATATTTGCTTGGTATGTTGTGATGTGTGATGCTGACAATTTGTGTTTTAACAATTATAAAATTTTAACTTTTTGGATCTCTGCATCTACAGTCATTAAATAATTATTGTCTGACCTCCATAATTTCTTCAACTGTGAAAATGTGAATCAGTAAAAATAAAAAAAATCTTAAACATTGATAGTTTTTGTCAAAATAATAACACATAAACCAAACTCTAAGTCTATATATAGCTCTCTTTACACTCTCTCTCTCTCTGTCTCTGTCTCTCTCTCTCTCTGTCAGCTGCACTGAGCAGAGCTATGGTGTAGTCGAGGATCTAGTTCATCAGGTGCGTTTTTCTGAAGAAATTACAAAGTTACAAATGAAGGAAAATGTCCAAATAGCTGCTCTGTTTTTTTCCTTGCCATATACCTGCAAGACATTTCTGTTTATGGTATACTTCAGTTTGTGTGTATGGTGAATGTTCAACCCAGGAAACGATTGATCTGGGAAAAGCAACATTTGGAAGGTACTGGGAACACAAATGTTGGTGCCTAGATATTCAGAATATGTCTACATACTGCAATTAAAGACCCATGGCTGGCCCGTGTAAGCTGATGTGGGCTTGGGCTATGGGGCAGTTTAATTGCAGTGTAGATGCTCTGATTGGAGCCTGGGCTCTGAGATCCTCTCCACTTGTGGGGTCCCACAGCCTCTGCTCCAGTCTGAGCTTGAACATCTACACGGCAATTAAACAGCCCTTTAGCCCAAGCCCTGTGAGACCAAGTCAGCCGGCACAGTGACTGGTGAACTAGAAATGCCCAGATACAAATAGTATCATGCACTCTGAGTATGATCTGCCGATGGGAGCTTTTTCTGACAACACAAAGCTTTTATTTGATTATTTAAAATCATACTGGAGAATAGGGGGGTGAAATTCTCTGAATCCTAGAACTTTCTTCCATTTGCTGTTTTTCTGGTCTCTCAATGAAGGTGTTGAACCATACAGTAAGAAACCGGAAAGCAGGAGACTTTCTTGTCTTCTGACTTACTCGTGGTCCTCTGGTTTTCCTGTCTCCTAAGGGGATGAGGATAGAGATGGGAAATGTTGAATGCAAACTTGTTTGTAAAATATTCCTTGCTTATAAATGAATCTGGACAACTTTGAAGCCCATGAACTCCCTTTTCTGGCCTGCCTGGGCATGATCCAGCTTTCTCTCCAAGTCTATTCAATATCGCTTGAGTAGTTGCAGTGCTTGCAGCTCTTGGAGTGTACCCACAGCCACTGCATCATCAGGAGTACTGAGATTTTGGAGATGACCTGAGAAATCCCCCAAGAGCCTGAGCCTCTGGCCAGTGCTTGATTGTAGGCACGTATGCATTAGATGTATCTTGTCTCCTTGGCAGTGTCTGTGACGCTCTTGCCCATTGGCTTGTTTCTTTCATAGTGAATTAATTTACTCATCTGTTCCAGAGAGTAACGTGGTTTTTACAAAACACAGGACTCAATACATTTTTCAATCCGTATTCTGTATCCAAGGATTATTTTTCAGATTTTCTTTATTACTCATAAACTTGGCCACTTTAAAGTAAACACAGCCGCTATCTTTCTATATCTTACATGCCAAAAAACACAAGATTTTTTTTAAAGGACATTGGTCGTGGTGAGTTGGATATCTTTACAGACCCATTCCATGTTGATTCAGAATGGAATTGCGGGAGCAATTCACAATGTTTGCCTGCTGTAGTTATCAGGGATGTACATTGGCTGATGAAAGAGCTCTAGCTCAAAGCAAAGGTTGTGTAGTGGGACGGACAATTTTATTGGTCTGCCAAGCCAGATTATCCTTTTATATTACCAGAAAAGTCTTTTTGATTGTCGCTGTTGTAACATTAGTCAAGCGCCTGTCAATATTTCCATTATAAACCTCCTATTTTCAAGGGTTTATGAATAGACTATTTTTTAAAAAATCTTGCTCTGGTCTGAAACTTGGCATAGGAGATAGGAGTTCAGCAGCAGATATTTTCTCTAACAAATTTAAAATAGTCAGCTGTTTCTTAAACTGTAGAGAGGGCAAAAAAAAATTCTTTGGTTAAACAGATAGGAATATTTTTTCCAATCCACTTATTCCAATTAGATTTATAAAAGCAAAACTCTACTCCCTATTAAGGGGGGGGGGGCGGGGGAGAAGCATATTCCATTTGCCACAAGAGCTTGCCTCAAAACTTTCCCTTTCTTAACTTTGGTTTATGATTGACTAAATCCCACCCACCTTCTCTCTTCTTTCCTCCTCCCCTATGCATATTTCCCTTCAGTATATTTACATTATTGCTACTTTAAATTACAGCTTTCTTTCATTTACTCCCACTGATCCATATAACATCGCTTTTGCCTTGCTGTCTGAGGTTTGCAGCACCCAATTCTTATGAATCTATTTGCCTCTCTCAAGGAATTTTGAGATACTTTGTTTGACAAGATATGTATGGTAAATATACACTGAACAGACTTATTCAGGAATTGCTCTTCTGCATTAAATGTTGCTTTAAGCTATCACTTAATGTACCCAACTTCTCAGGTCCTGAAGATAAGAAGGATGACTGCTAATTTAGATTTTGGGGCGGGGGCGGGGGAGTTGGTATTTTTTTACTGCGACTTCATGCTGCATGAATGTGTGGCTTTAAGGTAATTCCACATTCCCTTATTAACCCACTGTTGTTGCAAAGTGAAAAAGTGAATTACGATTGGCTCAGAACCCCATTGTGGGTTTTCAAGACTGGTGGTTTTTTAGTCATTTCCTGAAAGTTTGGTGCAGAAACCTGAAAGCGCAGGAAGTGACAACTGACTCGCAGAGCTGAATTCATCTTCAGAAGGAGAGCAATTTGCTGTAGGCGAGGGTTCCTGTATGTTGAAGACTCTACTGAGATGCAGAAATATGGAGTAATAAGTGATGGTGTGAAATTCTATATCTAAATGACACCCGATTGATTCCAGCTCATCAGGAAGAACATCTACTGTCATTCGTAGCCACACTACTGAAGAAAGCAGCTCAAGCATTAAAATGCTTTTGAGTACTGACGAATGTGAACTGTAGCTGTATGACTGGTAAAGCAAAAGGAAGTGTAAGTTAAAGAAACTGAAAGCTGAATGGTGAAAAATGAGTGTGTTTAAAAAGCAGTACCGTCCCTCTGCTGCAGCCTTTAGACGATCATTGTCGGAACAGGGGAGTGGAAGTACAAAAGTTGCAGCTAATTTGAAGGAATATCAATGGTACTACCAAATGAAGAGTAAGAGGACACATGAACAAGCAATTTCAGACCTAGAAAAGTCACTTGGTGCATACAGATGGCAGACGCATCCCAGGTTTCACTGGAAGGGGAGCAAGAGAGAGTTGTCTCACAGTCTTAAATGGAAACATAATCAGCTAAGTCCTATTGAATGCCCTTTGAGGATGGACAGTAGTGGTGCTGATGATCTCCAGGAAGACCCAGCAAGGAAGATGAGCCAGGCAGATAGTATACCATTTCGAGTTCCATTCAGCAGGTCTATGTCTGAGCCTGCCCCACACTGGAGAAATAGAAGTGTAAAGCCATTTCTGCAACCAGTGCGCTCAGTAGATTGTGAGCAACAGGGATATTTCATCCATGATATCTTCTCTACGCTTTCAAGTGGCTTTTCTAAGATATTGACCCGAAAAGGGGAGCCCAGCACTGAGCCAGTGAATGAATGGAGGACGGACTGTAATCAGATTGATTTGAATACAGGTAACAGTGAATTGTTTTGTTCTCCTTATAGCTGGTTAACAGGTGAGCATAGTTACTTGCTCCTTGGAGAGATTTTTAGTTATTTAAAACTATTTGTAACTTCATACTGATTTTACTGGTGGCTAGTAATGTGGGGAAGCTGATAGCATCTATGTTAAATTGAGTGCTCCCTGATGTGTCATTTAAATAGAGCAGTTTATGCTACTATGGCCTTCTGAAATGTTTCCTTTTTTCCATTGTTGTCCTTGCCTTAACAGTGAACCCACTAAGTGCAATTCTTTAAATTGAAATAGGGTGGTGGTTAGGACTGCCCAAACAATTTTCTACCCACTTAAAAATTTGAAGGCTTTTTAAAATGTCTTTTTGGTGGTTTTAGGAACTAATAGCTCTCTGGAATGAATTGGGTATATGGTGTGCACTGTTTGAGGGCAAACTCTGAGGACTTGTAGTACCTTGTTATATAAAACCTGCTACTGTCAAACTGGAGTGTGGAGGGAAGTAAAGCTGTCTTTAAACGATGTACCGATTGATTTAATCGTGCCAGATTCACAGTTTTGTAACGTCAGCCAAATTCATGCATGTTGTATATTAGATGCCAAGAACAAGAACATTTGTAAAGGTTTAGCTAGCTGGGATTGAGGTCAGTAAGCTTCTTGATGCCAGTCTGTGAGATTTCATTTAATTCTACCCCGTTGATAACAATGGTTTTAAAGCGAAAGAGAAAAAGGGAGAGAGATTTGCCTCCTGTTGTCACTCTTGGTTTTTCATTTGACTTCCTAGTACTGGCAGATCTGACACAAGTAACCGATGCAGCTATGAAAATGGGTTTAAACTCTTACTTTTAAAAACTCGTAATGTTTTCCAAAATCCTGCAGATTATCATGCTAAAACCCTGATAACATCTGGATCCATCTTAGACCATTGGACAAGCCCTCTGTATTCCGAAAGCCTCTGTTTTATTATTAGAATGTACTCTGCTGACATGGGCACTTACAATCTCTTAATTACAGTGGAGTGGTCTTGTATTTTATATACTGCATTTTTTTATTGGAGTCAGTCACATCCCTTTAAAACAAACAGCTAAAAGACAGAATTAAGTTATTTAATGGGGACTGTATCCCCAGTTCAGTGTAAGGCTGTAACTCAGTGGGATTCTATTCAAGATGAGTTTTTGGTTAATATCACTGGATCCCCAAAATGTGGAATGTGGGTTGCTGATCCTTGTTTACATTGCTGTAGGTAGCTCCAGTGCCTAGCTGGTTGCTAGGATTTTGTGCCCTGATGAAGCCCTCTTACTAGTAGTCCCTCTTCTCTCCTCTCCAGTCATCTGCTAATTCAGGGTGAGACAAGAAGTCCAATCGCAGATTACTGCGATAGTGGGGGGAACCAGTGGGTTAGAGTGGTGAATGGGGAGTTGCAGAGTGGGCCTGGTCCATTTTCTGGTAGGCCTTTTCTGCACCACTGATCATACATCTTCAATTGGGGCAGAAAGGGGGGCCCTACAAGAAGTGCTGCTGCTCAGGCTGATGCTGGGCAAGTAGTCCATACCACATAGGAGGCTCTGGGAGTCAAGATTCTGACTTGGGTGAGAGCATAGTGGAGTGTAGTTGCTCAAGATAAGACATTCTTCAATAAACCCTTGAGCATTGTTATGGGACAATACCAGAGCCAATAGCTCTGTGAAGTGTGGCTTCACCTGCAGAGCCTACCAAACTGATTGCACAAGCATGGCAAAAACCTGGGAACTGACATGAGCAAAGGGACTCGAGAGAGGAACAATTCAGAGACACCAGACTAAGACAGGCACCCGCTGGGATGTTTGAAGAAGCTAGGCCTGACTAGACCCTCATTACAGGTTGGCAGGCCTTCAGGTAAGATAGACTTGCATGTAGAATGTTTGTTTTTAAACTCCTTGTCCCTAAATGCTTTATTCCTTATGTAAAAATAAACAATACTTGATGTTAAGAAGGCTGTCTGATCTCTCTATACCACTGGTCACAGACTCCAAAAGGAAAGAATCACAGGTGCCAAACCCAGCAAGGCTGCTGGGTAAACACAGTTGAGCCACCAGGGTACTGTAGCCCAGGGTCCGGTCTAAGAATGGGAGAATCCCAGGATTCCACCCCAGGAGAGGTAAAGACACAAGGTCTAAGACCAGAAGGGGTGTGCACAGAGACACCACAAAGGGCACAGATGTGCAGCTTAGCCCTCTTATCTTGATATGGACCTCCTCAATTGCTATTGAAGAGACTACATTACAGGAAATGATCAGGTCTCCTGTATTCCTCCCAAAACTCCACACAGATTGAGCTCAGAACAGTGGGAAGGCCACTATTTGGCAATCTGGTACCTCTGTCTTCCAGGAAGCTCTCTGAGTTCTATGTACAGAGGAAAGCATCTTCCCCTGACTTGAGAACACAATCCAGGATTGTGTTATGGGAAGAATCCGGAGATCTGAAAGCCTATGAGACGTACAGAAAAAAACTCTTTCCCCTTCCACAGGGGGCATAATCAGCATCCTCAGACAAGCCACATTCTCACTCTGCGCAAAGGCGATACGCTACTTTTTACTGCATGTCTGAGAGATGGTGCAAGACCTGTGTCCTCTCCCTTTCCCAGGCACAGCAGTTCCCTTTTCAGTGAAGACACTGGTACTCAATGTTGAGGGAGGTGTTTTTCCTCAGACCCTTCTAACAGGCAGTTCAAGAGATGACTGTGGGTTGCATCCATGGCCTTTATGCTCTAAGATGCTAACCATCTGGCTGCAGGCTTTGGAGTCATTTGGGGATCACTAGTAGATGAAAAAGGCATTGGCTAACCTCTGCTTGGATTCCAACTTCTTGTTATGATTTCCTTGGATGTGACCATTCCTGCTAATGACTAATAACCAGTAAGTCATATTAGGTGAGAGAATGCTGCTCTTCTCAACATGGAGGACTTGAAGAAATGGATTGAAAACCTCCCAAAAAACCTCTTGCCTTTATTAAAAGGAGTATGAGAAGCCTCTGCTTGGTCATGTCACAATGACTTCTAACCAGAGGGGGAGGCCTACCTAATATGTTGTTCAAATGCAGAGTTGAAGAGGCATGTGACATTTCACTCCATATTCTTTATGAAAATATGCTTATGATATGAATATGACATAACTGAGATGTACTTTTATGCAAGATAGGTCTTGTAAGATATCACTGGAAAGGTTATAATTTACTGAATGTGATTATCCAATTTGTATGCCTGTATTACTTCTATATCTGAAATTAGGAATATTGACTATGTATCTGTATTTCAACTATGCTACTTTTGGTGACGCCCACTGCTAAAACTTCAAATACAACAATGGAAAAGCCAGACAGGGCTGATGACCCATCAGCGAGGACAATGGCCTGTGAAAAGGGTTGGCCTTTCTGCAGACACTCTATGCTGCCATTGACTCATGGATGCTGTGATACTACAGAGTCAGGTGATCTTGTCACCGATACTAAACATTACCTGGGAGGACTTGTAACTTTCCACTGGAGGAGGGTGGGGGGGTCAAGTTTGGGAAACAAAGGATTTCCGCCTTATGTAAATCCTATTTAAGGAAGGGGAGGAAGGCAAACGAGGGGACTCCTCTCCATGGCCTGTCTGCCCAAGAAGAAAGACTGCTAAAGCCACCTAAAGGGAAGGCAAGGGGGGAGTCCAGACTGAGTCAGGGGTTCAGTCTGAAAAGGAATATAACTGGAACTCTGAACCACAGAAACTTTGCAACCTGCCTAAAATAACATTTAGGGTGAGAATTTACATTTGGTAACCTGTTTCTTAAGTATATTGAGCTTAGCTTGCGCGTTTTGCTTTATTTGGTCAGTAATCTGCTTTGTTCTGTCTGTTCTCTCTTGTATTCACTTAAAATTCACCTTTCATAGTTAATAAATGTATTTCTTGTTTATAATATAACCCAGTTTATGTAATTTCTAATTGGTACGGGCAAGAAGGTGTGCTCATCGCCCTCCTCATTGAGGGAGAGGGCAAATTTCATAAAACCTCTGGGTTTGTACCCCTTAAAGGGAGTGGGCACCAGAGTGTTGTGGCGAGCCCCTAAGGCTGAACCTATCTAGAGTGGATCTCTATCTCTCTGTGCAGCTGGGTGCGGTCCTGCCTATGTGCTTGTCTGGAAAAGCTTGTGAGCCTAACCCAGCAAGGCCAGGTAAAGGAGACCCTGGCTGGCAGAATAATCTGACTCCATGGCATCCCAGCAAATCAGGTGACATCCCAAAGGGCCCAAACCCATCACAAGGCACATCAGAGTGGGATTTATCTGGGAAGAAATGGGCCAAATCATTCTAACTACAGCACCAGTCATCCCCCTTCAATGGTGGAAGGACTCCGAATTTCTCTGAAGGGATTCTTCTGGATCTATCTAGTACCTCAACAGGAGATAGAATGCCCACGGGACTGCACACAGAATAGCAGTGCTGTGTATGGGGTAAGGCATATTGGGATGGACTACCACACAGATATTTGGGAGAGCGGTAGATAGACAAGCCAGTCAGCTGGTACCCAGGAACAGTTAAAGATCCCTGTCCACAATGTCCTGAACTGGTTAGAAGAAAGCAACACGGAGATGTCATTAGCCTCTGGCATGGCTGAAACACTGTTAGATGCCACAGTGTCTCGATTTAACTGTGTTTAGAACCAGGCATAATATTAACTGGCCTTCACACTGGTTGTAGCACGGACAAGGCCTTAAGCTAAAGGAGTTTAGACTCAACATTTTTTGCCATTAACTTTCAATTTGAACATTGCTTATAACCTACAAAAAGCTGAGAACAGTAAATGTATCAACTCAGAAAAGAGAAATATCATTTCAGTTAACAAACATCTGGACTGTACATGTTCTCATACAACAGGAGTCACAATTTAACCAGAAACAGGGTAAGGAAAGAAACCAGTAAAGCTGTGTTAAACTCTTGTGTCTCCTTTCCTTTTTTGGAACTTTCCATTCTGTTCCCATTCTTAGCTTTTTTTTATTATTATTTTTTATTTTCTTAAAGGTCACTGAAGCAGGAGAAAGTTCTCAGAAAATATGCATTTGATTGTTCTAATTTACCTGGAGCGCAGGACAGAGCAGGTTTAGTTGGGATATTTTCCAACTGCTCCACTTCAATAGACCTCACTCTCTCAGTCTTGCATTAGTATAGCTCTGCTTGGTTCTGGAGAAAAAAAAATATGACTATTCTATAGTCTTTTTCTGTTTCGCTACAACTAGTGTTCTCTTCTTATCATCGTGATTATGGTATTTCCTTCAGAATTGCTTCCTTCTTTTGCTTCATCAGGACAAAATGCCTTTGCTCAGCATAAAGATTCTGAGTTATAATTTAGCTGATTTTAGAATTTACCCTATTTCTCCTGGCACCACCAATAGAAGGGCATATCTGGTGCAATCCTGATTTTTCAAAAGCTCAACTCACTGTCCAAAAAACACCCCATTCTTTGTAATTTGATAAGCTTTACTCAACCTCAGTCCCCTTCAATATGTGTGTCCAGTTTGGATTCCTCAGACTACATTCCTGACATCCTTCCATCCAAATTATTTAGATTCTGTCTTTTCAGATTCGAGAGACTTCAGTAATTTAGCAGTTTTAACACTCTGTCAATTCCCAGTCAGGAAGCTCTCATATTCTGTTTTGGGAGACAGGGTCTGGTATTTAGTATGCATGGAAGCAGCTATGTTTGTATTAACTTTTAAAAGCTGCTTCTGAATTATAAAACTTTTTAATTAAAAATCACCATCCAAGAGAAATTTAGAACTAGCTAATTGGGTCTACACCCTTAGATCCTTTTTCAATAAAGTGGTTTAGTTATTCCCAGTTGAATAAAAAACAGTTTAGTCTGTATGCATTTAATTGTATTACTTAGTATACCTAGGGTGACCAGATGTCCCGATTTTATAGGGACAGTCCCAATATTTGGGGCTTTCTTATATAGGTGCCTATTACCTCCCACCCCGTGTCCTGATTTTTCACACTTGCTATCTGGTCACCCTAAGTATACCTGCCCAAAAAATTTACAGACTATCTTTTGACTGAGTGCCCTGCACATTTATGGTGCTATATAAATAACTATATGTAATTCCTGTTCAGTGTTTCTATGATGGATTAGGGCACGCAATCTACTTACATGTACTTTAGTTAACAGTTAAAATTGAACTGGTTTAAAGTTGTTTCAAGGATGTTTTATAAATAATGAACCTAGTGCTGCATCCATGTGTTTGTTAATTAGTTTTTAGATCTGTATACATAGAAATAATCCACGTCAGCCACATTTAAACCTGTTTTTGAAACGCTAGTATGGCTGAGAGGTGATAAATGGTGCTTTATGGCATGTTGAAAACTCAGAACTAAGGCAGTTTGAAATTTCTCTTCTGGGAGCTATTACAGGTTTTTGACAGCTTTAGGACACTGCATTTAAAAAGCTCCTTATTTTTCTCAGTGTCTTTCTTTTTTACTGTTAATTACTGGCTTATTGCAGTCATTATAAAGCTAATGTGGATTGGAACCAGTAATAATGGGCAAACACATTCAGCTGAATACTTCTGGTTTTAAAAAAGCTGTAAAATAATTAATGTCAACATTTAAACTTGTCAATAAAATGTATAGTTAGGTAGCATGGACAAACTGTTTGTTGGAGGCAGGTACAATCCATTTGGTATAACAATATGGTTTTGCGTTTTTATCCTTTAAATCTATGTGCCAGTATTAGGCTTCAGAGTTATCCATTGGGATGAATAGAAGCATTCATATGCCTAAGAGCTATTGTTTCAGGATGTTTGTACACATGGAAGGACAAAGTTGCATTGGTTTCCACTCAATTCATGTCTGCAAGATTTTTTTTTTTCAACAATAAGGTACTGAAACTTAAATATTTACAATATGCAAATTTAGAGTCTGTGGTAAGATGGTAAATTCTGCTGTTGTGGAATTGCAGAATACACAGGGTCCTTTCTTATGATTAAGGTTGCCTAAACATTTCTGTAACTAGCACTTAGTATGAGCATTTATTTACCCTTTTTCCTCATTAAAAAATCTATCTATACAGATCTAAATTAGAAAGGCCAAGGTACAAAACAAGATTAAACTAGCTAGAGACATAAAGGGTAACAAAGACATTTTACAAATACATTAGAAGCAAAAGGAAGACCAAGCACAGAGTAGGCCCATTACTCAGTGAGGAGGGAAAGACAATAACAGAAAATGTAGCAGGTTTCAGAGAGGCAGCCATGTTAGTTTGTATCAGCAAAAAGAACAAGGAGTACTTGTGGCACCTTAGAGACTAACAAATTTATTTGGGCATAAGCTTTTGTTGGCTAAAACCCATTTCATTGGACTCATGCAGTAGAAAATACAGTAGGAAGATGTATATACACCTCTACCCGAGTATAACACAAATTTGGATATAACGTCGTAAAGCAGCGCTCTGGGAGGCGGGGCTGCGCGCTCCGGTGGGTCAGCGTGTCTGCTTCTGACACGCTGCTCTGAGCAGTGTGTTAAGTGTGCCGGGCTGGGACAGAGGCAGAGGGTCTTGGGGGCAGTCAGGGGACAGGGAGCAGGGGGAAGTTGGATGGTTTGGAAGTTCTGGGAGCGGGGCGAACGGGGAACAGGAGTGTTAGATAGGGCATGGGAGTCCCGGGGGGCCTGTTGGGGCGGGGGTGTGGATAGGGGTCAGGGCAGTCAGGGGACAGGTAGCGGGGTGGGGGGTTGGATGGGGTGGCGGTTCTGAGGGGTCAGTCATGGGGAGGGAAGTGACTATTAATAACGGAAATGCTCGAGGACAAAGCAAGTTTTATATAATGTGGTTTCACCTATAATGCGGTAAGATTTTTTGGCTCCTGAGGACCGTGTTATATTGGGGTAGAGGTATATATACAGAGAACATGAAAAAATGGGTGTTGCCATACCAAATCTAATGAGACTAATCAATTAAGGTGGGCTATTATCAGCAGAAGAAAAAAAAATTATAGTGATAATCAGGATGGCCCATTTCAAACAGTTGACAAGAAGCTTTGAGTTACAGTAGGGGAAAAATTAGCATAGGGAAATAGGTTTTACTTTGTGGAATGACTCATCCACTCCCAGTCTTTATTCAAGCCTAATTTAATGATGTCCGGTTTGCAAATTAATTCCAGTTCTGCAGTTTCTCATTGGAGTCTGTTTTTGAAGTTTTCTTGTTGAAGAATTGTGACTTTTAGGTCTGTAATTGAGTGTCCAGGGAGGTTGAAGTGTTCTCCGACTGGTTTTTGAATGTTATAATTCTTGACGTCTGATTTGTGTCCATTTATTCGTTTGCGTAGAGTATGTCCGGTTTGGCCAATGTACATAGCAGAGGGGCATTGCTGGCACATGATGGCATATATTACACTGGTAGATGTGCAGGTGAATGAGCCCTTGATGGTGTGTCTGATGTGATTAGGTCCTATAGATGGTGTCCCTTGAATAGATATATCAACAGAGTTGGCAACAGGCTTTGTTGCAAGGATAGGTTCCTGGGTTAGCGTTTTTGTTGTGTGGTTGCTGGTGAGTATTTGCTTCAGGTTGGGGGGCTGTCTGTAAGCGAGGACTGGCCTGTCTCCCAAGATCTGTGAGGGTGAGGGATCGTCCTTCAGGATAGGTTGTAGATCCTTGATGGTGCATTGGAGAGGTTTTAGTTGGGGGCTGAAGGTGACGGCTAGTGGTGTTCTGTTATTTTCTTTGTTGGGCCTGTCCTGTAGTAGGTGACTTCTGGGTACTCTTCTGGCTCTGTCAATCTGTTTCTTCAGTTCAGCAGGTGGGTATTGTAGTTTTAAGAACGCTTGATAGTAAGGCTTTGGAGCTATGCTCCAGAGCTGCTCCGGGCTCTGCTCCAAAGCCCTGCTTGATAGAAAGGCTTTAGGTGTTTGTCTCTGTCTGAGGGACTGGAGCTAATGCGGTTGTATCTTAAAGCTTGGCTGTAGACAATGGATCGTGTGATGTGGTTTGGATAAAAGCTGGAGGCATGTAGCTAAGTATAGCTGTCAGTAGGTTTCTGGTATAGGGTGGTGTTTAGATGACCATCGCTTATTAGCATTGTAGTGTCCAGGAAGTGGATCTCTTGTGTGGACTTGTCCAGGCTGAGGTTGATGGTGCGATGGAAATGGTTGAAATCGTGGTGGAATTCCTCAAGAGCTTCTTTTCCATGGGTCCAGATGATGAAGATGTCATCAATGTAGCACAAGTAGAGTAGAGACGTGAGGGGACGAGAGCTGAGGAAGCATTGTTCTAAGTCAGCCATAAAAATGTTGGCATACTGTAGGGCCATGCAGGTACCCATTGCAGTGCCGTGACATTATCAGGGATACTGTTCCTGATGGCTTGTAGTCCATCTTTGTGTGGAATGTTGGTGTAGAGGACTTATACATCCATAGTGGCCAGGATGGTGTTTTCTGGAAAATCACAGGTGGATTGTAGTTTCCTCAGGAAGTCAGTGGTGTCTCAAAGATAGCTAGGAGTGCTGGTAGCATAGGGCCTGAGGAGAGAGTCTGCATAGCCAGACAATCCTGTTGTCAGGGTGCCAATGCCTGAGATGATGAGGTGTCCAGGATTTCCAGGTTTATGGATCTTTGGTAGCAGATAGAATACCCCAGGTCGGCATTCTAGGGGTGTGTCTGTGCAGATTTGGTCTTGTGCTTTTTCAGGGAGTTTCTTAAGCAGATGGTGTAATTTCGTTTGGTAATTCTCAGCGGGATCAGCGGGTAATGGCCTGTAGAATGTCATGTTAGAGAGCTGCCTAGCAGCCTCTTGTTCATATTCCGACCTATTCATGATGTCAGAGTTGTTTCTGAGGCTGTGGATGGCATTGTGTTCTGCACGGCTGAAGTTATGGGGCAAGTGATGCTGCTTTTCCACGGTTTCAGTCCGTGCACGTCAGCGGAAGCACTCTATGTAGAAGTCCAGTATGTTGTTTCAGCCTTCAGGAGGAGTCCACGCAGAATCCTTCTTTTTGTAGTGTTGGTAGGAAGGTTTCTGTGGGTTAGTATGCTGTTCAGAGGTGTGTTGGAAATATTCCTTCAAAAAAACTTCAAAAACAGACTCCAGCGAGAAACTACAGAACTGTAATTAATTTGCAAACTGGATATCATTAAATTAGGCTTGAATAAAGACTGGGAGTGGATGAATCATTCCACAAAGTAAAACCTATTTCCCCATGCTAATTTTTCCCCTACTGTTACTCACACCTTCTTGTCAACTGTTTGAAATGGGCCATCCTGATTATCACTACAAAAGTTTTTTTTCTCCTGCTGATAATAGCCCATACCTTAATTGATTAGTCTCGTTAGAGTTGGTATGGCAACACCCATTTTTCATGTTCTCTCTGTGTGTGTATATATATCTATACCTATATCTATATATCTTCCTACTGTATTTTCCACTGCATGCGTCCAATGAAGTGGGTTTTAGCCAACGAAAGCTTATGCCCAAATAAATTTGTTAGTCTCTAAGGTGTCACAAGTACTCCTTGTTCTTTTTTTTAGAAATTGTAGCAATGACCGAAGTGCTAAATGCCTTTTTTTTTCACCCAAAAGGTTAGCAGTGATCAGACAACTAACCTAGCAAACATCAGTGTAAATAGGGAAGGATCTGAGGCTAAAATAGGTAAAGAACAAGTTAAGAATTACTGAGGGCTTGTTTACACTGGCAATTTACAGCACTGCATCTTTCTTGCTCAGGGGGCGTAAAAAACACCCCTCTGAGTGCAGCAAGTTTTAGCGCTGTAAAGCACCAGTGTAGACAATGCACCACTGCTGGGAGCCATGCCCCTCGTGGAGGTCAGTTTTTTGTGCCGCAACCACACAAGCCACGTTAAAGCGCTGCCGTGTAGACCAGCCCTTAGGTAAGTTAGATGTCTTCAAGTTCGCTGGGCCTGAGGAAATACATCTTAAAATACTTAAGGAACTGGCTGAAGAGAACTCTGAGCCATTAGTGATTATCTTTGAGAACTTGTAGAGAATGGGAGAGATCCCAGAGGACTGAAAAAGGGCAAATGTGGTACCTATGAAAAAGGGTATTAGACAACCCAGGAAATTATAGACCAGTCAGATTAACTTTGGTACCCAGAAAGATAATGGAGCAAATAATCAATCAATCAGTTAGTAAGTACCTAGAAGATAATGTGGTGAGAAGTAACAATCAGCATGGATTTGTCAAGAACAAATCACATAGAGCCAACCTAATATCCTTCTTTGACAGTGTAACAAGCTTTGTGGATGGGGGGAGCCATAGATGTGACATGTTAACTTGAGTAAGGCCTTTGATGCTGATTCACATGACCTTCTCATTAGCAAACTAGGGAAATACAGCCTAGAGAGACGAACTTACCGTGAGATGGGTGTACAGCTGGTTGGAAAATCATACTCCGAGAGTAGTTATCAATGGTTCACAGCCAAGCTGGAAGGACAAATTGAGTGGGGTCAAGATATCTTCATAAATGATTTGGATAATGGCATAGAGAGTATGCTTATAATGTTTGCAGATGATACCAAGCTGGTTAGAGTTGTAAGCACTTTGGAGGACATGACTAGAATTCAAAATGATCTTGACAAACTGGAAAAAATGGTCTGAAATAAGTAGGATGAAATTCAGCAAGGACAGGTGCAAAGTACTCCACTTTGGAAGGAATAATCAATTGCACAAATACAAAATCGGAAATGACTGCCTAGAAAGTAGTTACGCAGAAAAGGATTTGTGGGTTATAGTGCATCACAAACTAAATATGAGTCAACAATATAATACTGTTGCAAAAAAAAAAAGCAATAATTCTGGATGTATTAGCAGGAGTGTGGTAAGCAAGACACAAGAAGTAATTTGTCCACTCTACTCAGCACTGATAAGGCTTTAGCTGGAGTATTGTGTGGTTCTGGGCACCATACTTCAGGAAAGATGTGAACAAATGGGAGAAAGTCCAGAGGAGAGCAACAAAAATGATTCAAGGTCTAGAAAACATGACCTACGAGGAAAGATTGAAAAAAAATTGGGATTGTTTAGTCTGGAGAAGACTGATGGGGGACTTAAGTCTTCAAGTATTTAAAAGATTGCTATAAAGAGGAGGGTGATAAATTGTTCTCTTTAGCCACTGAGTATAGGACAAAAAATGATGGGCTTAAATTGCAGCAAGGGAGATTTTGATAAATTGTTAGGAAAAACTTCTGAACTGTCAGGGTGGTTAAGCACTGGAACAAATTACTTAGGGAGGTTGTGGAATCTCTGTCATTGGAGGTTTTAAATAATAGGTTAGACAAACACCTGTCAGGGATGTTCTGGATAATATTTAATCCTGCTTCAAGAGGGGGATTGGACTAGGTGACCTATTGAGGTCCCTTCCAGTTTGACATTTCTATGATTTTATATTTATAATCTGTGTGTGTGTGTGTGTGTGTGTGTGAAAATAGATATAACCCAGGAAATCCCATTTTAAAATAATTCCTCCACATATAAGGCCAGGAGTATGGGGTTTAGCACTCAGAAGAAATTTCAAAGCTAAGAGGGCATACCAAATCTTAACTTCTTGATGGAGCTGCCCCTTCAGATTGCTATTCTTGAGTTGAATAGCATTTCTTTCAAGTCCCAGAGGTATTTAAAGTGAAGTTATTTTCTGAAAAAATGATTCTAAACTTGAACTTCCAAGTTTGTGGTTTAAATGATGCTGCTAATAAATGCACTTTGTTTACAAGCTAAAAGATTTTTTTCTAACCGTCAGTCTGAAATCTGTAAATTAAACTGGTATCCTAGCTCATGCAGCTTTCTTAGTAAAGATTGCATAGGCCAAATGTTGCCCTCAGTTACGTTTATGACTATGTAATCTTTAGTAGGACTCAAAGGTGAAACTGAGTTAATAGTTCTCTTGATGATCATGAGCCAATAATCCAATTCATTAGCCTGTTGATTCTCAAGGGCTGACAGTAGTAAATAAAAAAAACTTATTATTTAAAGCAAGTTGATACAACCGAATACCCACAGTGAACACTTCCACTGATGGAAAGGTGCCATTTTTAGTCACTTTTTCTATTAGAACTATTCTTTAAAAAGAGTTGACTCTTGGCAGCCATGCTTCAATACTGTACATGGATTTAAGCTTTCACTACTGAAGAGTTTCCCAAACTCCATTCTTTCTGTGCATCACTCTCCACCTAGTGACACTCTCAATAGACTCTAAGGGAGCTGGACAGGAATGGAAGGAGGAGTGAAGATGTGCAGAGGCAGATTTGGACATCTCCCAGTTACTGGCTTGTAGTTTTCCTTTTTCAAATCACTTTTTCTTTACCATCTAATTTTGATCCTATAAGGAAAGGCTATTTTAATAACTAACTTCTGCATATGTTGTATTAGGAAGATAGGGATCTGTGTGTTTAAATCTGGTGTACTAAAATGCTACTGATTTCAAACATCTGTTGCTAAGAATTTAAAACCTTAGCCTGGGCTGTTGTGTTGCTAGAACGTTGAGGTGCTGAGTTTCCTGTCAATGCAACTGTAGTTGCATAAAAATAAACATTGTTAAACCACCGTATTTTTAGAATGACTGTCCTTTTCTTTACTGGACTTTCTATCAGCATAAGACAATTTTCAGTGATAGTGTGATTTTTCTCATATCTGAAGTCTTGAGCTAGTTTTGTAAGGGAATGATAGGGAAAATGAGTAATGGTTCTGATTCTGTGAGAAAGCAACTAGTAATTATGTTCATCTGAACACATGGGATTTTCGTTGCTGAACTTTGTCAATCACAAGAGTTAGGGCAGGTCTACACTAAAAGCGCTACATCAGTGTAACTACAGCGCATCTGGTGAAGACCCTATGCTGATGGGAAGGTGCTCTCCTGTTGCCATAATTACTCCACCTCTGCAAGAGGCGGAAGCTATGTCGGTTGGAGAGTGTCTCGCGCTTAGGTCACAGTAACTTGTGTTGTTCGAGGGGGTGGGAGGGGGAGGGTTTCCACCTTGAGAGACATAAGCGGTAGTGTAGACCTGCCCTCATATGTGCCACTGGCATGCATCCTGATTACAACTGAGAACAAGCTCCAGCTTTGCCTAGTTTTGGATCTGATTTATGTGTGTGCATAGTAAAATCCTTTCCTTAATCAAGCTGTCCAGGTGGGAAAGGCCCTTCGGAACCTGTTAAGGGCCCAATCCTGGGAAGTGCTGAATACTCTCAACTCCTATGGATTTCACTGTGGATTACTGTGCAAGGTCAGGGACTAACAGAAGATATTGTAATAGTAAAGCTATTGTAAAGGGATCTGCAGAGCCTGTCATATTACTGGACAGGATATGCTGTTTGAGGATCATTTTTTACAGCAGAATAGTGATGTAGAGTGGGTATGGAAAGAATAAACAGGCAGGCATGTACTTTTTGTTCATATCCGCTTTGAAGAGTCTGAAGCCCCTGAAATTGTTAGAGAAGTGGGGTAGACAGAGCCAGCATGAGTAGACATGCAAAATATCTGCATGCTAGAAAAGCACCTGAAAGTATCCTCATTGTCAAGTGACTGATGATTAGGGTTGCCAATTTTGGTTGCATGTATTCCTGGAGATTTCATCACATGACAATCTTTAATTAAAGATTAATCTTTAATTCCTGGAGGCTCCAGGCCAATCCTGTAGGGTTGGTAACCCTATGATTGAGTCACTTCCTTTAATTCTTAGAATTAAAAAAACAGAATATCTTGAGGGATTATACTTTCTGCTTCACTGTATAGCTTCTGTTGGAACCTTCTATAGCTGCCACCTGCATGGCTCTCTGTTACAGATTGAAAGAAACTGTACACACAGGTGCACACCAGTAAACAGTAACTGCTTTTAAGTGCCATTAGGTTTCAATAATTTCCCTCAGAGACTACAGATTCATTCCCATGTAGAATGCATCATACTGAATTTTATTATGCAGTATCATAGCTGAGAGTTTAAATACACTAGTCGAGAAATTAATGTATGATTTGCACAGCAACCATAGCTCAGACTCCTTGTGCATATGTAGCATTTTGAATTACACTCTATGGTACTAATTGTATAAGTACGTGCCTGCATTGTACAACATAGGGGCATAGATATGCAACAACTCATCTTCAGTGTGGCTTAGTAATGGTTGCCATGGAAACCATAAGTTCAAATTTTCTGACTTTTATGGATTTAATATTTGTCAACTGTTTGGTTTTTTTGTTTTGTTTGCTTGCTTAAAAGGGGGAAGGAAAGGAGACAAAACTGATTGCAGATTGAAATAAACACTCTTGTACAACATGAGTCAAATAGCTGTATTGCATATTTAACTGGAATGTTCATGCTTGAGAGTACTGCATGTTCAAATAGACATAGCTATGTTTATTTTAATAGCAGAGCTCTGAATACACATGGTGGAATGCAAACACTGCAGAAAATAGAAAAAAAAAGTGCAAATGTCTTCAGGTATGTCAAAGGCACTTGCCATCTATGAAGTACGTGTCTTTAAAATGCTCTGTTCGTGTCTATCAAAAATGATTTTTTGACATTTACCAAACTTTTCAAAAGAACGCAAGATCAAGCACAGGAAACTTCAGTCCAAATAATGTGCCTAGATATGGGTGTATGAAGAAAACGCCTACTGACTTATAACTATAGTGATGCTTTTGCAATTCTTTTTAAGACACCCAAACATGCTTAGCAGGTGTACCTGAGGTGAACAAACTTTGAACACACTTTTAAGATAAAGCCAGATCAATGTACAAATGTTTGGAGATATTGAATAGATCAGTTGCTGCTCAGCCTGGAGTCTGGCACATCTAATGCCCAAAGAATGCACAAAGAGAGATGCTGTAATAGCCTAGAGATATGGAAGCATGGCCATTGATGTATAAAATAAAATTCAAGGCAGTTTTCATTTTAATGAACTTTAATCACATGAGAGTTTAGAAAATAAAGAAAAGGAAATGATTTTTCTGGTTGTCATGATGGCTCATTGCTTCAGGGCTGGAAAGCATGTCAATGTGTAACTCACTATTTCAATTCAAGTTTTATGCTGTTCTTGGAGAGGATGTTGTGAAAAGGAGAGGGATGAATTGTTGTCATTGAGGACAGAACAAGTAGTAATAGGATTAAGCTACAGCTAGGGAGAAAGGAGCTTGCATATTTGAGCAAACTTTAAGAATTAACTAGGAACTGAAACAAGATACCCAACATGATTGTAGTTGTCATTTGAGGTTTCTCTAACTAGTCATGACATCTCTCTCTTTATGGGGGTATCAACCAATATGATTGTATGGAAGTTGTGAAATGAGGATACATTGTCTGTTTTACATACACTAAGGCCTGGCCTATGCTGGGGGAGTGGGGATCGATCTAAGTTACGCAACTTCAGCTATGTGAATAACGTAGCTGAGGTCGAAGTACTTAGATCTACTCACCGCGGTGTCTTCACGGCAGTGAGTCGACTACTGCTGCTCCCCCGTCGACTCCACCGGTGCCTCTTGCGCAGGTGGAGTACAGGAGTCGACAGGAGAGCGCTCGTGGATCAATTTATCACGTCTAGACTAGACATGATAAATGGACCCCCGCTGATCCAGCGGGTAGTATAGACATACCCTAAGATTCCTTATCAGGTGAGTTGCTCTTTGTTTTTCAACTCTTTGGCTGTTAGCTCAGATCTGTGTTTTTTGTTACACTTCTTGCTTCTGTGCCAAGTGCTTGAAACTTGTTTTAACACTTCTCCCTGCAGTTCTATTGTAGTGTCCTCTCAGCCTCTGTGTACCTATCCTGCATCTCCAGCCTCTTTGTGCTCTGTCACTCCAGGATTCATAATAAAGGGGAAGCAGATCTCTGTCTTATGCTTGAGACTCTCATATACTAGTACAAGAGAAGAAATTGTACCATCTACAAAGTACATGAAAATAGCTATGGAAGCTATTTTCTGTGGAAGCAAGCCACTGCATACAGATAATGGTTTGTCAACTAGATATTAATATCAAGAGATCGTGTAATATTAATACAAACCTTTTAATTTAAAAAAGGCAGAAAAATTTCTACCTTTGAAATATTAAGTATTTTTTATAATGGAGAATTAAGAACAGCTTGAGATTTTGTCCTATATTTTTTGTTTCAGTTGTCTGAAAGAGTGGTTATAAATTATCAGTTTTCAGACTGGAAAGAGGTAAATAGCGGTGTACCCCGTTGATCTGTATTGGAACCAGTGCTGTTCCACATATTCATAAATGATCTGGAAAAAGGACTAATGTGAGGTGGCAAAGTTTACAGATGATACAAAATTACTCAAAACAGTTAAATCCAAAGCAGATTGCAAAGAATTACCAAGGAATCTCACAAAACCGGGTGACTGGGCAATAAAATGGCAGATGAAAATCAATGTCGAAAATGCAAAGTCATGTATATTGGAAAACCTAATCAGAACAATACATACAAAATGATAGAATCTGAATTAGCTGTTACCACTCAAGAAAGAGATCTTGGAGTCATTGTGGATAGTTGTCTGAAAACATCCTCTCAACGTGCAGTGACAGTCAAAAAAGCTAACAATGTTAGAAGCTATAAGGAAAGGTATAGATAAGACAGTAAATATAACGCACTATATAAATCCATGGTACACCCACACCTTGCATACTCCATGCAGTTCTGGTTGCATCTATTAAAAAGATCTATTAGACTGGAAAAGATACAGAGAAGGGCTAAGGGTATGGGAAAGCTTCCATATGAGGAGAGATTAAACAGACTGGGACTTTTCAGCTTGGAAAAGAGGGGGATATGATAGAGGCCTATAAAATCATGACTGGAGTGGAGAAAGTAAATAAGGAAGTGTTATTTATTCCTTCTCATAACTCAAGAACTGGGTGTCACCCAATGAAATGAATAGACAACAGGCTTAAAACAAACAAAAGGAAATACTTCTTCATACAACACAGTCAACTTTTGGAACTCATTGCCAAGGGATGTTGTGAAGGCCAAAAGTATAACTGGGTTCAAAAAAGAATTGAACCTATCCTGCATGAACTTATCTATCAGTGGCTGTTAGCCAAGATGGTCAGTGACACAACCGAATGCTCTTGATGTCCCTAAGCCTCTGACTGACAGATGCTGGCAATGGGTGACAGAAGATGGATCACTCAATAATTGCCCTGTTTTGGTCATTCCCTCTGAAGCATCTGGAGCTGGCCACCGTCAGAAGACTGGATACAAGGCAGATGGACCATTGGTCTGACCCAGTGGGACCGTTCTTATGTTATGTGTGACTGTTTACACTCTGAATTTGAGTGCATCTTTGAGATCTCATTGTGCTCAGTGGCACAGAAGTAGCTCTTTAACTAAAGCCACACGAAGAATAGCTATCTACAGTTACATTTGAGAAGCATTTCCTTCTATTGTCCAAGTTGGTTCTAGATAATAATCCCTTGTGTACATGAACGCTCCGTATCCCTTCCACCCACCTCGTGGCAGCATACAGAATTCTTAGAGTTTTCTGCAGAAATTGTATGCTGCCTGTGTAAGTTGTACTTCCCAATGGAAGGAGATGAATTTCAGCGATAACTGCTAAATGCACAGATGGGGGTTATTTCTCTTCCCTTCTGTAAAACCCCACTCCCAAACTAGATGAAAACATTTCAACCAAGAACAGTTACTTTTCTTTCCTCAAAAATCAGATTGGCTCTAGTGACTAACGGCCATGCTGTGAAACTGCATTTAATAATCTGATGTTATCAGGGCTCTTTAAATAGAGCCATCATCTGTAAATTTCAGTATGGTCCCACTGTAAGTACTTTTATTTTTTCCCCGGCAATCTATGTATCTTTGTGAACCTCACATGTTCTCCTTCCAGAATTAGAAACAGCTTGAAAAAAATGTTAGTGAGGAAGTTTAGGTGATTCTTAAAATCCTGTTTGGGGGACAGCATTATTGGTATGGAAAACATACAGTACATTAAGTACAGTACATACATTAAGGAGCAACAGCATGTTTGTGCTTAAAGGATTTAAGGTATTAAAGACATTAACACTAAGCATCCAATAAGTATCAGTAGTAAAGCAGTATAGCAAAGTTTTAGTCCTGGTGTCCTGTATTTTTCTGGGATGTGGGGGATTGGAGGAAAGTGGGAAGAAAGAGGGGAGGTGCATGAGGAGTCCCCAGGTAACATTATCAAGTGTGCTGTGTGGTTGAGTGACTTTTTGGCTATTAATTCTGCCTTTTCTCTGTGACCCCACAAACCTGGAGGAGGAAGATTCACATTCAAAAAAAATAATTCCAGTGAAAATAAACAAAATATCTTAAATGTTTGATTTAATTTAGTTTAGAATAAAGATTCTTATCACTTGTTCACTTAACATGCACTCTTATTTTAGATCAGACAAATGAAAGATGTACCTTCCCATGTTTCTAGAGTTGGAGGAAGAGTGTAAAACTTCCTGGACTGCTAGAAGACACTTAATTAGCTATGCCATTATCATGTGCATTAACCATAATTAATCATGCTTACCATCACCATAGTAAACTTACTTCACCTGTGAAATTTTGGTACCTACCTACAGCATCTCAGCTGCCTTCCATTTCTAAATTCACCTCAGTCTCACAAGAAGGGACTTTTCAAATACATTGGTCTACAAAAATGTATTTTTGTATTGTTACGATGTTTCAGCACTTAAGTTTCGCTGGTGTAGGTTACTTTCTTCTATGTTTCCTCTATTTTTCAAGTCATAGTTTCATAGATTCATAGATATTTAGGTCAGAAGGGACCGTTATGATCATCTAGTCTGACCTCCTGCACAATGCAGGCCACAGAATTTCACCCACCACTCCTGAGAAAAACCTCTCACCTATGTCTGAGCTCTTGAAGTCCTCAAATTGTGGTTTAAAGGCTTCAAGGAGCAGAGAATCCTCCAGCAAGTGACCCGTGCCCCATGCTACAGAGGAAGGTGAAAAACCTCCAGGGCCTCTTCCAATCTGCCCTGGAGGAAAATTGCTTCCTGACCCCAAATACAGCAATCAGCTAAACCCGAGCATATGGGCAAGATTCACCAGCCAGATACTACAGAAAATTCTTTCCTGGGTAACTCAGATCCCACCCCATCTAATATCCCATTACAGGCCATTGGGCCTATTTACCATGAATATTTAATTACCAAAACTATGTTATCCCATCATACCATCTCCTCCATAAACTTATCGAGTTTAATCTTAAAGCCAGATAGGTCTTTTGCCCCCACTGCTTCCCTTGGAAGGCTATTCCAAAACTTCACTCCTCTGATGGTTAGAAACCTTCATCTAATTTCAAGTCTAAACTTCCTGGTGGCCAATTTATATCCATTTGTTCTTGTGTCCACATTGGTACCGAGCTTAAATAATTCCTCTCTCTCTCCGGTATTTATCCCTCTGATATATTTATAGAGAGCAATCATATTTCCCCTCAGCCTTCTTTTAGTTAGGCTAAATAAGCCAAGCTCCTTGAGTCTCCTTTCATAAGACAGGTTTTCCATTCCTCAGATCATCCTAGTAGCCCTTCTCTGTACCTGTTCCAGTTTGAATTCATCCTTCTTAAACCATGGGAGACCAGAACTGCATGGGAGACCAGAACTGCACACAGTATTCCAGGTGAGGTCTCACCAGTGCCTTGTATAACGGTACTAAAACCTCCTTATCTCTACTGGAAATACCTCGCCTAATGCATCCCAAGACCGCATTAGCTTTTTTCACGGCCACATCACATTGGTGGCTCATAGTCATCCTATGATCAACCAATATTCCAAGGTCCTTCTCCTCCTCCGTTACTTCTAATTGATGCTTCCCCAGCTTATAACTAAAATTTTTGTTATTAATCCCTAAATGCATAACCTTTCACTTCTCACTATTAAATTTCATCCTATTACTATTACTCCAGTTTACAAAGTCATCCAGATCCTCCTGTAGGATATCCCTGTCCTTCTCTAAATTGGCAATACCTCCCAGCTTTGTATCATCCCAAACTTTATTAGCACACTCCCACTTTTTGTGCCGAGGTCAGTAATAAAAATTGATCCCTGAGGAACTCCACTGGTAGCTTCCCTCCAGCCTGACTGTTCACCTTTCAATAGGACCTGCTGTAGTCTCCCTATTAACCAATTCCTTATCCACCTTTCAATTTTCCTATTGATCCCCATCTTTTCCAATTTAACTAATAATTCCCCATGTGGCACGGTATCAAACGCCTTACTGAAATCTAGGTAAATTAGATCCACTGCATTTCCTTTGTCTAAAAAAATCTGTTACTTTCTCAAAGAAAGAGATCAGGTTAGTTTGGCATGATCTACCTTTTGTAAAACCATGTTGTATTTTGTCCCATTTACCATTGACTTCAATGTCCTTAACTACCTTCTCCTTCAAAATTTTTTCCAAGACCTTACATACTACAGATGTCAAACTAACAGGCCTATAGTTACCCAGATTGCTTTTTTCCCTTTCTTAAAAATAGGAACTATGTTAGCAATTCTCCAATCATACGGTACAACCCCTGAGTTTACAGATTCATTAAAAATTCTTGCTAATGGGCTTGCAATTTCATGTGCTAATTCCTTTAATATTCTTGGATGAAGGTTATCTGGGCCCCCCGATTTAGTCCCATTAAGCTGTTTGAGTTTCGCTTCTACCTCAGATATGGTAATATCTACCTCCATATCCTCTTTCCCATTCGTCATGCGACCATTATCCCTAAGATCCTCTTCAGTCTTATTAAAGACTGAGGCAAAGTATTTGTTTAGATATTGGGCCATGCCTAGATTATCCTTGACCTCCACTACATCCTCAATGTTTAGCGGTCCCACTTCTTCTTTCTTTGTTTTCTTCTTATTTATATGGCTATAGAACCTTTTACTATTGGTTTTAATTCCCTTTGCAAGGTCCAACTTTACTTGACTTTTAGCCTGTCTCACTTTATCCCTACATGTTCTGACCTCAATAAGGTAGCTTTCCTTGCTGATCCCTCCCTTCTTCCACTCCCTGTATGCTTTCTGCTTTTTCTTAATCACCTCTCTGAGATGCTTGCTCATCTAGCTTGGTTTACAACTCCTGCCTATGAATTTTTTCCCCTTTCTTGGGATGCAGGCTTCCAATAGCTTCTGCAGCTTTGATTTAAAATAATCCCAGGCCTCCTATACCTTTAGATCCATAAATTCTTCAGTCCAATCCACTTCCCTAACTAATTTCCTCAATTTTTGAAAGTCAGCCCTTTTGAAATCAAAAACCCTAGTTGCAGATTTATTTTTGTTAATCCTTCCATTCAGTTTGAACTGAATTAGCTCATGATCACTTGAGCCAAGATTATCCCCTACAACCATTTCTTCTATGAGGTCCTCACTACTCACCAAAACCAAATTTAAAATGGCATTCCCTCTAGTCGGTTCAGCAACTACTTGCTGAAGGAATCCATCAGTTATTGCATCTAGGAAAATCTGAGCCCTATTATTATTACTAACACTCGTCCTCCAGTCTATATCTGGGAAGTTAAAGTCTCCCATGATCACACAGTTTCCATTAGTATTTACTTTATTAAAAACATTAAAAAGGGCTCTATCCATATCCAAATTAGATCCCGGTGGTCTATAGCACACCCCAAGCACTATCCCAGGGGAGGCTCTAATAGTTTTGTTCCCCAATGTAATTTTTGCCTAGATGGACTCTCTTATCCATTCCATTGCTTCTTATTTCTTTACATTCTACTTCATCGTTGATATACAATGCTAACTCCACCACCTTTACCTTTATTTCGGTCTTTCCTAAACAGCACATACCCTTCAATACCTGTAGTCCGTCATGACTACTATTCCACCATGTTTCTGTTATCCCTATAATATCTGGTTTCACTTCCTGCATCAGTAGCTCTAGTTCCTCCATTTTGTTACCTAGGCTCCTCGCATTGGTGTACAAACATCTTAATTTTTGCTGTTTGGCCTCATTCACATTCTGTACCCTATTAGGCACGGTCATTCTACAGCCAGTATAACCTATTAGACTGGTATCTACACTGCCCTTCCTCCTTATATACGTTCTCCTACCCACGGCTGTATCCTCTCTTACTTTGTTTTCTTCCCTCTCAATGCTAAAATCTGGCGTGGAGATTACATGGACATCTCCCCCAAATTCCTAGTTTAAAGCTCTCTTAATCAGTTGTGCCAGCCTCCATCCTAGAAGTCTATTTCCTTCCCTACTCAGATGAAGTCCATCCCGAGAGAACTGTCCTCTGTCCATGAATGCCTCCCAGTGGCCAAACATCCCAAAGCCCTCCTTATAGCACCACTGCCTAAGCCATCTGTTGATAGTCATAATCTTGTCACACCTTTGTTGCCCTTCTCTAGGAACAGGCAGAATCCCACTAAAGATCACCTGAGCCTCGATTTCCTTAAGCGTCTTCCCTAGCCTAGGATAGTCTCCCTTAATACTTCCCAGTGAGAATCTAGCCGTATCATTTGTTCCTACATAAAGGATAATTAGGGGATTCTTTCTTGCTCCCTTTAGGATCCTTTTCAACCTCAGGTCACACCCTCCTATTCTCTGGATAAGACAGCACACCCTCCTATTCTCTGGATCAGCTCTGGTTACAGGTCTGTTTATTCTTCTCAGTAAAGAGTCCCCGATCACATAGACCTGCCTTTTCCTGGTGACAGTGCTATTCTCCAGTCTATCCCCTGTTCCCTCTGGCTGCAAGTTCTTTCCATTCCTATTCTCCCTTGGATAATATGCAGGCACAAAATCAGTCTAGCTACTGTATGGTATTCTGACTAAAACTGAGCTTTGGTTTAAAAATATTTAGGTCATGTGGTGGTAGTAGTTAAAGCAAAACACTGAGTCAGGAGGCATGTGATCCTTCATCTGAGCTGAGAGTGATTCACTGTCCAACCATGATCAGATCAGTTGTCAGCTCCTTATCCTTAACCAAAGTGGATTTTTTTTTTGTAAAAGCCTGATCTCCTTCCCAGTTACTGCATCTGAGACTAGTTTCCCTAGATTAAGGATTTTTTGGGGTAGTTTACTTTAAGCTGGAATTTGAGAAAAGGGTATTTTAAAACCTATTATCTCCATGCATTGGACTAAATATAGTGATTCAGATTAACAGCAATGGAAAGACTTTATTTGTTGTGCAAAACTGAGTAATACAGAACAGAATCCCCATCACATTCATCCTCAATTTCTCCAATCCCTCCTCCCCCTCCCCCCAAAAATTATGACTTCATTGGACCTTCCTCACTAGACATCTTTTAACTGAAAAAAGCCTCCTCAGCATGGTCCAAATGTTTCTTTACTAAAATGTGTGCAGATTCTGCAGGGAGAGAGAGAGATTTGGAGGGCAGGGGAGATGGTCTTTTTATTTGTTTATTTGAAGTGGGTGAAATCCACTAAGTGGTGGATAATAGCCAGTTCTAGACTCTGGTTAAAACATTTGTAAGATACCAAAACTGGGAAGGTCTTCCAAAATAGCATGGGGACCTGGTGGGAGGCTTCTTTATAATCTATTAGAGTCTGCTGGAATAATACATTAAGGCAGTTTGATGCTTTCTGTGGATAAGAGAAGTTCATATGCTTGAATGACTTGGATAATACCCTATGAATGCAAGGAACAATGCCTCCTCCCCCTAAGTGAAAGACATTATGCTGTCTCAGTAAGATCACACACATCTATGCCATGGTGGTTGGAATATCTGTAGTCTCACTGTATCCTCTCAAAACTCATATAGTCTCAGACTTCAAGATGCATGTTTGTTCAGAGTCCAGGAGGTGGAAAATACCTAAAATACTTGAGCTATTTTTCTGGGAAGCAAATGAGAGCCATCAGGTTTTCATGTAGATTCTTTATTTCCTACGCGTCCAGCTTGAAAACCATTGAAATCCACAGGCTTTCATCTTTAGAACACCAAACTTTACTCATCTCAGACAGGCAACTCTTTCTATAGGGCAGGATTTTTTCTTTTAAATAAATGGGAAACCTGAGGTCCATTCCATGAAAGCACCATGGAGGGTTGACTCCTAAATTCTAGCATTCAGTATTTCAGTATTGTTGCAGCAAAACAGGATGAAAGTGTTTGAAAGGTTTAGGCTTTATAGCTGTTTAAACTGCACTGAGATAACATCCAGCCTAATGTTTTCATTTGCCCAATTGGTATTTAACTTGTATTGGTATACTTGTGACACCCAGCCCTCACCATTCAGCAGTTAGTTCTTGACACTCGCCCAGCATTCCTCAATCTTTTCCCTGCCAATACCCCACATAATTCTCTGATATCTGTGAAACATCCCTGCCCCCCATCCCACTCGGGTTGAGGACCCCAGATCTTGCTTAATGCTTCCTAGATCAGGACTGACCTAAGGAAAGAAGATCTCCCCTCCATATTAAATCCAATTGTGCAGTTTCATCAAGAGTTTTAGTACACTGAGAATCCCAAGGTAGCACTTGATTGATCTTGCTTCACTAAAGGATAATGGTTCATTGATGTAGGTTTTATATGTTGCAGTATTAAATGGCGTTGCTAGGGTAAGAAGATCCAACTTCAATCAAGTTTCAAATCAAGAGGTAGCTGGAATCTTGTAGCAAGATTCTATTTGTGGATTAAATTATCTATAGAAGTTCAAGATCAGGGAATAAAATGAAAACAGAAATAAACTCTACTGATAAACTAAGCATTTTTGTTTCAATTTAAAGGAAGTTCTCTAACATAAACAAGCAATTTGTAAAGAGGCCATTTGGAATTAGATATGAAGTGAGTTTTATGTTTGGCTAGTGGTGATGGTTTGCTGTCAAGGGAATGGAATAAGGCAGTCTTTGAGGGGTGTTTTGGTAATAGACCTGCCAAATGTCATACATTGGTCATGGCACACAAGCATTTGGTCCCTAGCCCAAATACAGTCCCACAACTGCACTGGAATCTTGTGCATCCAGAGGGGTTGCAGGAGCTGAGCAGGGTGTCCTCTAAGGTTATTCCTCCCAGCTGCTTGGGGCCACTGTAGAACTGCAATTTGAAACAGACAGGATGCATCTCTTTCCTTCTCCCTGCACCACTGCTGGCTAACTAGGAGAGAGAGAGAGCGAATTGTGCAGTAAAATGAGGTAGTGGACAGCATCTGCAGCTGCAGGCTTTATCTCTACTGGTAGTTCACAGGAGGGAAAGAGGAAGCACAATAGAAAGGGGAGAATAGGGGGCAGGGAGAGAGGGGTAGAATTGAGTAGAAGGGAATATGCTAAGGGGAGGAGATCAAACCACTTTTACCCCAGGGAGATATTTAGCTCTGGCCCTTAGACCCCCTGAGAAAAGCCCTCTGCCTCCACCTTCTCCAGGGAGAAGTGTCACTCAGCAAGATCTTCAGCACTAGGTGGCTATGTAGTAGGGCATATAATGTTTGCCCTTTTATAATCTTTTCTTCAGTTCAATAAAATCTCTCTGCTTTTGAGAATTTGAGTGTGTATTGCAAACCAAATGGGAATTTAACTAGCTGAGAGTGAGTGCATTTAGTAATTGGGAGTGAAGGAGAGGTGAAAACTCAGCGGTCTGAGGCACAGAATGACAGCTGAAGAGGTGGGAAGGAGAATCAACTTAGCATTGCGAGGAGGGTCATACTGATGGCTTTGAGTGGCTGCAAGTTATTTGAAGTTCTGGGTATCCTTGGAAACGCAAACTGTTATATGAATGGGAGCTTCTGTTTTGATGATGTCATGAGGTTTACAGAGTTATACAATGAACATCTTGTTTGCAGACCTGCACCAGAAGGTTGTACTGGTTTTGAAACATGCCCTGTAGGATTCCAGTCTTAATTGTGTTACTTTTTTGGAGGTTCTACATGTTTGGCTGTGAAGCAGTGTTTGATTAGCCCCTGGATTTTAGGGGCTCACAAAGATCTTTGGTTTTTATCTCTCCTGATTATCATTCTGTTTTTCATTACTGGTGCATGCCAACTTTTCAAGACTTGAATCTCTAAGGAAGACAGACAAGAGAAATGAGGATCAGTTACTCTTTTCTAGGCTTCAGAGTAGCAGCTGTGTTAGTCTGTATCCGCGAAAAGGAGGACTTGTGGCAACTTAGATACTAACACATTTATTTGAGCATAAGCTTTCGTGAGCTACAGCTCACTTCATTGGCTCATGAAAGCTCATGCTCAAATAAATTTGTTAGTCTCTAAGGTGCACAAGTCCTCCTTTTCTTTTCTAGGCTGTGCAGCATGTAAGAAGCTTATAGAGCTTAGCAGCATTCAAGCTAATTGACCAGCTTTAAACTGCCATTAAGAGCTTTCTCACCTTTGCTAAAGAGAGCTTAGCAGTGAACTGAGAAGCTTTCTCTGCAGTAATCAAAATCCTGCTGTCAGGCTGGTGATTGAGTTGTCTAGAGTTAGACCAACTTTAACTCTCCTTAATTTTGCTCCTGCTTCTAACTGCTTAGGCCTGGCCTGTAGAGCTGACATGAGGGCCGCTGTCTAGCTTGGCAGAACAATGTGATACACTCAACATCTGCCAGTTAAGCTAATGTTAAGCCCTTTAGACTTGCGTCTTCTTTTGTTAGAACAACTTCAGGGCTTTCCTTTGGAAGAAAATACCTCAGTGAGGCTGTGTGTGTGTGTTAGCAGTGTAAACAATGCCTTGCAGCTTAATGAAGTTTGTTCTAAAGCATCGCTAAGGGCATGTCTACACTGGCAAAGTTATGGTGCCGGCAGCTACAGTGCCTCTCAGAGAGCGCCAAAGGAAAACCACTGTTGTGTGTTCACACTGACACCTGCCTGCACAATAGTGTGTTCACACTTGTGGCATGTGCGGCGCTATTTGGAGCGGTGCACTCTGGGCATCTATCTTTTGCTCCTAAGACTTGTGGGAAGGTGGAAGGGGTCGTGGGGCATCCTGGGTCCTGTCCCAATACCCCGCGATGAATCGCTTTGCATCCCAGCAATCCCTGTGCTTCCGTACGCATTTGGCGCCATCTTTGCACAATTTGTGTACTGCGCGCCCTGCCCTGCCTCTTTCTGGCTGTAGGAATGGATCCTGAGCTGTTGACAAGAATGCTGTTCACACTGACCAACACGTCACGAGTGGCAGTGGAGTTATTCCTTAAACTACAAAGGCAAGAGGAGTGTGACATTGATCTCGCCACGCGTAGTAGCTATGCCACAAGATTTTTTGTGGCATTCACAGAGGTGCTGACCACTGTGAAATGCCACTTTTGGGCTCGGGAAACAAGCACTGAGTGGTGGGATCACATCATGATGCACATCTGGGATGACGAGCAGTTGCTGCAGAACTTTTGCATGAGGAAAGCCACGTTCATGGGACTATGTGATGAGCTTGCACCAGCCCTGCGGCGCAAGGACATGAGAATGAGAGCTGCCCTGCCATTGGAGAAGTGCGTGGCAATTGCACTTTGGAAGCTGGCTACTCCAGACTGCTACCGATCAGTCACTAACCAGTTTGGAGTGGGAAAGTCAACCATTGGACTCCTGTTGATGCAAGTGTGCAGGGCCATTAATCTCATCCTGCTTTGAAAGACCGTGACTCTGGGCAATGTGTGTGAGATTGTGGATGGCTTTGCACAAATGGGCTTCCCAAACTGTAGAGGGGTGATAGATGGCACGCACATTCCAATTCTGGCACCAAACCACCTAGTCACCGAGTACATTAATTGCAAGGGGTATTTCTCAATGGTTCTCCAGGCACCTGTGGATCACCATGGGCATTTCACAAACATTAATGCAGGCTGGTCCGGAAAGATGCATGACGCACGCATCTTTTGGAACACTGGCCTGTTCAAGAAGCTGCAAGCAGGGACTTTCTTCCCGGACCAGAAGATCACCGTGGGGGAAGTCGAAATGCCCAATGTGATCCTGGGAGACCCCGCCTACCCCTTAATGCCATGGCTCATGAAGCCATACACAGGGCAACTTGACAGCAGCAAGGAGCGGTTCAACAGGCTGAGCAAGTGCAGAATGACTGTAGAGTGTGCATTCGGCCGTTTAAAAGCCTGCTGGTGATGCCTGTACGGGAAGCTGGACATGGCCGATGATAATATTCCTATACTTATAGCCGTGTGCTGTGCACTCCACAATATTTGTGAAGGGAAGAGTGAAAGCTTCACTCAGGGCTGGACAACAGAGGCTCAGTGCCTGGAGGCTGAGTTTGAACAGCCAGAGACCAGGGCTATTAGAGGAGCACAGCGTGGGGCCATAAGGAAATCAGCAGTTTGAAGCTGAAAGCCACTAATATTTGTTGCTATGCTTGGGATTGCAGTGCTTGTAATGCTAGGTGATTGGTGCACATGATGCAAGAAGGGGCTTTAACATAGCTGTATGTATGTTGCTTTGCAGTACTCTCTTTGCTTTCGCTTAATAGAATAAAGATTGCTTTCAAACAAACACAATTCTTTTATTGAAAGATAACAACCAGAGGAGAGAATCAAACAAAAAAATTCATCAGCAGGAAGGGTGATGGGGGAATGCGCATGGGAAAGAGTTTTGCGACAGCGGCTGTACGGAAGGGTGGGTGCGGAGCTGCTCGGTTTGAAGAGCTAGTATCGCCTGGAATGTGTCTGCTTCATGCTCCATAACTGTTAAGAGCTGCTCTGTGGCTTCTTTCTGGTGTGCCACATTCTTCTTTCGGTCCCTCTTCTCGCTGTCCTTCAATTCCTTTTTCTCGGTGGTGGCGTGCATCATAATGTCACGCATAAAGTCTTCCTTACTTCTTCTTGGCCGCTTTCTAATTGTTTGCAACCGTTCTGCCACCGACAAGGGAGGCTGGCCTCCCAAGGTCATCTCTGTGAAGTTTAAATGCAACATTTTACAGAAGCAGTATTGTTTGCAACACAGACAACACTGTTTCAGTGCTTTAAAACACAGCCAGGTACTCTCACACCTGACACTAATTGGCTGACCCCAGGCAAGCACACACAAGCCACAAGACCCCCAAGATGGTGAGTAGCTGCAGGGGCAGGGTAAATCACTGTTCCTAGACCCTGCTGTACACTGGGCACGTGGATCTTGGGCACTTGGGGAGAGCCAGCACTGTAGGGGCGGCCTGATAATCATTCCTGTCCCCACACTTTCCCCAGGAGGTGATGATTTTGTAAGATATCTCGCTGCTGAGGGTGAGCAGGGAATCAAGGGAGGGTCTTCTCCAAGCCTGCGGCTTCAGCCCTGGTCCCTATGCAGCTAGCCTGTGTGCAGCTATGGTCTCCCCCACCTCCCACTCCTCCGTGACAGCACAGTGGTGCAGGAAAGTTACCATTAATGGGGCAAGAAACAAAGCAGCTCTGCTGAGGAACCTGGGGAGCGGATTGCCCAGTATCTCCAGAAGATTTTCTGGGAGATCTCTGAGGGAGATTCCTGTGAAATGAGGCAGTGTGTAAACAGCCTCAAACTAGGCATGCGGTGGGAGACGAGCCTGCTTTCTGCAACTCTCCTGCTCCCAACAACTCGCTTCAGCAATTCCCAAAATCAGATCCACTTACCAGGGGCCTCCTCTCCTGTTTGCGCTTATCCAATATCCACCTGTTGTGACTGGCTAGGCTCCTCTGGTGTAGAAAAGAGCTCCTGACTGCATGCATCTCTGGCCTCCAAGTCATCTTCTGCCTCTGGTTCCCCCTCCCCCTTTTCTTCCAAGATGGCTTCCTCCTGGCTCAGTCCACTCTCGACTGACAACGAAACCAACAAAGTATCCACAGGGAACTTCACAGTGGAGGTGGGGTCACTGCTGAGTATCGCGTCCAGCTCTTTGTAGAACTGGCAGCTCGTGGGCACAGCACTGGAGCGAGGGTTTGCCTCCCGTGCCCTGTGGTAGGTGTTCCACAGCTCCTTCACTTTGACCCTGCACTGCAGTGTGTCCCAGTCATGGCCCTTTTCTATTATGCATCTAGAAATCTGTCCGTAGGAATCAAAATTCCGACGGCTGGAGCACAGCTGGGACTGCACTGCCTCCTCTCCCCAAATACCGATGGGGTCCAGCAGCAGGATTGCCTGGTGCGTGGAGCAGGCATGGCCACCTGGAGAGATGCACTGAGAATACTGCACGCATTACCGAGCAAACAGGAAGGGGACTTTCAAATTTGCAATGTATGGGGTGGGGCTGACGGTTGAAAGCAGGGCAGAGAGGTGAGAACATGTATTGTGGGACACCTCCCGGAGGCCAGTCGCAGCGCTGTAATCGCCACGGCACAGAAAGCTCTACGCCTCTTGTTGAGGTGATATTTTTAGAGTGCTGCATCTGTGCAGTTTCTGCGCTCTAAGTGGCTTGGCAGTGTGTACACCTCGGGAGTTACAGTGCTCAAAGCTGCTTTCCTGTGTACAAACTTGCCCGTGTAGACGCAGCCTAACGCAGTTGAGTACTGTTAGGCAAAAACCTATGATACTAAACATTAGGGGCTGAGGCTGGTTAATACACTAGCTTACCTCATTGGAAGATCTAGAATATTAACATGGCTTAGGTTGTAAGTAAGAGATTCGTGCTTTTGGCCTAGTTTCTAATGGATAGTTGACAAGGTTGCAAAAACAACTGCCCAAGTGTCCATCTCTTAGGGGAAACTCCAGACATAACTGGGAATAGCACAGGTGTTGCAAATCAGCACTGAGGTAAATTGGCAGAGCCATCTGGGAGCTCAGCTGAATAGGTATACTTACCATGCCTGACTTTAACCAGGCTGTTAATCATCTATCCTTTTCCTTGAAAGGGTTTTTCCAGTGCTTGTGAAACAGTTCTGCTTTTCCTATTTAAAGAAAAAACTTGGGAGTAGCTTCAGCAACATCAGGAAGGAGCTGCCTCCTGCCTTTGCTGATCTCAGTGCTGAGACAGAGCAGGCATGTACTTAGATTCATAGACACTGAGGTCAGAAGGGACCATTATGATCATCTAGTCCGACCTCCTGTACAACGCAGGCCACAGAATCTCACTCACCCACTCCTGCGATAAACCTCTCAACTATGTCTGAGCTACTGAAGTCCTCAAATTGTGGTTTAAAGACTTCAAGGAGCAAAGAATCCTCCAGCAAGTGACCCGTGCCCCATGCTACAGAGGAAGGCGAAAAACCTCCAGGGCCTCTTCCAATCTGCCCTGGAGGAAAATTCCTTCCCGACCCCAAATATGGCGATCAGCTAAACCCTGAGCATATGGGCAAGATTCACCAGCCAGATACCCATGAAAGAATTTTCTGTAGTAACTCAAATCCCACCCCATCTAACATCCCATCACAGGCCATTGGGCCTATTTGCCATGAATATTTAAAGATCAATTAATTACCAAAATCATGTTATCCCATCATACCATCTCCTCCATAAACTTATCGAGTTTAATCTTAAAGCCAGGTAGGTCTTTTGTCCCCACTTCTTCCCTGGGAAGGCTATTCCAAAACTTCACTCCTCTGATGGTTAGAATTATTTACAGGTTTGTTTTTGTTTTCCATCTTTAATTGCAAAGGAGCTCCTGGTGGGACTGGTGCAACTTGATATGCATGAAAGTGACTGCTACATACGTCAACTCATCACCTCACTGGATCATCTTAAATTTTGTATGCAGAAAATATCTACCAGAAAACTTTAGGAATCTTCACAAACTTTGCTCTTGTTTCCTAAAACACCAGAAGGAGTTCCCTACTTTTCCTGTGCTGAGACCAGACTGCTTCTAGGTTGAGAGAGATGGAGAAGACAGCTGACTGCTCTTGGTGCAGACATAGCAGACTTCCTTGTAAGCATTCAGGCTTTTCGACTGGTGCAGATTGAATCACATCAGAACATCTCATGGGAGATGCGGACAAACTGTCTTTAATTGGAAAATGAGGTAAACACCTGTAAGTGATTGGTCATCAGGCACAAATGATGGAGCACATCATATCTGAATGTTGCCTTTGGCCGGGGGCCTGAAGGACATTAGCCAGCTCACTGCTGCGGCAATGTGCTGGCTATCAAATCTAGATATAAATTTGTAATCTTTGCTACCTACCCAAGCCATATGAAAGAAGATTTGTTGGTAGTTGCTGCGACTCTCCTAAAATTGGCCATCAGATTCACAGATTCCTCATTTTTAATAGTGGACAGAAGAGCTTCAAACCTCAGTTAAAGATATGGAGACTAAGATCAAGTAGGAGATGCATTACCTAGCATCCAAAATGAGGGACCTAGAAAACTGAAGCAGTTGCTGCAGCCTATGTATTGATATCCCAGAATCCTCAGAAGAAATGAGTAAGGTAGCCTTTTACAAACTACCTTTTGGATGTAGCTTTCCCACTACAAGCGCCTACCCAAATACTGAGAGTGAATGATCTTATTAGGCTGGTTTCAGAGTAGCAGCCGTGTTAGTCTGTATTCGCAAAAAGAAAAGGAGAACTTGTGGCACCTTAGTCTCGAAGGTGCCACTAGTTCTCCTTTTCTTTTTGCTTATTAGGCTGCTCGTTCTTAAACCTAGGTCAGGTGAAAAATACAGGCGATGACCTGCAAATTTCAAAAATGTTGTAAAGACAAATTCATGTAAGTATACAGGAAAATTAAAAGGGATGTTTGGTCATCAAATATTTGTTTGGATCTCAGTGTGGAATTGAGGACTGAATGGAAACAAGTATAGGTCCTCCCTGAGCAGTTATGGTGTTCAGCTGGCCTTATGGCCTCCATCCTCCGCAGTGAGAAACACATTTGTGTGTGTGTGTGTGTGTGTGTGTGAGTGTGTGTGAGAGAGAGAGACACACACACACAGGAACTAGAGACAGGGAAGCTCTGGCTCCTGACCAATCATGTCTGTGATGTTTTGGGATCCACCCACACCAGTAAGGGGTTCTGTTATTGCCTGCCAGGTATATTTGTCGGGCTCTCTGTACTGTGCAGCTGTGTTTCAGTTCCCTGACACTAGTAGCCTGTCCACAAGCACATGGTTTCACCCTGGCTGTCATCAGCCTAGTAACTCTCTGCAGGGCGACACCAACAGCCCTTCCAGTACTGGGTCTCCCCAAATACATTCTCCTTGACTTCTGAATTACAAGACACTCTTCCTGATCCCCTCTGGTTCATCACCCTGAAGGGTGAAACCAGCTGCCCTCTGGTTATCAGTTCACTTTGGCATACACACTGCACACAGTTTGTACACGAGAGACTTGCTTGGGATAAAAATAAACAAAAGGTTTAAGTAGTAGAAAAATCTCAGATTCAAAGATGAAATAGTAAGGGGAAGCAAACCTTCGCATGTTGCACAGAAAATAAACATATCTGCAACTGCAGACTTTACACTTTTATATTAGATAAATTCCCTTTCCTAGTAAATTACCTATTCCCTTAAAACAGATTCCCAACATGCCCCTTAGGTCTTGGATCCAGCATTCCCAGACAGCCTTGAAATTGTCCCCCAGGTTCTGGGTGGTGATCAGTTCAAACCCCTTCCATTTTAAAAAGGGTTTGCAGGGTTTTTTTTCTTCAGCCACTAGAGATATTCAAAGTGGGGAAAACACCCTTCTTTCTTAGTTTCCAAAGACTGGGGTTTTCTTTTCAGTTACAAGCATATTCCCATTTCCTTTGGTGGTTCCTCATAGTTTTTTCCTGGGCTTGCACAATGGCTAGGTGCTTGAAGTCCGTTTCATCTGCTTGGGGAGTCCCTCCCTGGCTTATTGCTCCACTGTGCAATTGTGAGGTGATGCTGAAATTGCACCACAATCACAATTTATATAATATACACACATTCATAACCATAACCTGCACATGTGTCTCAGAATGACTGAGTTCAGTGCATTACAAGCTGTCATAAAAGATCTTTACTTACAGTAAAATGACATTATGCAATCAATTGTTTTAACTGCTTATTTTGGAGGGTGGGAGGGTATAGGCATAGGCGGTCTGCCCCCGATAAAAGGGGCAGGGCAAAGACGGCAGGACTATTGCCCGGACTGGAAAGACCCAGGGGGTGATGGATCCCGGGTACACGGGCATCTTCTACGCAGAGACCCCAGGTGCAGTCCCTGGTTGGGCCCTGGTGTCAGCGCCCGGGCGAAAGGGGGCTGATCACCTGCAGGGAATCTGGGAGGCCCAGGAGGGATTGTGGGAGGTGCAGGAGGCCTTCCAGGAACAGTTGGGCCATCTGGTAAAGAAACAGCAGGCCCTGGTAAACCTCCTCAGGAAGGGGTTTCAGAGGAGTGGTGGTGAAGCTCAGGAAAGGCTGACAGCCAAGGCCAGGAGGCCTGTGGCCGAGCGACAGACATGTTATGCCCGCTTAAGGTGCGGACATATCAAGAGGGATTGTCCCTACTGGGCCGGGGGCTGGGTGCCTCACCCAGGAGAGAGAGAAGGGCAAGTTCTGGGGACAGTCCGCCGGGTGAGGAAACCCGGGTGGCTGCCAACCTGTTGGGCCTGTGGGCAGGAGGGCCACATGCAGTGGACATGCCCACGGCCAAGTCGGAGGGTCCAGGTCCACCCTGGTGGAAAGGTGGGACCCAAGAAGGACCAAAGGGGAAAGAAGGCAGCAAAGAGGCGGGGAGCCTGCTGGGGCTTCCATATCCCAGGACACATTAGGGGGCACTGTCCCCTCAAAGGAGTTGAGGGTTGGATGATGGAGGTGCATGGAGGGGGCTGCACTGGGTTTGGAGAAAGCGACAGAGGCCGAGGCAGAGATGGTGAGGGCCCGGCAGGGAATTGGGACCCAGACCATCGTAGAGCCGGTCACCAATGGGGAAACCCAGACTGAATGGGGCCTGCAAGAGGCTGGGACCCAAGTGGTTGTGGGACAGACAACCAAGTGGACCCAGACCCTGCAAGGGGGGAGTCCAGGAGATTCCAACCTACAGGCACGGCTGGAGGCTGTGGAGCTGCCCTGTCGGAAGGCAGAGGCCCAGTTCCGGGAAGTGGCCCGAAGCTGGGAGGCCACCGAGAGGAAGTGTGCGAGCCTGGAGGAGTGACCCTGGAGAGACAACTTCAGGGAGCCTGGACCAAGCGGCCCCCCCTTCCCTCAGGGATGGGGGTTTTGAGAGGGGGTGTGTGTATCGGGGTGGTCACCTGCTCTGGCCTTAAAGGGCTTAAAATAGCCCAGGAGAGGGCTATGGCTGGGAGCAAGCAGTTCCCAGGCTGATTGGGGGAAGCAGGCTTAGCTGTGGCCACACCCCAGTCAGGGCTCAGCTGGCTCTTATAAGAGGGCAGTGGGCCAGGAGCAGGCAGTCTCCTCTAGCTGTGGAGGGAGACTATCCTGGCTGCTGGGGAGTGCACCAGCGTACCTGAGGTGGAGCAGGGCTGGGGGAAGGCCATAGGAGCTGGGGAGCTCCAGCCTGGAAACCCCCCCAGGCTGCAGGCCTAGTGGAAGGCCAAAAAGGGTATTGGGGTTGCAGGGGGCAGCCCAAAGGTAGGCAGAGGCAGCAGGTCCAAACCCCCCTTGCCTGTGATGATTGGCTTATACACTGTAGTCCGCTGCAGTGTACGGGGGCTCAGTGGTGACTGGCTGTAGCCAAAGACTAAGGCGAGGTGGGGATAGTGGGTGGGGGTTCCCCTGGGAGGGGGAGACCCAGATCTGTGGGGGTACTACCAGGGGGCAGTACCCCAGGGAAAGGGGCACTGGTGTCTGGGAGGGACACGGGGGCCAGCAGCAAGTGAGACACCGGCCTGCAGAGGGCGCTCCGAAGACTGGAAGAGCTAATTCCCTGAGAGACCAGCAGGAGGCGCCACAGGGGTGAGTCCCACACCGTGACAGGGGGATTAAACCTTCTGTTTGGGCCCTGAACCCTGTCACCCTATAGTACCCCCCCGTGCCATGCTGGGATATTGTTTAAGTATCTGTACTGACTTGGAGGAGTTTGCCATCTACTGATTCCCCAAATGACTTAATAGAGCACCCTGACTTTTTTCCTTGGAATACTTCCTTCTACCTCAGCCTTGCTTATCTTGAGAAATGTGATGCATCTTTTTTCATCAGGATTTGAGAAACGATAAATGCAAGGGGGAGCCATGTGAACACATGATTGTATATTCTTCATTGTGCTTTTTCTAATATCCTGTCAGAGCCCATGCTCCTTAAGACTGCTCTCCTATACCCCAGAGCTTGTTCACTCATTTTTTAACTGTGCCACACCTGTCTGGACACCTGTGATAGCTTTCCTGCTTAAAGCTCTCAGATCTAGTTGTCACTAAATTTTTCAACTCTGTACTTTTCCAGTATAGTAGATCCCTGCAACTCTTCATCTGAAAGTTGTCTGGCTGCATGAGATGGTTAAATACAGTGTAACTACCTGTTCTTTAGGTATTGCTGTTTGTTTGTCACATTAGTGGCTTCTTTTAAAGCAATGCTATCTTAGTGGAAGCTTAAGCTTCTTATGTGGGGCAAGGGAGTGAAATGCAATGACATACAAACATACAATGTTTCTCCTCCTGCCCTTTCCTTCATTTATTTCTTTTTATATCATTAGCTTAATCACTTTCCAGATTTGGGTTCAGTCCTATAAAGGTTCCTGTGCATCAGAGCCTAGTCTTTGTGGGACTTCATTGCAATAGCCAGGCTTGAAGTATCCGTTTCAGGTCAAAGGCAGGGTGAAGGTTCAGGTTGATGCTTATTTTAACAGAACTGCTATGTGTAAGAGTAAGGGGTGCTGACAGGCTCTCAGCTGACAGCATTTACCCAAAGCCCTTTGAGAGTCTGTCGCCATGGTAAGTATATCAAATAGCATAAAAACACTGACACCATTTAAATGAACCTGTTGTCAAAAGGTGTGTTAGTGCTCCCACTAGTTATATATAAAAAATAACCTCCCTGTGGGCCCACTTTGCTGTTAATTTAGTTATGAAGGAATTGCCAACCAGCTGTATCAGAAACATTATGGGGTGAAAACCTGGCCACATTGAAATTACTTAGAGTTTTGGCATTGATATCAGTGAGGCCAGGATTTTAACCTAAGTGCGTACTGTAAAAATGAGCTTTCTTTGACACCTCAGAGGGGGGCTGCTTTTTGCTGCTGGGATATTGGTATTTTTTTAATAACAAAAAACTTAAACCTCTTCCCCAACAAGTTGAGAACTACTTAGTAATTTAAAAAAATGTTTGCTGTTAATTTGATCAGCACTGAAATGGAAATTCTCAAATATCTCAGGGCTTTGTAAATTATGCTTTAAAAAGGTCCCACTCCAGTTTAAGCTGCTCTCTCACCTTTTAATCTTGGATGTGTAGTAACCCGGAACCAAAGTATGCGGGTTTTTGTTGTTTAAATTCAGAACTAGGGAAGCAAAGATTTTTTTTTTTAATGGGTATAGTCAGGAATAATGTGTCTTTCAAAGCAAATAAGCTCCAGTGTCTGAAGTAATGTCCTGATTTTCCCTTTGGTAATCAGAGAGAGAGAGATGACCTTGGGTCAGGATATGTGCAGACTTCTGTCTATTTTGGGCTGACCTAATGCACATTAAGAATGCACATGGTTTTAATGCAAAATTCCTCAATCTGAGAATTTTTTTGTTAAGACAGTCAACCCCTTTTCAAAACTAAAATATCTCCTCTTATTGTTGCATAACACTACACATTTTTGCTGGCATTGTGAAGGGAGAGGAGATGCTCTCTTGTTGCTGCAACAAAAGGGCACATTGAGAACAAATGACATTGAGGCATGTGTTAACTTCTGGAAATCATTCTCTCATTATAAAATACTGAGGACTGGCTTTGGGAAATTTGCTAGACTTCTCCTGTTTAGAACACTGTTTGAGTAATATTTTTAAAATGCTGCATGCTCGTAATGGAACAATGCAGAAATGCACCCACTTACACTACAGGTACCCATCCCAAAAAACTACGAAAGCACCCTTCAGCTCTCACAAAGCATCACACCTCTTTCTGGAGGGACCAACTTGGACACTGGCTCTCTCTCTCCCTTCCTCTGCTCCCTACACTAAATCATACCCCTTTGTTTGCCCTGTCATGGTAAATCCATTGTTCACATTCATAGATGCCTTCTAGTTTGAGAATGGTAATGTACGAGTTCATCCTGCTGAATATAAAGAGGCTTTGTGGATATTTATAGACATGCTGAATGGAATTTCCAAAGCCATGGAAAAAAGAACAATGCAGTTGTAGATCTTCTGGTAGGTCAGGTGATGTGACAGGCATGCAGTGATGCACTCCTCAGTTTAGCAGGGGAGTATGTACAGAAAAAGAAGTTCTGTTTTTTTAAGCTGTTACTCAACTGATATTAGCATTTGAAGGGTCATAGGGCATGATCTTTGATCCTGTGAGTAGGCCAACTGATCTATTTTTTTGAATGCCTGATTGTAAGAATGCAGAATGGAATGGATTGCATCAGACTATAGGAGAAAAATCTCTCATCAGTGCTTGCATTTTTAGGTGCTCGGCATAACACATTGATACTCTACATAAATCTGCAGGATTTAGAATAGGGGTCAGTTTTCCAGATGCGCCTTTCTATTCCATATTTCATATTTACTTCAGGTCCAAACACTTACAAAGCTACACAATTGTATTCTTGAATAAATTACCTTCAGGAGAGACTTTCGCCTTCCAAATGTTGTTATACTTGCTTATGTGAGCTGTCTCTTTCACAAAATGGCCCCACACTGAGAAATGAATCAGCCCCTGGTTTTGAAAATCTCCTCAGGAGAAGGTGTGCAACATTTTAGTTAGAATTTTGTAATCTAATTTTCCACAATTCTTCAAACACCAGGTGGTACTCCTATGGTTGCTAACTTGAGAGGTTGATTTTTATGTACGGAAATCCTTTTGCTCCCCATTATTCAGTACTACTTAACCTCTTGAAGTCCAAATGTAAGGTAAAGGCGTAGATGACTAACACAAGAAAACAGAGCCTCAGAGTTTATGAACCACTGTGCATATTTATGACACTGCTGGTGCACTCTCATAGGTTTGCACGGTGTTTTGAAAACACTTAAGTCCCAAATAGTCTGTAGTCTAAACTAATAAAATACCTCACAGGCAGGCTTTTGGTACCACAGCTGTTGCAAAAGCTCTGGAGAGATCAGCCACCTCGAAAGACTCACTAAAAAATGAGTAAGTTGGATAGGGATATTGTTTGGCACATAAACCGAGACCATTCCGGGTACAGTACACAAATTAGTACCAAGAAATAAATATTTTATCATGGTTCACTCTCTGTGTAATTTGCATTTAGTTTCCCATGGGTCTGCAAGACAGGTTTTCTGCTGGTTCCTATAATGTGGACTCCAAACGGTGGACTCCAAAATTGCAAAAAATCTGCTTGCCGTCACTCTCCACTGTCTTACTGTAGGTACTGTTGTATGGTCAGAATAAAGCGATGACCGAGCTGTGTGCTGACATTCATTGCTCTTTACAGATGTACATTCCCTATTGGCTACTGGCAGCACATTATACTAAGATGGCATCTTGTGTTGCCAGCAGTTGGTGCGGAAAGCTGTTCTGACGTAGCTAACTGACTTGACAGCATAACTGTGGCTGGCCACCTCTGCCTGTAGCTCAGTTAAGTACTATAGTTGTTAGTGCTGTGGAAGATGTTATTCTAGTCTATAAATCGTATGGGCTGAGTGTAGAAATATTGGATGCTATACTAGTGAAGCCTACGTTTAGTGGAAATTACAATGCAAAATATTTTGCAGCTCGCATTTAGCGTCTACATCAAAAATAAGAAGTCTGAGTAACATGGTTTTGGGTTTTTTTGTGATTGCTAAAATGAGCTAAATAAGCTAAAAATGAGTGAGGGTTTTTCAGTGCACACTTGGTACAACCACATCAAGTAAAATCCTTTGTTTCACAAACCTTAGTTTGTCAATGGCAAAAAAAAAAAAATCCATCTGGAGGTGTAATGTTCTATTTTTTTTAGACTGAGCTGTGTACGTGCTCCTCAATATTAGGGTAGTCTACGGTGGCCAGACCATGTTTCCCGATGATAGTGTCTCATTTAACTGAGTCTTCTAAACAGGATTTTGAAGAATGTTGAAATACACAGAAATTAATTGTGCTTCAAAATTGCTCTATACTACTGTAAATCAACCTATGTTGCAGGAGTCAGGTAGTCTACCACATAGACATGAGTTTATTGGCAGATTCAATACCAGTCATTTCATGAATCATTCCCTAAAAAATGTAGATACACACCTTCTGATGTTTTCTGAATGGTCAGTACTGTATTGTAATAGTCTTTATCTGTGCCCTGAAAACTTGGCTCAGGTTAAGAGTCAATGTTTTCAAGATGGCAGATTCTCATGAAAATTTAGAGCTACAAGATTATATTTACCTATTTGAAAACTTTATACAAATATTAACTCTTCTCACATGCGTAATTCAGAGTGTGTACAGCTTCTGATATGGACTGCATCTTTGAGGGCTAAATATTTATTTAATTCTAACACTACAGTCTTGGCTTATACTCTACTTTCCTCCCAAGACTGATTGAATGCTGCAGTGTCTGAGGATTTGCTGGCCTCTAGTGGGGAAGATACAAAAGTCTAACAACAGTAACATATTTAGTCTTTACAAATCAGTTTTAATTGTGGGTTGTTAGTGAAAGGAAAGGAGCATTAGGAATCATTTGGACCTCAGCAGAGGTAAAGCAGTGTAAAACTCAAATGTAAACTAGCAACAGAATTTAATGTTACAAAGAAGGCAACATGTCTACTTGGAACTGTGTAACGAGGTTATTTGCATGTATGTTTCCTAAATTTTTATAAATTAGGGTACCCAGGGCTGTATATTTTTCCTCAGATAGGTATGCTCATTGAGACTTGAACAGCAGTCTTGACCTTTACTACTGTTATTTCAATTGAGGGGTTCCCACAGATCTTTTAACAGTGTACCTCAATACTTACCTATATCCTCTACACCAAGTCAGTAATATCTCTGTCTAGTCACATCATTCCTGATGTGCAGCACCACCTGCTGTTCCAGACTTGGCTGCTCCTGAGTGGAGACTGCCATGCGTGGTGTGTGTTTAGTGACATAGACAAACACATTTAAGTTTTGAGGAGTTTTAGTCAAGACAGTAGGTGTGATATCTTGCCCAGTCTTGGAGAAAGCTTGTTGGTGATAAGATGCATAATGCATCTGTAGTTAGTGCATATAATTATAATGGGAAACAAAACAAGTTTTAAAAATAAATGTGCTCAGTCCACTAGACCACCTTGCCTCGCAACACTGGGACCCAGGCAGGCATGAATTCTATCTATTTCTAATTCTGCCACTGAGTCACTGTATGACTTTGGGCAAACTTTTATATCTCTGTCTTTACCATCTTTATAATGGGGTGTGACTCTCCCCCACCTCATTTTGGAAGGGAAGCCTCTCAGTATTAGAGAAGGAACTGCTGGCAGGACATTCTAAGTGAAGAGAACTCTGCTTTGGAATCTGCATCCACTGTGGGCTGAAGTAGCCTGCATTTATTAACTTTTCAAGGCAAGGCTTAAGGCCTGTGTGTTTACTCCGGCTTTTAAGGAGGGAGAGGCAATAAAGGCTGATCTTTATGAGGGACAAGGGGGTTGAGCATGGGAGCTGCTTGTTTTATTTTTGTTCCAGTTTTTTAGTGCTTAGCACAGTCACTTAGAGGTTCCTCAGGTGCTTTTGATTTGTTACAGATCTATTGTAAATAAAAATAAATGTGTTAATATTTGTACTGTGACCTATATAAAGTTTCACACAGCTGACTTGTAGGAGAGTGGACTGTTTAATATACTGAAACATGCACTCTCTTTAACTACACTTTACAGTTGTACACTGTTTCTATCTACAGAGACTCAAAAGCAGGAGAAGATGGCTAATTAAGCTCTCTAATGATTCCATTTTATTCTTTCACAGATGTGAAAGGGCCACCTACACACAGACTGTCCTGTGGCCAGTCTCCCTACACTGAAACTACAACATGGGAGAGAAAATATTGCATCCTGACGGACAGTCAGCTGGTGCTGCTCAACAGGGAGAAGGAGGTGAGACACACTGCCAATGCCGAAGGGATTTCTCCCTCTGAATGTATTTGTCAAACAGCCAGAGAGCGTTTCTGTTCCTCTCTGATTAAGGGGGTCATGGCTGCAGTTGAGCGTATAGCTCAGGGGAAGCTAAAATAGTATTAGTGGTGGTAGGAGATAGGGTATTGTCTCTGTTAATGTAATGAGAAGATGCTGCCTGCAAACTTCATACTATGTTGTCGTTTTTGTTATAGTCAGCTGGGCGGAGAGGGAAGCTGAGATTATTTGCCCTTTTCTCTTGGTAAACTGGGCAAAGGATAGGTGTCACTGGCAAATGCATGAAACCAACCATACAGTTCTCAGAAGGAGCTATAGGAACCTCTTAAAAAGTGGCCTAAAATGGTTTTAAGGCCCAGGATTCCATAGATCTGGCAGTAAGATAGGGATTTCCATGTTCCACTGCTTTAAAGCTTGCATATCTGTCTCTGCACAGTCTCAAAATATCAGGCCTGAAAACATATCACTGATGCAGCCCTGGATATTGTCCATCTTGGGCTTTGATTAGTGTAAATTGTCCCGGGGTTTAGAATATTGGAAATAGTCTTTTGGGAGATGTAGCCAGTGTGGTGGTCAAAGGTAAATGGAAAAACTGTTGATGCATGTGAAAAAATTCATTTACTACATGGTTCTGCAGTTTGTCACATGGGTGTGAATGGTATGTGGATTTATAACAACGCTTTAAGACACTAAAGAAAATCATGGGCATGAAGGAACTAATACTATCAGTGTACTAATCCCGGTTACACTCAGCATAAGAGAAACATACCTCATAAAATGTAAACTGGAACACACTAGGTTAAATCACAGATAACTATCTGAAGGCTGTTTTTGAACACTAATCACATATTAATTGGGTGGGTTTTTTACAGTTACAAAGGTCAGTTTGTAGGAAGATTTTGCAAGGATATGGGTAAGATGAATCTCTTGGCTAGAAACAAAATCATGTGGGAGGGTTATATTAGTCCATAGTATCACTAGTGTATTAAGTTAAAAGTGATATTTAAATGCTTTCCTGTTCTGCTGGTTATGTGTCAGAAATTGAAGATTCTGTATGTGGGCATTGTGACGGGGCAAGGCCAGATGGCTATAGAAAAGTAGTGGGGGATAGACATATTAGCTCCAGGCTAAACAAATCCTTGGTACCAGGATAAGTGAAATGGCAGCTGCTCCAGGTCAATTAAGACACTTGAAGCCAATCAGGGGCTGGCTGAAACTAGTTAAAAGCCTCCCAGTTAGGTGGGCATGCATGTCAGGAGCTGTGGGAGGAAGTTGCGCTGTTGGAGAGACTGAGTAGTACACACCATATCAGGCACAAGGAAGGAGGCCCTGAGGTAAGGGTGAAGTGGAGCTTGAGGAAGTGAGGGCTGCTGTGGGGGAATCAGCCCAGAGAATTGTATATGTCATGTTTCTAAAAGGTCAGCTACCATAGCTGATACTATTAGGGTCCCTGGGCTGGAGCCCGGAGTAGAGGGTGGGCCCAGGCTCCCCCCCCATTTGCCCCCTGATTAATCACTGAGACTGGGAGACAACAGAGACTGTGCAAGGAAGGATAGCTTCTCCTCACCTCCCTCGCTGGCTTATGATGAAAATGGCTCAGTAGACTGTGACCCTTGTCTCTAGAGAGAGAAGGGTTACGTGGAGGGTCGCAGTGAGCCTCTGAGGCTAGCAAAATCCGCCAGGAAACGTGGGACCCACAGGGGCAAGAACAGAGCTTTGTCACAACTGGTATCAGGAGTGGGACTTCGTTCACAGCGTGGCGGAAGAAAGAGGTCTAAAAAAAAAAGTGCACTGGGGTTTTGGATTTTGTTTGTTTTGGTTTGTTTGTTTGCTTTGTACCACAATGGAGGAGGTGGTAAGAGCTCTGGTACAATCCACAGCAGCCCAGCAGGAGGCCACCCGGGTTCAGGCAAGGGCACAACAGGAGTCTATGCAGCTATAGCAGGAAACCAATCAATTATTGATGAGCCAGGCGATCTAAGATCGTGCCTACTTGAGAGAGGTGGTGGACCAGCTGAAGATCCTCACCACCCAGGCCCAGGGGTCCGACGGGACACGAACCCTGAGGGCCAGTGCTTGTCTGCCAAAGATGTCAAGAGATGACGTAGAGGTAGATCTCCTCTCATTTGAAAGGACTGCTCAGCATGAGGCGTGGCCCCAGGATTCTGGCCCCTTTTTTGTGTGGAGAGGCCCAGAAGGCCTATTTTGACTTGCCTGGCATGGATGCCACTGAGTATACCTCTCGGAAGGCAGAGATCCTAGCATGATCAGGGGTAACGGCAGCGGTAAGAGCCCAGAGGTTCCATGAGAGGAAATACCAGGAGAACAAACCCCCGAGGTCCCAGCTATTCGACCTCATAAACCTCGCGCAGAAGTGGTTACAGCCCGAGGTGTGCAGGCTGGAGGAGATTTTGGAGACCCTGGTCATAAACCATTACATGCGGGGACTGCTGCCAGATCTCCAAAAATGGGTATGCCAGAACGATCCATCCACGTACGACGAGATGATCACTCTGGTAGAAAGACAGATGACAGCCAGGGAACTGACCCCACTACCCAAGGAAGGCCCCTTTTGAAGCAAGCCTCCGACCCCAACCCTGGAAGGTTGGGCAGCCAAACCCCCGGGGAGTTCTAGGTGGAAGAAGGAGGGGGCCGAAAACCAGTGGGGACCCCAGAAGGAGGGGACTGGCCTGAGTGGGAGGCAAGGACAGAGCTTTGTCACAGCATACAGAACAGGGATAGTAAATATACCAGTTACAAACAAGGGAATCCAGCAGGAGAGTTAACCTTCACAGTGTGCTCTTGGAGGAGCCTGCCAGGAGTATCGCCTTGAGAAATTACTCATTGTTTCATCCAAATTGAGCCAAGTAGACACTGCCTGTGGTACAGGTGTGACTGCATACACAGAGCAGCTAATTTGTTTTAGACGCTATAGTCTGCAGACTCAGATTTACAATTCTGATTTTTTTAAAAGTAATTTTAACTACTCTGAATGGAGAAGGGAAAGTCCTACTGCCTGTCTGTGAGGTATTTTACTAGTTTAGACTACAGACTATTTGGGATTTAAGTGTTTTCAAAATAGAAAGCCATTTTAATCTAGCCTCTGAATCTATACACATGAGGGCGCGTTTCTCTGCATTTATAAAAGCACAAGTAGTTTTACAAGAAATTCTCTTGTGCAATCTTAAGGTGAAGAAACAAAGAGCTGATAAAACAGACTAATACAAAACAGCATTAGCAGAAGGTGGTTTTATATTTTGAATGCTTTTTGCAATAGGTTAATCTCGGTTGTGTTTATAGAGGAAGGAAAGAGAGGAATCCACTTGGTGAATTTTAATTGGCAGGTTATTTCTGCCAAAGTAAAAGGTCTAGAGATGGGAGTGAAATAAAATGAAAAAGGAGAAGTTGGGAGACAAGTTTGGGTGGAGCATGTGGGATGGAGGAGGAGATTAGAGAAAACACTGTAAGTGGGACCAGAACTGTGTAGAGCCCTGAAAGTATAGGTGAGTAGCTTGAACTTGATACAGAAGGAAAGTGGAGGCTAGTGAAGGGAATGATGAAGTGGGAAAACATGGTCAGAGCAGCATGTGGGGAAGATGATCTGGGAGGCATCTTTTTGCCTAGGTCAGAGGGGATGAGGCAAGTAAGCAGTGGGAAGTTGGGGAGGGAGGGGGAGAGAGAGAGAGGTTACGGTAGTGAAGATGAATGGTGGTGAACGTTTTTAGCATCTATTTTTTTTCCTGTTAATCTACTTGGATTTTGATCCACTAAAGCAGGGGTGGGCAAATTTTTTAGACTGAGGGCCACATTGAGTTTCGGAAAGTATGGAGGGCCAGTTAGGGGAGGCTGTGCCTCCCCAAACAGCCAGGCATGGCCTGGCCCCCGCCCCCTATCTCACCCTGCTTCTCACTCCCTGATGCCCCCCCAGACTCCTGCCCCATCCAGCCCCCCCGATCCCTGTCCCGTGACTGTCCCCAGAACCCCCACCCCTGATTGCCCCCTAACCCCATCCAACCTCTCCTCTCATTCCTGACTGCCCCCCCGGGACCCCTGCCCCATCCAACCACCCATTCTCCCTGACCGCCCCTGGAACCCCTGCCCCTGACTGCCTCCCCGCTGCCCCATCCAACCCCCCACCCCCTTCCTGACTGCCCTTCTGGGACCCCTGCCCCATCCAACTACCCCTTCTCCCTGTCCCTTGACTGCCCCTGGAACCCCTGCCCCTGACTGCTCCCTGCCGCCCCATTCTACCCCTCCTCTCCTTCCTGACTGCCCCCCCAGGACTGCTGCCCCTGTTCCCCACCCTCTGACTGCCCCAACCCCATCCACATCCCCACCCCCTGACCATCCCCCCGAACACACCTGCCCTCTGTCCCAAACACACACACACACCCACCCCACTCCCTGCCCCCTTACCGCACTGCCTGGAGCATCAGTGGCTGGTGGTGTTACAGCCACGCCACCCAGCTGGAGCCAGCCACACCACCGCGCAGCACAGAGCACTGGGTCAGGCCGGGCTCTGCAGTTGTGCTGCCCCAGGAGCTCACAGCCCCGCCGCCCAGAGCATTGCGTTGGCAGCACAGTGAGCTGAGGCTGTGCGGGAGGGGGAACAGCAGGGGAAGGACCAGGAGCTAGCCTCCCGGGCCAGTAGCTCAGGGGCGGGGCAGGAGGGTCCTGTGGGCCAGATATGGCCAGATGTGGCCCGCGGGCCGTAGTTTGCCCCACCTCTGCACTAAAGTAAGAGACTTTAGTTTGGGTTAAATTGGAAAGGCGCATACTAGTACCCTTCACTGAACGTAACGTTTTATATCCAGAAGAGAGGAAACCAGGGCATGCAGAATACAATTAGGAAAGTAAAATAAATCTTAACTGTTTCACCTGTCGCACTGGACTAACTTGTGCTCCATTTCAACACAGGGAGTGTTCTGAATGAAATGTGTAGACCTATTTCAGTATGCTTGGGGAAATGAATAGAAACATGTAATAAGACATTGGAAAAACTGCTTACAAGTATTATATTTTTCCAGAAACACTACACAAGTACATACATTGATTTGACTGAACAGAGACTATGCCAAGAATTCACTGTGTGCATGTTTTTCACATTGCAGTTGGGTCCAATGTATCTGCAGTTACTTAGACAAAAATAAATTATGACCGCATCACCTTGGTGGAGTGTAGGCTAACAATAAAAACTTAACACTTTGTCAACTTTTATGGAATTAAAATTGACAAGGAAGAATAGGAGTCACCACTAAGGAAAAGAAGAGATTGAAACTCAGAAAGCAAGTAGAAAGAGAATAAGCCTAAGGGGGAGGGGACACAAGCCCAAGGGGTCCTCCATGAAGTGAGGAGTCACTAGCTTGTGAGAAGTGGACATACTGTAAGATTTCAGAGGCACTTTTATGGTATGATAATGCCTTGCAGCATCTTTCAAGACCAGTAGAACAGGTCTTAAAAAGTTAAGGTTTTTTTCCACAATGGAAACGTATACTAGATCTGATTTCCACTCTGATGTTTGGGGAGAATGTGGATCTTTCCATCATCTCAGTAAAACTTTTGTGTAACGTAAGAGCTGTAAGAGCCTGCTTATAAGATACCATAGTATATGGCTATTCTCATAAAGGCCAAAGAAGCAGAGTTTAATTTAAGGGGTAATGGAATAGTTTAGTGCTTCTGAGGAGTGATTGCAGATGGATAATCACACAGGACTCCCATGAGGGAGGACACAAACATGGGATCATGTGACAAGTAAGTGGCTGTCACTCTAGCAGGGTTGCAGTTCTTCTGAGGTTCGCTGTCTGTAATTTGGCTGCTGTCTTGGTAGAATAGGGGTGGGCAAACTTTTTGGCCTCAGGGCCACATTGGGTTTCCGAAATTGTATGGAGGACCTGTTAGGGGAGGCTATGCCTCCCCAAACAGCCAGGCATGGCCCACCGTCACCCCCCCAGGAATCCTGCCCTATCCAACCCCCCCTGTTCCCTGATGGGGGGCCCCCCCCGGGACCCCTGCCCCATCTACCCCTCCCTGTCCCCGACCACTCCCCGCCGCCCCATCCAACCCCTCCTCTCATTCCTGACTGCCCCCTCTCCCCCTGGGGACCCCTGCCCTATCCAACCACCCCTTCTCCCTGACTGCCCACTGCTGCCCCCATTCAACCCCCTTGTTCCCCGCCCTTTGACCGCCCTGCCCCCTATCCGCATCCCCAGCCCCTCGAACTCTCTTGCCCTTTATCCAACCCTCCCTGCCCCCTTATTGCATTGTCTGGAGCACCGGTGGCTGAAGGCACTACAGCTGCGCCGCCCAGAGCAGCTGTGACGCCTGGCTGGAGCCAGCCACGCCACCACACACCACCAGGTCAGGCCAGGCTCTGCGGCTCCACTGCCTGGCAAGAGCTCACCGCCCTGCTGCCTAGAGCATTGCGCCGGTGGTGCAGTGGGCTGAGGCTGTGGGAGAGGGAGAAGAGCAGGGGAGGGGCCTGGGGCTAGCTTCCCAGGCCAGGAGCTCAGGGGCCGGGCAGGACGGTCCCGCAGGATGGTTGTGGTCCGCGGGCCGTAGTTTGCCCACCTCTGTGATAGAATCTGTTTAGTTTTGGTTTACAAGTAGACTGGACAAGGATGAAGAGCATTTTACATTTCACAAGATTCTTTCTGAAACTTCTGCCCTCAGATTCCAGGTTCTTTGTCTGCCTTTTTCAAGGACAAAGGGGGATAATGACCAGAGGCAAGTTGTAACTGTTTGGCAGGGGACACAATTTAAGGTTATGGGCGGCACCTGACTGCCCTATATGTCGCCTCTGCTGCCCACCCCATTGTCCCTTTGCATGCTCCCCATCTCTTGGTTTCCTCCCACTTTGCCCCTTAGCCCCAGAGGCCCGCTGCTCCTCCTTAACACCCTCCGGCGGGGCACGTCCAGCTCCCAGTGCTGTGCAGAGAATCGGCCCTGGCGGGAGCACTCTACATACCTGCAGCCAGGCTGGTGGGCTCCTTGCTCCCCTGCTGCCTCTGGTCTGGTGCCCTGGAAAAGTCCAAGACTCTCCTGCACAGAACACTACCCAGGAGAGCCAAGCCCTGTGTTTGCCAAAGCCACCTGGAGTCCTGCACAGCGCTGGCACGGGGGAACCTCTATGTCCCTCAGATAAGTGCTGGTGTGGGGTGGGAGTGATTTCCTGCCCCAAACTCACAGGCTCTGCAGTGGCCCCCCAGGCAGGGGCTTAGAGCCATCTTTGTCCCTCCGCCACCCTGCTCAGCCCAGGCCCTGGCCCCCAGAAGAACACCCTATGACCAAATCTGCTCCATCCCCTAGAGTTAATCTACAGTTAGTATGCAAGTGCCTTTGTGCCCAAGGCAGCAGCCATGCATGGTGCTGTTCCTCCTCCAGGGGGCATCCTCCCCTGCTGAGCCACCTCTGGACAGGCTCCATGGCTGCTGATGCCCCTGCACAGCCCAGCACCTGCCACTTGTTCAGGGAAGGTGGGGATGGATCTGCTGGTTCCCCCGCAGCCCAACTCCCCTCTGCTGGGCACTGGCAACAGCCCTGCCCTGCCTGCTGCCACCACCTGCTCCAGTGGCCCTTACCGGCTCCAGTCTGCTGCCCAGCTGGATGGTCTCTCCACGGAGAGCCCTGGGGGGACTCAGCTACTCCTGCTGAGCCACCTACACTGCAATAGCTCTGCCCTGCAAGTCCCGCTGTGCTGGTGGATGCCTGGCTGGAAATGGAAGGCAGAAATCTGGGGAGGCATGTGACCTGCGTGCTGCCCCATGCATCGCCTCTGATATTGAGCTGCCACATCCTGCCTCCTTCACCCTATGACCAAATCTGCTTCCTACTAGCCTCTCCTACTTCAAGGGTACGTCTTCACTACCCACCGCCTTGGCGGGTAGTGATCGATCTATCGGGGATCGATTTATCGCGTCTCGTTTAGATGTGATAAATCAATCCCCGAATCGAAGCCTGTACTCCACCTCGGCAGGAGGAGTAAGCGGAGTTGACGGGGGAGCCGTCGCGGTCGACTCACCGCCGTGAGGACGGCCAGGTAACTTGAACTAAGATACTTCGACTTCAGCTATGCGAATAGCATAGCGGAAGTTGCGTATCTTAGTTCGAAACCCCTTCCCCCTCCCCACAGTATAGCCCAGGCCCAAGTAGCAGCAGAGGGAGCAATTCATTTTTCCTACACTCCCCCCCACCCCCCTGCGCATGTAGCAGCAGCAATGCTCCCAACAAAAGCTACAGGGAGCAACACTTATCACATTAATTTCTTCTTTAAAGGCACAAAACAAAATTTTCAAAAGCACCTAGTTTCAGTTTTCATAAGAGACTTGGGAGTAGAGATCAGAATTTTCCAGCAAAACGTTTTTTTTTTTTTGACAGAACATGCTGATTTGTCAAAACAAACTTCAAGAATGAATGGCTAATCTCCTGATTTGAAACAAAGTTTCAAAATTGTTGAAATGTCCCATTTTGATACTTTCTAAATAAAAGCAAGTTTTTTTTTGTTTTGAAATCACTTTTTGGTTTGACTTTTTAGGTAATTTAAATTTAAAAGGTAGAAAAATTGTACAGATAAAACTATATAATTTTTGTCTTGATTTGGGAAATTTTTGGATATCTTGAAAAGTCTCACAAGACAGGAAAACCAGTTCCTGCCAATCTCTGCTTAGGGACCTTGCGTACCTTTGACTTTTATTGAGACTTAGGTTCCTGAGTTCCTAAGTCACTTTTGAAAATGTGATTTGGGCTCCTATGTCACTTGGGTACTTCTGAAAATTTTACCCGCAATGCCTGTATTGTTGTATCTGGCTGAAAGCCCCAGATATAGGCTTTGGTCTTAGGATTTGCACCACAGAATATAGTTCTATCGTGTAGTTCAGTTGTAAGGATATCTCTGAGCTCTCAACCTGCCCTTGTTTGAATCCTGGAACTTGCAAGTCAAACTTCTTAACTGGCAAGAAAAGCTTTTGGAATGTTCATGGATACCTATTTGTATCCCAGGGGGCAGTCTGCTGCAGGGTCTAACATTAAAACAGCAGCTGCAGGAAGGCCAGTTCAGGGTTAGAAATACTCAAGATAGTGGAGTCTTGCAATTTAGAACCTAAATCCCATAATGGGCACTGAAGTGGCAGCATTTCAGGATTCTCTTCAATCCTCTGCTGAAATGCTCAGTAAATGTGGAATAGATTTGGTCAGGGTATTGAGGGAAGCAGGAGGAATACTGTTGAGACAAGGCTTAATCTGCTGCATAGGTCATGGGGCTTTGCTTCTGCCCTTGCAGATGTTTCCATGCCACCTACTCTTGGAGTACATTTGACCCAGTCTAAAGCAGCTGACACAGCATGTCTAAGACGTCTCCAACACTGAGATATGCAAGGTTGCTGCCTGGAGATCATTTCACACATTCACACAGCATTACTTCTGTGAATTGACAGCTAGATCTGGTGCCTGAGGGCAGTTGTGCAGTATTAAACTAGTTCTCCTTCAACCTGCCTCCTCTTAGGGTGATTAATGCTAGTTAATTTCCCAAGAGTGGGAATCCGTACTGGCAATACTTCAGGGAGAAAGAAAGGTTACTTAGTAAATAACACTAGTTTAAAATGACAGTATAGATCCATGATTCCCCTGCCACTTACCTTCCTCTCTTCTTCAGAGTCTTTAAGATTTTGTTTGTTTGTCTAGACTGAAAACACAGTTTCAAACAAGAATAATTTTACTGAACCCAGTACTGTTTTAAAACAGACTTAGGCCAAATCTACTCGAGCAATTTTGGCTGGTGTAGCAATGTTGGTTAGGAGTATGACTTTTTTTTTTTTGTAAAGACATTCAATACCTACAAAAGCCCTAGTGTAGATGCAGTTATACCAACATAAATTGCTTTCGTAGTATAGCTTATTGTGCTTGCCAAACTAGTATAAATTATACTGGCAAAAGAACTTTTTTGATAATATAAGCTGCATCTACAGGAGCAGAATTTGATGATATAGTTTTACCAATAAACCTCTTATAGTGTAGGGCAGTGGTTCTCAAACTGTGTGTCCAGACTCCAGAGTGGGTCATGACACCATTTAAATGGGGTCCCCAGGGCTGGCTTAGACTTGCTGAAACCTGAAGGCTTCAGCCCTGGGCAGTGGGGTTCAGGTTACAGGTCCCCTGCCTGGGACTGAAGCCCTTGGGGCTTTGGCCCTCCCCGCCCGGGGTAGCAGGGCTCGGGATTTGACTTTGTCCCCCCTCCGCCCAGGGCAGCAGGGCTCAGGCAAGCTTAGGCTTCGGTCCCCCCTCCTGGGGTCATGTAGTTATTTTTGTTGTCAGAAGGTGGTTGTGGTGCAATGAAGTTTGAAAACCGCTGGTGTAGGGCACCCAATTTAGAAAAACACTAAATGAAAAGGATATGGGTTGGAGTCAAGGTCTTTGCTTTTGTAAAACCTTCCACTTAAAGGTTCAGTTTAGCAAAGAAGCATATCTGGGGCCCTGGCAGACAATGCTTTCCAAATGGTCCTGACTAAGAGTACATGTGCTAGTCCCAAGAGAGTTAATCTACAGTTAGTATGCAAGTACCTGTCATTTTCTGCTAACTTTCAACTGTTGACCTTCTCACCAATGCTATCTCATCCTCTTTAGCGCTACCTTATTCACAACTTAAAAATAAATCCTGGAATTTCATCTTCATACTCTCTTATTTGTCAGAATTATTTCTTCCCTTGCCCTTTCTTCTTTGCTTTTCATAATTCCTTGCTTTCGTCTAGTTTAGATTATAATCTCTTCAGGGCAGGGACAGCATTGCCTGTATTTCTGTAAAGGGCTGTGTAAATATGGGTTTGTGGACTCATAACATTATGAGTAAACATTACATAACAAGTAGAGAATGAAAGAGGTTGGCATTCTTGAACTGCTATCCCTTTGTATCAACGTGTTGTTTTTTAAATTATTTTTTTGTGGGGGGAAAACCTCAAATAAGTGTGGTTCATTTTGGGCTGAACTGTGATATTTCATTTAGTTCCTTCTTTATGTACAGTAACTCCTCACTTAACGTCATCCCGGTTAACGTTGTTATGTTGCTGATCAATTAGAGAACATGCTTGTTTGAAGTTATGCAGTGCTCCATTATTTGGCAGTCACCTGCTTTGTCCACTGCTTGCAGAAAGAGCAGCCTATTGGAGCTAGCTGGTGGGGGCTTGGAACCAGGATGGACCAGCAGCCCCCCTATCAGCTCCCCTAAGTTCCCTGTGCAGCAGCCGCCCAGCAGGCTATAAATTGCCAGGCAGTTCAGCTGTCTCTCCCCGCACTTCCGTGTCCTGCTCCTGCCCTCTGCCTTGGAACTGCTCCCGGGAGCCTCCTGCTTGCTGTGCAAAGGGAGGGGAAGAGGGGCGAGAGGGGTTCTAATGTCAGTGTGTCCCCCTTGCTCCTGTACCCCATCTCTACAGAGAAGTGGGGGGACAGGACAGGGCTCAGGACGAAGGGAGCTTGCTGGCAGCAGCTGCTGTCTCAATTTGCTGATCTACTTAAAAAAGCAGTGTACTTAGAGTGAGGTCAGCGTTCTTAAAGGGGCAATGCATCTCTCACACACGCACACACAGAGTCTCTCTCTCTCTCTCTGCCATGCTGTCTCCTCCCTGCCTTCGTGCTGCCTTGTAGCGTGTGACACTACATTAACAACAATGTGTTAACCCTTAAGGGCTCAGCCAAGTGCTAGTTAATCATTTAGCAGTAAGGCATTCCCTGGGAAATATTCCACCCTCTGACTTCACCACCTCAACCAAGCTTCACAGTCATTATTGCTATGTACAGTATTAAATTGTGTATATGTATGTATAAAATATAGTCTTTTGTCTGCCAAAAAAAATTTCCCTGGAACCTAACCCTCTTTCCCCCATTTACGTTATTCTTATAGAGAAATTGGACTCTTTTAACATCGTTTCGCTTAAAGTAGCATTTTTCAGGAACATAACTACAATGTTAAGCAAGGAGTTACTCTATGTTTTTTGTCAAAACTGTGAGAGGCGCTTTTTTTTTTAAATAGTCTTTACAATCCTAAAAACTGAACAAAAAGGGAGGGGAGAAGAAAACCCCTGTTCTTAAGAGGTAGTAAGTCTGGATGAGATCTGTGGGTTCTTTGAATCCAAGATAGATGCTACTTTCTGGTAATCTGAAGAAGCAGTGTAAGCATGATTAGGATCAGTTTTATGAATTTGCCAAAATGCTAGCTATTTTAAAGCTGAAATCTAACAAACTAGATTTGCCAGTTATAAGTGTTATAGCCAGTGTTGAGTGAAGTCTAACTATGATAACCCCTTTTTTGCTAAGTGCAAGGAGTGTTAGTTGACTAATTTTAACACTTGGTTCTTTCCAGGCCTACATTTACCTTGGACAATGTTTCTCAGGTCAGGACATTTGGTTATTCTTAACCAAGCAACAGTTTATTAATGCATCCAGAACCACATACATATACAATCAATCAGTCAATGTGGACATAACAAATGTTCTAGACATGTACTGAACACAAAATATACATGCAGTCTTATAAGAAATTAGCATAGACCAGTGTTGGGGGCCCAGCAGCTATACCAGGGAACAATACAAATCACTAAGATTTTCTTATTATATTTACTAATAATCATCAATTATCAATTCTCTACCTCTAATACACTTCTTATATTTCCAGTATTTCTCTATGGAGTAAAGATGCAACTGTTTTGAAGGAACTTTTAAGAGTATGATCCCTGCTATTTGAATTATTTGGTATGAAAAAGACAAGAATATCAAAAGCAATTGCTTATCATTTGTCCGTCTTAGGCCAGTTTGGTCACAGGCATTTAGCAGACTCTGAGGTCCACACTGTGGCCTTAAGGTTTATATTGTTTCCAAGTCCACTGGAGAAGGGCAGTGCTCTTAGCGTATGTCTATGCTGTACACATATATACACACACACACCATCACTCAAAGAAGAACTGCAGTTACATCTACACTGCAAAATATATATATAAAACCTGTAGCAGCGAATCTCAGAGCCTAGGTTAATGGACTCAGGCTCACACTGGGAGGCTAAAACTAGCTGAGTAGACGTTCCTGTCCATGTTCCAGCCCAAGCAGGAATGCCTACATTACTATTTTTAGCCCTGGAGCACAAGCCCAACTCAGCTCACCTGGGCTCTGAGACTCACTGCATCAGGTTTTTTATACATATATATTTTTGCAGTGTAGATGTAACTGCAGTTCTTCTTTGAGTGATGGTCCCACAGATAGGGACCACAATCTCAAAGAACCTCCAGTTACAGGTAAGTAACCTCCTCTTCCTGTTGGGCAGTGGTCAGCTGGGCACTCAGCTTTCAGCTCTTATTTTCTCTGCTTCTTCCATTCCTATCCAGTAGATGGCATCAGTCTACAAGAAATTTCTTCAATCCTTTACTTTTCGGAGGCTTTTTATATTTGATTGACTTCCAAAATTGTATTTAAAATTTACCTAGACTATTAATTCAAATATCCCCATTTTTAAGTAAATTCTTCTGTTTTTCTAAAGTTTTATATCCAGATTAGGTGCTTATATCTTTTAGTATTCTTTAATCTTCTGGTGTGTTAAAATTCCTATCGCTTCTATAGTGCAACAATAATTTAGAGAGAACAAGCAAACGTCCCCTATAGTTCCTAGATGGTACGTTCTCTGATTATATCTATTATATCTCATTTCACATCTTTTAGGGCATACCATAGGCTGAGACATTACGTTGGAGGAATAAGACAGATTGTTCACTTAGAGACACAGATCTGATTCATTAGACAGACAAATGTACAGTTTCTAATTTCAGGTGAAATATATATTTGGCTGCTTGGGATAACAGGAAGTTGGACCTCTGGAATATTCAGCTTTTTGGGTTATCCAGCAAGCTATTTCTAACTGGTCTGAACTTACATTTTCTACTCCTCTCTAGTCCTTGGCTAACATATAGGAGACAGTAGAGCACTTGGCACAGGGGGGGAAAAGGGGTAGTTATTCTGATCTGTCTCCTGGCTAGGGATTCTCTGTCAATAGACCAAGAAAGATAGAAGTTTCATCCACATGTAAATTATGGGAGTGTCTGGTTTGAGGGACTAACAGTAGTGATAAGACTCCTTCTCAAGCGTCTGAGCTTGCCTTTCCTGGAAATAGTGTACTTCAACTTCAATTTAGTTGATGCTTCAGGACAAGATTTCTCACATGTTGAGATGGGCATGTTGATTCTCATCCTCCCCAAGAGGAAGCTAAAGATTTTGAATATACCATTGTGTGATCAATGTCAATCTTTCTTGTTGCAGAGAGTTTAAAGGGCAGAGACGACTGTAGCTGTTCATAGATCTTCAAGGCATATTTGATACCTGTATTAATTACAGTTCCCAAGGTAGGATTTCATGTGTGTGGAAGGTAATCAGAGTTGTGAACCTTGCCACTAGTTAAAGAGCCCTAATCAAGTTTTAGGCAACTGTTGGGTCTCAAATATCTGGTGAAAAGTGTCCTATTAGATGGATTTCACTAGTACTTGTTGAATAATATATTCAACCTGCTGCAGAGCTGGTAAAATGCTGTAAGAAACTATTGAATAAGTGTTGAATAAACTCTATGAAAAATCACAAGATTCACTGGATAAGACACTCATTAAATATTATTACACCTGTCTGGTATCACCACCAAACATGGACCAATGAGCCAGGTAAATTTGGCTCATACATTTCTGCACAGATACTTTTCTGACCTTTTTGTTTTTCTAGTAATAGCTCCTTCCACTGGTCGTAACCCCAATTAGGACACAGTGAACTAATGACACAGCTGAAAACTAAGTTTAGGCATTGCTGCAGAAACTTACTAACAAAGAATATAGTTTAGAAACCTTGTTGGAAGGTCGGCCTCTGAGAAGCGGGAAACCTATTATCCCATTGTCTGCCTTTGCGTGGCTACCAGAATGGATGCAGGCATTCCAGCCTCAACTGATGGATCTAAGTTCTAGTAGGGTTAATCATGTAAAAGTAAAAATATTTACTGGGTGGCAGACTCTGATGCGAGAAGAATAGACAAAGGTGTAGAGAAGCTGTATTTAGAGAGAAGGGACTATATCTATATCCACTTTGTGGGCTAATTAGCAATCTTGTCTTAGGGAAGCTCACAAGCAAAGGAACTGTATTCACTACAGAATTAAACTAGAGTGGTGATGCATGTCTGCTAAAAGGGTAGTTGTCACTAATCAGCACCTTGAGGCTTTGTGGGTGAGGTTAAGTGGAGTAGGGCACAGGATACTATGAAGATATTACATGTAGCATTCAGCAAGAGCAATCTAAAAGAAAATGCAGAGATAAAGATTGATAAAAGAAATGAAAAAGCATTCAGTAGGAAATATGCCTAAATGGTGTCTGCAAATGAAAACTGCAAATCTAGTATTTGATCTTGTTTGAGTGAGTGTAAGACAAACCAAAAATAATAGTGTCCCCTTAGTTTACTAATACTCTCTCAAATAGACCTCATTCATGAAATCGTCTGAGTAAAAATCCACCATCAAACTATAAAGCTTCAAATAGAATATCCATGAGGGAATTGAGAAATTTATTTTGAAAAAATGAGCAATGCTAGAAGGAGACAACAGACAAGCATAGTATCAAATTACATTAAAAAATACGTGAAGAGAAATGTTAATATTGCATGATTAAGTACTCAAAAGTCAGGAAATGCTGGAGCTAAGATTGCATGAGCCCTTAAGGTACAATCTATAACTAGATGATCACATAAATTTCTCAAATAATACAAAATATTATTAATATTTTATATGCCTTTGATACAAATGACTAATATCTTTTGCTATTACTATTACTCTGTTATGCCAGATAGGGACAATAAAAGACATTTATGTATAAGGTGCACAGTGAATGAGGCTGAGTTTTTCACTCTACAAATTTATAAGATGCAGTTTTTTCCTACAACCATATAGAGCATGATCCTGTGTGTAATGTGAAATATTATGTGATCATGCAATTAAAGACTGTATTTCAATGCCATATGCACAAGAAGGTAGAATAAGTTACATTTCTTGACTTTTAAGTGCTTATCTCTGCAGAATTAATATCTCATAGTTAATTTTTAATAGAATATTTATAGAATAAGTAATTTGGAAAGGGAAAAGAACTGCATAATTCCAGATTGGCGGTATACTGCTAGTGCAGTTTCCCGTGAGGCCAGGTCTCCTTTAGAGTCATTGTTTAAAAAAGATTGTTTAAAAACATTGCTGTGCATGTCTGAAGTTTGCATTTTTTCTAATTCTGTCAAATCTCAGCCAGTTTTCACTAGAGTGCTTAGTAACCACTGACAAAGTGGTTGCCCTGCGAAAACATCAGTTTTCTACCTACAGTCATTTCATATGCAGAGCTGTCCAAAAAAGGGTTGCAAGAATTTGTTTGTTGAGGAACAATTTTGTTCGCTCTCCTTATAGTCTGTAACAGCTCAAAAGTTGTCTCAAACTTATGGAGAAACTAGACACAGAAAATTTCAGCCCAGTCAGTGAAACTTAAGGAAATATTTAAATAACTGAAAATAGTGGGTTATAATGGAAATATATAAGCAACTGAAAATATAGACATTGCTAGCAGTTTACCTATCGTAGGGGGGTAGTCCAACAAGGGGAACCAATTGTCATGGTTCAGGGATAGCTGCACTTTCAGCCTCTCAGTATCTCTGAGTACAACCCTGCAGGTGATAGACCTCTTGCCTTCATCTCTCTGGGATAATTGTGCGCTTCCTCCCTGACTGTCAGACTGGGTCCTGGGCTGTAGCACCCTGTGAACTGACTGACTTCTTTAGCAGACCCGACTGGGTTAGAGCCCTGCCAATTTTCTCTTCAGGAGCTGTGAGCTTTTCAAAACAAAGTATTCAGTCTCAATAGCTAGAACAGAGCATTGGGCTGACCTAAAGCTTAGGTAGATTTGGCTTATCCAGACACCCCCAGATCTGGGAACTGAGGCTCAGTCTGCTTCCCCACTGTCCCTGAGTCTCTGTCCCTGTCTTCAGGGGCAGACCTTTCATCAGTCCCAAATCTCTGTGTCTCCCTGCCTCTACGGAACTTGGCCAAACCAATTTATTCGGTTGGCAGAGAAAGAGTTCCAAGCAGTTGATTCTCTGTTGTCCATTAATTATTGGTAAATGGGTGTCTATCAGAAGTTTCTCCACACTCTTATCTGTGTGCATGCTAACCCATGTGTAACCCTTAGCAATAAATAAATCTGAATAAGCTTGCATTAACCGTTAGTAATCGTATAGCAAATGCTATAACAATCAAACACCGATATATATAATATTCATAAAATATTTCAGATATCTTCCATCTCCTCATCAGTAACAACCTTCATTCAAAAGTTCCTCTGTCCTTTTGTATGCCATACTGATCAGAACAGTGGTCCATCTATCCACATATCTTGATTCCAGTCCTCTGTTATAGTTGGTTGTAATGACCGTGTGTCTTTGTTGGCAGTACAGTTACTTCATGCTTTTGTAGAGTCTTGAGGCCTTGGGTGTAACAAGCCTTGTAATCTGATTAGTAAATTCTGCCTGATTTTAACAGTATGGAAATGAGTAGCACTTCAGACCAATGGCTCTTGGTCCCTCAGTCATGGGGAAACCAGTTTCCAGGTACAAGACTTACCTTGTAATTGTACAGGCTGTTTGTTTTTGTTGCTTGGTGCCTTTTTGGCACAGACATATGTACCTCTGTGTGCTATGCACAAGTCTCTTTGCATAGTTGCATTTCCTGGTAGCTCACTTGTTTTATAATAAACTTACTTCCCTTTTTCTGGATTGTAACCTCTCCAGATTTTTGTGGTTGGGTTGGATCTGCTGCATCCTATCTGAATATTATTACCAGATCAGTGAAAAATTAAACAAATCTCATTGAGACTGAGTATTAGAAGACATGTATAATGACAGATTAAAGATGCTGGTATCTTTTTCTGTAGATGCCTGTGGAGGGGGTACAGGAGCAGCAGGCAGAATCTACCAAAGGGCGGTGCCTGCGACGTACAGTAAGTGTCCCATCTGAGGGTCAGTTTCCTGAATATCCACCAGAGGGAGCCACTAAGCTTGGTAAGTTACAAAATTAGAAAAGCAATGTACTAATTTTAATTTATAGATGTATTATTTCTCTGTTTTAAATAAACTGTTTTCTATCCAGCATTGCCGTAGTCAGTTTGCTCAAATCAATAGCATTTCAGCTAAGAGTTAGCAGAGGTCATAGGAGAGTGACCGTTGTTTATAATTGCCTGACAACAAAGTGACTTCAGTGTGTTAGGATTTATCTGAACATCAGTGAGGGTACTGGGAGGGAATACTGCACAGCAGGGAGGCTTATAACTGCATTTGTGAGGATACTAAGCAGCTCTGGGATTTATAACTGTGAATCTGTGAGCCCAGGTCAATAGTGCTGCATGCTTTACAGACCGTTTTAAGTGGCTCTTCCTGGCTGTTTGTTTGAGCTGTTACTTGGTTATGATTTACCTTATTTAAGCCTTTTAGAAGCTCCTTGGCATTGTATTTTAGTGACTATTGGGCTACACCTAATCTCCAGACCTGATTACACACTATCAGAAATACTGTCCATTTGAAGGTACGGCTTCCCAAATAAACCAACGAGTTGTGAGCAAGGGGCTGTGCCAGTGTTGGTTATAATCATAGTTTTTGAAAAATGAATCAAAGGAGACAGAAATGGAGGGCTCTAAGGAAAACTTAAAAATAGAAGACCAGTTGTGATGATAGGGTTTCCACAATGCCACATTTTGGCCCAGTTCCCCATGTTCTCTCTCTCCTCTTCGGTCAGCCGGGAGCGGTCTCCGCGCAGGGAGGGATAGTAGAAGGAGGCAGCAAGAGTGCAAAGTGAATTCTTGTTTCTATCTGCAACTAGTAATGGAGCATGACTTGGCAATAGGCTGTCACTTGTTGCTGGGGCTAGGAACAATTCTGCTTTTGCCTAGCTGTAAAGTTGCAATTCTAGAAGAGAGTTAGCTGCAAGAAAAGGCTGCAGGTACATCTCTAAGCAGCAGACTAGGTAGGATAGTGACTTTATGTAAATATGAAGAGTACATAAAAGAAGGGTTTTAATTTCACAAGTGTGTTCACTTTAAAAAAAATTAGTCTATAATTACGTGGATAATAAAATGTTCAAAAATAGATATTTTTTCGTGGGTATAGATGCAGTATAGCAATCTATTGTAGACTGCTAAATAGCAGTTTCAGTAGCTGTTAAGGTTGTATTTGTGAAGCACTCTACCTCACATTTTCTTCTTGAAAGCAAATTTCCTGATGGGAGGGGGTTTGAGCTTTTTCTTGGTCTTGCATTAGGGGTTTGGAAAGAGAAATGCAATTTAGAAAATGAAAAGGGAAGATGCCAATGTGTAGGAATAGGAATAATACAAATGTGGTTTCTAGACACTTATTTCCAGATAATGGAAATTACACACAATTTGTTGCAAGTCAGAGTTTAGAAGTCTTCAGGAATGAGACTCCTAGTCTTTTTTCTTATAATAATAATAATAATAAAGTTTAAAGAAAGTTATACCTGACCGTTAAGCACCTGAAAGTCTGGGAATGCCAAAGTTAAGATTGCAATGCAAATTTCACTCTGTTTCTTTGTGTGCACGTGTTTACAATACAGATTGTAATTCTATGATCACATACTCAAATAATAGTATATATTTTTCCCTACAACCTTAGATGCACATGTAGCATCTTATGCCAGACAAGAGTCCATTAAAAGTACATAGGAAAAGTACACAATAACCCATAGTCAGACCATATATTACATATTTTGTATACAACTATCATGAAAATTTTGCTGGACCATATAGGCCACCTAATTTAGTAGCTAAAGAGGTGTGGGCACACAGAGCGGGAGGGGAGGAAGAAAGACATGCAGAAGAAGATCATGAATGAAGGGCAGAGATGATGGACAAGTAGGAAGGTTTTAATGTCTGATCACTCTGTAGTAGATCAGGTTCCTTTTGTTTACTTTTCACATGCTGACTAGAGACATGGTTTATCAGTCATCACAAAATCCCTCCTGATTGAAGAAGCTGGGGTGGTGTAGAGAGAACGGTGAGAAATATATTTTTATGAACAAGACAGTGAGCCAGAGGGCAAACCAATGAAGTAAACCACTTGGAATCATTGTAAAGAAAAGGAAACAGATGGCAGTGGGCAGAGTGTATCACCAGCAGTACAGATAACAACTGGACCAAAATAGTCTTTGAATTGACACGAAAGCTGTAAAGCACAATGGGGCAGATAAACTATCCAGCAATGAAATTGCTGTGCAGAGCAGATAAGAGTATCTCGCTTGTCCTAAGGAAGTATGTGCTTGACATGGGAACAACAGACGTTATAGCTTGAGAGTGTCTGAAGTTACTATCCAGAGATGAGTTTTTACAGCTGGATCTATTATGAGGGTTAATGGATGGCAATGGTATTTGCTTTTTTCCTGTACGTAAGGTTACTGTACATGCTTGACTATCAAAAATGAGAGAATCGTTATGTAATCAGTTAACTGCAGTGCTACAATTATGCTTTTATAGAGTACATCAAGGTATTGTACTGAACCAACCTTTAATTGACTTTAGCAATTGACGAAACATTATGCTATATCATTATATGATGAGATAATACATATGCTTTGGGCTCAGTTCATGACTAGTAATAATACTAATTCTTAGGATTCATGCCGCTGTCTGTGATCAGAACACTGTGCAAAGATCCTAACACCAATCCTATGAAGTATGTAACTATATATTATCCATGCTATCAATAAGAAACTGAAGCCCAGGGCAGATCTGTTGCAGGCACAAAGATAACACACAAGAAGGTGGGCATCTTGATTATTTTGAAAAGAACAAAAACAATAATCAATGGATTGGTCAAAATTAAGGCTATGTTTTAGTCACAGGTATTTTTAGTAAATGTCATGGAGAGGTCACAAACCATGAATTTTTGTTTACTACCTGTGACCTGTCCATCACTTGTACTGTATAGCCTCCTAAATGTTTGTGGGGGAGGGGGCGGCCCGGGGGTGCTGTGGGTGCTCAAGTGTGGCTGGCAGCCCGGGACCCCCGCTGGTGCTGGGGGGGAGGAGTCGGTGGGGTTGGCAGGCTCCCTACCCTAACCCAGCTACGTATGGCCCCCTGGAAGCGGCAATATGTGTCCCTCCCTCATCTCCTAGGTGGTCCACACGCTGCCTCTGCACCGAGCACTGGCTCCGCAGCTCTCATTGGCCCCAGTTCCTGGCCAATGGGAGCTGCAGGGACAGTGTCTGCAGCCTCTGCCTAGGAGCTGAGGGAGGGACATGTTGCCACTTCCAGGGAGCCCCCCAAGGTAAGTGCCGCCCTGAGCCCCCTCCCATACCCAAAGTCCTGCTGCTGCTGGGGATGGGGGTGCGGTAGCCAGAGACTGCCCGAGCAGCGGCTGGTCCAGGGGCTGCCTGAGCTGCTCGGGTGGCCCCCAGGCCAGCCGTACCAGCTGCTGCAGAAGTCCCGGAAAGTCACAGAATCCTTGACCTCCGTGACAAACTTGCAGCCTTAGTCATAATGCATAGAAGAAGTCTGTTGTGTGTAAAAAGCTTCACCTTCTGGCTCATCCTAAATATTAAAGGAATATCTATTGAAAGGAAAGCTACCCGGTTTATGAAGAGGCTGCACATGGTTATTCTGTGTACCTGTTTTACACAGGTTGTGTTTAACTAAGGCTTTCCTGCATTAGGTTAAAACTAGTTAAAATCCACTGTGAAAATGGCTGGTTAATACCACTGTGTATGGTATTAAAAACTGTTTCTGGAGGGTGTGAGCAGACCCTCAATATCTCCCTTACTCACTAGGATCTCATCCATGGGAGCACATAGCTTCAGAGGTAGTTCCATTTTAAATATCACGCTGTTTCATCTGCTAAAAATGAACCATTATATTGTTTAACACCGGTCCACTAAAACATAAGTCTCTGACATGCTAATCTTCATATCGTGAGCAATGTGAGCCTCCAGTGCTGGTACCCACACAGGAAGTTTAAGGATGAGTTTCATGAAGAAGACTGAATTAGTGTGTCTTCATAATTTCCTCTTTTACTGTTACCTTTCTTATTACTTTAGGTCCTGCCATTCGGTAGCTTACAACTCTTCTTTAGACAGTTATGTTCTTAGTAATTTCTCATGCTTTATAGTTACATATTGGTATTTATTAATCAACCACATGGAAAGAGCCCAAAATAATTTCACTCATTCATAACATGTGCCAGATCAGTAGCACAGAATCACTGATCTGTTTCTAGAAGGGGTCCTATGTTTCTCCTGTCCCCGAAACACACACACAATCAAATGTAAAACAAACCACTGCACAAAATAAAATCTACAAAGTTTGGATATCATTTGGGGGTAGTTTTTGTGGCACTTTGAAGAAAAACCTTGTTTTGGCAACATCTGTCAAATTCATTCCCAGGGGTGGGAAATGAAGAGGCAAAAATCTCTTTTAATTAGTGCTTCAGTTATCAGGAAAGAATTGCCATACCAGGGAGAACCTGTAATTAGTAACAACACAGCCTGTCTGGAAAATCTAATTGGAGGTAAGACAAAGCAAAGTTGATTCTCAAGACTCCTTGGTGCTTAGAAAAGCTGTAATTGATGCAAATGAGGAAAGTCCATTGAGAGATGAAGTCCTTTGGAAGATAGAAACTAAAGATTATTGGATTTGGACCTATTGAAGCAAAGTATCTTATCTGTCTATGAATTTGCTGAATTTTTGTGCTCTTTAAAGAGGGATTAATAGCACTGGCTAGAGAGGCAGGTCAAGCGTGAATAGTCTCTGTGTAGATTTCAACACCTTTTTAAACATGCATCTCAGCCTTTGCTATCCCACCCTTTCCCAGATGGGAGAAGCTGCCTCATTGTGCCAAACTCTGCGGTTTTATGACTAGAGATTAAGAATAACATTTTCAAAAGTGTCTAAATAGCCTTTTCAGAAGTGATATAGACAGTTAGATACCTAACTTTCAAATGGGTCTTAAACTCCTAAATCACATAGGTGCATTTGAGAATTTACCCTTAATTCCCCATGTTCGTTTCATTTGTGATTTAAATGGGTTTCGGAATGTGAGATTACAGCATCCCAACCCACCACCACCACTGAATTTCTGTTTTACATTTTTCAAAAAGGCAGGAACAGTCTAACCACTAGTTGTCTCTCGCTTTCTAGCGGTTGTAAATGAGTCTGGTGCTTCAGTGCTCTTAAGGGAGGAGTTGGGAGAGGAAATCTAAGAAATAGAAAAGATCCTGGCTGATAACATCTAAAACATGCCTGACTTGATGTGACTTTGATTCTCCGCTTGCCCCAATAGCTATTGAATTAGGATGCTTCATATACTAATCTATAAACTGAATTTAGAGGAACAAGAACGAGAGAACACAAGAGTCTCTGTGGAATTAGGAAAATTTGTGGTGGCAGAAACTGCAGTTTGATTAGTCATCTGGGCATTCGTACAGTATTTTTTCCACGTTAAAACAACCATGGAATGCTGGTATAAGTTTGCTGTTTCAATTGTGTAGGATCAATATTGCTAATAGAGATGAGCCAAATCAAAATATCAGATCCAAGTTTGCAGGCCAAAGACCCCCATATTTGGTAAGATTCAAATACCGATAGATATTTTAACCCCCTTACATTTGAGTGTCCAAATCTGCAGTTTTGGTTTGGGTCTATCTCAGATTCCTGGCTAAACAAGCAGGAACTAGGTTCATCTTCAGGATACTTTCTTTAGGTCCAAATAACGGTATTTCCTGCTTAGTTTTCATTGTTGCCTTGCATAGTGGAATCCCTCCAACTGATGTTAGTGTGTCTGTTGTTGCTGGGTGCTGACACTGATGTTTCCTCTGTATATCTGTTTAAACTCTTTTTCATAAAATTTGTCTGTTTTTTGGTTTATGGAACTTCAAAATGAAAGCACGCTTAGGAAATTTTGCATTTTTTAGACAAAATTATGCTTCAGTCAGTTGTCTGGATGTTTGCAAAGCCACTTCTGCTCCACAGATTCACACTTGTGCATTCCAGAATGTTGCAGGAGAGGAGAGAGATGATGGGAATGAAGCAGAAGTGGCTTTCCCACTTCTGTCATTGTCACTGGCATTAATACTGCTATATGCTAATGGAATTTAGCTATACTTAGGGCCCCGAATACTATATGCTGCATCAGACCTACCTTATATAACAAGGCCTTCTGATTTACGCAGTGGAACTACTCTGAATTATGGCCCTGATTCAGTAAAGCACCTGAAGCATGGGAGAGGCAGTGTGGCACAGGGGATAGGGCATTGGACTGGGATTTGGGAGTCTGGGGTTCTGTTCCCAGCTGCAACACTGACCTGCTGTGTGACCTTGGGCAAGTCACTTCACTGCTCTGTGCCACACTTTCTCCTCCTACCCTTTATCTACTTAGACTGTAAGCTTTTTGGAGCAGGGACTGCCCTTCACTAAGTGTTTGGTTTGCTCAGTGCCAGCTACAATGTGGTGTCTCTCAATTAGGGTCTCTAGGTACTACAGTAATACATAGAATTGATAATAGTTAAGCATGTGCTTAAATCATCACTATCCTGTAAGGCACTTAAGCATTGATTAACTTTAAGCACATGCTTACATTCTATTGCAGTCAATGAGAATTATGCAGCAATGTTAGCTAGTTGTGAAATCATTCAGTATAAATAAAATTAATGAGGAGCTGTATGCTGCATCTCCCCATCCTTGGCAATAAAATTCAAACAGTTCACCGCACAATTAAAATATTAAATTTGTTGGGGGCGGGGCGGGGAGAATGGCCACAAATCATAAGGGGTCCTGGGGCAAGTAAGCTAAATGCTTATCAGGAGCTCCTACAGTAGCAGTTCTGCATAGCAAGTGCCTACCCCTCCCTCATAGCTCTGAAGTCAAGGAAATGGTGGTCCATTTCTGCAGGAGGGGAGCTTATTCTGTGGTTGGCTGGGTGAGCAATGCCTATGTCCATGTGTGGAGGGCTGAAACACTGTGCTTGGGGAAGCAGTCAGAGGCTTGCAGGGACAGACTAAGCCTGGAGGACTGAGACTGCCACTGCTGGAAGGCTTAGGAGCTCCACAAAGCAGCTAGCTTCCTCACTCTGAGGGCTTGGCTACACTTGCAAGTTAGAGCGCATTAAATCTGCCCTGGGTGCCCTAACTCCCGAAGTGTCCACACTGGCAATGCACTTAGAGCGCCTGGACTCTGCAGCGGGAGCGCTCCTGATAATCTTCCTCCACAAGAAGCATAAAGCTTGCTGTGCCCCGGCTGAAATGCCCAGGTGTCATTGTGGACGACGTGTTGCATTACTGCGCTGTGATTGGCCTCCGGAAACATCCCATAATTCCCTGAAGTCAAGTGGCCACTCTTGTAATTGTTTTGAACTCAGCTGCAGGCATGCAGATATCCTCTTTCAGAGCTCTGTTTCTGACAGCCAACATGTTTATCTGCTCCGGGACAAAGCAAACCATTAGAGTGTGAGTGTGTGAGAGAGGGATGGGGGGATCTGCTGCTGTCTGAACTTACAAGAGAGCATGCTGACACGCTCTCTGCCCCCCAAAACACACTATCTCTCCCCCCACATACACAGTCCCTGTCACACACACACCCCCCATTTGAAAAGCACGCTGCAGCCACTTGCACACTGGGATAGCTACCACAATGCATTGCTCTCTGTGGCGTTGCAAGAACTGCTAATGTGGCCATGCCACTGTGCATGCAGCTGACAGTGTAATGTCACACGGCAGCGTTTTCCCTTCTGCGATCTCCGAAGGCTGGTTTAACTCCCAGCGCTCTACATCTGCAAGTGTAGCCAAGCTCTGAGTTCCTCCACTGCATTTCCTTTCACCACCTTGTCAATTAGACCAGGGGTCTCAAATTCAATTTACCTTAGAGCCAATGCCAGTCCTCAAATCCTCCCAGCGGGCCAATCATGTCACTGAAGAAGGTGTTCAGAAAAGAAAATGTTGATATTGTATTTTTTATTTCGAATTTCTTCACAATAATAAAACTGTCATGCAACTTTACACAATTCTTCGCTTGCCAGAGAGTTTTTAGTGTTTGCCAGACACCTGGCAACACTTCAGTTCTGTCAGTTTGTTGATGTTTGGCCTCAGTGACTGAGCAGTTGAAACCTTCTTCAGGATTGCAGCAAGGTGGGCATCAGATAGTTGTGTTCGGTATTTAGGCTTGTTTATATTCATTGTGGGGTTAAAAAGGGACGCTGCCTTCATGGCTGACTCTGCCCGGCGACTAGTGATGGTATCTCTGTCCCTCTCCCCCAGCCAATGGGAGCTGTGGGGGGTGGCACCTGCAGTAGACCTTGCTGGCAGTGTGTCTGCATGAGTGTCTCTTCTGCGGGCCGCACTGGGGAGGTTCTCAGGCTGCAGATGGCCCACAGGCTGGGACTTTGAGACCCCTGAATTAGACTATTGAATTTTGCCAGGCCTGCCAATTCTTGCACATTACTGAGCTGTTAACTCCCATGTCCTCCCTGCTCACCGCTGCTAGCTTTTCCCACCCATTCAAGCACTTTCATGCTTTCACCCATTCTATCCATTTTGGAGAAGATCCTCCAAAAATGAGCATTGCTATCCTCCAGATTCCTCTATAAATCTCACCTGGGTTGCGATGCCTACAACTATCTCGACAATGGTTAGGCATTTGGTGCTGATACTGGTGCCTATTGTGGTGGTTTCACCTTTTACCCTGTCTCTCTCTCCTACCCGACCATTATTGTCTTATATGTGACCTTTGTCCACCCATTATGTATATCAGGGGTGGGCAAACTTTTTGGCTTGAGGGCCACATCGGGGTTGCAAAACTGTATGAAGGGCCGGGTAGGGAAGGCTGTGCCCCCCAAACAACCTGCCCCCTGCCCCCTAACTGCCCCCTCCCACTTCCCGTCCCCCTCAGAACCCCTGATCCATCCAAACCATCACCCTTGCTCCTTGTCCCCTGACTGCCCCCTCCCAGGACTCCGTGCCCCTAACCGCCCCCCGGGACCCCACCCCCATCCAACCCCCCCTGCTCCCTGTCCCCTGACTGCCCAACACCTATCCACACCCCTGTTCCCTGGGACTCCCATGCCTATCCAACCCCCCCCCCCTTTTCCCCGTCCCCTGACCGAACCCTGCCCAGAACCTCTGCCCTCTGCTCCCTGTCCCCTGACTGCCCCCTGCAACCCCCTGCCCCTTATCCAACACCCCCCTGCCCCTTACCACGCTGCTCAGAGCAGAAGGAGCTCGCAGCCACGCCACCGTGCTGCCCTGCAGAAGTGGCAGACCACTGGCGGCATGGTGATCTGAGGCTGCAGGGGATGGGGAACAGCAGGGGAGGGGCCTGGGGCTAGCGTCCCCGGCCGGGAGCTCAGGGGCCAGACAGGATGGTCCCGCAGGCCAGATGTGGCCTGCAGGCCATAGTTTGCCCACCTCTGATGTGTATAATAGAGAGTGTGTATTGTGGGGCAGGAGCTGTCTTGTTTATATGTATACAGTGCCTAGTACAGTGGAGCCTTAATCAGGGCTTCTCTGTATTACCATAATATAAACAATCAGAATAATTATCTTTCCCTGTTTTGCAGCTAAGCTATCCAGGAGCAGGGTTCCATTCCTATAGAAATTAGGAGTTAGGGTCCCCCCACCACCTTACACAGTTCCTTAGACAACGTTTCAGCCCCGTCTGCTGCACTGTCTGAGGGAAGATCCTTAGTGGTGAAGGATCTCCCTCTCCCTGCCCCTTGTGCCCTCTTATAAGCAGTAGGGGGAAAGCAGGTGCAAGAGACCCATTGAACTCCTGTGGGGAAAACACAGGAAAACTGGATAAGGAAGGCAAAATTGGCAGGTGGACAAGCTAAGTAGTGGGAAGAGGAGGAAAAAATGACAATTTTTGTGGATTTATTTAGTGTAAAGAGCCTTGCATGACAGCTTATCAAAACGATGCATCGTGGTCTGATGCGTTGTCGTACTGCAGTAGACATGCAGTTCTAAATGCCCCTCAGTGTTCCTATTAAGTTATTAAATATCATTGCTCCTGTACTATAGATGGGGGAACTGAGGCTGAATTGTCTGATGTGCCCAAATCAATCAACGTTAATGTCAGAAGCAGGATCACCTGAACCACTAGACTTCAGGGTCCCAGGCAGATCCCCTAGCCAGAATTTTCAAACTTGATTGCTTAAAGTTAGACATCTGAATAAGCTACCTGAGTTTCAAAGGTGCGGAACACCTGCAGTTACTGTTGACGCAATCAGAAGGAATGGGTGCTAGGCACCTATGAAAACCAGGCTAATTACGTTGTCTGCCTCAACACACTAGAGCTAAAAAAAATTGTTCTTAGCCCCGAAAAAGAGGGTCCAGAAAAAGCAAAAATGTGAAATCTACCAAAGCTAATATTTTTGCATTCAGACTTTGTATTTAACTGCTTGTTCCCCAGCTCAAACACCCAAAAGCCCACACAGTTGATGGATTTTTTTAATTCATCCTTTCTGTGCTAGTGATGTTTTCATACTTGAATTACTCAGAGTGGAACTCATTTTAACAGTGAAAATTCCACTTTCACCTGATCCACCGTGCAAGGGGATAAGTGGTAAAAATGAGGCAACAGTCTGTTTTGGTGCCAGATCCGGTACTTAGTCAGGTGACAATACTATCAGGTGACTAGTCAGAAATCCTGTCTCAGTACTGTTTGAAAGAATGTGTCCAGGGGCTTGGAAATGGTGTGAGCAACAGAACATTAGTTAAGTATTACTTCGTTTGATTGCTGCTTGGAATGTGCCTCCACTATCCGTGTCTGCAAGCTACTGCTCAGCACTTCTCGCTGGAGGATAATTGCACCAAGGAAACACACGGTCCATGCTCTTCCTTCAGGTAAAAAACTTGGGAGAGAACAGTAACTAAAGAAAGATGTCGAGGGTTAATTCAGTAACTGCTGTTCCTCATCCATAACATTCTCTGTATCTGTAATGATCAGAGCCAAGCCTCGCTGTTTGCATGTTCCAGTTGAGATGAATACTTTCTGTGACGGAGGAATAAACCTGTTTAGACAATAGATTTACTGTGTGCACCAGTCTGTTGCAGTCCTTTCTGTGCAATAAAGTGTCTTAAATGATTACTTGATAAAGGAATCCAACTTCTTTCATGACTGGAAAAAACCCTCAGTTTTAAAAGAAGTGCTGTTTGTGACCTGGTCAGTGAAGGAATCTGCAATGCACCAGTCTGGGTTAAATCTGTGCATTGAGCTAATGGTATACTTAAGAAAGGGGCAGATGTTTTGAAGAAATAGGCTTACCATGCCTTCTAGCTGGACAATATGCTGAAGAGGACTTTGCCTGTGAGGAATATCCTTGTGAAAGCGAAGGTGGGGAGTTGCAGCATGGAGCTTCCCATGTCTATATTCCATGAATGTGGATATTCTGTCTTGATGAAAGACTTTTCCTAACAGACTTGTCTTTCTGTGCCTTATTGGCATGTGCAAAATGTACATCTCCAGTTAGCTAACAACATGTCTGGTTGGGGAGTAAAAAATGGGAGCTTCAGCTTTGGTTCTGTCAAATTGGCGTGTGCATGTGTGGGAGAGAGTGAGAGCACGGGCATGCATGCAGTATGTCTGACACAGAGAGATCCGGATGAGCTGATGTCTTGATTTGATTTTCATAGCTCTTAATGGCTGCCTGAGGTGCAAATGACATTCAGAATCTGTTTTATACAGACCAAGGATCTAAAAGAATTGATACATTACTTTTTGGTATTTTTTTTTTTAATTAGCATCTTCTAAGTGTGTATGTTAAACAAACCATATATGCCAAAAATGTAATAAACCTGGATTGAGAGATCTCCAATAGATGCAATATAAATTCTAATGAAATCTAAGCACTAAGCACAATTCTACATTTCTGTGTGTGAATTTTAACAACACTGAACTGAGAGAATTGACTACCACCACATATACTACAGGAGGGTATTGTGCAAATATAGCCACAAGGCTTTTCTATTGTACTTCAGCTCTGACCTGCAACAATATTAGTAACACTCCACAATACATAAACCTTTCCAGAGCTGAGACTGCAAAACTCCGAGGTTAGTTTAGTGACACGAAGAAGGGTCTGCTGAAGTCTAGACAGAGCACCCAACTTTTGGTGTAGCCCATATTTGAATCCAAGAGTGAAAGTCAGGTGCACTGATTCACTGTCATTTATTGCTGTGATTATTAGCAGTAAGTAGTTGAATTGCAGTTATTTACAAGGAAGTTAATTAAACCTTATTGACTTTTTAATTGTAATTTCTTGTTTTTAGAAAATATTAAATTTGTAGAGCACGTTTTAGTCCCAAAATGCTTTACAAATTATATTCCATTGAAACGCAGTAACTCTTGGTATGGATGGCAGTATGAAATTGCTGTGCAGCACAAGGCCAGCACTTGTCTGATGCAAAATGTGTCCTGGTATTTTTGGGGTCTGCGGAAAGAGACAAAACTTTGGGTTTTTTCCCTCAAATCTCATTTGAAATCTGAACTGTACAGAATGCAGTTTGCCTGCCTCAGAATGATGAAGAACTGAGGCAACCATGCAAGGATTAGAACTGTGCCTTCTGGGAGGCTGTATATTTTAAACATAATGCTTAGACCTCTAAGACATCCCCTCTGGCATTTGGAGCTATTCATATATAGAAAATTGCTACGCTTCTGTATTTTTCATCCAATATAACTCAAGTAAAGGCGGATGACTTTTTTGTTTGTTTTTTAAATGCTGCGGCCATAATCCTTATACACCAAATGCCAGATTATGGCAGGGAGCAAATTTATCTGGTTAAATCTTAAACCTCAGTAGAGCAGGAATTAATAGTAATATGAATACATAATCGTAACACTTTGATATGCTGTGCACATAATCCATGTTTGTTTTTTTTCTTGGAAATGTGTTACTACACCTTTCTGAAAGAAATCCCTGTAAAAGATTGTAAAGTTTATAAGAGTGGCCAGTGTTTGTCTTGCATCTACAGTGAGAAACAGAGATGCTAGTTGCCAAGAGAGGGAAGCTGCATGACTCCTTGGGGTGGGCAGGTTTTTGGCCTGTTATGTAAACAAGCTACTGATCTGAAGAAAGCTCTTATTAATTACGGTGCAGGGTTCCTCTGATATATACAACCCTCTGCATCATGTGTGAATTTGCTGTGACTTGTTCAATTTTGTGCATACTTTTCTGTATTTATGTTCTTGCTGCAGAAGCCTGCTTATATTTACCTTGTTTGTGCACACTTATGAAGTTTTTTGACCGTGAATAACATGACACCTGATGGAAAACTAACTGTAAATGTCACCTTTTATGCAGATCTCCTGTCCCAAGGATGACACCAACCGTTGTCTTAACTTTTCCAGTTTAGACAAGGCTTAACTTGTTAACAAAATTTATTTAAAAATCAGTGTACTTGAACTCATTCAAACCCCTAATGTAAGACCTACTACAGAACCCAGTTTATCCAATCTAAATGGGAGTGTGACCAGGGCCACATTGATTAATCAAAAATTCAGATAATCACGAGAATGGGAAAGTGCGAGGCTTCAGTGCCATCTAGTGGCCACAGGAGAGTGCACCCACTTCTGGACCTGTGTGCTCTGAAAGCCGGATAATGGAGGGTCGGCTAAACAGGGTTCTACTGTACTTACACCTGTTTAACCATTGCTGATATCGATTTAGCTAAAGTGATAACTTACCAATGCAAGTATAGGTTTAATTGGTTTAAGTGCATTAATTATAGCTATACACCAATTTAACTAAACTGATTTTAGAATTGATTTAATTTCATTGTCTATACTAGATATGTGCTCCAAAGACTTAAGTTCCTTATCCTGTGCTAGATGCCCACTGGATTAGTAGCCCATCCATTTCTACTACATTCAGTTAAGATGCCTTTGTGATCTTTTTATAAATAGAGTTTGAAAAATTTGCCCAATACTAAATATTCTGGAGGCTAAGGATATAGCTACACTGCAAAAAAGACCCGCAATAGCAAGCCTCAGAGCCTGGGTCAGCTGATTCAGGGTCATGCTATGGGGCTAAAAAAAAACAGTGTAGATGTATGGGCTTGGATTGCGTGACGTAGTTATGCCGATGTAAGTGTGTAGTGTAGACCTAGCATCAGATAGTTACTAGACTTATTTCAGCAAGAATATAGGCTATTTTGATAACTTATTACCTTTACTGTAACTGATGGCTCTTTTATACTACAGGGGAAGAGGAAGGAATTATACTTGCTCTGATTAGATCAGCAAAGTATTTGAATATTTACATTTGAAGAACATTCACATTTTTGATAGAGGTATCTGCAGGTGGTACTAATGAAGTCAAGAGCAGACAGGCCCCTGAAAATTTCTGCTTTGTAACTTTCTTTTCTTCCCTGCTACTCTGTTTGTACAGTAACTCCTCACTTAAAGTCGTCCTGGTTAACATTGTTTCGTTGTTACGTTGCTGATCAATTAGAGAACATGCTTGTTTAAAGTTGCTCAGTGCTCCCTTATAAAGTTGTTTGTCAGTTGCCTGTTTTGTCCACTGCTTGCAGGAAGAGCAGCCCATTGGAGCTAGCTGGTTGGGGCTTGGAACCAGGGTGGACCTGCAGCCCCGCATCAGCTCCCCACTCCCCTAAGTTCCCTGTGCGGCAGCTGTCCACCAGGCTATCAATTACTGGGCTGTTTAGCTGTCCCTCCCTCCAATGCCATGCGCTGCTTCTGCCCTCTGCCTTGGAGCTGCTCCTGGGAGCCTCCTGCTTGCTGTGCGGGGATGTGGGGGAGGGGGAAAGAGGGGTGCTAATGTCAGAGTGTACCTCTTCCCCCTGCTCCTTTACCCCATCACACCACAGAACAGGTGGGGCACATGACAGGGCTCAGGACAGAGGGAGCTTGCTGGCAGCAGCTGCAGTCCCAGCTTGCTGATCTACTTAAAAGGGCAGTGAACATAAGAGTGGCGTCAGTGTATTTAAAGGGGCAATGCATCCATCTCTCGCTATGTGTCTCTATCTCTCTCTGCCATGCTGTCTCCCCTCCCTCCATTCGTTCTGCCTTGTAGAGTGTGAGGCTAACACAGCAATGTGTTAAACCTTGAGGGCTCAGCCCAGTACTCGTTCATCATTTAGCAGTAAGGCATTCCCTGGGAAATATCCCACCCTCTGACTTCACCACCTCAATCAAGCTTCACAATCATCATTGCTGTGTACAGTATTAAATTGTTTGTTTAAAATGTATAGTGTGTGTGTGTGAGATGTCTTTTGTCTGAAAAAAATTTCCCTGGAACCTAACCCTCCCCTCCCCCCATTTACATTAATTCTTATGGGGAAATTGGATTTGCTTAACATCGTTTTGCTTCAAGTCGCATTTTTCAGGAACATAACTACAATGTTAAGCGAGGAGTTACTGTATCACTTGCAAGGGTGGCACACTGCAGCTAATTCTCTTCAATTTGGAAAGATCTGGATTGTTTCTGAAATCTGATGTGAGAGGTTCACCTTTTGACTAGGGTCTCACTCTGCCAGTTGGGTAAGACACCTGCTTTTATGACCACGAGCTAAAGAGCAGCATTAATGGGCATCTTTGGCTGGCTTTAGGGAGTCTCACAATATCGGAGGATATCTCTGTTCCTGACATTAGTGAAACATACCAAGAAGGCTCTAAGAACAAGCCATGGCTTTGCATGGCATTTCTGAACAAGTGGGTGAATGCTAAGTTTGAATAATTCTATACAGAGAAAATGCTGTTATTTCCCAGGCCGTGGGCTGTCAGGAATGTTGTGGGAAGAAGAGGCTCCACATTGTGTCATGATAACTGAGAATCATGGGTTGGGAGGCATCCTGACCAGTACATTCATGGGGTTATAGATTAGATATAAGCAACAAAGCCACATTAGAGTGTGTATCGGTGCTTTGACAACTGCCCAAGGAAATGCACCAGTAAGCAAATGCTGCACCTCCTGACATGACACATTGTTTTTCACAGTATATTTTAAAAAGTAGAAGATCACTTAGTCCATTAAAAATATACCAGACGCCTACTAGTCAGAGATATATATTAAAGAAGAGTTTGTCTGCTCCTCTAGAAAAACTGATAGGCAACACCCTGATGTTAAACCTAGTCTTCCTGCTACCATAGGCTCCTGGGAAGGGGGAGAGAGCTGGACTTACTGCCTTACTGCCTATGATCGTATGACTTACGATCATATTTGAAACTTCATTTTTCATATATCTCTGGCTAGTAGGTGGGTGTTAAATTTGAAGCTCCAAGCCCTCTAGCTGTTTGAGAAGAGGAAGATCTTTTTTAATTTCTTCTCCCCTATCTGGAGTCTTCTGAAGGCTGCATGTGAGAAGGGTTTCTGCTACTCCTCTACCCTTCTCCCTGTGCCTTCTGAATGCTGTGATGGGAAGAGGTCTCTGTTGCACTCTCCCTGCGTTTGTTCCCCTGTGAATAGCTCCAGTGCCTTTTCTCTGCTGCTGCTGCTTATGGCTCTCAAGCAACACAAAATTGACAGTTCTTGACAATTTCATTTGCTGCCTTCATGGTTCCGAATAGAAGCTATGAAACTGTCCACGGTGTTAGTGACGTCACTGCCACTGATTTGGGAAAGTTTTGAGCAGCAGCAGAGGCACTGAAGCTGTTAGTGTGTGGACCTAGGCAGACAACCCTCTGTTCAAATTTGGAACGTTACTTTCACAATCATAAAGAGTACAACTTTAACTGAATCCATTGAAAGCCTATATTCTCCAGAAATTGTTAGTGCTCCCAAAGTTGCTAAGGAACGCTGGCTGCCTGTGAGTGGAAAAGTGGATTTCTCAAGCTCTGTCATAGAAAGAGAAATCAGAATTCTTTGAAACAGAAGGGGTCACTTTCAATAACTGGCTTTAGCAATAGCTGTGATAGAAAAATGAGTGGAAGCACTAAAGTGATAGCAGATGGGCTGGTAGCACTTAAATACCTGTTTTTGGATGCCTCTTTTTTCTGAGTGTGCCTGCATACAAAAACAGCATTAAATAAAGTGCATCTTTAAGGGAAGTTTGGGGGCAATTCAAGGCACTATCCTGCAGAAGGCTAGGTTGGTGCATAATGATGTCAGGTTTTTTCCTCCACATTTTAGAGGTCCCGACATTCTCTGGGAGATGGGGCATAATGGGAATTTCAACAAAAAGGCAAAACCCAATGCCATAGTTCAAATTCACATAGGTTACACCATCAATCACTGGGTTGTTTTTGTGTAAATGTCAGATGCCTTCATGATCCTTGGATGAGAGCGAGCTTGTTACAAGGACTTTGCAGATTGCATTTCAAGTTCCTGAAAAAGACTGCTTGGATACCACATTTGCTCCCTCTTCCCCTAAGCACTCTCCCTGCTTGTACATCAGCCACCACTTATGGTTCCTTTCCTGCTCTGCCTGATGTCAGCCTTGAGAAGGCTTTTAGATTATGGCACAATGGGAGAGGGCTGTCAATCTATTAAATATCTTAAAGTTAAATAGAAAAGAAATCTGTTTGAGACAGCGCTTAGCAATTTCACTGTGGATGTTTAAAGAAATATTTTGACTTGTATAGGGAACTTAATATACTGTGCTTCTCCAGTCTTTGAAACAAGATTTACTCTTCTTTTTTATATTTGGCTTAAATTCAATCTTAGTAGTATACTTTATTCTTTCCATTTTCTCTCACTGGAATTGGGTAGAATTTTAGAACACTCCAAGTAGCTGTGTATAGTTTGACATTTTTTAATCCCTCCTCCAGTCCAGCCATCCTCACTACATACTTTGGGGGTCTATTTCCATTAAGTAGAATCAGACAGTTCCTTTGGCATTTCAAGAATCTAAATTTCTTCATGGCAGGTATAGCAGTATCGTGGCTGATAAAGCCAGTTCTCTGACAACTCATCAGATCCCTAGAAAACACTTCCATTTACGAAACAGCCAAGCCATGGTCTCAGGGGTATTAACCAATTTTCACAACTGGAACTGGAGTGTAAGCCCTCTGTTTCTAACCAGGCTGAGATGGAGGATTCCTGAATGATGTAAAGCAAGAATTGGAAATGTAACTGGATGAGACTTTAAAAGCCAATGTCCTGTCTACATAAATACTAAAATTCTGATGGCTCTTTAAAGAAGAACATGGATTTATCCCCGTGCTCTAGGCTTTATTGTTCCCTTCTTGCTGTTGTACAATGTTGTATGCACCAGTTGTTGTCTGCTGCTCTCCACCCCAGACATAGCTGCATTTCTTTCATGCTGAAGATACAGTTTGTAAAGTGTTTTTGGATCCTTCAACATAAAACATGCTATGTCATTATCAAACTGTTCATTTCAGTGTGGACAAGTGTGGAGAGAGAGAGGGAGATTACTGTTAGTTGACAAATTGCTTTTCTAAGGAATCCTATTAAACTGAGATTGTCCTGTCCTTCCACTTCCCCAGTAGTTAAGTATTTCTAGAACCAGGTCAACTCAATCTCTGTATAGGTGGGCTTGTTTACTTTTTTTATACCATTGTTAGTGTTGTCTTTTTTTATTTTTTTTTTTAACCTAAAGGCCTGTACTAGCCTGAACTATGTACCTAGTTCTTGGTTTCTGTGTGTGGTAGTTGGCTTTAATTTTTTACTTAATTTTAAAGGTGGGGACAGTAGTATTTTTCATTTCACAATGAGTTTGTCTGAACACACCATCAGCACGTTTTTCTCCCAAGAACTATCCTGTGGCTTTCATACATAGTTTTCATGTGAGCCTTAGCGGGGGGTGGGGTCATCAAAGCTTCTATTCCTACTGGGAAAAAATTGCCAGGGCGTGGGGGTTGTTGCATAAAAGGAGAAAGAAAAGACGCTTATCTGAAACAGAAGTAACACAGAGAAAAGGAAGAGGTATGTCACTAAGGAGAGAGGAATTAAAAAGGAAGAAGAGATCATGTTACAAACAAATGAACAAAACAGGAAAAACTTTGAACAAACTACAGAAGGTGGGAAAGAGCATGTGATCTGTTTACTATCAGCTGTTCATTAAATGGTAGCAATAGGCTAAGCAATTTTGTGTTTCTCTCTTTTCTATTCTCTTCTGCTCTGGTGCCCAGACTGGTGGCAGGTGGGATCTGCTGGGAATCAAACTGGATTTTTAAATTGATCAAACTTGACATGCTGTCCTCAGCAGTGGCATTATAATGTGTTAAAGGTATCATGCCAGCAGCAGGGACTGGAATGTGTGTTTTCCCCTTGCTTTCTCTGCATGTTAAAGAGAAGCTTTCATTCTCTGTTCTAGGGTAATGCTGCTGTACCTAGAAATCAAACTCTGCAATTTTAAAATAAACAAAAAAGATAGCAAGGAGAGATCTTTTATTTCAAACTTCACTATTGCTCTTTCAAAAGCCAGAAATCACACCCTGAGTAAAAAGCAATCCCAGTTCAGGCTCCAAGGAGATAAAATGTGCATTGTTTGTTTGAGGAAAATCGTCCAGGCTTGTTGGGAGTTGTATATTTTCCTGAGATGTAGAGGTAGTAGTATCTTTAAATATAAAATACAATTTTATGAGACTGACACTTAAAGTGGCAGCAGGTGAACTCTTTGCTCCCCTGGCTGATTTGGGTTTGTACTTTCTTGGTGTCAATCTAGTTTTTAATAGTTTGGACATTCTGTGATAGCCTCTTAAGTCAGCACTTCTTAGTTTTTATATAATTGATTTTAGACTTATAGATTTTTGAAACAGCTGCTTGAAACCAGTGGCTTTCATTAGTTTAATACATCTGTTATTTAACAGCAGACCTCTTTCCGCCCCCCTCGCCCCCCCCGGGCCCTGTGTGCTCATTGTCACTCTCACTCCACACACACACACCCCCCGCATCCCCCATGGGACAGGAAAATGAATTGTCTAACTGTCCCTGGTAGATTATGTTAGCTGTTAACAGGGGAGACTGCACCTGCCCGAATGCTGCAAGAGAAGGAAAGCAAGTGAAGGGCAGCTATTGTTTAACTGAAGCCAAGGAATTGGTAAACGGGCTTGGGTTTGACTGGCTTTGGCTCTGGCTTTTCTGCATTCCAAACTGTCTGAGGCAGAGAAAATAGAGAGTGAGCGGGGAGTATGCACAGAGCGTTCTGACTTTCTGGCTGTCATGCTGTCAGGATTATGGTAGAGGCACTAGGAGCATCACAGAATGCAGTTCACAGGTAAGATCCCTCATGATATTAACCACACGAGTCTGGAAACAGATCTCTGCTGTATTCCACTGAGGTTTAACTGGATGATAGGAGAATGGGTATTGTGTTAGAAATGTAACTATGAATGTAGTTAAGAACTAAAGCCTTGCTTTTCAGCCTTTCCTTGGTTCCTACTGTATACATACTTTTTGCATTACTTTATCAGTGTTGTACACAGCCGATATTTTCCCCAGAGATGTTCACATGTGTTTCATCTGGCAGGATGAATGCACAAGGGAGAGGGCAACGTGGCTATCTTTCTGCTCACCAATGCAGACACTAAGGGCAGTAATATCCCTCTGATACCCCATGTGGGAGAAGAGAAGTCAAGAACCAGGACATTTACATAACTAGTTTTAATGTTTAAAATAGTTGCTTGCTATGTGAATTCTTAGATTAAAGAAAAAAAAAAACCCAACTCCTCTCTAAAAGCCCTTACGTAATGAGGATAACTCAGGAAGAGCAACCTTCCAAGGAAAATTAGATTTATGGATAAGGGCAAATGTGCCTTTCTTTCTTTTTAAGAACACATTGAGTGACATTCTTAATGTGCTAGTAGCATCTGGCATTATATGTTGGAGTCCATATAAAATTTTGCAAACCTGTCTTCCTGTTCACTCAGAAGAGATGATAAATCAAAAGTATTCAGGAAACCCCACAGGTGGTTCATACAAGCAAGAGGCTTTTTCAAAAGAGTAAATTTTCCTACTGCTGTTTTGCTTTTCTGGCAACCTGTGTTTTAAAATATATTGTCATAAGATAGTAAGCTGGAAGCCTTCAGATTTTGTGGTGGTCGATATTTTTAGACATATGCCACTGACTACAAAAATTAGTAAGTATTGTATGAAGCCAAGCACTGAAATCTCGGAATTAAATTTTGACCACCTTGGAGTTGTCTTTTAATGTGTATTGATTAGAGAGCAATCATTCAGTTATTTCCTGCTTAACCCCTTCACCAGAGACAGAACTACTAGTTTGCTCAGGCAGAATAACTTTGCATTGGGTCACCTTTAGCCAGTGTGAAGAAAAATATCCAGCAGCTGCTTGTGATTAGAGAATGAAAACATTCTACATTCATTTTTTCATATAGGTGTGGATTCCTTAAAACAAAACAAAAAGTTTCATAACCAGCTAACAGGGGAGGCTTACAGTAGATTTCATACTCCCTGCCTAGTTTCTTATGGATGATTACAGGAAGGTGGTTGAAAGGGGAATTTCCAGCCTTTTCCGAGGCCTTTTATCACATCAGTAACCCATTATTATAATTACAAGGAATAGGTTCAGTAGTGCTAGGAGCTCCAGAAGGTGGAGGCAGAGGACATTTGTATCCAGATGTTTTTTGTGCTCCCTAAGTTTAGCTGATGCTCTTTACAATTCTTTTGGAGCTCCCTGGGCAGGGGAGAAGCAGTACAATTCGATTGAAAGAACTGTTCAGGAAAGCTGCTGTCAAAATGATCTGCCTTTAAGTGCAGATGGCTCTTTACAGCGTATGGGGAGGAGTTTGTTTTGTTATCTGGATACAAGAGAAAGAAGGGCTGTCCTGTTGCAATGAGGCTTGACCTGCTCTTTCACATTTTCTAGTACCACAGTAGCTCTTACTATAGGACAACATGCAAGTGCATGAGTTAGAATTTTAATAGCAGCAAAGCCTTGTGCCAAAGTGCAGAAAACAAAAAGTATTACAATAAAACTTAAATCCAAAATTATAAAATATTAAAATACTTAAGTACAGATTTAAAAAGACATACTCCCGTAATCCACGTCTGATCACTATGCTACTTGCCTTTTCCTTATTTTAGCAGCTGACCAAGCAAAGAGGGCAACTGCTTGGATTACAGATACACTGTCAGCTCGTAACAAACATTCTGTTTTCTGAGAAGTCAAGAAAAAGGAATCTGGGACAAAAATATGGAAAGCCATTTTGACGTCAAATGGCAATACAAATGACTATGTAATAAATAATGGTGTAGATCTTCCACCTGCCCTAAACCAAATGGACAGAGGCGGTCATGTTTTTTGATGCCAGTTAATTGGCCTTCTAAGTAAGCTGTCTGCACAAATTGAAAACGGAGATCTGTAAAGGCCCTTCTAAGCATGTTATTAAACAAACTGTCTAGTTGTCTGGCATTGCCCATGAGTCTTTTTAAACAAGGGGGAACCAAAATGATGTATTTGAAGTAGAAACAACTGCCTTATCCAGTTGCTTATTAATATCCTCTATTCTCTACTTGACTAGGGATTTTACATTTTTAAACTTAAATCTAATAATTACCAATTTAAAAAACCTGGAGGATGCAAAGAATTTTGAATATATTCTAACTAAGGAAATTTGTATGTGAAAGTCCTGCTGAGCTGCACCTCTAAGCACAACCTTGCAAACCCGTGAGTGCATACTATGAATATGGAGCCAAAATTTAATATTACAGAGTTGCATTTTGGACAGGGTGTTAAACTTTCACTTCAGCTAATTACAAGTGCATTTATTGCCATGCAGGAGGGCTGTGGCCTTCAATGTAATTATCTGGAAGGACATTGTTCTTCTCGTACAGAGCCCCGGCAGGTTTTGCGAGGCACTCCAGCAAATGAAGGGTGGCCTCCATTTCTCATGGTCACAGACAAAGCTGCAAAATCTAGGGCCAGGTCCACCTGTAACTCCAGTCTCTCTGAATAATGAAACTGTAGAAGCAGTCTCTAGCTTTTGCTATTTGGGTTCTATACTTACCAGTTCCTCGAACTCTCCATCAGATGGGCATCGCAGCGTCTGCCATGGGTCATTTTACAATGAATATTGAATCAACATCATCTCAGCACGACAACCAAGTTAAGGATCTATTCGAGCTGTATCCTTTCCATACTGTTGTACAGCTGTGAAACATGGACACTATGCTGCTCAGACTGGTCAAAACTGGAGGCTTTCTACATAAAATGCCAACGTCGTATATGGGGCACAAAGTGGAATGACTTCATTTGTAATGCATATGTTTATGGTCACTCCGGTCTCCAGACGGTCAGGGCCATTGACCGCAGACGGCGTCTTATGCTTTTCGGACATGTCGCAAGAATGCCACAAGACATTCTGGCGAACGCTGTTCTCAGAGTGGCTTGTAACATTCAGGATAAAATTCCACCAACCAAGGGATGGAGGTGGCCCAGAGGCAGACTCCCTATTACATGGGTTCATCAAGTCTGTTCCAATATTGGACACACAGGCCATCAATTCCTTGCAGCTGCACAGGTACGGACCAAATGGAGAGTGATTGCTGCAGCCGACCATTTGGCTCAGCATTGAAGAAGAAGAATTTTGGACAGAATAGAATTCATACCTGTTTTGCATCACTTCTAGTCCTTTGAGATCATTCCATTCCTACAATTCTGCTCCATAGAAGATTCGAGTGCATACCGTAGCCTCAAACACTCAAAGGCTGGTGCAGTTAAGTTGCCCACATGAGTCCAGATAAAACGTAACACCTTTTGCATTGAATCTGAGTCCTTCTCTTTTGTACCTGAATATGCTTATCCCACAAACCATTTTGTGCGAATCAGATACCCAGGTAGTGGAAAGAGCTGACTTGTTGCATATATTGCCCATCAATCCTCTAGTTATGCAACCTCTGTCTCCAACTAAAGACAGTTACATTAGTTTTGGAATAACTTATTGAAAGGCCTCCCCTTTGACAGTATAAACCAAAAGCATGTAATAAATGCTTCAGTCCCAAAGATGTTTGTGACAGTAGAAACCTATCCTCTGAACATAAGAAGACAGACATAGGGTGGTTCATGATTTTAGGGGGAAAATATTGATCCCCTTTTAATGCAAAAGCAACATCATTAATATAAAAGCTAAAAAGACAAGGGGCTAAAAGATAGCCCTGTTGAACTCCTTTTGTAATTGAGATAGAATCAGTTAGTTAAGGAAAGGTCTAAGTACCACCACTAGGAGCTACGATAATACAAATAATAAGTTTAAGCAAGGGCACTTCCAAAGTGACCCACCTCCCCAGTAGAAATATGCAACTGTGTTGTGGTCAGGTGCATTTCATAAACAGGCCATTTGCAAGTGGCCTTGAGAGAGACCCCTGTCCCAGAGATCAGTTGGGAATGCATACAGCATGTTGTGTAGTTTTTGTTAGATAATGTACCTGAATTTTCTCAGAGCTTTAATCCTACATGAAAGGCTTTCTGTGATTTTTTAGCTTGCTCTCAAGGTCAATTATGTTATTAGATGCCATAAGCATTCCTTAATAGAGTTAATACTGAGAGGTTTGACACTGGGCCAATGTAGAAGGAAGACATAATGATCCCCTTATAATTTAATGTACTATATACATGGGTCACTGCCTTCCACGAGGCAGAGAAAATGTGTGAAAAGTAAACAAACAAGTGGTGTATCTATAGCTTCTCCTTTCTTCCTGAGCCCTAGCACTTCCCAACATTAAAGGAGGGACAGATTCACTGTTTGCATTTTATAGATCAAGTCAGTAGCCAATAGTGCTGAAATTATTTAAAAACATGGGGCATGTAGTTGCACAAAGCAGGATTTGGGCTTTGTCTTTGGTTGGGGTTTTTTTGGAAAATTTTGCGAGTCAGGATTGTATTGTGTGAATGATTGGCCTGTTTGGTTACATAGTTGGTCTGTTCTCCTACCCACTAACTACTCTCTGTATCTTTTGTTGGGAGGTCAAAGGACAATCAGTGCTTTAAAAAGCTCGCTTTTTAGGTAACTAATGTCAGCTACCAACTGTTGTGGTCAGTCTGAGTGGTGATTCTTTGCCTAGCTTAACAGTGCTGCTTCTTACTTGGTCAATGGAGTTGTTTGTTATGACACACAGATGTGAACACCTGCTCAGCAGAAAGTGAAACAAATCCACCAACCTATTCACTTCACTTGGGTTTCCAAGCAACCATCATAATGCTGCCAGGCATTCAAAATATGAGCCAGGCCCTTAAAAATCATGAGGCTATTTTAAAATATTACATTTTGATTCTTTTAACTAGTCTTCTGGTTTCTGTGTCATTCGGTTGATCTTAAGTCAAGTTTTCAAGCTTTTCTCTACCACAGTGAAGGCTCTGAATGAAAACTGATATTCTATCCATGTTCACTTGATTCTAGGAGCTGAAGCTTCAAGAAAACACCAAGAATCGCAATAGTCACAATAATATTGAGAGTTGACAACACTACTGATCAGAACATGACATTTTTCAGTCAGTTCTAGTATGTTTAAAGTGACTAGGAGTCTCTTAAAACAAAGCACCAAAAATAGTCTCTTGCCCTACACAAGCTTTTGCAGAATTTATCCTCCTAGAGCCTTGTTCTGGTGTATTTTGGGCTCCCCATAAAACATGGGATGGATTCTCCAGGGGAAGTCTCTTTGATTTTTCCGAAATCTCAGTCAGGAGGATTTTGTGAAGTGTATCTACAGAACACTATACCAATCTGCACAGGGATTAAAGTAAGATCTACAAAACAGACATTAGATCTGTAATTTAGTATGGCTCTGGATGCTGAGGAAGAAACCGGAGCAGATCCTGAATACAAAGTAAATGGAAATGTTAAGTTTGATGGTTGGAATTACAAGGATGGACCATGTTTGTAACACAAATTAGGGAAAGTATGGAGGGGTGGTACTAATTATTGAACAGCTGAGAGAATCCAGACTTCGATGGTTTGGGTGTGTGAATAGAAGACTGGACTGAAACAGCATGTTAAACCTAGAAGTGGAGGGTAAGAGAGGGGTTGGAAGCACCAAAATTGGATGGATGGATGTCATGCAAAACTATTTGATTTGCTGTGGAGAATTGCTTCAAGACCAACTGGAATGAAGAAGGGGGACTCAAAGAGCTGACTCCAGACAGATGGGACTAAGGCTAGAAGAAATAATAGTATTAAACAAAAACAAATGATCGGTGCATTAAATTTCCTGAATGGGACATTAATGCAAGGAAAGTGTCTTGAGCCTTGATAATTACCTCAGTTCTGCCTCTGTTCATGTTCATACCTTGCAAATCTTTGTATGTATGCAAGAATATGAGAGGGAAAGGGGGAAATGTGATTCATGAACAAGGATGGATGGAGGGAGAATCATAGGACTGGAAGGGACCTCGAGAGGTCATCTAGTGCAGTCCCCTGCACTCATGGCAGGACTAACTAATATCTAGACCATCCCTGACAGGTATTTGTCTAACCTGCTCTTAAAAATCTCCAATGATGGAGATTCCACAACCTCCTAGTCAATTTATTCCAGTGCTTAACCACCCTGACAGGAAGTTTTTCCTAATGTCCAACCTAAACTTTCCTTGCTGCAATTTAAGCCCATTGCTGCTTCTTGTCCTATCCTCAGAGGTTAAGAACAACAATTATTCTCTCTCCTCCTTGTAACAACCTTTTATGTACTTGAAAACTGTTATCATGTCCCCTCTGTCTTCTCTTTCCCAGACTAAATAAACCAAATTTTTTCAATCTTCCCTCATAGGTCATGTTTTCTAGACCTTTTATCATTTTTGTTGCTCTTTTCTGGACTTATTCCAATTTCTCCACATCTTTCCTGAAATGTGGCACCCAGAATTGGACACAATACTCCATTTAAGGCCTAATCAGTGCAGAGTAGATTGGAAGAATTACTTCTCATGTCTTGCTTACAATACTCCTATTATTGCAGAGTGACTGCAAGTGTCAACCGAGTTACCGCATGTACAAATCCAGGTTTTGTCCCCCCCACCCCTAAACCCAGTCTCCTGTTGGTAATAGCTTAGACTGATCACTTTAGATAAGCTATTACCAGCAGGAGAGTGGGGTGGGGGGAGAGAAAACCTTTTGTAGTGATAAAAACCCATTTTTTCATGGTCTGTGTGTATAAAAACATCTTCTGTATTTTCCACAGTATGCATCCGATGAAGTGAGCTGTAGCTCACGAAAGCTTATGCTCAAATAAATTGGTTAGTCTCTAAGGTGCCACAAGTACTCCTTTTCTTTCTACTAGACTGTTTCATAGACATTAGACAACTTTTTTTTAAAGTTATGTGAAGGTATTTTTATCATCTTGTTAAAAGTGGTTATATGATGGTGACATGCTGGTCTTAAAATAGAACAATTTGTGTACTAATGAAATATGATGCAATATGTTTCAAACAAGATATATTTTTCTAGTATTGCACAAACTTTAAAGAGTTTATTAAGCCAATATGGGTAGGTCAGTGCAGGTCCATTACATTACAAGTGAAGTGAATGTGGCCGAAGATCAGAATGTACTGGATATTTGTCTTCATCCCATTGCAGTATATTAGCACAGTTGGCAGTCTCTGTTCAGCGAAGGCCCAGACTAAACCAAATTCACCATCTCAAGGTGATGGTGCATTGTTGGAGCTGTACCAGGGAAATCTGAAGGGCAATTGCTGCACTGTGACTATAATCTTAGGGGGTAAACATTTCAGTTAACTAGCAAAATCAGTTTACTAGTATAATTTAATCCAATCTGCCAACCTTTGGAAATTCTCTGTAGTTCCTAGGCATGCTGGATCTAGTCTAAAGTTCCTTTCAGCTGCTCAGCTGTCTGCCTTTAGCTGTATCAGAATCGTTTAAGGGAATAGGCTACTGATGTGATAGACAATCACAAGGCATTTTTTTTATTATTTAAGAAACACTGCATGCTGTCAGAGACATAAAGTGGCCTCTTGTTTATTTTAATAAACACTATAAGACCTCAGTGCTAATGGCCAAATCTGTCTTCATTTTGGGGTCTATCACTCCTTTCCTCCTCCTGTTTGCCTTTACAAGCTGTCAGTACGGGCAGTTCCCATTGAAACCAGTGTTTCCTGCTGCTCTCATCACAATCAGTTAGGGAATTGGGTTTTCTTCTTTTCACATGAGTGAGTGATCACTTGTTCAGTGTTTCTGATATCCATCAGCCTTGGGATGGTGGCTGTGTTTGGGAAACTAGGGAGCCTCTCGCTGTGGCAAAATATATTGTTGCAGCAACACCGTATTGCATGGAAGTTGTCATCTTGCAGTGGGCTGAGAATTGCTGAAATAGACTACTATGGATCATTGTCTGAATTAAAATATTAATATCTTCAGAAAGCATTCTAAAAATAAAAAACTAGAATATGACTGGGCATGTTTGTATTTTGCCATTAAGAGTTTTGCCTTATTAGCTTGCTGTAGAATGGGTTGGTTTAAAGAAGGAATCTGATTGTTCAATCAGGCGTAGCTGAAAAAAGGGGTTTGGCCCTGTACTTTGTCATACATTTATTGCTTCAGTATTGTGAGGAAACATGAGGCTAGCTTGAGGCAAGTCTCTCTCCCTGGTATAAATTTACATAACTATAGGATACTTACTAAAGGTTAGTCTGTGCAGCAATTTGTCTTGTCAGGATGTTATGATATGACTGGGAGACTATCGTTTCATGAAATGGTATTTAATCTCTCGTGTGTGTAAATGAGGCTGAACTGTGTGTTTATCCATGTTATGCTATAGTGTTTAATCCCTTCAACATGATTCCACAAGGCATGCATGCACACACTCACACACAACTGTTTTTTCCCATCTTTATGTTATAGCATGGTCAGAAGGCTATTACATTAGAACACAATTTCTCAACACAATAAGAGTTCCTTTATAGATGGGCAATTAGAATGATTTGAGTGTGGAAGTTTGAGATTCTTAGCTGCTGTGGAGACTTTTGCTTCTATAACTGGTCTGTTTAGATATCTTGGAAAAATAAATATTTCATTTCGGACAGGTCACTTGTTCAAATCTGGGCTGTCTTGATGGAAGGTCATTGCTGTTTGATGGCATTTTGCCCCCAGCAAAATGGCTTAATGAACTTTTCCTATGACCTGATGGACAAATGAGGCAGGGCACAGGAGCAGGAATTGCTAGTTGTGCCATTGACTAGTGATGTGACCCCTGAGCAAGTAATTTCATCTCTTTCCCTGCCCTCCCTCCCCATGTCTTTTTGGATTTTGAGTTTTTCTGAGCAGAAATCATTAAAAAGGGATAGAGAATAAGACGGAGAGTATCTTATTGCCCTTATATAAATCAATGGTACACCCACATCTTGAATACTGCGTACAGATGCGATCCCCTCATCTCAAAAAAGATATACTGACATTAGAAAAGGTTCAGACAAGGGCAACTAAAATGATTAGGGGTTTGGAACGGGTCCCATATGAGGAGAGATTAGAGGCTAGGACTTTTCAGCTTGGAAAAGAGGAGACTAAGGGGGGATATGATAAGAGATACACCTCTACCCCCATACAATGCGGTCCTCGAGATCCAAAAAATCTTACCACACTATAGGTGAAACCGTGTTATATCGGGGTAGAGGGATTCGAGTGTACAAAGAAATAATGTGCTTTGAAATTTTACTAGGAAAGATATTTTTATTCCTTTAGGATAAAAATGTTTGTAAACTTGCGAACTAAATCATTTTTGTTAGTAGGGGCAGAGGGTCTTCGGCGGGGGCACGGGAGGGAGGCAGGAGCTGAGTGAAGCGGCAGCGGCGGCAAAACCGCTCAGCCCGGCGGAGTGCGCAGCACCCCCTGGGGGTGCACAGGACTGGGTCTGCAGCACGGACCCGCTCCCTCTGGCCGCAGGCACCCAGGCTGGAGCATGAACTTCCAGCCATAACCCGTCTCCCGGGTCGCCACAGCCTGGCCAAGCCCCGCAGCGTTGCCCCTGTACATCTGAATCACCCCTGTTCCCTTCCCCCCATGGCCCCATTATCCAACCCCTTGGGAGCCAGACACAGCGATGCGCTGATCTGCCGGAGCGCGCAGCCCCGTCCCCCAGAGCGCTGCTTTACCATGTTATATCTGAATTCGCTTTATATCAGACTGCATTATATTGGGGTAGAGGTGTATATAAAATCATGAGTGGTGTGGAGAAAGTGAATAAGGAAAAGTTATTTACTTGTTCCCATAATATAAGAACTAGGGGTCACCAAATGAAATTAATGGGCAGCAGGTTTAAAACAAATAAAAGGAAGTTCTTCACTCAGTGCACAGTCAACCTGTGGAACTCCTTGCTGAGGAGGTTGTGAAGGCTAGGACTATAATAGGGTTTAAGAGAGAACTGGATAAATTCATGGAGGCTAAGTCCATTAATAGCTATTAGCCAGGATGGATAAGGGATGGTGTCCCTAGCCTCTGTTAGTCAAAGGGTGGAGATGGATGGTAGGAGAGAGATCACTAGATCATTACCTGTTAGGTTCACTCCCTCTTGGGTACCTGGCATTGGCCACTGTCAGTAGACAGGATACTGGGCTGGGTGGACCTTTGATCTGACCCAGTATGGCCATATCTTATGTTCATATTATGGCTGCCCATCCTGCACCTGGTTGGATACAGGACTATAGTAGGTTCCAGGTCTGCAAATACATCACCTTCATCCAATACTAAAGTAACCGTTAACATTTTAATAAGAGTGACTTGAGTGTACAGAGTATAATTACACTGCTGTGAAGGAGTCACTCGGTGACTACATTAGAGCCTGTCAGTCAGTCAGTCCGTCAGAGACTGTCTCTGCTGTGTGAGTCAGATCCATTTTTCCTTTTCTTATAAGTGCCTTGTACATAGAACATTAGTACGTTTTGATTTATAATACTACTGCTACTTTGTGCTTACATAGCGTCTATCAGAAGCTGTCAAAGCTCCAGTATTTGCATATATTATGAATGATCGTTTACTAAATTGCTTTATAAAAATATGAACACACTTGCTTCTGTGTGGCTTGACTTATCATGGGTGTTGACTTCTAAATCCATAAGTTAGCAAAGATGCTTAGCTTCATAGGTTTCAAAGCCATAACAGTTTGAGGTGACACTTTTGACAGGTGAAAAATAGTAGATGCTCGTCCACTGATGATGATATAAAGTGTTACTAATTATGGATTTATAATTTGTAGCTGCTATTTAGGAGATTTCAAAGTTTCAAAATATATGGGCTTTACAGGCGTTCAGTTTAATTTTTTGCTGGATGGGCTTCCACACATTCAAATGGAGAAATACTCCAAAATTTGGGAGGGGAACAATTGAAATCAAATAATTTAATGGAACTTCTGGCTTTTGTCCACCTACCACTCCAAATAACTATCACTTTTAATTTTGGAGGAGCAATAGCCTTTCCATAATTAAGGTGGAGACTTACTTCCCATAATAACATTGGGTTTTTTGCTAACCCATTCCACCTCTTGTCCCCACATACACACTTTCAGATTTCACTAAAAGTCATTTCCATTTCAAATTCTGCATTCTCTCTCTCTGGTTGGAAAACCATTTTTTGTCCACATTTACTTTAGTCCAGACAAACTATTTTTGCAACATAGATTTCAGGGTGGAAATGAGTATTAATCATGTTTTGAAAATTCTTCTAATGTTTTTTGCAGCAACTTATCTCAAAACCTACTTGTCCTGGAATATTCAGACAAGACTTATTTGACAGCTCTTAACAAGCTCCAGAGTACAAGACCCATTTTGAGATGAAGAAGGCATATTTAGGAAGTTATTAACAGCATGTGTTCTATCTCTGCCAGACTATAAAAGGGAGACCAAAGCTGTCGTTGTCATCGTCGTTTTCTTTTTTTTTTTTTTTAAGTCTAACCCTTTTTTTGCAAAGAGAAGCTTCAAAATGTAAACCAGTTGCTATGCAGCCTTATTACTGTTTACAGTCTAGACCTACCTAAACGGGGAGAAGATTTCTGATAGAGGGCTCTGAAGTCTAGCATGCAAAGTCATAACAATATCCGGTGGCTGGAAATTGAGGCTAGACAAATTCAGACTGGAAATAAGGTATAAATTATAAATAGTGAGTGCAGTTAACCATTGGAGCAACTTAGCAAGGGAATGGATAGATTTGCCATCCCTTTTGTCTTTATGTAAGGATAGGATGTCTGTCTAAAAGATATGGTTTAGCTCAACCAAAAGTAATGAGTTAAATGCGGGAGTCACTGGATGAGGTTCTGTGGCCCATGTGATGTAGGAGGTCAGACTAGATGATCATAGTAGTCCCTCCTGACCTTTTGGTCTATGGATCTGTGAATTTCCATGCTTTTGAACATTTCTTTCAAGTTTAACAATAACTGGTTTTTCAATTATTGTGTTTTTATAACTACAATGTTCCTAAAAGGATTTTTACCCTCACCCTTTTTACCCTCCTACGTACTTTCAACTTCTGGTCCAGGGCGAGCAGGCTCATCACATGGTGATGTCTCTCCTGCTTCCAGCTTCTCAGGGTATGTCTACACAGGAAATGCTACAGTGCCATAGCTAGGTGGTAGCTAGGTTCATGGAAGAATTCTTCCGTTGACCTAATGGCTTCTACATCGGAGCTTAGGTCATCTCATCTAAATCGCACAGTGAGTGAAATTTTTCACAACCCTGAACGATGTAGGTAAGCCTGTAGTGTAGACCATGCATGAATCCCATAAAAAGGTCCTAAATTGCATAAATACTTCCCTACATTACTTTCCGATGTAAACAACTGCTGTAGCTGGCCCAAGGATGTTGTGTGACGGTTAGTGGGAAGAAAAGGAGTACTTGTGGCACCTTAGAGACTAACAAATTTATTAGAGCATAAGCTTTCGTGAGCTACAGCTCACTTCATCGGATGCAACCGATGAAGTTGCATCCGATGAAGTGAGCTGTAGCTCACGAAAGCTTATGCGCTAATAAATTTGTTAGTCTCTAAGGTGCCACAAGTACTCTTTTTCTTTTTACGGATACAGACTAACATGGCTGCTACTCTGAAACCTGTCATTAGTGGGAAGAGAGGAGGTCAACATTATGAGACGTTTGAGAACTTAGGAGCTACTGAGTATGTTGAATTCCTAATTGAGCACTTCACTGTTTCCTTCTCCCTTCCTTATACGATTTTGTATTTTGTCATGATGTTACATAAAATCACAAAATTCTGATCCCTCCCTTCTCCCCCCTCCCTCCCGAATATGACTTAAAAAAATACAATGCAACAAAAGGGATGTTTTCAGACTACAACATGCAATGACAATGTCACAGGGAAAAATTAAGAAGGTGTAATCTTGTGTTCTATGATTGTCCCTTCAGATGCCCTTGATAGAAAAGTGAAATGAGAGAATGAAAGGAGAACTAGTGAAATTAGCATTTTTAGTCAGTTTTCTATAGAAGATGACATTCATGCCTTTCAGCATTATAAATAACCTTTAAAATGAATCAGTTTTCAAAGGGAGGATATGAAGACTTTTGTATGCATCATATTTCAGTTTCCCGAGAAAACTGTGAAGGAAGGAAGGAGGTAAGATGTTGGTGCTAAATTACTCAATGTATGGGTGGAAACAGACTAGCTAAGCGTTTCTAACTAAGTCTGTTGAAGTCCATCCTTCTTTCAAATAATCATGCCATCAGTTTGCACATTTTAAAGTCAAAGAAAACTTTTTTACAAAATTACAGAACTGAAATTTGTGGAAAAACACAGTTTGTCAAATAATTAATATTTCTCACACACATGCCTTTCCATCACAGAATTGTCAAGAACACAGGAAATATCCTAATTTTCATATTAGGATCAGGTACCTTTTCTATGAGTCTATGAGAGACACTCAGCTAGGCCTTACATGCTACTGTGGTATTTCACTTTTGAACTGTGCCGTGTTCCCTCATTAATTTGGACTCAGTGTAACATCTGCCTAGCTTGGCAGATTTTTAAGAAAATATCTGCCCCATACAAGCAATACTTGCTTCTGTACATGTAGGTAATTGGAATTTTCTTCTTGGTTGGGCTCTGATACCACTTTTTCTTCACTTGCTGGCTGGGATCCAATTCTTTCCTCTGCCGATCTAGTGGGGTTTTTTTTTGTTGGTTTGGTTTGGTTTCAGGCCATTTGTCAGCAAGTGGCCCAGCTCAGTGCTCCCTCCTCTTCGCTGCAGAGAGGCAGTTTGTAATTGGGACCAACAATAATTCAGTTGTTGGGAATGGAATAGGTTAATTAAAATGAAAAACAGGTTTACTGAGAGTGGTGAACAAAGGGATCCTGTCTCTTTAAAGGATGTAGTTTGATCAGTGCATCAGCCTGATCACAAGATTCATAGAACTAAAGACAAAGACATTTTTGATTTGTTGGGCCCAGGAGTCCCTCACTTACCAAGACTTGTCTTGGCTTGTGCATGTGTAAACCTTTTGTGCAGAATAAATCATATGCCAAAAATCCTGTATTGTTAGATCTGACCCCTTCCTGTTGTAAAGTCACAATGCTGCAAGTCCCCTTTGTAGTGCTGCAGGACAGTCTTGGTTTCTGGCAGCACAGAGTTGTTATGGTCTCTTTTTTGTAAATAAACTGAATCCATTACAGTGTGGATGGCTCCTATGACCCCCCAGCATAGCTCATTTCTACTGACCCTCTTATTTGGCCTGTGGAAAGAGAGCTCTTAACTAGGGAGGCTATAGTCCAGCAGGACTTCTGATTGCTGCTTCTCATTCTGATGAAGAGGAGCTGTTCTAATATCCTTAATGCTGCTGTTGGCAGTCAGAAACAGATTCCATTATTGTTGATCAATGCAGCCACCATGCAGGAGGAGGGAAAAGGGGAGGGGTGGGAGCTTCCTATTCACAGATTGATCAACCTGCCATTGCATCAACAAATGCATTGTGAGAAAGCCTGGGATGCTGTTATAATAGCTGAAGCAGGAAGGGACTGGTGAAGAGGGGAATACAGGTTCTCCAGCTGTGACGGGTTTTTCAAATTGCCTCTAAGCTCTCTTTTCTTCACCAAAAAGCTACTGAATTTGATTTTTGTTTAATAGGGTGATGGTGATGTGTTATACGTAACTGATTAGCTATTGTGCTGGCTGAAAATTAGAGCTTCTTCAGCATTAGGATCCATTTCTTTTTATTTCAATTGCCCTTATATCTTATTCTGCTACTTCATCATTTTAATTACAAGCCTTCTCCCCACCCTTCCCCACTCTCTAGTATTTCTGCTTGGGCTGAAATCTGGCACAAAGGGACAAGGAACACAAATCTTTCTTACTGCTTTTCTCTCTCTCCTCTACCCCCCCCCCCCACCTGCTTTATCAAAATGGTCTGACAGATAGAGAATTAAGAGGGGCAGGGTCACACTTTGTTTCATTTTGTCAGTGCAGTCAATAACTTAAGTGCTGGACTCCCAAGGCCATCAACTCATCCCCACCCTTCCTTCCCTGCTTCGTTCAGTCATTGTGTTCTGTATGGAAAAGTTTTCTGGCTGGAGAATGAATCTCCTATCTCCTGGTGATGTGGCTGAATGGCTGGATAGCAGCACAGAAGATGAGAAAAGCCTTCTCTCATTTCTCGGTACGGTAGGGTTCTAATGATTTTTAACACTTTACTGGCAAGACTTTACTACTTAAGGGTGGGAAGGTTAATTTTTCAGAGCAGAGTTGTAAAAGGAAACCATTTAAGGCAAGCTCTGAAATGAGATGGGAGTTTTAATTGGTTGGAATCAGTTAAAATTGTTCCAACAAAAAATTTGGACAAATGCTGAAGCAGAGTGAAGTGACAGATGTGTTGTACAGAAATGTTTCATCCCAACTGTTACTTGTGGGTCTGTTTCCTCTTCACCAGCTGATCTCTCTGTTTAGTTAGCTTCTATCCATGTCATTCAACATGCACTACAGCTTTAACTTATCATGCATATTAGAAGTAATAAGTTAAAGCATATGGAAAAAATGGCTGTGGGTGTTTTCCCTTAATTAGAAATTTTCCTATGTTAGAATTAAAATTTGAGGCAGAGGATCAGGTACACTTTAAATAATTTTTTTAAATCTAGAATTCTGGCTGCAGCATCACAGTGAAATGCCAAATACTGCTTCTATCTACTTAGGATAAGGATTTTGTTATGCTAAGTAAGAAATTATTCATTTTAAATTTTCCCTTGCTCAGTTTCTTCCCTTTACTCTTATTTATTGTCCCACCCTAAATATTTCTTAGCCCTCATTGTTGTTTACAGCCTTCAAACAGTTGTAGCTGGCTGCTACTTCATATTCCCCCTTAGTTGTCACTAAGCCAAGCTGTAAATATTTAGATTTTAGTTCTTCTAATCTTTCTACATAAGTCATTGCCTCCTGCCCCTTCATGATTTTTGTTGCTTTTTTCTGAATTCCCTCCAGTTTGATATCTTCCTGGTATCGAGATGCATAGAAGTGTGTGCTGTAATTTGTGTGCAATTTCAGCTTCAACGCTGTATAAGAGAGGTAATATCTCCTCCCTTGGTGTCTATGCTGCGATACCTCTGCATATTGTACTGACTTGGGGAACTGGGTCAGGTTTTAACATTTTTTTCTTTCCATGATGTGGCTGCCAACAGACTGGACAAATGAGTGACTCTTAATCTGTGAGTCAAGCAGGCAATAGATGATTTTAGATACTGGATTTTTGTGCCTAGTTTCTCCTCTGTCCAGTGTGCAAGCAGGCTTCCCAGGTTGTTCTCCTGCCTCACTGGAAGTAGCTGCCACAAGTTCCTTTCTACTGAGAAACCGTCTTACTTGCAGGCCTCAACAGAGCTCCAGAATAACATAGAACATGGGAGAAAAATGGAAACTTAATCCCAGAAAAAGCAAGAGGATAAGGACTGAAAGTTCCCTTTCTGTTCACCGTGCCCCGCAACCATACATTGTGGCCTTCTGTGGAACTACCACAGCCAGCCTAAGTAGGGACAGAAGCCTTTCTGAACTGGGCAGCAGTGCTCTGCTTCAGCAGCCTGGGTCCCATCTCCCCTTTCTATCCAGACCCAGAGACCATCAGGACAGCTCCCCAGTCCTATCGCCTAGGTATCCAAAGACAATCTCCAGGGGAACAGGACTCAGATGGGGACTCCTAAGATGAGATATAGGAGGCAGGGCCCTGGCCCCCAGCCCCCCACATCAGAGTGTGGAATCCCTTCATCCACAAGCTTCAGCAAGGGATCCATTATCTTTCATTCTGGAGTTCTTCCAGGATGGTTTGAAGAAAGGGTTCTCTGCTTGCTCCCTGGGTCCTGGTTTTGGTCCTCAAGTTGGATAAGTTCTCTTCCATTATAATCAGTTTGATTAAGGCAATATCTTACCTTAGGCTCCTATTAAGTATCTAATTTTCCTGTGGAGCCTAAACCTAGTGCTAAATGCCTGAGATTTACACCTGTAGTTAGTGTTCTATTCTTTCTCTCTTTCATAGAAAAAGTGGCTTTTCTAATGTTCATTACCATGGTCCTGAGCCTCAGGGAAACCTCAGCCCTGGCTTGCAATTTCCCCATCAGGAAAGAAAATAGTTTGCTGAATGTTTCATGGTTTGTATATGGCCTCAGTTTTCTGTCTTAATCATGAGATACCACTTTCCAAATTCTGCCCAATCCCAAATCCAGACTCAGGTTTCAGTGGCATCCCTGGACACTTGCTGAACATGTGAGGGCCTATTTTTCCCTAATCAAACCCTTCTGCAGGTTCAGGGTCTCTGTTTGTGTTGCTCACAGAAGGACGAAGTCCTGTCCTGATGGACCAGAGGCATGAAAGCCTAAATCACTAACCCTGGTTTATTAAGAGCAATAGGAAACTGCCGCAGAGCTGAGTTACATCCAGGACTCTGTTGCATCTGAAAATGCTTATTGCATGTTAAGTTAAATAAGAGTGCACTTCTTAGAAATGGACTCAAACCAAAACCCAGATCCAGACTATTATTATTATTATTAAATATTTATATTGCAGCAGTGCTTAAAAGACCAACAAAGCTGGGGACTCAGTGTGGTAGGAACTGTACAAACATAGAATGAATGGCATTCCCTGCCCTAAAGACTTTCTTTGTCTATTCTATGTAGATTATAAAGTGTCGGGAGGGGAAACAAAGCCACAGAGGGTTGAAATGAACTACTCAAAGTCACATGGAAGTTAGTGGCAAAGCTGGATTTCCTGAATCACAGTCTATTGATCTATCCGCTAGACTATGCTTCCTCTGACCCACAGAAACTCTGAATACTAAGGAAACCAGCTGAGCAGTGAGCCTGAAATGGAGCGACTGGAGAAGGAGGCAGGAGGGAACAGCACAAGGGAAGAGGAATGTCAGGCACTGATGACAGTATTGGCACCTTCTGCTGCAGCTACTTGTCTCTGCTCTTGCAGACTCAGTTTTGGTCTGGCTCCTTGTGATGCCAGCATACCCGGTGCCATCTGATGCCAAAGTCCCCATGCCTCAGTTGAATACTGACAAATATATAGCAGGAATCAATCTGGCTCAGCTGTGTGTTAGTATTGTTAAAATGGGTATTAGAATTATAAGGATGTTTATTGTTTAGACTTTATGAATGCCTGCAAGTTGCTGCACGCATCAATCTCCCTTATAACATCTGTATCCCCTATTATAAGATGGGAGCATTAGTATTGTAAGCCTCTCTAACTATGGAGATCACCCTGCAGGAGAGAGACATTAACTAATGTGAAATGTTGGTCTCCAACAGAAGGTGTTATATCCTGTCCAACAGGGAAGACCCATCAACAACCCATCAGACAAACTATTATGGAACATTCAAGAAGGCAAAAAACTTGGCTGATTGCTTTCTGCCCCTCTTTCCCATAAAGATGAGTCATGCAAGTGAATTACTCCCAACAGCTGAATTTGCAGCTCAGAATGCAAGGGAGAAGGGAATAAAACCTCTAAAATGAAGAAACCATATCCTTTATTCTGACTGGACTCTAAGGGGCAAGGTTTCTAGGCGTAAGCAAGAGATCCTCAGATGCTTAGCCTGGGTTAGCCCTAAGGACATTGTGACAAAGTTCCTGCTCTACCTTGGTCGGTCTTGCGCTTATTGGCGGATTTGCTCACCTTGGAGCTTCACGGCAGCCCTCAGCTTGGCCGTTTCTCTGAACCCACAGTCCAGGTCGACGACTCCTGTGTCTGACCAGGAGTTGGGAGGATTTGGGGGGAACCCAGGCCTGCTCTCTACTCCGGGTTCCAGCCCAGGGCCCTGTGGAATGCAGCTATCTAGAGTGCCTCCTCGAACAGCTGTGCGACAGCTACAACTCCCTGGGCTACTTCTCCATGGCCTCCTCCCAACACCTTCTTTATCCTCACCATAGGACCTTCCTCCTGGTGTCTGATAATGCTTGTACACCTCAGTCCTCCAACAGTCTGCGTTCTCACTCTCAGCTCCTAGTGCCTCTTGCTCCCAGCTCCTCTCACACACGCCACAAACTGAAGTGAGCTCCTTTTTAAAACCCAGGTGCCCTGATTAACCTGCCTTAATTGATTCTATCAGCTTCTTGATTGGCTGCAGGTGTTCTAATCAGCCTGTCTTAATTGTCTCCAGAAGGTTCCTGATTGTTCTGGAACCTTCCCTGTTACCTTACCCAGGGAAAAGGGACCTACCTAGCCTGGGGCTAATATATCTGCCTTCTATTAATCTCCGATAGCCATCTGGCCCAACCCTGTCACAACATACAGAGCTTTCTTATTATGAAAGCTTCTGTTGCCCCTTGGAATTTAAAATCATAACTCATTTGTGTATGTATCAAGTATCAGAGGGATGGCTGTGTTAGTTTGTATCCACAAAAACAACAAGGAGTGCGGACTCCTCATTGTTTTTGTGTAAGTATGTTTACCTGCTTTAACCTTGTAAATAACTCTCATTTCCTTTTCCTTTTAATAAATGTGTAGATAGTTTATTATAGGATTGGCTACAAGCATTCTCTTTGGTGAGATCTAAGGAGCGATTGACCTGGGTTAAGTAACTTGTCCCTTGGGACTGGGAGTAACCTGAACATTACTGTGATTCATGGTGTAAGGGACCATCTATCACAAAGGTAAACTTACCTTGGTGGCAAGACAGATGGGTACACTAAGTCTGCGACTCCATGTGAAGGCTATTATAGTGCTTGAGGAGTTCACACTTGATAATTGGTTGGTGAAATGTAAGTATAGAACTCAGACAATTTGGGGTTTGTGCTGTGGTTTGTAACAGTCTGCTCTGAGGTTGGCACTCATGCTTTTGAGCCGCTACAGGACATCTTGATGCTCGTCCCAGCAATTTCTCTTGTCTTCAATCTCTCATGGCTATCTTCATACAGAACTTACCAGTAATAAGAGGTTCTGGAGGCATGTACATGAGAAGTTAAAAATGGATACCTGCATGCATTCATCTTCTTTACAGAGCACACAGTTAGCAGACATGACTTCTTAGAACAGTGCTTCTCAACCTATTTATCATTATGAGCCACATATGTGGCCCATAATGTGTTACCTGGGCTGCAGGTTGAGAACCACAGCGCGTCCCCTTGAACCACCCCCACAGACCCTTATGCCCAGCGTCTCCCACCCAGAGACCCCTCCACAGGGTGGGGCCAGGAGTGGAGCCGTGGGTGGGGGGCTGGGTGGCAGGGACCCCGGACCCCGCCATGCGGAGCTGGATGGCAGGGCAGCCACGGACCCTAAACCCCGACCCTCTGGGGCCAGGTGACAGCCCTGGACCCTGTGGGGCTGGGTATTGCCGGGCAGCAGCCCCAGTCCCTGCGGGGCTGGGTAGCAGCCCTGGACCTCATACCCCATGGAGCTAGGTGGATTCTTGTAAGTATGTGAGCACCATTTTGGTAACCGGAACACCTGCTGTCATTTTTCATTCTCAAACTTCTCTGTCATGGGATTGTGAACATCTGTTGTTTTAAAATACTCAGTAGTTGGCTAGGAAGCTAGGGTGACCAGGTGTCTGGTTTTCAACTGGAACACCCAGTCAAAAAGGGACCCTGGTGGCTCCGGTCAGCACTGCTGACTGGGCCATTAAAGGTCTGGTCGGTGGTGCTGCGGCACAAAGCCAGGCTAGTACCTACCTGTCCTGGCTAACACTGCGCTATGCCCCGGAAGCAGCCAGCAGGTCCGGCTCCTAGGCAGGAGGGTCACAGGGCTCCGCGCACTGCCCCCATTCCGAGTACTGGCTCTGTACTCCCATTGGCAGGGAACTGGCCAATGAGAGTGGGGGCAGAGGGGCAGTGCCTGCGTGGAGCCTCCTGACCCCCTGCCTAGGAGCCGGACCTGCTGCTGGCCACTTCCAGGGAGCCACCAGAGGTAAGCCCGCGTCCCAGCCCTGAGCCCCCCTCCCAACCTGGAACCCCCTCCTGCATCCCAAACTCCTCATCTCCGGCCCAATTCCAGAGCCCTCATCCCCTCTTGCACCCCAAACCCCTGCCTCAACCCGCAGCCCCTCCCACACTCTGAATCCCTTGGCCCCACCCCCAAACCTGGAACCCCCTCCTGCACCCCAAACCTCTCATCTCCAGCCCCACCCCAGATCCCACACCCCCAGCTGGAGCCCTCACCCCTCCTGCACCTCAACTCCCTGCCCCAGCCTGGAGTCCTCTCCTGAAGTCTGAACCCCTCATTTCTGGACCACCCTTGAGCCCGCACCCCCAGTTAGAGCCCACACCCCCTTCCGCACCCCAACCCCCTGCCCCAGACCAGTGAAAGTGAGGGAAGGTGGGGGAGAGTGAGCCATCAAGGGAGGGGGAATGTAGTGAGCAGGGGGCGGGGCCTCAGGAAGGGGTGGGACTAGGGTGTTGGGTTTTGTGCGACTAGGAAGTTGGCAACCCTATCGGAAGCTTTTGATTCTTGCTGCTATCCAGTAAGTTGGTTGGTGATGGGAAGCTATAGCAAATGCTCTGTGTGTTTCCTTCATTTTTTATTCTCTTCTTTACTTACCAAAGTATTTCACTTTTACACTTTTCATTATCAAACTCACCCCTATCTCATGTCTTACTTTTTATCTTTCCTGTCTAGACTACCTATCAATATTCACTTCGTGGTTGTAGTAACCATCACAGCAAGATTGTTTTGCCCACAAAGTTATACACTGTGGAACTTGTATTCTCTTATATTTCATTCAGAGCAAGAGTTCGGTGAGCTACCAAGCCTGGTGCAAAATCACATTTGTTCTGGCTGCCTTCTAATTCCAGTTTTTAACTGAAGGAATTAATTAAACCTGTATAACAGGGCTTTAAACTAAGCCCAACAAGTCTAATTTTCCCCAAGTGGGGGAATCCAAAGGGGTGATGTTTATTCCAAGGTAAAGCCTTCACCTTTTCACATTTTCATAATGCCTCCATGCTACCAAGCCATTACATTTGTAAACTGCTGAAGGCTTGTGTGACGTACATACAGACTGAGAATTTTTTAATTATCGTAGGAATAGAGGAATTGCTGAATCAGACCAGACTGAATCAGACCCATCTAGTCCAGTATCCCATCTCTGACAGTGACCAGCATCAAATGCTTTAGAAGAAGGCATAAGTACATCACACTTGTCAGATGTGAGGTAATCTGTCTCCAACAATTAGGTCTCATCCTGATATCTACTAATTAGAGATTCATTTAAATCCTAACGCATATGGTTTAATATCCCTTCAATAATTTTTCATAGCACTAACAATTAGAACTCTGGATGTTCTAATTAGCCCTATAAATGTCTACTCTCGTTCTGAAACCTTTTAAATTCTTGGCCTCAACATTTTCCTGTGGCAGTGGGTTCGACTATCTAATTGCATGGTGTGAAGAAGAAATATTTCCTTTTATCGGCTTTGAATTTTCCACCTGCTAATTTCATTGAATTTCCTAATTCTTGTGATAGGGAAAACATATACTCCTTGTATCCCTTCTCCGTAGCATTCAATGTTTTGTAGACATGTCCCTTCTTAGTTGGCTCCTTTCTAAGATAAACAATCCCAATCTTTTTGATTTCTCTTCATATGATTTTTCCGTGTCCCCAGCGATCCTTATTACCCTTCCCTGAACCTGACTAATTATGCAATATCCTTTTTGAGAGTGACCAGTACTGCACACAATATTCCAGCCAAGTCAAAGATTGTTCATTTCATCCTCTCCGTGCTGGAAAAAGGCCTTCCTAGTAGGATACAGGGGCCCACAAATGCAAGGATTCAAGTTACAAAAGGCTGGAAACAACAAGCTACTATACTGGAAACCCAGAAGCTTGTGGACCATTGCTCCCTCACTGGAGGGAGCTGAGGCCAGCATTTGTGGCCAAGATGACTGGATTCAATGGAGAAGGGTGCCCGCCATCTGCCATACCAGTGCTCCCTGCTGAATGCTTAATGAAGTGGCAATGGTGTATGTCTTGAAATAAACAGTTCTCCTGCCATGTGGGCCAAAAGAATGAGCAATTGCATGTTACAGTGGGAAGAGGGCATTGCTGTGTGAAGGGGTGAAAAGGGAGAGCTATATGTCGTACTTTATAGATCTAGTTTCACAGGCATTTGCCATTCCTGAGTAATTGTCTCAGCTAGTTTGCAGCTGACTAATATTATTTAACACAGATAAATGAGGTGATGAATTAAAAGCGCCACACAGGAATGTTTGCAACTTTTTTTTTTTTTTGTTAAGATTGGAAGGGGGGAAATCCATTTATTTTTCAGAGGTTGAGAGAACAGATGAAAAGGTTTCAGACTGTTATTTATCCACAGAGACAATGTGATTTGTCTATAGTGTTGGCCCCAGAGAGTGAGCCATGCAGAGAACGATTATAATTTAATACTGAGACCGTGAAAGGTGCATTGATTTTACAGCAGGTGAAAACAATGCAATAGTAGTATGTAGCATGAGTCAGGGGAGGCAACCATCTAATATTGGCCTAGAAGCAACAGTATAGATTTTCCATCCAACTCAGCAGAAATACTTCTTAAGGACACAGTAGTTGCATCACTTTCAGCTTGGAGTTAGAAGTAACTGGCCAATTTTACATTTTGCTAGGGACTAATCCAGCAGGTTGTTAATCTGCTCCTGCTGATATTTTTTGTTATGTTTCTAATTGATTGCAAGCATCTCCTCTGGATATTTGCTTCTCCTTTCCTCACTTAATAGACTTTTATGAATCTTCTGAGCATGGAAGAAACTCATTTTATGCAGCAATCCCAGCATCTTTTATCTACAAATAACTTGCATTGCTGCTAGATGAGTATCGGGACTGGAGCATAGATTCTTCTCAGCTCTCCTTTGGTTTAATCTTATTTCTCCCTATAACTCCCTGTCCTGGGAAAGGACCACCTATTGTCGAAAATGATAGGGAATTACTTCTTCTGTTTTCATTTATGACTCAGCAAAATCAGCACTGTGTTAAATTACTTGGGATGCTTTGATGATGTGAAGTGATTTCCTGTGTGTGTGAAGTGAAGAAAGCCAAAGTCATTACATTAGTTGATGCTCTTTGATTTGAGGTAAAGGAGCTCTTTTTGGCCCCATGTTCTAAATGCATAGATCGCTTCCATTTCCTTCAATTAAATTTCCACCAAAAATTTGATTATTGAAATATATCTGATATGGCTACCTCTCTGAGTACTTACGCCAGGAGAAGTTCTATGCTATGTGCTGCAGGCTGTTTTTACCTAAGGGTATGTCTACACTGAAAGTAGGCACCTGCATCTGGCCTGTGCCAGCTGACTTGGGCTCAGGCTAAGGAGCTGTTTAACTGCAGTGTAGAAGTTCAGGCTTGGGCTGGAGCGCGGGTTCTAGGACCTTGCGAGGTGGGAGGATCTCAGAGCTCAGGATGCAACCTGTGCCCAAACGTTTACACTGCAATTAAACAGCCTCTTAGCTTGAACCCCGCGAACCCAAGTCAGCTGCCACAGGCCAGCCACAGGTGTCTAATTGCAGTGTAGACATACCATAAGCTTTTGGCTTTTTTCCCTCCCCTCTTTTGGTGGGGGGGGGTGTCGGAGAGATGATGAAGATAGTAGAAATAAAACTAGCCAAGTATTCTGAGAGTGGGATTGACCATTGTTCAATCCTTGGTCTAGCACTGGTCTCTAGGCATTCTATTGTCTAAAGGTGCCCTGTGAAGCAGTGATCATCAAATTCTGAAACCAGGAAACGGCTGGTGCCCCATAGGTTATGAAGGGAAGTGCCCAGTGCTAATCATCAGTCTGTGGAGAAATCTCACTGTAAGCTAAGGTCTTTTTGTTGCAAGCTTTGACAGATTGATTAATTTATTCTGTGTGAGTGGAGCTGTTTGCATCAGCTTCGTGGTTTTGGACTAAATGCTGTGCCCTGCCCATTTACCAGTGTTAGTTGGTGATCACTGTTCAACTTTCTATGTAGCTAATTTTGGAAGCTGCTGTTCACGTTCGCAGTTCTTTAATCATTGATGCTTAAAGGCAAGCTGAGAGACTTATATATTTTTTTTTTAAAAAAAAGCCCTACAGTAGAGGGATTACTACTTTTGCAGCATGATCCTATTTTCTTAACCTTTCAGTCGGTATGATGATAAATTTTGGTTTTCTCCTTCAAGACTTCTTGGGCAAGATCTACTATAATATGGATAAAATAGAATCCAATTGGCAAAGGTATCACAGGTAATGTTCTGCTTGGAGAAGGCTTTTGTGTGTGTGGTGGGGTGTCTTGATGATTTTTGGTGAAGAAATCCTTGTTCTCTTGGCAGCAGCTGGCTGTAAATTTCAGTAAACCTTTGTTGTTGCTGTGACTCAGGATATATAGTGAAATTTTCTGTAGCTGAGGGGAGCCGGCAGTTGGGCGTCTGTTAATAGCCTGAAAGTAACTAATGAGGATGTGCAGTCGGAACGATTGATTGAATAGCTGCAGTCCTGTGTGTTTCTTTCTCGTTCTCTCTGCAAGCTGTAAAGAGGGAGGGGGAAGAGAGAGAAAACCAGCTTTCACTTAAGTGGAAGTAGCACGGATCCCAAGGGCCAAGAGGCCAGAAATGGAAGTTTAAGCTGCATCTATCTTTTGAAAGGAAAACGGCAGGAGTCAAAATGTCAGTCTCCGAAGTCACAGTTTACTCCTTTTCTTTAAGATCCAGAAGATAACAATGGGCTTTTTCTAAGGATGTGGTTTTTCATATCCTATTGAGAATGTCTTATTTATGAAGCTGGATTCCTGTAAGTCTAGTATTTGAACTGGAGATGGGCAGCAGTTGTGATAAAGGTATTAATATGTGTCCGTGTGTGTGATTTTATAATGTGCATGCTGTATAAATCTATAAAATCAGATATGAGCACATCTTCTGTAAAGATTTGAGCTTGCAAGATCTGCCTGCACAGATTTAGGATGCCAAAGTCATATCTTAGTAAGGTCATATTGCCAGAACAAGGAGAAACTGACCTATTTTTGTATCTGCTAAGGTATATATGTTGTTTTATCCAGGCAACTATGAGTCTTCTGATGGTCTCAAAGTTTGAGCTAGCAGTAGGGTCACATTACCTGCATGAGACTGAACTTTGACCTTTGTCAAATTATGTTCAACATAGGATAAAATTGTGATCTCCCTCTGTCACAGGTTTTATTTGACAGTGTTAACTACTACATTGCTGATTTGTAAAAAGAATAGTTGAAAGTTCTCTGAGTTGTAAGTAGCAAGTGTACAAGGTAGCAATACATATGGGTATTGAGCTTCACCAATGTGTTTAATCATAACTGCCTATTGCCTATAAGATCAAATCAGATTCCTAATTTTGAGCTTGTTGCCAGTTAAAATGTCTCTGTAACTTACCTTGGTAGCAAATGAGCCATATATAAATATGTAAGTATGATTTGGCTGTTAGCTAATGCAGCTGATAGTTTGTGACGGCTTCTGTCCAGAGCAGGATAAAACCTGGGTTTTTTTATTTTTTTTTTTCCAATTCCCCTCACCCAACTTCTTTTCTTTTTCTTCTCCAGAGGTCCCAGCAGAGAGATCTCCTCGCAGACGGAGCATCTCAGGAACCAGCACATCCGAGAAAACCAACTCCATGGATGCTTCAAACACCTCTCCTTTCAAAGTCCCAGTAAGTGCGCCTTTCCTCTGAAGGAGGGATATCTTCCCATTGAATTGGGGGTGGAGGTTTAGGCTATCCTAACAAATCTAGTACTCGTCTATTGATTCAGGATGACAATTTAATAGTGCAGGTGGCCAAAAGGCATGCATATCAGCTGCCATAAATGATCAGGTAACATTTTCTAGGAGACCCATAATTTACCTTTCCACAAGATTTGATCTAAAATCAGTAGTCATGTGTACTTTAAAACCCAACCATGAGGTGGTGAGCAGTCTAATTTCAATATGTCCTAGATACCCGTGAGATTGCTTTGTAGGCTTCACACTGGACATTTATTTTCTTCTCCAAAAAAGAACTTTAGGTTGGTGATGGCATGTGTGTTTTCCCCATATCAGTTGGAATGAATTAGGGGTCTGAAATGGCTAACACTTTATTTTAAAGCTACTGAAATGGATCTCTGCATGTGTGCGTTAACTGGCCTTAATTCTTCCGGTTGTTAGTTTCAGTTTACCTTTCCAAGTATGGAGTGTGGATTTTTCTTGCCAACATCTTTAGAGTCCAGTTGCTGTACTAAAACCTACAGCACTAAGGCTTTTCTATTGTTCTTCTTAGTCTGAAAGAAGAAAGGTCTGTCAAATCATAAGTCAAGTTAAAATGAAGTGCTCTTTAATATTTTACCAATAGTTAGACTTGGTTTAAAAAAGGCAAAGTCCAGATGTATTATTATAGAGATTTTTTATGTTCATCTCCACTGTGTGTAAGAACTCTTGAAAGTTTGAAAATGTTTGTCCACACAGTTTTTGGCCTTTTTTATGTGTGATGAGCACTGATTTCTCTTCCTGTGTTCTCTGTGGAGTTGAGGCCAGTATAGCTGCATTTTATTGTGTTCACCCCATAACCTCCAAATCACTGAAAGTCACCCAGAATACTCACAACCCTGGGAAGAATAGTTTTTAGCTAACTTCAGATACAGACATGTTTACATGCTTGTTTTGTGATGAATCCCCACAAAATTCTCCCTTGTCTTTTTAATGTATAAATAAGTGGTGGATTCTTTAATTTTACAATCGATATTTTGCCAGTATGAAGGTGGATTCAATTTTATTAAAGTTAATTTAATCTGAGCCCGATCATAAACTCCAAATTAATTGGTTTCAGAGTAACAGCCGTGTTGGTCTGTATTCGCAAAAAGAAAAGGAGTACTTGTGGCACCTTAGAGACTAACCAATTTATTTGAGCATAAGCTTTCGTGAGCTACAGTAAGCCATACTACATACTAAGCCACAGTATGCATCCGATGAAGTGAGCTGTAGCTCACAAAAGCTTATGCTCAAACAAATTGGTTAGTCTCTAAGGTGCCACAAGTACTCCTTTTCTTTTTTCCAAATTAATTGGGATTTAAAAGAAAAAAGTTCCTGGTCAAGTTAGTGGTAGCTCCATCTTGGACTGTTTTCCTGTCCTCTTTCAGATTAAACTATCAGTGGTAAATACAGGGAGATCACTATCTTGGAGTAGTTACCTGTGCTCGATTCCTGTGTTTTTCTCCAAGTCTCATAATGAGACCAAAAGTTGAACTTCTGGTATCTGTTGGGGGACCACCAAAATGCGCTTTCCTTGTTTTAAAGACCATCTGAAGTAAATATTCATACTGAGACTATTTTGGTAGTCTTAATATGCTGTGTTCTAAAGGGCACTCAAAAATAGGTTTTTAGTCCAATTACAGAATGTACTAGTTATAACTTTATAAAATCTCAAAACTTGTCTATATGCAATGAATACTTATAGTATAACCATGGGCAGCAGAGTACATATGGGTACCATGAGGATTTCTGGGAGCTTTTGTAAGTCCTAGCAACTCTTACCCAACCCATCCGTATTGATAAGAAATGCCATTAGTCTTACAGATGTTTGAATGTATTGTGGTGTTCTGTGTCTACAGCTTATCTATAAATCACAAACAAGATTTGAAGATGCCATGTACCAAATCACTTAATGTCAGCCTGGGTTTTTTGTTTTTCATTTCTGTACCTTTCACTCTTTACTATCCCTCTCAAATGTCTTTTCTTCAGCTGCGTTGTATTGTCTATGAATTTAGGTCGTTAACACTTTAAAAGTGTTTCTTTTCACTTATGTTTTCTTCTTCAGCACTCCCCCTTCCTTCCTGTGTCTCGTCTTTTCCAAGTTATTTTTTCTTCTAATGCTTCTTTGGGTACTGTCTTATTTTCCTCTTTCCTCCTTGCGATTTTAATGGGGCTATAAGAACTCTGAGGCAAAGAGGTGCAGGAAGCTGTCCACACCCTCTCCTTTTGGTCATAAACAGCAAAAAGTAGCTATTGTTACCACTTGTGCAGCTGGTCTTGTGCTCCCCTGTTCTGCTGACCACCTGTAATGGTGGGCGTGCTGTACCCTCCTGATTTGTACATAAAAGACAAGACTACTGGCTTTTGTAGGTTTTTCTCTGCATATGCTATCTCGTATGCTGTGGTTGTTACCAGGCCACAGTAAAGATGAGATGAGACCTACCTGTGTTTCACACCAAATGCTGGATGTTGCAGCCCTCTAATCATTAGGTTAGTGGCTTGCAGGTAAAAGTCAGAGCATTTATGAGTAGAGCTGGGCCCAAACCAAAACTACTGAATTCAAACATGCTTCTAACTTTGTGGATTAGATCCAGCTCTACTTATGAATAGAAAACCCCTTTTGTATATTCTCTTGACTCATATTAATTTTTTTCTGGATCCAGGAGGGATTGATCTAAGGAGAGGGGTAAATGGCACAAGTATAGGTAAGCCCAATATCAGTGGTTTGGGAATGGAAGGTGTGGCTCTAATAGCATTAAAAGTTATTTGTGGGGTTTTCTTCATCTCAGTGGGTGCCCATTTTAGACAGGAAGAACACAGAAATAGGAAAGCACCTGGTTTTGTTCTTCGGTCATTGATACTTGCACTGCACATTTGAGGGGGCAAACCAGCAATCTGTGCATTGTGCTGTTTCAATGATTCTTTGCTCCTGGCTTTGGGGGAAGGGAAGAGGCAGAGCAGGCAGGGTTATGCCAAGATTTTGAAAATAAGTTGCATTTACAGCTTTCTAAGCTTCTGTTCTCTCAGGTAAGCATTTAAAACTCTTACTCTTGATAGAATGTACTGGAAATCAATGTTCTGTGCAGCTTTTCCTCTAAACTCCAAACAGTGGTATACAAACAGAAAAAGGCATCGACTTTCTGACTGTTAATGTGCCTTTGTCCAGTGCTTGGAGTTTTGATTTACAAATGCATAATGTGGGGTAAGTGAACGTTCTTTTAAATAATCTCTTCTGTCGTGGTCATTGGAAATGGTTTTATTTAAAGGGTTGGCATGTAAACTTCAGGAAATTCAGTTTCTCTGCCTCCTACATATAAGTTTAAAAGCATATTCTTCTATTTAAACTTACTATTCTATAATCTCAATAATTATGCATACGCATTCTTTGGTTTACCATGTCACAGTCAGCCTATGCTGACCAATATATGGAATGTGGTTGTCTTATTTATCTCCCACAAAAGGGAGTGAAGTAGGATTTTGCTGATATTGGCAGTGCACTACAGAAGGGATAAGGAATGGCTTGTGTATAGAGATAAGAACTGTTAGTGCTTGGCCTTTTCTTCATTCCCCAACCCCCAGCTACATTAGTGTTAGGTTACTTCAGTTTCCTCCTAGATTCAGTAGTGTTACTTCTCACTCCACAATTGCCAAACATATTTTTTGGGGGGAAGCAGGGGTGAAAGTAAGTTGAGTGACTTACCGGTACTCTGGGGCCAGCTCTGGCCCCCGGAAGGAGTGGGGCCTAGGATGGAAGGGGCGGGTTGAGGGGGTCAGAGCCAGCCCCAGCCCACCCTGGAAGGTAAGTGCCCCCACACAGACACACACTAGGGTAGCAGCAGCAGCCTGGAGCTCCGGGGGCTATGTAAAGGGCCCGGGGCTCCCCTCTTCTACCGCCCTGGCCCTTTAAATAGCTGCCAGAGCCCTGGGGAAGCAGCGGGGCTCCAGCGGCTATTTAAAGGACTGGGGCGGCAGAGGCAGCTGGAGCCCCAGCCCTTTAAATAGCCCCCGGAGCCCCCGCTACCCCAGGGCTCCAAGGGCTATTTAAAGGGCCTACGGCTCCCCTGCTTCTACCGCCCCTGTCCTTTAAATAGCCGCTGGAGCCCTGCGGCCGCTACCCCAGGGCTCCAGCAATGGGGCTCTGGAGGCAATTTAAAGGGCCTGGGGCTCCAGCCATTGCTGGGAGTCCCAGGCCCTTTAAATTGCCCCCTGGGGAAGCCGGGCTGCCCCAGTGCGGTGCACCGGCTATTGCCGGTACACCGTACTGGGGCGTACCAGCTTACTTTCACCTCTGGGGGGAAGGTTAGGCACAAAACATTGGGGGGGGAAAAAACCCACAGCTTTTAAAAAAAAAAAAAAAAATGACTGAACATTACTGCTGAGAAGTTAGAAAGACTGATAGAACTCATCCACCACCGGGCCTGGTGGTAGATGAGTAGGCGAAATACCAGCTTTCCCCTCCTACACACACACTGTGCTCTGTCAGTGCAACTCAGTCTTACAGTAGCACATCTCCTGATATTTCATTATTGAGCCATTGTACTACTCTGACAGAACACCACAATCCCCTCCTTGCTACTCCATTTGAATTGGCGATTAGGCTAAAACATGAGAATTCCAAAATACTGAACCTCCAGAAGTGACAGAACAAAGGTCTTAGTAACCCACTGTAAAAAACAAACAAACGAAAAACCAGGTCCTTAACCACCACCTCACCTTTTTTGACCAGTTTTGTTGATTTATTAAAATCAATACAGATATTATGTGACTCAGTGATGTACATGGGCACTTAAAAAAAAATAGAGGAAAGAAACAGACTGGATGAAACACATAAAAATGAGCTAAAAAAGTCAGGGTGTAGGCTCTGAAGTAAGTGAAATGATTTGTATGGGAACACTGTGTGAATAGTGATGGAAAGGCTGATTCTTAGGGTCTAGTTTCTTTGGTTTGCCTCTAGTTCAGAATATAACTGGATATACAGGAATAGTGTCTGCCTCTTTTGCTCTTTAAGAGTCCTGCTAAATAGAACAAAAGACAATGCAGCCAGACTAACTGAAGGTCAAAGCATGATGAGATCTCACTGCTGCCCAGACGCATATCTTATGCAGTCAACAAGACCCATGGTTATCTCAGGAGCACTGCTCCGTTACAATCAGGTTGCAAAGCTAGAACGAGTCTCTGATCTTTTCTGGCCATATGACCCTAAGTACACGTTTTTAATTCCGCAGTAGTGCCAATGCAGGAGTTTGAGTTGTTGAGCTACCAGTAGCGTGTCCAGGCAGCACAGGATTCCTGTGCCCCAATATTCTTAATGAAAAATCATCTGGCTGTGCTTGAACTTCATCCTTCCTATTTTAATATTCTCTTGCTTTTTGTTCTGCTCTCTCACACCATAACACCCATTCTTTACATTTACCCTTGATATTTATTTTGTTTCATATAAGATTTGAGGCTTTGGGCTCTCACCCATTTTCCCAAGGATTTTGTATAGTTGGAAGGACTTGTTATTCGTTACTTCCAAGAGGCTCATGGAGCTTTCGCTTTTCCCTTTATTCTGGATTGCTGTTATTTATAGACTCACAGGAATTAGAGATATGTATCCCCATGCAATAGAGATTTGTTCTTTACAGTAAATTCTCCAGTGCTTAGTCAAGAGATAGTATTTCTGCTACCAGGGCACAGTCCAATAGACTTCAACAGGAAATTTTTCCTTGTATTTATCCCAAATTTTTCTTTGTTTCATTTAATCCTATTACTATTAATTTATATCCCTTTAGGCCACTGGATAACCTTCCACTCTCGCTTTGGTTTCACATTGTACAAACAAGTACTGATATTGTCAGTTTCTGTATCCCCTACCTTTAAAGCATGGTTTAGCCAAGCTAAACAACATCACCTTATTTTAATGTGTCCTCCATATATCAGGCTTTCCAGCCCCTTTATCATTTATCATGCTCCTCTCTGAATTTGCTCCAATTCACTGATGTATTTCTGGTATCACCTTGCCCAGAACCGTGTGTGGTGTTTTCTACTTTTAACCCCTGCAGATTGCTTAGTGTTATTTCTCTGTCCTCACTAGCACTCACTGTACCTCCTAATTTAATATAATCTCTGAATGTCATTAATGTGCTGTTTAACTTCCAGATTGTTAATAAAGATGTTAAACAAAACCAGTTCTGCCACCAGTCCTTGCAGCACCCCATTGGTCAACCTCTCACAACTTGTTACATTGTCATTTATCATAATTACCCTTTTTAGGTAGTCCTTCAGCCAGTGTGCAAGCCGTGACAGTAACTTTAAAAAAGCCCATTTGAATAAATTTTTCAAATAAGCCTATAAGCTATATTGTGAAGCACCAGCAATGAGGAGTCCTTGTGGCACCTTAGAGACTAACAAATTTATTTGGGCATAAGCTTTCGTGGGCTAAAACCCACTTCATCAGATGCATGGAGTGGAAAATACAGTAGCAGATATATATACACAGTACATGAAAAGATGGGCGTTGCCTGATCAAGTGGGGGGGGGGTCAGTACTAACGAGACAATTCAATTAACAGTAGAATACCAAGGGAGGAAAAATCTCTTTTGTAGGGGTAATGAGGGTGGCCAATTTCAAACAATTGACAAGAAGGTGTGAGTAACAGTAGGGGGAAATTAGTATGGGGAAATTAGTTTTTGTAATGACCCATCCACTCCCAGTCTTTATTCAGGCCTAATTTGATGGTGTCCAGTTTGCAAATTAATTCCAGTTCTGCAGTGTCTCACTGGAGTCTGTTTTTGAAGGTTTTTGGTTGAAGAATTGCCACTTTCAAGTCTGTTATTGAGTGACCAGGAAGATTGAAGTGTTCTCCTACTGGTTTTTGAATATTGTGAATGAAGCGCTTTTCTGTAGTATAGGTGCACATTATGGCAAGCTGTGTGCAAGTATGATGGAGGAATAGAGGGGCAAGAAACTTGTTTCCTCCTCTCAGCACATGGAACAAACAAGATCTGGCTGCTTGCACTCCTTCTGCACAGTTTTGGGACATTGGTGTGCTGCACAGCCCAAAGAGTGTCTATCTGTGCAGAGGTGCTTCCGTAGCCTTGAGCCATAATTTTGGCTCTAAAGGCTTTACGTCTACTGCAGTCCCTTCATTGCAAATTTTGCTGCTTGATTAAACAGTACTAAGAGAGTTGTATGTGATTTGTTCTTCATAAAGCCCTGATGTTTATCACCCATATTTTTGTCATCATCCAGATGACTAGACCTCTTTCTGCTAATATTTATTTCTTGATTTGGGATTAAAGTTAGAATCACTGGATATTAGTTGCTAGGATTGCTCTTTCCTGGTTTTAGGACCCTCTTCAGCAAGCTGCTTAAGCATGTGCACCATCCCACTGAAGTCAGAAAGACTACTCTTTGGTTTAGTTACACATGTGCTGAAGTAACTTGCAGAACCGGGGCCTGAAAGTGCAGTACTGCTTCTCTCTTAACTCTCCCCAGATATCTGAAACATGCTTGTTTCTCTGTGAATTTTCCAAAATAATTCACGGTGGTTTGTTAACTTAATTAATTTAGGACCCTGGAATCCATATCACGTGTCCCTCCTGTTGTGTTTTCCTGTACTAGTTTGTATTAATTTTTTTGCAAAGTCCTTGTTATTGCCCAATTTCTCATACCTCTCTATTTGTCTTGTTAAAAACTAGGGTTTTTTTTAATTTTTTCCCCATAACTGTTTGTTTTCATGTTTATTGATGAACCTAGCTTCTTGCCAGGACTTTTTTCCCTTAGCCCTGGTCTACACTACGAGTTTAGGCTGAATTTAGCAGCGTTAAGATCGATTTAACCCTGCACCCGTCCACACAACAAAGCCATTTTTGTCGACTTAATGGGCTCTTAAAATCAATTTCTGTACTCCTCCCCGACGAAGGGATTAGCACTGAAATCAACATCGCCGGGTCGAATTTGAGTTAGTGTGGATGCAATTCAACAGTATTGGCCTCTGGGAGCTATCCCACAGTGCTCCATTGTGACCGCTGTGGACAGCATTCGCAACTCGGATGCACTGGCCAGGTAGAAAGGAAAAGCCCCACGAACTTTTGAATTTCATGTCCTGTTTGGCCAAAGTGGCAAGCTGATCAGCACAGGTGACCGTGCAGATCTCATCAGCAGAGGTGACCATGGAGTCCCAGAATCGTAAAAGAGCTCCAGCATGGACCGAACAGGAGGTACTGGATCTGATCGCTGTATGGGGAGACGAATCCGTGCTATCAGAACTCCATTCCAAAAGACGAAATGCCAAAATATTTGAAAAAATCTCCAAGGGCATGAAGGACAGAGGCTATCACAGGGACCCGCAGCAGTGCAGTGTGAAACATAAGGAGCTTAGGCAAGCCTACCAAAAAACCCAAGAGGCAAACGCCCGCTCAGGGTCAGAGCCCCAGACATGCTGCTTCTATGATGAGGGGGTGCCCCTACCACTGTCCCACCCCTGTACGTGGACTCGAGCAAGGGGAAGGGGAGTCTCATGCAACAGGGATGAGGATTTTGGAGATGAGGAAGATGATAGCGCACACCAGGCAAGTGGAGAAACCATTCTCCCTGACAGCCAGGAACTGTTTATCACCCTGGATCCAATACCCTCCCAACCCGGGCTCCCAGACCTTGAAGGCGGAGAAGGCAGCTCTGGTGAGTTGAAAATATAATACACAGTTTAAAAGCAAGCGTGTTTAATGATTACTTTGCCCTGAAGACTTGGGATGCATTTGCGGCCAGTACAGCTACTGGAAAAGTCTGTTAACGTGTCTGGGGAGGGAGTGGAAATCCTCCAAAGACATCTCAATGAAGCTGTCCTGGAGGTACTCCCAAAGCCTTTGCAAAAGGTTTCTGGGGAGGGCAGCCTTATTGCTTCTTCCATGGTAGAACACTTTACCATGGCAGGCCAGTAGCATGTAGTCTGGAAACATTGCATAAGAAAGCATGGCAGCATGTGGTCCCAGTGTTTGCTGTCATTCAAGCAACATCCATTCTTTGTCTCTATGTGTTATCCTCAGAAGAGTGATATCATTCTTGGTCACCTGGTTGAAATAGGGGAATTTTATTCAGGGGACATTCAGAGGTGGCCGTTCCTGCCGGGCTGTTTGCCTGTGGCTGAAAAGAAATCATCCCCGCTGTTAGCCATGCGGTGGGGGAGAGGGGTGAAGCGATCAGCCCAGAGAATTGGGGGGGGGGGGTAGTTGGGTTTGTGCTGCACGTTAACCCGAAAACATCAGCCCCTCCTTTTAAATGGCTAGTGTGTCTTTTTCAGTTTTAATCTCCCTTTTTTTCCTCCCGCAGCTACAAATGTTTCAACGCTGTGACTAGCATCTCTGTCCCAGAGGCTAACACAGATAAGAAGGTGAAAAAAATGCACTCATGATGAAATGTGCTCTGAGCTCATGCAGTCCACCCAAACTGAAAGAGCCCAGCAGAATGCGTGGAGACAGACAATGGCAGAGTCCAGGAAAGCACAAAATGAACGTGAGGACAGGAGGGATGCACGAGAGGATAGATGGCAGGAGCAACAGGAGAGGTGGCGGCAGCATGATGAAAGGAGGCAGGATGCAATGCTACTGGAGGATAAAACTGATATGCCCCGGCATACGGTTGAGGTGCAGGAAAGGCACAGACCGCCGCTGCAGCCTCTGTGTAATCAACTACCCTCCTCCCCAAGTTCCATAGCCTCCTCACCCAGATGCCCAAGAACGTGGGGGAGGGGGGGCCCTCTGGGCACCCAACTACTCCACCCCAGAGGACTGCCCAAGCAACAGAAAGCTGGCATTCAATAAGTTTTGAAGTGCAGTGTGGCCTTTTCCTTCCCTCCTCCCCTCCTCTCCCACCCCTCCCGGGCTACCTTGGCAGTTATCCCCCTATGTGTGACAGATTAATAAAGAATGCATGAATTTGAAACAACAATGACTTTATTGCTTCTGCAACCGGTGATGGAAGGGGGGAGGGGAGGGTGGTTGGCTTATAGGGAATTAGAGTGAACTAAGGGGGTGGGTTTTCATCAAGGAGAAACAAACAGAACTTTCACACAGTAGCCTGATCAGCCATGAAACTGGTTTTCAAAGCTTCTCTGATGCACAGCGCGCCCTGCTGTACTCTTCTAACCGCCCTGGTGTCTGGCTGCGCGTAATCAGCGGCCAGATGATTTGCCTCAACTTCCCACCCTGCCATAAATGTCTCCCCCTTACTCTCACAGATATTGTGGAGCACACAGTAAGCAGTAATAACAATGGGAATATTGGTTTCACTGAGATCTAACCAAGTCAGTAAACTGCGCCAGCGCGCTTGTAAATGTCCAAATGCACATTCTACTACCATTCTGCACGTGCTCAGCCTATAGTTAAACAGCTCCTGACTACTGTCCAGGCTGCCTGTGTACGGCTTCGTGAGCCATGGCATTAAGGGGTAGGCTGGGTCTCCAAGGATAACTATAGGCATTTCAACATCCCCAGTGGTTATTTTCTGGTCTGGAAAGTAAGTCCCTTGCTGCAGCTGTTCAGACAGACCAGAGTTCTTGAAGATGCGAGCATCATGTACCTTTCCCAGCCATTGCACACTGATGTTGGTGAAACATCCCTTGTGATCCACCAGTGCTTGCAGCACCATTGAAAAATACCCCTTGCAGTTTATGTACTGGCTGCCTTGGTGGTCCAGTCCCAAGATAGGGATATGCGTTCCATCTATTGCCCCACCACAGTTAGGGAATCTCATTGCAGCAAAGCCATCCACTACGACCTGCACATTTCCCAGAGTCACTACCCTTGATAGCAGCAGCTCAGTGATTGTGCTGGCTACTTGCATCACAACAGCCCCGCACAGTAGATTTGCCCACTCCAAATTGATTCCCGACTGACCGGTAGCTGTCTGGCATTGCAAGCTTCCAGAGGGCTATTGCCACTCGCTTGTGAACTATGAGAGGGCTGCTCTCATCTCAGTATTCTTGCGCTTCAGGGCAGGGGAAAGCAAGTCACAAAGTTCCATGAAAGTGCCCTTATGCATGTGAAAGTTTCGCAGCCACTGAGAATCATCCCAGACCTGCAACACTATGCGGTCCCACCAGTCTGTGCTTGTTTCACAGGCCCAGAATTGGCGTTCCATGGCATGAGCCTGCCCCATTGCCACCAGGATAGCCAAATTGCAGGGGCCTGTGCTTTGAGAGAAGTCTGTGTCCATGTCCTCATCACTCTCGTTGTCTCCTCGTCTGCTTCTGCACATACTGCATGATTACGCGCAAGGTGTTTACAATGCTCATAACTGCCGCGGTGATCTGTGCGGGCTCCATGCTTGCCACGGTATGGCATTTGCAGGAGAGCAGAGTTGCAGGGGAAAGCGGTCGTTCAGTGACAATGGTTTGCAGACCTACTGCACTGTCTGCTGCCAGGACACAACAGCTGAGAGGGCTGCACGTTTGCTGTGTTATGGCGAGATAAGAGCAGTCAAGCAGAGTTGCAGCGGAAGTGGCCCTGCAAGACCACCAGGAGAGCAGAGTTGCAGCGGAAGTGGTGGCTGATGACCTGCAAGGTGGATTCAGGAGAGCAGAGTGGCAGCGGAAGCGGTGGTTCAATGACGAAAGTTAGCAGTCCTACTGCACCGTCTGCTGAAAGCAATATGGTGCCTGCACAGAAAAAAGGCCCGAAATGATTGTCTGCCTTTGCTTTCACGGAGGGAGGAACAACTGATGACATGTACCCAGAACCACCCCGAACAACGTTTTTGCCCCATCAGGCATTGGGAGCTTAACCCAGAATTCCAATGGGCGACGGAGACCGTGGGAAATGTGGGATAGCTACCCACATTGCAATGCTCCAGAAGTCGACGCTAGCCTCTGTACTGTGGATGCACCCCGCCGACTTAATGTGCTTAGTGGGGACACACACACAATCTACTGTATAAAATCGCTTTCTAAAAATCAACTTCTATAAATTCGACCTAAATTTGTAGTGTAGACATACCCTTAGTATATTTATAAAAGCCCTTCCAACTCCCCTTCACCTTTTTGGATAACACTAACTCATTCTGCTTTTTTGCTTCCCTTATCTTCCGTCACAAACCTGAAGTGTGACTCTAGCCTTATTTGGTACCCTTCACATTCTCTATTTCCATTGAAGACTTTTCACTCTCTCTTTGAGCTTACAATGCTGAAGTTACAGAGGCTGCCCGCTTGTTCCTTGTATTTTAATTCTGCAGGATAATTGAACTGCTGAACCTTGATTATAGTAGTTTAGCATTCTTTAGTCTTTCTCTACACACACATTTTAATACAGCCTTCCTCTGCACCATGCTCAGTGTTCCTCTCATTTCCACAAAATCGCTTCTATGAAATGTAATGCTCTTATGCATGTACCGCTGTGTTCTTTGGACCTGTTCCTTTCTACACTTAATTAATTACACTTTACTCCTAGAAACATAGGAATTGGTAAAACAAAACAGATTATTTCTCCATCTTATTCTCAATCCTTCCTTCGGTAGTGGCCAATACCAAATAATTCAGAGGAAGGTTTAAAATGATGCACCTGGTCAAGCGTGCAGCACTGTGCTACTGGAGAAAAATTCCTTCCTGAACCTAGCTGGCAGTCAGCTTGCCCCCTGAAGCATGAGGATTGCTCAATCTCCTTGTTATTTTTAAACCTGTCTGATGCAACTGCAAACATTATTCCTACTTACATAAATGTGTAATCCTTTTTTAATCTTGCTGAAACATTTGTCTCTCTAATATCTTGTGTCAGTGAATTCTCAGACTGATTATAGAGAGCATGAAAAAAAAATCTCCTGTTACACATTTTTAAATTTGATGTATCTCAGATTTCAGTTTTACCCCTTATTTTGTGGTATGCAGCAGAATGAATAGGGGAGCCCAATTAGCTTTTGTTTTTCTATACCTTAATGTTTTTGTATACCTCTGATTCCATTTTATTTTTATTTCTAAACCAAATAATCTTAGTCTTTCAAATCTATCTATATATGTAAATCCTTTTACTCTCTGCCTCTAATCAATTTTGTTTTTCTTATCTTGGCTTGTTTTAATTTAATTTTTTTTTGACATTGTCTGTACTGAGATGAGATAACCAGACTAGAATGCCATATTTAGAGTGAGGAAGTCCAGTGCATTTATTTAACACCATTTTATGTTTTCTTTATTACATTTTATCCTTTCTCAATACATAGAAAATCTTTTGTTTTATTTTTAATGCTGTATGTCAAGAAGGCATCTTCACTGAGGTGTCCACAGTGACTTGTACTGCCAGATCTTTTTTTGATGAGTTTACATCTCATTCGTAATCTGTGGTACTTTGTTGTGGGGTTTGCCCAATATGCTACCATGAGCATGGTGAGATTTATCTGTCTTTCTGTTGCCTGATCAGTTAGTTTTTATTAGGATCTTCTAGAGTCTCTCATAGTTCTCTAATATTTTAGTAACCTGAATAATTTGTCTGTCAGCAAACTTCTCCATCTTTGTTTTGTTACATTTATTAATGTTCTATAAAGAAAGGTGAGCCTCACTGTTCACAGTACTCATTCTTGGAGTACCCCCACTATTAACTTCCTTCCACTCTGAGATCGGGCAGATTTCCCATATGCTTTGCTTTTGGTCTCTTCTCTGGATTTTTAACATATGATACAACTTTTCACCTTGGTTTCTAAGCTTTCTCAATAGCCTCTTGTGAGGAATGTAATAAAAAAAAGTTCTACTCTTCAGAACATTCAGTAACAGCTAGAAAGCATTTCTAGTGGGGCAGCAATAACTACAACTATCGCTATCTCCATTGAGATGATGGCCATTTCCATAATTCATCCAGTCTGTAATCCCTTTAACCTGAGATGGGAAGAGTCCAGGAGTCACTCCTATTGTTATGGCTAATAATAATGTATTACTACTGCTACGAATACAGTACCATAAATGAACATGGCACTTTCCCAACACATCAAAGACAATGTCCCTGTCTCAAAGAGATGATAATTTAGGTTGAATTTTACATCCAAAAAGGTTGCATAGATGCTAAGTCTTCCAGTCACCCATTCCACCCTGACTTTACTGCTCCTAGATCTCTGCTGAGAATGTTGTGTTTTACTGGATAGCTCACATTATTATTATTAGCTTGTTGGTTGCTGTGGAAATTACGAAGAGAAGCACTATTTGTTATGCACAAACTCTTCTCCCCAAAGTGAAAAATACTTATGTCTGTAGTGTGCAGTAGTTAAGTATTGTCATTCATGCCATGTTGTCTGTGAAGCTGGTTGTTTGGGCATCCATATCCTCCTCCCCTGGTGATTGTCCCCTGATGTATTGAGATACAGGAGAGCCGGTGTCCTGTTTTGCAGTAATGATGCTGCTATAAGTGATGCATAGATGCATTTTACAGCTATCATCCCATCACACTTAATGTCTGCTGTCAGGGATTATAGTCCCCTTCCTTCTCTTTGCCACTGAAAACTGCATTTGTAAAGTCCCACTTTATTCACCTCTTCTGAGCCCTGGTCTACACTTAAAAATTAGATCAACCTAGCAACATCACTCAGGGCTGTGAAAAATTTTGTGCCCTGCATAGGGTGACCAGACATCAAATGTGAAAAATCAGGATGGGAGTGGAGGGTAATAGGAGCGTATATAAGAAAAAGACCCAAAAATTGGGACTGTCCCTATAAAACCAGGACATCTGGTAACCCGAGCCCTGCGTGACATAGTTAGATTGACCTTACCCCCATTGTAGATACAGGTAGGGTGATGAAATAATTTTTCCATCCGTCTGGCTACTGCCTCTCAAAGAGGTGGGTTACCTGCATAGGTGGAAACCCCCTTTCTGTCGATTTAGGAACTGTCTGCACTACGGTGCTACAGTGGCACGACTGCAGCCCTGTAGCTGAGCTCCTGTAGCAACTGTAGTGTGGACATACCCTTGGTTGGCACATCGTTTGGACAGAAAGTAGTGGGACTCTTAATCTGCTGCTGAGTTTTCAAGTGACGTGAAGATAAGAAGGCACATGTGAGATTCTGCTGGTGTGGTTTTGAGGGGTAAAGTTGGTTTGTATTGAATTTGCCATTTGTCTCTTTAGGAGTGGAGTGTTGAAGCAATGTCGAGAGAGTCTGATTAGGGAAGAACTCTCGTACAGTTATTCTTTTACTGTTTGACTCCTTAAATGTCAGCATTTATATAGTGTTGTTCATCTCCAGAGTGCTTTGCATCTAATTAATCATCACAAACACCCTGGTGTGTTGTTAATAAAGTATTTGTATACCTGTTTTTTACAGTTGAGGTAGCAAGAGTCTTTTGTTTTGTTTTAAAACCACCAATGGAAATGTTTCATTAAATTTAAACTGTTTTTTAAAAAGAAATACTCCTCTGCTAGGAAATGAGAACCAAAAAGTGTCTGTTTTCAACTATCTGTGCTCAGGTAAATGCTATACTTATAAGGAGCATAAATAGCAACAAAAAAAAAAAAAGGGGGGGGGGGGGAGAGAACTACCCACTAAGGTACTACTAATAGCATTGACAAGGAATTTTTTTCCTAAAAATTATTTTAACCATATGATGTCTCTTTAAATATAGTGTTGAACTCAGGGAAAGAAAAATTTGTTCAGGCGGAATTAGTGTTTAAAAAGATTTCTTCTTTTTTTAGTTGGATAGTGTTTGCTGCAAATAAATGCTGGATGCCACCTCCCCTTTATTTTTGCATTCCACATTTTGAGAGATTTCTTTTAGCAAAGAAACATAAAGGTCAAAAAGCTCATCTCAGTTTTTCTAGCATGTGTGAATTTTTCATGCTGCTCCCAATTTATTCATCTCCAGTCATCAGCCTTACGTGATCCCATAGCAAAGTACAGAGAACAACTAAGATGCAAACAATTTAATGTGTTTTCAGAAACAAACAAAAAAAATTTTTGCGATTTGCTTGTGATTTTTTATTTTGTCAGAGTGATAGCACTACACATCTGGCTATCCTGAAAGTTGTCATTTATAACCAGCATTTGGATAGCCATATTTGACCAGTTAACCTGTTATACATTTTGCTCAGTAAAAAAGTCCATTGTCCCTGTCATGTGACACTAAAATGATTATAAACACTAAAAGAGTTAACAGTCGGGGGTCCATCTCTGCTGGGAATGGAGTCAATTAACTTCAAAAACAGTTTGGGGCCCCATTCTGACTCTTGTCAGGTCAGGAGGGCCTGTCTAGTTTGTTGCTTGGAGGGCAGGGGCAGTGTGCAGGGCATGGCGCAGCGCAGCAGAAGTGTTCAGCTTCACAGCGTCTGCACTTTGAGCATGCCACGTAGTGCTGGAATGCGGCCAAGGTCCACCAGGGCCAAGTCCCAGTAGCTGGGTCTTGTTACCTCTTGTGATGGAAAGTCAGACTAAATGAAAGTGCTTTCATTCTTCTGGATCAATTGCAACATTTTTAAAGGCACCTTTTCAAGATCTGGCCCAAAAGGTCCAGGAACCTAGTTAGAGTTTCAGTGATTTGTATAGCCACAAACACTCATTCCCTTTTTCAGATGTCTTTTCCCCTTAATGGACAACATGTACCCTGTACTTCGAAATTTTCTGGGTTGAGGGTGTTGCGGGGAGGGAAAGGGAGAGGGCTGCATTCCCTGCCCTGCCTCTTCCAGTTTCTGGGAAGGGGGAAAGCTTTCCCCTTCTCTCCCAAGATTTGTCAAGGAGCATTAGGTAGATGTTCCCTAGCCATTAACCAACTTTGTGGGGTGTTGCCTTGTAAGAATCACCCCTAATCTGGGGGACAGCCAGCCCCAGATGGCAGCAGCAGATGCAGGAAACAGACTTCTTTTAGCATAGCAATCATTTCACTGGGTCATGGGGCTGTGCAAAGGTTTGGGGAACACTTCTCAAGCAGCTGCATTCGAGCAAGTTCTTTCCTGTTTTGGCTGGTATTGTATTTGGGGATGAGGCGATCTCCTTCTGCTCAGAAGAGCTTCTTACCAATTTTGGAAGAAGAGGGTGGAAGAGCTTTTATTAATCTGCTGCCCTCCTCACATTTCCCTCAAAGAAGGCTGAATGAGGGTGAGGATATTGGCATCTAGTGCTAACTGAAGAACTTGTGGGTGGTGGGGGAGAGGAGTTTTCTCAGAATTTTCTGTAAATTTTGGCCTCTGAAACGCTCGTCTGCATTTGAAAATTGAACAGAGCCTACACTCAGTCCTCAGTGCTCCATCTCTAGAGGTAGTTAGAGAAGGAGGGAAGAGGGGAACCAATTTGAGTTAGAAATTGGAGAGAAGGGAGGAGGGCGGTAAGTGAATTTTCAACACCCGTGAGGGTACAACTGTGTTTGACATCTCTTGTAAAATTCCCTTGACTTTGCTTATAGAGAAACAGCCTGTGAAGTTAGGCAAATTTCTCTTACCAGGCTATGCTTTTCCGTAAAGAAATACGATTTAACTTAGATGCATTTAATATATCCCATGATAGCTATGCCAAGTTAAAGTGAAATATCTATGTGTGACTCTTTCACCAAAAAGAAGAGAGAGTGGTGTTTCAGCCAATAAAATATTGCTTGATCCCATTGGATGAAAACTTGCTAAATTTGCATTGATTGGGCCAGGAATGCTTGTGTGTTGGCAAACCTTGGACATAATTTGGCACATGTACTCAGTGATTTACAGGACAGAAGAGGAGATAAGCAAGCAATGCTGAGCTCAAAAAATGTAAAGTGTGTCTTCTCTTAACAAAATATTTAGGTGTGGCTTCCATTGCTCTCTTATTAACACAGCTCTACTTTAACTGATGGTCTTGTAATGCAGTCTGTCATGCAGTCAAAATCTGGAAATGTCAAGTTACTACTCTTTGTACTATAACTTCTCCTCTTGTCATGCAATAATTTTTATTGTACCTTAATGGGGTTATGAGCAGTTTGAGTTTTGTTGGAGACTGAAGCATTTTTGGTTTATAAAGTAGAGAGAGGCCCATTTGGTTTAGTCATTACTTGCATAAGAGTTTCCCTGTTTCACTTGCTATGACACTTCATTTTAGGGCTTCTTCAGCAAACGTCTGAAAGGCTCCATCAAGAGGACAAAGAGCCAGTCAAAGCTGGACAGGAATACAAGTTTCCGTCTTCCATCTCTCCGCAACGCTGATGACAGGTAGGAGTTTCTGCACTTCCTCAGAAGGAGGCTGGTAGTTTCAGCTCAACTCTTCCAAAAATGCCTGGCAACACGTGTTAGTCTGTGTAAGCATGCCTGCAAACTGACAGAAATGAGGGACAACTAGAGTGGTTTTGTTTTTTAAACGATCAGAAATATATCTGTTGGCCTGTTAAATGTTGCGTGTGCTTCCATCAGATGAGATTGTTACTAGTCCTAAAGATGGCTGGTGAAAAAGGGTTTGCTTAAATGTCTGCACTAAAATATCTTGTTCTTTTTTAGCACCTCTCCTCCCAGGTCTCCAAACACCTTATAAGTGTTAAGTTTCACAATACAGTATTGTGGCCCTGTCTGCATTAGAGAAATTTACACCAGTGTATTTACAGCACTGCAAACACAAATATCCTGATGCAGTGCATCTTCATTAGGGGTTGTGTGGTGTAGTTACAGTGCAAATCCCCAACACATACTGTACTGCAGAGCATCACTATTGGGGATTCATACTGTTGTCAGATACAATCATGTACTTACCGCAGTGTGAATTTCTTTAATGGAAGCAGGGCCTGTTCTTCAGAAAACTAGAAGTCAGGATTACAGCTCCCAAAATTCAGAAGCTAGTTTGGTGAGACGCACTTTAGCATTCTCAGTCAGTATATCTTTGCTTGCTTGTATTTTGCTGGTGGCTTGGGGAGGGGCAATATGTTTTGGTTTTTACTCGCCTCAACTGCATTTTTCGCTTTTGTAAAGTGTCATGATCATCTTTACTGGAAGCCGGACAGGTTATTTTTTACTCTGTGAAGCCCAGTGGTAGAGTTGGATTGAGTGGTAAATGGGCTGCCCAGTACTTAGGACCCTGACAGGCTTCTTTGACTTTACAACATTATTGTGTGTTTAATGCGTTTTCGCTCTCTCTGCTGGGCTGAATTCATTATTTGTGTCTGTCATGCTGCGCTGCTTCAGTCGATAGTGCTGCCTTCTTAAAAAGCAGCACCATAAAATCGTGGAGACAGCAAGGCTTCAGATGTTAGAGGCCTTGTTAACTTTGTGAGTTATGGAGAAACTGCTTACAGGATGTAGCCAACAAAGTGGATGATGTGCTGCTCCTTCAATCATTGCCATGTCACCCATGCTATTTTGACTAAAGGTCTGTCATAAATTCCTATTATCGGGGACTTATAACTCAGCTATGAAAATTGACTCCAAAGGCTTAAACGTGGTGAATACGGTCACTACCTGGTGATACCTTGTGGTTTTTAATGGGGGATTTTGCGAACTTTAAACAAAGTTTTCTGATATAAAGTCTTACACCCATGAGTAGTGTAAAGCCTGCATTTGTGTTCCTCTGGCTACACATGGTTTCAGCTGAGAATGCCGCCTTGCTACATGTGGATTGATGGACATTTGCTCTTACTGCATAAGGGAAGCACTGTTTTCTGAGGGTGGAAAGGGGTAATTATATTTAACACCAGTTACTTTGGTGTAGAAGCTGGCTACTCTACACACCCTATTTTTTCTCCTAAAAGATAGCACACAGGTTTTTAGCATGCAGACATGAATAATCAGATAGACCTAAGGGACTCGGCAATGATTTGCAAACTGTAAATTCTATTTCAGGCCCTGATGCCATTTGGCACCATCAGTCTGTTGTGTTAATGTGCCATGATCCTCTTAAGACGCCTAGGGCTGAATTTAAAAATAATGGCCCAGTGGGCAAATGAATTGAGGCGTTCCAGTGGTAGGGCCCAATATAGGGGGTGAGGAAATGGGGAGCTGGAGAGCTAGATGCAAAGTATAGCAGCCTGAAAGGGAGGCTGGCTGGCATGATTGAAAGCTGCTGCTTTCCCTATCTCTCGTCCCCCAGCGCTTCCACACCAACCTTCCCCCTTACAGCACTGTCCTCAGAACTCCCACTTCTGTGCCTCGTGCCCCTGCAGTCTGTAGCTCCCACACATCTTTGCCACCATTCCCCTATCAACTGCAGCTCCTACTCCAACACCTCCTCCGCCTTGTCCCCGCGCTAGAGATGCTGCTAGGAGGGGGTCAGACAAGAGTTGCTAAGATAGTTGGGAATTAAGCTACTCTGCTTTCTAATACCGGGCTTGCTCCACACTCTGAGCACAGCAATCCTTTTTCTGGGTAGTGGTCAGAGGGCGTTGTTGGCATTTGTGACTTTGCCGGCCCTTGGCCCTGTGACATGAAAATTGAATTTTTAATGTATTTGCACAGAAATTCTAAAGGACTCAGCAGGAGCTATGATAGGCAGCCAAGAAATCTAAACAATGAGGACAAATCCTTGTTCATTTGGAGAAGAGACTAAGTTGGGTAGATAAAGGCCCAAGGTGAAGCAGCGAGCCAGGAGAGAATAGTTAGGCTTCATCTGGCAATAATAAAATTCACCCCAGCTTCTTTATTGCTATCAATAAATTACTGTTCGTGTAAGAGAGTATTACTCTTTTGCTTGAAGTGTGTAGCAATTTCTTTTGACATCACAGATGCTCTCCCAATGCGCATTTGTAAAGTGTTATGCTACAGGACAATGAGGGAAAAGAGTACTGTTTCAATCTCTTTGGAAAGAAATTGATGAGCGTTTGTAGCAGTACTAACCTCCTGGGCACCTTACATGGAAGAGACTGAATGTTTAATGGAGTTGTGTTTGCATTAGTGGCCTCTTATCCGGAAATGCACCACTCGAATACAGCATCTTTGAAAGTGTGTAATTGTATACATTACTTTACTTTATAAATACAACCACAAAGGAAGCTAAACCCCACTGTACAGTGAATCTTACCAATGATTTTTACTAAGTTTCACTTTGCAGCCAAAGGTTTCAGAAAACACAATTGGCTGGTATGGTGTGAAAAGACAACTGAGAATTCACGTGGGAATGAGGCAGTGAAGATAGGAAGACATAGCTTAAAAAAAGGGGGGGGGGTGATGGGATGGGAGAAGGAGGAGGAATTAAAAAAAATATTCTCAGCCTCTTTAAAACAATATTGAATTTGTTTATTCAAAGGACAAAAGAGGGAGATGCAACCATTAAAACTGTGAACAAAGAAAGGTGAAAAATTAGCATTTGTTTTTCTGCAATTGTGTATAATTAATATGAATGAATTAGCATTCTTCCCAACCTCCTATGTCTTCGCTGCCCCTTTATTATTATTGATTTATTACATATAAGAACTTTCCTAGCCTAATCCCCAGTGAAACATACCTACCCAAATCTAAGGAGATGCTCACAAAGGATGTCATGGTGTTATGCAAGTTTCTAGGGCTAGATAGGCAGGAGACTAACTTCATTCCATTTCACAAAAAAAGCAACATTATTATTATTTATTATTAAAATAAACAATGTCATTAGCTTACTCCAAAATCATTCACAAAAATTCGCTCCTTCCTACCGAGTGGGTATGGAGCGAGATGAATATTGCTGTTTCATTTTTCTAATGGTTCCAAGATGTTCAGGTTCTATAGTGATAGCGGTTCAATTTATAGATAAATACCTGTAAATGTCAGGAGATTTACTTATCCTGGTGTGTTTCAGGATTTGGTATTGCAGACGTGTATCTCATTCAGGATGTTGGCAGGTGATGCCCTGTGAGCAGAATTGTTTTGAGGTAGAGAGATGACCCAGAAACATTGTAGGGAAGGGGTTTGGAGAATGAGAACTGCCATACAGGATGCAACTGGGACTGCTACAGAGGGGAAGCAGTTGATCATCCAGCTTAAATATACTGAAACTGGGTTCAAAACCAGGTTTCAGTATAACTGGCTGGCATACCAGGCCAGCTCTTCAAAACTGGGATGTTAACAACACAATACCTGTGCACCCAGTCTGGGTCTGCATCTTCCACAGCACAGTTTTATCACTGACTTACCTCACTTAAGCTATTCTAGTTTCTGGCTCTCTCCTGAGCAGAGCCTGCTGTGCCTGCAAAATTGTTTCTCATCTTGCAGTGCTCTAGCTTGAAACTTCCAGACTCCCTTCTCATTTGTGACCTAAACCAGATTTGAATGGAGTTGTCCAGATACATATATCCTATACAGTATCTCTCTGGGATGCAGTATCTCATGTTGCAAGAGCATCTGGCATCATTTACTGTGTCAGCTTTCACATTTTTCCTAGGCAGGTTCCCACTGCATTCGTCTCACACAGTTGCATCTTACGTGTGTTGGGAGTGTCTTCCTAAAGCATAAAACTTGTCTACTGACTCTAAAGGTAAAACAGCATAAAAGGTTCAAGGATAACATGCTTTGGATAGGGGATGGGGCAAAGAGACCAAATTAATATAGTCAATTTGTGGCTGGGAGTCTGAGAGCATTTCCAACTGGCCTCATAATCCTTCTCTTAGGTTTGTTTCTGGTGGGGAGTAAAGATGGTTGAGCCTGGTTGCATATGCTCTCGGCAACGGCATTAAAGCTCTGTGGACAGCTGGGAGGGTTTTGCCCTGCTGGGATTTACTGCCACGTGGGAATCCTCCTGATGTAGTAAAAGTGATTTTATGGCATTATCAGATAGTCGTAGTTTGCCAAACGTTCCCTTCTGTGCTTGCTAAGAATGGACCCTGCCAGGCACCAGGGCAGCCAGTAGCCATGGCTTTGGGATTCGTGGTGAAGCGCTACCGCTGCTCTCACACCAGCTCTTTCTATCGGTAGGTCCTCTCATTTTTTCCCCTCAATTATTTGCGGTATGGAGGTGGAAAAAAGATAAGATAAATGGAAACAAATCTTGCAGTGTTTTCACTTTCTCATTCATTCATTCTGCTTAATCCTTGTTTAAAAAAAAAGTGAGTGATTTTATCGTGTTTGAGATTTAGAGATAAAAATCTGTATTACGCAATTTGCTATTAAGGCTTGACTCATTCAGGAGCACTCATTCCGCATATGTCATTTTGTGTCTACATGCTGGAGAGTGCCGGGTGGGGGAGGAGGGGATGAAGCAGGTTGTCTCCAAAGAAATGTTGTCTCACTGCTCATGTTCTAGTGAATGTTTCTCTCAGCCACTGCTTTCAGGTCTTATGTAGCTACTTCGTTTTTCAGGAAAAATTGAACAAGCCCACAATGTTAAGCTTCCTGTCATAAACTTTCCCTTTGTGGGTACAGACTCTACCCTGGCTGCCAGTTCAGTTGGCCCCTTTATAAACATCCCCCTTCATGGCAGATGCATTTCGGTAACCCACAGTGCACTGTCAGGCATGCAGAAAGGAGACTCCACCCTACATAGTACATTTCCATAAATAGCATTTAAATGAAACATTATAGTTAAGTATCTGCTTCAGCAAAATAAAGGAGTCTGAAATGTTAGCAGTAGGGACTGTGATTGTCAGAGGAAAGATAATGTTATGATTGTAAAATTCAGCAGGATATTCTGTAGCACCATGTGAGATTTATGTTAGACAAGCTGTGACCTGTACGGAGAGAGATCTGGAAGGGCTTTGAAATTAAACATACATGGTTCAAACAATGAGTTTAGGGCTTTGGGTAAAGCCCTGCAATTAAACAAGATCTGAATCTCCATGCTCTAAAAGAGCAGAGGCTCTTATTTACATTTGAGTTCTTTTCATTATCAACAAATAACCTAAAGTTTCCAATAGTGAATAAACATGCATATAATAAAACTGGTTAGACTCCTAGAATTGTTGACCAAGTAATGAGACATTTTGCTAATTGATAGTTGGAAAACCAAGCAGGGTGTGGTGCCTATAGAATGAATGCTTGCCATGGGAATCCACTGCTTCAGTCCTGGTAGAGTGCACCTGTACTTCCGGACCGAGATGCTGTTGCTGACTGTAGGGTTCAGTTCAGTGGGCCTAGGACTCCTAATTGCAATGTTGAGCAGAAACTTCACCACACAGGAATCCAGGTTCTCTCTGTTGATTTTGTGGATAAGTATTGAATTAATCCTTCTGATCTTAGGAAGTATCTCTGTTATCACAACGGTGTTGTGTTGTGGATTTTTCTGAAGAATATAGGCATAACTTTATGGACAGTTTTTAAATGTGAGGACATTTGAGACAAACAGGTTTTAGTTGAGTGGCTGGGCTGAGCAGGATTCAGCTCTCCTTACTAATATAATTCTAATCAAAGTTCTTGAGCTTTACTTTGATTTGTTGATGAAGAAAAAATATTATGGGATTTTGTTCCTTCAGTGCTGCACTTATTTAATGTTTGGTTTTTAGATTATTGATATTCCCATGTTGTGTTTTGGAGCAGTATAATGCTCTCCCTAATACGCTGAGTAATTGAAAGCCTCTTGTACTTTGTAGCTTGGCTTTTAAATAGGTCAAAATCAGCAGGACAGCTTCATCACCAAAGCAATTAGGTTTTTAACCCTTTTTCCCCTATGCTTGCTAGAATACAGTAGTAGCTCATTAATCAATTGCTGTGTGTTGGATGGTGCCATTGGAAGCCTGAGGTTTTCAGTTCCAAGCTTCCTCTCCTTGCAACTGAAATCCTCCTGAAAAGGAGAACTATTGAATCATGGTGTGCAAGGAGACGGGGTCAGATTGGGGTTGGAGTGATATGGTAGTGTTGCTGGAGAGACCTTGTCAGTAGCAGTGGGATTCGGCTGCTGGGTCAGTAGTTTGGGGCATTTTCAAAGCTCTGATTGAGGAACATGCATACTTCACTATGAGGACCACTGCCCATCAGCATTTGGAAAGAGGTGAGAAGTTAAAACGTTTCCCCGCACACTCCTCCTTCCACTACTTCTCATGATAGAAATGAATTGTTAAGTGTAGCTACACCTGTGGTTGGTGGGTTGGTAATGATGCATTTTAACCATGTGTTCCCTTATGCAGAGTTTTTACCATGTGCAGTAGATAGAAGAAATAGTAGAGAAAAGGTTAATCATTTAAGGTTAAATGTAATTGAAATCAGCATTTGGGTTGTTAATGGGGCTGTTTAATAGCAACAGATTTGTGCAAACAACCCTTCCCCCACCCTGAGCCTGCTTGAACTTCCTGTTTATAGTAATCCTGCTTCTCTGGGATTACCTCTCTCTTCGCAGACACTCTAAATAGTACTCATTTTTCCAATAGCTTCCCATCTAATATAGGAAAGGCTCTTTTAATCTGGCATCATCACTGGACATTAGAAAAATAAGTGAGTGGCTTTGAGTTATTAACTGTGTGTCTATGCCAGAGGGGTAACGGGTGAGCAAATTGTCTATTTTATTAATTACAACAACAGAATGTTGGGTGAGAATTTAACAGAAGCAGAAAACTATTTTAATAGAAATATAATTTATTTTTATTGCAATTGCCTTTGACTGAATTATGCCCAGAGCAACAGTATCATAGATACTAAACAGTTTTACCAATAAATGAGAAATACATTGTGGCAATTGCAGATGCATTCATTCACATTTAACCCAACAAGCAACTCTCCAGTATCACTGTGGTGTCAGAATGAGGTTGAGTTTTAATCCGTTTATAGTTGTTTGCTTGGCAATGCTGAAAGGAACTGATCACCAAAAAGAAATCTGTGCAGGACAAAATACAGTCACTTCCAGGGATTGCTAAAACTTATTCACGGCCCCTCTCCCTTGACCAAACAAGATCATTTTATATCCAAGTTGATCTGAGATAAAACCATGTACAAAATTAGTAGGCTAAAGAGAATGCTGCAGAGGAAACAAAACAGATGTGTTAGTAAAAAATTTAGCTTGCGAGGTGGGATATGGTAAATGTCTCCCAGCAGGGGAAGATCATATGTGAAGAAAGATAAATAGAATTTCTGTGATGTATTTTTCTTCAGCCCCCACCCCATTCCTCGTAGGCCACTGGCTAGCAGTTCTTTAAAGGTATTTTTCCCTCCTTGCCATTCTTTATTATCTAGGATCTAGTTATCTTGTTAAATCCAAAGAAGAGCAATTCACTCCTTGCTTGAAAGGTCACCTTTGCCTTGTTGCAGAGCATGCTCCCTGAGCCCTGCTGGCTGCTGCTTCTCCCTGCTGTCTTCCAGCTCTAACCTCCTTATAGATGCAGCACCATGGAAACAGGCCCAGTGTTGAGCAGACTGCGCACTGCCAGGAACCTTGTTTGTGTCACCTGAGGGGCAGGATGCAGCATGAAGGATGAGAAGAAGGGATATTACTAAACGTGTATGGATGGAGTAGCTTTTCTTCCTACCCAATGTTCCTGCCTGGCTTAAAATTCATCTGAAACTTTTAACCAAAGGCTTGAGATATAACTACTGCTGGATTTTGTGCATTTCTTCCTCTGCACACCTGGATTTCTTTTCTGAGATGTAGCCCAGAAAAAGATTTGGAGGGGCTGTTATGTGGCACCACTATGATTTGGGGGTGCACGGCCAGATGGCTGTACAATTGCTTCATGTAGGTGTGCTTGATTGATGTAAATTGGAATGTGTTGGCCATTTTAACCCTAGGATACTACAAATGTGATGGCTTAATCAGGATTTGTGAAAAGTTGCCTTGTTTTGGAAGTGGTAGTCTGTCTTCTCCTCCCTTTTGACCACCCCATATTCTTCTGCTGTGAGCTCTTGGGGCTGGAATTAGCTGTGGGCACTTTCAGACATTTCTCTGGCATCATTCACTAAAGGACCATCTTTTGGAACTGAATTTGCTGAGAATTTGGGAGAGTTGCCACTTGGGTAGCCAAGTGACCTCAGCAGTTCTTTCTTTAGAGGAGAAATTTAAATTAGAGAGAGGATTTTGCATAGAATAATATTAAAGTGGTGCATTGTGGTGTGTTTATTTTAGACTTGCCCTACCTAATTGCAGCAAGTGTTCAATTATACATGGCTGAGGTTTTAGGTTTTCATTGGTACAAGCTGCTGCTGTAACCTATTATAAAAAAGCACAGTGCAGACAGAGTGCTCATACTAATGTTGTCAATTTGTATTTGAAATCTCTTTTTAAGAATCCATCTTATCAAAATGCAGCTGTTCCCTATGTTTAGATCATTTTAATATATTTAATGTAACCTACATTTTCTCTGAGAATGTCTAAAGATCCCATGTGAATCAACCAGCGTGCCAGAAGTAGCTGATCTTGTGCAAAACTAAAATGAGGTGAACTCTGCTTGCTTCTTAATATATTTATTCTTTGTAGTATCCATGTCTTGGTAAGCTGCCTTAGAACTGGTGAAGATGCAAACAAAAATGCATTTGGAGAAGGCTTCCTGTTTTCTAATATCCCTCAATAAAGCTGCTGCTATGGTATTGAGAGTTTTAAGATTTTTTTAATATTACAAAGTATTAGGTTTTCTTAAAAAAGAGTTTCAAGGGGAAGTACAATTTTTCAGAGAATAAAGCTGCCAGCATAGCTAACAAAACCTTCCCAATCCTTCTTTGAATAACTATTTGTAAACGTTTTTGCTTTGAAACTAAGGGCTTGTCTACACTTAAAATGCTACAGTGGCACAGCTGCGCCTGTGTAGCGCTTCAGTGTAGACACTACCTATGCCAACAGGTAGCTAGTGGTAGCTAGGTCGACGGAAGAATTCTAGCACAGTCTGCATGGGGACTTAAGTCAGCTTAACAACGCTGCTCAGGGGGGTGGATTTTTCACACACTTGACCGATGTAGTTAAGCTGACCTAATTTTTTAGTGTAAACCAAGCCTACATTGTGGCCCAACTATGGTGGGAAACCTTGGTGAGAAAGTATTGCTTTAAAGTGCAGCTCTACTCTGAAAAGTGTGTGGAAAAATAATGCCAGCCTACTCTCACATCTGCTTTTCCTTATGCTTAGTCTTATTTGCTGTGCATTGCTGAATAGCAATAGGGTTAAGCATGTGCTTAAGTGCTTTCCTGAATCAAGGCCTGGAATAGCAAGTATGTTTTTACTGGTTTCAGAGTAGCAGCTGTGTTAGTCTGTATCCGTAAAAAGAAAAGGAGGACTTGTGGCACCTTAGAGACTAACAAATTTATTTGAGAATAAGCTTTCATGAGCTACAGCTCACCTCATCAGATTCAAAGTGAGCTGTAGCTCACGAAAGCTTATGCTCTAATAAATTGGTTAGTCTCTAAGGTGCCACAAGTCCTCCTTTTCTTTTTGTTTTTACTGTTTTTATCCCTGTTCATGAGTTGAACAGAGTAGAGTCAAATGCTGTAAGAGAGGCACCTGGATTCTATTCCTTGTTTTTACTATCAATCATTTCATTTACTCAGGGATGATCAGTTAGGCATGAGTAGCCCCACCAAAGTAGTGCCATTGAAAGCACAATTTTACCTGCAGAACCTTTTATTCCAGGTCGTGATGCACAAGGAGGAAACAACCTGAGGTGATAACATTTATTCTGGAGTCAGAAACCTGGTACTTTACAGTACCACTTTGACAGTGACTGCACTATAAGAATTTTATCTCGCTCAGGCCTCGTCTACACAAACACATAGCTCACAGCAAGCTAGGATGAGAGTCTACTCTGCACTGGCCTGCGGCACAAGTGCATATGTGGACCCTCTGCTGCACACCAAAATTACTGTAGTGCTCTTTGATCTACCCTGCTTTGAAATAGTAGGTTAGAGCGCACTGACAAGCTTGTAGTGCATGGTAGCAGGGTCCGCATAGACACTTAGTGTATGGCAAGCTAGACGAGGGTAGATTTACACCCCAGCTTGTCACAAACTAAGTTTTTGAATAAACAAGCACGAACATACAAGTATCACATGGAAATTGAATTCTGAAAATATTGTAAACCGTTTGACATGCAAAACTGGTCCCAAAACTCTGAAGTTAGCTGGAGTTGTGTGTCTTCGAAAAGTCAGCAAGAGCCAAAAGGAGACTGATGGAAGGAGGTCTGGATAGATGACAAATGCCTGGAGTGATAGAGGATCAGAAGCAGACTGAAATGATGAGGGACATCCTTGGAGGAGTTAGAGGTGGGAGATTCCTGCAGTGGTCAAGGAGAAGGAACTTAGACCCATCAGCTGAAAAAGAGAATCTGTGTGTCCACTGGGAAGATAGAAGAGGCCTGGGGCAACCCCAGAGGAGGAATGCTGAGTGAGGCCAAAAAAAGACAAGGGCGATGGGAACAGTTAAAAGGTGTAAAGACCAGCCAGACAGAGGGATTGCAAAATGTCAGTGTAGACAGCTGATCTGGGTAGGGTAAGGTGGCAGGGCATTTGCATGTTTTAATTGTTTTTGTTTGTTTTGTTTCTATATTTTCTCCTCCACAATATGTAGAGGGAAATCCCACTGATTGAAAAAACTGCCTGTTTTAAAGAGGAAAAATCTCATTTTGTGTGTGTTTAGGGATTGGGGGGAAGGTGTTTGTTGCTATTAACAAAGCATTTGCTTAGTAATCAGCATTTAAATATTCCCAGTAGCATATTGTCTACAGTAAATACAGATTTAAAGATAAATCCACATTTTGTCAAGAATTTCTATTTTTCTTTTTTACTGTGCCAAAATGGATGCAACTTGTAGTTCTATGAATCTATATCTCCTGGATTTGGGTGGTGGTGGGAATCTATTTACTAGCCAGATGCTAGTACAACAATTTTGTACTGTATTAAAGAGTTATGCGACACCTTGAATTTGAGAAACTGAATAAATAAGGCATGCAATTTATTTACTTTAGGCTTATAAAGTACTTATAAAAATTGTACAGACTGGTTAACCCATCAGTCTCAATCTTCCTTTGTTTCTGGATGTTTCCAAATCTTGTTTAGGAGATGACTCCCTCTTATTTTTCCCTTCTTCTCTGCTTTCAGATCTCGTGGACTGCCAAAGCTGAAAGAATCTCGTTCACATGAGTCTTTGCTGAGCCCAGGCAGCGCAGTGGAGGCATTGGATCTTGGGACTGAAGAGAAAGTTTTTGTCAAACCGCTTCACAGCAGTATCCTTGGACAAGACTTCTGCTTTGAGGTAAAGAAACGCCACCCCATAAAAGTACAGATTGCATAGTGTAGTCAGTCAGTATGCGTCCACAGTGGGCACTGTTTTGTGACTTCCTAAGTGGGTGAATAAATCCGTTTTCTCAGACATTTGAGATTATGATGTAAACTATCTGATCGTAAGATTCTAAAGTCCTTGGCGCTAATGACATCCATCAGTCAATGGGAAGAAATCTTTTCAGTGATTATACTCTTCTAATTGAATGTCTGCATATCTGATACAAAACTAGGCATTTGTAATGTGCATGCAGATATATGGCTTAAGCTTGCTTAAGTACTCATCATAATCTGAATTCTCTTACAATACATTTTTTAAAAACAGTTAAAATATGACTAAATTGAGAAGTCAGCTGATATAAGAGCTCTGCTCCAAAAGCCCTGTTCTGGCAGGTTATTGAGGAAAAGCTTGAGTAAACAAAGACCTTGCAGGTTTCCAGAAGGTCAACAAACTTTAACTTCGTCAGGCAATCAAGGGATTAAATTCTGTGGCTCAGGACTTCTGCTGCCCACTGGCCTTCTCCCCCACTCCCCTGCATTCATATTATGGGGCTGGTAGCAAGAGCACCCCGACTGATCTCAGTTACCAAGATACCATGAGAAGAAAGTCTGTATGTTAGAAAGGTCTGTAAAGTTAGTGGAGGGCTAATGAAGGTATATTACATAAGCGTGCTTTTAAATTGGATAAACCCTACCTAAAACGCATATCTAAAGTTGACAGGATGAACAGCATATTATCAAGTCTTATATCAAGGCCATCACTCTCAACACAACGTCATGGGCCCACTCAGTCTTCAGTGGAGTTATGCCTGGGTTGAATCTGGCCTCAGGTGTCTAAATCCCTGACGCAGAGATTGGTTTGCTACCTTAAAACTGCTCTATCAGAACACCACATAGATCAGTCTCATCCCTTTTCCTTAAGGGAACGTGTTCAGAAGTTGTTCCAATTCATTTCAAGGTAGTATCTGTTGTGCTGATATTGATCTCAAAGGCCCAAAGAGTTAAAGGTGTTCATAATCTCTTTCACTGTTGAACCTTAAACAGAGATAGGTAGGTTTGGAGTTATTGTAAACAGAGGCCTTTGTTTTACTCAGTAACTTGACAAACACCCAAAAGCATTTATTCCAATGAAAAATTTATTGATTAAATAAAAGAAGGAATAAGAAATCAAAACAGGCATTTATATTGAAACTCAAGTTGAGTGATTATGCAAAACAAACTTAGTCAAAACCTTTAAAGCCTTTCTCCTTTTGGAGGTAAAAGATCAGTCTCTTATTTTCAGAACAACTTTTCTTTGATGAAAAGGAAAGGGTTAATTTTACTCCAGCTTTGATGTGTTGAGGGCATTTACTTATCCTGTTCTTAACAGACAGACACAAGGTAGAGGAAAGACAGGTAAGAAAAGATGGGTGAAATACAGCTTTTCCTGATGTTTTTGGAACACTGGACCGCTGGTTAGTTACAAGAGGATGCTTTTGGCTGGCAAGTCAATCGTGACACCTGCTACTTGGATCCTGATTTACAATCTGGTCAGGGACATCATCTTACTGGATGTTTTCTTCATAGACAAGGCAGGCTTAGACGAATACAACATAGTTGACTTCAGGATTCGATGGAAAGCCAAGAGAGTGAGAAATAGAACAGAAGGAAAGAAGGGAGGACATAAAATAATACCACAAAGCAGGGGTTCTCAAATAGGGGGTCAGGACCCCTCAGGGGGTCGCAAGGGTCTTAAATGCGGGCTTGCAAGCTGTCAGCCTCCACCCCAAACCCTGCTTTGCCTCTAGCATTTATAATGGTGTTAAATATATTTAAAAGCATTTTTAATTGATGGGGAGCTATGGCAAAGTGGGACTGTTCTTAATGTTTCCTCTGAATGCTGTAGGGGTGCCTCAGATTCCCCTATGCATTTCTTAAGTCTCCAGGTGGTGGGATAAGAGAGTGTAATTGTTGCAGACCAAAGGGCCAGTGTACATAAATGGCCGATACTCTGTCTCCTTGGCAATTGATGGCCTGGGCCCTTCCCCACTGCAAGGTGAAAGCTAAAGGGTTGGAGAACAAAGGAATCGGGTGACCTCCTGGCCCGGGAAAGGGACAAAGCCCGGAGGAGGAGCTAGTGGAGAGTGAGTCAGTTTCGGCATGCTGGGGACATGGAGTGAAGTGCAGGCGTGGTTGTCTGGCTCACTGCCCCCCAAAATGGACCTGGCTGAGGGGTCCTAGTCGCTGTACCTACAAGCTCTGTTTTAGACCGTGTTCCTGTCATCTAATAAACCTCTGTTTTACTGGCTGGCTAAGAGTCTCATCTGATTGCGAAGTTGGGGTGCAGGACCCTCTGGCTTCCCCTGGACCCCGCCTTGGCGGACTTGCTGTGGGAAGCACACGGAGGGGCAGAGGATGCTGAATGCTCCGAAGTCAAACCCAGGAAGGTGGAAGCTGTGTGAGCTTTTTGCCCTGCAGACAGGCTGCTCACAGAGAGGAGACTTCACCCGAGTCCTGACTGGCTTTGTAGGGAGCAGTTCCAGAGCATCGCCCAGGGACTCCGTGACAACTGGGGTCACACTCAGAGGCTTGCTACGTGAAAGGGATCACCAGTAAAAAAGTTTGAGAATCACTGTAACAAAGGAAAGGAAAATGATGCAGGATCTTACGTGCCCCTGCAATGTTGGCAATTATATATATCCCCACTTATGGGCTTGAGGACTGGATGTCATGATCATATGATGACTTTCAGCACTCACCGGTGAAAACAAAGTACCTTGAACAAGCTTAAGGTCAGCAGGCCTTCTTCTCAGGAAGAAAGTCCTTTAGATGAGTCAAGGTGAGCTGGGATGAGTTGCAGTGCTGGCAGTTCGGGGGATAAACTGGGCCACCAGGTGGAATGGGAGAACTGAGCTGAGCTGATCATGTCTTTTTTTCAGTCTCTTTAAGAAAGGGTAAAAGTGGGTGTCATAGTTCATCTCCCTTGTTATTTTGTCCACCAGTTAGGCCTCGTAGCCATCACATCAATTTTGGTCTGTTAGTTCTGGTTCCACATCTTCCAAAAATTGTTGAAATTATGCTTGCTAAAAATGGATTATATCAACATGGCCTTTTTGATTTAGATTAATCAATCTTCTTTGTCTGGTTCTTTTGCACTTGTTACAGCATTCTGCATTATAAACAACTTGACCTATTTTTCATGGTTATTGTAACATCTTATGAACTTTCACATACTTTTTACATCTGAGTTCACAATAGGGGTATACTCTGTAGGCTTAATAGTCACAACATATCTCATTGGCTGGAAGCACTTCCTGTTCTGCTTCAGCCTTCCTGGGTAGACGGAAGACAGCTGGCAATACAAATGCAGAGTTTAGTACTAACATTTAGTCTTAAAGTGCTTTGCCCATGCTCATACATCTGAATGGGAAGAACAGGGAGAGCTGGCAAGGCCAAATAAAAATTGAAGCAAAATGTGACTGTCTCCTTATATGCACAAACAGAGCTAGCATCAGTTTTGCTCCAGGTGGTGTTGTCTCTTCCAAAAGCAGAGTCAAACGTTTTGGCTGTTTCAGCCCATTGATGTGTATAGTACCCAGAGCATGCAATTTTTAGCTTCCCGAAGACAGTATTTCCAGTGACATCCAGCAGGGATTTTTGTTCATCAGACCTTTCATCAACATGTGACTAGCTCTCTCCCTACACCTGCTCCGTTAATGATCAGATTGTCAGCCTTGGGGACTTACTGGGATATTGCAGGTATCTAGAGGCTGCAGTTCAGTTAGCATGTGCACAAATTTCAAATTGCTGACTACATCCTTATTTTACAGTCTCTCAGAACATTTGGCTAGAACAGTGTGTTTCCCTTCAGTTTTATACCCATCTGAACTGAGGTTTTTTTCTCTGCAGTCTGTGCCCTTTTCAGGCTTGCTCCTTCCCTGCTCCCATATTTTGCTGCCTCTTTCATATTCTCAATGCTTGAAAGTCACCTATGACTTTTGCTCCTTTTTCTGCTTTGCAGTCTTGCCAGAACTGGACCTATTGTTTGTGTTTCAGGTAACCTACTCCAGCGGCAGTAAATGTTTCAGTTGCTCCTCTGCAGCGGAGAGAGACAAGTGGATGGAAAACCTACGCAGGACAGTGCAGCCTAACAAGGTAATAGAAGAGGAAGCTGGAGGAATAATACCACCAGTAAAATGTTCATGGCATGACTGGATTCTTGTCCAGATGATATATCAAACCATTACAGAGGTGCTTACCTATTTAATTAGGTCAATCACGACGCCCCCCCCCTCCCCCAACCCCCCCCCGCTATACCTCAGACGTTCTTGTCAACTGCTGGAAATGGCCCACCTTGATTATCACTATAAAAGGTTTTTTCCCCCCCGCTCTCCTGCTGGTAATAGCTCACCTTACCTGATCACTCTCATTACAGTGTGTATGGTAACACCCATTGTTTCATGTTCTCTGTGTATATAAATCTCCCCACTGTATTTTCCACTGAATGCATCCGATGAAGTGAGCTGTAGCTCATGAAAGCTTATGCTCAAATAAATTTGTTAGCCTCTAAGGTGCCACAAGTCCTCCTTTTCTTTTTGCTGAAATGTTATGAATCTGCCAGCTTCTGGATGGCAGAAGTTAAGAGCAAGTTTGTGTTCTGAACAAATTTGAATACAGCTTTTCAAAGGTGATCAAATAGCAATGTATAAAATACACTCATTGCATGATCAGTATTTTCTGTTTGAAAAGAAAATGTTCTTTTTCCTCATCACTGTCTCTAAATCAATGCTGAGCTCTTTTTTCTGCACAGGACAACTGCCGTCGAGCTGAGAATGTGCTCCGTCTCTGGATCATTGAGGCCAAGGACTTGGCCCCCAAGAAGAAATACTTCTGTGAGCTGTGCCTTGACGACACTCTGTTTGCCCGCACCACCAGCAAAACAAAAGCAGACAACATCTTCTGGGGCGAACACTTTGAGTTCTATGGCCTCCCGCCCCTCCACAGTATCACAGTTCACGTCTATAAGGATGTGGAGAAGAAGAAGAAAAAAGACAAGAATAACTATGTAGGACTGGTCAACATTCCCATGGCCAGCGTGACTGGTCGTCAGTTTGTGGAAAAGTGGTACCCAGTCAGCACACCTACGCCCAATAAAGGGAAATCAGGGGGACCTTCCATTCGCATCAAGTCCCGATACCAGACCATCACCATCCTCCCCATGGAACAGTACAAAGAATTTGCAGAGTTTGTTACTAACAACTACACCATGCTGTGCTCAGTGCTGGAGCCTGTGATCAGCGTGAGGAACAAGGAGGAAATGGCCTGTGCCTTGGTGCACATTCTTCAGAGCACTGGCAGAGCCAAGGTAGGAGCGGAAGGAACATCTCACAATGATTTCTGAGACTCATAAACATTTCTCATGGTTTTAAACATAAATAGCATGAGGGGTGGACAGGCCTGGGAATGGGAGTCAGAGGAGGGGAACACTACCAAAGGGGAGAGGCTGTAGAGGGGAAGCGAAGTAAAGCAGAATGAGCATTTTAAAGAAGTTTGGGCAAATCCTTTATAAGGGGAAGTCAATATAGGTGTGCAACACATTACCAGAAGTAGAATCTGTAAGTGTGAATATATTCCAAAGAGCTAGATGTAGACACTTAGAGGAGATAACTATTGCAGGGTTAAAACATTAGCTATGTAGGTGGAAGGACTTCATAGCATCCTACCATCACAGAATGTTATGTCTGTACCTTGAGTACATTGAAATATTTTATGCATTGCTGGATAGATGATGCACCATGAACACTGTAGCATCAAGGGACTTGCAAATAAAATTTTGTAAATGTGTCTTATAAACAGTGAACAGCAAAAGTTCACCACAGTTAACTTGAGGGATTAGCACTTGGATTAGCCTAGCTGGATTGTGAGTAACCACTCTGAAAAGCCATACCCCATTACTGCATCCTCACACTGGTACTGCACTCACTTGTGTGGGTCGCTCAAACTTCTGGGGCATATCCCATGTTCTTCATTTGCAATAAGCTGAGCGGCTCTATGATTCTGTCCCAACTTGTCTGTCCTTCTGGGTACACAGGGGGCATTGTGGGAAGACATTGGAGGACTCTCTGCACTCAAATGGTCACTTTGTCACTGCAAAGTGCGTCGATTACCAGCCTGAGTGAAAGTGGTACCCGAGCTCTAGCCTCTATGACCCCCAGCTGTACCAGCTACCCTGAGTTCTTAAAGCACAGCCAAACTTCGATGAGCCAGGTGTTGTGTGTGGACGGGAATGTGTACATAATCCTTCCACTTTTATGCACTATATTTACCATCTTCCACTGCACACGTCCCTCTCGATAGAATGTCTTTTATGACCAAGTGTGCTGAGAATTCATACAGTACCATTTGCCTGTCTGATCTAGTGCAGTTTACAGCTAGAGTAGCTCCTGTAGCATTGAACTGTAATAATTCTGGCAAGCCATCTCCAGATTCCTTCAATGTTCTTTGCAACAGATAAGTAAATTAGCATGTTAAAGCTCTACCTTTGTAGTGCTTGTATTTTAGATTCTAATGTACTGGCGAAATCCTACAATGTAGGACGGGGTGGCCAACCTGAGCCTGAGAAGGAGCCGGAATTTACAAACGTACATTGCCAGAGAGCCTCCGATGAAGTGAGCTGTAGCTCACGAAAGCTTATGCTCAAATAAATGTGTTAGTCTCTAAGGTGCCACAAGTCCTCCTTTTCTTTTTGCGAATACAGACTAACACGGCTGCTACTCTGAAACCAGTAATATGTCAGTAGCCCCGCTCCTAGCAGCTCCCAACCATTGGCAGCCCTTCCAATCAGCGCTTCCCCGTACCTCCCGATCAGCTGTTTCGTGGCATGCAGGAGGCTCTGGGGTGGGGAAGGGGAAGGAGCGAGGGCATGTTAGCCTCAGGAGAGGGGGCAGAGCCAGGGGTTGAGCAATGAGCGCCCCCCGGCACATTGGAAAGTTGCTGTAGCTCCAGCCCCAGAGTCGGTGCCTAGACAAGAAGCTGCATATTAACTTCTGAAGAGCTGCAGGTGGCTCCGGAGCCACAGGTTGGCCACCCCTGATGTAGGATATTACAATCTGGAGCTCTCAAGTGAGCAATCCAGGATTTTATTATATAGTTGTTACACATGAATTTCACTAATTTACACTGATTGGGAAAACTATTACCAATTTTCAGAGAAAATAAAAAGGCAAGTAAATAACAATAAAGCAAGGGTAATGTAGCTTGGTTGTAGTTATTAGAGACTCCCTACTATACTAGTAATGTGCTTCAGTAAATTTTGTGAAGTAACATTTTAGGGATGTGAGACCTCACTACCGCTGTGTGAGAGGTTGCCACTTTTTTCTGCAGATTAGCAAGATTCTCTTGTATTATTCAGGGGGGCTTGAAGGGATATTAAAAGATGTAGAAAACAAACAAAAATTTGGTCTCTGCCCCCAGGAGCCTTACAGTGTCTGAGGTTGGATTTTGGAAGGGGCTGATTGCTTCCTGTGGGATGCTGAGTGCCCTCAGCTCCCGCTGGAGTAAGTAGCTGAGGAATTTGATTACCACGGCAGGACTGGGCCCTGTATTAGCAGCTTGCAGTCTGCTTTGATTCTTGCCCCTTGTTCTGTCTGGCCTGCCTGATAGCCTGAATGTAGTTCAACACAATGCTAAGTTAATGCATAGTAGGAATGCTAACTTTGTCTCCCTAATCCCCAGCCCATTTTATGCTCATTAATTTCATTGGTCTAAATCCTTCTTAATAAAATTCCTGTATTCAATTAAAAGTTGGATTTGCTTTCCTCCTGATATTTTGAGTTTGGATAGCAGGGAAACACACAGCTAGTTATCGCTAACATATATCAGTAAAGCATGACTATAACATGTCAGCTATGGAGGAGTGAGTATGTCATATATTCTGGTCAGGATCTGGATTAAATGTCAAAAAAGTTTGGTTGTAGGGATTTTTTATTTAGAGACTTGCTTCCACCATTGTAATTTTACCCACCAGTCCCAGCTGCTATTCCAGTTTTAGAAATGAGTCCAAAAATGACAGAGCTGGGGATCTGTATTGGCCTAGGCAGTCAGGTACACAAATGTGAGGAGAACTCTAGCTAATCTTTATAGCCCCCAGTGCTGTAATATCTGCATGCCTTCCCCCAGGCCAGGCACTTCAGTTCAATAATCCTCTCATCCTGTTTTGAGGTGTGTCAGGCTCCTTTTACTCTTCCCATTTGGGTTCTAAAGTCACTTAAAGAGCATAGCATGATTCTATTTGATTAATAAACCTTATTCCTTCTGGACTTTTTCCCTCAGGACTTCTTGACTGATCTGGTGATGTCTGAGGTAGATCGCTGTGGGGAGCATGATGTTTTGATCTTCAGGGAGAATACGCTTGCCACCAAAGCCATTGAGGAGTACCTAAAGCTGGTAGGACAGAAGTATCTTCATGATGCACTTGGTAAGAAAATACCAGTCTCTTTTCTTTTTTCCTTTCACAGAACCTAGGGACCAAATGCTGTCCGAGCAATCAGCCAAGTGACGTGGCTGTGCGTTGAGTATCCTGGTGGGAAATGCATTGACTGCTACTCCAGCTTCAACAATGGAGTTGGTTCTGTGGCTCTAGGACTCCTGTGTACTGAAATCCATGGCCCCTTGCCACATAGCACCGGATCCACTGGCCTCAGCCAGTGGATCGCTCACCTAGGGGACTTGTGGCATGTCCCTTGCATGTACTCCTGAAATGCTGCTCTCTCACCATGTGCAGTAGAACCTCACTGGTTCTGCTCCATCTGGGCCCTTCTTGTTTATGGAACGCAGAGACAAGATTTGGCTCCTAAGATTTGCAGCAGCTGAAAAAAGATCACACTCACTTCTGTGTGGATTAAGGGGTCTCCTTTAACGGTTATCTCATCCCAATGCTCTACATTTTTCTAAGTACCATCTTTTCTCTTGGTTCCCCTTATTGATTGTCATATCTCTTCATTATGATTTGTGAATCATTCGGTCTGGAGTACGTAAATAGGGATAAAGGTGATTTTGATAATGTAACAACTGGGAAAGATACTGACAACATAGATGAAGTTCAGTGCTTTTGCACTGTGTAGACTTTGCATCTGGACATTGCTGGTGAATCCAGTATAATCCCAGCTGAAAGAAGCTACATGGAAATTTCAAGAAAGGGTCAGAAGTGTTCTGCGTAGGCTTGCATAGCCCCTTTGTGGGGGAAAAGGAACCGTAATGTTGAAGATGCTCTGTTCAGCAGGGCAGCCCAAAGTCCTACCTGAAAACTGATTCGCACCTAGGGGTGTGAGGCTGAGGGCAAAGCTGATCATCCACTGGATTTTATTGCTGGGGCACCTCCAACCAAGCTGTTCCTGTTCATTTGTCAAGGAAGGTACAAGTCCAAGCCGGTATTAGGGTTGGGTGCATGTATGTATTGTAATAAAGATTTGACAATTTGCATACACACAAGGTGCACCATTGAGCTACTGGCAAATTTCCAGAGTGGCCCTCTGAGTCACAAACTTTGGTCATGACCCCTGCTTTTGAGCAATTAATTCAATACCCTGATAGTCATGTTTCTCTTAATCCCACCTTAACCTTCTAATCCTTCACCAGATGCAAACAGAAATATTTAGGGTTACATGTGGCCAGCTGGAGAGAATGAGGCTGTGAGGCTAGGGAGCATCACAAACCAGGAGAACCTGCTTCAAGCTGTGCCGGTGACCCTTTGAGGATGCTTGTCCTAAGTGCTCTTTACTCAGGGAAAAGAACAGAATCAATTGTTCTCCAATTGCTCATCTCAGCCTACATGCCTAGCTCTTGCACTTGTGATGTTCCAGGTCTCGAACCCAGGCCTAAGAGTCCACAGACCGCAACTGCATCCTGTCCTCCACCCCAGGTCTGCTGAAACCTGGTGGACCAAGAAGCTAGTAGGACTATAGCCTCAGTCAAGGCACCACCCATGGGAGCCCTGATTGGAGGATTGTCCAGCTCTACCAGTTGTTCCAACCATGTTATTTAAGACAGAAAGTGGCACAGAAAGTTTGTCCAAGCAACAAGGTGATTTCTTCTTGTGGCTGCATTGGACCCTGCTTGTGCTTGCACCCAAACCCTGTTCTTGATTCCTGCTCCACTCCTGTCTCACCCATGTCTTCACTCCTGTTCCCACTGTGCTCCATCCCCACGTTTGATCCTTGCCTCTCCTCTAGTTTCTGCCCTTACACCTCACTTCCAGCCATCAGTGACCAGTCCTGGCTTCGACTCCGACTTCTGACCCTGACTCTGGCTTGACCCTTGGCTCTGACATTTGGATCAGCCTTGACCCTCAGCTTCGATTCTTGCTTCTGACTCTGGCTCGACCCCTGACTCTGGTAATTAGAAGTTGACTCAGGTGTTGACCCTTGGCACCATTCCCCAACCTGGACACCTGCTCTGCCCACTAGACCTGACTCCTGCTCTACTAGGCCAGACCACCTGCATCCCCATAACAGCACTCACCCTAACCCCACAACTTCCTCCCTTCCTAGCCTTACCCCTCCCAGCAAGCCCAGCAGACTCATCCTGCTTGTCTACCTGTCTTACCCGCACAGAGACAGTGCTTTGCTCTTGACATGTGCCACTGCCAAACATGTAATCCCAGCCCCACAAATGCTATCCCAACATTGGGTATGTCTACACAGCGACTAGACACCTGCAGCTGGTCCATGCCAGCCGACTCAGGCTGTGGGGCTATTTCACTGCCATGTAGATGTGTGAGGGTCCCAAACTGAGCTCCAGCCAGAGCCCAGAAATCTACACAGCAATGAAACAGTCCCTTAGCCTGAACCCTGCAAGTCCGAGTCAGCTGGCACGGGCCAGCCGCAGGTTTTTCCTCTGCTGTGTAGACGTACCCATTGCAACTCAGAGTGTGCACAGCTCCCAGTAAATGGACAGCCTCCCTACAAGGAGGCGCTACCAGCTGTATGCTGATTCCTCTCCTGCCCAGGGTCCCAAGATGAGCCACCTTTCCCCTCCTGTTTCTTGGCCTAGGGGAGATTGGAAATTCATGCAGGCCAGGTAAAATCATGTCAGAACTGACTCCTTCCAAGAGACCCATCCCTCCTCCCCAGTGGCCTGGAAACTGGCCAGTCATCCAGGTGTTAAGTGGTTGGCCAGATTAGTCAGTGTCTCAAGTCAGAATCTGAGATGTGATTATGTGTATTTTGAGTGTACTCTATATATCTTTTCAAATTCTGCCAGCTTTACTCTCACTGGGTAGAACCTTAAGATACTGCTCAACACGAGTCAGGGTGGCAGAGTCTAGCCCAGTATGTGGAGGCAAGCAGCAATTTACTTGATGCCTTGTCTTCCGACAGATTTAATTATCACCTTTTGGTTCAATATGTTACATTTGACTAAAAGTCCTTTAATGTGCAGTAATTACATGGATATTTTTAAATTGATGACTATTTATACATTGTTTTGGACACCAGTGCTAAGCGATAAGATTATGAATCATAGAAGTTAGAGATGGAAAAAGACCTGTTACATCATCCAGCTTGTTTCCAGTCTAGGGCAAGATGGCTCTTGAAGATATATTTATCTAGTTTCAAATGCATCACACAATACGTTCAGTTAGATTCCATATTGTGTGAAATAAATTAACCACGCTGAATTCAGTATACCTACAAGCACATTTTAATACATAGTTAGGATCTGGCTATGGACTACTGAGAACAAGTTACAAGTGCATAAAAAATGATTCAGGAAATTATTGTTACAACCAGAGTTTGCTCACCCAGAAGTGGTGCTGAGCTCTTAGCAAATAATACTAAACTACCTTCCCTCAGCAAAATTTTTCTGTAGTGGAGCCCAGATTATCTTAAAAATAACAAATTAGTGTTTTATCAAATTGTTGTTCATCGGCCAAACTTACTTGTTTTGATTATACTATAACATTGCAGAGCTGAAGTACTAAATAATGCTCCTAACATCTTTATTCTGTGCTGTTGAAGTTGCCCTCTAATCCTTTAATTGCCACAAGGGGTTGAAATTGGGCCAAGTACACTGTGAACAGAACTCATTTCAAGAAGTTGTAGTTTCCATTCCTTCCCAGGGTTCGGGTACCAGCGAAAGTTTCTAAACTGGATTTTCCGATGAACTACGAATACTTGTTCAGAATAATTACAGCGTAACCAGGTGTTGTCTGTAAGATTATATATGCAAGCACATAAACAAAAATTTGTGGAGGTGAAGAGATTTGGGTAAATGTACTACCTGTCCTGCTTGCAAAGCCATTGGTGGTTTGGTTTAGGGGTGGTTTTTTGTTTGTTTGTTTCTTAAAAACATTTTTGCACAGACAGTCCTTGTGGCATAAACTCCAAAGTGGGAAAATCTTCTGAGGACATAACTCAGGAGTCACTGAAACATTAAGCAGATAAGGGAAGATAACCAGTGCAGAGTTTAAAAAGTAATGAGTATACTAGAGTCCATATGAGAGAGAGAGTAGAAAATACACTGACGTTACAGAATATCAACCAATGGAAACACCACCATGCCCAGTCTGAAGTTGTGTGTCCAATTTCAGTTGCCTCTCTTTAAGAAAGAGAGGGTAGAAATTTAAAAGCTCTAGAAACAGGCAACAAAGATTTTGCAAGATGTAAGGATGACAAGAGGCTGCATAAACCAGGATTAGTTAACCTGGATTGAATTTTTCACAATTGCAAAGAACAGAGTGAAAACTGGTGAATCCTCCTTTTTACCGTGTCTCATAACACAAGAACCAGGTGACACTCAATGAAATTATAACACAGTAAATTTAGAACTAATAAAAATAAAAAGAATTGTCAGATTCATTGCCAGAGAAGGTCACAAAGACAAATAGCCTGGTTTTGCGTTTTAAAGGGATGGATAATTTTATAATCGCTAATAACATCTGTATTCGTGCAAAAAGAGGTAAGGATAATCATTCTTCAGGGTGTAAGCTGATATCTTGCAGGGGTCAAAAAGGAATTCTCCATCTCATTTCTCCCCCACCCCAATGTACAGCAGTTGCACAGCTGGCTAGATTCATTATTTTGGGAGGGGAGAGGAGTGGGATTTGCCTTCCTCTGAAGCCTCAGCTGTTGGCTAGAGTACCAATGGCCTGATCTGGTACGGAAAGTCCTGTATTTGAAAACAGTTATGAGGAGTCATGCACTCCACGCCTGGTGTCTGGAGACTACCTCACTGCAGATGCTGGGTGCAGAAAATGCAGTTGCCAAGGAGAGGCATAAACAGGCTTTAAAGATACATCAAGGAGACTTTCCTATAATTGCCACTGTTTGTAACCCTCTTCCCTTACAGGGGAATTCATCAAGGCTTTGTATGAGTCAGATGAGAACTGTGAAGTTGATCCCAGCAAATGTTCATCCAGTGAATTAACTGATCATCAGAGCAACCTGAAAATGTGTTGTGAGCTGGCCTTTTGCAAGATTATCAACTCCTACTGGTGAGCGCCTGCATCTTGCTTATTGGCCACTTGGTTTGATGTTTGGTTAGGAAAGGCAAAAATAGTATCCCTCTCTCTCCAAAATATGGGAAAGCAGCAGTTGTTGTGAGACCGAGGACAAACGTACTTCCATATATTATAGTAGCATGGGTTCCTATGGCTTACCGCTCTCTACACAACATTGCAGAGAGAAGTTCCGTCCAAACAAGGAGTCCTGACACCATACCCAGTCCTAAGTACTATACCATATGGGAATGTCCCCTGAAATATTTACTGTGGCAATGGAGATCTAGTGAATGATGATTGAATCAATGGGGTAACTTGAAAACTAAACTTCAGAAGTTCTATTTGAACTTTGAATAAGCAGCTAATAGCTTGGATGCTTAGGTGAAATGTTTTTCAGACCTCTTAGATCTGCAAAAGTGGTCTGGAAATTGTATTGTGGGGAAAATGCTTCACAGGAGATTTCTATTAGTGTCAACTTCTGATCAAGCTGGAAATGTTGAAATATTGGCTTTTCTGCTTCAGGCCAGATCAAATGAAAAGTAATTAAAAAAAAAAAAGTTAACTCAGCATTCAAAATCTTAAATCCAATTATAGAAATGAGCAACAGTTCAGTGTGTGTCTGAATTTTTACAAACATATTTGCCATTCACTTCAAACTAGGGATGGACATTTCTTAACCTGTAAATCAAAGTGATCAAAAAGGATTTAGTTTTATATCTTCTATAGGAATGCTTTGAATAGTACTTAAGTGTACCAAATAAAATGGTGATCTGGGAGCTAAAACTAGAAATCTAACAACATTTGCTGGGCTGAAATAACAGAATAGCCAGCATTTCTGTTTCTCATGGTTTTGCCTTTCCTGTGACAGGCTATCAGTTCAACCTGTTACATTTTGCGCCCTTGTCATTTTATTGATTGATTTAATTGTTTGCAGTGTGTTTCCTCGCGAGCTGAAAGAGGTGTTTGCATCCTGGAAGCAGAAGTGCCTCAGTCGGGGCAAGCAGGACATCAGTGAACGCCTGATCAGCGCCTCACTCTTCCTCCGTTTCCTGTGTCCAGCTATCATGTCCCCTAGTCTCTTCAGTCTCATGCAGGAGTATCCTGATGACCGGACATCTCGCACTCTGACACTCATTGCTAAAGTCATTCAGAATCTCGCCAATTTTGCTAAGTAGGTGGCAGTAGCATATTGGCCCTGAAACAACAAAATGTTCAGGAGTCTTAGTCTCACGCATATTATTGAGGAAGGGAAAGGAGAGCTCTGTGCAAATACAACTCTAAAGCTAAGTCCTAGGAATACTGTGTGAAACTTTGAATGGGGAGGATGCTTTTCCGCCCACACGCTGCGTGGCTACATAAACCAAGAAGGGTTTAAGAAGACTACTGACGTGAACACTGTCAGCCTGATTCTGTTTTCAGGAGTAACTCCACTGAAGTCAGTAAAATGACACTGGTGTAAACTGTTGTAACTGAGAACAGAATCAGGTGTTTTCTGTATAGGTACATAGACATAGGTGAGAGGTTTTTCGCAGGAGTGGGTGGGTGAGATTCTGTGGCCTGCGTTGTGCAGGAGGTCGGACTAGATGATCATAATGGTCCCTTCTGACTTTAGTATCTATGAATATATCTATGAATTTATATACACTTAGGTTTTCAGTTGGTCTCATTATTACTAAAGAATACAAGTAGAATTCAGTATAAGTTACTTGAAGGTGGTAACTCTTTTTATCCAAACTCCCAGCCAAAGGAATGATGCAAAGAACGTATGCTTAGAGTCTCCAAAGAGGATAGTCTATGTCGGGGGCGATGGTGGTGCCTGTCACCCAGTGGTATGAACAGTGGATTGTTAATACCCAGATGAGTCAAGCAAAGCAGTGGGGTTCTTCAATCACTTGCCCCTCCTCTCTCTTCTCCTACCCCAGGAAGAAAGATGAAGGGGAAAGCATTAGAATAATTCTCTGAACACTTATCTGTTGTATTCTGTGTGGAAGTCATTTACTCTCTCTCTCTCTCTAGGTTTGGTAATAAAGAGGAGTACATGGCCTTCATGAATGATTTCCTGGAACATGAATGGGGGGGAATGAAGCGCTTTCTACTGGAGATCTCTAACCCAGACACCATCTCAAACACCCCTGGGTTTGAAGGCTACATTGACCTGGGCAGGGAGCTCTCAGTTTTGCACTCCCTATTATGGGAGGTTGTGTCCCAACTTGATAAGGTAAAGTAGGCTCAAGGGCTGGGAGGGTGGATTCTGCAATAGTATCATTGAAACTGTCAACACCAGGAAATACCCAAGGAGTGGCCAAGTCCTATTTTAGGAAGAACTTTCTGAAGTTCAGTAACTCTTTAGAAAACTATGTGACTGTGGCGTTGAATATTTATCCTTTCAATGATTCCAGATCAAGGCCTAGCTCCTGCAAGACCTGTGAGTCTTGAACAGGATGTGCAAGGTAGTTGTGCTCCAGCACAAGTGTAAATGCTTTGCAGAGGCTGGGTGTTCAGTGTTGTCCTCTGCACAGTGGTATGAAGCCTCCCTGAACACCCACTCCCTTACTCACACCTGTGCAGGGTAGAAAGGGCAGGGCATGGATGGAGAATGGGACTACCAGTGGAGACAGTGAGTTGCTTTGCTGCACATTCCCTTCTTAGGCTTTACTCCTCCTCCCAGATTGGAGTAGTTTAACAGTAGTGTTTTCATTAACGGCCTGAGCCAAAGACTGTTGCAGTCACTGGAAATCTTCCTGCTGATTTTAATAGGCATGGGATCAGATTTAGCATAAGATCAGGTTCCCCATGTATGCCCTGTCCCATTCGTATTTTTACATGCCCCACATTGTGCATGGTGAAGCTGGTTCTCTAAGAGCCAACACTGCAAACTCCTGAGATATGAAAACCAGGCAGTGTCTGTTCTGCAACCTACATCATCACCACTAGTAATGGACATTCTGTCATCAGCCTTTAGCTGGCAAGTTGGCTGATGCATGAGACAGAACAGACTCCGGCTTGCTTTTCCCTAGCCATGTGACCTCTTCAGAGCCAATAGGATTAAAAACTGGTCAGTGTAGAGAGGACTCGGACACAAGAACCAGAGTTCTTGAATAAGATTTTGCCATTTTTGCATGTTTACAAGCATTTGGCTATTCCCATCACACTGCAAAGTTTCAAATCCGCATTCTGTTGTCTGCAGTCCCAGATTCTACTTACACCATACCAGTTAGGTCTTTTCTTTTCAAATTGGAGATGAGGTGGTCTGCAGAGAGCTACTAATAATATTTTGTTACTAGCAAGGTTTGGAGAAATAATGATTTATTCAAAGATTTATTTCCTACTGGTACAGTATAAAATTATTTGTGTTGGTGTAGTAGAGTAAATCTAAATGCCCTTGATGCATGAAGATAAAAACATATGTTTTAGTTTGATAAGGATTTTTTGATTTGTCAGTTTACTGTCTACACTCATATATTTTTGCATTCTAAATGTCATATGCAGTAAAATTTCTCCTACAAAGACTGCTTTCCTAAGGCCACTGGAATGACTACCTGAGCACAAATGGGCAGATCCTGAGTTCATGTACATCGGGCTATGCCAGTTTACCTCAACTGAAGATCTGGCCCAAAGATTGAAAGCTTCTGGCATTGCCAGAAGGAAAAGCAAGAGAAAAACCCACTTTAGAACAGGACTGGACTTATGAATTTGCCGGTGTCAGATCTGACCTCATAGTTACTGGGTGCTGTGGAACTGCTTTCAAAATGCAAATAAGTGGTACATGGCGGGAGAGTGGAGGCAGGAAGCGGATACAGTATTAAGCCAGAGTATACTGTGCTCTTTTCCCAGTGCAGATGTATCAGTATATCCTAACAGGTTTTGGGAAAGGGGTTTTGTTTGTGCTAAAATGGGAATTAAGAGTTAATGTTACACTACCATATTGCTTCACTATGGGCAATGATTACAGGGACTAGGAAAGAGAATGAATGAAGTTACCAGGAAAAGCTGGAGATTTTAATGAAGAAGAAATAATTGGGAGAAACAAGCAGTTGTAAAGTAACTTTCCACTGTAGACAACTGATTTGGATGCCTGTTTCTGGGGGGTGGATCCTGTCTTTCACAGGAAGGTAGTCTTTGTAATGAGCTTTACTGTATAATAATACCTCCCTTACCCTCTATCCCCCACCCCTACCGGTGGCACTGTGTAGATGCCAAAGTCACCGTATAAACTCAGGGCAGATTTCCAGAGAAGAACAGAAAATCTGAACGGTAGCCTCCACCACAGGGATATAGTGTTGATAGAACTCCGCTTTATAGTCAGTTGCTGTTGTGTAAGGCCTTGCCAGACTGAAGTGAATTTTTCCCCTCTATTCGACATTGGTGAGGCCTCATCTGGAGTACTGTGTCCAGTTTTGGGCCCCACACTACAAGAAGGTTTTGGAAAAATTGGAGAGAGTCCAGCGAAGGGCAACAAAAATGATTAGGGGTCTAGAACTCATGACTTATGAGGAGAGGCTGAGGGAACTGGGATTGTTTAGTCTGTAGAAGAGAAGAATGAGGGGGGATTTGATAGCTGCTTTCAACTACCTGAGAAGGGGTTCCAAAGAGGATGGTTCTAGACTATTCTCAGTGGTAGAAGATGACAGGACAAGGAGTAATGTTGCGGTGGGGGAGGTTTACGTTGGATATTAGGAAAAACTTTTTCACTAGGAGGGTGGTGAAACACTGGAATGTGTTACCTAGGGAGGTGGTAGAATCTCCTTCCTTAGAAGTTTTTAAGGTCAGGCTTGACAAAGCCCTGGCTGGGATGATTTAATTCGGGATTGGTCCTGCTTTGAGCAGGGGGTTGGACTAGATGACCTCCTGAGGTCCCTTCCAACCCTGATATTCTATGATTCTATGATAAGTGTAATGATGCAAGGTAGCTAGACGCTAGTCGCTGGCTGAAATGAAAATATTGGGTTGGATGTTACTGGAGTTTTCATGCCGTTAATTTTAATTTCATTTCAAGTGGGAAAGCCACGTTAGCTCCCAGCTTTTGATAGCACCTTGGTACAAAGATGGCATCAGTGTAGGATGCCAAAAGGAGAAGGCTGATGAAATGGAAACCTCCCTCCCCCAAACCCTTTCAATTCTCTCCTGGATCCCTTGAATGCAGCCCCCCCCCCCCCTTCTCTGTTGGCATGTATTTCTTTTACCACATGACCCCTTTTGCCTGGAAAGTTCCCTCCCATTAGCTGATTCTGTAGTCTCTGAATTCCCATTTATTAGTAGTTACTATAGTTTTTAACTTGACTCCACCCTGGATTTAGTTTGCTTTGCATGACAGTTTTGCGTTGGAATGGCAATAGTTTGGTTTTATTGAGCATGAATTTTATTTTTGGGGGTCAATCCTAATTTCTTTTCTATTTCCTTTTCTTTCCTCAATGTCTGCTGCACCCTGTTTCGTCTCCTTCATTCATCTCGTCGCCGTGGTTACACTGCTCCGTAACAATGCATTATGGTCCTGCCACACCCACACACAAACACCCACCCTCCTTCCTTCCAACCTCCACCCCTCTGCATCGTTATCAAAAAATGGCGGATGTCGCGGTGCTTATTATCCAATCAGGGTGAAAATTCCTTCCTACAGGCGACCGTGGCAAAACTTGGACCCCTCCCTCGTATTCTTGCTGATATCACCAAGTCAATGACCAATCCTACACCAATACAGCAGCAGCTGCGGCGTTTCACCGAGCACAGTTCTAGTCCAAATGTCAGTGGCAGTCTCTCCTCAGGGCTTCAGAAGATATTCGAGGACCCCACTGACGGGTATGTAACAGCCAGGGTTCAAGAGCAGATATGAAGCAGAAGGGATGTAGGATCATGCAGGTTTGTAAGATTGTGTTAAGAGAACCTTTGTCCAAGCATAGTCACCCCAAATTTATAACTAGGTACATGCTAGGACTCAGAATTGGTATCTGTAGTAAGGAGGACAGGAACCCACTGAGATATGCAAGGATTAGTGCTAAGACATGTAAGATTTGCACTTAGCCAGGACGCTGGGGTTTGCCTAAAGTCAATGACTTAGGATATTGAAAACCAAACCTTATACCACTGGCCAACCTGGGTGAAGTACAATGAGATGGAAAGATACAAACAAAAATGTGTAGCTCAATATAAATCCTGTAAAGCTGACTGAAATATCTCACTCTAGAGATCAGGATTACCTTTCCAATAGCATTGAGAAATACATGTTATAGTTATGCTGAGGGAGAATGAAAATATTAGAATAGCAAAAATAATCTGTTCTGTATTTAGTGTTACATTCTCACCTTGTAATTGTTGTTACAATTCTGGAGAGCTCCAGCAAAAAGCCTGGTGATGGCTGAAATGCATGACAACTTGCAACCTAGTTGTTTATGTGCCCATGCTTTGTGCTGCCAAGTGTAAGGCTCTGTTTTGTGTCTCAGATGTCTACTTTCTGGGCCGTCAGCAACTCCTGCAATCTATTACATGTTCAGACAGATTGAACAGGGATAGCCTAAAGCTCTGGGAAGCTGAGGAAGAGTGAAATGAAATCTGGACTGGTTTGGAATCTAGCTGGAAAATAGCAATGTCCAAGGGGGAAGAAATCAGTGGGAATGGTTTGAGTTTTACCTGTGAGAAGATAGGCAGGCAGTTCTTAAGTAAGGCTTTATTCTTAAAGCTAAACTAATTGCAGATGTGTGTATTGTGACTTGAGAAAAGTAAAGAGCTTCACAAAAAGAAATACTTTAGTTCCCTGAGGCTTTTTTAGAGAGAGGGAAGGGGTTAATTGAGGAAGAAGGGCATCTCTGGGACAGATCTACTGGGATTGTGGCTGGTTAAAAATTAACCAAATGCCTATCTGCTCCACAGTGACTCGCATAAACTGAACTCTCCAACCCAGGAAAATATAGATGGATATTTTCGAGGGAAAACCTTACTGTTGGTTCAGCAGGCATCCACCCAGAGCATGACTTACTCAGACAAGGATGAGAGGGAGAGCACACTGCCCAATGGACGTAGCGTCTCCCTCATGGACTTGCAGGACCCCCACGCAACTCTCAGTGATCACACATCTATCCTGCACGATGTGCCTTTGCGTCTGGCAGGCAGCCAGCTCTCTATAGCACAGGTGGCCAACATCAAACAACTGCGGGAGACTCAGAGCACACCGCAGAGCGCTCCCCAAGTAAGGAGACCGCTGCACCCATCCTTGAATCAGCAGGGCAGCCTCCAGCCCCTCTCCTTCCAAAACCCAGTTTACCAACTCAACAACCCTCCTCCACCAATGCCAAAGGCCTCTGTGGATTCCAGCTTGGAGAACTTAAGCACTGCCAGCTCCCGGAGCCGAAGTAACAGTGAAGACTTCAAACTCAGTGGACCCAGCAACAGCAGCATGGAGGACTTCGCCAAACGCAGCACACAGAGTGAGGACTTTACCAGGCGGCACACTGTGCCAGACAAGCATGTACCTATGGCTCTGCCCCGCCAGAACAGCACTGGGCAGGCACAGATCCGTAAAATGGACCAGGTTGGGTTGGGTGCCAGGGCCAAAGCACCACAGTCCCTGCCACATAGCGCTTCCTTGCGGAGCACAGGGAGCCTGTCTGCAGCTTCAGGTGCAATGGTGACAGAGCCAGTTCAGAATGGGAGCCGGTCGCGGCAGCAGTCCTCATCCTCCAGAGAAAGCCCTGTCCCCAAAGTGAGGGCAATTCAGCGGCAGCAGACGCAGCAGGTAGGAACAAAGTCCTTCTCCCAGATTTTGTCCATTCTCTGTATTTGTAGCCCTCAAAGATAAAACTGCCCACTTCAACGTTTTCCACTTACTTTATTTAAATGTGAAACAAGAAATGTGAACTGATTCTAGTATTATGGGAGGAGAGGCTGGAATGGGAAGGAACAGCAGGCACAGGTTATGGTTTGCCTTGCTACCATTATTAGCTTGGCCAGCAACTCTCCCATGTTAAATAAAATGAGCACAAGATAATCAAATTAAGATTTTAAAAAGCTGTGTTTTCAGTTTACCTTCACAATAAGAAAAGTGACAAATTTGTTCAAAGAAACAAAAACAGAAGAATTCCAAGAAAAAAAAGCTTGGTTTCAAAAGCCAGTTAAGATGGCTGAGTTACAGTATATTTGCCTACTTAAGAGGAGGGAAATGAATCGATAAGAATAGCATAGAATCCGTATTGCCCAACTGCTAAGCAAAAACAGTATTCTCATCAAGTATAAAGAAATGTATATTTTGTCACAACCCAACAACCTTAGCTCTGACTCTGTCATCAGTAATATCAGAATATGAACAAAATGGAAACACTTAATAGAAATATATATTTGCCTATGTCTAATGCCTATTGATTGGCCTCATATGCAAATCCATATACTTAATTTTACCATATGCATATTTCATCTTACACAATTTTGGTCTTAACAAACAGCAATTATATAGTGTTGAACAAAAAAAGAGTGTGATGAATATTTTAACTGATGTGTACAATGTAATGGTATCCCATAAAATGAAATACTTAAATACTGAAATTGAGATACAGTCCATACAAATGCCCAACAGTCCATAGCACAACCATCTTCACTCTGATCTGTAAAAATGTCCTGTATTCATTTGTCTGCTCTAGGTTAGAACAGTGCATTTATGTTTATCATCTAGGCCGATTAAGGTTTATGATGTCCTTAACTGTTAATATTCTTGCTTTTTAAGTACTTGAGTTTTGTAGTTTGTGAAAGCTGAGTATATTGTTGTCATTCAGTGACCTTATCTGGCTTTGAAAAGAGGCTCTGGGATGTATTAAAACCAGCAGCTTGAATTGCATAGGGAAGCAGAAAGGAAGCCCCTGCAGTTCTGACACCAGCTTTTATGTGCTCATGCTGACACAATAAGTGGGCCAGGTGGCTGAATTCTGCACTAGCTGAATCTTCCAGGTGATCTTTGCGGGTAGGTCCAAGTAAAGGGCTCTACAGTGTCCAATCCTGGAAGTCACAAAGGTGCGAGCTACAACCTCTTAGGCTTGGTTTACACTTAGAAATATTGTCGGCAGAGCTGTATTGATTCAGAGTGTGAAAAAAATTGCACCCCTAACTGACAGCTCTGGTAAACTAAGCTGGTAGTGCAGACTTTGCTTATACCAGCACAGCAAAAAAGTCCTTTTGCTGGTACAGCTGTATCTCCCCCAGGCAAAAGAGCTCATTGCTGGTATAAGCTGTATCTCCCCCAGGAGAGCCTGTTGGTATCACTCTACCAGTATGTATCTACCCCAACAAACCCTTTTAAATGTAGACGAAGCCTTTAGCAATGTAAGGGAGAAAAGGCAGGACAACCCATACCTGGTATCTGGGACCCTGAGAACAATCAGTGCTTGCAAACTACCATATGGTGTCTGGCTTTCGCTGCTGTAACTGAAATCAGAAATATTGAATCACAAAGCCAAGCTTATTAGGCAATTATATTTATATCAAAGAAATGAATCCCATAATGTTTAAAGTTTTTTATATTGTTTGTGTCCATATCCCTCATTTTGGGTGCTTGTCTTGTATGGGGGTATAGGCCGGTTGATAGATACAGTATGTTGGATGGTACCATAAATTATATGTTTAAACCACTGCTGGGATAGGGGGAATCTTCCGCCTAGTATAATAGGAGCTGTGCTTGGAAATCCACTCACTGCTCTTCTAATGCTTCAGCTGCCAGGTGAAACAGTGTGTGGTCTGCTGGTAGCTTCATTTTGTACTGCAAGTAGTGCCTTATCAGAATTCCCTCTAGAAATAGTTGGTTTCCTTAAGGTCTTTTACTGGAAATGGCTAGAAAAATAAACACAAACTTACTTGAAGGCAGTGGGGGCAAGGGAACATATAGGCTGTTTTTGAAAGCAGCCTTTAAAAAAATATTATTGACCCTTTTCTCCAGCACATACACGTGCATATGGGCATGCATGGGAAAACCTACAGCCACTGCCCTTTGCGTGTTTATGAGAAATCCCCAGGTGGCTACATACAACTCCTTGGATAATCTCCTTTCGCGTCTGTTGCATCTTGAGGCTTGAGGTACTGATTGCCATATTCCTATGAAGTAAAGCATTTTCCTCCACTTACTTAGAAATGACAGTCCCAAAGTGATGTCCCAAACTTTCCTCCTCGGTCTACCATCTCCTTTTATCCTTCAGCCATGTTGCTGCCTTTAGCTATGGTCAGCTTCAACAGACTACATTTATACTGGCCCTGCAGATTATAAAAGTTGAGTTATATGTGTCTGCCCAGATTTCCACCCTTCCGTTTCTACACTGACTCTTTTCACCAGTACAGTTACATCTGATGAAGTGGGTTTTAGCCCATGAAAGCTTATGCCCAAATAAATTTTTTAGTCTCTAGGGTGCCACAAATACTCCTCGTTTTTTTTTACCAGTACAGTTAGTTTCCTTGCTCCCACTTCAGTCACAGATATCAATCTGGTCTGTTGTTTGGTATCCCAGACAACTGAGAAACTTCTTGAGCTTTTCTGACTTCAGTGGTTAGCCTGTTCTTGAAGCAAATTCCACTGCATATTTTTAATTGCAAATATCACTGTGGAATTCTTTTTCTGGCTTAAAAAAAAAGTTGGGTGAATTCTCTCTGAGTGTTGCTTTGTGGGTATTTGTCATTATCAACCTCTTTCCAAGTTTCATATGTTTTTGAGCACAGAGCAGGGCTGTTTGCTTGTCTGGGAGACGTTAGCTTCTGCCTTTCATTTCCATTTAGTGAGTAGGTGGGGGATAGAATTTTCAGAGGAATTTTGGTATTGAATAAATTTCCCTCTCTGACCTCTTTTCTGCAATATTGTCACTTGGGGCTCTTGTTAGCATTTTCAAATTGCATCTTACCCTTTGCCGTCTGCTTCTTTGTTGGTGTCCTAACTGTTCATGCTTTTGAATTTGATTTCTGAAAACATTCCATTCTTCAATTTAAAGGTTAACTGAAAGGATATGCTGGTGAGCCAGAGGTCTGGAAGGAGGTCGTTAATGCAGTTTGTCCTGACCCTTGTGCTATCTTATCCCTCCAGAACCAAAATAAAAAGCAATTGTGTTTTTGTTAAGGATCAAAATCCTTCCAGCCTTCTAGCAGTTCCCAGTGGCTGCAACAGTATTTACTCCTGAGAGGTGCTGATTGGTGGCAGAGCTGCCCATGGTCCATATTCTCTCCTGCTGTCTCTGTCTCACAGCAAATACTGCCAGGAGAAGAGTCTAACTGCAGGACCATATGTATAAAGTTGGGTCACTACTAATAGCAATATCAGTCATGCTGCCACCGAGAGGGTTATTAACCTTTCCAACGCAAATTTTTCTCTTTCTGGGCAGAGGCCTCCATCTCTGTCAAAGCCCTGAAATGCTCTCTGACCCATCTCTATACCCATCACTGCCAAGTCTCCTTGTTGCTAGAATCAGTGTATCATCAACAGAAGATAACAGAGCCATTGTTGGTGGACCTAAGGCATCTCCTAGACCAAGAGCTGAGTCGCTGTGTGGGCAGCACGCTAAGTCCCTGAGCACGTGACTAAGGGCTAGTCTACACTGGCAACGCTAAAGCGCTGCCATAGCAGCACTGCTGCGACATGGCTTGTGTGGTCGCGGCGCAGCGCTGGGAGATCTCTAAAAACCCACCTCCACGAGGGGCGCAGCTCCCAGCGCTGGGGCACTGTCTACACTGGTGCTTTACAGCGCTGAAACTTGCTGCGCTCTGGGGTGTTTTTTCACACCCCTGAGCAAGAAGTTTGCAGCACTGCAAATTGCCAGCGTAGACAAGCCCTGAGAGAGACTGGAACTGGAAATCCTACCTGGATGTCTGACCTGATAGGAGGCTGAACAAACTCTTATTTTCAGAGATTATAACCCCTATAAAACATGCTTCCCTGAAACCTAGCAAGCAAGCTCTCAGTCCAGCAGCTCACTCTGTTGTCTCAGTTAGTATTTTAAAATCTGAAATTCTACAGACCGTTACTTAGTATGTGAAGCTAGTTAAGTGCCTTTATGCATTTCAGAAGGAGGAGTAAAAATGAAAGGGAGGACATTGACCTGTTTGGACTCATAATTTAGCTGATTTTAAATGGCTATAATGTGTTGGGGAATGTCCCCTGCTCCTCAGATATCCATATTTTTAGTTTACCTCTACTCCACTAAGAAATTAAAACAAAAAAACCCACACTCCTCCAGCAAAGCCAGTGACCATCGCTCATACCAGACCTGGATAACTACATCACTCAGTGCTCTGTTGCCATCCAGGCAAGGTGACGAATAAACACTGTTCTCATATACCTGTGTCCATCTGTGTAGTCGGACAACCCCTTTTTGCATTCTGGCATCCAAAGCCCTCCACATAAAGGTCCCAGAGCTTCATTCTAGATCCCCGTGTTCTGCCCCTGTCGCACAGCAGCAGCTTGGTGAGTACCTTCAGCCTTTGCGAGGCATAGTCTTCTGGGGCCTCACTATATTATGCCCCTTTTTGTCTTCTCTTCCCTGTGGCAGACTTGTGGAGTTTGCCTGGGAACCTGGATAGAGACTGGAAAGAGCAGCTAGGCCCTAACAATAGCTCACTCTGCCTCAGTAGCAGCACCACCTCTCAGTGGATAGTTGGCCCCAGCGGGGAAATATGCTCAGACGCTCAAAAGGGCTCACATGGAGCTGCTAATCTGGAGAGTGGAGAAAGTGGTTTCCAGTGGTTCTGCTGTATCAGCAATGTCTCCAGTGGGGAAGAGACTACAGTAGCTTCCACCCCCCACACCTCAAAGTGCCCAGTCCACAATGGTCCTCTTTTCTTGTCTGTCTGAAGCAGTAACATAGGAGATGTAGGTCATGTGGTTGCGCAGACTTTGACTCAAGACTGCCTCCTTCCACATTAACAATGAGCCACTTCACCATACAGTATGATCCCCTACCCTCAGCTCTCCATCGGCTCTGGCTGAGTATGCCCGCTCTGTGGTGTAACTCTAGGCCCTTTTTATAGAGAAGAGTTTGAGTGCCAAAATTTCAGCAGAGCTGCCATAATTACCCATATATCTCTGCTCAGGACCATGACCCTTGGTAATAGGAAGGTATATTTATAGAGAAAAGCAAAATTGTCTTATCCCCACCAATGTGCTGATATTGTACTTAATGCTGCTGCCGAAACAAGGTATCAAATTGCCATGTTAACAGAAAAAGGAAAGCAGGCTGGGAAAAACGTTATTTTCAAGTTCCTCAAAGTGGGAGCTGGGGAAATAAAGCAATGTTGTTCTCCCAACAGCAGTATTTCCCAGAGTTTAGAAATTCTGGTGTCACGCTTCCGGGCATCCGTGCCTGTATTTTTTTTTTTCTATGGTCCAACAAGGGCACCCATCTTTCCCTTCTGACTGGGGTATCTCCTGGCTGAACAGTTCCTTGCCTTCACCGTTTTGTTCCTAGCAAAGGCAAGCTAACCTGCTGACCTTCACTTCATAACAGGTTAACCGTGTGCCTGCCCCCATGTATAGGTACCACACAGCTCTTTTGGTGCATGCCTATTTTATTCTTAAGATAAAAGCACCACAGGGAAAACATATTAAAGACCATACAAGAACCTACATGCTTATTAATAAGCTTACCCGAAATCACCCCAACCCTACCATGGGCTCTGGCAGGAGCAGGCCTTAACACTTCACCTAAGGGGTTTTCTTGGGGTTTCAAGGGCAGATCACCATAGGAATTACATTAGCATCTCCCTAGAGGAGTCACATACAGTTCCACAGTAACATACACACAATTGCATTTTTAATACAATGAACCACAAAGGTATTAAAAAAAAAATTGCATCTCAAGTTAAGCACCTCACTTCTTCAAAGTAACAAACCTGCCATTCACAAGCAAGCTACGAATAAAAACTTCCTTGTCTTTAGTGCTGTGTGAGGGGGACTGAGACAGCTCTACCAGGAAGCTAGCTAGCAGAAGGTGAACATGGCCAGGACCCAGTCAGTAACAAGATTTTTTTTCCATAAAAAGGAAAGTGCATCTGCGACCAGATAGCATATCAGCAAGCACCAAACGGTCATCTCGTCAAATACAAGCCCATCTCCTTTCTGAAGTGTCTTGTACTGTCTTTAATCTTCCTTATAGGAGACTGAAACCACAGTATTTCTGGACTCTGGTGTCTGTTATCTGATTCTGTTGTGTGCGTGTCTTCACTCCCCTTTCTTGTCTTTAAGGACTATGGAATTGTTTTAGGAAGGTGACTCTGATTGAGGTGAAAGGGAAGCTGTGTGCATGGGTTTAATGCAGAGAGGGGTCTTTCCGCATTAAACTTTTCCTGGATGCAGTGATGTTAGACGGGTTGAAGTATAGTATGTGTCTGGAGTATCTCTGGAAGAAAGTAGCTGTGGGGAGCCTTTGATACTGCTGGACTCACGATGGCCTTCTTCCCCCATTTTTCTCCTCTGAGTAAGTTTGACTGTAGAGCCAGGCAGTATGTGATTTCTTTGACAAATGCTTACAGCCCTCTCTGCTCCAGGTCCAGTCACCTGTGGACTCAGCCACAATGTCACCAGTGGAAAGGACAGCTGCGTGGGTTCTGAATAATGGGCAGTATGAAGAGGAAGAGGTGGATACAGAGCAGCATCAAGATGAAGTAAAGCATGCTGAGAAGGTAATTGCAGTGTGCATTCACCAGTCTGAGCTCTTAGACCTGAGGCTTCCACTGAGCTCCTATCCACAGCAGCAGGCTGAACTGTTCAGAATGGTGGCATACCCTGTTGTGCCAGAATCATGCTTTCAAATGCAGCTGTTACTAGCACAGTTTTCCCTTCCAGCGTGAAGAGGAATTTTTTGTATCCACATCCTGTGTAAGCTACCCCACAGCTAGTGCATTGCATGGTTTCTGACCACAGATCTAATACGGTTCATAAGCATGTTGGGATGGTTGCAAGCTTTGTTTGAAACCATTGTCAAACACATCTACAGACTAAAACAGCATAGGCATGGCCAGAGCTTTGTAAATTCACCTGTAGCTGATGCTTGCTGTTTACCTCCATCATATTTTAAGACTGAAAATATCATATTGCCTCTATATAAATCCATGGTACGCCCATATCTTGAATACTGTGTGCAGATGTGGTCACCCCATCTCAAAAAAGATATATTGGAATTGAAAAAGGTTCAGAAAAGGGCAACAAAAATTATTAGGGGTATGGAACGGCTTCCATATGAGGAGCGATTAATAAGACTGGGACTTTTCAGCTTGGAAAAGAGACAACTAAGGGGGGGATATGATTGAGGTCTATAAAATTATGACTGGTATGAAAAAAGTAAATAAGGAAGTGTTATTTACTCCTCATAACACAAGAACTAGGGGTCACCAAATGAAATTAATAGGCAGCAGGTTCAAAACAAACAAAAGGAAGTACTTTTTTCACACAACACACAGACAACCTGTGGAACTCTTTGCCAGAGGATTTTATTAAGGCCAAGACTATAACAAGGTTCAAAAAAGAACTAGGTAAGTTCATGGAGGATAGGTCCATCAATGGCTATTAGGCAGGAATGGCATCCCTAGCCTCTGTTTGCCAGAAGCTGGGAATGGGCGACAGGGAATGGATCACTTGATGATTACCTGTTCTGTTCATTCCCTCTGGGGCACCTGGCATTGGCCACTGTCGGAAGACAAGATACTGGGCTAGATGGATCTTTGGTCTGACCCAGTATGGCTGTTCTTATGTTCTTATATAAATCATGTCATTTAAATATATTAGATGCTGTTAGTCTCATTTTCTGTTATTTAAAGTAACACTGGTACTAGGATATTCCTCCAGCTCTGTGTTCTAATGTTTATGTGAATTTTAGGGGTCACGAAAATGAGTCTGGTTATTAGCCAGAGCATGGGTTAATGTGGGCACATATTATGCAACCTAGACCAACAATAGCCTTCATGTTCTTCCTGTCTTGGGCTTCACCTGATCAGAATACCAGTTGTTCAGATTGTGTAAGAGTTTGGTGTTGTGCACAAGTGTCCACCCTTTTTTCACATCTGTAATTTTCAAATATGATTTGAAGAAATGTGGGTCTCCTGACATCTGTCAGTAGTGTAGTGTGTTCCCGGGCATTTAATTGTCATGTCTATTTATAGCAACAATATACATTATTTTCCAAATAGGTATGCAGGCATACAGGTGCCACAGTCATGGCCATATAAGTCCCTAGATAAATGTCTTGGGTTTGGGGCAAAAATAAAAAATAAAGTAGAGTTTTAGGAATAATGAAGGACCTATAAAGGGAGAGTGAAATGTATGGAGGAGGCGGAATTACTGGAGGGAGCAGTCAGGAGAGAGAATGGAACTTCAGCAAAGTAAACACCACAAAGGCTGTGTCATATAGTGTGTTAATGTGCTAGGCATCTGGACATCCGACTTCAAAGCTTGATTAGGTCTTAACGGAAAATGAGTTGTTTGGATCCCAGCCTAATCCATAGTGGATGTTTGTTCACTTCAGAAAACCACCATACAGATAGGCACTATTAGCACCTGTCAGAGAGCCTATTCGGAGGAGCTAGGGGTTGTTCAGTCAGGACTGAGGCACAGTGGCAGGTTGTGTGGATGCCCAACAGTGGCATAGCAGGGGTGATGTAGGGCAATATTAGAAAATGTTAAAGTTGTATGGATAGGATCTTACGTTATGCTAGTCCATAGTTGGCCATAGTGACTGGTTCTAGCCCTTCCGGTCATTTCTCTCATTTTCTGTGTTATTAAAGAGGACAATGCACACCTCACAAAAATATCTGAACTCCTCTATCTAGCTAGCCCCTTTGCTTCTGATTCTGTCCCTTCCACTCCTGCCTGCAGTACGAGCAAGAGATAGCAAAGCTGAAGGACCGTCTGAAAGTGTCAAGCCGCCGATTGGAGGAGTATGAGCGGCGTCTTCTGGTGCAGGAACAGCAAATGCAGAAGCTGCTGATGGAATACAAGATGAGGCTGGAAGACAGTGAGGAACGACTACGCAGGCAGCAGGAGGAGAAGGACAGTCAGATGAAAAGCATCATTAGCAGGTGAGAGGAGAGTGCCCTTTTTGAAAGCTTTGGTGGAAAGCATGGAAACTCTGTAGAGACTGAAGAAACCCAGTAGATTAACTTATTCCTTTGTGACAAGAAGAACATGATATTTTGCAGGCAGGCAGCTCTTGTCCTCAGTTAAACCCCCCAACACTTTGGAAGTGGTCTCATCCCCATTTTACAGATGGAAAAACTGAGACACAGAAGTTAAGTGACTTGCATGCAGAGCTGAGGAAAGGATCCAAGACCTTAACCCTCAAGTCTCTGCTCTACTCATTAGGTAGACCACACTGCTTTGAAAGAGGGAAGGAGCTCCTCTTGAAGTGTGGGCTACAAACTCTGGAATCAGTGGTCCTGTCACTGTTCAGAGCTGTTTAATTTTGGCATTGGTCTCCGTGTAAGGATTGAGTTTAGCCAATTGAAGTTGACAGAGGGGCAAATCGACTGCAGAATATTCCTCTTAAAAGGGAGAGCGCCAGTTGTTGGGCTGACTTGTTTGAGCTACAACTGCATTGTCTGAAACACTCTAGAATTGTATTAAGATTTCCTGATCCCTGTCAATGTCCCAGGCTAATGGCGGTCGAAGAGGAGCTGAAGAAGGATCATGCTGAGATGCAAGCAGTCATTGATGCAAAGCAGAAAATTATTGATGCACAGGTAAGGAGTTTTGGATCTCTAAGAACGAAGCATTTCTTGAACAGAAACCATTAGGCCCCATCCTTGTGTCCCATGCAGCCACCATGTCAAAATCTATTGGATAGCTCTCAGCATTATTGTCTCATTCCCAAACCAGCATCACCCCATGGCATTGCACATACTACGTGCCTCCTTCATGGAGAGAATTCTGTTTTCACTCAACAAAGACTACAGCGTTTAGCACCCGTGTGATGCAGTGCTTTATGGGGTTAACTGAAGCCTCTAAGAAAGAAGTGAGCTCTTGCTGTGTAGCATTGCGCAATATACTGCTAAAGCGTTGTGTTTGACTTCAGCTGACTGTGTCTATAGTCAGTCTTGGAATAATGCCTACGGTGGCATGAATTTCCAGTGCTTGCCTTGGCTGATACAGCTTAGCTGTGGGAAAGGGAACTAGTAGATGCGGCACATAGGTGTAAATAATGCAGTTCTGCTCTTCCAGTGTTTTTGGAAGTATTGCTTCAAATCTGTTTTGCTTCCTTTCTGCATCAATGCTCACCCCGATAGAAACGAAGCTGATAAACAAAATATACAACCAGTTTGATCTCCGCCCGCTGCATTACGCTTGTGAGAGACTGTTTGTCAGTGCCCCTCATGCTCAAGAGTGTAGAAATCTCTCCTGCTTTTGTGCTTTTTAATGATTAGTGTCACTTCCTAGTTACAATTTTAAAATATTTAACTTTTCCAAAGATACATGTAACAACAACAGCATCCCAGGTGGTTTCAGAAAGTCACCTCACCATGCAGGCGGGAAGTGCCAGAACCGCTGAGCTGTGGTTGGAATTTCCCTCCCTCAACATACGTGAGGTTATATATTAATCTAGCCAAAGATGCTCTTGGCATATTAGAGCAGAAGTGTGAGCAGGCATTTGTTCCATGCATCCGATGAAGTGAGCTGTAGCTCACGAAAGCTCATGCTCAAATAAATTGGTTAGTCTCTAAGGTGCCACAAGTACTCCTTTTCTTTTTGTTCCATTATGGATAGCCAACAGTAATGAGACCTGTGAAACGTATGAGCTCTGTATGTGTCACTAGGGAACATATACAAAGAAAAGAGATCTCAAAGACTTTGTGGTAGCAGAAACGTATTCTTCAGGAGGTTCTATTTTGGAATCTAGAAAAGTTTTAGCCTCTGAGGAGGAACACTTGTGTGTGCTGTCTCCCAGCACATTTTCCTGTAGCTACTCCTTCAGTGATGCTAAACTTGAAAACTAGAGGATTTGGACCTATGCCGTCTAATATGAACAAATCACTTGAGTACGGTATCTCTTGGTCCTTGCATTATGTTCAGCTCAAAAATATTTAGACTTCTAGGATGAGAAGATAATCCTGCTGGAATTGCACAACAGCTGCTCCCCATACACCCTGCAGGATGTTCTAACTGAGGATGCCAGAATAGAAGTCATCCTCTTGTGATATAACTTAAGTGAACAGGAGAGTGAAACAGTGTGTGTGTTCACTGACTCTCAAAACCTAGGGCAAAAGAGGAGAATACAGGGGGCTTATATTTAATACTTGACTCCTGTGAATAAAGCGGAATAGCAGACCCTTTCTTCATGCAGATGGACTTTTGAGCTGAGCTGATGGTGGGGTGGGGACATGAATGAGACAAGCCAATTTTCATACTTAGTTACGGTCTCAGGGTCTCATTGTCCCAAACTGATGTAGCTCAGGCATGTCCAAAAAGCAACAACCTATTAGACTTTGGGGAGGAATGTGGATACCTCTTCTCTGACCATCCCCACACCAACTGTCTGAAAGAGGGGCCTGGGCATCCTCCTCTGAGTGGGCCATTCATCTGCTGTCTCCAACCTGAAGTAGAAAGATGTAATCAGTGGCATACAGAGCAGCGTAAAAGGCTTTTATAGATAGCCCTTGAAGATGATGGTTGTGACAGGTTCAATCACAGAAACCCCCTTGGGACTATCACCTGATGTGCTGAGACTACCTCTGAGCCCATTTTCTCTGCCAGTTTGGGCCTCCAGAACCCTGCCTTGTTGAGCCAGACACGCCAGTCTGCTCCAACACAGACTCAGGGTCTGACCCACACCCCCAAAGCTGCAGACTTAACTGAAAACGGCTTAGCAAGTGCTCCTGTCTCCAGCACTAGACAGCCAGCTCCCAATGGGATCCAAACCCCAAATAAATCCGTTTTACTCTGTATAAAGCTTATACAGGGTAAACTCATAACTTGTCCTCCCTCTATAACGCTGATAGAGAGATATGCACAGCTGTTTGCTCCCTCAGGTACTAATTACTCACTCTGGGTTCAATAATAAACAAAAGTGATTTTATTAAGTATAAAAAGTAGGATGTAAGTGGTTCCAAGTACTAGCAGACAGAACAAAGTAAGTTACCAAGCAAAATAAAACAAAACACACAAGTCTAAGCCTAATACATTAAGAAACTGATTACAGATGAAATCTCACCCCCAGAGAAGTTCCAATAAGCTTCTTTCACAATCTGGACTCCTTCCTACTCTGGGTCCAGCAATCACTCACACCCCTGTAGTTACTGTCCTTTGTTTCAGTTTCTTTCAGGCATCTCTTGGGGGTGGAGAGGCCATCTCTTGAGCCAGCTGAAGACAAAATGGAGGGGTTTCCAGGGCCTTTATATTCTTTCTCTTGTGGGTGGAAACCCCTTTGTTCTCCTGTGCAAAGTCACAGCAACAAGATGGAGTTTGTAGCCACCTGGGCAAGTCACATATCCATGAATGATTCAGCTTTTTGCAGGCTGATGCCATTGTTTACATGTCAGTTTGAACGTTCCCAGGAAAGCTCAGATGTGGACTGGCATCTCCCAAAGTCCATTGTTAGTTAAATGTGTCTTGATTGGGCACTTACTGAGAATAGTCCTTTCTCAAGAAGCTGACCAAATGCTTCACTGAGGGCTACTTAGAATCAAACACATTGAGATACAAGTACATAGCCAGTATTCATAACTTCAAATACAAAAATGATACACACATACAAACAGCATAATCATAACCAGCAAACTATAACCTTTTCATAGACACCCCACTTGACCTCCTCTGTACAAGACCTGGTGCAACCATAGGACCCTCGTTGCAACAATGATCTATACAGTCACAGTTCATGTCAATAACATCACAATGGTGAATCCCATCTGGACTGTGAACTTGCTTTCAGGGCTTGGCCAGCTGCAGTGAGGGCGTATCTGTGCTGAGATGGGGGGGTGGAGGAGCACTGTAATAGATACAGAGAAATTGATGGGCGGGGATCATGTAGCCAATAATCGGCCTAGAATGATCATGTCTGAGCAGAGAGGAACTTCCCCTCCCCTCTCTTTACCAGTCTATGCCAATAGCCTCTCATCCTCTGTGCGATACTGTGCCTGTTCCAGGAGCAACACGATGGGGATGTTGCATGCCAGAGAAGTCTGGTCCCTCAGTGTCAGCCTGCAGAAGGGAGGATTGTTGTTGGTTAACCCCTCCATGCTGAAGAGGTGCAATGCCCCAACATGACGGCTAACTGTTTGTGGTATGATCACCAGCAGTGCAAATTGCTTGAAGGGATCAGCCATGTGAGACAGAGTTCTGTACACATCCCATACAGTAACTCTGGTGTTTCAATGGCTAGGAAATGTAACCTTTTTAAAATGGAGAGAGAAGTTTTCCCTTTTAATCAAATTTCTTTCTCCCAGCCCAGTTCCCTAACCCCCTCCATATGGGAAACTTGGGGTTGATTTCTGGACCTCGTCTCTCACTCACCAAACCAACAAGAGCTGTGGGGGAGTGCCCAGGAAAAAGCCCAAATCAGGTTTAGAAGGGCGAGCGCATCAGTGAACCCATAGAAACACAATACCAGTAGTCCAGTCCTGTCATTTGATAGAGTTTCATGGCCACAATGCAAGGCCTTTTGTGGGTCCTCGAGCAGAAAAGGGATGTTGGCAGGGTACTCAACACCTGGTTGCAGAGGACACAACTGTCTGAGGAACCAGATTTCTTTTACTGTTAATTATTCTGCTTCAAATTACACTTAGAAGGAAGATTGTTTTCAGACCATGATTCGTTGGCCAGTGGGGTTTAATGCACCAGGATAGAGATGGGAGGTCATTCTCTTTAGAGATACTTGGAACAGAACTGGATCCTGGTTTCTCATTTTCAAGATGAAAATGAATGCTAGGACATAGCAGTGAAGGACATTGGATTCTTGTCTCTTTCTTCACCAAAGAATGCTTTGCAGGAATTGCTGTCTGTGTTCAGGGTGTGGCATCCTTTATTAAGCTATGCACAACAGTCTTCTTGTTAAACTGACTATGTACATTACTCACAACTTTACCGCACAACGTTTGTAAATGTTGTGAATCCAGAGGCTCTTTCTGTGCTTCCCAGATTGAAAAGAGAGAGGTCTGGGTGATGGTAACCTCCCCAGAGAATAGCAGAGCTGCAAAGTGACACAACAAATCCTGCATCTTGGCAGGGGTTAGACTAGATGACCCTTGTGGTCCCTTCTAATCCTTTGATTCTATGATTCTATGAAATAGGCCAATTGCTATTGCAAGTGACATCTCCACTGTGTTAAATTACAGGTCATAAATGGGGATGAGATAATTCAAACAGGCAAGTAAACCCAATCAGTTCTCTAGCTGAGCAGTACCCAGCCCTGGCCTGGTGCACTGACCTCCTACACATTCCAGCTCCTACCACTCCCTGCACCTAATTCATGTGCATTAGGAACGTGTTTGGTTAGATTGCATTTTCCTTTGAGTGAGGAGGTATCAGCAGGGTGCATCTCCTTTTGTTCACCAAGCTCATGCCTTCAAGATTGACATTCTGGTTAAAGCTTTTCAGTTGTTCTGTCCATGTTTGATCTGAGTTTGCAATTACCTCATGTACTGAGCATGCTCAATCAGTGCCAGAAAACACCCCAGCCTTCCATTTTTAACTCTCTGTAAGGCCAAATTTTTTTAATAGAAACTTTTCTTTTGAAAATGAATGGGGAGATTGAGTTAGGGAAGGGAGGGACTTCCTGAGGAAACAAATCTCTGCTAAGTCAGGTGTTTTTCTTTCTTCCTTTAAACCTATCTCCTCACTTTGGTGTTGGAGGGAAGGCTGATGCTTTACCTCTCAGATCTTGCCCCTTCTTTTTTCCCCTTTCTGAACTAGGAGCAGTGCAATGATAGGACAATGAGTGGTCATGGCCTGATCTTGCTATTGATCTCTGCTGACCCTGTTTCCTACATCAGCTCTGTTATACAAGCAGCACCTAAACTCTGTTTTGTTTTGAGCCCCCCACCTTTATTCACTTGGGGAAACCCTTTGGGAAGAACAGACATTCTCCCTGATTGCACATGTCCCATTCTGCTGACATGCTGGGATGTGAACCTCATGGGGCTGCTGTAAAACTTATGTCTCCTGAGCAACATGTCTGAATTATCTCCTAATGTTTGTGCCTTCCGTACATCATTTTTCCTTCCCTTTGTTTCTCAATGGGCTGGGGCTGCACTGGGCAGAGATTGCATGCAGCTTTTTTTAAAAATAAGAATATAAAATAAGTCAATCGGCTGGTAGCACGGAGAGCATGTTTACCTGCTGCAGTGTCCATTGCTGCTTTGTGTGGTTGCATTTTTTAAAGGCAAGACAAATATTGAAAGCTGACTTGTACCATCAGTCTCCTTGGTTTGAATCCCCTTTCTCAGTGTCCCACCTCAGATAGCACAGCTGATTTATTTTTTTATGTATTTAGTGCATTCAGCTACCCTTTAGCTTCTAAATACTTCATTGCTTGAAGTGGAAGCTAGCACTTTCTGTGCCAGAAGAATTAAAACCAGAACGAGAGAACCTTTGATTTTGTAAGTCCTGGAGCAACTCCGAGCTGGAATGGGTCTAGGAACAGTGTGGTTTGTTTGTTTGTTTTTTGTGTTTTGTTGATGCCATCTTCCCCCCGCCCCCCACACTTCCCTCTTACCCCTCCCTGCCCCCACCAAATAACCACTTAGTTTTAGCTTTTGGCTGCTTTTCTCCTGTGTTGCTCTTGTACCCTCACCACTGCTGGTGACTGCAGGCTGCCATTATTTGCTGTTTTAATTTCAAACATACAGTGGGTTTATACTGAGCATCTCCATGCAGTCTTTAGAGACAATGATCCTTACATACCACCTGCACTTTTCTTTGCAAAATGAAACCTGCCACCCCTTATTTTACTGCTGCCTGTTTCTGTTTTCCAAATTTTCCAATAAGGGAAAAAATTCTAAATCCAGGGAGGCTTTTGCGCCTTCGTCTGCCTTGTGAAAGGGCTGTAGGGTGAAAACCCTGAAATACATAACCCCCAAGGCTGGATTAGTTAACTAAGTATAACAATGACTTATTGGCAGCTTCCGTCATGTAAAGAAACCGGGGAGACCAAACTGGGGTGTGCAGAGCCTATGGCAAACTGGAGCCGTAGTACCTCCAAAAAACAGAAAGAGGCAGAGACATCCCCATTCCACAGGAAACGCTGGTAAGGATGTATCTGTCTAGAAAGCATCTGAAGACTTGATCACAGTGCAGGCAATGGAAGTTCCTGGCAAAGAAAGGGTTCAGGGAAGTGCTGTACTGGGTGGAATGGCTTTGATTTATTGTGTGTGTGTGTTTCAGGAGAAGCGGATCGTGTCTCTGGACTCAGCCAACACGCGGCTGATGAGTGCCCTGACGCAGGTGAAGGAGCGCTACAGCATGCAGGTCCGCAATGGCATCTCCCCCACCAACCCCACCAAGCTTTCCATCACGGAGAATGGTGAATTCAAAAACAGCAGCTGCTAACAGGTTAAATGCTGCTGGCCATCTGCCCTGGGGCAGGGCAGAAGGAAGCAGACTCAAGAAAGCCAAACACAGACTCCTTACAGGTTTACAGAATGCTGCTAAAAGAAAAACTCTGGATGGGGAAATATAGCCCACCGTTTAGACCAGGATAGTAAGGGCAAGGGCCCTCCATATCGCTGTGTATATACATAGGGAGCCTGTTGTGGGCCGTGTACAGAAAATGCCACTGTAATATACCAAAAGGAAGTCAACCATGTAGATTTTTTTTTAATTATTGCTATTTTTATTATTATTTTTTCCTCTTGTTCAAAGCACTGCAGTCCTTGGGGAGGAAGAAGAGGAAGAGAGAGGAATGTGTGTGCGCATGTCCGGTGTGGGTGAAGGCGTGAGCGAGCAAGAGAGACAGAAGCAGTTGGTTACTTAGAAGCTGTACATATCAGGGTGATTGATACAAGCACATGGAGTGAAGTGAAATATTAGTTAAATGAATTATAAAAGAGACTCATCTGCCGATTTTAACCTTCTCTTCCCCAGTTCTTTAACTGAATACAACTCCACACCCAACCTTCACGCAGGAACACTGGATCCTGTTGGCTTCTGTATCTGCTATTGCTAGGATACAGGCAAAAGGCTATTCCAGTCTCTCTGAGCATACTGAGTAGGAACTCTTTAGAGCAGTAAGCCCATCTCCTTGTGGTCTGCCCAAAGCCAGGCTTTCCACCTAATAGACAAAGGGAATTTGCAGTTTTAAAGGTGGGATATTTTTACCCCAGTTATAGTAAGGTTTGATTTTTCCTTTTTAGAGTTTACAGAACTGTAAATACCTGTGTTTTTTGAACTTCAGTCCAATTCCCAGTGTGCATACAGTCCATGGTCTCAATGCAGTAACTATACAAATCTGTTCTCCACTCTCCATTGGAAATAATCAGGTTAGTATTCTAAGGAAAGGGCTAACCAAAGGGCACCCAGGCCCTGTGCAATAGATCAGTGAACGTAAAATAAAACTTTCCTAGTTTGTTTATTTTGAACTTTGTCTTGTTCAGTTTCACTTTCACCGTTTCACCCACTGGGTTATCAGGTATCACAACATCAGAGATGCTTTCTCCAGACTATGCATGATTTTTTAACATCTCCACCCCATCCAAATTAAATCTGCCTTTCTATTAATGTTTTTTGAGTTCTGTACGTATCCAGGTTTTTGCCTAAGTGAGTTTACAGCTGAACCTCAGTGTCCCCCATAATGTTGCGCGTGCTTCCCACAGGAGCAAACTTTTGCAGGATGTACATGAACGCTCCTCCTGAAATTATAAAGTGACCTTGTGGGAAGGAAGATTTTGTAATATTACATGCCACACAAGATTAACAGGAATTACACCGTATTGGCAACTCTCATGGTTTTACCAGAGGTCTCGGAATACTTAGTGTGGGTTTTTTAAAGCCCCAGCTTCTGGAGTCAAATGATTGTGAGAATCTTCACTTTCAGTTTGTAAACAAGTACAGTTTAGCTCTTGTTATTGCAGAGAAAAGCAAGAACCTGTGAATCTTAAAGGCTCAACACAAAGCAAGTAAAAACTAGACCAATTCAAATTAGAAATTAGGTACAGATTTCCAGCAGTGAGGGTGATGAATCATTGGAACAAGCTACCAAGGGAAGTGGTGGATTGTCCATCTCTTCATGTCTTTAAATCAAGATTGGATACCGCGTTGGAAGACGCGCGTTAGTCAGACACCAGTTATTGGACTCAATCCAGGAGCAACTGGGTGAAATTTGAGGGCCTGTGTTATGCAGGAGGTCTGACTAAGTGATCTGATGGTCCATTCTGGCCTTAAGCACTATGATTCTGTGAAAACTTTACTATTTTAAAAATCTTGGGATTTCTAAGCCAATCTCATGATTTTTGGGGGCCTGATTTGAATTCTCTGACCACTCGGGTTTGGCAATATTGACAATGACCTTAATTCAGAATCATTTGTCCAAGTTTGTTTGCTGTTTAGAAATGAATTAGCCTAACTCTTTAGGCCGAATCTATTTCTTTGTTGTAAAGCGCAATATGTTAACTGTGCGAGTTAAAAGTTACTTCCATTAAACATACATGCACACACATATATGTACATATATAACTATGCACAAAAACAGAGAGACCATATCTCCTGTACTGTAGGACATATAAAGTAAAAGTGTATGAATCTGTTTTAGTAAGACCTTGGTAGAACACTTACCTGAAGTGAGTAAGAATTTATTTTTAATGTTCTCTCAGCTCAAAGCTGCTTCCTCTGCCTAGTTCTCAAACATGATAGGTACTAAAGAGCAAGGAGAGGTCCTGCTTAATGTTCTTAAAGCAGCACAGACAAGTTTATGGAGGCTTCTGTGCTAATGGGGCCATGTAGTGGATCTGCACAGTAGTGATTTTTTTTTTTAAACTTTCCAAACAATGTTTTCCAACTCTGGGTCATTGTGACTCCTGCTATTTTCTCCCTTGGGAGCTGTGCCTTTCACCCTCTCCTCCTAACCACATACCAAGGCTGCAGTCATAGTAACAGCTATGGATCCATTTGTCTATTGTGAGTAGCTCTCATGTTTTTGCGAGAAGCTCTTGTCCAATGAAACCCCCTTTAGCTCAGCGTTTTTGTGTGGCTTGGAGGCAGCGACTGCACGCCTCCCCCTGTGTTATATAACTGCACACAAATTAAGTGAAGTTCACTATAATTACCCTAGATTATATTCACCCAGCGGTGCTATGCAAAATCTTTTTCCCAAAAGCAGCCCTGTAAATGGGTGTGTACTTTAATCATATAGTATATACAGCATGTGGTGTGGGTGGGTTTTTTCTCTGAAGTTCAAGATTAAGGAGCAACTGAATTCTTCGTCTGTGCATTATTTTGTGGGGGCTAGAAGAAGGTTTACATGGAGATACAGACTCCAGTCGAAATGGCATTCTAGTGGTGCTAGGCTAACGCTACTGAGGGAGATGAGCTGACCAGAGCCTTATGGTAATCCATGAACAATCACTGCTTTGATGTGTGATTAGATGGTGAAGGCTCTTGGGAATGTATTGTGCACTTGCCTTTGTGTAAGGGTCACACAGGCTTCTGCCGAGAAATTCAGTAGGGACAGCATCTTTCCATGCATATCATATCAAATCATAATCAAGTACATGTAGCCTACTGGGGACCGTTGCACCACCAGAGTTGATGGCATCGTACCTGGCATCATAGAGTGAAGTTCCCTATGCATAGGATAGAGTGCTTTTAAATACAACTGCTCCTGGTTTTCAGAGGGGATTCCCTAGCTGCTGAAAGGTTATATAATGGGATTGGCCATATCTTGAGTAATGTATACATATGTGCACATCCTCCTGTGCTTTTCTTCAGTGTCACCCTGGAAAAGGCCACTGTTCTAGGGCTCAGTCATTACAGCTTGTTGCTGTGATGATGTTTCTGTTGGTTTATAATTTCCTGCTCAGGTAAAGGTGGCAGCTGCACAATATTGTTAAGTGAAAGCAGATCAAATATGGAGCAGAACATTACACTTCTATGTTCTGCTCCCCCTTTGTTTTAGAGCTGCTTTCTAGGGAGAGTTTCATTTGTTAAGAGACTAGAGTATGTGACATTGCCGGCTTCTCTTCTGTCCAGTCTAATCAAATTCAAGTGGCATTAAAACACACAGTAACAAGAAAAGAGCCTCATGGTCCATTTTAATATGAATGGGACAATAAACGTTTTCAGATGAGCAGTCTATACATTTCTACAGGAATGAGAGGAAAAATAAATAGAACAAAATCTGATGATGAACTTTATAGCTTTTTAGGGTTTTGGCTAGTATATTGACAAATCACCTAAACATAGTAGGCCATGTGTAATGCTACTGTGGGAGACTGGCCACCTTCACTTGAGGACAGCAGAGGTAATGTAGGAAGGCTTCTAGAAGTCTCTAGAACCCCTATCTGTTTGTTCCCAACTTTGGGCTGCCTCCATGAGTGCATCTCTGTTGGGGAGGCATTGGAACAGAGCTGCTAAGAGAAAAGGAAGGCGAGGATTCCTTATCCCAAGCTCTCTAGTGCCATCAGTTTCTATTAAGCATCACAGTTTGTGGTTAAACATTATTTTGACTTTAAGGAATGGCGCTTGCCATCTGATTCTCCAAGCCTCAACCTAAAACTGTAGCTTTCCACTGTCTGTGACTTTCACTGAATCTGATTTCCTCACCCTTCATCTGAGCTGTGCTGAGTGAGAGAGGGAGTTTACAATATACCTTTGCATTCTCAACAGTTATCACAGTGACACACAGGCCTCAGGCCAACAGACCTCTCTGTGGCCAGCCATTGACTGTGTGCTTGTGGTGCTATTTCTTGCCCCTACTCCTTGACAGAGAGAGTCCAGCAGCACTACTTGTATCCCGGTGTGATGGGACTAACCGTGACTTTGGGGATTAGGTGCTTGCTGGCCACATCCGTGACTCTTGCTTTATGGTGGTCCCTCAAAAAAGACACATGAACTGAGAGACCCTTTCCTATACCAGCCAGTTGGATTTCTGAATTTTAAATAAAAACTCTTGACCTGCTTGTGGTGTTGCAGTTAAGCACAATAGCATGTGTTGTGCTCTGGCGATTTGTCAAATTCTGAATGCTATATGTTGCATTGATGAGGGACAAAAGTAATCACACTGGCAAGAGAAGCAGTAAATATCTCGGGAGAGGAGGAGAAGCTAAGGATGAGTGAATGGCTTAAATGTGGCCTAATCTAAAGGACCCTTCTTTGCAACACAGGGAATTCAGATCCTAAAGAAGGAAAAGGGGTGGGAGTTGGAGTCACTAAGCATCTACTGTTTTTTCTTCAGTGTATAGAAATGGGTATTCATGTATATAAATACATACCTAGCTGCACATTTCAAACATTCTGTCTTAGAAACCCTCTCATATCATGAGAGAGCCCCAAGGAGGGTGGAGAGAGATGTGCATATTTCCTAGCTGGTGGACGTAGGTTGTGTTCTGTGGTTGGATAACCTCTATATTCGGCCATCCCAGAATGTTTTTCTTTTACATTGTTGCAAATGCTTTGGCTTTTTTTTTTTTTTTTTTTTTTTTTTTTTTACCTTTTGCATTAATTTCATACTCTACTGCTAGTTCAAACCACCAGCTTTTAACTAACCAATGGGTCAGTGATTTAACAGTGGTGTATGTTAGCCATATTCATTTGCTGAGTGACCAATGTGATGTATGTACAAATCCTATTTATGTGTTCTGTAAAAATGTCTACATCACTCTTGGGGAACAATTCATGTTTAAACCATTACATGTATATTTATATTGTTGATTAACATTAACCAAATAGGACATTATCTGGACAACCACTATTCTCCAACAGTGTGTGATAGATTTAAATGCTTAAATTTAGGTTGATGCTTTTAGACACTTCCTTCCCTACATTAAATTAGTTCCCATGAGAGAGAGAGAGAATGTCATTGTGAATCACTCCTGCCAGGAATCCTACCTGTACAAAAATAGATTTTCTATCTCAAGGGCCTTAATGAGAGTGTTACTACACAGGACTATTTTACAATGATAGCTCTAAATAATTTATTTTTTAGTTCAACAAATTACACCTTTAAAAAAGTAATAAAGTTGGTTTTCAAAACCATATTTTTATGCTAGTAGCACTGGACTGTTCAGTCTCTGAGCTCCATCTCTGCATTTCATTGCCTGGGTTTGTTCTAAAGAAGATTTATTTTTGTTCTGTGAATAATTTTTCCAAGGTTCTTGTATATGTACAGATATAGATACATTTGAGGTCTTTTATTGATATTCCTACAAAGAATACAAATAAACTTTAACTTTAAACAGTCTGGACTCAATCTGCCTGCATTGATTAAAATCTTACTGCTCTCACTGCTGGGTGATTGTACATATGTGTTGGGGCAAATTTTTTTTTTTTACTAGTGGGAGGAAATTTGCAAGGCAACAGTATAACTCAATCTCTGGGACAGTTTGCATTGCAACTCCTTGAGCTATCCAAGTAGGGTTGCCAGGTGTCCAGTTTTCGACCAGAACACCTCCTAAAAAAGGGACCCTGGTGGCTCCGGTCAGCACTGCTGCCCGAGCCATTAAAAGTCTGACTGATGGGGCTAAGGCAGGAACCACTGCCAACGGGAGCTGTGGGGGTGGTGCCTGCAGGGGGAGGCAATGCACAGAGACGCCTGGCTGCGCCTCCGCCTAGAAGTCGAGGGACTTATCGCTGCTTCCGGGGAGGCCCCAAGGTAAGTCCTGCCTGGAGCCCACACCCCCTCCCACACCTCAACCCTCTGCTCCAGCCTTGAGCTCCTTCCCATACTCAACCTCCCTCCTGGAACCCACACCCTGACCCCCTGCCCCATCCCTGATTCCCCTCCCAGGGCTGGCACCCCACATTCCTGCCCCAGCCCAGAACCCCCTCCTGCACCATGATCCCCTCATTTCTGGTCCCATTGTGGAGCCCGCACCCCCAGCCCAGAGTCTGTACCTCCTCCCACATCCCAACCCCCTGCCTCAGCCCAGAGCCCCCCCCCCACACACACACACACTCCAAACCCCTTGACTCCACCCCGCAGCCCCCTCCTGCACTCCAAACACCACATTGCTGGCCTGCACCCTATCCCAGCCCAGAACCCCCTCCTGCACCCTGAACCCCTCATTTCTGGCCCCATCCCAGAACCAGCACCCCCTGCTGGAGCCCTCATCCCTCCCCATACCCCAACCCCTTGCCCCAGCCCAATGAAAAGGAGCGAGTAGCAGTGGGGGCAAGCAAGGGATGGGGGGAAAATGTGGAGTGCACAGGAAACGGAGGTGGTCTGTGGCTGAAGAGTGCATCAGAGATTGGGCTTTGAAATTGCAGCTTGCTGGTGAACACAATATGGTTTGTCATTTATCTCTCACGCTGCTCTCCATTAGAGATCAGTGGAACCAGAATTCTATCCACTGACCTGAGTTTGGAATTCTGGTACTGTGCTTGGCCTCAGTTCTAAAGTTTGTCCCCTTTTGCCGCGCTCTGCTTCCCTATGTAGTAATTCTCCCTGGTTTTGAATCTTCTTGCCCACATGGAATAGTCCAGCTAAACCGTATAGAGAGAGAAAGGGTGACACCCTGTGGTGAAACAGGAGAAGTACTATCCACTCCAACAGTCTCTGTAAACTTTACCCTTTCTCAAAGTTAAAGAAATCATCTCTTTTAAAAAAAAATTCCTTTATCTATGTTACTAATAACACCGTCAGTAATGAAAACACTCTCAACCATCTGATTTTCTTTGCATTAGTTATTTTGGACACTTTGTGCATTTCTGTAATCTTGGACCATGAAAGCAACCTCAGTTTCCCTTGTTTGTACTAAATTTCTAATTTGCAGGTTCTCTTACACTAGCCTAGCACAAAGCTGCATCCTTTGAGCTGCAGCCACTTCAAGGGGATGTTTATTCATAGATGCACACAGAGTAGTGGCTTTTTGGTAATGTTATCGTTATCATTCCATATACATGAATTACAAGAGAATACAAAAAGCGGAAAATCCCTCCCACTGGATTTGTCTCATGGAAAACTTTGTGTTGGGCATAGATTTGGTAAAAACTTATTTTTAAAATTGTCATTTATATACAGGGTTTTAAAGGCTTTCAAACTATACACACAGTGAATGTATGCAACTTTGTTCTCCTATTTCTTGTCACCACCTTGACCCTACCATCTCTGTTCTGTTCAACATTTACCTGTTGGTGTCTCGTCCTTATTTAGACTGGAAGCTCTCTGGGCTTGGGCCTGCCTTAATATACCTCTACATTGCCCAACACAAGGGGAGCCTAATCCTGAATGGGGATTCTGGGCACTGGGGCAAAACAAACAATGTTCTGGTGATACACTGGTTGAGAATTCCCTCTTCCATGTCCTCCACAAGAAACGCTATCTAATTTCCTTGTACCGTTCCTCAGCAGTTACCTACGCTTACTCTACATCCCTGTCTCCCTGCCAGAAATGCTAACTTTATTTTTTATCTATGACCTGCCCATACACATTCTGGTTCCACTGTCCAAAATTATTTGTACCAAAAGGAGCATTTTTTCCCTTCTTTAGAGAACTCCATGTTCTCTAAAGAGTCGTTTGGTCTGGTCTTGTCACAGTTCATAGCTGACCCATTTCAGCTGGAATGACCCTATGGGAAAACTCCCCTTTAGTATTTCTTCTACCTGAAGAATGTAAGAATAAAAGTTTTATGGTTATATTGATACTAGGGTACATGTTTCTACTTAACAGAAAAGCTGCAGCTGTCTAAACCTGTGGGATACAAGCTTGCTTACACGTAAGCAGTATCCTCCTGAAAAGAGAATTCTCATGGTCTCTAGAACACCAAACATTCCTGTCCTTCACCTTCTCTCCCAGCCCTGCACATTAAATACCTCCATATCCTTAGAAGGTGTATTGAATTACTGCTTTTCAGTGCAGTGGTGTAGATTGAATATCCTGGCTGTAGACACATAATATTGTTTCCCTCTCAGTTCTTCCAGTAGCAAGTAATGAATACTTCGGTTTGTTTCCATGGAGCCAGAGTAAGGATCAGTTCTCTGCTGTCCTTTATAAGATCAGTGGGAACCACAGTTGCCAACTTTCACATGGTAAATAAGCACCCCGACTTTCATAATAAGCCAAAAATTAAGCTAATCCCATTTCAAAACAAGGCCAAAACAAGCCAATCCCTAAGAACTCACCACTTTGTGACTAGATCCCCCCAGTGTGCAGTCTGGGACTGGGGTGGGCCTGCTGGGCACCCCGACACTCTTTCCCCCCCCTTGCCCCTGCTTGCTGGGAGTTGATCCAAAAAACAAAAAAAAAGCAACAAGCCAATTAAGCCAAAAACAAGTCCAATTTCTGTGGGTTTTTTGTGGGTTTGGCATGTCTGGTGGGAACCTGTAACTATCCTGATGTAGCAGAACGCCAGGTTCTGTGACTCAGACCAGCTTTCCAGTACTTGCAGGAAATCCCCCTTACTATTTAGCCCAGTGTCAGAGCAGTGCAGCTTTGTCTGACCAGGGCATGGGGCTGCCATCTGAGTCCAGAATTCTGTCACAGCAGTTAGCAGGGCTGGGGACACAGAACAACTACCGCTACAGCGTTCCACCATTGACATCTGCCAACTATAGACCCAGAGTTTGTGTTGATGGTTACAGAAGGGACCTTGTGGGAAAGGAACATCCCAGTGATGAGATACTGGAAGTAAAGGGAGGTGAGGAGGAATGGACGTGAATAGGGATGAAACACTACTATCATGGAGCTGTTTGGTAAAGCCTCTGTCATTCTTTCTTCCCTGTTGCCCAGGCCTCAGATTGCAGAGGGACTAATGTGTAGATAGCAGCTGTAGTTGCATGGGAAAAGGGATGTCTCTCACTCATGAGGTGTGCCCAAAAGGAAGAAAATCTTCATCCCCCAATGAACATATTGCTCTGGCTCACATTTGTATACATCTCCCTTTCCCTCTCCCACCAGCTCATTTTTCCGGTGTGTAATTTAGGTTGGTTTGCAAGCAGGTACCACACTGAAGCCCACCAGAAACTCTGTTTGCAAACTGCTATTACAAGAGGAGACCCTCTTTGAGAAGGACTGCATCTCACCTCATTCAGGAGCTGCTGTTTTATATCCTCAAGATCTACCAGGACAGGTGAGACAAAATCCACTTTCAGAATCATGTACCCAGTATCCACACAGGAGAAAAGTGTCGCATGAATGGTGGTGTAGTCCAGTGCTCAGCAAATGTTGCTTTTTCTCATATATTGTACAATGGTAATGCCCCCTAATAAGAAGTTATAATGTATCACACCTGTGCAATCTACTCACTGCTTAAAGGGTTGGGATGCATGATGCTTCCAGAATGGCTGCAGTCCATCTCCTCAAGATTGCTGGGCTTCTATTTTCATGGAAGTACACACACGTTGAGGAAGGCAACTGAATTAAGAAAAGCTTGAATGGGTGCCTGAGCATGAAATGAGTGCCCCTGCCTGTGGAAAACTGTCAGGTCTGAGCTGAACGCTTGCTTCCAATGCCATTGTTAATTCCAGCGCTGCTGTCCCCGCTTGTGTCACTCACTGGCTATCCCTGACTGAGAGTTACCCCTCCAAGCAGAGACTGAAAGGAAGAGGGTATGTTCTTATCTTCGTGGGAGAGAACTTACACACAGAGTGTACATGCCCTCAGTATGTAAAACTTAAGATGAGATTAGACTATACAATGGGTGACAGCTTCCTACTCAATTGCTTTTCTCAGCTATGTCCACACAATGGCAAGGTTAAAGGCTGTCACTTGGGGAAATAGCCGCAGATATCAAAGCTAGATGGGAGATGTTTCCTGTAAGCAGTTATGGCTGCCCCTCCGCATCTGCCTCTCAGGGAGGCCATGCCTCCTCACAGTCTGAGCTGCCGGAATATGCTCAAAACAAAGAGAGGGGGAATTAGCGGTACTCAAAAGGCCCTGGCCTTCAAGCAGGAAAGGGCCTCAAACAGTCTGGGCTCTGGCTAGCAGTCAGGACAGAGCAGTACCAAGTTATAAGCCCAGCCCTCATGGAGGGCAGTAAACAATCAGGCCTCTGGCCTACAGTCAGGCAGCCTTCAAGCAGGGCAGGACAGGACAGCAAATAGTCAGGACCCTTGCCTGCAGTCAGACAGAGCTGTAGCAAGTATAAGCCCAGCCCTTAAGCAGGTGGAGGAGGAGGGAGCATAAGCAGGGTGGGGCAGTAAACAAGCAGGGCTCTGGCCTGCAGTCAGGCAGAGCTGTATCAGTTTATCTGTGCAGCCTTAAGTAGGGCAGGGCAGCAAACTGTCAGGGCTCTGACCTGCAGTTAGGGCAAAGCGCCCGCGGTCTATAACCCAAACTCTCGGTCAGGGCAGAGCAGCAAGTCATTAGGGCTTAGGCTGGGGTTGAGCACAGAGTTGACAACCCTCCTGGTTTTCCTGGGAGTCTCCTGGAATTGGGCACTATCGCCCAGAGGCTACTGAAGCCAAAACGGAAGATTTTAGCCTGCTAAAAGTCCGGCGGCACAGGGGGATTAACGCAGGCTCCCTGCCCCACGCTGCTCCTAGAAGTGGACGGCATGTCCCTGCGGTCCTTGGGTGGAGGCAGGGGGTCTCCACACACTGCCTCCGCCCTGAATGCCAACTCAGCAGCTCCCATTGGCTGCAGCTGGGACCTGTGGAGACGGTGCCACCAAGGGCCATAAGAACATGCTGGCTGCTTCCAGGAGTGGGGCCAGGGCAGGCAGGGAGCCTGCCTTAGCCCCCCTGCATCGCTGACCGGGAGCTGTCTGAGATAAGCGCCACCAGGCCGGAGCCCTCACTCTGCCTCAGCCCAGAGCCCCCTCCTGTACCCAAACTCCCTCCCAGAGCCTGTACCCCCCCTGCACTCCGTACCCCCTCCTGCACTCCAAACCCCCTCCCACACCCCTGCCCCAGCTCTGAGCCCCCTCCCACATCTAAATGCCCTCCCAAACAGTTGGCAACCCTAGTTGAGCACCCAAACACAGTCTAGGGGGCTCAGGCCAGATTCACAGAGTCTAGTGTCCTAGCTCAGCAGACTGTAGACGGATGCAGGCCTCCTGGCGTAAGGAGGGGGAGTACTGCAACCCCAGGAGTGGAGTGGCAGGGGGAACGGTGGTCCCACCTAACTCCACCACATCCCAGCCCAGGGCCCTAACAGTGGTGGAGTGGTCTGCCACAGGGTCAGCCGGGATCTGCTCACAATACGCTGACCTTGTACCAGGACAGCTCTTAACCAGACTGTTGTCTAGTTTCCCTGGGCTTCTTCCTACTCTCCGTCTCAGGCGTACCTGTGTCCAGGGATCATTCTTAGTTTCCCTGGGATATACCACCAAGGGTAGCTATAGCAGCTCCTCAGTGTGGGAAGCGGCAGGGTTCTCAGGGCAGCTGCGGTTCTCAGTATCCCACTCCAGCAGCAGGACCGACATGTCTGTCTCTCTAGGCACCTCTGTCCCAGCAGAGCTGCTGGGCTGGCCTTTTATACTTCCCCTTCCTGTCCCACTCTTCTGCTTCCAGTGTTCAGGGAGTGGTCCTGGCTCCACCCACCAGGCAACTTGTGGCGTTCCCTCCACGTCTGCCTCTGAGGGAGGCCACGCCTCCTCACTACATCCCCCAAATGCAGGTACAGTACAGATAATATAGTGGCAGGGCCTGAGTAAAGGATGGGAAATGCCCACTGGCCTTGCTGTGCTGGAGTTTGCTTTTCTGGAGGAATGTGCTATACCATAAGAATGAGTATCCAGCAGACTGCCCTGTAGGGCTCCAGTGCCTTTTAGTTGACTGCCCTATGCTGTGTATGTTAAAGAATAAGTTTTTCCTGTAGGACTGCACTGGGTTGATGTCACAACACTTGTACCTGCAGTTGCCATGTGCAGACATTCACACTTATTCTGGCTCTGTTGAGGAAGAGAAAGTTACAGCTTCCTCTACGTGCAAAGAAATAAATAGTATGGTACAAAAGCTAGAAGCAGCATTAGAGTCCCAACCTGCATCTTGAGAGCCCTCTGTCGGGGCACTTCCTGTGACGATGGAGGGCAGTTGCTGAGTGGTAGCTGGGGATTCTGTGCTATCTGCTGTGGCAGAATCAGTGATAGCTGTGAAGAGAGAACACAGATCACTGCAGAAATCTAAAATCATGGTTATAAACTTCCTTAGCACAGATAGACTCTTCAAGTGACCATTAGTAACAATCAAAATAATATCAAAGAGAAGCTGAACAGGAGAAGTCCCCCAAATGCAGGTATAGTACAGATAATACAGTAACTCCTCGCTTAACATTGTAGTTATGTTCCTGAAAAATGCTACTTTAAGTGAAATGATGTTAAGCGAATCCAGTTTTTCCCTAAGAATTAATGTAAATGGTGGGGGGGGGGTAGATATTTTATTTATATATATATACACACACACACGCACAAACAGTATAAGTTTTAAACAATTTAATACTGTACACAGCAATGATGATTGTGAAGCTTGGTTGAGGTGGTGAAATCAGAGGATGGAAGAGGGTGGGGTATTTCCCAGGGAATGCCTTACTGCTAAATGATGGAGTACTGGGCTGAGCCCTCAAGGGTTAACACGTTGTTAATGTAGCCTCACACTCTACAAGGCAGCAGGAATGGAGGGAGGGGAGACAGCATGGCAGAGAGAGACAGACACACACAGAGTGTGTGAGAGAGAGAGTGTGTGTGCTGTGCATTGCCCCTTTAAGTACACTGACCCCACTCTAAGTACTCTACACTGCCTTTTTAAGTAGATCTGCAAGTAGAGACAGCAACCGCTGCCAGCAAGCTCTCTCCATACTGAGCCCTATCGTGCCTCCTCCCCTCCCCTCCCCCCCCCCCCCCGCTCTGTGGAGATGGCCTGATGAAGTAAAGAAGCAGGGGGACAGGAGTGGGAGGAGAGGGGGACACCCTGACATTAGCACCCCTCTTACTCCCTCCCCCCACCCCATGCACCGCAAGCAGGAGGCTCCCAGGAGCAGCTCCAAGGCAGAGGGCAGGAGCAGCACATGGAAGTGGGGGGAGGGACAGCTGAACTGCCCCTCAATGGATAGTCTGCTGGGCGGCTGCCCCACAGGGAACTTAGGGGAGCGGGGAGCTGACGGGACTGTGGGTCCACCCTGGTTCCAAGCTTCCACCAGCTAGCTCCAGTGGGCTGTTCTTTGTGCAAGCAGTGGACAAAGCAGGCGACTGCCAAAGTTATAAGGGAGCATTGTGCAACTTTAAATGAGTATGTTCCCTAATTGATCAGCAACACAACATTAACTGGGACGACTTTAAGTGAGGAGTTACTGTATAGTGGCAGGGGCTGAATAAAGGATGGGAAGTGCTAACTGGCCCTGCTATGTTGCGGTTTGCTTTGCAGGATGAATGCGCTACCATAGAATGAGTATCCAGCAGACTGCCCTATGCTGTGTGTATTAAAGAATAAGCGACTGCAAAATATTTCTCTTCTGAAACTTGAAGATGCAGAGCACAACCAACATTTGTGATCTCCGTGGAGACTTGTTTTGTCTTCTCTTCTGATTTCAAAGGGAATGTTTGTCCAAGGCTTAGATGCCTACAGCCAAATTCCACTTTATAGTTTTTGCAAAGTTCCAACCCACAAAGCATGGAATTTATAAAGAACATAACGGCCATACTGTGTCAGACTAAAGGTCCATCTAGCCCAGTATCCTGTCTTCCGACAGTGGCCAATGCCAGGTACCCCAGAGGGAATAAACAGAACAGGTAATCATCAAGTGATCCATCCTCTGTCGCTCATTCCCAGCTTCTGGCAAACAGAGGCTAGGGACACCATCCCTATCCATCCTGGCTAATACCCATTGATGGACCTATCCTCCATGAATTTATCTAGTTCTTTTTTGAACCCTGTTATAGTCTTGGCCCTCACAACGTCCTCTGGCAAGGCGTTTCACAGGTTGACTACGCACTGTGTGAAAAAATACTTCCTTTTGTTTGTTTTAAACTTGCTGCCCATTAATTTCATTTGGTGACCCCTAGTTCTTCTGTTATGAGGAGTAGGTAACACTTCCTTATTTACTTTCTCCACACCAGCCATGATTTTATCAACCTCAATCATATCCCCCCCTTAGTCATCTCTTTTCCAAGCTGAAAAGTCCCAGTCTTATTAATCACTCCTCAAAGGGTCAAATGTGTTTCAAATGATGTTTCCAACAACTGTGAATAAAGAATAACCCGTATTTCTAGAATTTAGAGATGGAAAAGAGCTATTAGGTCATCTAGTCCATCCCCCTGCCAGTTCCCCATTGGGCACTTACTAGTGTTGTGCGTTTCTAGTATGAAATGTCCTCAATGGCAATTCTATCAGTGCCCTTAGGAGATTAATAATTGGCCTAGCAGGTCTGTCAGGAAGCTTTTCCTGTAGGACTGCGCTGGGTTGAAGTCACAACACTTGTACCTGCAGTTGCTATGTGCAGACATTCACACTTATTCTGGCTCTGTTGAGGAAGAGAAAGTTACAGCTTCCTCTACGTGCAAAGAAATAAATAGTATGGTACAAAAGCTAGAAGCAGCATTAGAGTCCCAACCTGCATCTTGAGAGCCCTCTGTCGGGGCACTTCCTGTGACGATGGAGGGCAGTTGCTGAGTGGTAGCTGGGGATTCTGTGCTATCTGCTGTGGCAGAATCAGTGATAGCTGAGAAGAGAGAACACAGATCACTGCAGAAATCTAAAATCATGGGTAAAATTAGCACTGACACCGACTCTTCAAGTGACCATTAGTTACAATCAAAATAATATGAATGAATATGAACCTTTCACTGCTTGAAAACTGCTAGACCTAAAGCAAGTAAATGAACCTACTTCCAAGTGGATATTTATAGCTATATAACCACACATGTAGAAATATGGGCGGTGGGTGCAGTCCCCCTTTGGGGAGGCTAGCCCCCAGCTCCGCCCCTTACACCCCCCTCCCCTGCCCGGAGGAGCTCTGGGCTGGCCAAAGCCGCGCCATGCCTCCCCTCCCTGGACCCAACCTGCCCTGGGGAAGAGCATCTGTTAGAAGATGCTTTTCATATGCCCCATGCAGGTTCCGGGGTGGCTAAGGAGGTAGTATGTGCTGCCTCAGCCACCCCAAAACCTGCATGGGGCATAATAAAGCAAAAAGTTTGCCACCAAACCCCACAACCAGGGGGGTCCAGCGCCTGCAGCAGCACTGGGGAAGGCAGAGCCTCCCCTGTCCTATTATACACGCTGCCCATGTTTCAGAAGCCAGCAAATTTGGCAGTCTTTGCTCAAAGACCTACCACACCCTGTCCCAGAAAAGGAGCAGTAAAGGGGAGGCTTCCCTCCAGGCCTGCCCAGAAAGGCTGCAGGGAAGCAGCCAGTGAGAACGCAGCAGGCCCAGTTAAAAGGAGCTGCCGGGCCTGCGCCCGAACAGTTTAGCTGTTGGTTGGAACCAGACGGGTGAGGAAGGGCTGGAAGGCTGTGAGACTCCAGGCAAGGAGTCTGAGAGAGACCCTGTTCAAGCAGGGAACAGACAGGGAACTTCAGCCCTGAGGTAAGGGTGCAGGGGAAGGCGCTCCGTGGGAAGTGGCCAGGGAATAGCAGCCACAACGGAGTTAAAGGAAGCAGCACGGGGCTGTTATTTGTAGGTCCTTGGGTCAGGACCCGGAGTAGTGGGTAGGCATGGATCCCCCCTGCTGGCAGAGTGGCCGAAGCCTGAGAAGGAGACAAGTGTTGTTTAGAGGCCCGAGTGAAGGGCAGAACTCAGTCTCCAGGGAGAAGGCTCTGGGGGGCACTACTGTATAATGGCAGGGACAGATTGAAAGCTAGCCCAGAAGGGGCTGAAAACTGAGCCCCAGAGACAAGGCTAAAGACAGTAACAAGGACACAGGGACAGGCCCTGTTGGATTTTTCCCCTTGGAAGGGGTTTGTTCGGTGATGCATGTTTACTGTGTGACTTAGTCGGAGGGCTGAAGACCCACCTGACAAGAGCAACAGCCGAAGGGCACTGTAAACAGAGAGTGCAGGTTCGCCAACAGGAGGAGCTCATGAGAGATGAGTGGCCCCCGTCACAGACACATTGGAGAGAAGGAGGCTGTATAAACCCAATAGGTGCTTCGCAGGCTACATCCACAACTATCACAGCCCCACAGACAAAGGGAGGAAGGTGGGGCTGTTAGGATTAGCACAGCTGGTTGCTGGGGATGGTCAGACTGAGCCTCCCTAAAAGTAGGATGGGCTAATTGGTTTAGGCTAAAATAAAAATTTCCCCTTAAACAATTCAAGGCCCTTCACACTGGCTGCTGTTGGCACAATAGAGCTGCATAGAAAGCCTGGTCTCACATTCTTTCTCTATGGGCCAAAACCACAAGGGACAGGGAATCATAGGAGAAAATTGGCTCTCATGAGATTTCCAGCCCTGTTTTGGGATCAGAGATGCTGAGATAAACATAACTGTTTGGCTGCTTATCCCACCAAAATATTGAGAGGTTTGCTCGCCACTCTGGAAGAAGTAAAGTGGCTTATCCCCTAGCACAGGGGTTCTCAACCTTTTTTTTTCTGAGCCCTGCCCTTCCCCCCAACATGGAGTTATAAGAACTCCACGGCCCATATGTGCCACAACCAGTTTTCTGCATATAAAAGCCAGGACTGGCATTAAGGGGTAGCAAGCAGCGCAATTGCCTGGGGTCCAGAGGTGAAAGTGGTCCGATACAGTGCACTGGTAAGGAGTGGCCACCAGGACGGGCCCGTACACAGCCGATGCTTTAACATCGCTGCCCCTTTTGCTCCCCCAGGGCCGCTGAAGGGGTGGGGGGCAAAAGGAGCAGCTGCCCTGGGGCCCAGCAATTTAAAAGCAGTTGGAGCCCTGGGCCCTTTAAATCAGGCCAGGGTCAGCATTGCTTCAGAGTCAGACAGAACTGCTTGGTGTTGGCCCACCCTCATGCTGAGCTGGCAGTGCTGCTTCCACAGACCCCTTCACCTTGGGAATGAGGGAAATCAGGAGACTCATGCAAGCCTCCTGTGTAGCAGCACAAAGCTCTATCATTTGGCCCCCTTCAGATTCTGAACTGAGAACATCTGTGCTACCAGGAGACAACGGTGACACTTGCAGAGCATGGCACAGTGGTTCTCATCCTGTTCCATGCTGTAACTCCCTTTTCTAGATCAGTAGTCCACTTGACAATATGGAAAGGGCAGGGTGGATGCTCCCCACCACCCCCAGGAGTTGTGATCCCAGGTTGAGAACCCATGATGTAGAGCTGGGAAGTGACTCAGTACCTACAATAGGAGCAAGTGAAGGGTAGCACCCGGTTGCAAGAAGAAGGGAGCAGGAGAAGAATAAACATTGTTCCACATGAGCCTGGCATAAACAGGAAGGGGTTTAAATCAGGCATCCAACTTGCACTGCTATAAGTGAGGCCATTGGACCAGCTCAGCCCTCTCGTAGCTGTGTTGTAATGGAGGCCTATTCAGGCAGTTTCAGTCGCAGCTGCCACCACTCCATTCAGATCTTGAAGGCTTAAAATGTCTGCTAGGCCCTTGTGGTTGCTCCTGCAGTAATCGTAGGCTGCGGCCCAGCTCATTGGGGTCCTGACGAGTACAAAGGCGTATTCACTGGCCACAGTCTGGAATGCAACTGTTCAAGAGAGAGAATTAGGAATGCAGACAGCTCTCCCAGGCTGCCTCCACCTCCTCCCCAGCCTGCCTGCCCTGGCCCAGAAATAAACAGGGGCTGTAGGGGGAGATTTTTCAAAGACAGGAGCCCAGCTTCCACTGAAAGTTATTGAGACTTGTGCTCCTAAAACATTTAGGCCTAATTTTGAAAATCCCATGCTTAATCTATAATCCCATGTCTGGTTTTATATCAATAAACAAAAATATATATATAAATAGGGTTGGATGCTTTTATTGATAAGAACAAACTAAATTAAGCTCTGGTGTGAGTGGGTGCGATTCCACCTAAGTCAATGGAGTTGCTCTTACTTACCCAAGGATTACAATTTGGCCCAACATATGCAGTTACACCAGACAGCATAAAAACGACAAAGGTTATTTCTCCTCATGTTTTGGGGCATAAACAGATCAGCAGTTGGGGACAGCCACTCTCCCATCAACTGGGTTAGAATGGAATTAAATAATATTGCACACTTAAGAGTCATGGTGAAGATTTTACACCTTCCACTGAAGCATTTGCCCTTGTCTACTGTTAGAGACAGGCATGTTTTGATCTAGAGGGAACATACCATAGATCTGATTCAGTAGGGTAATCCATGGGTCCTTAGCTAGGCTGGCCAAAACAAATACTGTCTGATGGCTGCTCAGCAGACCTTGTGAAATTAATTATTGGTCTCAGTCCAATGCCTCATGGACAGGTTTCCTCATCACAAAAACCACCACCACAACTGGCTGTCTTGTTGGCCCTCAAGACAGTTGGGTTGGAGACTGAGCTATCGTTTCATCCTAGATGTTGTCCCTCACGTCAGACCTGAGACACGTTGGCAGGACTCCCATGGTTGTCACAGCTTTTGAAATAACTTTAGTTCATTTTACACTTCCAGTTTTACATCAGTTGATTACATTTACGAGTGACTGTTCAGTGCAGGTTGGAATACCAGCTATGTTGCGACCAGTCTGTATGGTTACTACTCTCTCTTGATTACCTCTATTTTCAGGATAAGCATTTTTGGACTGACCTTTATGCTGCGCTGTATGGGGTCAAAGGATTAGTACAAAACTACATCTGTTTCAACTAGCAAATCCCCACTAGAGTGAATGAGCCTGGAATGAAATAGATAAATGAATTCCATGCAGCCATGATATGAATATATTGCTACAATTGTCTCTCTAACCACCACTCCCTTATCAGCATGAAAAATAAATACCTTGGGAACTCTGGGGACAAATACACATGTCCAGATGTTACAAGTATTATCTGCACATTGGCTTATAGACACATTGCAATTTGCTGCATGCTGAATTGCTGTCACTAGAGGTGAAATGCTCATCACTAGTGAAAAATCTGTCTCTAGATTGGTAACTATTCCCTCTCCCTCACTGCATAAAGACACATTACTGTAACAAAAGATGAATAGAGCTAATTTGTTTCTTCCTATCTTTCCATGTGGGACTTGTTTCCTTTCTCTCAAATAATTTATATCTCACTCACTGGACTGGGGACATAGGCAAATTACTGGGCAAAGCAGAAGTAAATCACTTAGCAAAATAGCAAATAGCTCCCCCATGCACACTCCTCCCCAGCCAGATTGAACAGAAACATATACATCTTTTGGAACTGACATTTACCAGTAAAAGCCAGCTGAAAATAAATCAGTGTACTGTAATGCAGTAAATAAGTAGTGATGGAGAATTAAAAGGGAGGAGGGGGTAGTGTTGGTGAAAATAGCCAGACAGATGGTTCTGTAGCTCAAAATCTGCCACAGAACATGCTGCTACTGTGCGAGCTTCCCCCGTTAACAGTCTTGCCAAAGTGGCTCATGTCTGAATTGGAGGGCCCATGTCTAGGCTGAAAGCGTAGTTCAGTCTCCAGCCCAACAAATCCTTGGCCTTGGGGCCAACAAGGCAGCCACATGTGCTGGTGGTTTTTGTGATGAGGCAGCCTGCCCATGAGGCATTGGACTGAGCCCAACAATCAATTTCACATGGTCTGCTGAGCAGCCATCAGACAGTGATGGTGCAACCGTTCAGTCACTGTGAATTTGGGCAAGATTCAACAGATAATTTGGAGGTCAATAAGAATATGTTGATATCTCAATTCACCTCATTTCTCCCAATCCTCTACCTCAACCAGACTTCTACATCGCTGGCTACGTACTGATACTTTTCAGCAACTATCAGGAAAGGGAAACAGGAGGGGGGGCAAGTATGGCAGGATTTGACCAGGAATACTACAAAATTATTGTTTTGAAAAAAACACCTGGAGATGGAACTTTTCAGTGTAATGTCTGCTTGCCAAAAACCTACCTCCCAATAATTATTTTTTGGGGTGGGGCAAGTAAATGTCAAAATGTGGGCACCCAAATAAGAAGATTTTCCTCCCCCCACCCCCAACCTTGGAAAATCCTGCACCTGTCTAGTCAAAAGGTGAGGCTTTAGAAAGATCCTGTTCCCAATCTTTGTGCTGAAGTCCAAATCTAAGACAGCAGTAAAGTACCATACCTATTGCAAGCAGTAAGAACAGCTGCATCCTGTGGTCTATGCTGTACGGTTCGTAGGGGAGAAAGATGAGGGCGTCTGGAAACCTCTGTTAAATGGTACTGGGATGATTTGCTTAACTGCAGTCACACCTACTGCTGCACTAAAGACCTGAACCATTGGAATAGCACCAAGGTTATTACCAATGGTGCAGTGTAGTCACACAAGTCATGTTGTTTCAGGTACAGTTTTGCCCCATGCCCTTACTTCAACTATACAACACCACTGCAGTTGCACTAACCTCTGAGGACCTATTGCCAGGGCTCAGCCTGTGAAACATTTTGCCACCAACACCACCCTCAGACATGCACATGTAGTGCTGAGTGCACTATTAGACAACTACTTTGTTCCACCCGAAAAGTAGCCGTATGTTAACAGTGGGAGCTGCAAGGTGTCATTATTTAGTGCTTGTGAAGAGCTTGGCATATGTGCGGTGCTATAATATAAGTGCTTAGCATCATTACACTGTAGTTTTGAAAAATGTACCTTTCAGACTACATTGTAGTTTCTCCACTGAGAAGTCCTCCTGACCTTTCACAGTTTGAGGCTGCTGATCTGAACAAATCAACTGTTATTGTTTCTAGACATAGACCCAAACCAGAAGTCTGGACTCAAGCCCCCTCTTTTGTTCTGAGAAAGTCTATAACTACATTTGAAATTTGAAGCCTGAGACCAAGCTATAACTGGATAAAGTCACAACACCAAATCTGAACTCGGGGAACATTCACAGCTCAGGTTAATCTATAGGGTTGTTGTTTTTTTTAATTTATTCCCTTATCTTGAAGATCAGGGAGGATTCCCAGCACTTGCAAATGGAGAAAATTTGGACTTTTGTCTGGCCAAAGTGTTAACCTGCCATGCATCTAGAATGGGAGTGGACAAACTTTTTAGCCCGAGGGCCACATCTGGGAATAGAAATTGTATGGCAGGCCATGAATGCTCACAAAATTGGGACTGGGGTGCGGGAGAGGGTGAGGGCTCTGGTTGGGGGTGAGGGCTCTGGGGTGGGCCCAGAAATGAGGAGTTCAGGGTGCAGGAGGGGGCTCTGGGGTGGGGCTGAGGATGAGGAGTTTGGGGTGCAGGAGTGTGCTCCGGGTTGGGACCAAGGGGTTTGGTGGGCAGGAGGGGGATCAGGGCCGGGGCAGGGGATTGGGGTGCTGGAAGGGGTGCAGGCTCCGGCTGAGGATGCAGGCTCTGGGGATGAGGAGTTTGGGGTATAGGAGGGTGAGGAGGGCAGGAGGGGGATCAGGGCTGGGGCAAGGGGTTGGGGCACGGGGAGAGGCTTGGGGTGCAGGCTCCGGGTGGCGCTTACCTCAAGCAGCTCCTGGAAGCAGTGGCATGTCCCTTCTCCACCTCCTATGCAGAGGCACAGCCAGGGGGCTCTGTACGCTGCCCCGTCTGCACGTATTGTCCCTGCAGCTCCCATTGGCTGCAGTTCCTGGCCAATGGGAGCAGCGGGGGCAGCACTTGGGGCGGGGCAGCATGCAGAGCAGAGCCCCCTGGCTGCCTCTACGCATAGGAACTGGAGAGGGGACATGCCGCTGCTTCCAGGACCCACGTGGAACAGTCCCCAACCTTGCTCCCAGACTGGAGCGCCAGAGTGGAGCCATGCTGCTGCTTCTGGGAGCCGCATGGATCGGTCCCTGACCCTGCTCCCCAGCTGGAGTACTGGAGTGGGGCAAGCCCCAGACCCTGCTCCCCAGCAGGAGCTCAAGGGCCGGATTAAAATGGCTGGCAGGCCACATTTGGCCTTTGGGCCGTAGTTTTCCCACCCCTGATCTAGAAAATTACTCTGATCCCTTGCATGCGCTCCACATATGACCTGCTTTCCCACTGCCCATGCTCAACCCAGTTAACAAGCCGTGAACCAGATGTCTGGAGATGGATCAGGCAGGAGCCCCCCAACTGGAAATACTGGAAAGAAAACAATTGGCGTGCTAAGCCAGAGAGGCAGCCATGGTAAAGCAAAAGATCCAACAGCTGGAGGATCATTAGTGGAGGGAAAAATCTGTCACAGTTATTGGAAGAACAGAAGTATGGGTGTGGATCCACACTTTGGAGTCTGGCCCAATTTTAGGTGAGGGAAAGGGATGGAAGAGGTGCTGAGAACACATACAGTGACATTGTGATTTTTGTATCTGTGTTAATGAATATTGTTTACTATGTGAAAATTCATGATGGAATAACAACTAGCCCACCACCCAGGCATAGCTGTTGGCCTGGGTTTGTCTCTGTGCTCACCCACTCTAACAAGAGTCCTGCTTCATTTGCTAAGAAACAAGTTTTTAGTCTGAGCTGTCCATGAAATGGATAGAAATGGTTTGTTATCCAAATCAGGCATTGTCTATGTAATGAAAATTGATAGATGTCATAGAGAGAGTGAGAGCTTAGCAATCTCTTTGGAGCGGTTATTTGCATCTGTGGACCTGATTCCAGACAGAGCTGAAAAGGGAATCTGCCTCTCTGCCATTTAAGCTAACATTTTTGAGGGTGTCAGCTGCTCTAGGGAAAGCATCTGCAAATTTGAACAAGGGAGGTATTCAAACTGAGCAGCATCCTTTGAGGACTTGCTTCTGTAGCAGTGTCAAATCTGCACTCTGTGCCCAGGTCAAAGGCAGGTTAAACAACAATAAGTATTGAGCAAAGGAAGTTAATCTGCATTCAGAGTATTTTAATAGAAGATTATAAATCAAATGTTTCTGCGCAAGCCTGTTTTTTTTAGACTTCTGATACTTTTGCTTTGCTTTGCCCCAAACTAATGCTGATCCATACCAATAATGACACCTGATTAGGTGCTTGATATACGAGCCATCTACCCAGTTGGATATACTGTTTGCAAGGAATGGAAGGCTCCACATACAGAGGTGACTCTGCTCAGGACTTATTATGGCCTCAGGTTGAGCAGATTCCCTACATGTTTGGTGAACAATGTTGAAAGAAGTGCATCCTTTTTAGTCCCAACCTTTCCCCTGCAGACCCCTTCGTCCTCATGCATGGATCTCTGGGCCTAGGGAGAGCCCTCTGCAGAGTTGAAGGAAGGAAGGGAATGAAGGCAGTTAACACATCCTCTGTCAGGGAGAGTTAATTTTTGTAAAGCACAACATTATAATATTCACCAGAACCTTCTGAACAGCCCCATCTCTCCCACCTACAGCTGTCTTATTCACAAAACCCCAGCACAAGCTCATCTAGATCCTTATGGTCCCTTCTAACCCTATATATTCTAGGCCATGGGGCTTCTCTTATCCTGCAGCAGGAGGTGGGGAGTTACCAACCCACAAACACACATACAGTAACTCCTCACTTACAGTTGTCCCGGTTAACATTGTTACGTTGCTGATCAATTAGGGAACATGCTCGTTTAAAGTTGCGCAATGCTCCCTTATAACGTTGTTTGGCAGCCACCTGCTTTGTCCACTGCTTGCAGGAAGAGCAGCCCATTGGAGCTAGCCGGTGGGAGCTTGGAACCAGGGTGGACTTGCAGCCCCCCATCAGCTCCCCTTTCCCCTCAGTTCCCTGTGCGACAGCCGCCCAGCACGCTATCAATTGCCAGGCAGTTCAGGTGTCCCTCCCCCCACTGCCATGTGCTGCTCCTGCCCTCTGCCTTGAAGCTGCTCCCTGGAGCCTCCTGCTTGCTGTGCAGGGGGGGGAGGGGCTAATGTCAGGGTGTCCCCCTCCCCCTTGCTCCTGCAGCCCGCTTACCCCATTTCCATAGAGCAGGGTGGGACAGACACGACAGGGCTCAGGACGGAGGGAGCCTCCTGGCAGCAGCTTCTGTCTCAACTTGCTGATCTACTTAAAAAGGCAGTGTACTTAGAGTGCAGTCAGCATACTTAAAGGGGCAATGCACATCTCTCTCTCTCACACACACACACAGAGTGTGTGTCTGTCACTGTCTGCCATGCTGTCTCCCCTCCCTCCATTCGTGCTGCCTTGTAGAGTATGAGGCTACATTAACAACAATGCATTAACCGTTGAGGGCTCACCTGATTGCTAGTTCATCATTTAGCAGTAAGGCATTCCCTGGGAAATATCCCACCCTCTGACTTCACCACCTCAACCAAGATTCAGTCATCATCTCTGTGTACCAGTATTAAGTTGTTTGTTTAAAACGTATACTCTGTGTGTGTGTGTATATATATATATAATACAGTCTTTTGTCTGGTGAAAAAAATTTCCCTGGAACCTAACCCCCCCCCGATTTACACTAATTCTTATGGGGCAATTGGATTCGCTTAACATCATTTTGCTTAAAGTCGCATTTTTCAGGAACATAACTACAACATTAAGCGAGGAGTTACTGTACTTTACATAAAATGAGTCTGCTGAGTTTAGGGTATATCCCAAAGAATTACCTCACTCACCTTCCCAGTTATGTTCATAGAAATGTGATCACAGTAGGCAAGAGTCCATTATATTCACCATGGATTCACCAAGGGCAAGTCATGCCTGACCCACCTGACTGCCTTCTATAATGAGATAACTGGCTCTGAGGATATGCGGAAAGCAGTGGACGTGATATATTTTGACTTTAGCAAAGCTTTTGATACGGTCTCCCACAGTATTCTTGCCAGCAAGTTAAAGTATGGATTGGATGAATGGACTATAAGGTGGATAGAAAGCTGGATAGATTGTCAGGTAGTGATCAATAGCTCGATGTCTAGTTGGCAGCCGGTAACAAGCGGAGTGCCCCAGGGGTCAGTCCTGGGGCCGGTTTTCAAAGAATATCAGGGTAGGAACGGACCTTAGGAGGTCATCTAGTCCAACCCCCTGCTCAATACAGGACCATCCGGGACCTCCCCCAATCGCCATGAGTTTTCAAAGATAATGGACAATGGCTCTACAATCACATCCGCCAACTCCTTTATCACCCTCGGATGCAGTGCATCCGGCCCCATGGTCTTGTGCTCGTCTAGCTCGTCTAAATAGACCCAAACCACTTCTTTCTCCATAGAGGGCTGGTCACCTCCTCCCATACTGTGCTGCTCAGTGCAGTAGTCTGGGAGCTGACCTTGTTCATGAAGACAGAGGCAAGAAAAGCTTTGAGTACATTAGCTTTTCCCACATCCTCTGTCACTAGGTTGCCTCCCCCATTCTGTAAAGGGCCCACACTTTCTTTGACCTTCTTCTTGTTGCTAACATACTTGTAGAAACCCTTCTTGTTACTCTTACTCTTGTTTTGTTGAACATCTTCATTAATGATCGGGATGATGGGATGGACTGCACCGTCAGCAAGTTCATGGATGACACCAAGATGTGGGGAGAGGTAGATACGCTGGAGGGTAGGGATAGGGTCCAGAGTGACGTAGATACATTGGAGGATTGAGCCAAAAGAAATCTGATGAAGTTCAACATGGACAAGTGAAGAGTCCTGTGCATTTAGGACAGAAGAATCTCATGCACTGGTACAGGCTGGGGACTGACTGGCTAAGCGGCAGTTCTGCAGAAAAGGACCTGGGGATTACAGTGTACAAGAAGCTGTATGAGTCAACAGTGTGCCCTTGTTGCCAAGAAGACTAACAGCATATTGGGCTGCAATAGTAGGAGATTGCCAGCAGATTAAGGGACATGATTATTCCCCTCTATTTGGCACTGGTGAGGCCACATCTGGAGTATTGCATCCAGTTTTGGGCCCTCCACTACAAAAAGGATGTGGACAAATTGAAGAGAGTCCAGCAGAGGGAAACAAAAATGATTAGGAGACTGGGGCACATGACTTATGAGGAGAGGCTGAGGGAACTGATCTTATTTAGTCTGCAGGTGAGAAGAGTGAGGGGGGGGATTTGATAGCAGCCTTCAACTACCTGAAGTGGGGGTTCCAAAGAGGATGGAGCTTGGCTGTTCTCAGTGGTGCCAGATGACAGAACAAGAAGCAATGGTCTCAAGTTGCAGTGGGGGAGGTCTAGGCTGGCTATTAGGAAAAACTTTTCAATAGGAGGACGGTGAAGCACTGCAATGGGTTACCTAGGGAGGTGGTGGAATCTCCATCCTTAGAGGTTTTTAAGGCCTAACCTGACAAAGCCCTGGCTGGGATGATTTAGTTGGGATTGGTCCTGCTTTGAGTAGGGGGCTGGACTAGATGACCTCCTGAGGTCTCTCTTCTAACCCTAATCTTCTATGATTCTATGATATTTGAGTTAGGAGGTGGAGGGGAACATTGTTTTCACAGGCTTGTCTCAAAAATGCCAAGGGCAGCTCAGCTCCGTGCATTTATATAGTGCTTCCTATGTACAAATTACTGCATAAATATTCAGTAGTTCAGTGGTTCTCAACCAGGGGTCCCAGGCCCACTGGGGAGCCACGAGCAGGCTTCAGGGGGTCTGCCAAAATAAACCAGAGAGTAGGGCTGGTGTTAGACTCATGGGGGCCTGAGGCTGAAGCCCAAGCCCCACTGCCCTGGGCTGAAGCCGAAGCTCGAACAACTTATCTTTGGGGGCCCATGTTGTGAGCCCCATGTTGTGGGGCCCCCAGCAATTGCCCTACTTGCTACCCCCTAATGCCAGCCTAATCTTTAATCTACTGGATATGCAGAAAAAGAGTTGTTGTGGAATTTTTATAGCATGTTGGGGGTGGTGAGGCTCAGAAAGAAAAAGGTTGAGAGCCCCTGTGGTAGTGAATCCAAGGAGGTAAATTATTGTGCATGATTATCCCAACTTTACAGATGGGGTAGTGAGGCAGAGGGGTGAAATGACTTATCCAAAGTCACATAGTAAGTCAGTACTTCCTGACTCCCAACTCTGTGCTCATTCCTCTACACCACGTTGCATCTGATCTTAATCTCCATATTCCCCGCAAATGTTCCCTAATTCCTCCTCATTAAACCCCTAGGTATTGGAGTCTGCAATCATAGAATCATAGAATATCAGGGTTGGAAGGGACCCCAGAAGGTCATCTAGTCCAACCCCCTGCTCAAAGCAGGACCAATTCCCAGTTAAATCATCCCAGCCAGGGCTTTGTCAAGCCTGACCTTAAAAACCTCTAAGGAAGGAGATTCTACCACCTCCCTAGGTAACGCATTCCAGTGTTTCACCACCCTCTTAGTGAAAAAGTTTTTCCTAATATCCAATCTAAACCTCCCCCACTGCAACTTGAATGTACCATAGTAGGAAGAGTATCAGTGGAGACAGAATTGACACTGTCTCTGATGATAACTATGGAGAGCTTTGTAATGTATAGTTTGCTGCTGGTAAGTCAGTTGCAGCATTTGAGTAATGTGCAGAAACAAAAGGTTCCGCAGCTGATCACCTTGTCTATAATTAACTGGTGTTGCTGTATACAGTGGGAATTACCACCCAGTAGGGCCTATGTTGAGTTGTCATCTGATCAAGTGGGAATAAATGCAATATTAAAAATGTTTCAGGGACTCTAAAACCGAGAGTTTGTCAATGCACTGACAAGTGTATGGGGAATAAATCAGGGGACTTGCAACAATCTGGAAGGATCAGCACAAGTTGCCTTAGTGGTCCCTCCCGCCGGGCCCAGCTGCGGCCTGACAAATCCTAACGATCTCCACTCTAAATACAACTTCACAGATCTCTGCCTGAAATAGGAGCCAGTTAAATTTATCAGATTAGTAGGCACCAAGTTCTCAGCCTCTTTAGAAGATGTTCACAGAGTCGCTGTAGCTGTCAAGTAAGCTTCAGTGCATTGGCATATATGTGTGTAGTCAGGTTTCTTGTTGATTCTTCCACTTGATATTATGTGTACAAGTCAGGTTTGCACAAAAACAATGGAAAGTTTCCATCAACAGGTGGCAAGTTCATTTTCAGAAAATAATCTCATGGGAGCCCAGGACCCTGAGCTATGCATGGCAGTTACTGAGGGAGTCACTGAGACATTGTATCCTGTAATGTTGCCAAGGGATTCCTGTGCAGACAGAGGAATTCTGCCTTAAGGCAACAAAATGTTTCTTCCCAAAATGCACATGCCTTTAATGTGGAAAGCATCCGGCACTTCCTTCAGCATAGCACTCAGCAGGAGAAGCTCTTCTGAATGAACTGAGAATTGTGTCTGGATATAATGGTCTGAGTTAAAATGGTCATCACAGAGTCTCCTGCTGGTGGCCACCATCTTTCTTGTGACATTTCCAGGCTGAGGAAATCCAGGGACAGAAGTTACAAACTCTTTTCTAACCAGCTTACTTGCTGTAATGAGGGAGCCATGTGGCTGCAGCTGTCTCTGAGGGTCTGTGATGTAGGGATGGAGTCAGTGTAACCAACTCATTTGTGGCAGGCAACAGGAATAATTACTAGATCAATCCCAACCTCCCCTGAACATACATTCCTGGGGAGTCAGTGCCACTTGAGATGGTTTAACTGAAGGTACTAGGACAGGGGTGAGCAAACTTTTTGGCCTGAGGGCCACACTGGGTTTCCAAGATTGTATGGAGGGCCGGTTAGGGGAGGCTGTGTCTCCCCAAACAGCCAGGAATGGCCCAGCCCCTGCCTCCTATCCAACCCCCACACTTCTCACCCCCTGATGGCTCCTCCGGGACTCCTGCCCTTAAATTGCCCCCATCTTTGTGGCTCTGCAGAAAGTGGTGAGGTCTGCTTTCAGTAATGGCACTTCCATTCCCTGAAGCTGTGCCTTCTTATGCTGTAACCTCCAATTATCTTTACACAGATTATTTTTATTTACCTGCCATTTTCTTGCCCCAGAGCCCTGATTTGTAGCAATTCTGCCTATGGATACAATCCCATAATGCAGTGCAAATGCCTGTCATAATCATGTTTGACAGTCAATGTTTCATGCATATATCAAAGTGTTTTTGCCTTTTCACCTTCCCTGCTGACTTTGGTAACAGTGGTGGTTTCTTTTTTTGTGTAGTTTGTGACAAAGTTCCTCCTCTGCCTCGGTGGGTCCTGCGCTTATTGGCGGATTTGCTTGCCTCAGAGATTCACAGCAGCCCTCAGTTTGGCCACTCTTGCTAGTGGCTCAAACCTGCTATCCACTCAGCTAACCTCATCACTGGCCAGCATGGAGGAAACAGAGAACAATCCCCACTATCTCTGTGTCCCACCTAGTGGGACTGGGACAGGGCAGATCCCTTTCCAATTTAGACCTTCCCTTCTGGTGTTTCTCACAGACCAGATCAACTCCTCCTGTGTCCAATCAGGAGTCAGGGGGATGGAGGGAAACCAGGCCCACCCTCTACACCAGGTTCCAGCCCAGGGCCCTGTGGATAGCAGCTGTCCACAATGTTCCCTGTATCAGCTGCATTACAGCTACAACTCCCTAGGCTACTTCCCCGTTGCCTTCCTCCCAGCACCTTCTTTATCCTCACTGCAGGATCTTCCTCTGACGCTTGATCACACTTGAACTCTTCAATTCTCCAGCAGCACACCTTCTCACTCCCTGCTCCTGGCATACCCCCCTATTAACTGATGGGAGGTCCTTATTAAATCAGGTGTCCTGATTAACCTGCCTGCCATAATTGAATCTAGAAAGTTCTTAATTGGTCCAGGAGTCTTGATTAGCTTTCCTGTCTTAATTGGTTCTGGCAGGTTCCTGATTGCTCTAGGGCAGCCCCTGCCTGGTCAGTCAGGGAACAGAAAACTGCTTATCCAGTGGCCAGTAGATCTGATTTTGGTTGCACTTTTCCCCACACCTCCTTATCTATGCACTCCCTGTCCGTGGCCCCACTAAGTCACGGGACCTCCCGGTCAGCCTCCTCCTGGCCCTGGCTAAAGTGGCCATCTATAAAACCAGGGTGAGGAGGTTGGCCGATGGAGTCTCCTGTGACTGTTGGGCCTATTTCCGATCCTCCGTCGGTTCACGCCTCCGGGCAGAGTTTCTTTGGGCGGCGTCCACTGATTCCCTTGATGCCTTTGAGGAGCAGTGGGCACTGTCCGGGGTTCTCTGCTCGGTGTCCCCGTCCGGTTCCCTTCATTTGACCCTTTGACCGCACTCCTGTCCCTGTTGTTCATTAGTTGTCCCCCGCAATTATTTGGTTTTCCAGGTCCTGTGGATCCCCCTCTTAGGCTGGGGGGGGGGGAGGGGGGATCCTTTAGCAGTGGGCGGGCTTTGCCCACGCACTTCCTGGATCCCAATAAGACCAGACTCCTGTATCCCACTGGTCTGGGTCTGTCACAAGTTATAATCTGCTTGACATCCCAACACTCATTTATATCCAGTATTTAATTTATCTGCTGGAACTAATGGAACAATGGATATTGTTTTGGTAATGTCCTAGGTCAGGAGTTACGTTTTTTCTCCTCCAGGAAATCTCCCATCAATATTAAAGTAAATATCGCTCGATGTGCCATCAAATTACATCAGACCCAGCAAGAAGTCTGGGAAGAGCCTCACTCCTTGACAGGGGAGTAGAAAATAAAACAAACAATTGGCTTCACTGCATGATTTAGGAAGGGAAGATTTAAATAATCATATTTCTGGTTGTGAAGAGAATCTCTCTCTCTTTCACTCAGAAATATGGCTTTGAAATTTGCTGTGCATCTTCTAGTTTTATAGTTTTTTTTTCTTCCCAGGCCAACACACAGAGTCTGAGTTCTTAAAAATTCCCATCAAACCCATGAATTTTAAAAATGTTCTAAATGGGAACCAGAACCTCAGGAGGTTTTGATGGCATTAAAGGGACTGCAGGAAGATGGTGACAACTGAAGGAGACAGGGTTTATACACTATTTCATCAAATCTTGTGGCTGGCTGGTGACCTAGCTCACTCACTACATATGATTACCACACAGAAGTAATGGTATTCTTTTTCCCAAAGCTGATGAGTAACTGAATAGTCTGCCAAAAGAAAAGTTACCGTGTACTGTATTGTAGGTTCCCCTCCTCCCCCACTCCAATGTATGTTGAAGTGGGCAGCTGGATACTGTGGAACATGAGATAACCATGTCAAATCTCTACAGCAACTTTCCAATGCCCACTCCATGCATCTTTTTTAGTTGAATTGCATGGTCAGTTTGGAGCTGGAAGTCACAAAGAGCATGGATCTGGTACTTTGACTCAGCGAGTGACAGAAGAAATTCAAACTGGATGTGACACAGATGCCTCTGTACAAAGGGTCCCCTGTTCTTTGCAAACAACTCTCACCTCAGACCTGACAAACTCACTACACCAAACATGTCTTGTAGAATATTTACCCATAAAGCATAACATATAAGGTATCTGCAGAAAGCTTGTGACTTATCAAGACTTAATTAAGGCTATGTTTTAGTCACGGGTATTTTTAGTAAAAGTCCTGGACACGTCACAGGCAGTAAACAAAAATTCATGGCCTGTGACCTGTCCATGACTTTTGCTATATACCCCTAACTAAAATTTGGTGGGGGGATGGCCTGGTGGGCACTACAGGTGCTGCAGGGGGTGCTGCAGGTAGTGTGTGTGATGGGGGGGAGGGCTGCCATGGGTGCTCAGATGGGGGTTTGGTGGCCACATGCTGTCTCCACTGTGCCCCAAGCCCTGGTTGTGCAGCTCCCATTGGCTGGGAACCATGGCCAATGGGAGCTGTGGGGGCAGAGCCTGCCAGCAGAGGCAGCACTTGGAGCTCAGAGCTGAGGGAGGGGAGCCACCCCCTCGAGGTAAGCACCGCTCTGCACCCCAATTCCCCAGCCCTGAGCGCGCCCCCAAACTCCTGCTGCTGCGGGGGGGGGGGGCGAGACTTCCCCAGCAGCAGCCGGTGTGCCTGGCTTGGGGGCTCCCCGAGCTGCTCAGGTGGCCCCAGGCCAGGCACACCAGCCACTTCAGAGGTCACAAAAAGTCACGGAATCCATGACTTCTGTGAACTCCATGACAAACATGGAACCTTACTCATAATCACTGTGAGATGTATGTATGGGAACTGCGCTATCCCCGGTACCGACAGCCAGCTGCGACCTAATGTGGTCATCACCAACGAGGCCCAGAAAAAGATCATCCTCGTCGATGTCACGGTCTCCTTTGAGAACAGGACCCCGACCTTTTGCGAAGCCCGAGCTCGTAAGCTGGAAAAGTATGCCCCCTTGGCTGACACCCTGAGAGCGAAGGGCTACGAGATGCAGATGAACGCCCTGATTGTCGGAGCCTTGGGTGAACCTCACTGAACATTAACTCTCACCAAATGAGGGTAAATCCATCCTCATCATCGTATCCACTCATTATACTCCACACCTGAACATAGCCATTATATGAACAACATACCCTCATATCTCAATGTCTGTACTTTGACCCGCTAACCTTTTATCCCCAATTGGGGATATTGCAGATTATGTATTCCTTACACCATACGATCCTAACCGAACTTCGCACCCCTTGATAATCTGTACATTATTCCCCGATAACCAGAAACTTCTACACTTAAACTCTGTACCGTTTTCTTTTTATTTTAACATCATCTTAATAAAATTCTTAAATCTGTTAAAAGGAATAATTAAGGTAAGATTTTGTCATGGCGGTCACAGAAGTCACAGATTCCATGACTTTCAGAGACCTCCGTGACATTTTCAGCTTCAGCCCCATTCCCGGGGTCGGAGCTGTCAGCTGTCAGCAGCGGGAGCCCTGGTGCGCTGAGCCTCTGGAGCAGTGACGGGAGCTGGAACCTCCCTCCCCCTGGCAAGGCTTGGGCTCTCAGTCCCCATCTTCCCCTCAGTGGGGCTCGGGCTTCAGTCCCCCCCATCAGCATCTCCCCATTATTGTTAGTAAAAGTCACGGACCTATTGCAGGCTTCCGTGAATTTTTGTTTATTGCCTGCAACCGGTCCGTGACTTTTCCTAAAAATAACCATAACAAAATCTGAACCTTAAGAATAATGTAACTACTGTATATGGAAAGTTTGCTTTATGGATTTGGAGTAGAAGTTAGTCACCAGGGGATAATATGTCTCAGTGTTGACCCATTCTAGCAGAAGGGAGTTGTCACCCCACCCTGATTTGCCAGTATGTAATGCAAGGTTCAATTGTCTAGCCTTTCTCCATCCCAACATTTCCAATGGAAAAATCATCGGAGACCACTTCCACCAATCGAAACCACTCAGAGGTTAAAAAAAAAAGAGGAACAGTACAACAGACAGGAAATCGCTCTGCCTATGAATAAAGATAAAAGTCTGTTTCAGTATAACACAGGATGGGGAAAGGTACTTTGTATCCTTTTACTGACAGGACATCTTTAGGAGTAGAAATGTTCTCATGAAAAATTGGATCCTTGTTCCTGCAAAGCCAGCAAGCTCTGCAACAGACTGAACTTTGAGGGGAAATCCTACTTTTTTAGACAGGAAAGGTAACTTTTGGTAAGAGCAGACTAAAGTTAGCCTTTTATAAATTTATTTTATTTTGTAAACATTTGTTGCCATCGCTCTGTCTTGTTTCAAATTGAATCTCTATTCTTTCTTAAATAAACCTTCCTTTGTTTTATACAAATGCTGTGTGTTATGCAAGAGCAGTGGTTTAAGGTAAAACTAGGAAACCGGGGTACACTGCTCCCTTGGGGCCAGAAGATCTGGGATTTCTGAGAGTAGCCAGTGTCAGGGGCTGGATATCACAGGGAAACAATTCCAAGGGACTTGGGGGGTCTAGGGTTCATTTATTGTTTACCTGCAAGGCAAAGGCAGGACTGGCATAGCCAAGAGAAGTATGTTTGAGTGGCTGAAAGCCTGGTGGTGTTAGGGGGCTGACACCCAGGTAGGCACAGACAACACTCCCTTACTGTAGAGGCTGGGGGGTTAACAAAGTGACTCAGAATCCTGGTACTCCGAGGAACATCACTCTCCGAGCCATCCTGAATAGCCTATGGGAGGTAGTTTTCAGCTAAACCTTTTGGCTTCATTGGCTATATGACTGTAGTAGTTAGCAAGCCAGTCATAAATTCATTATACTGCAAGGACGGGGTATAGTATTGACACACATGTGTGTTACATTCTGGGGGTTCAGCTTTCAAATGTGAGACTCTAAATACGTCATCCAAACTGATATTTAGGTACATAAGATGAACACAATAGTTTGAAATAATGTTGAGTAATAAATTTTATTAACTTTTCTATTAGTGAAATATATTAACGAGGGGCCAAATCCTGAGGTAAATACTGAGATAACACTCCTACTGAGTTCAGACTGAGCAATTCCCACTTCACCTCAGGGGCTCTGGCAGTTTCTGGCAGCGGAAGCAATGGAAGTGACAGTGGTACTGCTCTGCAGGGTAGGATTCAAGGTATTGCACAAAAGCTGCAGTCACAGCTTGACTCCCTCCACAGGGACCCCTCTGTGCAGTACACAGGGGCTGTGTCGCGGAGGGGCAGCGCCAGAAGACCTGATCCCTTTTTTCTCTCCCACGGACCATGACTACACTATCCAGGGTGCTGCAGTGGCATAGCTACAGCTCCGTAGCTATGCCACTGTAACCCTGTGGTGTAGATGCAGACTACAAAGACAGAAGAGGTTTTTTTCCATTGCTGTAGGAAGATTACCTCCCCAAGTGACAGTAGTTAGGTCAATGGAAGCATTTTTTCCATTAACATAGCTACTGCAACCCTGGGGGTTAGGTTGATTTTTCACATCCCTAAGTCCCATAGCTACGTCAACCTATGTTTTAAGTGTAGACCAGGTCACAGTGGGACATGGAGGACTGTGAAGGCTACTTCAGCTAACGGATTGAAGTGGTCTCTGTGGGGTGGCTTCATAGTATTTTGCATGCTGTTTTAATTGAAACCACTGGCAATTATGCCAGAGTATTTAAGTGCAAAATTTCATCATAAATACATGTGGCCCTAGCAGGATCTAGTGGTGGTATTCACTGGATTGTCCCCAGCAAGTTCCTGACTGAGTATCTAGTTTGGTTGTTTTCATACTGAATGGTCATTAATTAAACAGAACTTGTGAAGTAGCAGGGATTGGCTGGATTGATGCTCAGTTTGCCTGGATTCAGCAAAATCCACCCCTTCCACATATTTCTTCCATTTGAAACATTGTAGTTTCAAAGTTCATATGTTTGCTCAGGAGGATGTGAATTGAATCCTTTCCTTTCATCTGTAAGTAATGTTTCCATAATTCTTTACTCAGAGCATCATACAAGTTGCTATTCCATATAAAACTAGCTTTATCTGGTGTGATATACAGGCATGCCATGGAGAAGTGGTAGAGTGTTAGAGGTAAAATATATAAGCCTTAGGCTAATTAAGGCGTGGTTCCCTATAGACTAGGGAGGGTTGCTACAGGTTAATTGGAGCACCTGTTGTCAAATAAGGCCCTGTCAGGAACCTAATAAAACCGGTTTCTTCAGGCAGTCAGAAGGGGGAGAGTGCTTGCTTGCAGGTGTGTTGTGAGATTTGGAAGATTAAGAGAACTGAAGTAAGGGAGACCTGACCCACTCCACTATCTAAGGACTGAAACCTACAAGGGTAAGAAACCCACAAGGGTTGAGTGGGGCTTGGACTCAGAGTGAGGAGCAAACCCAGACCCCTCCCTCACTTCCCTCCTCTATCACCTTTCTGGGCCACTAATGGGGTCCTTGGTGCCCAAGAGCAGGGGCAAGGGGTGGTGTCTTAGGGCCCCCCTCCCCCAAGAAAAGTGCAGGATCCACTATATGAACATTGGCCATCTTGTCACACTGGTTGCTGATAGGCTGAGAAATGAAACTGCTTTTATAAATACTCTGAAAGACAGAATTTATATAAGTTTTTTGCATGAGGAGAAAAATCAAGGAATTGGTTTCATTTGGTTCTGATACCATTTTAATAGCCAAATTGACAAATGTGATATAGTTTGACAACAAAAGAGATTGATGCAAGAAACCAGGCTTTCTATACTTTTATGGTGGAAAATATATTAAAAATAAAATGAATATAGGAATTTGGAATTAGGTGAGAACAAGAGAATGAATTAGCGGAGTAGGATTGGAAGCTTTTTTTCAGATGGGAAATGAGAACAGCTCAGATAAACATGCAGAACATATTGATTTAAAAAGTGTATATCTGGCTTTACATATGTGTTAAACTATTTGCCTAGAAATGAGGCATTGCATCTACTTATCACCCAAAAACTGTAAACAAATGTTACAAATCTGACACTAAGAAGTGGAAATGTGACAACCTCCAGTCCTTAAGGAGCAGAACAAAGAAGGGGATGGGTTTCATGGATCAGATTCTTGGTTCATCTAGTCCAATATCCTGCCTGTAGGAGTGTACCACAAGCTGATGCTTTGGAAACTCCCCCAAAAGAATAATGCACCCAACTTATTGCTCAATGCAGAACTTAAGGAAGGGGTGAGGTGATATTATCTTTCTGACTTGCATAGGTTATCATTTTATGCCTTGCATCATGAGTTGATTATCTTTAGCTCCGCATTCATGAGCTCAGATGTAATGAGCTATATGATTATTAGCCCAAATACTGTTTGAGGTGATATGAAATGCCTTCAGTCTGACATCAATCAGTTCACAAGGTTAATTTTGGTCACTGCAAGTAATTTTCTGCTTGAATATTTGGACAAGCAAAACCCCTCTTTAAAAATATTCCCAAGTCTTAAAACTTGACAAAAGTTTTGTGCTAGATGTAGGTACCATATCATGGAAAGAAGACTGATCAGTAGCAAAGTATGGTATAGAAAATATTTTCCCTTCCTAATTTTCAAACAAATATTGCTGAGATAGAAAAGGTCCAGAAGGATGCAACGTACATCCTAAAGAGGTACAGCAAGTTAATTATATGGAAAGGCTACAGGATAAACATGGCTAAGAAACAGACATGATCAAAGTTTTCAAAGTGCTAAAGAGGATAGGGTAGGCTGATGCAGATAATCTCCTCAAAGTAATGATTTAACCCCAGGACATGGACTAATAAGGAAATAGCATCATTTTGATCTACAGTACTTCTGATCATTCAGACTCTCTCATATCATTATATAATCAGAACTCCCTAGAGCATCTTTTTTTAAAACAAAAAAATAGATATTGGATGCATGTCTCTCTTATACATACAATATTTATCCTTGAATCAGTCAACAAATATGAGGTTAGGGTGGACTGAAATTATTTTGATTACCACTGGATGGAGCTCGAGTCATTTTTGGTTAGCAGCTGCTGAACTCTCTTCAGTCACTTTTTTTTAGAGGGAAAATTTGTAACTCAGAGCTGTCTGGAGATCAATAAGCAGAGCTCATTATACCTATGATCTAATTCTTCTGGAAGTTCACATATTGCATGTGTGGTTTTCCTTTGTCTCCAACAATATGCAGCTGCTGAGACCTAAACCTCAGAAGCAGACTGAAGTTCCAAAGCCCAGCATCAATTAATCCTTGGGAGGGGGAGGGGAGGGGAAATGTAGCTTAAACAGAGCTTTATTTTTTCCTGTTTTCTTGAAATACCTGTTATACATCAGTCAAGGGCTAAATATGGGAATGTGACCTGAAATGAGCTGCAGAAAAATAAGAGCAAGAAACATATATTTATGTGGCATTCATGTCTTTACAATATATAACATTTCACTTAGTTTCTTGATTCAGCTTTTCTGCTCTATGATTTAAGAGTGAAAACAAAGGAAGATAAGTGAGTTTGGGTCAAGACAAGACATCAAACTTTAATACTTTGTAATGCAGAACAGTTGAGAGAGATGTAAGGCAAATTGTCCATCTGTTTGGAATTTCTTTCCAAAACAATGTTTTTAATATTGTAAATATGTTCAAATATGAAAATGATGGGTGCGATTACAATTCCAGCATCCAACCTCCACCAACCCCATGAGATACATGATATTAAAATTAGATAGTTATTACACTGATATTAATAACTTACACTAAATCACAGCATCTGGAAATTGGGCATCAATCCTGCAAGAGTTCCACAGGACAGGAACTAGGTCAAGTAGAGCTATACTTTTCTCATTTTAGGGAGAGTAATTACATACTTTTAGCAACAAGAGAATTCTTTCTTTGTCTTGCTAAGTCACACAGGTAGACTTAACAGATGAGCTTTATTGCACATGATTGCTTAAGACCTTACCAGTCACTGAAAAGGGACCATGTGATCTGTGAGGAGCTACATTAGAAGTATACCTGCATTTGTAGGGAGACTAACCTTCATTTGGTCTTTTTGGTGAAGGGATAGCTTAATTCCATGCTGCAGCAGCAGCCCATAGATTTCAGATACAAATTTGTCTTTCTGGTCCTGATCTTTCTGTGAAAACAAATTCTGATTTATCCTAAAACAGATTATTTTAAAATTACTTAATTTGGCTGTTGCACTGAAGAAAACATGTTTTTCTTAAATACCTTTTTTCCATGAGACACAAGAGCATGTTAGCCTTAAAGGAAGTTTGTGCTGATAAAATATTGAATAGGCTTACACATATTTAACTGTAGATTTCTGTTTGAATGCAATGCTCCTTTTGCTGCCCGTTATAATTTAATCTTTACTTTATTATTGGAGTGTTTACCTCTTTCTGTTTTTTGATTCCCTCTACTTCCTTGAAACTATGTTGATCATGTGTCTATAAAACTATTTTGACTTATTGTTTATATTTAACAATACTGTATAAAACCTGTAGCCAGCCAGGAAGTTATGGTTGTCACTGCATGGCATAGTCATCTGGGACTTCTCAGTGCTAGAGCTCTTAGAAGTCAGGACCACCTCCTTTGGCTGAAGTGGTAGGGTCTGTGCTTTTTGGAGCAGGATCTCTTTTAAAATATGGCCTATAGCAGAAGTTCTCAACTGGGGATCTGCAGCCCCCCAGGAGGCCGAAAGCCATTTCAGGGCAGCTGCAGGGCCCTGCAGCTGAAGACTGGAGCCCTGAGCCCTGGTGCCCCCTGTGGGGCTAAAGCCTGGAGCTGCAGGGATGAAGCCTGGAGTCCTGAGCCCTGTACCCATGGCTGAAGCCCTGAGGTCTGGCACCCCTTGTGAAGCTAAAGCTGGGAGCTGCAGGGCTGAAGCGCCAAACCCTGTCACCTCCCACCAGGCCAAAGCCAGGAGCCCCAGTGACTCTCACGGGGCTGAAACCAGGAGCAGAGCCACAGGGATAAAGCCCTGAGTTCCAGTGGTCCCCACAGGGTGAAAGCCCCAAGCCCTGGCATGCCCTGCAGCGCTAAACCCCTGAGCCCCTGGGCAGAGTTAGGTGAGCATAGGGGGCACTGCCCCCCATCCCCAACCACAGTGTCTTACCCAGAGCGGGGCAGTCCCAGGGGTAACTCCACACCATCCCCCCACCTCCTTCTCTTCTCCAGCCCCTGGCCAGATCAGAGGTAGGGTTGCCAGGTGTCCGGTTTTTGACCAGAATGCCCAGTCAAAAAGGGACCCTGGTGGCTCTGGTCAGCACCACTGACCAGACCACCAAAAGTCTGGTTGGCAGCGCAGCAGAGCTAAGGCAGGCTCCTTGCCTGCCCCGTTTCCATGTAGCTCCTGGAAGCAGCTGACATGGCCAGCTCCTAGGTACAGGGGAGGCTACGGTGGCTCCGTGCACTGCCCCCACCCCAGCACTGGCTCCACAGCTTCCATTGGCCTGGGGGTGTGGGCAGTACTCCCTGGCCCCTCTGTCTAGGAGCCATATGCCCTGGCTGCTTCCAGGAGCCACGTGGAGCCAGGGCATACAGGGAGCCTGCCTTAGCCCTGCTGCACCACTGACCAGGAGCCACCTGAGGTAAGTATTGCCTGGCTGGAGCCCTCTCCCTGAACCCCTTCCCACACCCCAACCCCATGCCCCAGGTTGGAACCCCCTCCTGCACCCAAACTATCTCTCAGAGCCTGCAACCCCTCCTGCTCCCCAACCCCTGGCCTGAGCCCCAGCCCAGAGCCCACACCCCAACCCCCTGCCCCAGCCCAGTGAAAGTGAGTGGTTAGCAAGTGTTCTGTTAAGATTTGTTTTACATTTTATTAAGGGAAACTATTGAACTAAAATACCAGCTATGAATGCAATCTAAATTGTAAAATTTCTTATAGTTAATAAGAACTGCTAATCTGTGAACTACTAATTTTACTGTACAAATATTATATATGCTGATTCCATAAACCTAACTCATTCTGTCATGCAATTTTTATTTGAAATGCTGTTGTGCAAGACCAAGAGGGGTGTCATCAGACTGGAAAATTCAGCAAATAAGAAACTAACAATATATTAATCCTTTCATATGAATCAAAATATTTAAATTCCTTGAAGCTCTGGACACTTCATAATGTTAACTGCAGTTGCACGTATTTTGCATAGTCTAAAGAGGTGTATAGGATACAGACAGGTTAAAAAATCTTGTAATACCAGTCAACTTTAAAATCATTTGCAGACTTAATCTTTCTTTTGTAACAGTCTGTACATGTAACTCAGATTTTTTTTCTTCTGGTTTAGCTAACTTTTGTTTAAAGCATTGAGTTTGTTCAAATAAAATTATGCAATACAAAATACATTGCTGCTACTACTAACTAAAGGGAATCCCATATCAGAACCTCAAATTTAATACCTCCCATAGGCTTCCGCAGCACATTTCATTAGGGTGTGCACCCAGGTAATTTTATTTACCTTTTTAAAGGTGAACATTTATTGAATACTCAGTCATAAGGAACATTATTTTTATTCATCAAACTAAAGAAATTAAAATTTAACTAAACTTAACTTTTAACAACTAAACTTTACTTAAATACAAAATTAAAAAATGAGACACAAAATATCAATTTTTTGCTGTAGTGATAACAGGCATATCCAAAGATGGTCAATTTTCATGATCTTTATCTTTAACCAGATAATGAGCTAACCCAAACTGACCAAGACAGATTAAGGTTGTTTGTTCTGCCTGTCCTAGAGAAGGAGATGTCACTCACCAGGTATTATGGACTTCAGTTCCTCAATTACATCATTGTAATTAACCGACAAAGCCAATTCCTGTTCACTGTACAAAATCATAAGGGAGTCAAGGCGCTGTTGGGACATTGTACTTGTGCTAGTGTCGAAAAGGCTCTTTCACATGAACAGCTTCTAACAGGTAAGACTGCAAAGCATTGAGTAGATTTGTAAAAGGCCTGGAACATGGAAGACTGATCCAATTCCTAGCCCTGTCCCATTCTTCAGGGGGATACAGGGTCCAGGGCAGCCTGGAGGCTTAGCGGGGGGCCTGGCACCAGCAAGCAACCTAGCCCCAGCACACCCCACCCCACCGCTTTCTTCCACCCCTTCCCCTAAACCCCCACCCATGAGCAACACTGAGAGCCAGTGGGATGGAGCAGAGCAGGCTGGGGCCAGGTCACTTGCTGCTGCCAGCACTAGGCCCCCCACTAAACCTTTAGGCTGCCCTGGACTCCTTGTCCCCCTGAAGAACGGGACAGAGCTAGGCCCCACCATGTTGCACAACAGACACTTGACAAAGTTATCTGACTTAATCATGGACATTGGGGGAGGTAGGGCATATTATGTCATTCAAGTTTTAAAATAGCGCACAATTTTCCACCCTGAAAAACCCCCCCAGTAACCTAGTTTAATAATATCAACTCATATAATTAATGAAGAATGTGTGAAACTGTATGAGATTATTATAGGGAAAATGAGCTTGCTTTGGGATTTTACAAGGCACTTACCATTTAAACACATTTGGTACCCTGAGTAATGATAACACATCTTGCAAATCACATAAATAGGGATCTCATGGTCCTCTTCCTTCACCCCATTGCAAAGGCACAGGTGTTATTGCTGGCTGCCCTAGGGCTGCAGAAAACCCTATGGGCAAAACATATGGAAAGATGAGGATCAATTTATACGAGGGCTGAAGGGGGACTCCCATAGTGTATTAATTAACAATAAATACATTAGAGATATGAACCTGTAATGACAACTTTACTTCATGAGAAGCTCCAGAGAAAGAAGACCCCAGAGGGAGTAATGGTAGGGGGAATCCCAGGGAAACCAAAGGGGCTAGTAGAGGGAGCAGACAGAGAACAAGGGTAGAGGCTGAGTGGCTGCAGGGTTGGCCCAGTCTTCTGCATCTGCCCTGTGGGTGGAGACACTGATCTCTATCACTGTAAGAGGGAACAATAGAATGGAATGCCCAGAACAATGAATGACTTGAGGACAATTTCCTGAGGGACCCATACCCTTGCAGAGCTTTTCTAGCTCTGACATTTACATTTCTATATAGGGTGGTTTGGCCCACAGAAATAAGAATCTGCGCATCTTCCATGTGTTTTTGGACCAATGGAAAAAAACAGTTACAATTCAAGTGACTTTTAAAATTCCCTGTGAAACTCAGGTAACAAAATAAATGAGCTTATGAACAACCAGAAAATATACTTCTCAAGTGAAAAACTATAACTGGACTTCTTTGCAAAGAAATTGTAAGCTTTCTTACAGGAAAAGCGACAAACTGTCTGGAAAGGAAGAGTAGATTAAATTACTTGCCTCAGTGAAATTAAATATCCAGAGAATTGCTGAGCCTGTGATGATGATGACCAGGGTTTGCTCACCTGTGGCTCCCCCTCCCTGTGCTGCAGAGGCACAGCAAGGCAGGTCTGCATCTGCAAGCAGGCCCCCTGCCTCAGGTGCAGCTCCCATTGGCCTTGGTGGCCAACAGTCTGGGAGCCTCCTGGCCAATGAGCTGGGGGCGGGAGGGGGAAGGCAAAGGGGAAGATTGTGGGGAGCTGACTCTGGAGGCACAAGCGGGGGGCCTCTCTGGAGAGGGGTGATGGGGGCACAGGGGCTGGTTGGGAACTTCCAGGGGGGAAGAGGGTTGTGTGGGTCTCTGTGGGGTGGGGGGAGTGATGGACAGAGCCAGCTGCAGCCTGGGTCTGGTCTGTGGGGGAAGAGTGTTGCTATACCGCTCCCCGCCCCAGGAAGCTCCATCTGTACTGTGTATTTTATGCCATCCCCGGGGTGTCCATTGCTGCTCCTTTCTCCTTCCCCCAGCTCCATCTGTTTGTCTGCCCCCCATCTGTGTCTGATAGTGACAGACTCCTGCTGCTCTCTCTGCCTGCAGCTCCCTCCCTGTCCCTGCTAGGGAGGTGTGGTCAGACAGCTCTGGCACCTCCCCCCACAACACCCATTGAGGGCAGGGACAGACAGCAGAGGCAAGGCAGCTCCACATGCTGAGAGTCTCTGCAGCATGCAGGGACGCTGGGGAGGGGGGAGATGCACCCAAGGTGAGAGCACCCCACACTGCCAAACTGTGGAGCATGGGCACCACTGCCCATCTCGCTACCTATGTATCCAACCCACCCTGCTCCCTGTCTGCCCTCTCCCCTTATCCAACCCCATGAGGCTCTTAACAGCGTTTGGCTCAGCGTGGAGCCAGACCTGCTGCCCCGTGGGAGCATGCGGCCCATCCCCCCCCAGAGCTCTGCCCTGCATTAGGGTGTGCCTAGGCACACCCTGTGAGCATGCCTATGTACCTCCCATTATTTTTAGAGCATCCAATAGTAAACAAAACTGTAAGGAGATATGTTTCTGGATCTGGTTGACAGCCCTAACACTTGAAATCTAATCTGGAGAGAGAAACTGATCAACTGCATTGAGTCTGACTTGAATTAAGATTTTATTACAATTTAGAAATATTTAAGCAGTTAAATTAAGGGGCTTTTTATTACTATATTTTATTTGCCTTTTATGTGTATTGTAAGGAACTGTAGCAAGAAATAATTGAGAACCAGGTAATCCCTTCCCACAGGAAAACCCACAATAGTGAATAGAAGAGGATGAAAATAATTTCCCACCTCCTATAGAATGAGATGTGAGTTTAGTCCCTATGGATTCTGAGATGTGGAGGGATCTATTTGAACTCACTTTTCATGGATCTGAGACCATTTTGGGAAACCCTGGAAAATGAGCAGCCTCCCAGAACAAGAGCTGAAACACAGTTCATACTACTTTTTGGTCACACTAAAATAACAAACCTGGGATTTATTTGGAATCCCGAGGGCCAGATCCTGGCCTCTGTTAAGGCTGCATGTCAGACTGCATAAGGGTTTACAGAGATCCCCAAATGGCACGGATTTGGTGTAGTCAGCTGTGCTTCACCCTCACTTCTCACTCCAATGTAGGGTAATGTGAGCAGAGAAAGGGGTCATGGTTGGAGGGCTGCTGCATTCCAGAGATTCCATAGGGTGTGTTGCAGCTGCAGGTCCTTTCATTTGGTCTTTGGGACCAGCAGCCTGAGAATCTTGGAGCCACATATGTGGCTAACAGTTACTTTTCCATCCCGCTCTCTGGAGATATGCTGATTGCCACTTGCTTATTTCCAAGTATCTGGCCTTGAGTGTCTAGGCCTGTTTTTTCTACTTTCTTTCCATTTTTGTTGAGAGTACTGCAGTGCAAAAGGACCTGCTGTTGGCGTTTGAAGAGGAAAATTCTTCATCATCAGGACTGCTCATATGATAAATGCAGAGAGGAAGACTGAAGGGAAAGCATGTTGGTCAAGAGTAAGTACAGTAGACTGAAACACAGCTGCTAGGTTTAAATGTAGATATACTAACTTTGACAGTGTCCCTCTTTAACTTTAAGGAGCACAAATAAAATATCCACTTTAGTGGAACCAGAAGACTAATTGGGTCAGCTTTGTGATGACATATCAGCAAGACAGATCTATTGTTTATAGTCCAGGCATTTTCTTCCTTTATTTTCTGGTGAACAATTATACATTTTCCTGGGCAATTTTTCAGCATTCGTTTTCAGAGTTCTGAATACTTGAAAAAAGAACAGGAGGACTTGTGGCACCTTAGAGACTAACCAATTTATTTGAGCATAAGCTTTCGTGAGCTACATGCATCCGATGAAGTGAGCTGTAGCTCACGAAAGCTCATGCTCAAATAAATTGGTTAGTCTCTAAGGTGCCACAAGTACTCCTTTTTCTTTTTGTGAATACAGACTAACCCGGCTGTTACTCTGAAACCTGAATACTTGAGTCACCTGTGTTTATCCCGTCCTGGCTCTAGAATGAAGCTGATGAAGGAGGATGTGCTGCTGATGGCTGGGCAGTGGTGGAGCAACAGTTGCTTGATGTGTGTTTGACACACACACACGCTACAATGCATTCTCTCTATATATACACACACACTATTTATATGTATTTGCTTATTAATTAATTTTTAAAGGAATCTATTAGTAAATATTTGTTTAAATCTAAAACTAGAAGTCCTACACTAAAATTAGACAATAAAATAAACAGTATATACATTCTGACCGATACATGTTTTAAAAAAAAAAAGCATGACAAAATCAGAAAGCATAACCACCCCCATTAAAGTACAATAATTCTCTTGGTCTAGGTAGATGGTTTTAAATGCATGGGATAATGAGACTGCTGGATAGAGCAATGTAGAGCAGGGAGTGCAAAATGCTGCTAATGTGCCTAGTCATCAAATCCTGTGAGTTCCACAGTTCCAAAAGTATTCTGGTTCTTATTCGAAACTTCTTGAGGCACATTAAGCTAAATTGAAGGGAACACTCTCATAAAAATAGCATTTCAATATGCTCCTTTTGTAATGCTAAATGTGAGCCAAAAACCAGTGGCAATTTAACAGTTCATTGTATCAAAGACAAAGATTAAGTGACTGATTCAATTTTAATGAGGCAGTTAATATCTATATTTGAGATATATTGTCTCATTTCATTATTCTGAGAATTCTCATCCTCCTCCAGTAATAGAGGATTTGTGTGTTAATGGCCTGGTTTTCAGAGCCACACTTCCTCTGGCTCTTCCTGGTACACTTGTAATGTGTGCCTGGTACTTGTAATATAGGGAAGTAGCCTCAGACTGCAACTCAGCTCATAAGATGTATAGAGGAGCGTGGGGGTGTAAATCTGTGAATGGCAGGCAGAATGCTTGTCCTTAGATTCCAAAAGCCAATGATCAGTCAGTTACTGGTCAGGGGTCATGCCAGCTAGGAGCAGCTACTGACATGCTTCCCTACTAACTTCACGGCTAGGCAACTAATAGGTCCAGCTGCACTGCCCTGGGACTGCCTGATTAATTGCAGCACCTGATTTGCTGCAGGGCCAGCAGCCTGGTTTATAAACCCAGCAGCAAAAGCAGTGTACTGTCTGGTTAATATAATCCTTGTCTGCTGCTGTTCTTGGCCCTGCCCCTGCTGACTATAGCCCTTCCCCAGTTCCAGCTTGCTCCTGTTCCTACCCCACCTATGTCTTGCCTTTAGACTCCTACCCTCAGCTATGCCTTCTGACTCCAGTTTACCTTTTGGCTTAGGTGTTGGCTTCTGCCTCCTGGCTTCAACCCTTGGCTCTTGTTCAGGACCCACCCTGAGTTCCATTCTAACTAGTAGGCTAGACTTTTGCTCCATCCATTAAACCACACTGCCAACTGAAAGTTATAAACTGCCTGCTGAAATTTCTGGCAGTCTGATATTCATGCTACTCTGATCCTGAGCTTCTACCTGGAAGAAAATCCAGTGTAAATATTTTGCTGTTATTATAGCTAATAGGCTGGATTTTTTTTTTGAGCACCCTCCAGCATTTTGGAAAGTCAGCACCTGTGTAAGGCCTGGTCTAAGCAGCACAGCTACGTTGCTCAGGGATATGACTGACCTAGCCCCTGATGTAGGCAGCACCTAGCTACGGTCTCTCAGGAAAGTGGATTATCTACAGTGACAGGAGAACCCCTCCTCTCCAGTGCAGGTAGTGTCTAAACTGAAATACTAGTGTCATGCCTGCAGCTACACCACTGCACCATTTCAAGTGTACCATAAGCCCTTAGTGCCTATAGTGAAGCGCTACTGCTGTGCAGCTGCAGCATTGCAACTGTCCCACTGTAGCATTTCTATTGTAGACATAGCCTAAGAGCCTGGTGAGTTAGGCTCTTAAAATCCAATTAAAATCCAAAGGAAGTTCTGTACCTGTCTCCTTTGACGTTCCTAGCCTAAACTCTTTCCTCAACTGAGCAGAAAGGAGGGAAACAGTGGATGCACCCCCCACTTCCATAAGTCTCTGCCCACCCTTCTTTGTGTATACAGCACACCTGGGTTTCTGCAGAATTTAGAAGGGTATTGGAGGATGGGGAATGAGGAGGGAGTGCTTGGGAGCAGCAACTCTGTTTACTATCTGGAAAAATGCTAGGTTGCAATGGGTTCAATCTACACAGCAGCTAATACTGCTCAGTGCAGCATATCCTGCACCTCCATGGCTTTTACAGTACCTCCTTTCTGTGCCTGTGGGACAGGGAATTAGTGCACAGCTATGGGAGAGGGGAGCCAATGACAGCATTGTTTCTCAGTGAGCAGCATTGCCAAGCAAGGGAACTGGGAGGAGACAGGGAAGGGGTGACACCTTATGGGAATGATGCAGGATACAAACAGCTAGTGCCTGATTTCCCCCACAGAGCTCAAGGATTAAGGAGTTTGAAGGTCCTGTCCCTTCCAAAGCCACTGTAGACCCCTTCCATCTAAGCAGAAGAATCATCAGTAGCTCAAAGTGAACTTCAGAATGTTTTTTCCAGCTCATGGATTTTTCTATGGGAGGAGGAGGAGGAGGATATGGACTAACAGTGGAAAATGGAAAAGGATTTATTAAATATTCTCATTAAAAACTCTGATCTCATTGAGATTTGCTTGTTGAAAGACCTAATCTATAAAAGTAGGGGATTGACTGCCTCTGGAGCACTATCCACCCTTCTTGGGGACTCAAAGGCTTTCTACAGGTTTAGGAACTGCACAGAAGAAGGAATAGTAACTGGGCAGGTAGGTGATGGGGAGTGGGTGGGGTAGGTCAAGGTCTAACTGAGCCCCTGGCCCCTTTTCAGGATACTGGGCTAGATGGACCTTTGTTCTGACCCAGTATGGCCATTCTTATGTTCTAACACTTCTTAGTTTAGGAGATCTGCAGTATCTCAGCACTTCAAGACAGTGTCAGGACATGTAAAATTCCTGGGGTCCAGATAACCCCCTTCCATGGAAAGAAGGAAATTCCCCAAATCATCTCATGTGAGGCTCAGGGTTTGCCCCACTGACCCAAAAGACAGAACCCCACTTAAACCAGGCATGTTCCCTGGGATCTGTGGGAGGCTAGGGCATCTGCACTAACTTTGGCTCCCATGGGCAGGTCCTTCTGCTGGTTCCCTGGCAGAATGGGTTTTCCCTGCAATCCTAAATGGTGGTTATGCAGAGGGTATAGTACAGTATTTTTTTTCCCTTGGTAATGTCCATGGTCTGGAGGGCAGATAATGTGGACGTAGGGGGTACACGTTGGCTCTGTGTAATTTCTTAAATAGCGGTATATTTTTGCATCTCTGTTGATGCTTCTCTCTGTACATTTTTCAAGTGCAAGGCCGAGGGAGGAGTTAGAAGCTTTTCTGAGACTTCTCTTGGGGCTGTTTTGCATGTTTTGTAATGTTGATCACTTTTTTCCATGTTGGCATTTTTATTCACATTATACTTATGGGTCAGTAGCCTGTCTAGGTAAGTCTCATTGTTCTCATTGCATTCTGCTGCTGTTGACAAATAAGTACTATACTACTTCTCATGTTGGCTTACTTAGTATTTACCGATCTATTCAAAGCCTTCTGTCTCATAAAGGATTCATACAAACTTCTGCATTTTTACATGGCTTTTCCCAGCATTGATTTAAATGACAAGTCTTCAGTTGTCTAAAAGAATGGAAAGAAGCCACTGGGGAAAACAGATTAATTCAGGATGAAAATATCTTGAAGAAAAATGCCTGTATGAATTCAAGTCATAAGGATTGAATCCAAATGGTATTAGAGGAGACTGGGATACAAAGAAAAATAGAGGGCCTTTTTGGCCGCCTTAAAGGCATTTAAGAACAGTCTGAGAAAGCATACATACATGAATGAATTTGTTAGACCCAGAAACAAGTTTCCTTATGTATCTTTCAGTTACATATTGGCTTAAAGCTACTGCGTGTATGATGCCCCAAAGCAATACTGGTATAGTAAGTATTTTTAAAATAATTATAAACAGCTTGCAACAAAACAAAAAAAGTAGGAACTTCCATACCAGAGCAAATCAATGATCCAGGTACAATTCTGCCTCTGATAACAGCCAATACAGAAGGTAAAGCATTGTCATAATACACCCAAACAACTGTATAAAAATATATTAAGTAGAGAAGTTTCTCTTTAACTCTAGCCAGTTATCAGGTTATTATGTGAAGCCTCAGGGTTGCTAGCTCTTTGTAGTTGTTATCCCTGTTATTGTGCAAATGCTGTTATCCATATGTCTAATCCCTTTGAAACATCTTACTCAGAAAATTCTTGTTTACTAAGCTATTTCTGCTGCAGTAGGGAGTTCCAGGGGTGTTATAGTGTGTGTGGGGGAATTTCCTTTAAACTTTTTCTGTCTTTTAATTCACCAAGTGTTCCCTTTTTCTCATATTGTGTTCAAGTCAGAACCAGTGTTTCACTAGCTTCCTCTATGATGTATCATTCAATATTTTGTATATGTTTATATATTTGGGGCAGGAATTATCACTTTCCATATGTTTGTACAGGACTTAACACAATGGGACTCTGATCTGGTTGGGTTCTAGGTGCTACTGGATAATAGAATTTATTTATTATCTCCTATTATTCCTTAGTATTTTTAAAATTTCTCCTTGTTTGGAAGTCTTCTCCTGTCCCCTTAAGCCTGAGATCCTTCTGGTTGCCCTTTTCTGATCCTCTTCTATTTCTGCTATGTCCTTTGAAGTAAATAACCCAACCTCAAAACAGTATTTAAGGTATTGGCAGACCATTAATGGCATTGTAGTATTTTCTATGTTATCCTTTATGCCCTTCCTAATTATGGAGCACAAGTTGTCCCTCCATAATTAAAATTGCATTTGCATTTCAATTGTAAGCTTTATTTTTAGTCTCTTTTCTTAAATCCCAAAAATATCCATGTCCTCAACTTCCTGTTGCAGTAAGCCTACCTGAGGTGCTGCTAGGTGTAGCTTATATTCCAGACTGGTGAGCTCCTCCCAGAAATGGAGATTTTAATATTACCTTGTAAATTAACTTTCTGTGACGGAAACTACAGCTCTGACAGTCCTACCCTTGTATTAATGTATGTGACTGATGGTTTTATCTAGAAGCAGGTTTCAGAGTTCTTAGTTTTGTTTTAGGTTTGTTTGTTTCATTTCAGGTTAAGGCTCTTTATTCAGGCTGAGATAGTGAGGCCTGTTAGTAATCAGCTAGGAGTTGAAGCAACCTGCAACAACTTAATGAAGAGCAGCAGTCCTTAGGAAACTTCAACTAGTACAGAATTCTGCAACACCAAGCTACTGTGAGCACAGCAGGCTTGTCCTCTACTCTCTATACAGGCTTCCCACAAAATATTGAGTCAAGTCCCAGCTCTTGGTCCTTATCTTCAAAGTGAGTGGCCTCAGTCCAGCATGTCTAAAAGACCACCTAAAGCTCTAGGATGAAGACTGTGATTGACAATTTTGCTTCTCAGGCACAGTGAAACTTTCTGCCATAAGGGTAAAGCTTGTCTGGGCAGAAGATAGATATTTATTTTTGGGGCTGGTTCGAGACTGTGGAAGGAACTCTCCCGGGAACTAAGGACTATCATACATTTCACCAACTTCTGTCCGAGTGCAAGGTGCACTTCTTAATTTTGCCACAAAATACAGTATACATTTAAAAAAAACCTACCAAAACAAAACACAATGCTTCAAACACAGTTCTCACCGGGAGTGTGTGTGTGAGAAAGAATGAGTATGACAGAGAGAATGAACCAGCTATGACAGATGTTAGTCATGTTTCTTAATGCACTATTGGAAGACCTCAGATATTGTAGGTTCTTATACCACTCCCATCACCTTAAGAATAGAATAGCCTAGAATCTATAATTAGTGGACTGTTAGCCGACGGCCAAGGATGTTTGGTGAGGTGCCAGCTATGCCCGTTTATACCATCCGTGACTTTAACTGCTAGAGCTCAGAGCTCCTTCGCAGCGGGCAGTCAATACTGACTGACAGGTGCCCCAATGGCAGCACTAAGAGCCTCTCCACACCCATGACTTTAACTGCTAGAGCTCAGAGCTCCTTCGCAGCGGGCAGCCAGGATTGACTGACAGGTGCCCCAAGAGTTTGCCCCGTGGAGGCGGCACAACTCAACGCTAGGCTCTTAGTACTCTCACCTAATGGCCAGGCTTTAGAGCCAAAACGGCTGAGGTTCTTTAATTGTGTTGGCTGCTTTACAGTAAACCAGAGAAAACAAGTCAGGCTTATGCATAAATGGTTACCAAAAATTTATTAAGCTAGATTCTAATCATGTGGTTACAAAATTGCTAGTGCCTACTTATTTAAATGTAGAGATGTTACACACACAAACAAGTTACAAAACTGAAGCCACAATCCCAAAGAAAAGAAAACAAAGTATAGAGCTCTATTTCAAAATATGTGTACACTAAAGATAGGAGATCAGGTGTGGGTGCTTCTTACCCTCCTTGCATCTCTCGATTCCAGCGGTGCCAAGCCAGGATCGGTCACTCAATTCCGCGGAAAGACGAATAAGGGACAAGGCGTAGGGACCCTCTTAGCTGCAGAAGCCTTGGGAGGCTGTCACTTATCTGACCAGCAGATAGATAGTGAAAAGCACTCAAAAATCATGGTGCTGTAGGTCCCCTACTTATACCTCTGTACTCCTTTATTCTCTTTCTCCTTTCTTATGCCAAATTGAGGCTGGTCTGTCGGGGTGACGCCAGCTTTCGCAAGAGTAGTTTACACTTGCAAAGGAGAGAAACAATAAGTGTCGACTACTGGACATTTCTTTTATCAGGGTAAATATTTTCCCAACTAGGATGTTGGTGTGTGTGCATCACGCTATTTAGTAGGGGCTAACAGCCATGTCTGTCACAGGGCCTCTGCCTGCTGTGAGCTTAATCGTTGTATCTGTTCCCAGAGGCACATTGTAGCAGCACACCTGTGCTTTCACAGCTTCAAAGGCTGTGCTGGAATATATGTTAAGTGCCCTGTTCCTGCTTCCTCCTGTGTTTCCAGCAATGCTGGTCTGAGAGGGGGGGGGGGCTGGCTGTCTGGCTACATGGACTCATGAGTGATTTTGCTGGCTCAAATCTAAAAGATAGAGCTAAAAATATATTGGAAGTCTTTCTCATGTAATGTTTCTCTTAGTTTTCAAATGTGTCTCTTTCTAGTAGTAAATTGAATGGGATAAATCTGGCAGCTAGAAACTGGGGTCAAAGGACACAAACTTTCAGCATTTTGGAGGTATTAAATATTTATTGGTAATGTGTTTAACTTGATTTTTTTTTGTATTAGTACATATTTGTATAAAGCATTAATCAGAAACTCCTCCCCTAATAATCGGTGGCTATCATTATATAAATGTTAAAGCACTGTTGTGCCGTACCCTCACTATATGTGGTCATATTCTCGGGGGAAGAGGGAGTAGGATGGGCAAACAGGACCTTATGGAAACAATGTAAGATTCTACCCCCTTCATGTTTTCAACATCTGTGTACTTTACATTATTTAGGACTTGTATCTCATTCTTCAAATGATAAATTCCCATGCATGTCAATGGAAGAGGATCAGACCAAATAAAATTGCTTTATAAATGTCAATTTTGGCCCCAGCCTGGATCAGAAGAGAGTAAAAAAGGCAGGCTAGAAATAGGCACATCATATTTGTAGAATCTGCTTGTTGATTGTTTTGAAGTCTTTCCAAAATATACAGGAAGAATCTATTCCTTGTTGAAAGTTCAGCAGCTGTCTCCAGCTGAGACAGTTAGACACTAGACCTTTCAGGCCAGCTGCTCTGTCAGTTGATTTTCTCATGAAACAGGCCTCACTCACATAAACAGGTTTCAGAGTAGCAGCTGTGTTAGTCTGTATTCACAAAAAGAGTACTAGTGGCACCTTAGAGACTAACAAATTTATGTGAGCATAAGCTTTCGTGAGCTATAGCTCACTTCATCGGATGCATTCAATGCATCTGAAGAAGTGAGCTGTAGCTCACAAAAGCTTATGCTCGCATAAAAAGTGGCTTCTTACTATATCTTTTAAAAACATTTTGAAGTCTTCTTATTTAATACAGGAGACACTGGCAAACACTGATGTAAGATACTATGGGGTGGTGACTGGCTAAGCAAGAGCATTCCTATCTAAAATCAAATGTTCAGACATCCCTAAATTCCACATACATATCAAACTGAGGGTATAGTTTAGGCTGGAAATTTGAGGTCATTTCATCAGGGGGTTTCTGAGATACCACCTATCCATCAGAGCTATCATCTTAACTTAACAACCCAAAAAATGCAAAGGATTGTGTTTGTGTGTTCTTGTAATGCTAATGGTCTTGTAGCCAGTGTGTAAGGAGACCTTAACTGCATTTCCTAACTTTCCAGCATTTTAGAGTTTTTAAGTGAAATTCCATGTTTGGGAAAGGCATGAGGAGCACTGGGGACTATGGAGCACCTTGAACCTTAACTCCATGTTTAGCAATCTTTTTTGCATCTTTGTAAGCAAAGAATATGTTATAACCTAACTCATGAGGAGCAAAGTGGGAACATAGCCTCAGACTAATTACTCCCTTCAGCCCCAGCTCCTGATAAACCCTTCTCTACATAGAGTGCAATGGCATCAAGGAAGATGGCCCCCAAGCTTTTACTCAGGGCTATGGACCAAGATGTTCACAGGGTCTGCTCTACATATAGGCAAACAAGGCAGCTGCCTAGGGTGGCCAATTCTGTCTCGGGTGGCAGGCCGTGGGCCAAATCTAAGAGGCACCGCAACCCCACGCACCAGGTCACAATGCCACTCACTCAGATTTTATCTGGCTGAGCCTGCATCATAATGGAGGGGTGGCTGTGACAAACCTGAGTAAGTGGCACTTTGACCTGGTTCTTGTTCCTACCGCCCCTTCTTCCGTAACCACTGAAGAATCAAAAGACTCGATGCATTGTCCCAGAGTTCGATGTGCCCCTCTAGGACGTGCATCCCCCTAGTTGAGAAACTCTGTTGGGGGGGTGGGTGGGTGTGTGTGTGAGAGAGAGAGAGATGAGGACAGCATACTGAAATTTTGCCTAGAGTGATGAACTGTCTTCTTAAGTGGCCTCTGGACATACAGGCTACAGAAACTGCTCCCCTGATTACCTTTTTTTACATTTTCTCTCTAAAGGCCTTCAGGGATAAAGTGTATAGAACTTAACCAAAGTATTTATTTGATTTAAATCTGACCAAGCAGACCATCTGCATCCTACATAGCAAAGCCTCTCAGTACCATGTGGCAGGGGCCTTCAGTGGCGTCAAGCCAATTTGAACCTATATTTTCAGAGGAAGATTATTAATTATGGGTAAGAAATTATTTTAGATTTGTTTTGCACCATTCTTCCTGAAAGCTCTGTGTTTTGCAAATTAAGGGGAAAATCGTGCTTGCCTTATTCATGCAAGTAGTCCAATTCAGGAATCATACTCACAGGAGGTAGGATGGGCAGAGCAGAAGCGAGAAGCATCTAAACCAGAGGTGGGCAAACTATGGCCCCCGGGCCATATCAGGCCCATGGGACCCTCCTGCTTGGCCTGGGAGGCTAGCCCCTGGCCCCTCCCCCACTGTTCCCCCTCTCCTGCAGCCTCAGCTCACTGCGCCACCGGTGCAATGCTCTGGGCGGCGAGGCTGCCAGCTCCTGCCGGGCAGTGCAGCTGCAAAACTGCAGCCTGACCCGGTGCTCTGTGCTGCGTGGTGGTGTGGCTGGCTCCAGCCGGGTGGCACAGCTGCCTGTACTGGCGCTCTGGGCAGCGTGGCTGGGTGCTGCCAGCCACCGGTGCTCCAGGCAGTGTGGTAATGGAACAGGGGAGGTTGGATAGAGAGCAGGGGAGTTTGGGGTGGTGGTCAGGGGGCGGGGGTGTGGATAGGGGTCAGGGCAGTCAGAGGACAGGGAACAGGGGTTGAATTGGGCCAGGGGTCCTGGGGAGGGCAGTCAGGAAGGAGATGTGGGGTTGGATGGGGAAGTCAGGGGCAGGAAGTCTGGGGGTGGTCAGGGAGTGGGGGTGGTCAGGGAGTAGGGGCGGGGTGGATGGGGCAGGGGGCCATCAGGGAGCAAAAAGCAGTAGGGGTCGGATGGGGGGGCAGGGCCATGCCTGGCTGTTTGGGGAGGCACAGCCTCCCTTAACTGGCCTTCCATACAATTTCAGAAACCTGATGGGGCCCTCAGGCCAAAAAGTTTACCTGCCCCTGATCTAAACTGAGTGTGGTTGCCTCTTGTGGCTCTCAAGGAACAGTGGCTTAAGGAGGTAGAAGCCTAGATTTCTTCTGGGCAAGGGAGGGGAATCAATTCCATAATAGAACAATTATTTGGAAGAACTTCATGGACAACTACTGCCATGCAGGGGAGAGTGAGACTCCTAGTATTCTTGTGTTTATAACAACATTATTTATAGTGCAGTTGCAAGTAATAATCCTTAGCACTTCTATCATGTCTTCTAAGGATTTCAAAGCACTTTATAAATACTAAAGGCTAGACTATGGTTGACCGTTTGTGTCTACACAATGGTTGAAAGGGAACAAGGAGCTCTCCCAGGACAAGAAAGAACTGCACTCCTGTCTTGAGGGAACAGAGAGACTTCTCCTGAATTGTTCTGTCTCCTAGGAACTATTAATCCAAAAAGGAGTGGGGAGTAGCCAGAGCCAAGGCTCTTTCCTGACTCTCACATGCTGGTCATATAGAGAGAGCACTGCACCTCTTAAGGGGTGAGGCAAACTGAGCTTCTGACTGTGCAAGTGAGGGGATCTGGGAAGCCTTCTCCCTCTCTGAGGTAGAATGGTTCCTGATGCTCCTACTGAAAACACATATCTCTGCATCAACCCTTCTGATGAGCTAAGTGCTATTAGCATAATTTAGCCCTAATAAATTAGGCCTTACAACAATCCTACAGTACTAACAAGAAATCCTATCACAGGCACAATGTAGATTTGTGCTTCATTTATACTTTTTTCTGATATGTAACATTTTTCATTTATTAACTAACTTAGATCATAAATTAAAAGAAGTGTTTTTCCAAGTAGCTGATTAATCACTACTTGTGGTTAAAAAGAATGTATATGAACAGATGGCAGGAAGACAGGATTTAAGCAAGGGACAGATGCATCACCCTTAGGGAGCTTGGAGGATAAATCTCTTGATGATCATGTCTGCTACAGGAATTCACTTTGTTTACTTAGGTGGTGAAGTATGACTAGTTACAACAATTAGCAACTGCTGTTGTGTATGTTTGGGATATTGGTCCCTTGGATGATCCCTAAATCCTATTACAAATAGAGTCCTTTTTCCATAGGGCACATGATTTTGGGGATGCCAGTAGCCACATTATTTATGGTAAGGATGTGTAACTGGACCCACAGCCGCACAGGAAAACCTCTACAACGTCTGGAGAAACAATGCTGTGGAAATGTCTGATGGAAGACCCTTTCAAAAAATACAGAGAAAGCTGACTTAAGAACCAGCTTTTTTAACATGCCCTTAAAAAGTGGGTGAGGGATGCACGCAATATGAGGAAGAGAAAAAAGAGAATGAAATTTAACTACTGTTATATAACCAAAGTTCCACCCCAATCTTACAAGAGAAGGGCTGAGAAATAACTGAACATGTATCCTAAGGGTATGTTCTCATTATTCACATGACTCTGAGCTGGTGTGTTTTTTCTATCAGGGACGATACACATTTCCACTGTACATTACAGCAGATTGCATGACCGGTTCTGTCTGGTCTTTATGTGGGCCACATAAGTTGGGAAAGCTCCATTGTGCAGTCACATAAGGGTCAACGGGAGCCCAGCCATTAGTGTTTATGAAGTGCTTTGAAACCCTTCAAGGGAAAACACAGAAGTGCTAAGGATTAGCAACAAAGACTACCACAAACATATCAAACCTGTCCTCTGCCCTCTACCGTGGCTTCTCATAGAATTTCAAATCAAATTCTTAGTCCTTATTTTTGAATGCTCCATGAGCTGGGCTCTGGATAGCTAAAGATTGTCTCATGCTTTGGAATGAAGACCATGGTTGACAATTACCATCCTGTGGTGTAGTGGAACTCTCAACAATAAGAGTAAAGCTTGTCTGTGCAGAAGACAGAACTTTCTCCGGGGCGGACGAAGATGGTGGAATTAACTCCTCTAAGAACCATCATGAACCTCACTGCTTTCCACTACAAGTGCAAGGCCTATTTCTTTGATCTTGCCTTCTCTACTATAAACACATAGCAACAGATAGATAGATTTATATTTTAAAAAAATACACTACCAAAACAAGACACTCTACTGCACACTCTTCTCCCTCTGTGGGGAGGATGAGAGAATAAACTGTGTGTGACAGATTTGTAGTCATGTTGCTTAATGCACTATTGGAAGATACTCAGATACTACAGTGATGAAAGTAATATAAAAACCTATATAGCATTTTCACTTCTAACTGGGAGACCTGGAAATAGTAGCATGGTACACATAGTTCATTTGAACTAGTCTGTGGCTGACTGGCAGCTACTGTATTGTGTAAGCCTTAGCAGACATTGTTAACCGCAACCTGAAGCAAATACTCACCAGCAACCACATACCACACAACAGAACCACTAACCCAGGAACCTATCCTTGCAACAAAGACTGTTGCCAACTGTGCCCATATATCTATTCAGGGGACACCATCACAGGGCCTAATAACATCAGCCACACTATCAGAGGCTCGTTCACCTGCACATCCACCAATGTGATCTATGCCATCATGTGCCAGCAATGCCCCTCTGCCATGTACATTGGTCAAACTGGACAGTCTCTACGTAAAAGAATAAATGGACACAAATCAGATGTCAAGAATTATAACATTCATAAACCAGTCGGAGAACACTTCAATCTCTCTGGTCACGCGATTACAGACATGAAAGTTGCAATTCTTCAACAAAAAAACTTCAAATCCAGATTCCAGCGAGAAACTGTTGAATTGGAATTCATTTGCAAATTGGATACAATCAACTTAGGCTTGAATAAAGACTGGGAGTGACTAAGTCATTATGCAAGGTAACCTATTTCCCCTTGTTTTTTCCTAACAACCCCCCCCCCCCCACGTTCTTGTTAAACCCCGGATTTATGCTGGAAATGGCCCACCTTGATTATCATACACATTGTAAGGAGAGTGGTCACTTTAGATAAGCAATTACCAGCAGGAGAGTGGGTTTGTGTGTGTTTTGTGGGTGGGGGGGGAGAGGCATGAGAAAACCTGGATTTGTGCTGGAAATGGCCCAACTTGATTATTATACACATTGTAAGGAGAGTGATCACTTTAGATAAGCTATTGCCAGCAGGAGAGTGGGATGGGGGGGAGGTATTTTTTCATGTTTTGGGTGTATAAAAGATCTTCTACGCTTTCCACTGTATGCATCCGATGAAGTGAGCTGTAGCTCACAAAAGCTTATGCTCAAATAAATTGGTTAGTCTCTAATTTACCACAAGTACTGCTTTTCTTTTTGCAAATACAGACTAACACAGCTGTTACTCTGAAACCTTAATTATTAGAGGCACTCAAGTGGTTTGCAACAGAGTAGACAGGCTCCCCAAGGGACGCGGGTGAAAAAGGGCCCTAAAAGCAGTCTGGGGTAGCATCCAGGGACGGCCCTTCGAGATGTTCCAGGGCCATTTTAATGTAGGGTGGACTGGAGTCAGCCCCACTGAACGCGAGCGATGGGGAAACAATCACCAGCGAGGCTCCTTCCTTGTTCTCTGCGGCGACCGGCCGCAGCAGGAGCGTGCGCGCGCCTCTAACCCTCTACCCCAGTAGCTGAGCGCGAGCTGCTCCCACGGCCAGCGGCTGTTGGGCCGTTACGATCGTTGTGTCTGTCGGGCCGGGCGCGCGCGCAGTCACTTGCGCCACAGACGCTCCAATCGTAGGCGGGCGGCCGCGCGCCGCCGTTCATCACCCAGCGCCTGCGCGGATGGGCTCATTCCCCACCTCGTCTGGAGAGAGGAACTTATGCGCATGCGTTTTCTGCCTTCCTCCTCTGTTTGTGGTGGTGCCTGTTGTTCCCTCCCCCCGACCTCGGGTCAGGTAGCCGCTACTGAATGACAGTAATCCAGAGCGGGTGAGCTGCAGCGGCGGCCCCGAGCGCGGGAGCCCGCCTGGCGGACCGAGTGGTTTCTTCCCCGCTCCGTGTCCTCCGCAGGTAAGCCAGGGGAGGCACCCCCGCCGCACACACTGCTCCGAGGTGAGGGAGGCCGCCGGGCCGCTGCCGCCTCTCCGGGGAGTTGCGGCTGGGTATTGTCTAGCTCCTGCGCTCTCTGCAGCCCTAGAAGGAGAATAAGCCTCCGCTTGGATTCCGGGCCGCAGGGTTGCCGGGCAGGGATTGGAGGCGCACGGTCCCCTCCCAGATCCGGGGAGGGTCCGGATCCCTCAACCCGGACCCACTGACACCGCCCTCCACCCACCCCCACGCGTGTGGTTTCCCCTCACCCCAGAGACACGCCTGGGCGGGGGGTGGTGGACTCCGGCCCTGGGCTGTGCTGGCATGGGGCGCGCGGAGGGTGAAACGGGGGTAGTTACGGCGTAAGCCCCGCCAGGCCAGGGCAAAGCGTGCGCTGTGTGAGTGGGGCTGGAGCCCCCAATTCCCCGCCCGTGTGTGAATAGGTCGGGGGGACTGACCGTCTCCTGGGGTGGGATGGGGCTGAGCGCTTGTGAGGTGGGCGTATGGAGCGTCCCCGACTCAGCCAGCTCACCCGCCGTTTGAATGGGGCTGCGCGATGGCAAGAGGGGTATGTGACGCGGTCCAAGCCCTAGGATGGGTTGGAGAGGGTGAGGCTGGCTCCCTGCTAGATGGGAATAGGGAACATGGATTAAAACGCACGTGTTCGGAAGGTGGGCTGCCTTGGCCTGACCCCCATGCCAGACTAGAGGACGCGCAGTTTGAAAGGGCCTGAGCTTTGGCCAGGTTAATGTGCCAGGGTGTTCCGAATCGTTCCGTGTGTGTGATCGCTAGATGGGGATACAGAATAGCTCAAACCAAGTGTGAGTAAGAGCGTCCATGGTTTGAATGAAGCGTTTGCTCATTGACAGCAGTATGGAATGGTCAATCTGTGTTTTAAGAGAATTAGAGATTTTGTGGTTTGAATGCATCAGTTGTGAGGTGTGGGTACAGGGTAACTGAGCCCAGTTGGTGAGTTAAAGCACCCAGGGTTTGAATGGGTCTGTGCGATCATGAGATGAGGTTATGGAGCAGCTTGGGTCCCAAGATGGATTATAGCATGCACACTTCGAATTAGGATGGGTTGAGGTGGGTTTGCAGTGCTGCACTATCATGGAGACTTTTATAAGGAAGAGGGAAAGTTTGGGTGCCAGAATCCTGAAATTCAGCACTCCTGGTGCTGCTGGAAACCACTGTAGTAGAACAGAAATAGGTGTTGGGTCATAGACACTAGTCCTTTTTGGGCATGGTGGTTCTGGGAGGGATGTGTAGGCTAAGCAAAGAATTAGATGCAACTGTCTCAGGCAGACTAGTGACGGACAACCATTTACTCTTAAATGTGCAGTTGGAGACTACTTCAGTTACTGTTTCACACAGGCAGTCCAGTATATTCAGAGAGCTGCATTCTCAGAGGAGGCAATTTAGCACAGCTGTTACTTTGTTTGGGATGGTAGGGGGAAGGGAAAACTCTGATAATATAGATGGAAGAGAGGCAGATAAGACACTGGATTCCAATTGAAGAGGAAATAAAGTGTGAAAAACCAATATCCGGGTAATAGAGAATTCATAAACTCTTCCAGTTTTACTGTTTACTCGGTTCATTTCAAGATTGGCAGTTGCCATAGGGAACTATTTTAATGGAGTTAACTTTTTTATGAAAAGTTTTAAATTCTTTCTAGCTGTAACTATCTTATCTGTATCAGTTCTATGTTTTAATTTTTTAAATAAAATTGGCACATTTTTCAGTCCATTAATGTAAGGTATTACCATCATACCAGTTGTAACTGTGCCTCTATTTTTTACTCTACACAGTGTTGTAAACTCATCATAAGGAAACAAATGGTAAAATTAAAAAAATTCTTCTCCCCTCATGTTGTTTTGAACTATGTTAAATTTTTGCTACAAGCTTTAGAACCCTTAAAAATAGTAGGACTTTCATGTACACCACCACTTCAACACAAACTGTACTGACTTGGAACCTGATTATGTCATAGGGTCTATATGCAGACCATAAGTCCTATGTAGAGTTTCATTTACTCCTGGGGGAATTCTGTGCCAAAAAATTAAAGTTCTGCACACAATATTTTAAATTCTGCAAAATTCTGCATAATTTATTTGTAAAAATAATGTAATATAATCATGCTAGTTTCAATTATTTTGATAAGTTATTTAAATTACAATACAATGGATGGAGAATGGGAGTGAGGAGCATTGGAGGAAATCTCCACGCCCCTTTTGTTGAATAGTAATGTAGCTAGGTTTTACCCTTTATTTCTAGTTGTTAGTCAACAAGTATATGTAGCCATAACATCAGTATTACACCATAGGCAACTGAAAGAGCAAGTGAGGGCTGGGGCATCAAACTCTCAATTTCTATTGGCTACTGACCATGTCCAGAAAGGCCAGTAGTAAACAGTTCACGGGTCACATTGGGGGCTGAAAAAACTTCCTATCAAATTTAGACCAGTTCTAATTACTAAAGCACCATAAGCATTTATAAGGCTATATAGTTATTTACAAAAGGCTCCTTTACACCACTCCAGCAATTAAAGGAACCTTAAAACTTGTGCACCCATTTTATACTCCTGGGGCAATTCACTAAGCAAGCAGATTGCTACATTCTGCTGTGCCCCATGACTGCCTCCTCAGAAACACCCTGAAGCCTTGCCCCACCACGTCAGGCATGCTGCAATAGCGGGCGAGAGAGACAGAGCCTCTGTCACTGGCATGCATGCTCTGCCTGCCCCCTCCCCCTCCCAGTGGTGACTGATGTCTTCCCATGTCCACCCAGTCCTGCCCCCCCCCCCCGGGATGGGGGGATAATTGATGTCTCTGCTGGCTGCTCCGGGTGCCAGAACTGACGTGCCCGCGCTGCTGGGGAGGAGCACGTGACCACTCTTGCAGCTTCCTTTTCTTCCCCGTCAGAAGTCATCTTTCCTCTGGAAAGCAAAAAAAATTCTGCAGGGGACATGAATTCTGTATGCATGCAGTGGTGCAGAATTCCCCCAGGAGTATCTGTTTAATTTAATGGGGCTCCACGCTGGTGCAAGAAGCTGCTTGTTTAGATCAGATTGTAGCATCAGGGTCTAGTGGATAAATTGTAGCTCCTGAGTTGGTATTTCTTTGTCTTTTCAGAAGTACTGCCCTTGGTTTTGAAGATTTGCAATATCTATGGAAAAATGTTGCATTTATCTGAAAATCATAGAAATAAACACTTTCGCATTTTTTAGCCCTCTACTTACCTCACTTTCTTTTCTTTCTCTGAGAAGGAGGTTAGGAAACTCTCTCTCATGTGAAGAGAACTTTGCTTTTACTTAGAAAAGACTAAGACCTTGTATAAATCTTAACATTTGTGTCATTGGGGAGAACTGTAAAAGATAGGGTATTTCCACTCAGAGGTTTTTGCAGTTCTAAGGTTCAAGTTTCCTTCCCAACGGGGATGAAGTCTCATTGCACACTGAGGATAGGTCCACACTAAAAAGTTAGGTTGACCCAGCTATGTTTCTCAGGGGTGTGAAAAATCCACATTCCTCAGCTTTGTAGTTAAGCTGACAATCCCTGGTGTAGACAGTACTAGGTCAATGGAAGAATCAGAATGAGAAGATTTAGAATTCATCTGTTGACCTAGCTACTGCCTCTTGTGGAGATGGATTACCTATGCTAATAGGAGAACCCCTCCCATCGGCATAGGTAGTGTCTACACTGAAGCAGTACAGTGGTGCTGCAGTGCCACTGTAGTGTTACAAATGTAGACAAGCCCTCAAATACTGCAGTGCTGCTGTTACCTGGGTAGCATGTCTGAGACAAATACCTATAGGAGAGAGATGTTGAGCAGCCACAAGGAATTCAGTTCACATCCTCCCTAAATACTCTGTTAGATCTTGCTTCCCACTCTGATTCTAGATTTCAGCAAGCAGTAGTTCGGTATTTGTTTACCTAAAGAACTCCTCAATCCGTTGTCTGTTGTAGGTGGTGGTGCTTGCCATTCTTCCACAAGTCAGAATACTGTACACCGAGGCCCTCATAAAAGGAGAAGCTATTTTTTGGTAACTGTTGTATGAGAGTTGTCTCTGTGCATTCAGACTTTCCCTCTATCTTGGGGTTCTTAACATAATTTGGCTCCATAAGAAGGAACTCAGGTGTTTGGTGGCCATAGTCTTATATACGCTCAGATGTTGAATGCTGATGTCAATAGAGGGTGATCATGAAGTCCCAAAGAACACTACTTTGCTAGGTTTCAGAGTAACAGCCTTGTTAGTCTGTATCCGTAAAAAGAAAAGGAGTACTTGTGGCACCTTAGAGACTAACAAATTTATTAGAGCATAAGCGTTCATGAGCTACAGCTCACTTCATTGGATGCACACAGTGGAAAATATAGTAGGGAGATTTTACTTACATAGAGAACATGAAATAATGGGTGTTACCATACAGACTGTAACAAGAGTGATCAGGAAAAGTGAGCTATTACCAGCAGGAGAGCCGGTTGGGGTGGTGGTGACCGCATTGTCTACAGCCAAGCTCTACGATACAACCGCATTTGCTCCAACCCCTCAGACAGACAAACACCTACAAGATCTCTATCAAGCATTCTTACAACTACAGTACTCACCTGCTGAAGTGAAGAAACAGATTGACAAGAGCCAGAAGAGTACCCAGAAGTTACTTACTACAGGACAGGCCCAACAAAGAAAATAACAGAACGCCACTAGTCATCACCTTCAGCCCCCAACTAAAACCTCTCCATTGCATCATCAAGAATCTGCACCCTATCCTGAAGGATGACCCATCACTCCCACAGATCTTGGGAGACAGGCAAGTCCTTGCTTACAGACAGCTCCTGAACCTGAAGCAAATACTCCCCAGCAGCCACACACCACACAACAAAAACACTAACCCAGGAACCTATCCTTGCAACAAAGACCGTTGTCAACTGTGTCCACATATCTAGTCATCAGGGGACACCATCATAGGGCCTAATCACATCAGCCACAGTATGAGAGGCTCGTTCACCTGCACATCTGCCAATGTGATCTATGCCCTCATGTGCCAGCAATGCTCCTCTGCCATGTACATTGGCCAAACTGGACAGTCTCTACATAAAAGAATAAATGGACACAAATCAGACGTCAAGATTTATAACATTCAAAAAGTAGTCGGAGAACACTTTAATCTCTTTGGTCACTCGATTACAGACCTAAAAATGGCAATTCTTCAACAAAAAAAACCTTCAAAAGCAGACTCCAAGGAGAGACTGCTGAATTGGAGTTAATTTGCAAACTGGATCCAATTAACTTAGGCTTGAATAAAGACTGGGAGTGGATGGGTCATTACACAAAGTAAAACTATTTCCCCTTGTTTATTTTCCCTCCTGCTGTTCTTGTCAACTGCTGGAAATGGCCCACCTTGGTTATCACTACAAAAGGTTGTGTCTCCTTCTTCCCCCCGCCCCCGCTCTCCTGTTGGTAATAGCTCACCTTTCCTGATCACTCTTGTTACAGGGTGTATGGTAACATCCATTGTTTCATGTTCTCTGTGTATATAAAATCTCCCCACTATATTTTCCACTGCATGCATCCGATGAAGTGAGCTGTAGCTCACGAATGCTTATGCTCTAATAAATTTGTTAGTCTCTAAGGTGCCACAAGTACTCCTTTGCTTTGCTAGGGATTCCAAGAGCTTGATGCCAATGGGTGCCAACCCCCAAGTGGGAATACACAGAGGCAACTCTCAAAGAATATCAGTTACCAGTAAGTAACCTGTTGTTCTTTTAAATTTTATTTTTGTCTTTATTAAAATTAAGTTTTAGAACTTTAAGATCTCTAAGATTTTTTTTTTTATAGTTAAACATTTCTCTTGACATACTTCAGATCTTTCATCAGTATTTGGAATTGATACCTGATGCATCTCTATCTAAAACCATTATTTCCCCAAAACAAAGAAGGGGAATTCCCAGATTTCAGAAGTTTCAGTTTCTATTTGAGATAGCTGAGGCAATGGCATAGAGCTTTAGGATGAGGCAATTTCTGGTTTTATTTCCTTTAATTAAGATTAAACAGACTATATTACTGCAAAACTATTATCAAATTAAGTATTTTTCAGTAATTTTCATTACTATTGTCTAATAATAATTTTATTTTTCCTGGCTGAAACAGGTATTTACCAGTGCCCTGTCCTAAACTAGTTTTTCTCGTGAAATTACCAACCCTGCAAATTGTGTTTGTTTTTTTTGTTTTTTTTAAGAATTGGTTGAGACCAAATCTGTGTCCCGCTGAAGTTCGAGAATTTTGCCACTGACTTCAGTATGACCAGGATTTGGTCCTTGATGGATTTTTGTACCTACTGAGCCAATTGAATTCCTGCTTTCATTTGAATTGAAAACTTTGCTTTAGGGTTGGGTGGTGTAATCTAATTATTTGGCTTTTGTGTGAACTAAGGCATGTATGCACTATATTTCTTTACAAACACATCATGACATGTTTCTGTTTTGAGAGTCTTTTACAGTCCTGTATTTGACAGTGTTGTAAAAAGAAAAGGAGTACTTGTGGCACCTTAGAGACTAACCAATTTATTTGAGCATAAGCTTTCGTGAACTACAGCTTACTTCATTGTGAAGTGAGCTGTAGCTCACAAAAGCTTATGCTCAAATAAATTGGTTAGTCTCTAAGGTGCCACAAGTACTCCTTTTCTTTTTGCGAATACAGACTAACACGGCTGCTACTCTGAAAAGTGTTGTAAAAGAAAATGAGCAAGTAATTTTTGAGACGATACTTAAAAATGCCTCCTGAAACTATTTGGAAAGTGTACAAACTAAGTTGTATAAATAAAAATTTTAGACTCCTCTAACAGCAGCAATAATTGCTGACGTAGAAGTCTCCTCTTCATACATGCAAGGTTTGTGTCCCAAATGCAGAATCAGACAAATGTAATGTGTTGGTTCTGGTGGAGAGCCATGTTGTTAGGGAGAGACCAATATTTTATCCATAGTTCTATTTGCAACAGGGCTGTCATCAGAAGGCTGATCTTTTTGCTTTTCATTTAACTTATAAGAAAAAAGATCCTCAAAACATCTTTGTTTTCAGAATTTTAAGATTAACTGTCAGGGTAAAGAAGAAGAACCTTTTTGAAAAACCTGAAGGAAATTAAACATACCTTTACAAAGGAAGAGATTTAAAGTGGATGTTCTGAAATTTTTAAGTATCTGATGCCCTTATATATTGTGGGTGGGGTGGGGGGAAGTCAAATTAAATTTGGGAATCACTTAATAGTTTCTATAATAATCCCATGAATAGGTCAGTTTTCAAGCAAAGAAAACAAATATACAGTATTTTATTAGGATTTTCAGAAAAATACATGAATCTTTGTTGTAGCTAGTGGAATGAAAAAAAAGATGATGTGAAATACTTTGTGTGAGCCCTTTGTGTTAGGAAGCCTTTGTATGTTAGTGGATTGAAGAAGTAGAGCATTTACTCCTGCAGACATTAGGCTTCAATACAAAACAATACATGCACTGAATGGTGGTCCTCATATTTCCCTACTTCTACACTCCCGTTCCTCTCCTCAGATGCAACTGAGCGTATGGTCTACATTTCCTTCCAGTTGATTTAATCCATGCAGTGCTTATCAGATCCCGAAGAAAAGTTATGGAATTGAGAAACATGGTGGGTTAAGGCAGGATATTCTAAGATCAGTGTCCCAAGCAGTGCTTGAAAGCTCAGTATGATTACATCAGCTGGGAGTGTGTGTGGATGTGGGATCTCACTCTTATTTGTGTAATAAGTATTCTTATCACAAAGAGGACATTAATTTTGTTTAAACACATTACTTTTCTTATGATGCCTGTCCAGTGAAATTAATAAATTAAGTTATAAGGAGAATATGTCACAGGGACTGTTATGATTTAGATCCATTATGCAGTAAAGAGATTATTTGGTAAAAGCTCTTGGTATAACTATACTCATATAAGGAATGGTTATTCCCCACTTAGTAGTTGCCAGTGACATGCTTGCTTGCCATTTACCAGATGTTCTAAAGTTAAGTTTAATAAGGTGCTTCAAATGAGAAATGTCACTGTGAAAAATGAATATGATTAAAAATATTTAAAATTTTTATTCTTAAATTAGGGTAAAGTTTCAGTTGAACTTCTTGCCCATTTACTGCCTCTTGTAATTTGAATTTTGATACAAAAGTTAAAAATATAAGGGTAAACTTAAGTAGGAGTATCAGTAATGTATTCAGATGAAATTCATCACGCTTCTCTTGCACACATGATTAATAACTGACAACAACTTGGGTATTTTTGTAAGGTTGTAATAAATAAGATGTAGAGCAGAGAATGCCAAACTTTCTATGTAAATCTGTTTTTGAAAGTGTACTTTAATTACTAAATAAAATGCCCATTATGTTTTTATAGCTCATCAGACACAGTAAAATAAATTTGGTAAATTATGAAGAGAGGAAGACTACTTTGGATTGGTATAGAAATATATTATGATTAGAAGGGGGCAGATTGCCTGTTACTTTGTCACATAGGTAAGGTTGTGGTGGAACAACTCCCATGGTACCTAGATGTCATTTATCTCTTTGACTCTTCTCAGTCTGATATAGTCCTGCCTGTTGCACAGACATTGCATTGGTCCATCTCCTGACAATAGATGAAAGACTATCAACTACCTTTGATATGTTAAGGTGATGCTGACTCACCTGTGAACCTGTATGGGGTGGATGGGACTGCTCTTCAGTGAGTTTGTTTTCTTTCCTCTTGGACAGATCTCAATGGGTAGTTGTGGGCAATTGCCCCTCTTCTTGAAGAGCTGTCATGTGTGGGGTGCTGCAAGGTACCATTTTTCACCCCTCTTGTTCAATGTGTGTATGGTGCCATTAGGAGGATTAAAATGAGATATGGGGTTAAGCTTTTTCAGTGTGTTGATGACACCTAACGGTAGGCTTCTCTCTCATCTGTCTGGGATGATGCAATTCAGCTCCTCAGTCAGTGTCTAATTGAGATTGGAGCATGGGTGAGAGTAAGCTGGCAGAGGCCCCACTCAGATAAGACTGAGATGGGGATGGGTTGGAGTAAGCAACTGGAAGAGATGCTGAAGGTATATTATCAGCCTCTGTGATAAGGAGCACATCTGCCATTAGTTAATAGTGTTTGCGACTGAGGGGTGATTTTTAGACCCCCAGTTGTCGTTGTTTGACAGTCATATTACAGCTGACCCAGTCAGCTTTTCACTGCATCTGGCCAGGAAGTTGTGATCTTTCCTTTGAGATGACAACAAAAAATGATTAGGGGACTGGAACACATGAGTTATGAGGAGAGGCTGAGGGAGCTGGGATTGTTTAGCCTGCAGAAGAGAAGAATGAGGGGGGATTTGATAGCTGCTTTCAACTACCTGAAAGGGGGTTCCAAAGAGGATGGCTCTAGACTGTTCTCAATGGTAGCAGATGACAGAACGAGGAGTAATGGTCTCAAGTTGCAGTGGGGGAGGTTTAGATTGGATATTAGGAAAAACTTTTTCACTAAGAGGGTGGTGAAACACTGGAATGCGTTACCTAGGGAGGTGGTAGAATCTCCTTCCTTAGAGGTTTTTAAGGTCAGGCTTGACAAAGCCCTGGCTGGGATGATTTAACTGGGAATTGGTCCTGCTTTGAGCAGGGGGTTGGACTAGATGACCTTCTGGGGTCCCTTCCAACCCTGATATTCTATGATTCTATGATTCTATGTGATGCTTCCTACTATTATCTATGCTTTTGTCACCTCTAATATTAGACTACTGCAATGCGGTCTGCATGGGGACTACATCTTAAAACCATTTGGAAACTGAAGTTTGTGTAGAACACAATGGCTCACTTATTGAGTGGGTCATTTCACTGGGAGCACATGACACCAGTGCTCTGGGATCTGCACTGGTTGCCCATTTAGCTCCAGATGGAGTTTAATGTGTTGTCATCTGAGACTGCCTGGCTCCCTATGCCGTATTGCTACAGCTTTGGTTAGCATGGGTTCTCAAATTGGATCCTCCTTCTTATGAGAGAAAGGGGCTGGCTGTTAGAGCATTCTCCTATGAGGGCTCTGTCTCTGAAACTTGCTCCCCCTTCTTGGCCTGAATTTGGGGACTTTCTGGGCTTGCTACTAAAGATGCTTGTTTGATAGGGTCTTTGGAAAAGGCTGAGGGTATGCTTCCTAGATGATGACTGGCTGGCCAGCTGAGTTCCTGGAGAATTGATTTCAGTGATGATGATATTTAATTTAAATGCATTTATTTTATAATTAAGGCTCCTAGAGCCAGGGGTAGATGTCTTTAGTATTTTAAATCTAAATAAATAAAATGTATACCAGAATAGTTAAAGCAACATAATGCTCTTGTGAATGCAGTTATACCAATATAAAGGTGATTTATATTCGTATAGATATTCCCATGTGGGAAGGGGAATAAGCTGTAAGGCATCTTTATTCAGCTACAGTAACTCCCCACTTAAAGTCGTCCCAGTTAACGTTGTTTCATTGTTACGTTGCTGATCAGTTAGAGAACATGCTTGTTTAAAGTTGCACAGCGCTCCCTTACAACGTTGTTTGGCAGCTGCCTGCTTTGTCCACTGCTTGCAGAAAGAGCAGCCCGTTGGAGCTAGCTGGTGGGGGCTTGGAATCAGGGTGGACCAGCAGCCCCCCTATCAGCTCCCCGCTCCTCTAAGTTCCCTGTGCCGCAGCTGCCCAGCAAGCTATCAATTGCTGGGCAGTTCAGCTGTCTTTCCCCCCACTTCCATGTGCTGCTCCTGCCCTCTGCCTTGGAGCTGCTCCCGGGAGCCTTATGCTTGCTATGCGGGGGTGAGAAGAGGGGGGCTAAATGTCCCCTCCTCCCTGCTCCTGCCCCTACTTACCCCATTTCCATAGAGCAGGGCTGGGGGTGGGGGACACAGGGGAGACACAGGATAGGGCTCAGGACAGTGGGAGTGTGCTGGCAGCAGGGGCTGTCTGAACTTGCTGATCTACTTAAAAAGGCAGTGTACTTAAAGGGGCCATGCGCATCTTTTTCACACATAGGGTGTGTGTGTGTCTGTCTCTCTGCCATGCTCCCTTCCCTCCCTCCATTTATGGTGCCTTGTAGAGTGTGAGGCTACGTTAACAACTGTGTGTTAACCCTTGAGGGCTCAGCTGTTCTAGTTCATCATTTTAGCATAAGGCATTCCCTGGGAAATATCCCACCATCTGACTTCACCACTTCAACCAAGCTTCGCAATCATCATTGCTGTGTACAGTGTTAAATTATTTGTTTAAAACTTATACTCTGTGTGTATACGCGCGCACACACACACACACACACACACACACAAAGAGACAGTATAAGTTTTAAACAGTTTAATACTGTACACAGCAATGATGATTGTGAAGCTTGGTTGAGGTGGTGAAGTCAGACGGTGGGATATATATAAAATCTTTTTTGTCTGGTGAAAAAAATTTCCCTGGAACCTAACCCCTCCCTCTCCTTTACATTAATTCTTATGGGGAAATTGGATTCGCTTAACATTGTTTTGCTTAAAGTAGCATTTTTCAGGAACATAACTACAACGTTAAGTGAGGAGTTACTGTACATTCACACTAAGGAATATATGTGAAATGGATGAATTTTATTGTAATTGTCAGCACTTCGGACAAAGTCAAAAGCGGGTTTCGGCTATATGTGTAGTAGGTCTTTTAGCTGGTGTAATAATATTGGTTAGGAGTGTTTTATACCAGCATAAACTCATAGAAAAAAAAATCTGTTTGCCAGTATAATTTATTTCATTTGAGGAACTGGTGTAAGCTATACTGGGAAAAGAGTTGGTATGAGCCGTCTTCCCCCCACCCCCATGCCGGAGATGGGGGTGTGGTTTGCTGGTATAAGTAACAAACTGTTTCTAATGTAGATAAGGCCTTGGTTGTCCCCATGAATCTCAGTCAGTCACTTTTGTCCACATAGTTTTTACAAATACAAAAGGAAAAAGAAATGCTCACCTTCTAAGGGCTTGTCTCCACTTACCAGGGGATTAACACATGGTAAATTAGCTAAATTGACCGCCGATCGCTCTCCCGTTGACTCCGGTACTCCACTGGAACGAGAACCATAAGGTAAGTTGATGGGAAAGTTTCTCTTGTTGACCCAGCACGATGTAAACACCACAATAAGTCAACCTAAGGTACGTCAACTCTAGCTACATTTTTCACATAGCTGGAGTTGCGTAACTTAGGTTGACTTAGTCCTGTAGTGTAGACCTGCCTGAAATAAGAGCAACCTGTGCAGTATTCCTGTTTGGGATTTTCTTATGCCCTTGAATTGCTCTTCTTGTGCCTAGATACTACCCTGGTTGGCATTTTACAATGTGAGGGAGCTCGTGAAGGAGAGCAAAACTAATCTAAAACAAATCTAAATGGCAAGTCGGTACTCTCCTTGTTTCTGCTCAGTCTTCTGACTATAATTGTGAAGTGAATATCAGATATGAAATGGATGTAAGTTCAGTTGTAAAGAGAAGGTATATTCTGTCAGGGTTATTAAAAGGCTGGATAATTAAGCATTTTAGACGTATAAAGCAAGAGTACAATCTTATGCCTTTGAGGAAAGTCTGTGCTGTTACCAAAGTTACCAATCTTCTTTAGAAAGTGTGCTTGCAGATTGTTCTCTCTTGAATGTCTAATTGCTTGTAGTTTCTTCTGCTTGTTTTTTAAAACAAAATGCCAACGGTGCATTTATGAAACTTGACTCTGTGTGAATAACTTATGCATGCAGCTCAAATTGCATTATATGTTACAACTTGTGTTTTACTCGTATTTTATTAATGTTTTTGAGAGTCAAATTTGCCTTTTTCTTGGAGCTGTCATGATATTTGAAGTTTTCTTTGAGGAACCTAATTAATATTTCAAAATAAAAACTAATTTGCAAGTACTCTTTCCACGGGAAACTGCAATTGTATGTAGTAATTAATGCATATGAGACTTCAGTTTGTAGAAATAGGATGTGTATAACTGATTTTTTCACTTATATTTATGGTACAATCACAAGTACAACAGAACTTATCTTGTGCGTTATCAAAAAGGTGAATCGAGTGATCTGGAGAGGGAAAGGAAGAAACCCAAATAATTCACAATTGCTATTCTACATTTCTGTGGTGGTATTTAAATATGAATTGAAAAAATATGATGATGCATCTCAGGTAAACGCAACAAAAAATGCTCCTATGTGTCGAATGAAACACAGTGTGGCTAACTTATGTAACTTTGAAATCCAGAGTAGACAAGACTCTAGGGAGAAAATTTTGGAAATAGCCATGGATGTGTGGAGCAAAATATATATTGAGGTTACATCTTCTGTTTAGGATTTAAGACTCAAATTAATTCAACAAAAGTGTCCCAGATTGCATTAGAGTCTGAATATAAAATATCAAGAGTAACAACATATGGTGTGTTGAGTGGCCCATTGTTTAACCTGTTTTGGTAATGTTGAAGTATTAGTCAATCCTAAACATTCTTCTTCTTCGAGTGCTTGCTCGTGTTCATTCCATGTTAGGTGTGCACAAGCCTCATGCACTGTTTCCAGAGATTTTTTTTCCCCCCAGTGGTATCCACAGGGCTGGCTCTAGTGATCCCTGGAGTCCCACCCCCATGCACCGGTGTAAGGGATGCTGCTGGCCCAATGCCTTTCCAGTTCTTTCTTACTGCCTGTGACGGTTGCTGGAACGACTTTCTCTCCCGTGTGTTTGCAAGCCTTCTCTAGTCGTTGAATTTGACTGTTTTTTGTACATAGTTAGTGTTAGTCATGTATAGTTAGCAGAGTTAGATAACAGTCCCCTCAGAGGACTCCATCGCAGGGACAGGGCATGCTCTGGTTCCTGGGATTCGAATTGTGATCTGCCTGTGATAAGCCCATGCCAGTGAGCGACCCTCATTCGAGCTGCCTAAAGTGCCTTGGGGAAGGTCATATCAAGGACAGGTGTAAAATCTGCTGGGGCTTCAGGCCTCACACCCAAAAAGACAGGGATATTCGTTTGAAGGCCCTGTTAATGGAACTGCACTTAAACCAGCCTTGGAGCCAAGCTGCTCTTTCTGCCTGTCTTCCTGAAGCTTCACAGCATGAATGAGGAAAGGCATTTGCATTCTTCAGATGTTAGAAGGGCCCTGGCCTTCTATATTGACAGGACTAAACCCATCTGAAAGTTGAAACAGCTTTTTGTCACTGCAGCGGATAGAATGAAAGGGCTTTCGGTGTTGTCCCAGAGGATCTTGTCCTGGATCACATCTAGGCTTGCTATGGACAGGCAAAGGTCCTGCCTCCGGTCATCGTGAAAACCCATTCTGCAAGAGTGCAAGCATCCTCAGCAGCGTTCTTTGTAGTTACTGATCCAGGATATCTGCAAGGAAGCAACATGGTCGTCGATCCACACCTTTGTGTTCCACTATGCTATCACCAAACACGCTCAAGACAATGTTCAGGAGAGCTGTGTTGCAATCTGCATGCCTGTGATCTCCTAGCCCACCTCCAAGGGCACTGCTTGTGAGTTACCTAACATAGAATGGACATGAGCAAGTGCTTGAAGAAAAATGGTTACTAACCTTCTATAACTGTTGCTCTTTGAGATTTGGTGCTTATGTCAATTCCATGGCCTGTCCTCCTACCACGCTGTCAGAGTTGATGGCAAAAAGAAACTGGAATGGTGCGGGGCTGGCAATGCCTCTTCTACCAGCATGAGGGCACTAGAGCTGGCCCCTACAGATACCACTGGGTGGGAATCTCTCTGGCAACAGCACACATGGTGGGTACACACCTAACACGGAATGGAGATGAGCAACACATCTTGAAGAACAACAGTTACAGAAAGTTAGTAACCGTTTTTTATACCTCAGTTTTGAGATTTTTATTCTAGGTATGAAAATTATTAAATCATGCTATTTATGCTAAAAACTTTCCACCAAGTGCAATTGTAAGGAAATGTGACACTGCTTATAGAATGAGAAATCCACCATGGGATGGAATCCGTGAATTGGCCAACCTTGAATAGGTATCACTGCCATGTAACAATTGTTTGGATGTGTGATACTAGGAGATATATTTGGCCGCCTTGGAATTGTATAACTAATCAGGGTAAGACTGAAAGTGAACAGAGTTTGGGATGATTCATATTTTTGATGCAACTGATTTGTCTCTCTCTAACCTATTGTATACAATCATAAAATTACAAATATGTCTCAGGGAAGTCGTAAAAAAATTGCTGAGTATGTTCGAAGGCTGAGGGTTGTATATACAACTAAAATGACTTCTTATTTAAGAGTTTTATATATTGCATTTGCTCTCTGAGCCAGCTGGTATTTTATTTTTCATTTTTTTTTTCTCCTGTCCGATTTCTACAGTTTTACAGACTCTGGCTTTCCCAGTCTCTCCCTAAAGCTATAGTCTTTAGTCAAAAAGGAAATGGACAGGAATGGAATTAGAAGGCATGTAAGATTACTGGTCTCTTTCCCTTTCCCTTTTTGCGGGAATGAAAGAAGAGGGCGGACTTGCCTTACTCCCCGGAGATGCTGTAGATATCTCTACTTGTAGCCAATAGGAGATGGGTTTCATCCCCACTGCCTACACATCAATTTTCCCTTGGAGGATATAGTGGAGTAGTCATGCAGTCTATTTTATCTTTTTACAGTAGTGACAATTTCAGAGATTGACATAGCACAGTACAGTGGAGTTCTAGACCAGTGGTTCTCAACAGGGGTACATGTACCCCTGCGGATACGCAGAGGTCTTCCAGGGAGTACATCAACTCGTCTAGATATTTGCCTAGTTTTACAACAAGCTACACAAAAAGCATTAGCGAAGTCAGTACTAAATTTCATACAGACTAAGTGTTTATACTGCTCTATATACTGAAATGTAAGTAAAATAGTTGTATTCCAATTAGGGCTGTCGATTAATCGCCGTTAAGTCATGCGATTAACTTCAAAAAAACATGATTAAAAAAATTAATCATGATTAATCGCAGTTTTAATCACACTGAACAATAGAATCCCAGTTGCAATGTACTAAATATTTTTGGATGTTTTTCTGTATTTTCAAATATATTGGCTTCAGTTACAACACAGAATACAAAGTATACAGTGCTGACTTTGTTATTGTTTTTGATTACAAATATTTGCACTGTAAAAATGATAAAAGAAATAGTATTTTTCAGTTCACCTCATATAAGTACTGTAATGCAATCTCTTTATCCTGAAAGTGCAACAGGAACAAAGTCAGGAACAGTTGATAGCTACTGTCCATCACCTAATAAAAACATCTATTTGTGGAAAATAACCCATTTTTTGAGAGCCACGCTTCGTAGAGATAGTAATAATCTTTTACTGTCTAAAGATGGCCAAACATGGCCAAATCAACCCTCTTTAAAAAACAAAACAAAATAAAAAAACACAACCAAAAACAGCCCCCCATTTTGCCAGCCCATCTGTTTGAACATGAAGCTGTTTACTATAACCCTTAGGAAACTGGCTAATCCTGAGCGATATTGTGCTTTGTTGAGTGGCCAGTTTACAAGGGATTGTGTAAGATGGAGACAGGAATTGTGCTGGGAGGGGGAGGAAGATGGGAGTATAGTCACTAGGTCAGGGCTCCTGAGAAGAGCCAAAACTTTTATTCCCATGACTCCCACTGCAAGGAACTTCTGCATTTGGTGCGTGGCTTGGGATCTCTTTTAGGTCATCTAAGGGCTGAAGACCTGTAGAAGCCCATGTATTCATACTCCACACCAATATTCAGACAATTTGACTAACACTTGAGGTATTTCTCCTGGTGGTAAAAAGAAAGGTTGTGCAGATCCTTAGAGATAAAGCAGCCGCCTGCTGCTGCTGTCTGTAGAGAGTGAAGTATATTAGACCAGGTCTTTCCCTCAGCTGTACATCTAGCAGATAAGAGTTGACTCATTTGTGGATAATATAAGATGAAGAAAAAAGAATGGTTTTTAAACATGTATATGACTTGTTCACCATTCTTATGATGCGGGTTTCCCCAAGTGGCTCTGCTTGTTTGAGACAACGCCAAATGTTCCAAAGAGATCTGTTTTTATCCTTTGTAGTTTCAGGAGCTATGAAGATGTAAAATTTGCCTCTTATTTCTGTTTATAGATTACCTAATGGATCACAGTTTTTTCTTGAATATGTTCGAAATTACTTGTCAAACGATTTCTGCAAATTTCTGGTCTGCAGCTTGTTGGTGAGCAGTTTGAGTATATGACATTCAGAATTTGGGCTGCTTTGATTGGCAGTATTGCCAAATCCACACAGTCAAAAATCATGACTCCCCAAAACTGTTAGGTTAGCTTAAAAGTTATATAATTTTGGGTTCTTTTTATTTGCTCTCTGGCTTTTGATCCTTTCGGGTTTGTGTTTTCAAGACTTTCTCCACAACTGAGAGGACTAAAAAGTTATTTTTAATGAAAACTGAGAATCTCAAGTAGCTAGGAGCTGAAGCTTTAAGAAAAAAATTCTGAAATACTTGATAAAATTGTGAGTTGGCAACATAGGCATGAATATTGTATGTATGTGTATTTTTTTCTGTTCCTAGAGAAAATAAACATAACTCTTAAAATTAACTTTCTGATGTGGATACTTGCAATTTTCAACTTGCTTTCTGTGGATGCTATACAATATCTTCTTGAAATCTGCTGTTAGGGCAAACTTTTCTGTGAGTGAATTAGTCACTTACTAAAATATTTCTGGCAACAATAGATAACTTACTTTCAAGGGAATGGAGCTCGTATCTGAATGGAGGAAGTGCTCTGTTCTCTCAAGGATTCCAGGGAGATGCTGAGGTAATCAAGAATACCAGCACCATACCTGAAGCTAGTACCTGAATGGCTTCAACAAAGGCAGAGGATATCATCCTTCACCAGAATACTCCTCCGGAAAGCAGTCCCGTTTGCCAGGAGGCAGGTAGCCTTAATTTTCCTTGTGAATACTTTAAGGCACAAGTAACTTGGATTAATATTTTTGGGGTATATAAAGTTTCTACTAAACTAAACCAGTAGACTCTGGATACTAAATATTGAGGTCAAATTTGAGGTAGTGTAATAGGAATCTTAATTGTTCCCACATGCCCTTTTGTGGTATTTAAATCACTGAGAGCTCCTTCACAGCAGAGGATTGTAACTGTGCTGTTCCCGCACACACTGTTTTTTCCCCCTATATGGAAGCACTATGTTTATCAGCCGCAGAATGATTGAGGTGCTCAGAAGGAAAAAAGGGGCAGGAAGCAGAAGAGACCAATTGCAGGAGAAGAGGTTGCTGAGGGAAAAGATGAGTAGAAAGGAATGAGGCAAACTAATCAGTGGTGATGTGTTGATCTGGTGGTCTGGTGCCAGTATGCTTGAGTTCATTTTCTAGGCCAAAATGAACACAACCAGTTGATGCGGTGAAGGGCTACGCTTCTTGTGTGTAGAGATTTTCTGTGGCAGACTGAAATAGCAATCTTGGGGTATGTCTACACTACGAAATTAGGTCGAATTTATAGAAGTCGGTTTTTTTGAAATTGGTTTTATATATTTGAGTGTGTGTGTCCCCACAGAAAATGCTCTAAGTGCATTAAGTGCATTAACTCGGCGGAGCGCTTCCACAGTACCGAGGCAAGCGTCGACTTCCGGAGTGTTGCACTGTGGGTAGCTATCCCACAGTTCCCGCAGTCTCCGCTGCCCATTGGAATTCTGGGTTGATATCCCAATGCCTGATGGGGCTAAAACATTGTCGCGGGTGGTTCTGGGTACATATCGTCAGGAACCCGTTCCCACCCTCCTTCCCCCCATGAAAGCAAGGGCAGACAATCATTTCGCGCCTTTTTTGTCTGCTGCCAGCCAAAGATGTAAAGGATAGATGGAGTGGGTCAGAACAAGAAATAGACCAGATTTGTTTTGTACTCATTTTCCTCCTCCCCTGTCTAGATCACACTGCAGTCAGTCACAGAGAAGGCGCAGCGAGGTTAATCTAGCCATGTATCAATCAGAGGCCAGGCTAACCTCCTTGTTCCAATAACAACGATAACTTTGGTGCACCATTTCTTATTGGAACCCTCCGTGCAGTCCTGCCTGAAATACTCCTTGATGTACAGGCACACCCTTCGTTGATTTTAGCTCCCTGAAGCCAACCCTGTAAGCTGTGTCGTCAGTCGCCCCTCCCTCCGTCAGAGCAACGGCAGACAATCGTTCCGCGCCTTTTTTCTGTGCGGACGCCATACCAAGGCAAGCATGGAGGCCGCTGAGCTCATTTTGGCAATTAGAAGCACATCAAGCACCACACGCATTATCCAGCAGTATATGCAGCACCAGAACATGGCAACGCGATACCGGGCGAGGAGGCGACGTCAGCGCGGTCCCGTGAGTGATCAGGACATGGACACAGATTTCTCTGAAATCATGGGCCCTGCCAATGCATGCATCATGGTGCTAATGGGGCAGGTTCATGCTGTGGAACGCCGATTCTGGGCTCGGGAAACAAGCACAGACTGGTGGGACCGCATAGTGTTGCAGGTCTGGGACGATTCCCAGTGGCTGCGAAACTTTCGCATGCGTAAGGGCACTTTCATGGAACTTTGTGACTTGCTTTCCCCTGCCCTGAAGTGCATGAATACCAGGATGAGAGCAGCCCTCACAGTTGAGAAGCGAGTGGCGATAGCCCTGTGGAAGCTTGCAACGCCAGACAGCTACCGGTCAGTTGGGAATCAATTTGGAGTGGGCAAATCTACTGTGGGGGCTGCTGCGATGCAAGTAGCTCATGCAATCAAAGATCTGCTGATATCAAGGGTAGTGACCCTGGGAAATGTGCAGGTCATAGTGGATGGCTTTGCTGCAATGGGATTCCCTAACTGTGGTGGGGCTATAGACGGAACCCATATCCCTATCTTGGCACCAGAGCACCAAGCCGGCGAGTACATAAACCGCAAGGGGTACTTTTCGATAGTGCTGCAAGCTCTGGTGGATCACAAGGGACGTTTCACCAACATCAACGTGGGATGGCCGGGAAAGGTGCATGACGCTCGCATCTTCAGGAACTCTGGTCTGTTTCAAAAGCTGCAGGAAGGGACTTTCTTCCCAGACCAGAAAATAACTGTTGGGGATGTTGAAATGCCTATATGTATCCTTGGGGACCCAGCCTACCCCTTAATGCCATGGCTCATGAAGCCGTACACAGGCAGCTTGGACAGTGGTCAGGAGCTGTTCAACTACAGGCTGAGCAAGTGCAGAATGGTGGTAGAATGTGCATTTGGACGTTTAAAGGCGCGCTGGCGCAGTTTACTGACTCGCTTAGACCTCAGCGAAACCAATATTCCCACTGTTATTACTGCTTGCTGTGTGCTCCACAATATCTGTGAGAGTAAGGGGGAGATGTTTATGGCGGGGTGGGAGGTTGAGGCAAATCGCCTAGCTGCTGGTTACGTGCAGCCAGACACCAGGGCGGTTAGAAGAGCTCAGGAGGGCGCGGTACGCATCAGAGAAGCTTTGAAAACCAGTTTCATGACTGGCCAGGCTACAGTGTGAAAGTTCTGTTTGTTTCTCCTTGATGAAACCCCCCGCCCCTTGGTTCACTCTACTTCCCTGTAAGCTAACCACCCTCCCCTCCTCCCTTTAATCACCGCTCGCAGAGGCAATAAAGTCATTGCTGCTTCACAGTCATGCATTCGTTATTCATTCATCACACAAATAGGGAGATGACTACCAAGGTATCCCAGGAGGGGTGGTGGAGGAGGGAAGGAAAATGCCACACAGCACTTTAAGCACAGCACTTTAAAAGTTTACAACTTTAAAATTTATTGAATGACAGCCTTCTTTTTTTTGGGCAATCCTCTGTTGTGGAGTGGCTGGTTGGCCGGAGGCCCCCCCACCGTGTTCTTGGGCGTCTGGGTGTGGAGGCTATGGAACTTGGGGAGGAGGGCGGTTGGTTACAGAGGGGCAGCAGTGGCAGTCTGTGCTCCAGCTGCCTTTGCTGCAGCTCAACCATACACTGGAGCATTCTGGTTTGGTCCTGCAGCAGCCTCAGCATTGAATCCTGCCTCCTCTCATCACGCTGCCGCCACATTTGAGCTTCAGCCCTGTCTTCAGCCCGCCACTTACTCTCTTCAGCCCGCCACTTACTCTCTTCAGCCCGCCACTTACTCTCTTCAGCCCTCCACCTCTCCTCCCGGTCATTTTGTGCTTTCCTGCACTCTGACATTATTTGCCTCCACGCATTCGTCTGTGCTCTGTCAGTGTGGGAGGACAGCATGAGCTCGGAGAACATTTCATCGCGAGTGCGTTTTTTTTTTCTTTCTAAGCTTCACTAGCCTCTGGGAAGGAGAAGATCCTGTGATCATTGAAACACATGCAGCTGGTGGAGAAAAAAAAAAGGGACAGCGGTATTTAAAAAGACACATTTTATAAAACAGTCGCTACAGTCTTTCAGGGTAAACCTTGCTGTTAACATTACATACATAGCACATGTGCTTTCGTTACAAGGTCGCATTTTGCCTCCTCCCACCGCGTGACTACCCCCTCAACCTTCCCCCCTCCCTGTGGCTAACAGCGGGGAACATTTCTGTTCAGCCACAGGCAAACAGCCCAGCAGGAATGGGCTATACTGAGTGTCCCTGAAGAAAAGCACCCTATTTCAACCAGGTGACCATGAATTATATCTCACTCTCCTGAGGATAACACAGAGAAAGAACGGATTTTGGTTGAATGCCAGCAAACATACACTGCAATGCTTTGTTCTACAGTGATTCCCGAGTATGTGTTACTGGCCTGGAGTGGTAAAGTGTCCTACCATGAAGGACGCAATAAGGCTGCCCTCCCCAGAAACCTTTTGCAAAGGCTTTAGGACTACATCTAGGAGAACCGCAAATGCCAGGGCAAAGTAATCCTTTCACATGCTTGCTTTTAAACCATGTATAGCATTTTAAAAGGTACACTCACCAGAGGTCCCTTCTCCGCCTGCTGGGTCCAGGAGGCAGCCTTGGGTGGGTTCGGGGGGTACTGGCTCCAGGTCTAGGGTGAGAAACAGTTCCTGGCTGTCGGGAAAACCGGTTTCTCCGCTTGCTTGCTGTGAGCTATCTACAACCTCCTCCTCCTCCTCATCTTCTTCGTCCCCAAAACCTGCTTCCGTATTGCCTCCATCTCCATTGAAGGAGTCAAACAACACGGCTGGGGTAGTGGTGGCTGAACCCCCTAAAATGGCATGCAGCTCATCATAGAAGCGGCATGTTTGGGGCTCTGACCCGGAGCGGCCGTTCGCCTCTCTGGTTTTCTGGTAGGCTTGCCTCAGCTCCTTCAGTTTCACGCGGCACTGCTTCGGGTCCCTGTTATGGCCTCTGTCCTTCATGCCCTGGGAGATTTTGACAAAGGTTTTGGCATTTCGAAAACTGGAACGGAGTTCTGATAGCACGGATTCCTCTCCCCAAACAGCGATCAGATCCCGTACCTCCCGTTCGGTCCATGCTGGAGCTCTTTTGCGATTCTGGGACTCCATCATGGTCACCTGTGCTGATGAGCTCTGCATGGTCACCTGCAGCTTGCCACGCTGGCCAAACAGGAAATGAGATTCAAAAGTTCGCGGTTCTTTTCCTGTCTACCTGGCCAGTGCATCTGAGTTGAGAGTGCTGTCCAGAGCGGTCAGAATGGAGCACTCTGGGATAGCTCCCGGAGGCCAATACCATCGAATTGTGTCCACAGTACCCCAAATTCGAGCTGGGAACGTCGATTTAAGCGCTAATCCACTTGTCAGGGGTGGAGTAAGGAAATCGATTTTAAGAGCCCTTAAGTCGAAATAAATCGACTGTGTGGACGGGTGCAGGTTTAAATCGATTTAACGTTGCTAAATTTGACCTAAAGTCCTAGTGTAGACCAGGGCTTGGTAAGCTCTGGAAACAGTCTTAACACTGTGGTAAGAGCCTTTGATAGGAGGAGAAAGTTAAATAGGTAGGAAAAATGGGGTGGGGTTTTGTTTTGTTTTTGGAGGACCCTTGATGAGCAAAGGGGCAGAAATTCAGGATGGGGTGAGATTGACAGAAATGAAAAAAGAATACACAGACAAAAAGAGGAAACTGGAGGCCGTTGTAGTTGAATACTTAGATTGGTGGCAGAAAAAGAATAAAACTTCACGCTTCACCTCCAGTCTCTTGTCTTTATCACTTTTGCACACTGCCCATTTAAGAGTGATGTGTTTGGGGAAAGAATTCCCTTAAATATCTATCTCCAACATTCTTTCACCATTAAATAATAAAACACCAATAGCTATTTTCATTATATGACTAAGGCAAAGCTGTGTTTAGAGTCCGCTGAAGGAACACAAACTAACACATCTTATATTATTACCACAGATGTGTTGTCATGAATGATTGTGATGCAAATATAAGGAAATAAACAAAATTGCCAACTCTGTTGGAAACATGGCAATAAACTCTTTTGCCAAATGGAAAAGAACATTGCCATCTCTTAGAAGAATTGTTTACCACCAGCTACTTGGAAAATCCCTCCTGTTTTTTGTTATTTCTCTTGTGCTTTTTGTCCTTTTTCATTTTCAGTTCTGTTCTAGTCCTTCATTTTTCACTGTGTGATGTCAGAGTTCAGTGTAATGATTGAAATTACACATTGAAATAAGTACCTCTTTAAAAATTAGAGAACTTGGACTAAATCTGGTAGATTAATGGCTCACTCTAATCCAATGCCCTGATAAATAATCTTGTGTTGGTTTGCAGTGTTTTTCTTTTCCCTTGGTTCATCGTGTGACTTGTTGTGGATGCAGAATTCTTCAGTGGTGAAAATAGGGTGGATCTCTGGTCATGTGTTTATGCCCTGTATGGAAGCGAAGGAAAGACCTTGCATGTGAGCTACTAGCTACTATACAAGGCATAAACACATGACAAAGAAACATTGCAAAGCCTGCACCCACTTCAAGGGATTCCATTTGGAAGTTTTTGGCACAAAAATCTCTTCCTTCTCCCTTCCTCCCTCCAAACATTAGAGGGAATAATCTGGCACAGGATGATTGATTCTGTTAGATTACTCCCAATTTAGAGAGAAATCTCTATTTACAAACTGATGAAAAGTAATTGTTGACTTTCCTATCTAAATATAAATATGCCACTCCTCTTCAAGGATCCATTCATAGCCTCTGCCATATGCATTAAAGACTAGGGTATGGGTTATTCATAGTTTGCACATCCTTTGTCAACTGTGCCTCACCTGACACACATGCCACATTCCCCACCACAAGTTTAAATGCCTAAAGATGCACTAACTTCTTGTCTCTAGAGAGACTCATCACAACCCATCCAGAGGACAGATGGTGGTTGTGCAGAATTTTATATATAATATAAACATTGTTCTTTACCTCATCTCTTGTTCTGGTTTGTGAGTGTTAAATTTGTGGTTTGTCTGTTTTATAATCGATTGCATTTAAGACACATAGGGAAGGACCACTAATGGTGGGGAAGTTCTGAAGTGGAGCTGTAGCATGTCCCAGTCCAGTTTATAAACATACCCTATTTGTTGTCCTCCCCTTCTTTTCATCATCTTGCCTATGCAAACAAATATGCCCATTGCCTCCTATCTTTGTCAGTCTCTCCAGGGACTGGTTTCCCTTCCTGAAGGAGTGGCAGCACAGGGTGAATTGATTTAAATCATGAATTTAAATCAGAGAGCAGAAAACTTTGATTTAAATCACTGACTTTTTTTTTAATATCTTGTTTTGCATTTGTACTTTTTAACTGTTTTCCTAATGAAAGATTTGTTTGTTGACTGGTACCATTTTGGTTTGCAACTGAATATCCCTTTACAATAAATTTGCTTCTTTTTGCAAACAAGGAGGATATACTGTATCTATACACATTTGTTTAGGCAGTTATGTAACTTAACTCACATTTATTCAGCTTCTTAATTTTTACATGTTTATTAGGAAATTGTGAATGATGCATTTATTTACTAGATTAATTTTTTACTTGCGATTTGTGTAAAGCTCTATTTGGATAGAAGTTAAAAAATGCAATTAAAAGTGCACAAAAACAGCATTTTTTTTTATTAGTTAAATAAAACTACCTAATGCTGGATACATAAAGTTTAACAAAACATGTTTTGCATTTAAAACTAACTCAATTATTAAACAAACGAAGTATTATCTGTGGTTAGTGAATTGAACTGATTGTTTCTGGGCACCATGCATATCAGGATTTTAGAACTAGTAAACCTCTGTCAGGGTGGCCTTGAGACCTCTGTCAGAGCCTAGCTATCCTGACTTGGCACTTTGGCTGAGTGCTTTGACATTGGTTAGGCGTATGCCTCCTATGCTGCCTGAGACCCGACACTGCTCGCCTTCCCCGGTGCCTAAGAAGAGGCATAAGACCTCTAGACAGGTTGGTTGCTGCCACTGATCCTCCATAAGCTTGGGATTAAAAGTAGAGTGCAGCAAAAATTCAAGTATTCCTTTTCTCTGGTAGCGCTGAAACTGGCACTGTTGAGTCTGGGCCCTGAAGGGGTGAGTGATAGGGTGTTTCAAGGGCTGGGTGGCCTAGCGGTTAGCACACCTGACTTCTGGTCCCTTACTTCCCTGGCTGTCCGGCTTGTAGTGATGCTCCCCTCATGTAGAAAGACAGAGCTATCTCCTGCCTCTTTGCTAGTCAGCCCTAAACGGAGCCAGATTCTCTCCTTTTCTTCCTCCTTCAGGCCAGGCACTGGCTGCAGATGCGGTGTGGAGCTAGCTGGGCCTATAGATGAAGATGCGGTATGGAGCTAGCTGGGCCCATAGGCTCTCTTTTTAACCCTTTTCATGCTGGTGTGAGATTTCTCAGCTTCATCACAGGGTGTCTTCTACATTTGTGGTACCACATGACCTGAGACCATCTTGGTACTGACCATGCTGGAGTCATTGGCAGCAGCAAGAGAGCTGCTGAGCCTATCAGTAATGTTATCCCTGGCGGTGCAGCAGACCATGCTTCTGATACCGGCAGTAAGAGGAGCTCTGACATACCAGGGTGCAATCCAGACTAATGGGGGCGGTGTCACCCTTGCCTTGCAACCTAGGGTGCCTTGTAGTGCCTTACTATTGTGTCTCTGAACCTGGACCTCTCACAAACAACCTTCATCATGCAGGTCACTCCTAGATGTGTAATGGCAGCTGCCCATCACATTATGGCTCTCACCAGTCTGGGTTATACTTCAGGATGACACTTTCCCAGTCCCAGATTTCCTCCCAGAAATGTATGTTTTGTATTGCCCCAGCCCTCTCTTGGACAGTGCAAATATGTTAACTCCATTATTCCTATAAGGGAATAATATACAACAGCTTGCCACCTTAAATGGAGTTACCCAGACACTTCAATTTAAACGCACTGGATTAGATAAAACAATAAAGCAAGTTTAATAATGACAAAGAGAGATTTTGAGCACAAGTAATAAGGCATAAAGATATGGTTACAAGAAAAATAAAGATAAAACTCTTTCTAGTGCCCAATTAAAAACTACATTAGAGTCAAAGTGAAGTTTCTCACCACATACTTCTAGCAATATTACTGACCCACTTTCAGGTCAGTGCCCCTCCCTCAGAGTCTAATGGCTACTTCTTTTGTCTTCTTAAGTGCAAAGCATGAGAGAGACAGGGAGAAAGATGAGGTCTCTGAGGTGCTTGTTCCTCCTTTTTATAGTTTTAGTCCCCCTCTTGAAAAGCATTTCCAGCTGAGAACCAGAAGACAAAAAGTCTGTGTGAAAGGATGTTTCCTGCAGGGTTTTTTCACCTGAGTGAGCTTCCTTTGTTTTCTCCTTTCTCCTTAATGACTTTGTTCACTGCTTAAATGCAAATTAAGACAAGCATACATTCCTTTGTTGAAGACAGGTGTGTTTGAATAGTTTGGTGCTATGTGAGTCTGAACATATATTTTTAACATCCTATGCGGGGAAACTTTTAACTTTACGCATAATGCATCTACACACATTATACTGTGATATTACTGATCAGCAAGTTGAGTTTTCACATACCTCACAAGGCATACCTTGTACAAGAATTATTACAACAGTGTGTGAATATAGGAGTGCATTCCATCACAGGGTCCAGTGTTGGTGCAGTACTCGGTACCGCGACAACCTCCTGTACTTCAGACTTCACACCCATCTGCACTGTCAAAGGGGAAGCCTGCAATTTTGGCTGCACTATACTCTTTCCCAGGTTGGCACTGATCTCAGGTACCGTCGGCAGCAGCCTTCACTCTGACTGGGTGCAACCTGGAAATGGGGTACCGGTAGCTCTCTCATTGAGATGCTGTTACAAGCTGCAAACCTCTACAGGTACTGCACTTACACAGCCATCCACAGGCACGGACACACCCAGCCAAGTTACATGAATGCTTCCCCTAGCCGCTCATGAACTAACAATAGAGAGGCTCCAGCCAATTTCCCCAGCATAGGACCACAGAGCTGTATTGTCCTGCCTTGGTCAGAATCCTGACCAGTGTAAGTTTATTACCCAGTCCACCCTCAATGTGGAGAGCACATGCGTGAGCTTTTTTACACTGAGCAGATTCCCCAAGCACTTCAACCAAAACACTGTTTAAGGTAAAATATAAAACAGATTTATTAACTACAGAAAGATTTTAAATAATTATAAGTAATAAGTGTACAGATCAAAGTTGGTTACCGAAGAAATAAAAGAAAAATCGCAATCTGAGTTCTATAAACTAGACAAGATTTGAATCAAGCAGTGTCTTGCCCTGATGGTATAGTTCCTTAATACAAGCTGGGATTCTCCTTTCCAGCCTGGGATCACCTCCCCAGCTCAGTCTTCGTTCTCCAGATGTGTTTCCAGGTGTTGAGTTGGGTGGAGGGGAGGAGGAGAGGCCCAGTGATGATGTCACTTCCCCTCTTTTATAGTTTCTTCCAGCTTGCTGGAAACATCTATGCTTGTGCTTGGGTCAAGCAGTCTCCATTGTCTGTGTGCTATCTCTGAGAAGTCTCCATTGTATATGGTTCTTGGGATGGTCCTTGGGTATGTGGATTCCTGTAATGGGCCATCAGCAGTCAGGCTCCTCCGTTATTGCACCTGAAAGGCTGGTTGTGGGTGTTCCCAACCTTACAACATATTTCAGTAACACACACATAGGAAAATTTCATAACTTCCCATACAGTGATAGCACATACAATCCAACAGGATATTAATGTTCAACAGATCACCTTTTAAAATGATACCTCACAAGGCATACTTTGTACAAAACATATCATAATTATATGACAGTGGTGAATATAGGGTTTCCAGTGTGCTGCTTTGAAGCATAGCGTTCCACATCCCCTTGGTCAGCAGAGGGTGATTCATTCTCTCCTGAATCGGAGATTGGCTCCAATGTTTCCTTGCCTTGGAGCTGGTTATGCTACTCCTCACCTAAGTGTTATTACTCTGGGTTGCTTTGGGATCCTCTGGCTGGAATGGGATTGGGCATGTGGCCAGGACCAGTTCAGTGGTCCTTTTAAAACACCTGGGGATTTCCCCTGGTTTATAGGTCTTACTCAAAGCATTCCTTCTCTGGGTCATCAGAGAGGCATGGAGAATCTACTCGCCAGGAGCTGCCTTTTCTCAAATCTGCTATTGAGCCCGGTGCAAGCAGAAAAACGTGGTTCAGGAGAAGTCTGTTGGACAGCTAGTGGAAGATTGGCAGCCTCAACCCTCTGCTGACATCCTCCTCCCTTCAGAGGCACCTCACTCCCTCCCAATTATTATAGAGCTCACCAAGAGCTATTAGAGAGGGTTGGCTCAGGTTTGGAGATACAGGGGGAGGAGGTTAAGGAGTCCTCCCATCATCTTTCTGATATTTTGGCTGCCACTGGGATGCCTTACTGAATGGGCTGCAAAATCATCTTACTAATAAGTCGCTCTGGTAGACTTCTTTGTCCCTTCGTCCCATCTCAAAAAGTTCTGAATGTAAATATTATGTTCCCTCCCAGGCATGGGCAGTGGGTATAAGAGGCCAGAGGATGCTAAGCTTCCCCAATAGCTGTCCTGCCACCTTTTGAGCATGCTGCTACCAAAAGGGTGCCCTAGCTGTGGCCCTGCCTGTGCTCTGCCCCAAAGCCCTCTCCCACTCATCCTCCTCCTGCCTGAGGTCCCACCCTCCCTCTGCCTCTTCTTTTCCCGCTCTGCCCTCATGGGGGCCTCAGTGGAGGGAGCGAACAGACACATGGGGATGGTGAGTGGCAGGCTGGAGGGCAGGCAAGGGGGAGGAGGCCGAGTGGGAGTGAGCCTCAGGGCGGGCCACGGTCTGGGCTTGCCCAGCCTCCCCAAATGGAGGAGTCACTAGCTGTCTATACCCCGGGGTTTGACTATCTATATTCCTGTTTCACCCTGCGTTTTTTGATGGTGCCAGTAGCCAGTGAAAAGAAATAACAAGGCCAACAGGTGGCAACCCCCAAATCAAAGGATTCTAAAAAATTAATTTGATAGAAAAGTTTATTCATTGCAACTCAGGATTGTGAACCAACAAACTCTTTTGAGTGTTATGATTGTAACATTTGGGACTCCTTGCTCAAGTTTAAGGACATGTTGCTGGAGGACACTAGGCAGGAGTTCTTCGCTTTAGCTGATGAGGGGAAATGGGTAGCGAGAACTTGGCTGCAGGCTGGACCAGATGTGGAGGACTCAGCTGCTAGGACCATGACTTCTGCGATTTCTATGTGCAGGAGCTCTTGGCTTCAGTCCTCAGGGCTTCTGCATGAGGTTCAGCAAACAATTTGACTTGCCCTTTGAGGGTGAACAGCTTCTAAACTCCATGGGTTGAAGGATTCTAAGGCAACTTTAAACTTTTTGGGATTATATACTCCTACCCCATCCAGGAAACACACTTTCACCCACAGCAGACCCATTGGTACTCTGCCCCTCTTCCTTGCCAGGATCCACAAAGAAAGAAAAGTAGGGGTTATGGACACAGCCATCTCCTCCTCCTGCTTCTATGTGAATGCTTGCTCCATCTAGATACCCAGGGATTGCTAAACAGGTGATTTGATGGGTTGATCGAGGACGCTGTATCAGTTTCCAGGATGCCAGAATCCATCTCCCTCTGTTCACAGTCTGTGCCACTTCCTCAGTGCTTGTTCCTGGATTACTTCAGACTGATGGGTCTTAAGCACAGTGGAAGTGGGATATACCCTCCAATTTGTTTCTCCTCCTCCCTTCCATACTCCCTCCCCTCTTCAGGGACCATTCTCATGAGGATCTCCTTTTCCAGGTTTATTCTTTCCTTCAGATAGAAACCATAGAGGAGGTTCTTCAGTATCACAGACGGGAGGGGATTCTGTTTCCATTATTTCCTAATCCTGAAAGCAAAAGGAGGTCTCAGACCAATTTATACTTATGCCAGCTAAGCAGATATCACATAAAGTGTTGCATCATCACCCTGGCTTCCGTTATTCGATCCCTGAAGACTGGTATGCTACTCTCGACTTAAATCACCACATGAAAGTAGGCACTTTATCAAGGTCACAAAGTATCTCAGATTCATAATGAAGCATGTTTATTGCCAGTTCACCGTGCTGCCATTTGGCCTGTCAGCATCTCCTCAGGTTTTCACAAAACGTATAACAGTAAATAGCAGGTTTCCTGAGGATGCTACAGGTGCAAATTTACCCTTATTTGGATGACTGGCTGGTCAGAGGTTGGTCCAGGGCTCAGGTACTGTCCAGTTTGTCTATCATCCAGTCAACTTAGAAAAAAATCTACCCTACGTCCAGTTCAGAGGATAGAGTTTATAGGAGCAGTCCTGGACTCTACTCAAGCCAGAGCTTTCCTTCTGGACACAAGGTCCCAAACAATTTGAGTTCTTGCTGTAGATCTCCAGGCCCACCCAGTCACAAGAGCTCGAAACTGCATGAGGCTCTTGGGACAAATGGCCACATACACATATGTAGTCTGGCATGCCAGAGTACATCTCAGATTTCTTTCAAGTTGGCTAGCCTCCTGTTTATTCTCCAGGTCATCACTATTTGAGTTCTGTACTGAACAAGCCCTCTTGCGTATTCACTTCTCTAGATAGGTGGACAGACCCATTCAGTGTATAGGCAGGCATTCTGTTTGCTCTCAACCTTCATAAGAATATAAGAATGGCTATACTGGGTCAGAGTAGTGGTCTGTCTAGCCCAGTAACCAGTCTTTTCACAGTGGTCAATGCCAGATGCTTCAAAGGGAATGAACAGCACAGGGCAATTCTCAACTGATCCAGCCCGTCATCTTGCAGTCAGAGGCTTAGGGACACCCAGAACATGGGGTTGCATCCCTGGTCATCTTGACTAATAGCTATTGGTGGACCTATCCTCCATAAACCTACCTAGTTTCTTTTTTGAACCCAGTTATACTTTTGGCCTTGGCAACGAGTTGCACAGACTGACTATGTGGTGTGTGAAGAAGTATTTACGTGTGTGTGTGTGTGTGTTAAACCTGTGGCCTGTTAATTTCATTGGGTGACCCCTGGTTCTTGGTTTATGTGAAGGGGTAAATAACACTTCCTTATTCAGTTTCTCCACACCATTCATGGTTTCTCATATCCCCCTAAGTCATCTCTTTTTCCAAGCAGAACAGTCAGTCTTTTTAATTTATCCTCATATGGAAGCTGTTACATGTTCTTAATCTCTTTTGTTGCTCTTCTCTGTACCTTTTCCATTTCTAATATATCTTTGAGAGGGGGTGACCAGAACTGCATTCAGGATTCAAGGTGTGCGCATACCATGGATTTTTATATAGCAGCATTATGATATTTTATTGTATTATCTATCCCTTTCCTAATGGTTCCCATTGTTCTGTTAGCTTTATTTATTTATTTATTTTGCTGCTGCTGCACATTGCATGGATATTTTCAGAGAATTATCCACAATGACTCCAAGATCTTTCTTGAGTGGTAGCAACTGCCCCATCATTTTGTATGTATAGTTGTGATGGCTTTCCAGTATATGTTACTTGCATTTATCAGTACCGAATGTCATCTGCCATTTTGTTGCCCAGTCACCCAGTTTTGTAAGATCCCTTTCTAACTCTTTGCAGTCTGCTTTGGACTTATCTGTCTTAATTTTTTATTGTCTGCAAATTTTGCTGCCTTACCGTTTACCCCTTTTATCAGATCGTTTATGAATGTATGTCATGCTTTATGGAGTAGCTCATGACCTGTGAGTGCCTACTTCAAAAAAGCAGGGCAGACACTCCAAACTTGTGGTATTTTCTGTATTTAGATTTCACCAAGCCAGTAACAAGTGTGAACTCCTAAAATACTGCAGATAGTCCCATTAGACACTCGAGTCTATTTTGCAACCCAGGCAAGCTGCACTATGTGATGATGGTCCCTTACACTCTGTCTCAAGAGACCATTCACTCACCCAGGTCTATTTGCATCCTAGATTTCAGAGCAAAGAAAATACTGGTAGCCAATTCTGTAATAAATTAACTAAAGGTTTATTAGCTGGGGAAAAGAAATGAGTTATTGAGAGTTTAAATCAGATAAAATATGTGTACAGGTGAGTCTGTCTATAATTCCAAATGGTAGCAGAGATGTAGTTGTCCAAGTGTCTCTCAGGGCTACCCAGGATAACTCTGGGGATCTCTGTCTTCTCTTTCAGTTATTCTGCCACGTTAAAATCCAAACAGTTCAGAGATAAAGATTTTTTTCCTTGTGTAAATACTTAAAGCTTCTCTCAGAAAAAAGGCTGACAGGATCACTACCCACGTGGGCTCTTTTTTTTTTTATGATGGAGAGTGAGAAATGCATTTAGAACCTTTGATCTTCGATCATCCCACACAGTGACCATTTGCTTTGAAATTAGCACTTTTCTGATAGTTCTTCTTTTGCATTGCACAAGGCTTCTTTCTCATTTGATGGATTATTTAGTTACAGGAGTATACACAATGTAAATGTTAGCTATTACATTATAACAGCATGCAGATAAGTGAAAACAATGCATGCAGCACACCACTGGTGTTTAAACTTCATAAAAACTGAATACATTGTTGTACATTTAAACAATCACTTTTGACATGTACTAATACACAAGTGAATTGACGTGGCTTCCAGCTATGCATTTGTAAGTGTTCAGTGATGCCTGGGGCTTTACACTATATCCACTGTGTTCCCCTTACCCATGTTTGTTGACCTCAAAGAATTTTAATAGATTTGTGAGGCATGATTTCCCATTACAAAAGCCATGTTGACTCTTCCCCAGCAAATTGTGTTCATCTATGTGTCTGATAAATCTTTATTTTTTATTTTTTAAATACAGTTTCAACCAATTTGCCAGATACTGAAGTTAGGCCTACTGGCCTGTAATTGCCAGGATCACCTTTGGAACCTTTTTCTTAAAATCAGTGTCACATTAGTTATCCTCCAATCATCTGGTGCAGAAGCTGATTTAAATGGTTTACATACCATAGTTAGTAGTTTCCTGACATTAGTGATGGATATGTCTGTCTGGAGGTGAGAGCTCATCTGGGTCCACTCCAGACTCAAGGTTCATGGTCCTCATGGGACCGGTTTCTGCATATTAATGTCAGGGAGTTAAGGGCTGTCCACCTAGCCTGTCAGGCTTTTCTATCTTAGGTAAAGGGAAGAAGCCTGTTTGTTCTCACAGATGACACAGTGGCAATATTCTCTCATTGGGCAGTGAGGAGCCCAGTCTTTTGTGCTTTGTTATGAGGCAATTCGGTAATGGAATTTTTTCATTGCCGATGTAATCAGTCTCAAAGTCTCTTGCCTTCCAGAGGTGCAAAACAAGCTTGCAGATTGTTCGAGTCACCATGAGTGATCTCTCCACCTGGATGTAGCCAGGGCTGTTTTCCATCAGTGGGGGAATCCTCCAATAGACCCATTCACAACCAAAGCCAATGGGAAATGCCACCAGTTTTGTTCCGTACAAGGTCGCAGTCCTGGTTCCATCACAGACACTTTCCTACTATCCTGGTTGAACAAGCTCTGCTATGCTTTTCCTCAAAGTCCACTGCTACTCTGAGTTGTTGCTAACCATAAAATGAGACCTGCCCGGGTTATACGAATAGCCCCAGCCTGGCCCCGGCAGCACTGGTTCTCCAGTCTCCTGAATCTGTCGGTGGAGGCTCTGATTTCACTTCTGTTGGACCCAGAAATAATTTTGCAGGATCATGGTTGGCTGTCCCATCCGAACCTGTGGGCACTTCATTTAACAGCTTGGAGCAAGTTCACCATGTCTTGTTAAATAATAGGTAGCCTTTCACCAGGAATACTTAAATTTTGAAATGGAAGCATTTTTTCATCTTATCGCATCAGTTCGAGGTTTCCTCAATCCAGCATAGCCTGGACTATCTATTGCACCTAAAACATCAAGGGTTGGCGATTAGTTCTATCTAGGTCCACTTGGCAGCAACATTAGCTTTCCATCTTCATGTGAACAACTGTTCTACATGTTCCAACAATATCGCAATCAGATTTTTTTAAAGTCCTGGAAAAGTTGTATCCTCAGATAAGGAAACTGGTTCCCTGCAGCACTTGAACTTTAATTTTGTCAAAGTTTATGATACTTCCATTTGAGACTTTAGCAGTGTGCTACTTACTACATGTATTACTGGAAGTTGGCTTTTTTAGTAGCAATCACTTCAGCCAGGAGTGTGGCTGAACTGTGTGCTTTGGCATCTGAACCTCCTTATAAAATTTTCTTCAAGGACAAAGTGTATCTACGCCCTATCTAAGATTTCTCACTAAAGTGGTATCTAATTTTCATGTTAGCCAGTCAATTTACTTACATATGTTTTACCCAAAACCCAATGCCAATAGAGAGGAGCAACACCTGTGCATGCTAGATATTAGAGGACCTTGGGTGTTTGTCAAGGTTCCTTCCCCACTCTGAACTCTAGGGTACAGATGTGGGGACCTGCATGAAAGACCCCCTAAGCTTATTCTTACCAGCTTAGGTTAAAAACTTCCCCAAAGTACAAACTTTGCCTTGTCCTTGAACCCTATGCTGCCACCACAAAGCGTGTTAAACAAAAAACAGGGAAAGAGCCCACTTGGAGACGTCTTCCCCCAAAATATCCCCCCAAGCCCCCATACACCTCTTTTCCTGGGGAAGGCTTGATAAAAATCCTCACCAATTTGTACAGGTGAACACAGACCCAAACCCTTGGATCTTAAGAACAATGAAAAATCAGTCAGGTTCTTAAAAGAAGAATTTTAATTAAAGAAAAGGTAAGAGAATCACCTCTGTAAAATCAGGATGGTAAATACCTTACAGGACAATCAAACTCAAAATATAGAGAATCTCTCTAGGCAAAACCTTAAGTTACAAAAAGACACAAAAACAGGAATATACATTCCACTCAGCACAGCTTATTTTACCAGCCATTTAACAAAAGGAAATCTAATGCATTTCTAGCTAGATTACTTACTAACTTAACAAAGTTTCTGAGACTGCATTCCTGATCTGTTCCCAGCAAAAGCATTGCACAGACATACAGACCCTTTGTTCCCCCCCCTGTCCAGATTTGAAAGTGTCTTGTCCCCTCATTGGTCATTTTGGTCAGGTGCCAGCGAGGTTATCTTAGCTTCTTAAGCTTTTACAGGTGAAAGGGTTTTGCCTCTGGCCAGGAGGGATTTTATAGCACTGTAAACAGACAGGTGGTTACCCTTCCCTTTATTTTTATGACAGTGTTCTACATAGGTAGGACTAAACAATTCCATTTGTCAACCCAACTGTTCATGGCCATCACAAACAGGATGAAGGCTCTCCCAGTATCATCAGAGAGAATTTCATTATGAATAGCCTCCTGTATTTGTGTATGTTGTTAGCTGGCTGGCATTTCCACACGGAGCAAAGTAACATGGCATTCCACAACATCGCAATGAGCCTTGTCAGTGTTTCTTGCGCAAGTCCTTATCTAGGACACTTGTAAAGTGGTAACTATAAGTCCCAGCTTCACATCCCCATTCTGGAGTCTCTTTTAAGTTTGGATGAGCTATGCGTGTACATAGATTCCCATGACTTCTGCTTCGTAGCTTGTGAGCCACCAAGAGTGGAATGGACATGTGCAATCGCTCAAAGAGGATAAAACGGTTACTAACCTTCCATGATTGTTGTTTTTCAAGATCTGTAGCACATGTCCATTCCACAACCCACTTTCCTACCCCTCTAGGTTGGAGTTGTATGGCAAAAAGGAAAGGGGGAGGGCAGGTTTTGGGGAAGTTGGACCCTTTATAGTGGCATGCAGTGATGTGCAATGGCAGAGGGTGTTTGAGCCAGACTGATGGATAACACTGAGGGAGAATTTTCCAGTGACTGAGTGTGGAGTGCACAAACACCGGGTGGTATGGACATGTGCAACACATCTCAAACAACAGCTTTGGAAGATTAGTAGCTATTTTTTTTTCTTGCTTTTTCAACTCACGATTGGTCTCTTATCTTTGAATGAACTAGTCTGTGAGCTGAACTAGTTGAATAAACTGAAATAAAGAAAATGTCTGCATCTGATAGCAGCAGTCTCTTCTGCAAATGCTGGTTTAGCATTCCAACAATGCCTGGTTCCAAGTGTTTGCCAATGACTTTCACGAGTTCAGTGATACAAGTTTCTTTAAAACTTTGCAGCAAATGTACTGCTTAATATTATTTTTTTAAATTTTCTTAATTTAAATGATTTTAATAGGGCATAATAAATGTAGACTTTAACATAAATTGTCACTTTAATAAAAACAAACCTATTTATAATTACATTCAGGTTTATATATTTTTTTAAAATCAGGTTCTAATAGAAGTCCAATTCTCTCTCTTTTAAAGATCAACTTTTTTTATCCACCATGGGGCAGCTGGTGGTAAATCCTTCTCCAGTTCATGAGCTTGCAAAATAAGACAAAACTCATTTCCAAAGACCTCCCAGATTCTGGCTATGTCTACACTAGAAACCTTACAGCGGCACAGCTGTACCACTGCAGCTGAGCTACTGCAAGGTCTCCTGTGTAGACTCTCTATGCCCCTAGGGGAGAGAGCTCTCGCACTGGTATAATTTAAACCACCCCCAATGAGTGGCAATAGTTGTGTCAACGGGAGAGCATCTCCTGCTGACATAGCGCTGTCCACACTGGTGCTTCTGTTGGTGCAACTTATGTCAGTCAGGAGTGTGGTTTATTCACACCCCTGACTGACACAAGTTTTACTGAAGAAACCCTAGTGTAGGCATAGCTTAAGAGTTAATTTTTTTAAATAATAGTCTAGTCACACTTAAAAGTATTTAGTGACCCCAAAAAAACAACCTTCAATAATGCAGAGTTTAGGTAGCCCTTCACTGACAAAAGCACTGGTGGGGACAGTGCTATATCCGCAGGAGATGCTCTTCTGCCAATATAGCTACTGCTGCTCATTGGGGGTGCTTTAATTATGCCAGCTAGAGAGCTCTCCCGCTAGCATACAGCAGCTACACAGGAGAGTTTACAGCAGTACAGTGCAGCTGTACTACTGTAAAGTCCAAAGTGTAGACATAAATTCCAGTCTGCTGTTCTTTCCTCTGGTCTATGATTTGGATCACTAATGCTGTTCCATGCCCCCACTATTCTAGAACACTTAGAATAATTGTTCTTTAAATAGAAAAGTCTTGTCAGCCTCCACTGTAGTAGAGCTAGCTCTCTGCTTTAATATTGTATGAAATTAATCATCAGCAACTGCTTTGCTATATCCTGATTCCCAGCACAGGATAATCCTGAAATACAGGAAGCTCTAAGAGGGGTGAAGTGGGCCATTCAACTCAATATGATGTTCTGGGCTAATGAGAGCACCCTGTAGAGATGAGAACAGCCTGAAACAATAGCTCTCAGACATATGAACTGCTCCATTCATCTCAATGGGTGTTCCCATCCCCCTTCCCCAGTGTTTGAAAAACCTGTGATATGTATAAATCATACCTGTTCTCACCTCCTTGCTCCAGTCTCAGCAGTGTGTTCTTGGTACATGCTCCTAGCATGTCTATTCTCAGCTCCCCATCCCAAGCGGCAGGACCACAGAGCTTGAACCCCAGATGTCCGCTCACGTGTAGAGAAGGGAGAGACTGGCACAGACCCCTTCAGAGGGTCACGGTCCCCCAAATATGGGCTCTTGCTCCTCTGTTCATGCATGCTTGCATGCTCTGTGTACCTTGTGACCATTAGGCACGCGCCTGAAATGAAAGCTAAATTCTTTGGTGAATACCGTTCTGAATTTTGCTCCCCTAAAGGGGCAGTGGGCAGACCCTAGTTGGGGGTAACTCTTGAGCGACTGAGACCCTTGTTACAGGATCGGAGCACTGGTTTGATAGCCAAGTCTGGGCAAAAAAAGGACAATATGTCAGCCTTAAGAGAATTGTTTTTTCAGATTGCTATATCTTGGGAACCCCTCAGTCAAAATACCTCAAATGTGGCTCCTTAACTGTACCCTGTGCCCATATGAGGCACACCACATTTCAAGGCAATCTGAGTAACTGTGCCGGAGCATGTAGAAGAGCTGAGTTTTAAACAGAAAGCTGGTCTTGCCCTTAGCTATAGCAGGCCTGACAATCCGCTATAATAAACTCAGAGTTTGTCTATGCTTACAGCGGCACCAGTGCAGTGGCACTGGTTAGTGAAGACACTATCCATGCCAATAGGAGCGCTTCTCCCATCGGCATAGGTACTCCACCTCCCCAAGAGGTGGCAGCTGTGTTGACAGGAGAAGCCCACCCTTTAACACAGCGGTGTCTATGCTGGGGGTTAGGTCACTATGACTGTGTCGCTCAGGGGTGTGAATTTTCCACACCCCTTAGTGACGTAGTTATACTGACACAAGTTTGTAGTGTAGATGAGAGCTCAGCAAGGTTCACTGAATGTTTTTAATTAGTTTTATTTCTCTAGCGCTTATATGGAAGATAAAATGAATGAGAGAAGAAGATACTACATCATGGTTTCAGTCTGTTCTGATTTAATTAAAAAATAATAGCTAAGGCAGTAAAATAAAATACATTTTTTTTTAACGTAACCCCTTCACAAAGAATCACAAAACAGAAGGTACATAGAAATCAAATAGGCTGGTGGGTGATCCTGAAAAAATGAGAGGCTTTTTAGAAGCAAATTTTTGTGGACAAAGGTCATGCATAGAAAATTTGTGCAGAAAAGCTATCTGATTATAGTATTCACAAAAACACCAAGGAATCTGGTGGCACCTTAAAGACTAACAGATTTATTTGGGCATAAGTTTTTGTGGGTAAAAAACCACTTCTTCAGATGCATGGAGTGAAAATTACAGATGTAGACATTATATAGTGCCCAAATAAATCTTAGTCTTTAAGGTTCCACCGGACTCCTTGTTGTTTTTGTGGATACAGACTAACACGGCTACCCCCGATACCTGATTGTAGTATTGTATTTGCTGTCTCTCATAACTTTTTAAACAAGACAAATGATCGCTGACATTGTTTGAGGGGAAACACACATTTTTCAATGGAAAGCCCTTAGCTGACAGTTGCAGTCACAGCTCCCTGAAACATGTGTGCGACTGTTTGTGTTTGGTTCATTCCACTTGCTGCTTTAAATAGTCCTGTCCTTCTGGTGGATCCATGCATGCATTGTGAGAGACAGGGGCTGCTTCCTTGCATGACTGCGTGCAGACACTATGGCAGAAAGCTATCACCTCCTGCTGATTAACTCTTGGTCTGAGGTCAGCGTCAACTTTGAGTACTGCTACTTTTGAATGGTGGTGGTCAAGGAGGTAAGGAACTTGTTTATTACTGTAATTCATTTTTAAGTTGCATTTTATTTTTCTGTTTTGTTGTGAGTGGGGTTTTTGAAGCTGAGCTAATAGTTTTCTTCTCTCATGGTTCCCTCTAGGATTCAGAGAACAGGAGTGGTTCATGTCCAGAGTGAAGACTTGCTCCTGGACACTTCTGTCTTGCATCTCATCTGATGCAGTGGGGTCCATGGGATGTACCAGTCTTCAGGCGATGGAAGTGGGGAAATCACCGGGTGCTGGAGTACCATGAGGAGGTAATTTGAGAGCTGAGATTAATCTGGGGACATGAGGATTGGGGAATTGCCTGACTGTATATCTTCACTAGTGCCCCTCTAAAAAAAGAACAGGAGTACTTGTGGCACCTTAGAGACTAACAAATTGCCACAAGCACTCCTGTTCTTTTTGCGGATACAGACTAACGCGGCTGCTACTCTGAAACCTGTGATAATGCCCCTCTGTTTTCCTTTTCAGAATTCAGGAACGTGGGAGAGGTGCATCAAAGCAGCTACTGGATTATTGTGCCAACAAGTAGTAAAACAAGCACATTCACAGGTTATATATGTATAATGGCTGCTTAATTTTTTTTTTTTTTTTTTTTTTCCTGTAAACCCTCTGGAGGGGAAAACTAAACAAGAATATATTTAAGCTAAACATTTTTTTTGTATTTAATGTTTTTTGTAAAAGCTGATAAAATGTTTATTAAACATATATTTTGTCCCTCATTATTGCTCTTTGGATTGTAGCTACTGTGATTGGGTTTATACTGGACAGAGTTGAGACCATCCAAGTACATCATTGATTGCTTTTGTGCAACTGATAATGTGTGAACAGAGTTGGCATGTAACCACTATTGATAGGTTGTTGCTGTCTAAACTACTTGCAGTAGCATGGCTGCTCTAAATTGTATCAGTGGACCAGCTTAGCATAGATCGGGCAAGGGTTGGTTGAGAGCAGAGAGATCTTGAAAGCCTCAGGATGTGGGCTTGTGTTGCAAATCCTCCTCATTTTTTTTTCTTTCCTGCAATGACTTTTTAATTATCAGATTACTCCTGGGCATGTTGAATTATTTAAATTTTAGTTCTTGCAGTTTCTTGCTCTTTAGGATTACATATTTGTCAGATGTACTAATGAAGATTACTGCAAGTAATTTAAAACTCATCTATACATGTTTACTATTGTGTTTTTGGAAAAAATTCCATGGAATGGATTAACTTTATTTTGTGTCTTTCTTGTGGTCTTTTATTGCAGTTTTAATATTAAACGTTGAAAGTCTTATTGGATTGTTTATAGTTACGTTAAACTGTCTGTTTTCCAGTTAAGTGTAGCCCTGACACATTTCTGACTTGACTTTTATATTTTAAAGTTATAATTCATAAATAGCAAATTCAGGAAATGTAATTAATCAGTACTCTGATTAAATACAAATGTAGATACCAATAAAAGCTAAGATAGGATCTGTTTCTCAACACTAGGGAGCACTAATATTTCATGAAATTGAAAACAAAACAAACCTTTATTGCAGGGGTGGCCAACCTGAGCTGGAGAAGGAGTGAGAATTTACCAATGTACATTGCCAAAGAGCCACAATAATATGTCAGCAGCCCCCCGCTCCCAGTGTCTCCCGCCCACTGGCAGCCCTGCTGATCAGTGCCGCCTCCTCTCTCCCCGCACCTCCCAATCAGCTGTTTCGTGGCATGCAGGAGGCTCGGGGGCGGGGGGGGAGGAGCGAGGGCATAGCAGGCTCAGGGGAGAGGGCAGGAAGGGGTGGAGTGGGGGAGGGCCTGTGGCAGAGCCAGGGGTTGAGTAGTGAGCACCGCCCCGGCTCACTGGAAAGTTGGCGCCTGTAGCTCTAGCCCCGGAGTCGGTGCCTAGACAAGGAGCCGCATATTAACTTCTGAAGAGCTGCATGTGGCTCCGGAGCCACAGGTTGACCACCCCTGCTTTACTGTATCAGTAGCATTCATATAGAAATAAATAATTTTATTGCTTCGACTGTCTCAAAATATTTTTTGTTACCAAACAGTTTTTCTGTGCAGAAATGAAAACAACAAGCAGCATTATTATAAGAATACAATTTCTGACTTCTTTTCATTTTCTTGTAGGAATGATTACTCTGTTGCCTTGGAAATGAAGTGATTACCCTGCTGGTGTAAATGTAGGGCAGAAGATCAATGGTGTGGGCAGTATGGAGCTAACGAACGGGCAGTCGAGCAATGTTAATATTGTCGCTACTGCTTCAGAGGTAAGGACTACAAGCCTACAGCCCCTTATTAGTTGGTCAGATATTTAAATCCATAAAATGTATAGGGTTACAAACTGCCCCCTCCTCCCCAAATTGAAACAGTGACTTTTTTTCTTTCTACAAAGATACATTGTGCAGCAGGGTCTTATTCTGTGGATTGTCTCTGACATTTGACAATTCATATTTAATTTAGTTCAAAATTTTGAGTTTTTAGAATGCTTACCAGCCAGGAGCATGAATCAGCCTGTGTGGATTTATCATAGGCAATAAGTGCCCCTCCTCAGTTTCTATGGATGTGGTAGAAGCTTTTCGGCTCTTGTTGTGTCTGTTTATTCTATCAAACTGTGCCTGGTGTGTAAAAGGAGTCTTACTGAAAACCCTTACGCAGTTCCAATTTTTATTTTATACTTAACTTTTGAAAATAATTTCAAGCTCAGTAAATGGATGAGGCTTTGGCACGCTTTTGTTGATGATGCTCCTCATATCAGCTGTCTTCTCCAAAGCTTTGTCACACTGCCTGGGTGCCACAGGTGGAGTGTTAGAGCCTCTCTAAAGCACACACTGTAGTCTTGCTTATAGTGGAGCATCTCTCTTCCTGTTGCTTGTCTCAGTCCTCTTGGTGCCCCCACCCTGGCCTTTCCAGAGCCTTCAAATAGACTCTTGTTTCTTCGGTCCTTTGCTTATAGGCTGTATGTTGCACATACAGCAGACCCTATGGTGGGTTACTTGATTGCCCTTTCTCATTTAACAGCAGTTAGAAAGACACATGAAGTACTTTTCGTGGATAAGCCATAGGACATTCACGCTGCTGAGCTATGTGCTTGGGAAATGGGCTCCTACCTTTGTAGTGGGTTCTGGTTTAAGGGTAGGGGCTTGTTATATCTTATTCAGTACCCTGTTTTTATCTTCAGGAGACCTTAGGATGTGATGGTGACAAGACAAATGTCCCTTGCTTCCTGGATGATCAGGATGAATCATAAGGTTCTCCATAAATATATTTCCTCAGAGATAGATGTTATATGAGTAGAGATAACACACCCCATGTGCTTCCACTGAGAACTAGAGATTGACTTCCATCCAGAAATCGCCCACTTTTTTTTTTAGGCTTCTCATTCAATGAGTCTTGGTCCTTTCTAGGAACAGGAGGACCAAGAAGATATGGTGATGTTATCAAAGAGCTTTATTTGGACCCCATCTCCCTATAACATATAAGGGAAGTTAGGGTCAGTGTGGTGGATTCATGAATCCTTAATGTAGTTTAGAGGGCCTCCAGGATCTGTCTTATAAAATTTTTCCAAATCAGTCCTTCCCTGAAGTATGATTTTAGGTACCATAATATCAGGAAAACTTAAAACTGGAATGGAATTGGTGAAATTCCAACTGGCAAAGTGTGCGGGGAGGGAGGGTGTGTTGAGAACATATCTACTTCTATAGCAAGGTGACTGACTGCACAAAGCTCAGAATTCTAGAAGAACATCACTCCCCATTCTTATTGGTGTCTTTGTGTGTACTACTTTTGGCACAGTGTGTGATGTGTCTTCACATTGCTGGTTTTCATGTTTAGCTCTGTCTGGATGACTGGCTGATCAAGGACAGTACTTGTCATGGATGTGAGTGTTACTGTCAGAAGCTGTCACAAAGGTTTGGAGTAAACACTTCAAGTATGTGTCAGTATAGATTCCACTGCAGGTGTACATGTGTCTAAAGCACATGAGATTGGATTTTTTTTTTGAATAGCAGTGTTTGTTGAGGCTAATCATTTGCTCAGTGCCTCCTCATTCTCTTGTGTAAGGGCATAAAGGGTGGAGTGACTGTAACACTACTTCAGTTTCCTCTTACTTCCATGTCAGTGAGATGGGACTCAGTGAGTGTCTGACCCGCTACTTCTGCTGAGCTTCAAACTCTCTTCCTTTTCTTGACTAGTTTGCCAAAGAGAATTTATCTTTGCCCTCCTTGTCCCCTAATTTCTTTAATTTGCACAATTCTGCAAAAAAGAGACTCACCCCGTACAGCGGGTGAGGGGCCTTGTCCTGACTGCTATGATGTTTAAATCCTTAGAGTTTAAAGAGCAAGGGTGGTTTAGTGATTAGCTTCAGACTTGGAAGACCTGCGTTCAAGTCTCTGCTCCACCAGAGACTTCCTGTGTGACCTTGGGCAAGTCACTTGGCCAGTCTGCCTTAGTTCCCTATCTGTAGCATGGGGATAATAATACTTCCCTACCTCACAGGGATGTTGTGAGAATAAAAACTTTATAGATTAGAAAGTGCTTTGAGGTCTACTGATGAGAAGTGCTGTATAAGAACTAGGTAATATATTAAACACTGCCTGACCTGCAACAGATTCATCCCCTTGGTCAATAAAATAGCCACTGACTAAGCCCATCTGGGGGAGAGTAACATCCCCGAAATGGGTTAATATGCATATCCTTCTTGAATGCTCTCAAGTCAAGGGTCATGCCGCTGAAGCTGTAACTGCTTGGGCAAACCGTGTGTCTCTTCAGATCCAGAGGAGATGGCCCCCTCCAAAAAAATCAGCTGAAAGGGTCATTGTTGGCTAGGGTTCCCTTGAGCATGCTCTGGGGCCCTGTGGCCCTACAAAGGCAGGAAAGAATCATCATAGAATCATAGAATATCCAGGTTGGAAGGGACTTCAAGAGGTCATCTAGTCCAACCCCCTGCTCAAAGTAGGACCAGTCCCCAACTAAATCATCTCAGCCAGGGCTTTGTCAAGCCGGATCTTAAAAACCTCTAAGGAAGGAGATTCCACCACCTCCCTAGGTAACCCATTCCAGTGCTTCACCACCCTCCTCGTGAAAAAGTTTTTCCTAATATCCAACCTAAACCTCCCCCACTGCAACTTGAGACCATTACTCCTTGTTCTGTCATCTGCTACCACTGAGAACAGTTTAGATCCACCCTCTTTGGAACCCCCTTTCAGGTAGTTGAAAGCAGCTATCAGATCCCCCTCATTCTTCTCTTCTGCAGACTAAACAATCCCAGTTCCCTCAGCCTCTCCTCATGAGTCATGTGTTCCAGTCCCCTAATCATTTTTGTTGCCCTCCGCTAGGCGCTTTCCAATTTTTCCACATCCTTCTTGTAGTGTGAGTCCCAAAACTGGACACAGTACTCCAGATGAGGCCTCACCAGTGTCGAATAGAGGGTAACGATCACGTCCCTCGATCTGCTGGCAATGCCCCTACTTATACAGCCCAAAATGCCATTGGCCTTCTTGGCAAAAAGGGCACACTGTTGATTCATATCCAGCTTCTCGTCCACTGTAACCCCTAGGTCCTTTTCTGCAGAGCTGCTGCCTAGCCATTTGGTCCCTAGTCTGTAGTGGTGCATGGGAGTCTTCCGTCCTAAGTGCAGGACTCTGCACTTGTCCTTGTTGAACCTCATCAGATTTCTTTTGGCCCAATCCTCTAATTTGTCTAGGTCCTCTGTATCCTATCCCTACCCTCCAGCGTATCTACCTCTCCTCCCAGTTGAGTGTCATCTGCAAACTTGCAGTGCGTGCAATTCATGCCATCCTCCAGATCATTAATGAAGATATTGAACAAAACCAGCCCCAGGATCAACCCTTGGGGCACTCCACTTGATACTGGCTGCCAACTAGACATGGAGCCATTGATCACTACCCATTGAGCCCGACAATCTAGCCAGCTTTCTATCCACCCTATAGTCCATTCATCCAGCCCATACTACTTTAACATGCTGGCAAGAATACTGTGGGAGACCGTGTCAAAAGCTTTGCTAAAGTCAAGGAATAACACGTCCACTGCTTTCCCTTCATCCACAGAACCAGTTATCTCATCATAGAAGGCAATTAGATTAGTCAGGCATGACTTGCCCTTGGTGAATCCATGCTGACTGTTCCTGATCACTTTCCTCTAAGTGCTTCAGAATTGATTCCTTGAGGACCTGCTCCATGATTTTTCCAGGGTTTGAGATGAGGCTGACTGGCCTCTAGTTCCCTGGATCCTCCTTCTTCCCTTTTTTAAAGATGGGCGCTACATTAGCCTTTTTCCGGGGCTTCCCCCGATCCCCATGAGTTTTCAAAGACAATGGCCAATGGCTCTGCAGTCACATCCGCCAACTCCTTTAGCACTCTCGGATGCAGTGCATCGGGCCCAATGGACTTGTGCTCGTCCAGCTTTTCTAAATAGTCCCGAACCACTTCTTTCCCCATGGAGGGCTGGTCATCTTCTCCCCATGCTGTGCTGCCCAGTGCAGTAGTCTGGGAGCTGTCCTTGTTTGTGAAGACAGAGGCAAAAAAAGCATTGAGTGTATTAGCTTTTTCCATATCCTCTCTCACTAGGTTGCCTCCCTCATTCTATAAGGGGCCCACATTTTCCTTGACTTTCTTCTTGTTGCTAACATACCTGAAGAAACCCTTCTTCTTACTCTTAACATCTCTTGCTGCAAGTCCAAGTGTGATTTGGCCTTCCTGATTTCACACCTGCATGCTTGAACAATATTTTAATACTCCTCCCTGGTTATTTGTCCAATCTTCCACTTCTTGTAAGATGCCATCAGTTGACACAGACTACTTTTGGCATGTGTTGCTACAACGCAATCACTGGAGCTGACAATGCCAACATCAGCTCCTTAAACTTGGCACTAGCCTCAACACCAAGAACTCTGGAACTGATGTCATCATTGGTGCTAGCGTTGGTGCCACACCATGAGGGCATGACCAAAAAGAGCCCCAACCCTGCTCCAAGCCTGAAGAGACATTGTCCAGTAAAGAAGGGATGCATCACTCCTCCAAAGACAGGGTGTCTAAGTCATCTGAGAGTGTTGCACATTAATCGGACATCGGCGCCAACTAAGGTGCCTGCACCAACAGCCATTCTGATTACAAGCCTGAGATAAGTGTGTGTGTTTTCCTCAGCTCCCGTCCCCTAATGCTCCTACTCTACTTGCGCTAAATTGATGACATCTTCATCATCTGGACCTATGGAAAAGAAACCCTTGAGGAATTCCACCATGATTTCAACAATTTCCATCCCACCATCAACCTCAGCCTAGACCAATCCACACAAGTGGTCCATTTCCTGGACACTACAGTGCTAATAAGCGATGGTCACATAAACACCACCCTATACCGGAAACCTACTGACCGCTATACTTAGCTACATGCCTCCAGCTTCCATCCAGGACACCACACGATCCATTAGAATCATAGAATATCAGGGTTGGAAGGGACCTGAGGAGGTCATCTAGTCCAACTCCCTGCACAAAGCAGGACCAATCCCCAATTTTTGCCCCAGATCCCTAAATGGCCCCCTCAAGGAATGAACTCACAACCCTGGGTTTAGCAGGCCAATGCTCAAACCACTGAGCTATCCCTCCCCCAATTGTCTACATTGTCTACAGCCAAGCTCTAAGGTACAACCATATTTACTCCAGTCCCTCAGACAGAGACAAACATCTACAAGATCTCGATCAAGCATTCTTAAAACTACAATACCCACCTGCTGAAGTGAAGAAACAGATTGACAGAGCCAGAAGAATACCCAGAAGTCACCTACTACAGGACAGGTCCAACAAAGAAAATAACAGAGTGCCACTAGCTGTCACCTTCAGCCCCCAACTAAAACCTCTCCAGCGCATCATCAAAGATTTACAACCTATCCTGAAAAATGATCCCTCACTTTCACAGATCTTGGAAGACAGGCCATTCCTTGCTTACAGACGGCCCCCCAACCAGAAGCAAATACTCTCCAGCAACCACACAACAAAAACACTAACCCAGGAACCTATCCTTACAACAAAGCCCGATGCCAACTCTGTCCATATATTTATTCAAGAGACACCCTCATAGGACCTAATCACATTAGCCACGCTATCAGGGGCTGGTTCACCTGCACATCTACCAATGTGGTATATGCCATCATGTGCTAGCAGTGCCCCTCTGCCATGTACATTGGGCAAACCGGACACAAATCTGATATTGGGAATCATAACGTTCAAAAACCGGTAGGAGAACACTTCAATCTCTTTGGTCACTTGATTACAGACCTAAAAGTGGCAATTCTTCAACAAAAAACCTTCAAAAACAGACTCCAACGAGAACTGCTGAGCTTGAATTAGTATGCAAACTAGATACCAATAACTTGGGTTTGAATAGAGACTTGGAGTGGCTGGGTCATTACACATATTGAATCTATTTCCCCATGTCACACCTTCTTGTCAACTGTGTAAATGGGCCATCTTGATGATCACTACAAAAGTTTTTTTTTTCTCCTGCTGATAATAGCTCATCTTAATTAGTTACCCTCTTATAGTTTGTATGGCAACTTCCTCGTTTGTGTGTGTGTGTATATGTGTGTGTGTGTATATGTGTGTGTGTGTATATGTGTGTATATATATATATATATATATATATATAAAATCTTCTTACTATATGTTCCATTCTGTGCATCCGATGAAGTAGGCTGTAGCCCACGAAAGCTTATGCTCTAATAAATTTTAGTCTCTAAGGTGCCACAAGTACTCCTGTTCTTTTTTTTCATTGTGGTTGATACTGTGAATGAACGTGGCAGATAGCACCATGTTGAATCGACTCCATACGATAAAGACTTAAAGCATCTTGATTTATTTGGCTGTAAGTCATACTCATTAGCTACCTTACTATTTAGGATCGCCAGTTATCAAGCCTTCATGGTGAAATAAAGCCATGTCATCTATTCAAAGTTGAATGCCTTTATTGATCATCTTCCAACAGACTAGAGGGAGCAAGTCCAGGCAATCATTGCAGAGTGCCAACTGCTCGCAAGACCATCTCCACAGGCCTTGCTAATACTGTCACTCTTTGTATCTCTATGTTGGTAGTCATAAGGAGGGTCTCCTGGCTTCATCGCTCAGGTTTTCCGAGGGAAGTCCAAAATATAGTTGAGGGCTTTCCATTTGATGGATCAGAGTTGTTTGTGGAAAAAACTGATGAATTCGTGCATATCTTAAACTCTAGAGCCACGTTGCACTGTCTGGGAATTTACACCCCTGCACAAAAAAGAAAGTTCAGTAAGTTCCAGATAGCATAGAGATCTCATTCCATACAGTTTCCCACCTCCCAGAGACATTACAAACCACAGCATAAGAGACGATTCCAGAAGAAGAGACCAGTTACTTTTCAGGCATTGCCCTTACAACCTACCACTTCGAAACACCAGTTTTGATGGGTTGGTCGAGGTGCTGAGTTACCATCCCCATTCTTATCTGCTGTAACAGTCTGCATGTTTCCCTCGCTTCAGTGACCATCTTCCTCATTTCCATCAGAACTGGGAACATATCACTATGGACAAGTGGGCGTTGGGAGATCATTTCAACAGGATACTCTATTCACTTCCCTCCCCCCATCCCAATCTTCTTCCCTGACCCTCTTCAGGGACCCCTCTTATGAGCACCTTTTGCAACAGGAAATTTACTCTTTCCCGAATCTGGGTGCTGTAGAACCAGTTACCATGCAACACAGAAGAAAGTATTTATTCCAGGTACTTCCTTGTTCCAAAAAAGAATGGGAGTTGGAGACCTAATCTAGATCCAAGATTAGTCAACAAATTCGTAAAGATTCAGCAGTTCAAAATGGTATCTCTTGCAACAATAAATTCCATCATTGGACCCAAGGGGACTGGCTCTTGGCCCTCAACCTTCAAGACACTTATTTCCAAATAGCGATACATCATTCCCACAGAAGGGTCCTACATTTCACTCTGGGTCAAGAGCACTTGGAATACAGGGTGCTTCTGTTTGGTCTTTTGCATGCCCTTCGTGTGTTCTCAAAAGTTCCTTTTATGGTAGCTGCTCATCTTGGCGCACAAGGAATTCTGATTTTCCCATACCTTGACAATTGCCTGCTGAAAGGGTGGTCATTCAGCGAATCTTCAACAGTCACTCAGAGGGCCTTAGACCTATTTCTCAGACTGGGACTACAATTAAACATCCAAAAATCCACCTTAACCCTGGTGTAAGGTTTGGAGTTCATAGAGCTTACCTCAATGCAGTAATGTCCAAAGCATTTCTCCCTTTGCACAGGTTCATAACCCTAGCCAACTTAGTCACTGCAGTCCGAGCCAGAAATTGTCTCCAGCTTTTGGGACATATGGTACCTGGGCACCGTAGTAATAAATTATGCAAGACTTTACATGTACTGCCTCCAAGGGTGGCTCAAACTGTGTATTCACCAAGCAAATACAGTTTAAACAAACTACTCTCCATGCCTTCGGTAGTGTGTTTAAAATAAATATTTAAATAAATAAAAAATCGCTTGACTGGTGGAATAACCCTCATAGTGTTTGTGCAGGGGTTGTCTTTGCTCAACCATCTCCAACATCAGTAGTAACAATGGATACATCCCTACTGGGATGGGGAGCTCACCTATATGTTCACGCTGTTCAAGGAAGGTGTCTCCTCTCAAGTCCACCCTGCACATCAAGTTGCTGGAACTCAAAGCAGTCAGAAATGCCTGTATCCATTTCTTCTTGCTGATAGTGTACATACATAAAGATCATGATGGGCAACATGTCATGCATATTTTACACAAACAGTCAGGGGAGAGCGAGATTGCCTTCCCTCTGTGCCAAAGCAGCAAGTCGTTAGAATTGGTGCAGATCAACAACTTTGCAGCTTACCTTTTGGGTGTACAAAACATCACAGCGGATACCCTCATAAGATCAAAAGTGGGAAGTTAGATCTCACTATATTCCACCACATATTTCAATATTGGGACATCCCACAGATGGACCTGCTCGCCACAGCCAGGAACAAGAAGTGCTCCCAGTCCTGTTTGAGAGGCGGTCTGTGTCACAACTCCCTGGCAGAAGCCTTTCTCTTTCGTCGGACTCCAAGCCTTCCGTGTGCATTTCTCCCGATTCCCCTGATATCCAAGCTACTGTTCAAGATAAACAAAGCCAAAGCCGTTCTCGTAGTTCAGGTGTACGCTGAGATAAACAACGTTTCCTAACACTCAACTCATTGTTTGTCAACCAATCACTCTCTGGACCATCCCTCATCTCCTATGTCAGGATGCTGGTCAAATCCATCACCTCAAACTCGGGGTTCTCAAGCTCAAGGCATGACTGATAGACTGTTTGCAGGGTTAGAAACAGTCCGTTCTGAGGGTGTAGAGAGTGCTGTTACACAGCAGGAAACAATTGACTTGTGACACACATACACAAAAGTGGATGAGATTCAAACTCTGGTGTGACTTAAAGCATCTTTCACCTACATCCTCTGTTATCATTTGTCCTAGATTACATCGTAGAGGTAAAAGACAGGATTATCTTTAAACTCTGTAAAAGTGCATTTGGCAGCAATTACAGGTTTCCATCATACAGTAGAAGGTTTTTCTGTCTTTGCTCATCCTACAACAAGGAGGTTTCTCAAGGGACTGGATAACCTCTTCCCACAAGTCAGATGCCGTACGTTGGCATGAGATCTCAACTTGGTACTCATATGTCTTACGAGGCCTCCCTTTGAACCTATGGCCGCCTGCTTCCTTTTATACCTGTTTATGAAATCTGCATTTGTAGTAGCCATTAGTACTACTTGAAGAGTGGGTGAGGTAGGGTGTCTGATAGCATCCCTCTCCTCTCTCCCCCACCCCCTTCACAGTCACCTTTAAGAATAAGGTTAACGCAGTGACTATATCCCAAGTTCCTGCCAACGGTGTCTTTGGGCTTCCACATGTCAACCTATTCACCTTCCAGTTTTCTTCCCGAAGTCACACTGGTTTGTGTAAAAGAGATGCTACATTACATACACTTGATGTAAAAGTCTAATGCCCTCCTGATTTAGACAGGACTAACCCCTGTAGGAAATCTCTGATTATTTCTCTCCATTGCAGAGAACTAAGGGATCTCTGCCTTCCAAGCAAAGACTCTCTAGGTGGATATCTGGCTGCATTGCCTACTGCTATCAATCTCATGATCTTCAGCTTCCCTAGAGTATTTACTCACTCTTCTTTAATAGCCTTTTCTTAAGTACTTTCCCATTGCAGAAATATGTAGAGCCATGACTTGGACATCCATTCCTTTGATTGCTGAACACTGTGCTATCACTTGTGCCTGAGCTTCTGATGCCATATTTGGCTCTATTGGCCTATCTTCGATCCTAGACTCAACTCCAAAGCCGCATCCCTCTGTAGAGGTTACTGCTCGATAGTCACCTAGAGTGGAGCACCCATAGTCCCTACTCGAAGAAGGGAAGGTTACTGACCCTGTGCAATAACTGTGGTTTTTCAAGCTGTGTCCCCCTATGGGTGATCCAATACTCACCCTCCTCCCCTCTGCTTCATAGTTCTTTACAACTGGTTCCATGGCAGAGAAGGTAATATCTTTTACTGGACCAGTTTCTGTTGGTGAGAGGGACAAGCTTTCAAGCTTACCCTGAGCTTTTCTTTAGATCTGGAAAACTAACTCAGGCCCAGTCTGCACTATAGAGTTAGGTTGACATAAGGCAGCTTACATTGACCTAACTCTGTCAGTGTCTACACCACAGTGGTGCTCTTGCCGATATAAGTCATCCACTACATTGACTTAACTCCACCTCCCTGAGAGGCATAGTGCTTAGGTCGATGTAGTTAGGGCAACACAGTGTCCATGTGGACACTGCGGTTACTTACATCTTCTGACTGTCAGCCTCCTGTGGGGCTGACAGCTGAAGCTCTGCCCCTGCCCTGACAGTCCGAGCTGTCAACCAGTTGTTGGGCTTACAGCTGCACACCCCCCACCCCACCCGGTGCCTGTGGCTCGAGCTGTCTGCCCGGCATGGGGCTCACAATGGGAGCTTCTCCCCTGCTTCCCACCAGCACCAGACTCAATTTCACAGCAGGGAGCCTACCAGCTGTGAAATTGACATTCTTGTCAGTTTCACAGCTACTATTTCACTTTTCTCTGCCTGTCAGTTCTGGGGCAGGGGGACTCCAGCTGTGAGCCCCAAGCTGTTGTCAGTGCCCCACAATACCGTACTATAATCGATGCAAACAGTCCTGGTGAGGATGCGGAGCACCAGCAGAAGGAAGCTAGTGTGGACACCAGCCCCTGATTTAATTTCTGTGGTGGCTGTAGGTCATCTAACTTAAATTGACCTAATTTTGTAAAGTAGACAAGCCCTCAATGTCTCTGCTAAATAAAATATTTGAACAGCTTGTTTAGCATAAGTAGTTAACAGATGTTTCAAGGGACCAGTCAAGCTCAGGTGGTCAGTTAATACCCTTCCAGTTATAGGGAGGGAAGGAAAGGAGGAGTGGGGCAAAAAGCAGCTGGGTGTTAGTGCTTCACCCAATGACTCCCCTTCTTATGTCACATTTAAATTTAGGTTGCAGTGTTGTCAGAGTGCCCATGTTATTGTTTCTTCTGTGAAGTGCCTATCACACTTGGACATTGTCAAATAATTATGGAGACGCCAGTTGTGCTTCCGATAGTTAAGGCTGAGCTGAGTTTTACACATAAAGCAGGGATTCATCCTCATAGCTGTGTATGAAAAATACAATGTATCCTCCCCAAAGTTGCTGTTTGAGTATAGCAGGGAGTAGTCAATTATTTTTTGTTAAGGTCCAAATTTCTTGGACAAGGTATAGTCAGGGTCCAGACTCCAGAGAAGAAAATAATAATGAAACCTCCCTAACAATAATGATGAGTAAATAAAAAGATTTCAGGGTCTGTTCAGAAACATTTTCTAGTTTGAATTTGGCTCGAAGTATGCCAATTGACTACCCTGGGAGTATAGAATGAGTTTTCTGAGAATTTTGCAAGCAAATGCATTAGTTTGAGTTAAAATTAATATTCTGTGAAAAATTAAGTTACGATCTTTGAAATACTTAGCACTCATTGTCTGGTCTTTTGTTCTTTCATGATCTCAGTAATGGAATAATAGGCTCTTCAAATGTGTCATAGTTAAAATTTACTGAAATCTTGTGCATAAGCCACGTTATTTGTAGGTTGTTTTTGGTATTCATAGGGTTTTTTTCACTGTATTAATCATAATTGAAAGTTTCTTCTTCAGTAGAGATGAAGAACAAATTTCTTTTGTAGAGTTCCACAAAAAACTGCCCTTTACAAAATGGCTGCCATCTCCCTCTGTTCTGTTTTGGACTGAAACCTCAGCTGCCCTCAGTGGTCATTTTGAGAGAGGCATCTGTTCACTGAAAAGTGGTCTGGTCTCCCCTAGAAGTTATCTGTAAACCTGTGTTGATTAAGAGTTGATTTTTACTAATATAGTTATACTGGTACAAACCCTAGCATGGGTGTAGTTATACTGGTATAGTTTATTTTGGTTCCTGAACTGGAATAAGCTATACTAGTATGAACATTTCTATACCAGTATAATGGCATCCACACAGCAATGGGTGTTGGGAGGGAAGTATCTATTGTAGAGAAAAGTCCTGAGTGTCTGCCCCTTGACAGCATAAGGCTCCATCGTCTTCCCTGAGGAAGCTTGGTTGGCTTCACTCTCATTGCAAATGTAAGATAGTGGCTATTTTACCAAGGGCAATTTTTTGTGAGTTTCTGTTGAAGGAGATTTTATGCACTAGCCTCTCATAGATAAACTTAATTATGAAAAACAGTGGCAAAAATTATCATTAATCCTAAATATTTTTTCTCTAAAGCCACTTGTTGCACCAAATCTACTCAACAGAGAGACAGAGGGAAGGAACTGTGTGTGCGCAGGGGGCTGGAAGGAGCAATTTGGAAGACAGGGAGGAGGGTAAAAATGAAGCTGGCTGCTTTGCACTGCTCCAGAGTGGCATAAAACAGCTAGAGTGTACCAGTGAATCTAGCCATAGAAGTTAAAAGGATGATTTTTCATATTTTCAAGTCACTAGAAATATGTGGTAAGAGCTCTTTGAGACTTTTGTTTAGTGTTATGATTTTTTTTTTTAAAAAATCAACAGCCCAAGAAGAATTCCAGACAAACTATATTAAAATGGAGTTAAAATTGAGAGTACAAATCAGTATTTAGGATAAAATGACAGGGATATTGTAATTATTCTCAAGCTAAGTGTTATAAATTCAGGAAATTCAGTTAAGATTCAGTGTAAAAATGTAAAATATGGCATCAGGCGGTAGGAAAAAAACCTGATGTTGAAAAATTTGTTTAATCTAAGACCAGAAACACCAAGGTTTAATCCTAATGTTTTTGTTTTTTTTTAAGGAGTGTTACTGGGCAGATCTAAGGTTGCTTGTTTGCCCTACTACATTTCCAGTTTGTATATCTTTTTTTTTTTATCTATATTTTACTGACATTCTCTCCCCCCCCCCCCAAAAAAAAAATCAGGAGAGAATGGGAGAAAAAGGCAGAAAGCCAGAAAGATAAAGGAATGGGAGGGCTGAGGAAGGGAAAGGAGAGAAACATTTCAGTTTCCATCCACTAGGATAGTTTGCGTATCTGATATAAAGAACCGTTATTGTAAGTAATTTTTGGAGTTCTGGTATCCTTTCAAATTTGAGAGAAACTGATTTACAGTCTTATTAATTATTACTTTCATGTTGTCTGCTAACCCAATCACTTCAAAAGGTCTAAATAGCCAAACAAAAATCAAATTTATTTTGTAATTGCAGTGATTTTAGCGCTTAAGAAAGGAGGTAGGATAGCTGACATTATATCATCTCTGTCCTTACCTGCAACTACCAGTTTATTTCAATGTTAGCTCTTTCCTGAGCAGTCTTTGTATCTATTCACCCTTTGCAGTGATTTTTTAAATCTAAGACTAGTAGAAATCAGTTTTTGCCTTGAGTAAGGAAGATTAAACGTCAGTTCTCTCTGTGTAAATGTTGTGCATTGTGAGGCTCCATCTGGAGCCCACTGAAGTCAACTGATGTTCTCTGGTTTCAATGGGGTTTCAGTCAGGCCCTAATATGCTACATATACAAGGGTAATCTGCAGTATAAAAATGTTTCTTGGAACAAAGAGACACTTGAAAATAAACCTTTTCTTCTTGTTTTGAAAAGAGAGCTGTATCTATGTTCTTTTTTTATTTATTTTTGACAGAAGAGTAGCAGCTCTGAATCCTTAAGTGACAAAGGTTCTGCTGAACTGAAGAAAAGCTTTGATGCAGTGGTATTCGACGTTCTCAAGGTTACACCAGAAGAATATGCTGTAAGCAATCAACAAGTTATCTTTTTGTGGGAATACTTATACTTTTGGCGCTGTTTCTTTTCCGCTCTTAACAACCCTATTTCTCCCCACCTCCCACCCACAGGGCTTCAAAAAGAGGCCCTCTGTGGTTCCTTTGGTCACAGGCTCCAGCTTCCTCCAGGCCCCAGGCTGGACAGTACAGGACATAAGTTTCTGCGGGAAAATCTAAGACTGGGAGTGTGTTGGGGTCACCCTGCAGTATAACCAAAGCTGATGAGAGCCTGAAAGTAATCCAACTGTAGCTGGCAGGTTGCAGTTACACACACACACGCTCAGGTTGTGGCTTGCATGCTGGAAGGTTGTTTGTGAGCAGCCCAAGTAGGAATTCCTTCAGCAATGCATTGTAAGGCACCCAAAGTTGCAGGGCAGGGGTGACAGCTGCTCATTAGTCTGGATTGTACCCTGGTATGTTACGGAAAGGTGGTTTTATGATTTAAAGAATTGGACTCGAGATCTGTATTGTGTTAAGAACATAAGAATGGCCATACTGGATCCGACCAATGGTCCATATAAACCAGTTTCCTGTCTTCTGACGGTGGCCAATACCAGCTGCTTCAGAGAGAATGAACAGAAAAGGGGCAATGTTGAGTGGTCCGGTCCCACCTTCTGGCAATTGGAGGTGTAGGACACCTGGGGTATGGGGTTGTGTCCCTGACCATCTTGGCTAATAGTCATTGATGGACCTATCCTCCATGAATTTATCTAGTTCTTTTTTTTTTTTTAATCCAGTTACATTTTTGGCCTTAACATCATGCTATGGCAATGAGTTACACAAGTTGATTGTCCGTTGTTTGAAGAAATATTTCCTTTTGTTTATTTTAAACCTGCTGCGTATTAATTTCATCAGGTGACCCCTAGTTCTTGTGTTATGTGAAGGTGTAAATAACACTCCCTATTAACTGTCTCTGTACCATTCATATTTAATAGACCCCTTGTCATATCCTCCCTTAGGGCCAGTCTACACTGGAAGCACTACATCGGTGCAGCTGTGCTGCTGTAGCACATCTGGTGAAGATGCTTTGCGCCGATGGGAGAGTGTCTACTGCTGATGTAGTACTAGTGTGGACAGCGCTTAGGTTGCATCACACAGCAGGGTGTCCTTTTCACACCCCTGAGTGATGCAATTTAGATTGATTTAAGTGGCAGAGTAGAACTGCCTTTAGTCATCTTTCCTAAATTGAACAGTCCCAGTCTTTTTAATCTCTCCTTATATGGAAGCTGTTCAATAGTCCTAATCATTTTTGTTGCCCGTGGGCAAGTCACCTTTACTTTGCCTCAGTTTCTCATCTGTAAAACATGATTTATAATACTTGAGTAATAATCTCATTTGAGCAGGATTAGCTCCAGGTTTTAGCTCCTCAGTGTGAAACTGGTAGAATTCCCTTAGGTCATGAGGATTGGTGACCTTTAAGGGCAGCAGTAGTGGTGCAGAGCAGTGGTTTTCACTTTTTTTTTTTTTCTTGCGACCCAGTTGAGGAAAATTGTTGATGCCCAAGATGCAGCAGAGCTGGGGATGAGGGGTTTGGGGTGTGGGAGGGCCTCAGGCTGGAGCAGAAGGTAGGGATGCAGGGGTGAGAGCTGCGGGGTGGGGCCGGGGATGAGGAGTTTGGGGTGCAGGAGGGGGCTCCGGGTTTTGGGACTCAGGGCTGTGGCAGGGGGTTGGGGTGTGGGAGAGGGTCAGGGCTCTGGGCTGGGGATGCAGGCTCTGGGGTAGAGCTGGGGGTGAGGGGTTTGAGGTGCAGGAAGGGGCTGTGGGTTTGGGAGGGGTGGGGGGCTGAGGGCTGGGGTAGGGGATTGGGGCATGGATTTACCTCTGGCAGCTCTCAGTCAGCGGTGCAGCCGGGGGTGCTAAGGTAGGCTTCCTGCTTGTCCTGGCACCGCGGACTACGCTGCACCCTGGAAGTGGCCAGCAGCAGGTCCAGCTCCTAGATGGAGGTGTGCAGCTCTTGCCCGCAGGCAACCCGCTTAGCTCCCATTGGCTGGTTCACGCCCAGTGGGAGTGCAGAGTTGGTGCTTGGGGCAAGGGCAGCGTGTGGAGCCCCGTGGCCCCCCTGCCTAGGAACTGGACCTGCTGCTGGCTGCTTTCAGGGGGCAGTGTGCTGTCAGAACAGGTAGGGACTAGCCTGCCTTAGCCAGGCAGCACCACTGATGGGACTTTTAACGACCCAGTCGGCGGTGCTGATCAGAACTGCCCTACATTCTGCGCCCAGTACTGGGTCGCGACCTGCAGTTTGAAAACCACTGGTGTAGAGTGTAAGCTGGATGTCCTCTTTATTATAGTCTTTTCTCCTAATGCTTCAGTTAGTTCCTTCTTGATCTATAGCTGATGCAGGAACTCCCTGTTAGACTGTGCATTTACATTACTTCAGTTCTTCTAGAGATGGTCATGTATCCTTATAACACTTATCCATACTTTTCCACTCTTATGCTAAGGAACTGAGATCTGTTTATCTAGTACAAATGCCTAAATTCCTTTTGAGAAGATTGCCTTGAATGCTCCAACATATTCTGCAGTGCTTCAGTACTTTTTTTTTGAGGGAGGAGGCTTTGGTATTTTTTCGCAGTGCTCTGGTTCCTACCCTGTCATGTCAGTTTCTGCTTTGATATGCCAGACCCTATTTCGATGTGTGTTTTGTGTTTGGTTTGGTTGTTGAGACTTCAATGTCTGTCCCGGTAGCGAAGCACGGTATTTTTCTCCAGTGTGTGATTTGGGGTAGTCCAGTATATTGATTTTGGGGATTTCAGGTTTCTTAACATATTGAGGCTACTTGGTGTTCTCAGCATTGGGAGGATCTTTTATCAGTCTCACTGACTGTCTGGTGGGGTTTTTAATGCTTCATACCTGTCTTTCAGATATGTTTTTGAAGAAGGAAGTAATGACTTTAGTGGTTTCAAACCATAGTAGAACTATGTCCAGGAGGAATGGCAATGTTTTTATTGTGTTATCTGTCTTGTAGTCTAACAGGATATTCAAGAGTGTCAGATTTTCTGTGGATATAATCTTATGCACTAAGAAACTGTGCACGGTACCTCCATACGCTCTTTGAAGTCTTGGTATTGGTGTGGGGTAGTGTTTCCCCTCTGAAGATACACAAGCTGGAGGAGCAGGCAGCCAGTCAGTTCTCCACCTTCCTGGGGTGGTGAGGTCAGGCTTCAGTCCTGGGATGGTGGGTGGCAGGCTCCAGCCATGGGACTTCTGGCTCTGTTCTCCAGCTGCGTGGTGGTTGGTTCTGGCCCTGAGCTCACCCCCCAGGGTCCTATCGCCCCTGGCCCGCGCTCAGTCCGTACCTACCTCTCTGTCCCTGGGCTTGTCAAGGCTAAGTAAGTTTGCTTGGAAAACTGATATTTGTACGTTTGTTAATACCACATTTCACAGCAGATTTAGTAGCTAGCAAGTCTTAAACAAAACAACCAAAAAAGCAAAAGAAACAATAAAAAAAAGACAAGAATGTGCAAAGCACCTTATTTGTGTTTCTGTTCTATTTAGGTCCAGTAAAGAATAGAAACAGTACATTTTTATTATTGTATGCAAAAAAAAAAAAAAATCCTACATAAATAAATTACAATGATTTGGGTATGTATATGTGCATATTTGTTTTTCCTAAAGTTAATTAAGTATTTTAGGAAAAATTGTCAGAGCAGCCACCAGCAAGAGTTGGTTGCCAAAAAATTTGTTGTGAGAACCCCTGATAGGTTCAAAGGTTGGTTTTATGAATTGAGTGAGGACTATTAGTGAGTGCTCTCTCTTAATCTATTAAATAGTATTCATCATAGCAATACGTTTTCCCAGAAGAGTAAGTGAACTGCAGGCTTTGGTGGTGAATGCACCATTTACAGTTTTCCACAAACACAAAATGATCCTTCGTCCATGTCCTATATTCCTGCCCAAAGCAGTAACTAACTTCCCTCAGTTTCTCTACCAATATTCTTTCCCAGCTTTCATGTGTACTTGGATGAATAGAGACTCTACACATTACTCTAAAAGAGCATTGTCATATTATTTTTTAAAAAGGCTGTAGAAGATCCTCACAGCTCTTCATATCGTTTAGGGAGTTGTAAGGGTCAGGCTATTTTTTTCCTCAATGCTTCTCCAGATGGGTTAGGGTTATGTATTGAAGAGACCACAAGCTAGACTGTTCCTCTTCCTGTGGGGGTTAAGGAGTGCTCCACTAGGACTAAGTCAGCCTCTTTGTCATGCTTTAAATGTCTCTGAAATCTGCTGAATTGTAACTTGGAGCTTGATACACAAATCCACTAAATATTATTTCTTTAATTTTAGCATCCATGTCCAATGCACAATTTGATAGAGCAGTTTTTCAGTCACAGTTGAATTAGAATTCTGTGTCATAGTTCTGGTTATCAGACTACCTCTACCCTGGGAATGTGTAGAGGCCACTTGAAGCAGCAGCAGACATTACTTACTCACTCTTAGCCCTGGTCTACACTACGAATTTAGGTTGAATTTAGTAGTTAGATGGATTTAACCCTGCACCCATCCACACAACGAAGCCATTGTTGTCGACTTAATGGGCTCTTAAAATTGATTTCTGTACTCCTCCCGACGAGGGGATTAGCGCTGAAATCGACATCGCCGGATCGAATTTGGGTTAGTGTGTACGCAATTTGACAGTATTGGCCTCTGGGAGCTATCCCACAGTGCTCCATTGTGCCAATTCTGGACAGCACTCTCAACTCGGATGCACTGGCCAGGTACACAGGAAAAGCCCCATGAACTTTTGAATTTCATTTCCTGCTTGGCCAGAGTGGCAAGCTGATCAGCACAGGTGACTGTGCAGATCTCATCAGCAGAGGTGACCATGGAGTCCCAGAATCGCAAAAGAGCTCCAGCATGGACGGAACAGGAGGTACTGGATCTGATGGCTGTATGGGGAGACGTAATCCGTGCTATCAGAACTCTGTTCCAAAAGACAGAATGCCAAAATATTTGAAAATATCTCCCAAGGGCATGAAGGACAGAGGCTATCACAGGGACCCACAGCAGTGCTGTGTGAAACTTAAGGAGCTTAGGCAAGCCTACCAAAAAACCCAAGAGGCAAACGCCTGCTCGGGGTCAGAGCCCCAGACATGCCGCTTCTATGATAAGCTGCATGCAATTCTAGGGGGTGCCCCTACAACTACCCCACACCTGTACGTGGACTCCTGCAAGGGAGTCTCATGCAACAGGGATGAGGATTTTGGGTTGAGGAAGATGATAGTGCACACCAGGCAAGCGGAGAAACCGTTCTCCTCGACAGCCAGGAACTCTTTATCACCCTGGAGACAGTACCCTCCCAACCCAGGCTCCCGGACCTTGAAGGCGGAGAAGGCAGCTGTGGTGAGTGTACCTTTGTAAATATAATACACGGTTTAAAAGCAAGCATGTTTAATGATTACTTTGCCCTGAAGACTTGGGATGCATTTGCGGCCAGTACAGCTACTGGAAAAGTCTGTTAACGTGTCTGGGGAGGGAGTGGAAATCCTCCAGGGACATCTCAATGAAGCTGTCCTGGAGGTACTCCCAAAGCCTTTGCAAAAGGTTTCTGGGGAGGGCAGCCTTATTGCTTCCTCCATGGTAGAACACTTTACCATGGCAGGCCAGTAGCATGTAGTCTGGAATCATTGCATAAGAAAGCATGGCAGCATGTGGTCCCAGTGTTTGCTGTCATTCAAGCAACATCCATTCTTTATCTCTGTGTTGTCCTCAGAAGAATATCATTCTTGGTCACCTGGTTGAAATAGGGGAATTTTATTCAGGGGACATTCAGAGGTGGCCGTTCCTGCTGGGCTGTTTGCCTGTGGCTGAAAAGAAAGCATCCCCGCTGTTAGCCATGCGGTGGGGGGGAGGGGTGAAGCAGTCAGCCCAGAGAATTGGGTGTGGGGGGGTTAGTTGGGTTTGTGCTGCACATTAACCCGAAAACATCAGCCCCTCTTTTTAAATGGCTAGTGTGTCTTTTTCAATTTTAATCTCCCTTTTTTTCCTCCCGCAGCTGCAAATGTTTCAACGCTGTGACTAGCATCTCTGTCCCAGAGGCTAACACAGATAAGAAGGTGAAAAAAATGCACTCATGATGAAATGTGCTCTGAGCTCATGCTGTCCACCCAAACTGAAAGAGCCCAGCAGAATGTGTGGAGGCAGACAATGGCAGGAAAGCACAAAATGAACGTGAGGACAGGAGGGACGCGCGAGAGGATAGATGGCAGGAGCAACAGGAGAGGTGGCGGGATCAAGAGGAAAGGTGGCAGCAGCATGATGAGAGGAGGCAGGATGCAATACTGAGGCTACTGGAGGATCAAACTGATATGCTCTGGCATATGGTTGAGGTGCGGGAAAGGCACAGACCGCCACTGCAGCCCCTGTGTAACCAACCGCCCTCATCCCCAAGTTCCATAGCCGTCTCACCCAGATGCCGAAGAACGCGGGGGAGGGGGGTCCTCTGGCACCCAACCACTCCACCCCAGAGGACTGCCCAAGCAACAGAAGGCCGGCATTCAATAAGTTTTGAAGTGCAGTGTGGCCTTGTCCTTCCCTCCTCCTCCCCCACCCCTCCCGGGCTACCTTGGCAGTTATCCCCCTATTTGTGTGATGAATAAAAGAATAATAAAGAATGCATGAATTTGAAACAACAGTGACTTCATTGCCTCTGCAAGCGGTGATGGAAGGGGGGAGGGGAGGGCGGTTGGCTTACAGGGAAGTAGAATGAACCAAGGGGGCAGGTTTTCATCAAGGAGAAACAAACAGAACTGTCAAACCATAGCCTGGCCAGTCATGAAACTGGTTTTCAAAGCTTCTCTGATGCGCAGCGCGCTCTGCTGTGCTCTTCTGATCGCCCTGGTGTCTGGCTGCGCATAATCCGTGTAAACCAGGTGATTTGCCTCAACTTCCCACCCTGCCATAAACGTCTCCCCCTTACTCTCACAGATACTGTGGAGCACACAGCAAGCAGTAATAACAATGGGAATGTTGGTTTCGCTGTGGTCTAACCGAGTCAGTAAACTGCACCAGTGAGCTTTTAAATGTCCAAGTGCACATTCTACCCCTATTCTACACTTGCTCAGCCTATAGTTGAACAGCTTCTGGCTACTGTCCAGGCTGCCTGTGTATGGCTTCGTGAGCCATGGCATTAAGGGGTAGGCTGGGTCCCCAAGGATAACTATAGGCATTTCAACATCCCCAGTGATTATTTTCTGGTCTGGAAAGTAAGTCCTTTGCTGCAGCTGTTCAGACAGAACAGAGTTCCTGAAGATGCGAGCATCATGTACCTTTCCCAGCCATCCCACACTGATGTTGGTGAAACATCCCTTGTGATCCACCAGTGCTTGCAGCACCATTGAAAAGTACCCCTTTCAGTTTATGTACTGGCTGCCTTGGTGGTCCTGTCCCAAGATAGGGATATGCGTTCCATCTATTGCCCCACCACAGTTAGGGAATCCCATTGCAGCAAAGCCATCCACTATGACCTGCACATTTCCCAGAGTCACTACCCTTGATAGCAGCAGCTCAGTGATTGCGTTGGCTACTTGGATCACAGCAGCCCCCACAGTAGATTTGCCCACTCCAAATTGATTCCCGACTGACCGGTAGCTGTCTGGCATTTGCAAGCTTCCAGAGGGTTATTGCCACTCACTTGTGAACTGTGAGGGCTGCTGTCATCTTGGTATTCTTGCGCTTCAGGGCAGGGGAAAGCAAGTCACAAAGTTCCATGAAAGTACTCTTACGCATGCGAAAGTTTCGCAGCCACTGAGCATCATCCCAGACCCGCAACACTATGCGGTCCCACCAGTCTGTGCTTGTTTCACAGGCCCAGAATTGGCGTTCCACAGCATGAGCTTGCCCCATTGCCACCAGGATGCCCAAATTGCCAGGGCCCGTGCTTTGAGAGAAGTCTGTGTCCATGTCCTCATCACTCTCATCACCGTGCTGCCATCGCCTCCTCGCCTGCTTTTGCAGGTTCTGGTTCTGCACATGCCGCATGATAATGCGCGAGGTGTTTACAGTGCTCATAACTGCCGCAGTGATCTGAGCAGGCTCCATGCTTTCCGTGGTATGGCGTCTGCAGGAGAGCAGAGTTGCAGGGGAAGCGGTGGTTGGATGACCTGTTTTGCAGACCTGTCTTCTGCCAGGACACAACAGCTGAGCGGGCTGCACACTTGCCGTGTTATGGTGAGACAAGAGCAGCTGAGCAGAGTTGCGGTGGAAGTGGCCCTGAAACCACCAGGAGAGCAGAGTGCCAGCGGAAGTGGTGGATGATGACTGTCATATAGAGGACCTGCAAGGTGGATTCATAGCATCAGGAGAGCAGAGTGGCAGCGGAAGTGGTGGTTCAATGATGACAGTTAGCAGTCCTACTGCACCGTCTGCTGAAAGCAGTATGGCGCCCGCACGGAAAAAAGGCGTTGCTTTCACGGAGGGAGGGGCGACTGATGACGAACCCAAAACCACCCGCAACAATGTTTTTGCCCCATCAGGCATTGGGAGCTTAACCCAGAATTCCAATGGGCGGCGGAGACTGCGGGAACTGTGGGATAGCTATCCACAGTGCAACACTCAGAAAGTAGCCACGGTACTGTGGACGCACTCCGCCAACTTAATGCGTTTAGTGCATTAGTGTGGGGACACACACAATCGACTGTATAAAATCGCTTTCTAAAAAATCGACTTCTATAAATTCAATCTAATTTCATACTGTAGACATACCTTTACATTCCCCTCATCCTCAGAGTCCTTATTACAGTTGCAGACCTGATGAGATTGTGGAAGGAACTTATCGAGACACTCCCTTCTATAGGCTCACCCTCAGAACATTTGGGAATAATGAGGAGGAGGAGCAGGAAGGAGCATGTGAAAGCGTTCCAATGACACTTCTATGAAGTGTTCCTTGGGGTATGAATGTGTAGAATCCATCTCGCACTGTGGGTACAGGTGAGTAAACCTCTATTTCTGTTTGCATATGGGCTAAGCCTAACATCCGGGTTCCTGATAGAAAAGCAGAGTTCTGTAGCTCGGGTGACTCTAAGCAGGTACTCTGGTGTTGGATGTCTTGGAAGGAACCTGAGAAGAATGCTGAGAATAATAGGTTTGTGGTGTGGGGCAAACAAACCAACAAGGACCCCTTTACCTACATCATACAAAAACTGCTTGATTATCGTTAAGATTAATTCCATCAAGGAACATGTGCCAGGTATTTTGACTTGTCATGAATTAGTCAGTTTGACTTGTCTCTGCAATTACATTCACACAGCTTTGTATTTTTAACCACTCAGTTACCATAAGTTAAAAAGTCTCTTCTGTAATAGGGGGACTTTCATCAAAGCTGACAAAAACTTCTGTTGAACCCATGTTGCTCTTGTGATCTTACATTTCTTACATGGAAGATATTTTTCTCATGACAATGACCTCAGGTTGCAGGATGAATGAGGTTTAGGAACACTCTGAAGCTTCACCTTCTTGTTCAACTCAAAGCCTATTCTTCTGTTAGCATTGTTCCCGTGCCCACATCCCTGTCCTGGTGAGGTCCTTCTCCATATACTGAATGTTAAGGTCATTGGTATTTTATATGGAATGGTCTGTAAAGCCCATTTAAAAAGTCCACCCTATACTCCTGGGAGAATACAGTGCCAAAAAATTAAAAATTATGCACACAATATTTGAAAATTCTGCAAAATTCTGCATATTTTATTTGTCAAAATAACACAATATAATCATGCTAGTTACAATTATTTTGGTAATTTATTTCAAAATATCTGTTACCAAGTATATCTGTAACAATACAGACTTAGAAAAAAAAATTCTGCTATTTTTTTTGACAAATAGATTCCTTATGAGGCATATTAATACAGAACTTTTTGTCATTCATTTAAATTTCAGTACAGAGCTGTATTTCCTGCATCTCTTAGAAGCAGTGCAAAGGCTTAGGGGAGGTAAGGGTAATGGAAGAGCTGAGGGAGAGGGAAGGACCCTGAGAGTGAACCTGGAGGATGTTGGGTGGCGGTAGGAGGTTTTCCTTTTGGGAGTGGAATTGTTAAGTGTTGGGAAGCCTACCCCATGCGGACCCTGGCTGACCCCAAGCCTCTCCCATTCAGTCAGGCAGGTCTACCACTCTCCACACACTCCTCATTCTCCTTGTGTCTCTGCAGTCCTCCTCCCCAGGCTCAGCACTATCACCCCATTAGCTCCTGAGCCCATGCTCCAGTCTGTCCCCCCCACTAGCCATTCTGAATCCCAGCCCTGTGTGCCCCACTCTGTCCTAACCTGGCTCTGCGGGCAGGGTGCTGTGATGAACTCTACTCATAGGGGAATTCTGCAGCAGTGGGCATAGAATTTTGAATTTTCCTGTATAAAAAACATTTTGCTGAAGAAGTGCTGCAGTTCTTGAATGCAGCTGGCTGTTCTGGCACCACATCACCCACTGGTGGGCAAAAGGCAGAACTGCAGCACTTCTTAGGCAAAATGTTTTTTATGCTGGGAAAATACAAAATTATGTGAGAGATTAATTCTGCGTGTCTGCAGATGCACAGAATTCCGCCAGGAATAACCCAACTTTGCGGGTATTTTTACACCAATTTTCTGGGCAATACTGTGACCAAAAGGACTGTATATAAATGAATCTGGTATCTTATTGCTTTGGCCTGACTGGGTTGGCAGATGGAAGGCTATATCAAGGTTAATTTATCTTGGGTAAGGTTGCCACCAATGTCTCTTCAGATGTTTTCATTGGAGATATCTGTATAATACACATGTGCAAAGCATTATTGTTTGAAAATTAGCCTCGAGGGAATCTTGTATGTGGCTCTCTCTGTTCCAGAGCTTGTTTCCAAGGTAAGGAGAAACCAAATTCTCCCATCCACTTCATTTTTCCAGATGTCCCTTTTTTTCACTTGGCTGCTTTATTTACTTTACTGGAAGTTTATATGTTAATTGTTGTCTCCTGTAGACTTGAATGTTTTGTGCACTGTTGGATGTTTAAGAGGAACCTTGCTCCTCTTTTGTATTTATGAATTAGAAAAAAAAATCTTTCAACACATTGGTCTTGATTGTTGCAGGTGCAGGTTTATTGACTTTTTTTTACTCTTCAGGAGTAAGAATCATTCCCAGATAATCTTTAGAAAAAGGTAAACTATTTACAATACTGCTTCTCAATATTTTATTTTATTCCTGGAATCTCACTGGCCTCCCTAGCTCCCCATAGTATTTGGAGATTATCTTTTAGAATGATCTTCATTCTTGTGCCTAGCTTTCATTTTTTCTTGAAGGTATTTTTGATGATGATTTTGCATGGGCTGTCATCACGGAAGCATCACTTCCTGTGCAATCAAAATAACTAGAACATTTGGAGGGGGAAATATCTGTATTTAGCAGTAGGTGGCATGTGATGGATTATTAAATCTTAATGGCTCGGGGAGAACTGTTACCCTTGAGCTAAGACCCAGGAGTTGAGAATTCTGCACGATAGATAGCTTTACAGAAACTGAATTACAGGGAATTAATTTACCTTTTACTTCATAGGTGTGTTGTGAAGATAAATTCATTTGTTTGTGAGGCATTCAGAGACTAGGTTGATGAACACCTTAGAAAAGTCTCTTTGAATTTTAAAAAAAAAACTCTCAGCAAAATATTTTTTAAGAAGCATGTCCCTCAGTGCTGTATTTTTCTCAATCGTATACACGCTGCTGTTTGGCATTCCAAGCCCAGCTACATACAATACCATAGTGCCTTCCCTAACCTGTGATACCTCTATATGAAGGAAATGATGGTTTCGTTTTGGAATCTGGAACATGAATTGTCATTACACTTACATATTCAGGATAGCTGGCAAGGCTTGACGGAGCTCCATTGACTAACTCCTGTTCAGCCAGTAGAGGATGATGTTGAGCAGCAATGAGGTATGTTGATTTAGCCCATCCGCAGATTTTAGATCACCATTAGTGAGTGAGATACAAAGGTATTCTTTTGCCCTGTTCTATATTTCACGGCACTTCAAAGCCACCAAGTCAGCTCTAGTAAGAGAAACCATTAATTTGCATTAAGGTTTTAATATGTTACCTATTGAGACAGAATCTTAACATTGCATAAAAATTCTTATTACAGTCTTTTTCCATTACTCAAATTATTCCCCAAACTGGACAGATGTTCATTTTGTTAAATGGAGCTTTTGTTAGAGCTTCTAAATTGAGGTTAACTGTTCTGCAGTTGTAGTCCAGTTTACGTTCTCCAGCAAATGACTTTCCTTTTTGCCAACAAGGTTTGAATATGCAAAAAAATCATTTTTTTTCTAGTGAGATAAATATTCACTTTAGGGTTCATGTTTGTGTGAATAGGCTTGAAGTACTCCATAGCTGAAATTCTATACTGTTAACTGAGTGACCAGGAGGTGGCATATCTGCTTACTGGTGGAGGCATTAACTGGATGTAACTTCTCTTCTGGTGTTATCCTAGTCTGCCTATTCTTGCCGAGATGGGAAAACGGATAAATTCACAAAAAAACCCTCAAAAACAAACCCTTATTTTTATTCTTGTAGGGAAACCCATCCTCGGCTCTCTTAGTACTTTGTTTTATTTCTCTTCTTTTAATTGTCCAGTTCCATTTGGGTTTCCATTTATCCTATCTGCTTCCCATATTATTACAGGAAGGCTATATGATGAAGCAATAGCTAAAAAATTTTCAACTGGGCACACTGATGTTAATGACAAACGGGCAGAATGATACCGTATGCAAGAAGACCTGTTGAGATTTATAACACCCCTGGTTCAATCAGTGCCAGAACTGATGAAGACAATAAAATGAACTCAGTAAATACCTCTGAACATAAAACCGGGTCCCAGAGAAGACTTAGGCAGAGAATACCAATCAGTATACTAAGACATGCTATATGATAAAATACCTGATTTTTCATGTTTCCAGTTTGATGCTTCCTATACACCTGTAGTAGAGACTACTACAGCAAGCTTGGAGAGTGAAGAGGCTAAGTCCTGTTGCAATTACCAGTCATAGGCAACAAATTACTTGCCAAGTGGCAGGACGTTTTTGAAGTAGTGAGCCAGGTGTGGGATGTGGACTATGAAATACTTTCGGTGCAGAAAGAAAAGGCAAGTTACAATGTACATCTATTAAAACCTCAGAGGAATAGGAAAATAGTGTTGAGCCTACAGTAACTCCTCGCTTAACATTGTAGTTATGTTCCTGAAAAATGCTACTTTAAGTGAAATGATGTTAAGTGAATCCAATTGGGGGGGTTAGGTTCCAGGGAAATTTTTTTTGCCAGACAAAAGACTATATTTTATATATATTTATATTTCATATATATATATATATATATATATATATATATATATATATATATATATATTTATCACACACACACAAACACACAGAGCACAAGTTTTAAACAATTTAATACTGTACACAGCAATGATGATTGTGAAGCTTGGTTGAGGTGGTGAAGTCAGAGGGTGGGATATTTCCCAGGGAATGTTTTACTGCTAAATGATGGAGTACTGGGCTGAACCCTCAAGGGTTAACACGTTGTTAATGTAGCCTCACACTCTACAAGGCAGCACGAATGGAGGGAGGGAAGACAGCATGGCAGAGAGAGACACACTGTGTGTGTGTGTGTTTGTGTGTGAGAGAGAGAGAGAGATGCATTGTCTCTTTAAATACACTGACCCCACTCTTAAGTACACTGCCTTTTTAAGTAGATCAGCAAATTGAGACAGCAGCTGCTGCCAGCAAGCTCCCTCCATCCTGCCCTGTCATGTCTCCCACCTGTTCTGTGGTGATCGCCAGATGGGGTAAAGAAGTGGGGGGGAGGAGTGCACCCTGACATTAGCACCCCTCTTCCTCCCTCCCTCCTTGCACTGCAAGCAGGAGGCTCCTGGGAGCAGCTCCAAGGCAGAGGGCAGGAGCAGCACACAGCATTAGGCAGAGGGACAGCTGAACTGCCCAGCAGTTGATATCCTGCTGGGCGGCTGCTGCATAGGGAACGTAGGGGAGTGGGGAACTGATCGGTGGGCTGCTGGTCCACCCTGATTCCAAGCCCCCAGCAGCTAGCTCCAACGGGCTGCTCTTTCTGCAAGCAGTGGACAAAGCAGGCGGCTGCCAAACAACAGTATAAGTGAACATTGCGCAGTTTTAAACAAACATGTTCTCTAATTGATCAGCAACATAACAATAAAACATTGTTAACTGGGACGACTTTATGTGAGGAGTTACTGTACCGAACAGGAGGTAGTAATGTCTCCAGCTACCAGGTGAAGACCATACTCTTGTGCTCTTAGGGGAAAATGTCTCCAATGCACAGATGATGTAAAGAGATGAATTTGATAAGTGTCTTCACCACCACAACTGGAAAGTCTAATCTTGCTGATCTTTGGATCCTGATGAAATCATGTTAGCAGTGTACATTCTGTATACCATATAGAATGTGGGGGACAGCAAAACAAAAGTTGGAGAGCATTGGGTTTAAGCATGGTAAGAGTCTCAAAGTGGTGCAGTCCATTTGATCTAGTACCAAAACCAGATATGCTAGTGTTCTGTTTTGTGCTGGATTAGATGCTGTATGGCCCTGACAAAACAAAGGTCCTAGATCTTTTAGAGGGCTATTGACCAATATCCTTAGGACCTGAGACCAAAGAGAAAATGGCAGGTGCAACTCTTTTGGGCCGTACGATTTCCATACGCTTCCTGTGATGGGGTTCATTCTATTCTGGTGCCCCTCCATTGGTGTAAGCTTCCTTGTGCAGCTTGAGCCAGTGGAGATAGTTGGAGTAGCCAGCCTGCTGCTCCAACTTCCAGTGGGACTGAGTGACCATGGGTCAGAGAGCTGCAACCAGTGCATGGCAGCTGCCAGTCTCTGCTATATCTGAGAGCAGATCAAATATAGTGGGGAATTGGGCCCCTAGAGTATGAATGGAGGGAAAACATTTTACCTTTTCTTAGCATTTCTGAAATAGACTTGTGTTTCACCAAGTTTTGTTTTACCAAAACTAGTAAGACTATGGAATTTCCAAACATGAGCAACAGGAGGCATCCGTCTATTATAGAGAATGGAATTATATTATGACAAAAGCTTTGGAATAAAATTGGTGAGCAAACAAGCACAATCCCCAGAGAGGAGCTTTTGGGCATTAGGATACAAACATAACTGATGCTATGTTTAACAGAAGCCTTGCTGTTACTTTATCCTAATGTCTTAATGTTGTCTAGTGACAAACATTTGGCAAAGATGGAAGCCATGAATACTCGTGATGATAAACAACATAGTTATGAAACAAATTACAAAGCACTGCTTTCAGAATTTACAACATCCCAAGGAAATAGTGTTGTGAATATTCATCTGTAACCAAAATCTAGACTTTCATTTTGCATTATAGCCAGCAATTTTAGTCCATCCATTCTAAAACCATATTCTGCATCTCAGAGACAGATTCCTAACAGTTAAGTTCTTCTTCTTGACCTCGCATAGCAGGTAGCAAAGTCAATTGGAAACTGAAATGCTATAGTTCTTTCTGGCAGACTGCCCTGTCTGTGGAGCTCAGATACTTCTCTGCCTCAAAGACAGCACACAACAGTTCCTTAAATTTCTGTTCAAAACCGGCTGAGAGGTTTACCAGCAAGGACAGAAATTATATAAAATCTGCAGCTATGCTGCTTTTCACTATTCTGGAATAAATCTGCTTTTCCTGCAAGCAGTTGAACTAATCTGAAATAGAAATATTTGACCAAGTAGGATATTTTGGGCTGCCTTCATCACACAGTAAAAAAGGATCTAGTCTTCTTCAGCCACCTTTACAGATAAACATTTGGTAGAGTTCCTGTACCTTAAACCCAAGGCATGTCTCCGCCATGGAAGAAAAGAACACTACCTACACTATGCAACTGATTGCAGTTTAGCAGCTCTGCACCCAGAAGCATATAGTCCCAACACCACTACAGTCGTCCTTGAGGAGTATCATATGCCTACAGAGCCTGAGCTCTGGAAGATGTTTAAACTGAATGATGTGGCCCCTCTTACTAGCATTTTTTCCTAAAGCTGTCCAGGAAAATCCCCAATAAACAAATTCTAAATTGTAGAAGGACCCTGCAGTCCTTGAGGAGGAAACTGAATATGTTGGTCCTGATCCTACTGGCTGTAAATTTTCTGCTTTAGGCTGTCTGAGAATTGATACTGAGAGAGAGTACTCCCACCTCGCCCCCTCCACACACAGAGGGAAAACTCTGTGGTGGAAATCATTGTAGTATCTGAACACCTCAAAAATACAAATGAATTTATCTCCTCCACACCCATGTGAGTTAACGTACTCTTATCACGTAGACGGGGAGCTGAAGTACTGCAACATCTTGCCCAATAAAGAACACTGTGGCAGAGTTGGGAGTTGAACCCAGATTTCCCAACTCCCAATACAGTGCCTTAACCACAAGATTGTTTGCCTTTCCAGATGCTAACTTCACAGATTACGTAAATTCCTTGAAAGACGAACATTCCTCTTGAAGGATTCTTCAGTTTTTCGGGATCCAAGAAAGCCAGCATTCTCTCATAGAAAGTAATGCTTCTCCCTGACACGTTCTAGAACTATTACCTAAAATGCATAACCAAATATATTTCTCTTTGGCTGTCTCTGCTGTAGGTTGGTTGATCTTCTGAAATCTTTCTAGAATCTGTTTTATCTGTCCTTTCTCTTTTTCATTCTAGGCTATGGAGACATTCTTTAATTTAATGTATAAGATTGCTAGACATACTCAGTTTCTGGAATATAGAAGAATGAATTTCCCCATATTGTTAATTTTTTGTAGTCAAAATACTTATTCACAAAGACCTGCCCAGAGGACAGAGCAAAGAGATACTGCAAATTTACAGTTGTAGTGAACTTGTACATTTTTTCTTGAGGGACGCTAACTGTTGATAAAGAAAAATGATTGTGGGGAAACTTGTTTCATTTGAACAATTCAAGTCAAGATGAGCATTTCAGAACTCTGCTTGAAGTATCAAAAAAACTAAGCCACCCAGAGAAGATGGAGTTGGCCAGAAAGCACCAAAATCTTCATCCACGGATTTGCAAGTGCTAAGGACATGGGAAAGAAATTTTACTTTGGGTTTGCACTACCAAAATCAAATTAATAGGCATGGTTTTTAATTTAACTTCCTCATATTCCATTTGGGCTGAATCTTTCCTTGCTTGGTTTTAAAAGAAACTTGGGCAAAATTGGTTCATAAAGTAAGCATCATAAAATACATTTCTCGCGTATTCTGAGCTGAAGTGTTGTCCTCTAACTTAATCAGCTCAAATGAGACACTTCAGTTTGGCTTGTTATGTACATATCATTGAGACTTAAAAAGCAAGCCAGGTTTTGTGGGGAAAAATAGTTCATTAGTTTTAAATGTGTGAAATCTGCAGTTTTGCTTGTGTGTGTTAGGATTCTTTTTGTTTAACACATTTTAAAGATATATTTATTACAAAGTTGCAAATGAGATTGTAAGTTCCGCAAGCCAAATGGTTCCATATCAAGGAACTTGTACATTCAGCACTGGGATGCCTTTGGGTTGTGGACTACTTTTGCAGGTTCATGGGGCTCTAACAGAGATTGTAAACTTTGCAGGGGAAAGGCTCCAGGCTGGGGTGAGAGTTACTTAGCATATACCCACTGCTCAAGCTGGACAGAACTGATGGAGATGGATATTTTCTCCCTAAGAAATGGGCAGTCAAATGCAAAAAACCCCTAATATTAGTGCAATGGCCAATGCCAAGTGCCCCAGAGGGAATGAACAGAACAGATAATCATCGAGTGATCCATCCCCTGTCGTCCATTCCCAGCTTCTGGCAAACAGAGGCTAGTGACACCATCTCTGCCAATCCTGGCTAAGAGCCATAGAATCATAGAATATTAGGGTTAGAAGGGACCTCAGGAGGTCATCTAGTCCAACCCCCTGCTCAAAGCAGGACCAGTCCCCCACTAAATCATCCCAGCCAGGGCTTTGTCAAGCCTGTCTTAAAAACCTCTAAGGAAGGAGATTCCACCACCTCCCTAGGTAACCCATTCCAGTGCTTCACCACCCTCCTAGTGAAAAAGTTTGTCCTAATATCCAACCTAAACCTCCCCCACTGCAAGTTATGACCATTACTCCTTGTTCTGTCATCTGGTACCACTGAGAACAGTCTAGATCCATCCTCTTTGGAACCCCCCCCTTCAGGTAGTTGAAAGCATTTGTCAAATCCCCCTTCATTCTTCTCTTCCGCAGACTAAATAATCCCGGTTCCTCAGCCTCTCCTCATAAATCATGTGTTCCAGACCCCTAATCATTTTAGTTGCCCTCAGCTGGAGTCTCTCCAATTTGTTCACATCATTTCTGTAGTGGAGGGCAAAACTGGATGCAGTACTCCAGATGTGGCCTCACCAATGCTGAATAGAGGGAAATGATCATGTCCCTCAATCTGCTGACAATGCTCCTACTTATACAGCCCAAAATGCCAACAAGGGCACATTGTTGACTCATATCCAGCTTCTTGTCCACTGTAACCCCTAGGTCCTTTTCTGCAGAACTGCTGCCTAGCCACTCGGTCCCTAGTCTGTAGCATTGCATTCTTCTGTTCTAAGTGCAGGACTCCACACTTGTCCTTGTTGAACCGCATCAGATTTCTTTTGGCCCAATCCTCTAAATTTGTCTAGGTCCCTCTGTATCCTGTCCCTACCTTCCAGTGTAGCTATCACTCCTCCTAGTTTAGTGTCATCTGCAAACTTGCTGAGGGTGCAATCCACGCCAGTCTCCAGATCATTAATGAAGATATTGAATAAAACCAGCCCCAGGACCAACCTTTGGGGTACACCACTTGATACCGGCTGCCAATTAGACATGGAGCCATTGATCACTATTGATGGACCTGTCCTTCATGAATTTATCTAGTTCTTTTTTGAACCCTGTTATAGTCTTGGCCTTCACAACATCCTCTGGCAAAGAGTTCCACAGGTTGACTGTGCATTGTGTGAAGAAATACTTCCTTTTGTTTGTTTTAAATCTGCTGCCTATTAATTTAATTTAGTGACTCTTAGTTCTTGTGTTATGAGAAGGAGTAAATAACACTTGCTTATTTACTTTTTCCACACCAGTCATTATTTTATAGACCTCTATCATATTCCCCCTTAGTTTCTTTTTTCCAAGCTGAAAAGTCCCAATCTTATTAATCTCTCCTCATACAGAAGCCATTCATACCCCTAATCATTTTTGTTGTCCTTTTCTGGACCTTTTCCAATTCCAGTTTATTTTTTTTGAGATGGGGGAACTATATCTGCATGCAGTATTCAAGATGTGGGCATATGATGGATTTATGTAGAGGCAATACAATATTTTCTGTCTTATTATCTTATCCCTTTCTTCATGATTCCCAACATTCTGTTAGCTTGTTTGACTGCCACTGCACATTGAGTGGATGTTTTCAGAGAGCTATTCACGATGACTCCAAGGTCTCTTTCTTAAGTAGTAACACCTAATTTAGACCCCATCATTTTATATGTATAGTTGGGATTATCTTTTCCAATGTGCATTACTTTGCATTTATCAACATTGAATTTCATCTGCCATTTTGTTGCCCAGTCACCCAGTTTTGAGAGATCCTTTTGTAGCTCTTCGCAGTCTGCCTGGGACTTAACTATCTTGAGTGGTTTTGTATCATCTGCAAATTTTGCCACCTCACTGTTTACCCCTTTTTCCAGATCATTTATAAATATGTTGAATAGTACTGGTCCCAGTACAGACCTCTTGGGGACACCACTATTTACCTCTCTCCATTCTGATAACTGACCGTTTGTTTCCTATTTTTTTAACTAGTTACTGATTCATGAGAGGACTTTCCCTCTTACCCTATGACAGCTTACTTTGGTTTAAGAGCCTTTGGTGAGTGACCTTGTCAAAGGCTTTCTGAAAATCTTAAGTACACTATATCCACTGGATCCCCCTTGTGCACATGCTTGTTGATCCCCCCTCTCCTCAAAGAATTCTAGTAGATTAGTGAGGCATGATTTCCCTTTACATAAACCATGTTGACTCTTCCCCAACGAATCATGTTCCGCTACGAGTCTGACAGTTTTGTTCTTTACTATAGTTTCAACCAGTTTGCCCGATACTGGTTGTTAAGCAGTCTTTCTGAATCTGAAGTACTTACCATTGTTTTTGCTATTACTTTTTGAGTCTTGGGCTAACTGTTGTTAATTATATTTTTAAACTTCTTTTGCCAGAGTTTATGCTCGTTTGAATTATCCTCTGTAGGATTTGACTTCCACTTTTTAAAGGATGCCTGTTTGCCTCTGACTGCTTCTTTTACTTTGTTTAGCCATGGTGGCACATTTTTGGTTCTCTTACTAGGTTTTTTAATTTGGGGTATACATTTAAGTTGAGCCTCTATTATGGTGTCTTAAAAAAGTTTCCATGCAGCTTGCAGGGATTTCACTTTTCTCACTGTACCTTTTAATGTTTGTTTAACTAATTTCCTCATTTTTGTGTAGTTCCCCTTTCTGAAATTAAATGCTGCCATGTTGGGCTGCTGTGGATTTTTCTCCGCCACAGAGATCTCAAATGTAATTATATTATGGTCATTGTTACCAAGTGGTCATTGTTACTATATTCACCTCTTGGACCAGATCCTGCGCTCCACTTAGGACTAAATCAAGAATTGCCTTTCCTCTTGTGGGTATGGAATAATAACTAACTGAAATTCACAACTTTGTGTTCTATTACTCGTTGCCTCTTAAATTAACTTGTGAGGCTAGGTCTGTCTGATGTCCCTTAGTAGCTAGTTTAAAAGTGTAGTGTTAGAATTCAGCGTACAGTTTAACTTCTGCTGGCATAAAGAGACAGAAATATTCTTACGACTTGGTTGGTAGTTAAAATCTGTGAATACAATCTGTTAAGAAGGCAGCTTGGGAATGAATAATTATTTTATAGTAACTTTAAAAATGATCTTAGGTACTTTCTGGTGTTGATGCACTGATAAAGGACAGACTAAAATTGGCTGAAAAACTGTTGTCCAACTAGCTGCATAGTAGTATATCAATAATACAGGGAAACTTGAGTTTAAAAAAAGTAGAACTGGGACTCTTGGTTTGAAAAGTCTGTAGTTGATTTATTGTTGACGTGCAAAAAAAAAAAAAAGTATCCAAACACATGTATGTGCATGTGTGTGTGTCATCCGTAGTTTCATGTAAAAATCAGTGTAACTGGAGTTTAGTCTCACACTTATGCCCAAAAAGCTCTCTTAAAAATCAAATCATAATTTTTAAAAAATGGTATTTTAAATTTTATAATAAACATGATCAGATGAACTCCCAGTGCTTACCCAAAATCAGTATTTGGAGTAAGAGCAGCTAAGCCCAGACAAGAGTGAGATGGTACTGTTTGTAAAAGGGAAGTACCTCAAAGGACTTCTTGCTTCTATAACGTTACCACTGTTGATGGCATCTGCTCTGAGATTGTCAAGTTGTCCGCAGCCTTGGAGTTCTTTTACGCTCAATTCTGTTGGATGCCAAAATAGCCATGGTTGCAAAAATGCCCACCTCCTTCAGTGGCAGGCAAGGAGATTGTGGTCAGTCCACTGGTTACAGAACTTGCAACAGAGATTCACACACTGGGGATATGCCGTGTCAGTCCCAGGATATTATAGAGAAAAGGAGGACGAGGTAATGTTGTTTTTTTTTTTATTGGATCTACTTCTGTTGGTGAGAGAGACAAGCTTCTGAGCCATGCAGAGCTCTTCTTCTTGAGCACAAGAGATGGCATTTTCAAGGGAATAAGACAAAGACAATATGAAACTCACTGCCTGAAAAGAGATCAGAAATTACCATGGAATTCAATGTTGAAAACTAAATACAAAACGCATCTCTGTCAGTAGTTCTTCTCACACAGAAATACAGCTCCTTTCATCACCTTTGCTAAAAACACAAACAAAAAAGCAAACCACTGTTTGTTAATTCTAGCTGGTGGGAAGGAAGACAGTTCTTTTGTTTGTTAATTTTTGGCATATAAACCGATACTGTGATGAGGGATGCCATATAAGAACTTAGAGACAGGAAAAATGGACCTTTGTCTCCTGTGTCCTTGGGACAGGGGAACTCAGCTTTGTGATTCACATGCAACAAACATGAGAAATGACACGATTGATTAATGAGATGCAAAAATGTTTCAAAAGATATACATATAATGATAAGAGAAAGCTGTTTGGAGCATTGAGAGAAACTGAGTTTGTGAGGAATTGAAAGTGTTTTCTTGGCGATTTTTAGAAGTCTTTCTCTGTTTGACCTGATAGCTTATATGTTTTAAATCATAACTCAAATAAACAAATGCAGGATTTGGTTCATAAGAATAGCCTACTTGCTTGTAGATAGGATTTTGTTTATTTGAATAAATGTGAAATACTGACCATAGCTTTATACTTTGGATATGCAGCATGTCTTAATGGTAATAGCAAAGATGCTTGTTGGTAACAGATTCATAATATCTGATATTTCCAGCATGATTATAGTGAAACAACAAAATACAACAGACTAAAACAAGTACAGTTGGCACCTTAGAACCATGTAGGATTTTAAATGGACAGAAAATTAATTTTGAATGTAATGTATGACTTTGTATTTCAGGGTCAGATAACACTAATGGATGTCCCAGTATTTAAAGCTATTCAGCCGGAGGTGAGTAGTTCATGGGTTTTGTTTTCAATTTTAAATGAAAAGGGTCAAGATCTTGTGATGTCAACCAACAAACATAAATTCTGGAACTGGAGAATATGTCTGCTCAATTATCCTGAGTTTCCATTTCTTTGAAGCAGATGGCTTTAAAACATCATGAGGTTATCTGGATCTAATAATGGTGTGTTTGGGGAAAACTGCTGGAATTTAAACACAGTCAAGTAATGATAAAAGAAAGTGTCTGTCTGAATGTTTCTTTTGTAGTGTTTCTGAATGTTAAACATCTGTGGTTGAATATATATTATAATACTTTAAAAGTTCCAACTTTTCTTACTAGTTGAAAGACACATTTGTTATATTGGTGGTATATTGTCTTTGGACCTAAATGACAATAAATATGATCATAATACGCTTTTTGTACATTGACTGTATACTGATAGGCCCGTTTGACTTTTCAGTGTCTGTTTTAATTTTCCATATAACAAATGAGCTACATTGCCTGTCTTACTGCTAGTTCTCTGATTTACATAGAATACCCATACACCTGAATGTAAATGAAGTAGGTGATGAAAAGGAAATAGTAGATACAAGTATTAGTAGTACCCAAAAACATACATCAGCAGTTGAGTGTGTCATTCTTTTTTCTACCCAAAGCACCTAAACAGTGAGGATTATAGTATTGTTCTGCCCTGCCTGATAGAAGTGTAGAATAATGGGATGCCTTCCATATGGTGAATCTCTTTCTCTCTCCCATAAACCCACTCTGTGGTGCTGAAGGAGGTCTGCCTGGACCAACTGGGATGTGACCCAAAAGAAGGTGATGGGAAGAGACTGAGTGATGTTACCATTTCCACTACAGATGCAGCATGGGATCATCAGGAGCTTTTATGTCTAAGACTATCTGAGTAGTCAATAGAATTCTGCCACTGGCCATTCTCGTGTTAGATGTTTAGGTCTGCATTTAATGTAGCTTGGTCCATTGTTGGTACTATTTTCAGCTGTTGATGCATTGTGCCAGTGCTGTCTCACGCAGTTACTCCATCACTTAACTTGTCTTCTTTTAACTTGACCTAACTTCTGGTCCACTTTATCTAATTTGGCTTATTTTCTGATTAATGGTATGTTTCATTTCTGTCTGTGGGAACTGTGGTTGATTTACACTAGATTAATTGCAGTTACAGCTGAATGCACAGTTCCAACAGTCCTAGGTTTTGTGGGACTGTTATGCTTTGACTCACAAAATCCCCTGTCCTGGTTGAAGTGGGGGCTGAGCAGTGCTGTAACCTCACACACCAGGGGCCAAATCGCAGTGCCTGGAGCAGGGAGCCGAGCTCAGGCATCACTGGGGACAGGAGTGGTAGGAGCCATTTCTGCGGAGCAGGCTCACCCTGCAACTCCCTACCCACCCTGTGTGGCCATGACACAAGCCCCCCTTTCTCACATTGGTACCTTTTTTGTGTTTTGTCAAATCTGCAGTGAAAGTGTTTTTAAAATGAACATGAACTTGGGTCATCCGAGACTATCTGCTATAACGTGAAATATATGGCAGACTGCTGGTAAAACAGAGCAGGAGGCAACAATTCTCCCCCAAGGAGTTCAGTCACAAATGTAATTAAAGCATTTTTTTTAACGAGCATCATCAGCATGGAAGCATGTCCTCTGGAAGGGTGGCCAAAGCATGAAGGGGCATACAAATGTTTAGCATATCTGGCATATAAATACCTTGCAATTCCGGCTACAAAAATACCATGCGAATGCCTGTTCTCACTTTCAGGTGACATTGTAAATAAGAAGCGAGCAGCATTATCTCCCGTAAATGTATACAAACTTGTTTGTCTTAGCGGTTGGCTGAACAAGAAGTAAGACTGAGTGGACTTGCAGGCTCTGAAGTTTTACATTGTTTTGTTTTTGAGTGCAGTTATGTAACAAATAAAAAATCTACATTTGTAAGTTGCACTTTCATGATAAAGAGATTGCACTACAGTACATGTATGAGGTGAATTGAAAAATTCTGTTTCTTTTGTTTATCATTTTTACAGTGCAAATATTTGTAATCAATATACACTTATTATATTATATATACACAATATACACTATATACAACACAGAATACAATATATATGAAAATGTAGAAAAACATCCAAAATATTTAATAAATTTCAGTTGGTATTCTGTTTAACAGTGCGATTAAAACTGATTAGTCGAGATAAATTTTTTAAATCACAATTAATTTTTTTTGAGTTAATTGCGTGAGTTAACTGCAATTAATCGACAGCCCTAATTTTTAAACGTATTTTAGTTTTTCTTACAGTTTGTCTACACTAACAGTTTGTGGCAAGCTAGAGAGTGAATATATCCTGCACTAGGCTGCCATGGACTGTGTAGACAAGTCCTTAGAATCATAGAATTGTAGGACTGGAAGGGACCTCAAGAGGTCATCTATAGAGCTCAGTGTCTGTCACGGAGGTTGCAGAAGTCATGGATTCCATGACTTTCCGCGACCTCCGTGTCTTTTGCAGTGTCCAGTGTGGCTGACACCAGGGCTGCCCAAGCAGCTGGCCCCAAGGACAGCCACACCAGCTGTTGCTGGAGCAATCCAGGGGACAGCCACATCCACTGCTGCTCCAGTGGCCCCAGGCAACAGTTCCCAGGCAGCCAACCAGAGCAGCCGTGGCCTCGGGCAGTGGTCCCCAGCCGCAGCAGCTGAGGTCCACAGGATTACTGCGGATGGCCGTCCGGAGCTGCTATGGCCCACCAGGCTGCCATGCCCGGCCTGGGGGCTGGGCAGAGCTGCTGCAGTCCACTGGCCCCAGGCGGTGATCCCCAGGTGGCCGGCCAGAGCAGTTGCGGTCCGTGGCCCCTGGCAGCTGGTGCTGCTGACCCCCAGCTGTGGCCCCCCCAGACATCCCCTCAGCTCTGCCCTCCCCCCAAGTTATACTAAAAATACCTGTGATTAAAAGTAATAGACAGGTCATGGGCTGTTAATTTTTGTTTATTGCCTGTGACCTGTCCAAGACTTTTACTCAGAATACCTGTGACTAAGTTTCAGAGAAACAGCCGTGTTAGTCTGTATTCGCAAAAAGAAAAGGAGTACTTGTGGCACCTTAGAGACTAACCAATTTATTTGAGCATGAGCTTTCGTGAGCTACAGCTCACTTCATCGGATGCATACCGTGGAAACTGCAGAAGACATTATATATACACACAGAGACCATGAAACAATACTTCCTCCCACCCCACTGTCCTGCTGGTAATAGCTTATCTAAAGTGATCATCAAGTTGGGCCATTTCCAGCACAAATCCAGGTTTTCTCACCCTCCGCCCCCCCCGCCCCCACAAACTCACTCTCCTGCTGGTAATAGCCCATCCAAAGTGACCACTCTCTTCACAATGTGTATGATAATCAAGGTGGGCCATTTCCTGCACAAATCCAGGTTCTCTCACCTAGTCCAGTCCCCTGTACTCAGGGCAGGACTAAGTATTCTCTAGATCATCCCTGACAGGTGTTTGTCTAACCTGCTCTTAAAAATATTCAATGATGCAGTGTTCACAGCCTCCTCAGGCAATTTATTCCAGTGCTTGACTACCCTGACAGGAATTTTTTCCTAATGTCCAACCTGAACTGTCGTTTCTGCAATTTAAGCCCATTGCTTCTTGTCCTATCCTCAGAGGTTAAGAAGAACAGCTTTTCTCCCTCCTCCTTCTAACAACCTTTTATGTACTTGAAATCTGTTATCATGTCCCTTCTCAGTCGTCTCTTCTCTTCGAAAAAATTGGGTTTGTTTTGTCTAATCTTCCCTCATAAGTCATATTTTTAGACATTTAATAATTTTTGTTGCTCTTCTCATTTAATCATTTTGTTTTTCTTAGCACAGATTAAATCTAAATTTCTGAATATTCTTTAGAAATATTTTTAATTAAGTTCTAAATGCTTGCTGTTTGTGACACCAGAATTTGATTTCTCTTACATAAGCTTAATTATCTGACAAAATCCAGAGCTGAATATCTACATTTTTATGGTAATTTTTTGTGGTGGCATCGAAATCAGTGGAGAAACTCTGGCATCGAAATCAGTGGAGAAACTCAACCAACATACTTAAACACATCTAGAGCCTTTTGCCTAGATCTATAGCATTGTAAATGTATATCTCAGAGCTAATTCTTCCTGTCGATATTCAAATATTTACCATAGTTATGTAGTCGACAATGAAACATAAAAAGTTTTAGAAGAGGTAACTTTTGAGGGCTGGCTCATGTCAACATTTTTCTCCTAGAAGGAGATATATTCTTACAACCATTTGAGTGTGTACTTTTCTAAATTATTAAGAAAATTTTAAGCTCTTGGATAGATGTGTAGAAGGCATATCACTCTCAAGCATCTCCTCCAAGGACCTGGGTAGTGGTGGTATGGCGGGGTGTGTGTATGTGTGTGTCTGTTTCTCCTATTAAATACTTAACTTTTTTCTTGACAATAAGTAGTCAAAGTGAAAAAACCCAAAATATCTTAACCTTCTTCCACCTTCCACCTTTAGTCCCTTCTTTTTGGGTGGAATGTATTACAGAACATTAGTTTCATCCCTCAGCTGATTCTGAGTATTCCTGTTTGTGAGATGTGGCTATCTGGTGCTTATGAACTTCAGGAACCTTATAATGAAGTATTTTTTTGTTTGGACTGCACTATAAGCCCCTCATGACATCAAACATTTGGAAAGGAGGTTATAAACAGTAGTGCAGTTCCCCAGCCACTTCAGAGTGTTTGACTTTGGCTAGCACAACACTGTGTATCACCTTCTCCCTCGGAGACAGAGGTCCTATATGTTTCAAAAGAGGAAGATAAGAAAAGCTAACTTCTATCAAGGTAACACTAGATATCTTCTGATGCCTCCTGTGCTGTCACATCATTCTTTGCTACATCTTTTCTTTGCAAAACACTGACTTGAAGAATGTGTTTTAGGCTTTAGATGCAGACACCATATCCAGATAGAAGCTAGATTTAAGCACCTTTGATAAGGTGAAACTCTTCAACAGTTGCCAGAAAAAGCCCCGAGGTTTCCTAATATCTGAATAAAATTACTCTACCATATATTGTTGAGACTTGTAATGGAGTTTCAGGTCATTTTTTTGCAACTCTCACTCCTGTGAAAACCTCCAATCTCTTTGATTCACTTTTGCAAAAAAATTCACCCCCCAACGCCAGAGGGGGTGCTCTTAATCAGACAAGCAGTACTGGTTCAGGTGCACCTTCTTTTGTGAAGAAGACTCTAGTTTCAACAGGTGGGCTCTTGAACTTCTCAGACAAGGCATACCTGTGGATTCTCAAGATCCACCTCCTTTACATTTTTCTTCTCCCCTCCCTGAAGACCACTTAAAAAAGATAAGTGTTTTTAAAAGCATGTAGCTAATTTTCTTCTATTGGAACAATAATCCCAGTCCCAGAAAAGAGAGAGGCTCTGTTTTCTACTTCAGGTTCTTTGCATCAGTAAAAAGATCTTTGTCCAGTTCTGGACATCTCTATCTTCAACCTCTCAGTGCACGTGTTCAAAAAGTTGATGATGGTCCGGGTAGCCAACTTGAGACCAGCACAGCCGCACATACTGCCACTTGAACCATCTGCTGATGAAGGTGCAGTTAAATGGCTTGACATCTCTCCACAGTCACTAAACCATCCAATTCCTGGCACATCATGGATTCAAAGTGAAGCAGCAGAACTTTTTGACCCATCTCAGGAATTCTTAAATCTGAGATCTCTGAACCAATCTAAGTCTTATGCTAGTGCTTAAGGAGAAATTCAACAAAATTCATGCCCTTCTCAATTTGCAGATAGTTGACATGATGGTAGTTTGTGGAAATGATTTTTGGGGCAGTACTCCACCTCTTTCCCCTTCAGAACTTTCTAATCAGGCACTGGTGGTAACAGACTTAGAATATATATCCTTATTGAAAATCCTAGATATTAGCCTGTCTCTTCAGTGGTAGTCTCATCTCTTTAAGGACAAACCTTGGGCAATTCAAATAACTATCATCAGGTTGGAAACTCATGTAACCTTGCATGGCACAGGGCAAGTGGCAGCCTCAGGAATCAAACTTCTGGAGGTGTGGGGAATGTAATAACCAGCTTTCTTCCAAGGGTCACCATGCAAATTGCAGATATCCATTAGGAGAGTGACGACAAAACCATTATGACTTAACTCAAGTGCCAAAATGGAATAAAAAGTAAGAGCTTAAACAGAGATCAGATTTTTTTACCTGAAACACCTGGCTCTTTTCTTCAGAGCCATATACTTCTATGGCAAGACCAGCATTCAGGTTCACTTGCAAGCTAAATGCAGGAATAAAGGATCAAGACTAGCACGCCATTGATTAGATTGCATGTAAGTGATTTCATATGTAAACACTGTTTGCAACCAAGTCCAATCAAAAGCTAATTAAATTCTGCTCTTGGCCATGGCACCCATAGGCCAGAAGAGTGGGTGCCCAATTATTCCCTATCTGAGCCTCCAGTGTCGTGCCTTTCCCCTCCTATCCAGTGTAGCCAGCAAGATCAGCTCGGGTTGGGATTCAGTAATTTGGATCACCTCTTACTGATGTAGGTACCCTTTCCGAGCCTGACTTGTATGTGTACCAATGGGTGGGAATGACTGTTCCTCATGATCTCTGTTTATAAAGATCAGTCTCTTACGACTTTTATTTGCAAGATGTCTTTGCAAGTGAGTAAAATACTGAGGACGGGTCTACACTAGAAGCGCTACATCCGCTGCAATGTAGCGTGTCTGGTGAAGATGCTCTTTGCCAACGGGAGAGTGCTCTCCTGTCGGCATAATTACTCCACTTCCACAACTATTACGCCATCTCCTGCAGACCTAGTGCCAGTGTGGACAGTGATTAGGTCACTATAACTTGCGTCACTCAGGGTGGTGTCTTTTTCACACCCCTCAGTGATGTAAACTAGATCAACTTAAGTGATAGTGTAGACCTGCCCTGAGAAAGTTTGAATAGATGGAATTATTATATATCTGCTAATAAGTAATTTTCCTTTCCTTAAGGGGTGGAGGGAATTGAGCTAATGTATGAACATACAGCTGTTGCAGAAAATTTCACTCTTATGAAAGCAATCAATCTGGATTTTCATTGCTTGGATAACAATAGAAGGTAGAATTCCCAGAGTCAATCCTACTTTTCTTTTCTTGAATAAACACATGGCTGAGTACTTTCCTCTTTAGTGCTTTTTACTCTCTATAGTAGTGGTTGTCAAACCATGGGTCGCGACCCAGAACTGGGTAGCGGAATGGAAGGGACTGGGTTGCAGCGGCTCTGGCCAGCACCTCTGACCAGGCCATTAAAAGTGCCATCCACGGTGCTGCCTGGCTGAGGCAGGCTAGTCCCTACCTGTTCCAGCACTGTGCTGTGCCCCAGAAGTGGCCAGTAGCAGGTCTGGCTCCTAGGTCGGGGCACGGGGCTCCATGTGCTGCCCCGAGCACCGGCTCCGCACTCTGGCCAATGGGAGCTGGGGGGGTGGGCAGTGCCTGCGGGTGAGAACCACTTGCATGCCTCTGCCTAGGAGCCAGACCTGCTGCTGGCCGCTTCCAGGGCACAGCGTGGTCCGCAGTGCCAGGACGGGCAGGAAGCCTGCCTCTTCACCCCTGCTGCACTGCTGACCAGGAGCCACCTGAGCTAAGCCCACGCCCCAATCCCCTGCCCCAGCCCTGACCCCCCCCCCCCAAGCCTAGAGCCCCTTCTTGCACCCCAAACCCCTCATCCCCAGCCCCACCTCAGGGCCTGCACCCCAGCCCAGAGCTCCCTCCTATACCCTGAACCCCTCATTCCTGGCCTCACACCCCAACCCTCATTTAAACAGTTTTTGCTATCCATTCAGAAGGACATCTTGCTTAAAAACATTTTCTGTAATGGTTTCATTTCTTAATGTAGTCTGGGCTGTAGATTCTCCAGACAACTTGGTTTATTTCAACGCTGAATCAGGTTCCCTACTCCAGTGCTGGGAGATTTCCACATGACTAGCATGTATTGACATTTGACAAAAATTGTGATCCTTTTCTACAGATATTGAAGTACGCTGCCTTTTAGAATGAAGATTTAGTGCTATTTGAGTTGGAATTATGTGTTTGATGCACCATAACTGGATATTTGGCCTCTGACTGCTTTGGATAGGTCTACTAATGTGAGTGGAATTGATAAAATGGGATCCTCCCTTTTTTATTTTAACTCAGTTTGTAGGTATTCAGTGAGACCAGTACTTGAACAGAACAGGACTGTTCTGGTTCCAACTTTTGATGCACAAGATACTTACTGTTTTGAGATGTCCTTTCAAACCATCACAAGCCAGTCATAGGACACAATTTTATATCCATGATTCTCAATTTTTTTCTCACTTTCCAGGTAAATAAGACATACATTACCAATTTATTGAATTTTAGGAAGTTTTCTGTCATGCTGGAGATTGTAACCCCTTATAAGGGACATTTTTCATGATATTACAGCATTTGCATCAATTCATGTTTTGCATTTGGCTGTTTAAAGCTGTATATCTTTGTCCTCTTCATGTCCACCAAACTCTGATGGATATTTCCTGTTCTTGGAGAACTTTGAGGCAGATCACACCTTACAGTTGGTCTGAGGGTTAGGACCACTCCTTTTGACGCCTTCTCAAAATTCTGTCTTCATATAGCACAAATAGCAGCACACAGTCCTCCTTGGAAATATAAATGACTGTCTGACCACAGTTCCTCTGTCAAAACTCATTAAGCCACAGTTGTTAGATAAACATTATATAAATAGACTTGAATGGAATATGCTTAAATGAAAACTGCCTAATTTCAGGGGGAAAACTAGTCAATCACATCTGCCACTATTGATGAAGTAAAACATACTCTAATGGGACAGAACCGTACAAATCCTGGACTAGACATCTAAATATGCACACTGGAATTAATGTTCTAAGAAAGGTGGATAAACATGTAGATTTCCAAGTACCCATTGCAAGATAATGAACAATGAAAAATTGTTGTTCATGAAAACCACCATTTCACCCAGAAAAAAGAAAAGGAGTACTTGTAGCACCTTGGAGACTAACAAATTGATTTGAGCATGAGCTTTTGTGAGCTACAGCTCACTTCATCGGATGCATACCGTGGAAAATACAGTGGGGAGATTTATATGCCCAGAGAACATGAAGCAATTTGTGTTACCATGCACACTGTAAGAAGAGTAATCAGGTAAGGTGAGCTATTACCAGCGGGGAGGACCTTTTGTAGTGATAATCAAGGTGGGCCATTTCCAGCAGTTGACAAGAACATGTGAGGACAGTAGGGGGGGAATAAACATGGGGAAATAGTTTTACTTTGTTTAATGACCCATCCACTCCCAGTCTTTATTCAAGCCTAAGTTAATTGTATCCAGTTCACAGATTAATTCCAAATCAGCAGTCTCTCATTGGAGTCTGTTTTTGAAGTTTTTTTGGTTGAAGAATTGCCAATGAAACCTGTCATTTCACCCAGGAGTGTTTCCTGGATTTGAGTTTTTTATTGCAAGGCTTGTGAATATCTGAGGTCTAGAATTTTGACCTTTCAGGGCAGTAATAGGAACACTTCTGCCATCAAGTATCACATGCCACTATCCACAGGCTATAAATACTGTATCTCCAGAATTCAAGCCCAATCCTCTTTATCCACAGATGGCGACTGTGTTTCTAGTGTTACTACATTCTGTCTCTAGCCCTACATGTCTCTTTTCAATTCCCACATTCCAGTTATTTTCCAAAACTTTTTGCCTCTGCTCCTTTTACCTGTGTGCCGCATTGGCTTTGGTTCTTTTTTCTTGACACCTTGCAATCTTTGCTAGATCTTTTCCAGTGTTCATTCATTGTATTTCCTGTTACCGTTTATGGCAGGGGTGGCCAACCTGAGCAGGAGCCAGAATTTACCAAAGTACATTGCCAAAGAGCCACAGTAATATGTCAGCAGTACCCCATCAGTTCCCCCCCACCGGCAGCCCTGCCGATCAATGCCTCCCTCTCCCTCCCCCACCTCCTGATCAGCTGTTTTGTGGCATGCAGGAGGCTCTGGGGGCGGGGAAGGGGAGGAGCAAGGGCACAGCAAACTCAGGGGAGGGGGTGGGAAGGGGTGGAGTGGGGTCAGGGCCTGTGGCAGAACCAGGGGTTGAGCAATGGGCACCCCCTGGCATATTGGAAAGTTGGCGCCTGGAGCCACTGGTTCGCCACCCCTGGTTTATGGTGTCGCTTTTTTGTTTGTTTTAACAGGTATGTATTCAAAAGAGGAAGGAAGGGAATTTACGCTCCTCAAGTCTTCTTCATATGACAGATACGAGGTTGACACTGCCACACGTATTATCTGTCTAGGCTCACCTATCACATAGAGGTAGGGAGGGGAGCATTGAGACTTGGTCCTGTCTACACTTGCAAGTTGCTATGCAGTAAAGCAGATTTCTGCGTAGTAACTCCTGAGGTGTACACACTGCCAAGCCACATACTGTCCAGAAACTACACAGTTGTTGTGCTCTAAAAAAACTACCCCAACGAGAGGCGTAGAGCTTTCTGTGCTTAGGCACCGTGGCGATTACAGCACTGTGATTGGCCTCCGGGAGGTGTCCCACAATGCCTGTTCTCACCTCTCTGATTATTGGTTTGAACTCTACTGCCCTGCCCTCAGTCTGGGAAGAAAGTCCCTGCTTGCAGCTTTTAAAAACAGGCCAGTGTTCTGAAAGATGTGTGCATCATGCACCTCTCCGGACCAGCCTGCATTAATGTCCATGAAATGCCCATGGTGATCCACAAGTGCCTGGAGAACCATTGAGAAATACCCCTTGCGATTAATGTACTCTGTGGCTAGGTGGTCTGGTGCCAGAATTGGAATGTGCATGCCATCTATCGCCCCTCTGCAGTTAAGGAAGCCCATTTGTGCAAAGCCATCCACAATGTCACACACACTGCTCAGAGTCACGGTCTTTCGGAGCAGGATGCGATTAATGGCCCTGCACGCTTGCATCAACATGAGTCCAATGGTCAACTTTCCCACTCCGAACTGGTTAGCAACTGATCGGTAGCAGTCTGGAGTAGCCAGCTTCCACAGTGCAATTGCCGTGCGCTTCTCCAGCGACAGGGCAGCTCTCATTCTCGTGTCCTTGTGCCATAGTGCTGGTGCAAGCTCATCACACAGTCCCATGAATGTGGCTTTCCTCATGCAAAAGTTCTGCAGCCACTGCTCGTCATCCCAGACGTGCAGGACGATGTGATCTCACCACTCAGTGCTTGTTTCCTGAGCCGAAAAGCGGTCTTTCGCTATGGTGAGCACCTCTGTGAATGCCCCAAGCAATCTCGTGTTGTAGCTACTTCATGTGGCGAGATCCACATTGAACAACTCTTGCATTTGCAGTTTAAGGAATAACTCCACTGCCACTCGTGACGTGTTGGTCAGAGCGAGCAGCATACTGGTCAACAGTTTGGGATCCATTCCTGCAGACCGAAGAAGCAGGATGTGCAGTACACAAACAGTTGAAAGATGATGCCAAATACGGACAGAAGCACAGGGATTGCTGGAATGCGAAGCAATGCATCACGGGGCATTGGGACAGGACCCAGGATGCCCCATGATCCCCTCCACCTTCCTACAACTCTTAGCGGCAGAAGAGGAAGAAGCTATCTCTGTAGGATAGCTGCCCACAGTGCACCGCTCCGAATACAGCTGCAAGTGTGAACACACTATTGCACAGGCAGCTGTCAGAGTGAACACACAACAGCAGTTTTCCTTCTGCGCTCGCTGAGCAGTGCTATAACTGCCAGCACTGTAACTTTGCCACTGTAGACGTGCCCTTAATGATCAGATGTCATTCTGTGCCCTTAAAAAGATTTGGGTAATGCCTTTGATCCTCCTTGAGGCATTCCAAGAAGACTTCTTAAGTCAGCTACAAAGGCTGGTCTGGAATGCTTCCAAGAAGAATTTTTTTTCAAGTATAAACCTGATTCAGTCAGATTGCAAATTGCTGAGACTCCATGCTGGTACTGCCCATGCAAGTCTGAGGTACACACTTAAAAATGTGGCACCGTTTGATTCTTAAAGTATGTAAAATGGTGTTTTTTCATTAACCCTGACTCTTCTCCTCTCTCTCACCTTTCTTGGACTTGGAAGTCTTTCTTCTGCTCCCATTAGCTATTCCTTCAAACTGCTCCCTTGACATCATTCCCCAGCTGATCTTCTTTGTTCCTATCTTATCCTCCAGGCATGCGTCTCATCCACCACTCTACTCATTTGGCACGTCTTCTTCAGACTTCAAATATACCAGTGTCGAAAACAAACAAGCCTTGCCCTGTCTTCATCTCACCTCCCTCTGGGCCCCCTTGGCCTTCATTTTTCCATTTGGCTAGGATTCCTCTCCCATCTGTTTAGGTGCCCTCTCCAAGTCTTGAAACCTTCTCTGCCAAAGTTGTTAGACCTTTTTGAACACTAAATACAGTCTGTGTTCAAGTGAATGCAGCTTCCATGTGATATATTTTATGCATGTCAAAATATCAAGTATAGGGATGATTTAGATAGGGTGAAAAAAAATAATATAACAAGGAATAATAGGATAAATTTCAGGAAATTTTTTTTAGGCTAAATGTCAGGAGGATTTCCTTACACTGCAAAATTTTTAGGCTGTGGACAAGTTTTCAAAGGGAAATGGTAAAAGGCTCATGGATTCTGACCTTAAAAACATAGACTGAACAGAACACTAAATACACACTTAGGAAGTGAGTCTGTGTCGTCATGGGAATGTTCTAGATGACCTACAGTAATAATAATTAGAGATGGGGGGGAAAGCTATTTACAGGAGTTCTGATTTAAAATCTTTGCAATATTGCCTTTGCAATTGATTTATAATGCCATGATACTGTCTACTTTTAGTAAAGGTAATAACTTGAGTGCTTGAAGTCATGTTGCTTGGAAAAGGCAGAACTTTAAATATTTTAATGGGGACCATAGTGATTGGTTTTCTGTTTAGTTTCTGTGATTTTTGTTTCTTTAATCCTTTTGAAATTTATACTTTGCATCTGAATAAATGGCTCGGTGTGAGATCAGTTGTTTAAAATCATATGAAAACAAATATTAGGCAACGTTAGAGTGGTACTGCCCTACGATATTAATCTTCATAAACAGTTTACAGTTTGAATTTTATTGTGGCAGGAAAAATGTATTCATTGATTATATACGAAATGCCATATCATCAGACATGCAGTTATATGAATGATATGCAACTCTTGTGTGGATTATAGTCCTGAAGTTAAAGGCTAAGTCTCTTCAACTGGCAAATTAGTCAAAATATTCCTATAAAAACGTATTTTTCTGTTCTTCTAAGATGGGGTAGGCAACCTATGGCACTCACACTGTCCGGGTCCTTGCCACCGGTCCAGGGGGCTCTGCATTTTAATTTAATTTTAAAGGAAGCTTCTTAAACATTTTAAAAACCTTATTTACTTTTACATACAACAATAGTTTAGTTATATATTATAGACTTATAGAAAGAGACCTTCTAAAAACGTTAACATGTATTACTGGCACACGAAACCTTAAATTAGAGTAAATAAATGAAGACTCAGCACACCACTTCTGAAAGGTTGCCAACCCCTGTTCTAAGATATTATTTTTAAAATCAGGAAAAAGTAGTGCTTTAATTCTTACCTCTGCAATTGTACTGGATATCTATATAATTTAGAATTTACTCAATTAGCAGTCTTTTTATCTTTTAAGCTTTGAGGAAATAATTAACTTTTAATTAATTGTTCTATTTTTTTAAAAAGGGAAAAGGTAGTGAAACTATGAAAAGAAAAGAAATTTTGTGTGAAGGGTCTGATTCTGTCCTTAATTCACCTTGTATCTGGGTGTTGCAATGCTTGTGGTATGGGAAATTAATGTTGTGTGTTTAAACACAAACACAAAAATGCCTCAAAGCAAATTTATGGCTGAGCAATACACAGCTTAAAAAAAGGTTAATATAGAAACTGTAAGAATAGCTTTAATTATAGGTAGGTGAATGTTGCTTTTATGCTAATATAGAAAGACCATTACTGTAGACCAGATGAATAAGCCTAGGAAATACGTCCTTGTAAATAGGCAGTATTTAAAATAAGGAAAATATAAGATGTTCAAAATATACTTGGTGGCTTGCCCACTTTTATTAATCGTACTTAGGCTCAGGGTGGATTTTATTTAAATCACTAGTCAGGAAGACTCGATTTAATCATGGATTTCTGCATAAAAGTGCCTTCTTGTCGGTTGTTATAACCTTAATACATATTCTTCACAAATCAAGAGATAGATGTAGGTTTCATTTTTAGAAGGTACACACTCTACATTTTTAAACAGTGATTTATTTTGAAAGCTTTTCAGGATTAGTTTTACAGCTATATCAGAAAGTGAATGGTTTGGTTATTTCATTTACCAAAGGTAATTGAAGCAGATATTTATGAAGTCATTGGGAGGTGAACTATCTCCAATTCAATAGGTTAATCATTAATATTTGGAGGATTTTCTTGCCATGCTGTATTAGGAGGAGAACATCACCAGACAGACATTTAAATTGTTTTATTTAACTAAAACAACAACGTTATGTATTCTGGATTTTTTTCTTCAACAGCAAACATAATATTTTAACAAAAGAAGCATATCAATTTTTGAATTTAGTTAAACATTTAAGTTTTTTTAAAATCAGGTTTGTTTTTGTTAAAATTGTTCTTAACTAAAATAGTTAAATGAAATATAGTTGATTTATTTTTTTATATATATATTAGCCAGGTCAACATGAGAAACTTAAAATATTGGCTTCTGCAACTAACTCAGTTGTCTTTACCTTCATTTTCCTGTTTCTTCATAATCTGGAAAAGAAAAATAAGCTTTCCTGCTTTTCAGGTCCAAAACAATTTCTCAGTTTGGAATGAATTAGTCCAAAGGAAGAAAATAGTCTTTCTACACTGGCAGAAGGAGCTACTCCTGTTAAAAGTGAGATTATCACTTCAACGGTCTCTGAATCCAAGTGCTTAAGTGACTTCCACCAGTTCACTGGTGTGAGTTTGTTTTTTTTGTTTTTTTAAAATCTCATCAGCAAACATATATTTCTTGAATGGTTCTTATTCCCAAACTGGGTCTCTCTTACGGCCTGCTGCCATTATAGGTTTTCCCTTCTAGTGAGAGAATGGTATGGTAGATCTCAAATCAGTGAGGGCTACGCTCAGACCTCAAGACTTCAGGAATGTGCTGCTCAAACAGTTTCACTTTTGTTTCTACTGCCTTTCCCTCCCTTCTTACATTTATCTCCAGACTTCTTCTCCTTGTCCAGATCTATTCCGCCCCCAACAATCTTCTATTCATTGAACTTTTTGAAACTTTGCATTTTTAGAGAGAGGTAGGGGTTGACTCTGTGTACACAGATTTGCAGAGGGACAATAGGGTTGAGGTCTGTTATTTCTCACCTCTATATAATAATTATCTTTTAAAGCATTTTTTGCTGTTAACAAACATGTTATCTCTGGAGACACAAATCCACAGTTTGAGAACTGCAAAACTAAGCACCTCTGAGTCCCATTGGGTAGATAGAAAAATTAACCTAAATCTATACAGAAGCCCCTGGAACTCCATAAGATTGGGTCCATAATCCTTGAACTATTGGAACTCATTTGCAAAACTTTTCTAAAACATTACATGAATATATTGTCTCATAATATAGAATTAGAATTTATACTCCCTATTCCATGATGAGATATCTTTGAGCTATAATGTATCTTTATCTTTAGATAGGTTTTTTCCTCAAAACTTTTTATAAAAAAAATCAGATTTAAATAAAAAGAAATTTTGTTTTTAAATCATTGATTTTTATACACCCTGCTTAGGCTATGGCTACACAGGAGAGCTTACTTTACCATTGCCAGTATCACCAGTTGTACATTTTATTCTTCAAGGTTTTCGGTCTCGGGTCACCAAATGATAATTTATACTATGCTTGATTGTAATTAGTCATATAATGCATTGTCATTGGGAGTTTTGCTATTGCTTTCAGTGGAGCCAGGATTTATCCTTAAATATTTAACAATTAAAAACAAAACAAAAAAACCCTACATAAATGGGTAGCTATCGAGTATACTTGCTTCTTTCAAACTACGTCCAGATATACTAAAAATCTATTTTGTAGTAGCAAAAACTAAGGTTGCAGTACAACTTCTGTTATAAACACTTGTTTTCCCTCATGTTTTCTCAGATTTGTTCTTTTTCTCCCCTTTAACTGAAACTTTCCATGCTGACCCATAGGCCAAAGGAGACTTAAGTTTGAGGGGAAAAATATAGTGTTAGAATAGGGGTCAAATTTTTTTTTGCTTTATAAGCATGTGTGACGCAGCAGGACTGTTCTTAATGTTTCCTCTGAATATTGTGGGGGTGCCTCAGTTTCCCCTATACAGTTCTTAAGTATCTAGGTGGTGGGATAAGGGTGTATGATTGTTGCAGAGCCCGAGAGGGCAGGTGTGTGCAGGGGTCTGGACACAGAGAATGGCCAACACCCTGTTTCCTGGCAGCTGATGGCCTGGCCCTTCCCCCCTGCAAGGTGAGAGCTAAAGGGGTTGGAGAACAAAGGAATCAGGTGCCCTCCTGGCCCGTGAAAGGGACAAAGCCCAGAGGAGGAGGGGCTGGAGAGAGTTTCAGTTGGGGACTGGCTGGGGACATGGAGTGAAGTGCAGATGTGGTTGTCTGGCTCACTGCCCCCCAAAATGGACCCGGCTGAGGGGTCTTGTTCTCTGCACCTATAAGCTCTGTTTTAGACCATGTCCCTGTCGTCTAATAAACCTTCTGTTTTACTGGCTGGCTGAGAGTCTCATCTGACTGCAAAGTTGGGGTGCAGGACCCTCTGGCTTCCCCAGGACCCCGCCTGGGCGGACTCGCTGTGGAACACGCACGGAGGGGCAGAGGATGCTGAATGCTCCGAGGTCAGACCCAGGAAGGTGGAAGCTGTGTGAGCTGTGTGTCCTGAAGACAGACTGCTCACAGAAAGGAGACTTCCCCAGAGTCCTGACTGGCTTTGTAGGGAGCAGTTCCAGAGCATCGCCCGGGGACTCCGTGACAGCATGCATAGCCAAAAAGGCTGAATTTTATAATACTTCCATCATGGCATATGACTGTTTCTCACTGAGGAATAGAACTTATAAGTTTGAATAAAAAACACCAAAATGAAGTTTTAAGTTATTAAAATTTTGCTTTTATGTGTACAATAAATGTTAGGCTTTATTTGCTGAAGTGCTGTGGGCTTGCCTAAGTCTTCAGTAATACTTCATATAGCGTCAGCTAGCATTATCTTTTCTGTCTTTATAATGGAAATTAAATAAATTAGGGATGTCAAGTAATTAATTGCACTGTTAAACAATAATAGAACACCATTTATTTAAATAATTTTTGGATGTTTTCTACATTTTCAAATGTATTGATTTCAGTTGCAACAAAGAATATAAAGTGTACAGTGTTCACTTTATATTTATTTTTGATTAAGAATATTTGCACTTTTGATTTTAAAAATCAAAAGAAATAGTATTTTTCAGTTCACCTGCCATAAATATAAAGGGAAGGGTAAACACCTTTAAATCCCTCCTGGCCAGAGGAAAAACCCTTTCACCTGTAAAGTCTTAAGAAGCTAAGATAACCTCGCTGGCACCTGACCAAAATGACCAATGAGGAGACAAGATACTTTCAAAGCTGGAGTGGGGGGGAAACAAAGTCTCTGTGTGATGCTCTTGCCGGGACCAGAGCAGGAATGCAGGTCAGAACTCCCGTAAAGAGTTAATAAGCAATCTAGTTAGATATGCGTTAGATTCTGTTTTATTTAAAAAGCTGATAAAATAAGCTGTGCTGAATGGAATGTATATTCTTGTTTTTGTGTCTTTTGTAACTTAAGGTTTTGCCTAGAGGGATTCTCTATGTTTTGAATCTGATTACCCTGTAAGGTATTTACCATCCTGATTTTACAGAGGTGATTCCTTTCCTTTTCCTTTAATTAAAATTTTTCTTTTAAGAACCTGATTTTTTCATTGTTCTTAAGATCCAAGGGTTTGGATCTGTGTTCACCTATGCAAATTGGTGAGGATTTTTATCAAGCCTTCCCCAGGAAAGGGGGTGTAGTGCTTGGGGGGATGTTTTTGGGAGGAGATGTTTCCAAGTGGGCACTTCCCCTGTTCTTTGTGTAACACTTTGGTGGTGGCAGCTTTTACCTAAGCTGGTAAAAATAAGCTGATGGGGTCTTTCATGCAGGTCCCCACATCTGTACCCTAGAGTTCAGAGTGGGGAAGGAACCTTGACATCACCTAAGACAAGTACTGTAGTGCAATCTCTTTATTGTGAAAGTTTACAAATGTACATAAGAATGGCCATACTGGGTCAGACCAAAGGTCCATCTAGCCCAGTATCCTGTCTTCCGACAGTGGCCAATGCCAGGTGGCCCAGAGGGAATGAACAGAACAGGTAATCATCAAGTGAGCCATCCCCTGTCACCCATTCCCAGCTTCTGGCAAACAGACTAGGGACAACATCCCTGCCTATCCTGGCTAATAACCACTGATGGACTTCTTCTCCATGAATTTATCTAGTTCTTTTTTGAACCCTGTTATAGTCTTGGCCTTCACAACATCCTCGGGCAAGGAGTTCCACAGGTTGACTGTGTGTTGTATGAAAAAACACATCCTTTTGTTTGTTTTGAACCTGCTGCCTATTAATTTCATTTGGTGGCCCCTGTTCTTGTGTTATGAGAAGAAGTAAATAACATTTCCTTATTTACTTTCTCCACACCAGTCATGATTTATAGACCTCTGTCATATCCCCCCTTAGTCCAAGCTGAAAAGTCCCAGTCTTTGTAATTTCTCCTCATATGGAAGCTGTCCCATACCCTGAATCATTTTTGTTGCCCTTCTCTGTAAGTTTTCCAGTTCTAATATATCTCTTTTGAGATGGAGCAACCAGAACTGCATGGAGTATTCAAGATGTGGGTGTACAATGGATTTATATAGTGGCATTATGATATTTACTCTTTTATCTATACTTTTCCTAATGGTTCCTAACATTCTGTTAGCTTTTTTGACTGCTGCTGCATATTGAGTGGATGTTTTCAGAGAACTATCCACAATAACTCCAAGATCTCTTTCTTGAGTGGTAACAGCTAATTCAGACTCCATCATTTTGTACATACCGTTGTGATTAGGTTTTCCAATGTGTGTTATTTTCATGTATTGACATTGAATTTCATCTGCCATTTTGTTACCCAGTCATCCATTTTGAGAGATCCTTCTGGAGCTCTTTGCAGTCTCTCAAGTATCTTGACTAGTTTTGTATCCTCTGCAGATTTTGCCACCTCACTGTTTACCCCCTTTTCCAGATTATTTATGAATGTTAAATAGGACTGGGCCCAGAACAGACCCCTGGGGGACACCACTCTTTACCTCTCTCCATTCTGAAAACTGACCATTTATTCCTACCCTTTGTTTCTTATCTTTTAACCGGTTAACAATCCATGAGAGTACCTTCCCTCTTATCCCATGACTGCTTACTTTGCTTAAGAACCTTTGGTGAGGGACCTTGTCAAAGGCTTTCTGAAAATCTAAATACACTAAATCCACTGGATCCCCCTTGTCCACATGCTTGTTGACCCCCTCAAAGAATTCTAGTAGATTTGTGAGGCATGATTTCCCTTTACAAAAAACATGTTGACTGTTCTCCAACAAATTATGTTCATCTACGTGTCTGACAATTTTGTTCTTTACTATAGTTTAAACCATTTTTCCCGGTACTGAAGTCAGGGTTACAACAAATAAACTGCATTCAAAAATAAAACAATGTAAAATGTTAGCGCCTGCAAGTCCACTCAGTCCTACTTCTTGTTCAGCCAGTTGCTCAGACAAACAACTTTGTTTACATTTGCAGGAGATAATGCTGCCCTCTTCTTGTTTACAATGTCACTAGAAAGTGAGAATAGGCGTTCTCATGGCACTATTGTAGCCAGCGTCGCAAGATATTTACACGCCAGATGTGCTAAAGATTCATATGTCCTTTCATACTTCAATCCCCATTCCAGGGGACATGTGTCCATGCTGGTGACTGGTTCTGCTCGATAACAATTCAAAGCCATACAGATCACTGCATGTTCATTTTCATCATCTGAGTCAGATGCCACCAGCAGAAGGTTGATTTTCTTTTTTGGTGGTTCGGGTTCTGTAGTTTCCACATTAAGTGTTGCTCTTTGCTGTAGAAAAAATGTTTGCTCCTGCTGGGACTTTTAAAAACTACTGTTCTGTGAGTAACTCAATTTGAGAGAAAATAAGAGCTGAGGTTCTCAAGAGACTGAGCTACATTCACAAAAATACTTTTGGTGGGTCACATAAACTAATAACTTCCAAGCAAGATGCTTAGTGTGTCATGATGTATACTGCATAAAGTGTTTTGTTGCTCTACACTTCTTTTCCTTCAATTTATTCACCTTATTGTATTGTGAGTTATAAAGCATCATGCCAAATAGACTTCCTTGCTGAGCTTTGAACCTTTTTGTTGTTGTTTTTGCACATTTGCAGAACAATAAAAATAAGTGATGGATAAAATAGAAATAGCATTCACATTACATTACTCTTATGAAAGCTGTCAGTGCAAGAGTCTAAACTTCGAACAGTCACCTGAAATTACCAGTGTCACCCTCAAGACCTTGGTTTTTGTGTTACCTAAATTGTTGTCACATCAAACATCAAAAGTGTAACTCAGAATTCACTTTCAATAAATATAGGAGCTTTTTAGAGATTTAAAAAAAAAAAAAGGTGGCCACTCCATTTCACCTACAACTTAGTGGAGTAAATCAGCACTATTCCTTTGCTTGGTTCATATCTTTTGATTCACTGCTTATGAATCCTGGTCCGCTCCACTGATTTTACTGGAGGTATCTAATGTTTTGTTCAGGACAAGTTAGGTGAGAAAAGGGCTTATCCACCATATTATTGCCTGGTGTGTGTCTGTCTCTGCAGGGCAGCCTGGCAGGCTTTCCCTTTAAATTTAATTTTTTTTCCTTGAAGAAATACCCACACATTTTTCTCCCCTTTTTTATTTTACTTCTGTGGTCCCCTCCCTTTGGTGAACAGTGATGGCATTGGTGAATTAGGCTGGCTTCTTTCCTTCTGCAGTCTCCCCAGTTCCTAAGCCCACACAGCCTAGTGGCAGTCATCCCAGAGAACTTCAAGTGACTCCCTTATAACTGCCAAAATCTCCTTCAAAGTAAAAAAATAAAATAAACATAGCTGGGGTTGATTCTCTGCACCCATTCTCACAGAATTAATTAACAGGGTTGACTAATCAAAATGCTACAAGAAAAATACAAAGAAGGCAGTATAGCCATCTTCAATATGACACCTCAGATTCTACATCACTCAAGGAAGGAGATTTGTTAGAATCTGACTCTGAAGAATCAGATTCCCTCAGAGAACAGCCTATTTCCTCATGAATATTTTAAAACCGCTGTAAGGAGACACTGATCTTAGTTGTACCTCCAGAATAAATCAAGCAGAAATCCAGTTTCTTTATAGGGGAAATATTTTCCCTCCAGCTCAAAAACGGAAACTTATTTCCCATCAGTGCAATTGTTGAGGAACTGATCGGTTCAGAATGAAAATAGCCATTGAAAGAGAAGTGCCTTAATAGACATCTCATGAAATATAAATTCCAGGACAAAAAAACCCTACCTACTGTTTGGTGCAGATACCAGGGATGTGGCTGTGACTGCTGAGGCAAAATAAATGGTCATGCCCATTGAAAGATTCTTCCCCTTCCCCACTGAGAAAGAGGACAGGAAAATAGAAATCTCATTGTGTAGGAATAATTAAGCCACAGGTGAATCTCTTCTGTCTGGCCATCTATTTTGCTTGAATATATCTAACATGGTTTAGAGGACTGCTCCCACTGAAAGACAAAGAGGCAGGAAGGTTATCCAAAGTTATTTCCATCTCTTTTTTACTATACAGAAAAGGTCTGGAGTGATCAGGCCCTTGTTGGACATCAAAGATCCTCAAGTACAGGGGATTCCAAATGGCGACTTTCACACTGAGTACTTATCAAAAGTGATTTTCTCATTCCAGTTGGGTGCATGGATGTGTCTCAAGATTTGCCGTCTCTCACTCATATTATCATTAGAGGCCCTATATTTTGACCAGTCACTCATTACCAAACTTTGCTCCGTAGAATGTGAATGTAATGCATTCCAGGATCACTTGCTCATTTGGCATATGAATGAGAACCACAGAGAGAGCGTTCAGAACACTGCAGGAACAAGGATTTTTCATCAATAATTAGAAAAGCCTCCTACTTTCCACTCAATTCTACAGCTGGGAGTAATCATTTATACTTCCAAAGGCATCACATATCTCTTAGCAACCAGTCTGACAAATTAAAGTCTGTAATCTCAAAGATCCACTTTGGAAATACTTGTGGTCTCTTGTTGGTACTATGTTAACCGTATACAGTGTATTGTATATCATATTGATATGAAATTTAAGAATGTGTGTTCTTATATTTGAAGCCCTAAAATGGTTTAGGTCTTGACTATTTGAGACCTTCTGCCTCTCTAATGTACCCATGTCTGTTAGTCATGTGAGGTGCTTCCTGGGATGGGAGGGGGTTACTGGGGATTTGTGGGGCTGAGGAGGCCTTCGCAGTGTGATTGTGATTAAGCACCATATGTGTTGAATACAATAGTTGTGTGTTAATTTTGTTGCACCAATAAAGTGGAAACCAACTGGAAGCATGGAGTAGTGCTTGATTTTGATAAGTTGCTGTGTCTGTGGTATTTAAACAGTTACACAATTTTAAGGGCTTGAGAGAGACAGTAATAAATTGAAACAAATGAAGTTACTTTGCTATTTGGCCATTTAATAATTGGCACTCTAGTGGCACTATGGGCCAGATTGTCAAAATACAAGTATTCGGTATTCATGCAAACAAACTCTGTTGCATGCACTTAACCCACGATTTATGCATATAGATAAATGATTAAGCACATGCAAAACTGTGCATACTGAAAATCTGACCCATACTGTTTAGGATTTTGCATTACTTTATGTGCAGTAGATGTTATGTGCTGTGTGTATGCTGTCTGATGTAGACGAGGCAAGTGTATAATTGTTGTTGGTACATGTACCTATACAATTTGGAAGGAAGACATTTTAACCAGATCTGCTCCTTTAGAATTAATTGTAGATAAATAGCAATGGAGAGCAGCATTTTCCATATAAAATCCTCATGGTAGTTGGGGGGAAGGTATTAGGGAAGGAATCATAATTAGATAGTTCTGAAAAAAAGATTTTCAGATACTAGAAATTAGAAATAATTTGTTAAAATTCAGAAGTAAATGAATTATTAGGGGATCTATTTTTAGGTTTAAATGAGAAATCACCTGTTTTTCTCTCATGACTTGCTGCCATGTTACCTAGGCTGTTTGATGACATGACATTCTGGGCTAATTACAAGGCCAGTGATTCACATTTTCAATGCTGGCTGTCAAGCAGTCTCTTAAATAAGACTGGGTATTGTGGATAAACAACTAACACAACAAAGGGGCCATTCTAGTTCCTGCCACTGCAGCCACCGGAGGAGATGATGGCCCTTGCAGTTTTGTTTGTAAACATTTTTAAAAAAAATTTAGTGTACAATTTAATGAAACATACTGGATTATGTATATAAGATGCAACTGTTGATGCATATCTCTTAGATTTTTTTCTTTCAATAAACATCTTGAAGAAATTACCTTAAACAAAAACTCTAAACATGTCATCCCTCTATGCTCTTCCAGGCTGCATGTAAATCTAAAAATAGAAATTTCAGTCTGAAACCCACCAAATTGCTATTGTGTTATTTTATCCATTTCAAAACACAAGAAAACAAAAAAAAAATACCCCAAACCCTGAATTCAACCAAGATCAAACCCTAAAATCAGTTTTTGAAAATTTAGTAATAGTATTTACCTACATGAAAAAAACCTCATTGTTTTCTATGTCTTATTTGCATCCAACCCAATAGATGCAAACATACCAAAGCAGTCTGGAAAAAGTTTAACTCTGCATATTTGTTATCTCAGTGCATTTTTGCATTTCATTGCCAAAATAAAGAAAATGAAGATTTGAGTACCTTGAAATGTATATAACCATGTCTGTCTTGGTTTTGTACCGAACATGCTGAGTGTGCTGATGGCATTCAATAAACTATAAATATTATAAACTAATTGTCATCCTCATATTCCAGGAATTGTCAAGTTGTGGGTGGAATAAGAAAGAGAAGTACAGTTCTGCACCAAATGCAGTTGCCTTCACAAGAAGATTCAACCATGTGAGTTATTATAATAATGGCAACATGATTGTATGTATCAGTGTTAAAAATCATCCAAGTGGAATGTTTAATCTATATATTTTTGTCATTCACTGCCAAATATTTGGGGATTGACATGCCTGTGATGTAAACGGCTTGCTTAGGTGCAACAGTGTGATTACTGTAGAGCAAGTCAACCTTGCAATAATTCACATTTGCTTTTTAGTCCTGCTTGTTTCTATTAAGCTTTTTTGTTAAATAACAAATTTTGATGAATAAGATAAGGAAAAGATATTAAGTAGGTTTTCCCACAGATGTTTGCTGTACATTTCCTTTCATAAGGTGGTCTGGATGAAGGGTTTAATGTAAAATGGGTTCCTGATGCAATAGAAACATTTTCCCATTTATAGGAATATTTACTGTCTTTGATTTGTGTAGCAGTTCTTGTCCCAAAAAACGTGGTGTTGAATTCCATCAGAATGGTTACATTTTTACTGTGCTTCTGAGAAGACTGTTGAAAATGTAGATAGATGGTTATATACCGCTGTTAATCCCAAATTATGAAAGGCAGTGGAAATCTGACCACTAAATGCAGTTGGCTAAAGCTTGTTACAAATCGCAAACAGCCTGTCTGATTGTGCTAAACTGAATTGCCAGTGAGTCTCCTGTTCGACATAATTTATCAGCCAGACTGACCTGAAGAAGAGCTCTGTGTAGCTCAAAAAACTTGTCTTTCACTAACAGAAGTTGGTCCAGTGAAACACATTACCTCATCCACCTTGTCTCAGCCAAAATGTCTCCATTTGCTCAAGCTTATGAAAGTCAGTTTGTCTTCTTTATTCAGTTTTTATTTGAAAATGCAACTTTTTATGTAAGTCCCTGATATCATGTTAAATAATTTAGTTGTCTGAACAATTACTTGAAATTAGGACCGTCAGACGATTTAAAAAAAAATCATGATTAATCGTGCGATTAATCACACTGTTTAAACAATAGAATACCATTTATTTAAATATTTTTAGATGTTTTCTCCGTTTTCAAATGTATTGATTTCAATTACAGCACAGAATACTAAGTGTACAATGTGCACTTTGCATTTATTTTTGGTTACAAGTATTTGCATTGTAAAAAAACAAAAGAAATAGTATTTTTCAGTTCACCTAATACAAGTACTATAGCACAACCTTTTTATCATGAAAGTTGAAATCACAAATGTACAAAAATACCTACATTCAAAAATAAAACAATGTAAAATTTTAGAGCCTGCAAGTCCACTTAGTCCTACTTCTTGTTCAGCCAATTGCACACACAAACAAGTTTGTTTACCTTTGCAGGAGATAATGCTGCCCTCTTCTTGTTTACAATGTCACCTGAAAGTGACAACAGGCGTTCGCATGACACTGTTGTAGCCAGCGTCGCAAGATATTTACGTGCAAGATTCACTAAAGATTCATATGTTTCTTCATGCTTCAACCACCGTTCCAGGGGACATGCTGATGACTGGTTCTGCTCAATAACTATCCAAAACAGTGCAGACCGACGCATGTTCATATTCATCATCTGAGTCCGATGCCACCAGCAGAAGGTTGATTTTCTTTTTTGGTGGTTCGGGTTCTGTAGTTTCCAAATCAGAGTGTTGTTCTTTTAAGACTTCTGAAAGCAAGCTTCACACCTCGTCCCTCTCAGATTTTGGACGGCACTTCAGATTCTTAAACCTTGGGTCAAGTGCTTTAGCTATCTTTAGAAATCTCACATTGGTACCTTCTTTGCGTTTTGTGAAACCCTCAGTGAAAGTGTTTTTAAAATGAACAGCATGTGCTGGGTCATCATCCAAGATTGCTATAACATGAAATATATGGCAAAGTGTGAGTAAAACAGAACAGGAGACATACAATTCTCTCCCCAAGGAGTTCAGTCACAAATTTAATTTACGCATTATTTTTTAATGAGTGTCATCAGCATGGAAGCATGTCCTCTGGAATGGTGGCCAAAGCATGAAGGGGCATTAGCGTATCTGGCACATAAATACCTTGCAATGCCCGCTACAAAAGTGCCATGCAAATGTCTGTTCTCACTTTCTGATGACATTGTAAATAAGAAGCAGGTAGCAATATCTCCTGTAAATGTAACAAACTTGTTTGTCTTAGCAATTAGCTGAACAAGAAGTAGGACTGAGTGGACATGTAGGCTCTGAAGTTTTACATTGTTTGGTTTTTGAGTGCAGTTATATAACAACAACAAAAATCTACATTTGTAAGTTGCACTTTCACGACAGAGATTGCACTACAGTACTTGTATGATGTGAATTGAAAAATACTTTTGTTTATCATTTTAACAGTGCAAATATTTGTAATAAAAAATAATACACACTTTGATTTCAATTACAACACACAATACAATATATACAAAAATGTAGAAAAACATCCAAAGTATTTACTAAATTTCAATTGCTATTCTGTTATTTAACAGTGCAATTAAAGCTGCTATTAATCTTGATTAATTTTTTTGAGTTAATCATGTGAGTTAACTGTGAATAATCGACAGCCCTACTTTAAATAGCTATATCTCTGGACCCCTTGGAACTCTATTATTATGTAACTTTTTTTAATAATGCCATACTTCTGTATATCAGATGCAGTAATTCTCCCCTCTGTTGGAGTCTCTCAGGGTTCATTAAATTCACTCCCTCCCTCGATGTGGAGAAAAATATGCAACAGCTTTTTGTCTCCTCCGCGCCCCCCCCCCCCATTATGAATTCCATGAACTGGGTTTTAGACAAAACAAAAACAAGTTTATTAACTACAAAATATAGATTTTAAGTGATTATAAGGGATTACCCACAAATAAAACAAAACACAATTTAAGATTAATATACTAAAGAAATTGGTTACAAATAGCAAATTCTCACTCTAAATGATGTTTTAGGCAGATTGCAGAGACTTGCTTGCAGCTTAAAACTCCAGCTATTCCTTTCACCTATCCCAAACAACCTCTATCCTGGGCTCAGCCCTTCTTCTCACGACCCCTCTCAGCTCAGTCTCTATTTCTCAGGTGTTTCCAGCAGCCTTATTTCTTGGTCTGGGAGTTAGTGAAGAATAAACCACGATGATGTCACTCTGATATCATGCTTATGTGACTCCCCTGCCTTAAATAGTTTTTGCATATGGTGAGAATCCTTTGTTTCCAAGTTTGATCCCCACCCCCGGTCAGTGGAAAAACGCTGATATTCTAAGATGGATTCCAGTACCAGATGACTTGGTCACATGTCTCTGTTGGGCCATAGCAGCCATGACTCGGAGGCTGTTTGCAGCGTCCCCAGGAACCCAAGAAGGTGGGAGATTAGCATCTTCAAAGACCTATTGCTCTCTCTAATGGCTCTTTCTCACAGTGAGCCATCTAGACTGATTGCATTCTGTCTGGTGGGTGTTCCCCTGGTGTAAACCCACTTGTAATATTCCTAACTTCAGATATAGAAATGATACATGCATACAAATAGGATAATCATATTTAGTAAATCACAACCTTTCCAATGATCTCACATGTCTTATGTTGCACAAAATACATCATAATCATGCCATACTCATATCATAACAATATCTCTATGAAGGATACGGGGGCGTGCACAGGCAGCTCTATGTCAACTTAACTTTTGTTGACCAAACTTTGCAGTGTAAACATAGTGTAAAGTTCTCTGATGAATTTCAGTCTACTGCACATAATCATTGTTGCTTCCAAAATACTATCAGCAGACCAATACTGCTGAAAAGCATCTGTAAGTGATTTAATACTCCCTTCCCTGCCAAAATATGAAAGCTGGCCATGACTTCCTTTTGAAGGCTTGGGGCAACCTGGAACTGGGGTACAGCTGAGCCCTCTATCTTACCAACCAGGGCTCCCTCTCACACTCTGATAATGTGACAAACTGCAAACCCCTCCAGGACTTGCACTCCCACAAACATTCACAGGCATGGACACACCCAGCTGAGTTACGTGAATGCTTTTACGAGCCATCCATGAACCAACAATAGAGAGACTCCAGCCAGTGCCACCCCAGTCTAGGACTCCAGAGCTGTACCATCTTGCCTTGATCAGAAGCCTGATCAGTGTAAATTCATTACCCAGTCCACCCCTCCCTCAATGCGGAGAGGACAATGCACCAGCCCCTGTGCCTGAGCAGATTTTTCTTTACACTTCAAGCAACACACTGTTTTAGGTAAAAAATATAAAACAGATTTATTAACTACAGAAAGGTAGATTTTAAGTGATTATAAATAATAGCACACAGATCAAAGTTGATTACCGAAGAAATAAAAATAAGAAAGCATTCTGAGTTCTATAGGCTGGACAGGATTTGAAACTCACCCTGATAGACAATACAAGCAGGTCACAGATCTTCCACACACAGGCTAGAAATCCCTTCAGCCTGGGACCACCTCCCCAGTTCAGTCTTTGTTCTCCAAACGTGTTTTCAGGTGTCGAGTTGTGGGGGGAGTGAGAACAAATTATGTCAATTCCCCCTTTCATATTTTCTTCCCGCTTGCTGGAAAGATCTTTTGCTGTGATGTGAGTCAAACAGCTTCCATTGTGCACGTGCTATCTCTGTTCCTGAGGTAATCCTTGTGGGTATGTGTATTCCCCTTAATGAGCCATCAGTGCTGTCTGGCATCTTCATTGTTGTACGTAAAAGGCTGGTTGTGGGTGTTCCCATCCTCACAACATACATAACTTCATATACGATAGCACATACAATCCAACAGGATATTAATGTTTAACAGATTAAGACTTTTAAAATGATACCTCACAAGGCATATTTTCTACAAACACTTCATAATTATATCACCATGGTAAATATGGGGGTGGTAGTGTGTTGCTTTTGGGTACAATGTGTCACAATTGATCACAAACTTTCTCTAACCTTTGAATTTACACTGAAATTGTAACGAGATACATTATACCCGATAAAGACAAACTAGGAGAAAGGCAGTAATTGTATAGATTATTTAATTTTAGCCTAGCTGAGTTAGGATGACACAGCTCCTCAAAAAGACTATACCAGTTCAATGATGCGAGAGCCAGATGGGAGCTATTCTCTGTTGAATGGGGTCTGATGTAGGGTGGGGTTTAGAGGAGATGGAGCTAGAACTGCCATGAAAGGAGGAAGTGGGTCACTTGTCGTTCCTTCCCCCCCATGCTGCTTATCCTCCAGTCACAGCTTCCTTCCCCTATTCTCTGCTGTCCTTCCACACAAACACTCCACTCACTCACCCCATGTTAGCCCTATCATCTCTTCTAGTAGCTGCAAGTAGATGTTGAGTAGGCCAAGAAACTGAACTAAGCCTAGAGTGTCCCCACAAGTGAGAGGTCCGGTGGTTTTTTAAGGTGAGGGGAAGACGCCTTCTTTAGATACTGCATCGGTAAGCTCAGTCAGAAGTAATCCTCTAACAGGGTGACCAAGCACCTTAAGAGGCTGTCTGGATTTTTGTTAATTTTTAATCTTCTTCCTCGGGGGTTAGTTTATAGGTCTGGGAATTATAGCCAAAATACACATCTCTGGAAACAAGGCATCATCATCAAGACCAGTAACTGCTGCAGCAACAGGAAATTGTATAAAATGGGATGCTAAAGAGGGGAATAGAATCAGTAAAAAGATGGAAGTGAGCCAGTAGGTTGTCTGGCACTTGCCTGTTCCAAGTACTAATGCTGACACCCCCCAGAGATGCATTTTGTTTGGTGTTTGTTTGGTGTTTGGTTGTTCTGGACCTTCCCTCGCCCCCGCCGTAACCCCTACCCCTCAAGTTAGGGAAGAGAAGATTCATTAAAGGAATTTTAATCTTTATCTGACTACAGCATAAGTGTTATAAGCCAATCTGCCTGTTCAGGGCCTTTGACATGTGGTGTCCGAGTGGGAGAAGAAAGCAAATACAACAAAAACCCCTGGCAGCCTCTCAACCACCCTGTTGCAGGGCCCAATTACTCTCCTTTACCACCCAGGAAGGGCAAATATCTGATTTACAGATAGTGGGTCATGTGTCCTTCAGTACATCTAAAAGACCATGATGTGTAAAGGGCTAAACTCAAAGAACAAAGACAGCACATTGGACTTTGTAGGTCTGTGAGATCTGTTTCCTGAGAAGCCTTCCTGAATATGGCTAGTCTTTTCAGCAAAGGATAATAGTTCCCTGCAAACAATGGTGCTAGATTCTGCTGTGGAATGCAGATAATTAAGCTTGATGAAGCATATAACCACTATGAATCACAAATTAAGATGTTTGGTGTAATGGAAATAATAAGAGCCTGGTAGAAGAGGAAACATGACAGGACAATAGGAAATCTCCTGGAGAAGACCATAAATTATTCCAACCATTCTACTAAGGATGCGGTTACAGAGAGGGAATTAACAGAAATAACAAGCTACACAGCCATGAACCCACAGATTAATAAAGCCATATACTTGTGTGCATGAAGAAAACTTTTGATCTCTTCATTTGCAGCACTGGAAGATCAGCTGTATTACTTTGGTAGAGACAGGACATAGAATCCTCCTCAAAGCTAATAGTTTCCTCCATTGTCTTTAATTGTCCCACAAGTATTTGTTCAAAGGTTGCTTCCCTGCTTGTTTTTTCCCCACAGGCCCCTGTTATGCTCCTACAGAAAAGTCTTTTATAACCCAATTTACGATAACTTTACTGACCAGGTCATATACAGAGTTCATAAAATTATTACATCTCAGTCGTCTTAGATTATATAGAAATTCTGCATATGTCACAGTAACCACATAAATTTATTATTGTAATCCTTATGCTGTGTCTCCCCTTCATATCTAACCCTCATGATTCTTGTTCGTTATGTTTGAATTTTGTTAAGTTTTTTGAGTCAGGAGCACCAGTTGTTGTTTTTTTTTTGGGGGGGGGGGGCGGGGTTAGGCTTAGGGTAAGTGGTTTCTGGTAAACAGCTAGCAAATTTGAACCCTCAAAAATAATAAGTACCCTGGCTTGGTAGGTGTTACTTCTCATTCCTTGCATTTCCTTCTATTTGTATGTAGACCAACACGTGCATGCGTACACACATCAAAGGAAATGAACAGAATAAAAGGGCAGAAAATTCCCTTCCTGAAATTCATTTCTTTACAGTAGCCAGTGAATTAAAACACACTTTATAAAGGCCTCACTTGCCTAGAAAGCAACACATTGACAAAGGAATCGTATGTGAGCACAAATAAATAGTGAGGTGTTTCATGAGATACACTATCAACATACAGTCTACACACTACGAAAATGTTTGAGAACCCATCATAGGCAACTCAGCAAAAGAACATTTTTAGAATAGACCTTAATGAGGAGTTGTTGTTGGCTTCGTTAACTGGGTTTAGAAGGGTATTCCAGGCATAAGGGGCAGCATGAAATAGGATACAGCAACAGGAGAATGAGAAGAAAACAAAGGAGCATCAAGGATTGGATTCAGTGGTGTAGCAGAAGGAGTAGGAGAAATATAGGTCAGGCTGTGTGATGGAGAATCTTGAAAATGAGATCAATGTGGTAAGCAATGTACTGGAAATAGAGGTATTCAAGGATATGGGCAGTGTAGTCAGAATGAGATCATGTTGGGAATGACATTTTAGATTGGGAGTTAGGGTGAAGCATGCTAAATGTTCAAACCCCTTGCATGGACAGGCAGTTCACCCTTTTGCATAGCCAAGGGAGGATATTTTAAATAGTGTGAAAATTCACAGGAATTGGTCACATCTGTAATATGGGGAAAGAAGGAGAGGAAGAGAAAAGTCTGTGGTTTGAAGGCCTACATGACAATGAGGATTCTTTTTTAAACAGACTATTAGTGAGGAAAAGTTAGGAGCTTGGCTTTGGCCTCAATGAACTGAAGATGAGACAACAAGCAATCATAGAATCATAGACTATCAGGGTTGGAAGGGACCTCAGAAGGTCATCTAGTCCAACCCCCTGCTCAAAGCAGGACCAATCCCCAATTTTTGCCCCATATCCATAAATGGCCCCTTCGAGTATTGAACTCACAACCCTGGGTTTAGCAGGCCAAAGCTCAAACCACTGAGCTATCACTCCCAAGAGGGATGAAGGAGTGTGAGGGGAGATTCATGGATAATAGTTCTGGATTGAAGACTATCTGAGAGTCATCATCACAGAAGTGACTGTAAACCCTTGCAAGAGGACGAGGACACCTGAGGTTAAAGTGTAAATGAACTTATGCTGTGCAGTTCTCTGTGCAGCACAAGACGGTATAATTTTGGGTTTGCACTCCAGAGGGGGGGTGTACACTTGAATACTGCTCAGTTCCTTAGCTGATCTCAGCATGTGTGTGTAAAGCTGTAGCTGCGTGTGCCCCTACCTGTATGTGTGCTGGTTAAGTGCAGTCTGACGCCTGAGGGAGGGCTTGGCTGGCTGGCCTCAGGAATACAGTGTAAAGGGAGCCCAGGCTGGTGGGTCAGGTGGACTCAGTGGTACCACAGTTCCATGTGGCACCCCGGGGGAAACCGGTCACCCCACCAATTTTTATTTATCACTCAGGTGCAAGCACATTTGGGTGCTTGTGCTGGTTCTGAGCATACTCACCCCAGTTGCATGCATTGATATAAAATGCAGAGCAATACAAGTAGGTATTGCAGTGTACCCCTTCCTGCTGTCTAGATCAGTGTCTTGTGGGACATTTTCTCAATGCTTTGTGGAATACCATTGGTTCGCCCAGGTTGTCAGGGAGATAGGGATCAAATTCCCACCATGCCACTTTCTCCATTTTATAAGGCTTTCCACAGCCCATAATTTTCTTGTCACTTTTTACAACTCCCACAGTCCTGTGCACTTCTTTTTGATATCCACCATCTTTCTAGCAGAAGCATGGACCCTGCACAGCTCATCACAAATCCTGAGAGATGCAAACACAGGATGCATTATCCTCCTGTATTTGAAGAACTTGAATGAATATTGCTACAACCAGGATTGCAATAAGGAAGATGCAGAGATGTTCAAGTGCAGTGGCCGGAGGCAACTGATGCTACAAAAATTGTCAGGCTGACGCTGACTTTCATATAGCAGTGCAATTTGGTGGATTGCTGCTTCTGGGCCCAAGAAACAAGGACTGATTGTTGGGATCGCCTTATAATGCAGGTTTGGGATGGCAAGCAGTGACTGCAGAACTTGTGGATGTGAAAAGCCATATTTTGGATCTGTGCGCTAAGCTTGACCCAGACCCCCAGCTCAGGGGCACTGTAGGGAGAACTGCACTCATAGTGGAGAAGCAAGTGGCGGTCACACTCTGGAAATGTGCAGCGCTGGATTGCTATTGGTCAGTGGGCAATCAGGTTAGAGCTGGATAAATGAATGACCCCATTGTGGATTTTCCAGTTGCGATCATTTAAGTGTCTACTTCTGCACAGGACTGTGACTGGGTAACATACAGGAAATAGTGGCTGAGTTTGCAACAATGGAGGTTGCTCAAACTGCTGTGGGGTGATAGTATGCATATCCTATTCTGACACCAGCCCATCTTGCCACTGAGTACATCAACGGGAAGAGATACTTTTCCGTGGTTATGGACGTTCTAGTGGTTCACTGGGGGCATTTCAGTAATACTTGTGGGATGGTTGGTGAAAGTACATGATGCTCTCATCTTTAAGAACACATGACTTCTCAAAGAGCTGTAAGGAGGGATGTTCTTCCCAGACCAACGGATTACCCTTGAGGATGTTGAAATGCCAATAGTGATTCTGGGGAACTCAGCCTACCCCTTGTTTCACTGGCTCAGGAAGCCTTACACTGGCCACCTGGATAGCACCAAAGAAAGATCCATCTTCTGGCCCAGCAGATGCAGAGTGGCTGCTGAGAATATGCTTCTGGTAGGTTAGAAGGGACACTAGTGCTGTTTATTCACTAGCTTGGATCTCAGTGATCAGCTATACCAAAGGGATATTTGCATGTTGTGTACTGCATGATATCTGTCAGGTGAAGAGGGGGAGAGCTACCATGAGGCTGGAGGGGTGAAGTGGACAGACTAGCGGCTGAATTTGAGCCAACCATGGAACGATACAGTTGAGGGAGGCCTTAAAAGACCGTTTTAACAGTCTGCTGCAGTAGTATGACTGATGCTTTTATGAAGTAATGTTTCCTGTGAGTATGGAGATTAAACAGCAGGAGGCAATAATCCACCCATATGAATTCTGTACTGCTTGGTGTAAACCAATAGAGATACTCATTTTCCAAAATAGAATTTTGCACACAATAAAGAAACAGACAACAAAATTAAAGTGCTAACAAACAAAGCTGAAATCTCATTACTTTAAAGCGGGTTGTAAAGATCTCTGAAAGGAAATGTAGCAACGCGATGTAGCAGCAAACTACTCATGTTTAAGACATCAAGGAGCAGTGGGACAGAATATATATGCAATTTTGACAGAAAATGGGGATACTCAGCTCATTGGTAGCATTGATCACAATACCTTGAGCATCTTAATAGAGTTCCTTAAGAAGAAGCGTCAGATGCACGAGAGCAGTCATCGCAGCCCAGTCTCCACTTAGTGCCCATTTGGTACAAAAGGCTGAAAAAGCATCTCCATCCTTCTACCTTAATGAAGATAGACTAAGTCAAAGCTTTGCAGTGTCTCATTGAAAAGTTTGAAATCAGGCCTATGCACAGAGTAGCAGTTTTCCTGCACCCGCGAACGTAGGGGATGAATTGTTTTCACTGAAGAGACACAGGAAGATTATCAAGAAACTAAGGGTATGTCTACACTATGGAATAAGGTCGAATTTATAGAAGTCGGTTTTTTAGAAATCGGTTTTATATATTCAAGTGTGTGTGTCCCCACAGAAAATGCTCTAAGTGCTATTAAGTGCATTAACTCGGCGGAGTGCTTCCACAGTACCGAGGCTAGAGTCGACTTCCGGACCATTGCATTGTGGGTAGCTATCCCACAGTTCCCGCAGTCTCTGCTGCCCATTGGAATTCTGGGTTGAGATCCCAATGCCTGATGGGGCTAAAACATTGTCGCGGGTGGTTCTGGGGACATATCGTCAGGCCCCCGTTCCCTCCCTCCCTCCGTGAAAGCAAGGGCAGACAATCCTTTCGCGCCTTTTTTCCTGAGTTACCTGTGCAGACGCCATACCACGGCAAGCATGGAGCCCACTCAGGTAACCGTCACCCTATGTCTCCTGGGTGCTGGCAGACGCGGTACGGCATTGCTACACAGTAGCAGCAACCCCTTGCCTTGTGGCAGCAGACGGTACAGTACGACTGGTAGCCGTCATCGTCATGTCCGAGGTGCTCCTGGCCACGTCGGCTGGGAGCGCCTGGACAGACATGGGTGCAGGGACTAAATTTGGAGTGACTTGACCAGGTCATTCTCTTTAGTTCTGCAGTCAGTCCTATTGAACCGTCTTATGGTGAGCAGGCAGGCGATACGGATTGCTAGCAGTCGTACTGTACCATCTTCTGCCAGGCAGGCAAGAGATGAGGATTGCTAGCAGTCGTACTGTACCATCTTCTGCCAGGCAGGCAAGAGATGAGGATGGCATGCAGTCCTTCTGCACCGTCTGCTGCCAGCCAAAGATGTAAAAGATAGATGGAGTGGATCAAAACAAGAAATAGACCAGATTTGTTTTGTACTCATTTGCTTCCCCCCCTCCCCTGTCTAGGGGACTCATTCCTCTAGGTCACGCTGCAATCACTCACAGAGAAGGTGCAGCGAGGTAAATCTAGCCATGAATCAATCAAGGAGTATTGATTAGGCTAACCTCCTTGTTAGGCCAGGCTAACCTCCTTGTTCCAATAAGAACAATAACTTAGGTGCACCATTTCCTATTGGAACCCTCCGTGAAGTCCTGCCTGAAATACTCCTTGATGTAAAGCCACCCCCTTTGTTGATTTTAGCTCCTTGAAGCCAACCCTGTAAGCCGTGTCGTCAGTCGCCCCTCCCTCCGTCAGAGCAACGGCAGACAATCGTTCCGCGCCTTTTTTCTGTGCGGACGCCATACCAAGGCAAGCATGGAGGCCACTCAGCTCTCTTTGGCAATAAGGAGCACATTAAACACCACATGCATTATCCAGCAGTATATGCAGCACCGGAGCCTGGCAAAGCGATACCGGGCGAGGAGGCGACGTCAGCGCGGTCACGTGAGTGATCAGGACATGGACACAGATTTCTCTGAAAGCATGGGCCCTGCCAATGCATGCATCATGGTGCTAATGGGGCAGGTTCATGCTGTGGAACGCCGATTCTGGGCTCGGGAAACAAGCACAGACTGGTGGGACCGCATAGTGTTGCAGGTCTGGGACGATTTCCGGTGGCTGCGAAACTTTCGCATGCGTAAGGGCACTTTCATGGAACTTTGTGACTTGCTTTCCTCTGCCCTGAGGCGCATGAATACCAAGATGAGAGCAGCCCTCACAGTTGAGAAGCGAGTGGCGATAGCCCTGTGGAAGCTTGCAACGCCAGACAGCTACCGGTCAATTGGGAATCAATTTGGAGTGGGCAAATCTACTGTTGGGGCTGCTGTGATGCAAGTAGCCCACGCAATCAAAGATCTGCTGATATCAAGGGTAGTGACCCTGGGAAATGTGCAGGTCATAGTGGATGGCTTTGCTGCAATGGGATTCCCTAACTGTGGTGGGGCCATAGATAGAACCCATATCCCTATCTTGGCACCGGAGCACCAAGCCGCCGAGTACATAAACCGCAAAAAGTACTTCTCAAGAGTGCTGCAAGCTCTGGTGGATCACAAGGGACGTTTCACCAACATCAACGTGGGATGGCCGGGAAAGGTACATGACGCTCGCATCTTCAGGAACTCTGGTCTGTTTCAAAAGCTGCAGGAAGGGACTTTATTCCCAGACCAGAAAATAACTGTTGGGGATGTTGAAATGCCTATATGTATCCTTGGGGACCCAGCCTACCCCTTAATGCCATGGCTCATAAAGCCGTACACAGGCAGCCTGGACAGTAGTCAGGAGCTGTTCAACTACAGGCTGAGCAAGTGCAGAATGGTGGTAGAATGTGCATTTGGACGTTTAAAGGCGCGCTGGCGCAGTTTACTGACTCGCTTAGACCTCAGCGAAACCAATATTCCCACTGTTATTACTGCTTGCTGTGTGCTCCACAATATCTGAGAGTAAGGGGGAGACGTTTATGGCGGGGTGGGAGGTTGAGGCAAATTGCCTGGCTGCTGGTTATGCGCAGCCAGACACCAGGGCGGTTAGAAGAGCACAGGAGGGCGCGGTACGCATCAGAGAAGCTTTGAAAACCAGTTTCATGACTGGCCAGGCTACGGTGTGAAAGTTCTGTTTGTTTCTCCTTGATGAAACCCCCCGCCCCTTGGTTCACTCTACTTCCCTGTAAGCTAACCACCCGCCCCTCTTCCCGTCAATCACCGCTTGCAGAGGCAATAAAGTCATTGTTGCTTCACATTCATGCATTCTTTATTCATTCATCACACAAATAGGGGAATGACTACCAAGGTATCCCAGGAGGGGTGGTGGAGGAGGGAAGGAAAATGCCACACAGCACTTTAAGCACAGCACTTTAAAAGTTTACAACTTTAAAATTTATTGAATGACAGCCTTCTTTTTTTGGCGCAATCCTCTGTGGTGGGGTGGCTGGTTGGCCGGAGGCCCCCCCACCGCATTCTTGGGTGTCTGGGTGTGGAGGCTATGGAACTTGGGGAGGAGGGCGGTTGGTTACTCAGGGCTGCAGTGGCAGTCTGTGCTCCAGCTGCCTTTGCTGCAGCTCAACCATACACTGGAGCATACTGGTTTGGACCTCCAGCAGCCTCAGCATTGAATCCTGCTTCCTCTCATCATGCTGCCGCCACATTTGAGCTTCAGCCTTCTCTTCAGCCCACCACCTCTCCTCCCGGTCATTTTGTGCTTTCCTGCACTCTGACATTATTTGCCTCCACGCATTCGTCTGTGCTCTGTCAGTGTGGGAGGACAGCATGAGCTCGGAGAACATTTCATCGTGAGTGCATTTTTTTTTCTTTCTAAGCTTCACTAGCCTCTGGGAAGGAGAAGATCCTGTGATCATTGAAACACATGCAGCTGGTGGAGAAAAAAAAAGGGACAGCGGTATTTAAAAAGACACATTTTATAAAACAGTGGCTACGCTCTTTCAGGGTAATCCTTGCTGTTAACATTACATACATAGCACATGTGCTTTCGTTACAAGGTCGCATTTTGCCTCCCCCCACCGCGTGGCTACCCCCTCGGCCCTCCCCCCTCCCTGTGGCTAAGAGCGGGGAACATTTCTGTTTAGCCACAGGCAAACAGCCCAGCAGGAATGGGCTCCTCTGAGTGTCCCCTGAAGAAAAGCACTCTATTTCAACCAGATGACCATGAATTATATCTCACTCTCCTGAGGATAACACAGAGAGATAAAGAACGGATGTTGTTTGAATGCCAGCAAACATACACTGCAATGCTTTGTTCTACAATGATTCCCGAGTATGTGTTACTGGCCTGGAGTGGTAAAGTGTCCTACCATGAAGGACACAATAAGGCTGCCCTCCCCAGAAACCTTTTGCAAAAGCTTTAGGAGTACATCTAGGAGAACCGCGAATGCCAGGGCAAAGTAATCCTTTCACATGCTTGCTTTTATACCATGTATAGTATTTTAAAAGGTACACTCACCAGAGGTCCCTTCTCCGCCTGCTGGGTCCAGGAGGCAGCCTTGGGTGGGTTTGGGGGGTACTGGCTCCAGGTCTAGGGTGAGAAACAGTTCCTGGCTGTCGGGAAAACTGGTTTCTCCGCTTGCTTGCTGTGAGCTATCTACAACCTCCTCCTCCTCCTCCTCATCTTCTTCGTCCCCAAAACCTGCTTCCGTATTGCCTCCATCTCCATTGAAGGAGTCAAACAACACGGCTGGGGTAGTGGTGGCTGAACCCCCTAAAATGGCATGCAGCTCATCATAGAAGCGGCAAGTTTGGGGCTCTGACCCGGAGCGGCCGTTCGCCTCTCTGGTTTTCTGGTAGGCTTGCCTCAGCTCCTTCAGTTTCACGCGGCACTGCTTCGGGTCCCTGTTATGGCCTCTGTCCTTCATGCCCTGGGAGATTTTGACAAAGGTTTTGGCATTTCGAAAACTGGAACGGAGTTCTGATAGCACGGATTCCTCTCCCCAAACAGCGATCAGATCCCGTACCTCCCGTTCGGTCCATGCTGGAGCTCTTTTGCGATTCTGGGACTCCATCATGGTCACCTGTGCTGATGAGCTCTGCATGGTCACCTGCAGCTTGCCACGCTGGCCAAACAGGAAATGAGATTTAAAAGTTCGCGGTTCTTTTCCTGTCTACCTGGCCAGTGCATCTGAGTTGAGAGTGCTGTCCAGAGCGGTCAGAATGGAGCACTCTGGGATAGCTCCCGGAGGCCAATACCATCGAATTGTGTCCACAGTACCCCAAATTTGAGCCGGCAACGTCGATTTAAGCGCTAGTCCACTTGTCAGGGGTGGAGTAAGGAAATCGATTTTAAGAGCCCTTTAAGTCGAAATAAAGGGCTTCATTGTGTGGACGGGTGCAGGTTTACATCGATTTAATGCTGCTAAATTCGACCTAAAGTCCTAGTGTAGACCAGGGCTAAGTAGCTTGTCTCATTGCATGAGGAAAAATATTGCTGCAATGAATCTTACGCTGCTTTTGTCAGCTACACAGACTCCATCACCAAAGGAGACAAAATTGTCACATACAGAGTTTGAGGATTCGAATAACGAGCATGGAAATGATGATGAAGTGTCAAAGTATGTCACCCTGATTTTCCTCTTTTTTTCCACAATTTTCCTCTTTTTTTAGTTGGGTTGCACAGTTTGTGCATTCCATCCCTGCATCCAGTGTCCAAGAGAGCCATCTCAGTCTCTGGTTACACAGTTAATGAGAATCATACTTCACTTTAGCCAGGAACTGTGGATGATTTAATGTTTTTATACAGTAATATTTCAAAGAAAATCAACTGTTCCGAGAGAGACATCTAAGACGAAGTCCCGCAATTCAGGGGTGGTATAAGTCACAAGCTAAACAGCCGCCCAACTTTTTTATTTTATAGTTCAGTTTGTGATTTTGAGTATTATTGACTTGAGATGTTTATTTGCATTTTACATACAAAAATAATATATTTGTTCTGATGCCTGTTGTACAATAAGATGTTTAAAATAATAACATAGCAAGTGTGTGCATTTATGAAGCCATATAGCTTTCTTATACAGTATTGATGCATGCACATTGATGCTCCTCCTGAAAGGTACAGTGAGCTGGTGCATGAGCAGATGCGGATACATATGAAAGTGGGGTGCAGATCTTGGGTCAAATACTAGTTATTTATCGTGGACGCGGATCCAAATTTTTATATCCCCGCAGCTCTCTATCTGGAAGAAGACCTCAATTTCAAGCCTCCTTTTTTTTAAAAGGTCTTCCTCACCACACCCCCCGGCATGGATATTCAGGGTAGGTAAACTTTAGCCAGGATGTCTTTTCCTGGGTTGTACAATTTTTCTAGGTGCTTTTAGCTAGTATTGTCTGGTTGGGGAGGCAGCCCCTCTTTGCCTGACTGCACCACAAATTGTGAGCACGGTTTTCTGTGTACGCTAATACATACATTCATAACCACACTCTTCATACATATCTCCTAATGACCATTAAGCTTAGTACATTACAAGCTTTCATAAAAAAAGTCTTATTCGCCTTTTATAATATAATAAAGTCATATATAATCTATTGATTCAGCTGCTTATTCTTTGGGGTTCAAACTCTCCCCTTGGGGTGTTTGGACCCTGATTGTCACAGGTGCAGAGAACCCAGCTGCTGCTGGTGTGCCAAAGCTTCCTGGGCCCATTTGCTGCTGGCCTGTTTACTGCAATAGAGCTAATCAAAGTCTCCTGTCACAGGGGAAGAAACAAGGCTGACACTCTGTAATCCTTTCAAAGATTTCTAGCTATATCTCCATGAAGGCTTCAAGATCTCTCAAGAGGATAAAAGGGATGCCCTTATTCAGATAAACAAACTACGCTGCATGACCCCCTGCCTAGCCCAGTAAACCAAAGAATTGAAAAGTGGACACTGAGTCTACTTTCTGATGCTAATCTGATGTGGACTGTGTAATAAGACTGCCATACTAATTTCTTTGAACTTATTCTGTTTTATTTTCTGACGTTATACTACTAAAGTAAGAATCAAAAGTCAATGCCTTTGTTCTGTAAATCCATGGATGAGATGGGCACCATTTTAAAATGGGGAATGATGGTAGAAGGGGATGTAGGTAGGAAGATGAGGTTTTGGGTAACGAAAGGCAAAAAAATTATTATAAATTGCATGTATGCGCTTAATGAGCTCCCTTCCCCTTCAGCAGCAAGTTTATCTGCACTCACCTGGGGGACTGGCTTGAATCTGGCAGAGTTTCAAACAGCTCCTGGGATGGTTTGAAACGGCTGCTGGGTTTCCCACCTCCAATTATCAGTAACCAGTTTACTTAAAAATTAGTGAAAACTGAGCTCCGTATGTAATGCTCCTCTGCCTGGCACAACCTTAGATAAACAGATTAGAACAAATCCTAACGTCCTCAGTCAGTTTTCATTCAGACAATTTCCCATTGACTTCAGTAAGGACTGAGTAAACACTGAGTAAAGAACCTAGGATTTTGTCCGAAGTAGGTATTAGACAGTTTTGAAGTATTTGGAATATACATGTCTAATTCTGAACCTTCATTTGATGCCAGACTGATGTCAAAGAGCTGTTTTGCTTCATGATAGTGCTTTTAGTTCTAACCAAATCTCTGTGACTTCAACAAGAATACAGTACTTTAGGGACTTGACTCTCTCCTGGTACTGTTCTGTATAAACAAATATGGAACTGTAAAACTGCACAGTGTGAGGTTAGATAGGATAAACAAGTTTTTTTTTTTATTGGAAGTAGACACAGGGATAGTGTCTGGTTATATATCCAGCCAGAGTCTGCAAGAAATAATTTATGTTTCAGAAGTCGAAGAAGCAGTACAAGTTTGGGGATGGGAAGAGTAATGTAGCATACAATGCTTCTATTTATAGTGTTTATTTTTTCGAACTCTGTAAACAGCAGTTGCATTACATCCTGCTAAACCTTGATCTTTTTTCAGCATTTTTAACAGTGTAACAAAGTAAAAGTTGCAAGATAAGGTACATCAGTGTTCGCTTGCTAATTCATCATAAATAGAAAGTATTTTTATTTTTTGATATAAAAACTTTGTCAATTCTATTTTAATTTTAAAATATTTAAAGTGAAAGCTTGAAATGTTAATGCAGTTTTAGATATGTTGTATTTGGTAGCACCACACTTTAAAAAAGAGTGTTGCACATTAGCTATAGACTTCATACCATATCACAGGGGTGGACAAACTGCGGGCTGCATCCGGCCCACCAGTTATTTAATCCAGCCCTTGAGCTATCTCTGGGGAGCAAGGTCTGGGGCTTGCCCTGCTCCAACACTCGAGCCAGGGAGCAGGGTCGAGGGCTGCTCCACATGGCTCCTGGAAGCAGCAGCATCTCCCTCCTCCGGCTCCGATGCATAGGGGCAGCCAGGGGGCTCTGCTCTGCAAGCTGCCCCTACCCCAAGCGCTGCCCCCCGCAGCTCCCATTGGCCAGGAACTGTGGCTTGAGGTAAGCGCTGCCCGTAGCCCGCACCCCTGAGCTACCCTCCCACACCACAACCCCTTGCCCCAGCCCTGATCCCCCTCCCACCCTCTGAACCCCTAGGTTCCAGCCTCGAGCACCCTCCTACACCCCATACCCCTCATCGCCTGCACCCCCAGCCAGAGCCCTCATCCCCTCCTGCACCCCAACCCCAGTTTCGTGAGCATTCGTGGCCCACCATACAATTTCTATACCCAGATGTGGCCCTAGGGCCAAAAAGTTTGCCCATCCCTGCCATATAGTTCATACTACAAAAAGAAAAGGAGTACTTGTGCACCTTAGAGACTAACAAATTTATTTAAGATATTTCGTGAGCTACAGCTCACTTTATCGGATGCTGTAGCTCACGAAAGCTTATGCTCAAATAAATTTGTTAGTCTCTAAGGTGTACAAGTACTCCTTTTGTTTTTGCGAATACAGACTAACACGGCTGCTACTCTGAAACCAGTCATACTACAGTAGAATCTCAGAGTTATGAACACTTTGGGAATGGAGGTTGTTCATAACTCTGAAATGTTTGTAACTGAACAAAATGTTATGATTGTTCTTTCAAATGTTTACAGCTGAACATTGACTTAATACAGCTTTGAAACTTTACTATTCAGAGGAAAAATTTTGCTTTCCCTTTATTTTTTTTAGTAGTTTACTTTTAACACAGTACTGTACTGTATTTGCTTTTTTTGTGTGTGTCTCTGCTGATGCCCGATTGTGCCCCTCCAGTTCCAAACGAGGTGTGTGGTTGATCGGTCAGTTCGTAACTGGTGTTCATAACTCTGAAGTTCTACTGCAGTATATTAAAAATATCTCATTTGTGAATCTTCTAAGACTTTAACAAGGAAATTGTATAGTATAAATTACTTGTAAACATCAGCAATGATAAGGCATCAAACTGTGGACTCTAAAGTATAGCAAGGCCTTCCTACTTTAGGCTGTGATTTAGTTTAAATATTATGGTCAGATTTTCAGTAGTGCTGAAATCAAATCCCATTGAAGTTAATGTAAGCTCCTAGTGCTCAGTACCTTTGAAAATCAGACCATATAGCCTTGTAGTGATGTAAACTTGTAATTAAGGTTGCAGTTCAACTTTTATTGTATCCATTTGTGGCCATTCATAACTGTCATAGATTTTCTTTTTGCCTTGGAACTGAAACTTTCCACTCTAGGAATGAAATCCTGGCCCCATTTAAGAGTGTGGGAGTTTTGCTATTGATTTCAGTGGAGCTGAAACTTAACTCAAGCCAGGTCTCAGTTCAAAAGTAAATGTTTTTGGGAAGTTTACACACAACATATTCAGTTGTTTTTGAGATGGGTGATTTGGGGAAAAATACTTTCCCCATTTTAAAAATAGGCTTTCTACATACCTCAAACAGCAGAACTTTAAAGCTTACCTTCATACGTGGTTAGCTTTCAGTGAAGAAATCTGAGTCAAGGCTAGCTTTTGGGAGGGAGGAGGAAAGGGTTTAGGAACAACTTTCAAATGAGAAAATAGGAATTAGAAATCTGTGTATGCATGCAACGCACTTTTTTTTTTTTACTGCAAGTTTTAAATTGTTATTGCCTAAAGTACTGTGGCGTTATATAATTTCGTACTATAAAACTATGAATTTAATCACTATCAAAATGATATTTTCTCTCTAACTTCAGAATAGTGTAGTTTAAATTCTGTGGCATCACAGAAAAACACAATTTCATAACTTCATAAGCAGAATTTTTGTGTAGCTGTTGTAGGTCTTGCAGTTTATAGAGCTTTACAGAATATAATTCTAAACTTCATATTGTAGGATAGCTATAATTTTTTAAAATGTAATTAAATTCAAATGTCTACATTAATACAACTTAAGGTTCAAATATTAAAGTCAGGAAATTCAAAAGTCAAGGATCTTAAAGCAATATTAATATAGTCACATTTTGCATTCAGAGAAATGTTTTGAGTTATTAAGGCTTTTAAAGTAACAGCCATGTTAGTCTGTATTCGCAAAAAGAAATGGAGTGCTTGTGGCACCTTAGAGACTAACCAATTTATTTGAGCATAAGCTTTCGTGAGCTACAGCTCACTTCATCGGATGCATACTGTGGAAAATACAGAAGATGTTTGTTTTTATACACACAAATTATGAAAAAATGGGTCTTTATCACTACAAAAGGTTTTCTCTCCCCCCACCCCACTCTCGTGGTGGTAATAGCTCATGTAAAGTGATCACTGTCCTTACAATGTGTATGATAATCAAGGTGGGCCATTTCCAGCACAAATCCAGGGTTTAACAAGAATGTCTGAGGAATGGGGGGGGGTTAGGAAAACAAGGGAAATAGGTTACCTTGCATAATAACTTAGTCACTCCCAGTCTCTATTCAAGCCTAAGTTGATTGTTTCCAATTTGCAAATGAATTCCAATTCAGCAGTCTCTCACTAGAGTCTGGATTTGAAGTTTTTCTGTTGTAATATCGCAACTTTCATGTCTGTAATCGCGTGACAAGGGAGATTGAAGTGTTCTCCGACTGGTTTATGAATGTTATAATTCTTGACATCTGATTTGTGTCCATTTATTCTTTTACGTAGAGACTGTCCAGTTTGACCAATGTACATGGCAGAGGGGCATTGCTGGCACGTGATGGCATATATCACATTGGTAGATGTGCAGGTGAACGAGCCTCTGATAGTGTGGCTGATGTGATTAGGCCCTGTGATGGTGTCCCCTGAATAGATATGTGGGCACAGCTGGCAACGGGCTTTGTTGCAAGGATAGGTTCCTGGGTTAGTGGTTCTGTTGTGTGGTATGTGGTTGCTGGTGAGTATTTGCTTCAGGTTGGGGGGCTGTCTGTAGGCAAGGACTGGCCTGTCTCCCAAGATTTGTGAGAGTGTTGGGTCATCCTTTAGGATAGGTTGTAGATCCTTAATAATGCGTTGGAGGGGTTTTAGTTGGGGGCTGAAGGTGACGGCTAGTGGCATTCTGTTATTTTCTTTGTTAGGCCTGTCCTGTAGTAGGAGACTTCTGGGAACTCTTCTGGCTCTATCAGTCTGTTTCTTCACTTCCGCAGGTGGGTATTGTAGTTGCAAGAATGCTTGATAGAGCCCTTGTAGGTGTTTGTCTCTGTCTGAGGGGTTGGAGCAAATGCGGTTGTATCGCAGAGCTTGGCTGTAGACAATGGATCGTGTGGTGTGGTCAGGTTGAAAGCTGGAGGCATGTAGGTAGGAATAGTGGTCAGTAGGTTTCCGGTATAGGGTGGTGTTTATGTGACCATCGTTTATTAGCACTGTAATGTCCAGAAAGTGGATCTCTTGTGTGGACTGGTCCAGGCTGAGGTTGATGGTGGGATGGAAATTGTTGAAATCATGGTAGAATTCCTCAAGAGCTTCTTTTCCATGGGTCCAGATGATGATGATGTCATCAGTATAGCGCAAGTAGTTTAGGGGCGTTAGCGGACGAGAGCTGAGGAAGCGTTGTTCTAAGTCAGCCATAAAAATGTTGGCATACTGTGGGACCATGTGGTTACCCATAGCAGTGCCACTGATTTGAAGGTATACAGTGCTAATAAACGATGGTCAATTAACTAAGGCTTGAATAGAGACTGGGAGTGGCTAAGTCATTATGCAAGGTAACCTATTTCCCCTTGTTTTCCTAACGCCTTCCCCTTCCCCCCCTTCCTCAGACGTTCTTGTTAAACCCTGGATTTGTGCTGGAAATAGCCCACCTTGATTATCATACAGATTGTAAGGAGAGTGATCACTTTAGATAAGCTATTACCAACAGGAGAGTGGGGTTTGGGGAGTGTGTGGGGGTGGAGAAAACCTGGATTTGTGCTGGAAATGGCCCACTTCGATTATCATACACATTGTAAGGAGAGTGATCACTTTACATGAGCTATTACCAGCAGGAGAGTGGGGTGGGGAGAGAGAAAACCTTTTGTAGTGATAAAGACCCATTTTTTCATGATTTGTGTGTATAAAAACAAACAAACTTCTGTATTTTCCACAGTATGCATCCGATGAAGTGAACTGTAGCTCATGAAAGCTTATGCTCAAATAAATTGGTTAATCTCTAAGGTGCCACAAGTACTCCTTTTCTTAAGGCTTTTAAGTTAATTTATTTAATAAGTATTACGTGCAGTTTGGGTCAGTTAAGATTTTTATAGCAATGTTAACTTTTGCATTTCCTAACTTATAAAGTTGCTGCAAAGATGATATTTGGTTTGATGTAGTTTTTAATGTATTTAATTTTTTCACTTCATATATGAAAAATACTTGCTTTAACTGCCTTTTTATGTGTTTTAAAAGTAGGTGAATTTTCTTTTTCAGGTAAGCTTCTGGGTCGTTAGAGAGATTCTTCATGCACAAACTTTAAAAATAAGAGCTGAAGTTTTGAGCCACTATATTAAAACTGCTAAGGTAAGAATTTATTTGTTTTGGGACTTGCTATGTTGTAACTTTTATATGCGAGTTCACCCTTTCAAAAATGCATGTGGATAAATATTTGTTTAACACTCCATTTGGCTGCAGTGGTCTCTGTTAACATGTGGTACTGTTTGGCCTCATTAGTGTGACAAAATCAGAAGAAAGGGTGACAGACCAAAGCTCCAGAACTGGAGTTATATGCCTAAAGAAAAATTAACTTGGTTTAAGAAAATGCTCTCAGATGCTGTATTTCAAATAGTGTTTACTAATTTTATTTTTCTATCAGTATAATTTATTACCCGTTTTGTTGGATAATCTGTATTAAGCTCCTGTTGCTATTTGCAGGCTCTGAATATATTTCTTTGCTCTGGCTGCTGTTCTTTAAAATACATTGTTTATTTTTGCTGCTGGGAAGGAAAGGGCCTGAGACCTCTTTTCTTCTAGTAATAATGTTATGGCTAATATCAATCTGTCTGGTAAGAAATACTTTCTTTTGGGTGTAATATAATTTCAAAAATAATTTTTTGAGTAAAGGTGTAGTAGATCAAGCAGCCACTAGCCATGTTTCCCTTTTCTCATATTAATGTTGCTTGTTCCAGTACATTAACTAATCATCCATGTACAACTCCCGTTGTTGTTTGTGTGAATACTCTTCCACTGTGCAAGAGTCTGGGGAGGCTTCTAGGAGAGTGCAACCTCTGCATGGGGTTGAGTTCCCTGCGAGGCTCTAGACAGCTCCCTACAAAGTACTATGAAGTGTTTTGAGGGCAAGATAGAAGATCTGCTATTACTCTTCCCTGTCCCCCTGCTTCATGGTTTTCTATAGCACCTATCGCTATAATATCTGGATGATGGAAGCTATCCCAATCATTAAGTTCCCTCATTTTTCCCCGTGGATCTTAGACCTCATCTGAAAAAAATCAGAGGGGACAGGGTTTTAGAATTCTACTTGTTTAGAATTCGAACCCTGGGTATGTCTCTTAACAGTGTTACTCGGGTTGAAGTGATGTAGGTTATGTCAGTTAAAACTTGTCAGAGTTGTGTGCAAGTGGGTTTGGGCATGCCTTTTCTACTCAGGTCCTTATATAGTCTTCATCACTATTTAATGCCTTAAATTTTGCCCTGAAAAATAAAATTAGGAGAAAGAAAAGGAATAAAACCTCTAGGATCTATTTTAACTGAAATTTTATTAAAAAATAGTAACATTATAAAGATTATTTTGTTCTGTTCCCGACTGCACTGTTCAACAGAAGTATATGGCTAGAATCGCTCCCCTGTTTACATCTGGAGAAACTGGCATAGAACTAGGCAAAGGTCCCCAAAGGTCAACCAGGACTTGGGGAGGTTATGGCAGGAGATCAGTATAGTACAGAAGTTTGGAATGGCTGATTGAGAAAAGGACCTGGTCAGTGGATGTTAGTTGTGCACAGATTCAGCACCAACTTGAAGCTGATTTGGCTGCAGCACTCCTATATATTTCCCATCGGGTAATTAAAGCTTCTCTTTTCTGACCGAAATCCCTAAGGGAGGGCAATGGTGGAAACTCCACCTGACCTTCCTGTAAATGAATTTGCTTGGGTGGGTGGTAAAAGGGACCTCATTAGCTAGGAGGGATTCAATTTATACCCTGTTCTGTCTTCAGAGAATCTTGCCCATGTTGTGGAAGTAAGGCTTTTCTGTTAGCACTTGTAAATACCATAATTGAACTGCCACTTATTTTCAGTTCATTGTTGTACTACAGCCACTGACATGAAGCCTGAAATACTGTATGCAATATTCTGCCAAGATCTCCCTCTCTGAAATGTCTGCTGCATCTTCTATTATCAGGCATGTAATGTGCCGTTGTCAGCTTTGTGGAAAATATTTACTTTATCTGCCTGCCAATAGTTCATAACTCCAGCATTTTTTATTAACACGCAATTCCCTGTTGTTGGTTGTGAAGTGACTCAAATTATATTCTAATCCCTGGAAAACTCTGCAGATTTCTCCACTCAAATCAGGAAGAACCTTGTGTTGTTGATACTTCCTCATTGCAAGGAAATATAACTAAGTTCTAACCATCACACTTATTCACCTCATATAATATAGTTTGATTACTGATATGTTAAAGGAAACATCAAAACACAGATTCTGCTAATATGTTTTCTATCTTGTACTTTCATAACACAGGAATTCTAATTAGTGTCTGACTTCATCCCTGGAACTAGAATGTGCTTTCTGAACTTGTGAACACAAGATGCTTCTGTATTACCTAACTTTTCTTCTGTTTAGACCCAATCATTTCTATTCTTTGTACATTTGGTATTATCTTTAATTGTAAATTGTTTTCATCACAAATTTAATGAAACTGAGGTTATGGAGAATATAGGATAACACTAATCCCACATTATCTAAACTGTTCTATTTTTCAAAAGTTGTCCATTTTGCACTTGCAGAGTTTGAGACACATGGAAGCTTCTTTCAGAGATGTTGAGAAAATTTACGTACATAGTCAATAATAGTTTGTTTCTGTCTGCACAGATTACTCTTCCCTTTTAAAATGCAAGCTTGAAGCCCTTAACTGGCTGTTCAAGGCAGTTCATGAGCTTGAGGAGTCAAATGTTTTCAAGTGAGGCTATATCAGATACATACACCAGAAACAAGACTTTTAAGGTTTAGTTTTGCATCTTATCAGTTTAAACTGAGGTCCTCTGAAAATCCTCCTTACTTCAGGCATGCAGAAAAGCCAACACTAGAGAGAGAAAAATGCTCCACCTGTAGCTGCTGAGTCTGTGGCCCTATCGGCATCAAATCAGCAATTTTGATGGGATGCCTGGGAGCCTTATTTCCTGTAGAAAAGAACCTCCACCCTGGTTCCTATTTGAGGATTGTTTCTCTTAATGTTCTGTGACATGAAGTGGAAACTACATTAGACCAGTGAGTACTAATTATAATCCAGAAACGATTTTCCATCATGGTTATTCATTATTTACATTACCGTAGCAGTACTCCTGCACCAGGACCCTATTGTGCTAGGGACTACACAAACAGAATGAAAAGACAGTCCCTGCCCCTAAAGTGTTTATAATCTACGTCTAAGACAGTAACAACAGGTGGATGCATATGGATGGAGGAGTGGAAGGAAACAGTGAGACCGTATTGGTCAGCATGAAGGGCAGTGGCCTCAGCATGCCAGTGATATAACCATTGTCAAGCTTTTTTGTTGGCATCATAACAAAGGAGAGTTGTTTTTAAGAGGATTCGAAGGAGGAAAACAAGGTAGCTTTGCAGATGATTTATGGAGAGCTCCTCCCAAGCATGAGGGGTAGCATGGGAGAAAGCACAATGATGCTAATTTGAAAATCTAACAAGTGGGTGACGGACACTGACATAGTTGCCTGGTCAGAGGGAGGAGCTGATGCTTCAACAGTGAATGGGAGATGGTATGTAGGGTGGAGAGGGCCTTAGAAGTGAGAACTAGCAGTTCATATTTAATGCAATAGAGAAGGCGGAGCTTGTGGAGGGATGCAAAGAGAGAGTTACCATGATCAAAGCAGTGGGCTAGGAGAATGATCTTTGCAGCAAGATTCTGAGTGGATATGAGGGAGGCAAAATTACATTTATCAAGGCCAGAGAAAAAGATATTGTAGTAATCAAGATGAGAACCAGGACAAGAGATTTTGCTGTGTGGATTGACTAGGATAGATTTAGGGCATGTCTACACTGTGAAATTAGGTCGATTTAATAGAAATTGATCTTTAGTAAGCGATTTTATACAGTCGATCATGCGTGTCCCCACTAAGCGCATTAGGTTGGTGGAGTGCATCTTCAATACCGTGGCTAGCATTGACTCATGGAGTGGTGCATTGTGGGTAGCAGGGTGGAAGGTTTGAGGCAAATCACCTGGTGGCCAACTTTGAACACCAGACACCAGGACAATTAGAAGAGCACACCGAGGCGCGCAGCGCATCAGAGAGGCTTTGAAAAACAGTTTCATGACTGACCAGGCTACAGTGTGACAGTTGTGTGTGTTTGTCCTTCATGCAAAGCCGCTCCCTTTGGTGAATGTACTTCCCTGTAAGCCACTCCCCTTCGACCACAGCTGGCACAGGAAATAAAGTCCCTATTGTTCTGAATCCATTTATTCTTTATTTATTAAAAAAAACTTGAGATCACTGACAATGCCAACTAGTAAAAGGTAGCTCAGGTGGGGTGCGGGAGGAGGGAAGGACAAGACCACATTGCTTATTGTAGCCACACTACAAATCAAAGCTGTTTGAATGGCAGCCTTCTCTTGCTTGGGCCATCTGCTTGAATTGAGTGGCTGGGTGCCTGGAGCAGTGCTTCCCATTCCTCCCCCTCCTCCCCAACATTCTTGGGCATCTGGGTGAGGAGGATATGGAACTTGGTGAGGAGGGCAGGCGGTTACACAATGGATGCAGCGGGGGTCTGTACTCTAGTTGCCTTTCCTGCAGCTCCACCAGGCATCTCATCATGTCCGTTTGCTTCCCCCATTAGCTTCAGGATCTCCTCCTGCGTGTTCCAATCACGCTCACTGTATGCTTTCCTGGCCTCTGCCACCACGCATTCAGCTGTGCCCTATCAGTGCGGGAGGACTGCATGAGCTCTGAAAACATGTCATCATGAGCACTTTTTTTTTCGCCTTCTAATCTGCGATAACCTCAGGGACTGGGATCATAGAAACATTTGCAGCTGCAGGGGGGGTGGGGGGGAGGGAGAGTAGAATTTAAGAAGATACATTTCTGAGAACAAAAGGGAGACTCTCTCACAGTGAATCAAGCAATTCACATCAAACAGCACATGGGAAGGGGAAAAATTTCATAGGCAGGAGTTGTAGACCAAGCTGGATGAGCAAGCATCTGAGAGAGGTGATTAAGAAAAAGCAGAAGGCCTACAAGGAGTGGAAGATGGGAGGGATTAGCAAGGAAAGCTACTTTATTGAGGTCAGAATATGTAGGGTTAAAGTGAGAAAGGCCAAAAGCCATGTAGAGTTGGATCTTGCAAAGGGAATTAAAACCAATAGTAAAAGGTTCTATAGCCTTATAAATAAGAAGAAAACAAAGAAAGAATTGGGACCGCTAAACACTGAGGATGGAGTGGAGGTTAAGGGTAATCTAGGCATGGCCCAATATCTAAACAAATACTTTGCCTTAGTCTTTAATGAGGCTGATAAGGATCTAAGGGATAATGGTAGGACAACAAATGGGAATGAGGATATGAAGGTAGATATTACCACATTTGAGGTAGAAGCCAAACCTGAACAGCTTAATGGGACTAAATAGGGGGCCCAGATAATCTTCATCCAAGAATATTAAAGGAACTGGCACATGAAATTGCAAGCTCATTAGCAAAAATTTTTTAATGAATCTGTAAATCCAGGGGTTGTACTGTATGACTGGAGAATTGCTAAGGTCGTTCCTATTTTTAAGAAAGGGAAAAAAAGTGATCCGGGTAACTACAAGCCTGTCAGTTTGACATCTGTAGTATGCAAGGTCTTGGAAAAAAATTTAAAGGAGAAAGTAGTTAAGGACATTGAGGTCAATAGTAATTGGGACAAAATACAACATGGTTTTACAAAAGGTAGATCGTGTCAAAGCAACCTGATCTCCTCCTTTGAGAAGGTAAGATTTGTTAGAAAAAGGAAATGCAGTGGATCTAATTTACCTCTATTTCAGTAAGGCATTTGATATGGTTCCACATGGGGAATTACTAGCTAAATTGGAAAAGAAAATTGAAAGGTGGATAAAGAACTGGTTAAAGGGGAGACTACAGTGGGTCACACTGAAAGGTGAACTGTCAGGCTGGAACGAGGTTACTAGTGAAGTTCCTCAGGGATCGATTTTGGGACCAATCTTATTTAATCTTTTTATTACTGACCTTGACACAAAAAGCGGTAATGTGCTAATAAAGTTCGCAGATGACACAAAGCTGGGAGGTATTGCCAATACAGAGAGGGATTGGATATCATACAGGAAGATCTGGATGACCTTGTAAACTGGAGTAATAGTAATAGGATGAAATTTAATAGTGAAAAGTGCAAGGTCACGCATTTAGGGATTAATAACAAAAATTCTTGTTATAAACTGGGGACACATCACTTGGAAGTAACAGAGGAAGAGAAGGACCTCGGAATGTTGGTTGATCACAAGATGACTATGAGCTGCCAATGTGAAATGGCTGTGAAAAAAGCTAATGCCATCTTGAGATGTATCAGGCGAGGTATTTCCAGTAGAGATAAGGAGGTGTTAGTACCATTATATAAGGCACTGGTGAGACCTCATCTGGAATATTGTGTGCAGTTCTGGTCTCCCACGTTTAAGAAAGGTGAATTCAAACTGGAACAGGTACAGAGAAAAACTACTAGAGTGATCCGAGAAATGGAAAACCTGTCTTATGAAAGGAGTCTCAAAGAGCTTGGCTTGTTTAGCCTAACCAAAAGAAGGCTGAGAGGAGATATAAATATATTAGAGGGATAAATACCACGGAGGGAGAAGAACTATTTAAGCTCAGTACCAATGTGTACACGAGAACATATAAACTGGCCATCAGGAAGTTTAGACTTGAAATTAGACAAAGGTTTCTAACCATCAGAGGAGTGAAGTTCTGGAACAGCCTTCCAAGGGAAGTAGTGGGGGCAAAAGACATATCTGGCTTCAAGACTAAGCTTGATAAGTTTATGGAAGGGATAGCCTAATTTTGGCAATTAATTGATCTTCAACTATTAGCGGTAGATATGCCCAGTGGCCTGTGATGGGATGCTAGATGGGGTGGGATCTGAGTTACTACAGAGAATTCTTTCCTGGGTGTCTGGCTGGTGAGTCTTGCCCACATGCTCAGGGTCTAGCTGATCGCCATATTTGGGGTCGGGAAGAAATTTTCCTCCAGGGGAGATTGGCAGAGGCCCTGGGGTTTTTTCACCTTCCTCTGCAGCGTGGGGCACAGGTCACTAGTTGGAGGATTCTCTGCACCTCAAAGTCTTTAAACCATGATTTGAGGACTTCAATAGCTCAGACAAGGTTAGGCGTTTGTTACAGGAGTGGGTGGGTGAGATTCTGTAGTCTGCATTGTGCAGGAGGTCAGACTTAGACAATCACAGTGGTCTCTTCTGACCTAATATCTATGATTCTATGTGTTTTAGGTACAAGGTAGTATTTTTGCCTTTTATATTGAGCTGCCAGTATGGTGACGCATCACACGCGGCTGGGCAGCATAATTCAGTTTCCAGGCAGCCATGATAAGCCAAAGGGTACGCGGGGTTGGCTTCTTCTGCATTCATAACATGGGAATGGTTTCAAACTGCAGCACCCCCCTTTCCTATAGCAACCAAGGCCTGTTGGGTTTGCCGTTTAAAAAGAGGGGCTGCGGTTGCCATTTAAAAGGAGGGGCTGCAGTTTTGGGGTGGATGTGCAGCACACACACCTCTTCCGCACCCCCCCCCCCGCGTGGCTATTCTCCGGGATGATCCCTTTTAGCCAAGTGCTATTCTCTGGGATGATCCCTTTTAGCCAAGTGCAAACAGCCCCGCATGACCGGGGTCTAATGTGCTGGGGATCACCAAATAGGGGATTACTGTTGCCTACAAAAATTCCCCTATTTCAACCAAGTGACCACGAATGATATCACTCTCCTGAGGCTGACACAGAAAGATAAAGACCAAATGTTGCATGAATGCGACCGAATCCCAGGACATTTGCTGCCATGCTTTGTGCTGCAGTGATTCCAGACTACTTGCTACTGGCTTGGCGTGGTAAAGTGTCCTACCATGGAGGACAAAATAAGGCAGCCCTTCCCAGAAACCTTCTGCAAAGGCTTTCAGAGTACCTCCAGGAGAGCTTCATGGAGATGTCCCTGGAGGATTCCCGCTCCATCCCCAGACACGTTAACAGATTTTTCCAGTAGCTGTACTGGCCGCGAATGCATCCCAATTGTTCAGGGCAAATCAAACATTAAACACAATTGCTTTTAACCCCTGCAGTGTAGTTACAAATGTGCCCTCACCAGAGGTGCCTGCAGGGTCCTGGAACAATACACCCTGGGAGGATGTTGGGTCCAGGGTGAGGAAAAGGTCCTAGCTGCCGGGGAGAACAGATTTTTCTGGTTGCCTGCTGCACATACTCCTCCTCCTCCTCCTCTTCCTCATTCATAAAATCTTCCTCCATGTTGCATGAAGCTGCCACCTTGCAGGTGTCCATGGACAGTGGTGGGGTAGTGGTGGGGCCCCCTCCCTAGAATGGTATACAGCTGATCATAGAAGCGGCTTGTTTGGGGCTCTGACCCGGAGCGACCATTTGCTTCCTTTGCCTTTTGGTAGGCTTGCCTGAGCTCCTTAATTTTCATGCGGCGCTGCTGTGTGTCCCTGGTGTAGCCTCTGTCCACCATGCCCTGTGTGATTTTGGCATATTTATATCCGCATTTCTTCTGCTGGATCAGAGTTCTGCCTGTACAGATTCTTCTCCCCGTACAGCAATCAGATCCAGTGTCTCCCGTTTGCTCCATGCTGGAGCTCGTTTGCAATTCTGGGACTGCATGGTCACCTGTTCTGCTGAGCAGCCCATGCTGACCAAACAGGAAATGAAATTCAGAAGTTCCCAGTGCATTTTCCTGTGTACCTGGCTAGTGCATCGGAGTTGAAAGTGCTGTCCAGAACGGTCACATTGAAGCACTCTGGGATAGCTCCCGGAGGCCAATACCATCGAATTGCACAGTGTTGCATCTACAGTACCCCAAATTTGACCCAGGAAGGTCGATTTTAGCGGTACTCCCCTCATCGGGGAGGAGTATACATTTTTGGGGAAGTCCTATGGCCTATAGCATACAGGAGGTCAGACTAGATGGTCACAATAGTCTCTTCTGGCCTTGGAATCTATGAACCTATCCTCTCCTGCTAGGAAGTGCAATTTACGTGAAGATACTGGCAAATTAACTATTTAGATGAAACTCAGACTACTTTTAGGGGAATGTTAGGGTGCGGACACATTGCCAGTTTGTCCTTATGAACCATCACATAATGTGGTTTCAGAGTATCAGCCGTGTTAGTCTGTATTCGCAAAAAGAAAAGGAGTACTAGTGGCACCTTAGAGACTAACCAATCTATTTGAGCATAAGCTTTCGTGAGTAGTGAGTACAGCAGTAGATCATGAAAGCTTATGCTCAAATAAATTGGTTAGTCTCTAAGGTGCCACTGGTACTCCTTTTCTTTTTGCTCAAATAAATTGGTTAGTCTCTAAGGTGCACTAGTACTCCTTTTCTTTTTGCCATCTTAGCTCACTATCTTTTGTTCCTTAACTGTTTGCCATCAGAAACACTGTCTCCAGGAAAAATGGTTTGGAGAATATTCTGGAAGACTTTAGCGTGGTGGTCAGTTAGGTTGTGAGCACCATGTTCTGTGTCTCAAAGATGGAGGCTCAACAACAAGCTGAAAGAGGTTTCTGAATTTCTTCAATGTGTCATATGCAATGACTAAGAGTGATTTTTACAAAGGCACAGAAGACAAGTAAGCACCAGCTGCCATTTGTGCTTTCGAAAATCTTTGCTAAATGTCCCTGTACTGGGGAATAGTGAGTTGAAAAAACTGAGGAGAACTTCAGCTGTAGTCAGTCACCCTGGAGTTCTTGAGACTTAATCAGTTTGGCTGGCTCAGGAGCTACACCGTTCTTCCATTTCAGAAAGTAACTTTATCTTGTACAAGCCTTGGAGATCTCTAGCAGGATCTGATGAACCTCTTCCGAGTAGGCTATGCGTGAAATTTGAAAAGTGTCATAATGTTAAGTGCTAGACTCAAGGCCTGTTGACCTGACTCTCTTGGAATCAAAAGGTCCTGAAGAACTGAGGCTAGAATTTTCAAAGGAGCCTAAGGGGGTTAAGCTACTATTTCAATTTTGATGGGGACTGGGCACCTAACTCCTTTAGGCTCCTTTGAAAATCCTAGCCTGAAAGTATTATCAAAGTTAATTCCAGAAGATCCAAATACCAAAACTCCCAGTCCCAAGTTGGAGCTATCCAATATTTACATAAGTTTTATCCTGTTATATCGTCATTATATCTTTTGGGATCAATAATTTCAGAGGAAAATTTAAACAAAAGTTTGACTCCAGTCCACATAAACCAGGACTCCTGGCACTTCAGAGCAGAATAACATTTATTCATTGTAATACAGAAGTTTTATTTGGCGATTATTGTAATATAGAAGTTTTATTTGGGGATTTTGCCACCAAAGGAATATTGACAGCACAGCAGCATCCTTTCATAGCAGCATTTTTAATGTGTGTTTGATTCTGATCATCTGATAGGATGATTGGGGTTTTTTTGGTTTTTGTTTTCAGAATGTTCTTGTTTAATCTGTTCTATCTTGTATTTAGCTGTGACATTTAGTACCTTTCCCAGACCTGAAGAATAACTTTGTGTATCTCAAAAGCTTGTCTTTCACCAACAGAAGTTGGTCCAATAAAAGATATTACTTCACCAACCTTTTGTCTCTGTCGTGGTACCAACAAGGCTACAACAAAACTGCAAATAATTTCCAAAATGTCTGTTTTGCAGTCTAGTTTTTTAGATCACACCTCTTATGGATAAAGGGTTATATTTCTTACGTAGTTTTGTTTTTCCAGAATCCATACTACTTTTGGCTATGATCTCATTAGCTAAGAAGAATCGGGCTTGATTAATATTTGGGTGGGAGACCTTTAAGGTAAGCTTAGAGTCCTGCAAGAAGCAGTATTTCAGCAGGTGACACTCTACCCCATTAGTTAGCACTTTAACCAATGCTTCAGCATGCTGCTGAATATTGGGACAAAGTACTGTTGGAGGTATTTATCTTTCTAATGAGACATAAAATTACAGTTTTAAAGAATTAACACTTGTGGCTAAACACCTGTGGAAGTTTTTGCAAGAGTAGTGGTGTTTGTGCTGGCCACATTTATTAAGGGTAAGGATGTTAATCATAGCCAAATATTAGTATTCACTGTTACTTCCTGCTTACCTTACATTCCTTCTAATTTCAGTTAGATATTGTATTATTCTCTTCTTCTAAAGCTGTTTGCATAGTGCTTGTATGGACTATCAGTTATTGAGTTTTACCCAAGAGAAAGCTGCATCTCAGTGGTGGAAGAAGGATTCTCATTATATATAAACATAATCTTGTAAAGTACTTTAGAATCTGTCTGGATGACCCACTTCAGAAACTACTTAGTGTCTTATGGTGTTTAAACTCTCTAGTTTGCAACAGACAAATATTTTTGTTGCATATATATTTTTATTTTTGGTTTTAAAATGATTTGTGCTTAATGGCAATAAAAACGTAATTAGCATTACATGTGCAATTTTGGATGGGAGTGGTTTTCTTTATGGGATAGTGCTAGGAATACATAACATGGGGAAAATCAGGAATCTTTATAATAGAACAAACAAGTGAATTTCAACTAATCACATACTACGTAACTCATACTTTCATTTACATAAATGCGAATATAATTTTAATTGCATTACTGAACGTTCAGATAATATTGAAGTGTGTGTGTGTGGTTTTTGCTTTAAGTGCTCTTTAATGACTTTAAGGTACGAATCATGTGTTGGGTCAGTGTGGAAGAGCACCACCACAGCAGGAGCTACAGTTGTCCCTAAAGTAGTCATGATGCCTTACAGAGCTCTAGGGTGAGCAAATGATAGAGCATCTGTTTCCATAGAACCATAGAACCATAGAATATCAGGGTTGGAAGGGACCCCAGAAGGTCATCTAGTCCAACCCCCTGCTCGAAGCAGGACCAATTCCCAGTTAAATCCCTTTGCACCAGGCCAGCTTGCTGGCTTCCATGCAAGGTGGGCAGCACGGGGTCTTGCCCCCTCCTCTTAGCAGAGGCAAGTACTCTTATGATACCAAATTATAAGCATGGGGCTGTCTGTATGGAGCATAAGGTATGGAGAGTCCCTCTGTTCTTTCTTCCCTCCTCATTGCATTGTGCACCCTTATGGGGTTAGGTACCAGTGTTGGCCTAAGAATTTTTTTAAAATCAAGCATTGTGGGGTGATAAAAATTAAGGGTTTGTCCACCCTGGGATCTCAGAAAAATTAGTCTAAGTTAACTAAAGGTGTCAATTTAAAGTGGATTAGCTATACAGGAACAAACCCCCATATGAGTGTTCTTATTTAGAATTAAAGTGGCCTTAATTTGGGTTAGCTTAATTCACTGAATTAAGGCCACTTTAATTCTGATTGACTGTCCCCATGGGGGTTTAATGCAGTTTAACTAGTCCACTGTAAATTCACACCTTTAGTTAGTTAAGATTAATTTTTCTGAGTGTCCCCGTGTAGACAAGCCCTAAGTATTGAGAGTGAAATTGTTCTTTTGACATTGAGACCAAAAGATGTGAAATATTTCTAAAGGTTTGTCTTCGTGGGGGAAAAGGTATTGCTGAATAGCTATTCCTCACTATTTTCCCATGTGGACACACTTATTCCACACTAAGAATGCCTTTGTGCAGTTTAACTTCATCAATTTTGGAAGTGGATTAAACTAAACTGCACAAAGGTGTTTTAGTGCACAATAGGTATGTCCACATTGGGAGCTAGTGTGAAATAGCTATTGCACTTTAAAATCAAACTTCAGCTTATTCTGCACTTCTCCATGTAATGCTTGGAGAACAAAAGATGTGAAGTATTCCTAATAGTGTTTCAACTCTACACGGTTTGAATTCACTAATTTTGCAATGTAGGGAAGACAGTTAATTTGTCAGTATGTTTATCATTTATTGGAATATATAGGATGGTGTAAGAATGTATAGGGTGATGTAAGACATTCATATATCCTGAATGTAATAGAAGTAGAGAACTAAAAATAAAACAAAACCAAATCTAATAAGGACTATAAAGACCAAAAAAACCTATTCTCTAGTCATAGTGAGATTTACTGTATATGCTTGATAAATATTTGTACAAATCACTGTGGTATGGCTTTTGCTTTTTTAATTAAAAATGAAAGGATGGGGATTAAAAAAAATCTTAACTATTCTGTTAATGTGTAGTGAGTGAGGTTCACATATGGTTATCTGTGCAGAATCACAAAGAATAAAGTTTCCATGAAACTCAGTCCCCTAAAGATAATAGCTACAATCACTCAAGGATTCACCAGTTATACACTGTAAAGATTTAATTAGGATACCATTTTTACAGTGTTATATAATATGGTTTGTTTTTAATGTATGAGCTTAACTTGCCTTCTGTATAATCTTAAAATGTTTTATCAGTATTTTTAACAACTGTATATCCATCACTTTACTGCAGTTGGAGTACTTTTTCAGTTGTATGTGTTTTCATCTACAGAAACTTTATGAGCTGAATAACCTGCATGCCCTTATGGCAGTGGTGTCTGGATTGCAAAGTGCCCCCATCTTCAGGCTGACTAAAACTTGGGCGGTAAGTAATTTGTAATTTTGTTTATTTCTTCTTGAAAAATAGATTTATTATAACCTGTTGTAGCTTGCTTCAAGGATCCAATTATTATTAAAGATACTCTTGAATGCAATTGTACCGCATACAGTGTGTTTCTAGTAATGTAAGTCTCCATTCTCCACTTGAGTCTTTTTCAATTTTGACATTGAAATATTTTCCTTTGAAAAATTGTTTCCTGCAGATTCCTTTAAATACAGTTTCAGAGTAACAGCCGTGTTAGTCTGTATTCGCAAAAAGAAAAGGAGTACTTGTGGCACCTTAGACTAACCAATTTATTTGAGCATAAGCTTTCGTGAGCTACAGCTCACTTCATCGGATGCATTCAGTGGAAAGTGTAGAAGATCTTTTATACACACAAAGCATGAAAAAATACCTCCCTCCACCCCACTCTCCTGCTGGCAATAGCTTATCTAAAGTGATCACTCTCCTTACAATGTGTATGATAATCAAGGTGGGCCACTTCCAGCACAAATCCAGGTTTTCTCACCCCCCCCCCCACAAGCCCACTCTCCTGCTGGTAATAACTTATCTAAAGTGACCACTCTCCTTACAATGTGTATGATAATCAAGGTGGGCCATTTCCAGCACAAATCCAGGGTTTAACAAGAACGTCGGGGAGAGGGGGGTGTTAGGAAAAAACAAGGGGAAATAGGTTACCTTGCATAATGACTCCCAGCCACTCCCAGTCTCTATTCAAGCCTAAATTAATTGTATCCAATTTGCAAATGAATTCCAATTCAACAGTTCTCGCTGGAGTCTGGATTTGAAGTTTTTTTGTTGAAGAATTGCAACTTCCATGTCTGTAATCGCATGACCAGAGAGATTGAAGTGTTCTCTGACTGGTTCATGAATGTTATAATTCTTGACATCTGATTTGTGTTCATTTATTCTTTTACGTAGAGACTGTCCAGTTTGACCAATGTACATGGCAGAGGGGCATTGCTGGCACATGATGGCATATATCACATTGGTGGAATTGCAATTCATTTGCAAATTGGATAAAATTAACTTAGGCTTGAATAGAGACTGGGAGTGGCTAAGTCATTCCACAGAGACCTCCCTACCAACACTACAAAAAGAAGGATTCTAGGTGGACTCCTCCTGAAGGTCGAAACAGCAGACTGAACTTCTACATAGAGTGCTTCTGCCGACGTGCACGGGCTGAAATTGTGGAAAAGCAACATCACTTTCCCCATAACCTCAGCTGTGTGGAACACAGTGCCATCCACAGCCTCAGAAACCATTCTGACATCATAATCAAAAAGGCTGACAAAGGAGGTGCTGTTTTCATCATGAATAGGTTGGAATATGAACAAGAGGCTGCTCGGCAGCTCTCCAACACCACTTTCTACAAGCCATTACCCTCTGATTCCACTGAGAGTTACCAAAAGAGATTACAGCATTTGCTCAAGAAACTCCCTGAAAAAGCACAAGATCAAATCCGCACAGACACACCCCTGGAACCCCGACCTGGGATATTCTATCTACTACCCAAGATCCATAAACCTGGAAATCCTGGGCGCCCCATCATCTCAGGCATTGGCACCCTGACAGCAGGATTGTCTGGCTATGTAGACTCCCTCCTCAGGCCCTACACTACCAGCACTCCCAGCTACCTTCGAGACACCACTGACTTCCTGAGGAAACTACAATCCATCGGTGATCTTCCTGAAAACACCATCCTGGCCACTATGGATGTAGAAGCCCTCTACACCAAATTTCACACAAAGGTGGACTACAAGCCGTCAAGAACACTATCCCCGATAATGTCACGGCTAACCTGGTGGCTGAACTTTGTGACTTTGTCCTTACCCATAACTATTTTACATTTGGGGACAATGTATACCTTCAGATCAGCGGCACTGCTATGGGTACCCGCATGGCCCCACAGTATGCCAACATTTTTATGGCTGACTTAGAACAACGCTTCCTCAGTTCTCGTCCCCTAATGCCCCTACTCTACTTGTGCTATATTGATGACATCTTCATCATCTGGACCCATGGAAAAGAAGCCCTTGAGGAATTCCACCTTGATTTCAACAGTTTCCATCCCACCATCAACCTCAGCCTGGTCCAGTCCACACAAGAGATCCACTTCCTGGACACTATAGTGCTAATAAACGATGGTCACATAAACACCACCCTATACCGGAAACCTGCTGACTGCTGTTCCTACCTACATGCCTCCAGCTTTCACTCTGACCACACCACACGATCCATCGTCTACAGCCAAGCTCTGCGATACAACCGCATTTGCTCCAACCCCTCAGACAGAGACAAACACCTACAAGAGCTCTATCAAGCATTCTTACAACTACAGTACCCACCTGCGGAAGCGAAGAAACAGATTGATAGAGCCAGAAGAGTTCCCAGAACTCTCCTACTACAGGACAGGCCTAACAAAGAAAATAACAGAATGCCACTAGCCGTCACCTTCAGCCCCCAACTAAAACCCCTCCAACGCATTATTAAGGATCTACAACCTATCCCGAAGGATGACCCAACACACTCACAAATCTTGGGAGACAGGCCAGTCCGTGCCTACAGACAGCCCCCCAACCTGAAGCGAATACCCCCCCAGCAACCACATACCACACAACAGAACCACTAACCCAGGAACCTATCCTTGCAACAAAGCCCGTTGCCAGCTGTGCCCACATATCTATTCAGGGGACACCATCACAGGGCCTAATCACATCAGCCACACTATCAGAGGCTCGTTCACCTACACATCCACCAATGTGATATATGCCATCATGTGCCAGCAATGCCCCTCTGCCACGTACATTGGTCAAACTGGACAGTCTCTACGTAAAAGAATAAATGGACACAAATCAGATGTCAAGAATTATAACATTCATAAACCAGTCAGAGAACACTTCAATCTCTCTGGTCACGTGATTACAGACATGAAAGTTGCGATATTACAACAAAAAAACTTCAAATCCAGACTCCAGCGAGAACTGTTGAATTGGAATTCATTTGCAAATTGGATACAATTAACTTAGGCTTGAATAGAGACTGGGAGTGGCTAAGTCATTATGCAAGGTAACCTATTTCCCCTTGTTTTTTCCTATCCCCCCCCACCCCCAGACGTTCTTGTTAAACCCTGGATTTGTGCTGGAAATGGCCCACCTTGATTATCATACACATTGTAAGGAGAGTGGTCACTTTAGATAAGCTATTGCCAGCAGGAGAGTGGGGTGGGGGAGGTATTTTTTCATGCTTTGTGTGTATAAAAGATATTCTACACTTTCCACAGTATGCATCCGATGAAGTGAGCTGTAGCTCACAAAAGCTTATGCTCAAATAAATTGGTTAGTCTCTAAGGTGCCACAAGTACTCCTTTTCTTTTTAAATACAGTGGTTCCTAATTTGGCCAAATGCTATTTTGTATTAGTTGTTGGAATATTATGAAGGCCAAAGAGAATTGTATTTTAATCACACAAGGAATCATATTGGACTTTTTTTTAGCTATAGAGAATAAATGTCCAAAAATTACTTGCTCAGATTCCATAAATAATGTACTTGTTTCTGTCACTGATAACTAAACTTGACCTTTTTTCAGTGTTTTTCCAAATATATTTCATCGTATTAAATGTACTGAACAGTATATTTGCATGTCTCGTTTTTTAATATCATATTTTGAGAATGAAGTTCTTTTTGTTTGACCATTTTTTTCCCTCTGCTACACTATATTTGGCTATGATAGAAAGTAAGATCTTTCTGTACAAGTTTCATTGGTCAGCACAATTTTGGGAATAGCTTTTTTGCTATTGTAATTGCTACCACAGAGCCAAGAAAAATATTGTCTGATTTTGCCATAAATTGTATGCCTGAATAGCCATACAGATGGGCTTTATCCTTTGCAATGTATTCAAACATGGTAAGGTTTAATCAGCTGTTGAAATACTTCTGTGTCTAAGGCATACACATGAGTTGACTTGTAAAATGGTGGCTTACAGTTTTTGGCGAGGGCATATTGGTGGACAGAACTTTCTCATATGCTACCAGAATTGCTGTATTCCTGCAAGCCAGGAGGCATTGTGAAATGTTGTATTTTTCAGTTAACACACACTGTTCATGACCCTGTAGATTGTATAAGCTTCAGTAATCAGCTGAATATAATTCGCCTTGGGCAAGTTAGGCTTGTTCAGAATTCCAAGTAAACACCATGCAGATCCTTATTTTTTGTATAATATTTTTTGTTTCAGAATGTCTTAAAATAGTCAAAAATTCAGAAAATTTCAATTGGCGTTTCAAGGTGCTCTGGGAGAGAACCCCCAAACCTCCCATTTATTTGTAATTCCCTCCCTTCAATTCCCCCACTTGGTTAACCATAAGGCCATTGCCCGTTCCATTTTGCACTCTCTGCCAGGATCACCATCCACATCACAAGGGTGTGTCTCAGCCCTCCATCAGGGGATGCTCAAATTAAAGCCAGCTCAGCCCTTCCTCTGACTATTGAAATCTCAGGTAATCCAATTTTTGAAAAATCTTTGATTTTCATGGAGAACTGATTCTTCTTCTATTTCTGGAAAAGTGTTTTTAACACCTCAGACTTTCCTGAGGTGAGCTCAGCCATGCACTCCATCACCCTAAATAAGCCTTTTCAAATTCAGGTTGCATGGTAACCCCTGGAGGTGCATGCTGCAGACCTCGTCAAATATCTTTCTCTCTTGAAATCCAGTTTGTGTAAATTCTTTTGGAAGTAACATTTCCCTCTGGTTCTCAATATATAAGGGGGAAGGAAAGTTGTCTTAAAAATAGGAAGAGCCAACTCAGCATTGTCACCTGGGGAGTAGGTCATGCAATGCAATCAATCCCCAAAATCTTCAACTGAAGAAGCTGACATTTCCCACTCCCTCTTGAAACATTTTGAATCTTATGACTAGTCATCTCTTCCTGAATGAAGCTATTGGGGATGAAGTAGATCTTGTGCACTCACATTTAAAATTGGCAGATTGAGCTTCTCAGTTTATACAAACAGAACTGAAAATGAGACACAGATGCAATTCCTCTGCCTTACCTATTCCAGATTCCTGGACAGAATAGTGGACTCATTCTTCACTATCCAGAGGAGAAAACAGAGTCATAAACAGAGTCCCCTTTAAAAATTAATGGGCTCAGTAAGCAAACCCATTGTCACCAAACACTTGTTGCCTTTTAAAATCAACTCTTCCTTTTTACATCTCAACAAGACCATTCTCAGCATAGGGAAATCCTAATTAAAGTGGACTGAACAAGCATTCTGAAAGAATTCATGGGTTGCAGGACTGAAAACACTCTGAAGTGAGGCTCTAAATCCTTCCCTACTGCACTACAGGTACTCATGTCCACTGTTGTCTTTGTTCACATAACTGTCTTTGCCACCAACATGCATGATACTGGAATGGCCCTTTACAAGGTTCTATTGGTCATTTTCACCTTAGTGGCAGAGAAACTTTGTCTGCTTCAACTACAAGGACAATAGGCCAGATTGTTGCAGGTGGTTGGCTTCAGTATAAACCCCTTCAAAAAGGGAACATACCGACCACACATGTCTGACCATAGACTTATCTATCACCCACTCTCTGCATTCTATGAAGAAAAGGGACTGGAGAGGAATGATTTAAAAAAAAACAAACCCCTGTTCCCTTTCTTTAAGTGTTTTCAGGTGGAACTCACAGCAAATCTTACAACAAGCTCGGGTCATTCTCATAGTACCCGCCTGGCCCCGACAGTCTTCTAAACATTTCAGTGGGAGCCCCAATTACCTTGCCGCTCTTCCCGGACCTTCTTACTCAGGATCATGGGCGTCTCCAGCACCTGAACCTGCAGTCGCTCCATCTCACAGCATGGAGGCTCCATGGCTGAATCGGTTCACGCTCTCCTGTTCAGAACAAGTCAGACAGGTTCTTCTCGGCAGTTGGAAACCCTCCACTAGAGCCACATATCTGGCCAAGTGGAAGAGATTTTCAATCTGGTCAGCTCAGCGTGACTTGCCTGCGGCGCTAGCCTCAGTGCCCCAGATTTTGGATTATCTTTTCCACTTGAAGCAGGAAGGTCTCTCCTTGTCTTCTATAAGAGTGCACCTGGTTGCCATCTCGGCTTTCCATCCGGGGGTACAAGGCTGCTCGATTTTCGCTAACCCCATGGTCAGCCTGTTCCTGAAGAGCCTCGACAGGTTGTATCCACATGTCCGCCAACTGGTTTCTGCTTGGGACCTTAACTTGGTCCTCTAGGCTCATGGGGCATCCCTTTGAGCCTTTAGCATCATGCTCCCTGCTCTACATTTCCTGCAAGGTCGCGTTCCTGATTGTGATAACTTCAGTCTGGAGGGTGTCTGAGCTCAGGGTTCTAACGTCGGAGCCTCCCTACTCTGTATTTTTTTAAAGACAAGGTTCAGCTCAGGCCCTATCCAGCCTTCCTCCTGAAGGTTGTGTCGCAGTTCCACATCAACCAGAACATTTTCCTCCCAGTTTTCTACCCCAAACTTCATGCAAGTTGCAGGGAGCAGAGGCTCCACACTCTCGATGTCTGCAGAGTGCTGGCCTTTTAAATTGAGAGGACAAAACTATTCAGGAAGTCAGTACAGCTCTTTGTCGCAGTGGCGGACAGGATGAAGGGTCAGCCTGTTTCAACACAGCACATTTCATCATGGATTGTGGCCTGCATTACAGAGTACTACAGTCTAGCAGGGATCCCAGCGCCCCCGATAACGGCGCACTGTACAGGGGTGCAAGCTTCTTCAACAGCTTTCCTGGCTCAAGTCCCCCCCCCCACCCCACACCCCACCCCCAGGAAATCTGCAAGGCAGCAACATGGTCATCGGTGCACACTTTTGCCGCGCACTGTGCGATTACTAGGCAGGCCAGAGACGAGGAGGCCTTTGGTAGAGCAGTACACCAATCAGTGGACAGCTCCAACCCCACCTCCTAAATTTGCTTGGGAGTCACCTGATTGGAATCAACATGAACAAGCACTCGAAGAAGAAAAAACGGTTACTCACCTTTCGTAACTGTTCTTTGAGATGTGGTGCTCATGTTCATTCCAATACCCACCCTTCTACCTCTCTGTCGAAGTAGCTGGCAAGAAGGAACTGAAGATGTCAAAGTTCCCTTCTTACTCTGAACTCTAGGGTATAGATGTGGGGACCTGCATGAAAGACCCCCCTAAGCTTATTTCTACCAGCTTATTTCTAAAAACTTACCCAAGGTACAAATCCTTCCTTGTCCTTGGACTGCTGCCACCACCAAGTGAGTTAGACAAAGATTCAGGAAAAACGGCCACTTGGAGTTCCCGTTTCCCTAAAATATCCCCCCAAATCCTTTTACCCCCTTTCCTGGGGAGGCTTGAGAATAATCTACCAACCAAATAGGTAAACCAGGTGAACACAGACCAGACTCTTGGTTTTTAGGACACTAAAAACCGATCAGATTCTTTAAAAAAACAGAACTTCATTATAAAGAAAAAAAAAGTAAAAGAAACACCTCTGTAAAATCAGTATGGAAGGTAATTTTACAGGGTAATAAGGTTCAAAATACAGAGGATTCCCCTCTAGGCAAAGCTTTAAAGTTACAAAAAACAGGGATAAATCTCCCTCTTAGCACAGGGAAAATTCACAAGCTAAAACAAAAGATACTCTAACACATTTCCTTGCTATTACTTATTATTTCTGTAAGTTAGATGTATCATTCAATAGGAGCTAGATTACTTGCTTGGTCTCTCTCTTTGTCTCAGAGAGAACACACACAAAGAGACAAAACAAAAGCCTTCAACACACATTTGAAAGTATCTTCTCCCCTTATTGGTCGTTTTGGTAAGGTGCCAACCAGGTTATCTGAGCTTCTTAACCCTTTACAGGTAAAGGAGGGATTTTATGCTACCCTTAGCTGAATGTTTATGACAGAATGGGTGGCGGGTCAGCAGGGCTATATGTTAGGCGCCATGTGGGCATGACTCCAGGGGGCGCCCAGGCCAACCCGACGGATGCTGCTAAGGGAAAAATCTTCCGGCCAATGTGCACGTACGTGCGTGCACACACCTGATTGGAATGGACATAAACAACACATCTTGAAGAACAACAGTTACAAAAGGTGAAGAACTTATTATCTGGATAATTGCCTAGTTCGTGCACTATCAAGGGACTTCAGTCTCTCTTCAGCCCCAAAGTTCTTCACCAAATGCATTATCCAGATAAGGAAATTGGCTTGTTCGTACACTGTCAAGCGACTGGGTCCAGAGCAATGTCCTACTCATCAGACAAATGTTCCTCCATTTAGGGCTGAAACTAAATTTGGAGAAGTCACGATTAAAAACCCACTCAACTCATAAGTCATAGAAGCAGACCATGATGCCAGAACAGCCATAGCTGATTTCCCAAGGGAGTGTTATCAATATCAATCTGTAACCACCCTTTCCAACAGCCTCAAGTCCAGGACAAGAAGAACAGTGCCTGCCTGCCTTCAGCTCCTGGGTCACATGATCTCATACATATATGTAACTTAGTGTGGCAGAGTTCACTTTCGCTGTCTGCAGACCTGACTTGATTTGGTATATCACCCAGAAATCCTCTGGACATGCGGATTTGCGTACCTGAATTGACAGCTGGATCCATAAAATGTATGTAGAAGAGTTGCATTTCTGTCTTGAGAACCAACTGTTACTCTGGTAACAGATGGGCCCCCGTAGCCATTGGTAGATGCATCTCAGTCAATTTCAGGTGCAAGCTTCTTGGTTACCTCAGGAGGTTTCCTTCCACATAAACATGTTGGAGCTCTGAGCTATTCATCAGGCCTGTGAGATATTTATACCCACCGTTGAGAACCAATGGTGCAAGTTCTCACAGACAACACCACTGCCGTGGTGGTTGTTGTTGTTGTTTTTTAACAAGCAGAGAGGAGCACAAATCTCCCAACTGTGCAAGGAGGCTGTCCTCCTATGGAATTTGTGAATCCTTCACAATGTTTCCCTGAAAGCCTTTCACCTTCTGGGAGTAAGAAACATGCTAGCAGATTTCCTCAGCAGGGTTTTCATAGTCCAACATGAGTGGTCAATCAAGAAAGACTTCCTTCTTCAGATTTTCCACTGCTGGAGGTATCTATAAATAGACTTGCTAGTGATCAACCTCAACAGCAAATGCATGAGGTTTTGCTCCAGAGCGGGCCTCAGCCCAAGTTCCATTATAGATGGTTTTCTTCTCTGGTCTGGACACCCCCACCTGCATTCCTTCCAGTTCCTCTAATTCCAAGAGTACTGAGGAAACTGAAACAAGCAAGAGCGTTGTTAATCCTTATTGAACCAGCATGGCCAAGCCAGTATTGGTTCATGGATCTATATCGACTGTCTATCCACTCACCGATAACTCTAGTACTAGTCACAGATTTTCTAACTGAGCACCAGGGCAAATCTCTACATCCAAACCTCAAATCTTTCCACTTTACTGTGTGAACACTCAGAAGAAATTGTTTCCAGGAGGTTCAAACCATCTTGGTGAGCAGCAGAAAGGAATCCACTGGAGCCAGGTATGCCGTTAAATGGAAAGAGATTTTCCACTTGGGTACAATCCCACAGTTTATTGCCCCATCTCACAGAGGTTACACATGTGCTGGACTATCTTCTGCACCTGAAATCATCAGGCCTTTCAAATAGAGGCTAGGTGAAATATCACAAAATTATTTCTGCATTATATCCATCAGTAGATGTGTTTTCCATCTTCTTTCAACCCCTCATTTCTTGGTTTTTGAAAGGCCTAATCAACATTTACCCTCCCTTGTCTGCTTCTGTATGTGTCTGGTATTTAAATCTAGTTCTCTCCAAATTGATGGCCCCTGATTGAGAACCTATGACTACAACTTCATTACCTTCATTGTCAATGAAGACTCTGTTTTTGGTAGAAAATCTGCAAGGAGGTTTCAGAACTTCAGCCTTGCTTGGCTGATCCTTCTTTCACAGTCTTTCATAAGGAGAAGATATCCATTAAGCTATATCCAAGTTTATGTCTAGGGCAACCTCAGCCTTCCATCTAAGCCAAATGTTTAATTTTTGGTGTTTTTTTTTTCACCCAAAACCCCATTTATCTGAGGATGAAAAAGCACTCCATACTTTGGATGTTCATAGAGCCCATTGCATTTTACTTGGATCATGCTAGATCCTTCAGGTACCACATGTACCAAATATACCAAATGACTGGAGCATAGCCAATGTGATTCCAATTTTTAAAAAGGGCTCTAGAGGTGACCTTGGCAACTACAGGCCAGTAAGCCTCATTTCAGTACTGGGCAAATTGGTTGAAACTATCGGACACATAGATGAACATAATTTGTTGGGAAATAGTCAACATGTTTTTTGTAAAGGGAAATCATGTCTCACCAATCTACTAGAATTCTTTGAGGGGGTCAACAAGCATGCGGACAAAGGCGATCCAGTGGATATAGTGAATTTAGATTTTCAGAAAGTCTTTGACAAGGTCCCTCACCAAAGGCTCTTAAGCAAATATCATATTGCCTCTATATAAATCCATGGTACGCCCACACCTTGAATACTGCATGCAGATGTGGTTGCCCCATCTGAAAAATGATATTTTGGAATTGGAAAAGGTTCAGAAAAGGGCAACAAAAATGACTAGGGGTATAGATTGGCTTCCGTATGAGGAAAGATGAATAAGACTGGGACTTTTCAGCTTGGAAAAGAGGCGACTAAGGGGGGGATATGATGGAGGTCTATAAAATCATGAGTGGCATAGAGAAAGTAAATAAGCAAGTGTTATTTACTCCTTCTCATAATATAAGAACAAGGGTCCACCAAATGAAATTAATAGGTAGCAGGTTTAAAACAAACACAAGAAAGTATTTTTTCATGCAATGCACTGTCAACCTCTGGAATTCCGTGCCAGAGGGTTTTGTGAAGGCCAACACTATAACAGGGTTCAAAAGGGAGCTAGATAGATTCAGGGAAGATAGGTTCATCAATGGCTATTAGCCAGGATGGGCAGGAATGGTGTCCCTAGCCCTGTTTGCAAGAAGCTGGGATTGGGTGACAAGACATGGATCACTTGATGATAACCTGTCTGTTCATTCCCTTTGGGGCACCTGCCATTGGCCACTGTGAGAGGACAGGATGCTGGGCTTGATGGACCTTTGGTCTGACCCAGTATGGCCATTGTAATGTTAGGTGTTTCCCCCAGAATCTTTGTAAACTATACTGAAATAATTAAAGGTCAATCAGTGTCATCTCAATGCATCTCACATTTTGTTTCTGTCTGTACAAAATTTTTTTATAATCTTGCTAAAGTCTCTTTTCCATTAAGAATAGCAACTTACTCAACCTCATCAGCTTTCCTGAGCAATGTTCCAATAACTAATATGCATGCATATTGTACATGTGGTCATCTGCATGTACTTTCCACTCTTTATGCCATCACTCATCCCTCTCATGATGAAGCCAACTTTGGCAAATCGGGTGTTAGTCTCTGTTTGGATGAGCCAAAGTTCCTGGTCCTGTAAGGGAACTGCTGATGTGTCACCTACAGTGGAATGTATATGTGCACAATTACTCAAAGAACAAGTTACTGTAAGGTAAGTAATTTTTTTCTTCATGTGTGCTGGTATTTCTTCAAACATATGGGGTCTTAAAATAGTAGAATGGGGATTCTGGGGATCTCCCCATGCAACATTACTTATGTCTCCTTTTCCCCACAAAACTCCTTAAAATACTAGCAGTTCTGAACAATAACTAGGAACAGTCATCCCCCAGCACCTGCTTGCTGTTGCTATATCAGGCACACCATCTCCCCTCTGGGCATCCTCTTCCCCCACCCCCGTGATAACACCTGTGAGAAGTTGAGCTCAGGGATGTGACATTCCATGGAAAGGACCCCCAAGGCACAGAGCTCTGTTTGCTTCACCAACAAGACAGAGAACCCTCTTGCCCCCCAGCTGGGAACAGGTCACTGATTCCTGTGCAGTCCCAGGAAGATAAGTGGAGGTGGACATGTTGTGACGGGGAGGATAGTGGCAGCACCCGTGCTGCTGGTGGGTGGGACTGTGTCTCAGGAACTAGGACCTGCTCTCTCTTGGCTCCTAGCCCCAGTATCCCACCTCTGAGACAGGAAAGATGATGATTTTGCGATCTGAGAGTATTGAAAAAACTGCTGCAAGCCTTTGCTATCCTGGAGTTTTGGAATTCACCCTGATGAAGCCCTGTATGTCAAGCATAACTGCACAAATCACCAATAGTTTGTTTCATAAACAGTTTTTTTCTATTTGTTGCTTTTCCCCCCTGTTGTTCTGTCCCCCAATATTAACGCTGATGTTAACCTCACAGTTTTCCAGGTAAATTTTTGCACTGATTTTTCACCCTTTTTTTAATTTTTGAAATAAATACTGATACATTTCCTGGAAACTTTAGAAAAAATATAAACTGGAAACAAAGGTCCTTGCACATGGTGAAAAGACATGAATTCGTCTAGACTAATTATGCAGCAAATACCCATTTTGAGAAGACAAACCTAAAAGGTAAACTTCATGTCCCAAATGTTGGAGCCTGATAATAGTGGAAAAATCAGACATCCTTGCTAATACTTTGAGCTCTAACAGTAGCCCAATATATTTAAGATCTACAGAAGTCTTCAGTGTTACTGAAGTGTTCAGTGTTAGCATGAGGTGCTGCTAACTCAAATGGTGGGACCTCCAACTAAATATGGAGATGATGCTGGTTTGAAAAATGAAGTATTTCAAAGACATGGCTATGATCATGGCATCTAAATTGTCTAGACTTAAACTCCAGCTACCTCAGAGACTGCTTTTCCCTCTATGCTCTGCCACAGTGTCTCCTCTCTGCAGAGATGTTGAAACTATTACATGAGTTCCCAAGAAGCCATTATCCTCATGGCTGTCCTCAGCTCTGAATCTTTTCCTGGAAATCTGCAAGAGCCCTTACCTAGCAACATGTCATAGTAGATGTAAGACACAACTGTTTCATAGATGGGCTCAGGGCCAGAACTTCAAGGAACACAATTTTCTGGATGACAATTCTCTCCCTTTAAAAATGGCATCTCTCTGAAAGCTGATGTAATATTTGCTGCATCCTAGTGAGGGTTAGTGGGCAGAAAATATAGGTAAGAAAGGCAAAGGTGTAAAATAAATGCAATTATATTTTTGCAGAAGCTCATAGATTTGGTCCATCATTGTCATGGAAACCCAGGTAGATTTTGGTTGTAGTGGCAGTGTAAAATCTCAAGGTTATGTACCTACACACCTAAGATATCTCCTCATTACATTCTTTTAACTACTAATTACTGTACATCTTCACATATAGCTAAAACTTTGGTTGAGAGACTAGGAACACCTAGTCTCCTGCCAAAATGGTCAATCTAAACATTTTTCTACATTTCCTTAAATTTTGGCCCCAAAATGAAATAAAACCATTAATGTGGCTACTCAGTGGTAGTTCTGTTAAAGTTCTCTCTTGAGTGTAGTATTTTCTAATTTAACATCATTCCTCACACAGATTACTCAGCTATAGTTAATTCTGTTGAGCACAGTATGGATTTACAGCAAAAATAGTTTTGTTTTTGTTTTTTTAAGTTTGGTGTTATAACTGATGATCCTGTGGCAAAAAGATCCAATAAAACTGCCTTTTTGCTGACAGAACAATATACAAGGTGGTTTGTGCTCAAACCATTGTACTTTTCTGTGGAGAAGGCAGATCAAGCCCCTATTGCATCTTTCTCTTACTAAACAGAATTTTTGTATGTGAATGCCAGTATGTCTGCATCAGGCTATACATTGATTGATTTTAAAGAATTATAGTTTAATTTTAAAATTTTCATTAGATTTTAATGCTCTTATTTCTTTCACTTGAAAATAAACTTATTGGAAAAGTTCAGAGTTTACAGGTCATGAAGTTTCAAGATAAAGAAACCATAAGAATATCAATAGCTCAACCAAAACGGCATGGTTGTGAAATAGGGCTTTGTTACGGACCTATGGTGTTAGGGCAACCATATTTCCTGCAATCAACTTGGCTTCACTCCCATTGGGAGCGATGGGAGGAATGGACATTTTATGCTAATGAGACTTTTAGCTTCACTCCTATTGAGAGCAATGGAAGATAGTGACCCTTTTGAAAGACGATAGATCTTCATGGAATTCTTTGTATTAGAACATTATTGGTGCGTACCTGCTGAAGAATAAACTTTCAATAATGGAGAATAACAGTAAAAAAAAAATTAATCCTTTAAAAAAATGTAACTAGTGCATGAGATTTCATTGAATTTTAACTGTTACAGAAGTTTTAATAGTCTGCATTATTTCATTATTAAGGTAATTCAAGACCAAAAAAAATGGTTTGATAGGTGCTAAATTTCTTAAAGAATCCATTTAAAAATTAATTTTAACTCATAAATTAACCCATTTTCTTGTAAATTCTCAGAAAATGTATTCTATACTTGAAGAGTAAGAGCTGTAATTTTTGGGATGATACTCAGTATTCTTCATATATAACAAACTGGCTGAATCCTGCTTTAAGTGCAAAATTCATCTCAACCCTAAATGAACTGCAACCCTTCTATCTTTGTCTTTCTTTTCTAGTTATTGAGCCGAAAAGACAAAACTACTTTTGAAAAATTGGAGTATGTTATGAGTAAAGAAGATAATTACAAACGACTTAGAGACTATATTAACAGCTTGAAGATGACTCCTTGTATTCCTTACTTAGGTAGGTAAGCTTAATAACTTTGGTGTGCAGTATTAAGGTAATAGTACTTGCACAGTGACTTGCAGAAAAACTAAAAGCCATCTTTTAAGCTGTATTTGAGAGTTTTTTAGTGCTTTTACAAAGAATGTAGAACCACTTGGTTGGCTGTAAATGTTTTGTATATAGCAAGAAATAACTTTTCTACTTAAGAAGAAAAATTCCCATTAAACCTTTCAAGTGCTCCTAAGATTTTTGCATAGAGTATCAGTTTTCTTGGAGATGTTGTGTAGATTTAATGGTTGACTCGTGAAGAAGCAGTTTGAGACTGTTAAGCCTGGCAGTTCTTTCCAAGAACTAAACATTTGACTATAGATTTAATAATGAAAAGATATCCGTCACTAATTTCAGAGTCAGCATAACTTCTGGAATCTGTTTTAAATGTTGTAGAATCTGATTTCTATTGCATATATTGTCACTTTGATTACACTGAAGTGACTAGGATATTAAATTGGTGCTACAAAATATAAAAAAAATAAAATGGGTGATTTATAGAGATTTATCATGAATAATTTGCCTTCCTATGTTTCCAAGAAATCTTTACTGATTTATTTATATATTTGCTTACTGTATATAGTTTTTATTGCTATGATGATCAAATATTTTCACCAGCTTTTTGGAATTACTTGATTCTAAAGAGCAGCTTTAAATCAGGATTAGTGCCTACCCGTGTATTTTTGATATTTTTGTTGTTGAATGTTAATTGTATAAAACTTCAGTAATTATACAAATGTTAAAGAAATGCTTGTCTGACTGTTTCCCTCTCCCAGAAACATCAGGCAGATCACATTAGTCCATCCCACGTAATATGCATTGTGTGGAAGACATCAGTTATTCCTTTATCTACATCAAGATGAGCTCCAGTGGCCCACTACAGTTGACTAGAATTGATGATCTCCCCCCTCCCCCCCAACCCTAAATATGCTATTTTCTCTTCCTCACTTATTTGGACTATTTTAAGTCCTCTTGGACGTGGGGATTAGAAATCCTTTATTGTGCTAACATCCACATTTCTGGCATGATAGATACTTCTGCCTCTGTATTTTATGGGGGGTAAAGAATCAGTCCTGTCAGACAGATAACAAGGGAATACTCAGCCCCCTGCAACTCCCACTGTGTTCTGCTTCAACAGCAGCAGGCAGAGTTAACCAGACCTTTGCACTGAAGAGGTTTTCTGAGGAATTTTTTTTAAGTGTGATTCTGAATTAGCAATTTGGTTCTATAATTTAATCTTCTAAATGTCAGCTGTGTCTCAGGTTTGTTGGCCTTATAAGTTGTCCCCCTCAGCTCTGCTTACTCTTGTGAAATACTGAAGCAGCTGATGTTCCTTTCATATGACTTTCACTCAATCAAAAAGAACAGTGGGGAAGGGGAAATACTTAGTTCAATGATACCCACTCTTTAGAATCAGTTTATTGAACCTACTTTCTACCTCTTTGGCAATTCCAGCTTGATTTTAGCAGTGACTCTGCTCATGAACTCCAGTATAGAGAGATTAATGTTTCATGTACTTTAAAAACAGATTTTCAGGTATTCAGATATATGGCATACGAGATTGATTAATTAGATTTGTAATCCTTGCAATCAGATCAGAACTGAACCTAATCATAAAACATAATTAGAATGGAATTTTAAGATTTGACTTCTTCCAAACCTCCAAGATGAGAAAATGTTTTCTTTAGAGTGTTGGAAAGCTCCAACTTCCAGCTATTCAAAGGTTTTTTAGCATTAGCTTTTATCTGTTATGGGTTTATGAGATGATGTCAGACCAAGCAAAAACAATTTACGAGATAGGCCAGGCTGCTTTCAGTATCCCAGGTATCCTGGGCTTCTCTGCTTCTTGCTTAAAGTCTTTTTGTTAGCTAATGTTTTAGAAGTAAAATATCTATTTTTCTCTATCTAGCTGATTTGGATTTTTTCTATTGCTTCCTTAAGTGTACAAAATACAAATATATGCAAAATTGGCAAGGGAAAACAGAAAAATACTGGAAAACTGTATGATTGTTCTTCCTTTTATTTGAAGTTTGTGCCAGTGCAAACATCTTCCTTTAGACACATAAACAACATTTTGTCCAAATTCTGCTGTAGAGTAAGTCTTTGGACATAACACGTCAATTTATTAAAGTCTAATGTGTATTTTCTTTCTGCTTAGAAATTAAAAATGGGTTTAGTTGATGTCTGTAATGCTTCTTGCTGGGACCAGCTGTAGTTTAAAAACTAGTCTATCATCTGGCTTTATACAGTACTAGTTGTTATTAGTGACAAGAATGTCGTATGCTTCCATTTTAATTCTCCAGAGGAATAGTGAATTAGATATACTTTTCTGGGGTGCTTTCTCTAATGTAACTTAACTTCTTACGGATAAATGGCTGGAAAAGCAAATGAAAATGGTTTGGAACAGTAATCTTAGTAAATCTGGAACTGTCTTGGAAGCTTAACTGTTCAATTCAGTTAATCTCTTCTTGCAATGAAAAATGTAACTTGTTGTAAGACCTGTTCAGAATTTATAAGAATATTCTCTCTAAAGTTTGTTAACTAGGGATTTTTACTGAAATGAGTAGAAGAATATTCAATACAAGAGCAATTTGCTAATTTTTCTGATTTTCCACTTGTTGGCTATAATCTATTAAAGGTTTTTTGTTTGTTTTCTGTTTGGTATGTAAAACGTATACAGAAAGAGTATTGCTTCTGTGTTAAATTACATATAAAATGCTGTTAAAAGATTAACTGGTTTAATGGCTCTGCCATGGAATGACAAACTTAGTTTGGAAAGCAACTTTGGATATCACACTCCAGGAACTGGGAGAATGGCATTGCTTTATAAAGGTAACTTTTCTGGACTTACAAGGCAGGTTGATTGCCACATGCTGTCTGAGATCCCTACTGCTAACAGACAAAGAGTTGCATTGGCACTGGTCATGAAGGACCCTGCTGATAGTGGGATTGGTAAGGACACAAAAAGAGGATGACTGTGGTGTTGTCTCAGAAGTTTAAAAGGAGTTCAGTTTTGTCTCCAAAATTAGTATGGGTGTATCTTCACTGCAGAGTTAACTTGGGCTCTTATTTGCATGTTGTCCCTAAACTGTCTCATACAGACACACAAACCTCTATCCTGAATTTGTTGCTTTCTCTTGGGGCTTGCTGGTACATCTGTGGTTATAGGCTAAAGCACAAGTGAGCATGAAGGCTAAATCGCTCGTGGTGTTAGTCCTCCAGTTCCTTCTCATAATTCCCCCTGAGCCAAGAAGGTCAGGCACATTCATCCACAGTTCACTGGGAAGGAATCCGACCATCTCCACTTAGTGAGGTACTAAGAACCATCAGATTTGCCCCCAGAATTCCTAGTGACATACAAGTGAGTGGAGCACCAATGTGCACTCAGTAACTCAAATGTGGCTTTTCAGTGTGGCCATTCATACCCAGGCTAGGCTAACCTGGGTGCTCAAACCTAGATGCCAATCACCCAAGTTAATTCTGTAGTGAAGACATATCTTATATGGCCAATTTAAATTGTCAACGCAAACTGAGAATGGATAAGTCATGTTTATTTTATTCTAAGCAAAATATAACCTTTCTGAAAAAGGTTTATAATGGAAATTCTGACAAAGCCCTTCTTATAGTTGTGCTGCCGACTTCACAGTAAAACAAGTGGGTCATACTGCTAGAAATAAAAGATGTTTTCTTGACCTAAAATTTACTACTCCTTGAAAGTCTTTTATATTTGTGTTTCACTGAAGGTGAGATCAGTTGTGCTAAGCTGTTGGAGCTGGGGGAGGGGGGAAGAAGAGGTTTTCAGAGTAAAGGTATAAACATTTGTCTGGTGAGTACTAGTCTGGCAAATCATAAGGAAAAAATTGTGAATTACTGCTCTAAATCTGAAAATCATTAAAAAATTTTATTTGTTCTTGTCATAAATTACAGAACAATCTTAAGTGTTGTGTTGGGGATTTGGCACTTTGACAACACTCATTCTGTAGGAGAGAGAGAAAAATAGAATAGTGTGCTGCATAGGGGTATGGAACGTGATAAATATTCTCCATGTATAATTCTTGTAGGCATGCCTATTTCATTTCCCTAATGGGGAGGCAATACAATTTATACTACTGAGGATGTTACTCTGGGAAAGACAATTATGCAGAAAAATACCTTTAGTCAGGCAAAAATTGAAGTCAGTAAATTGAGCAAATCTTCAAGTGCACTGCTTATGGTTTCCCTTGAGATGTGATTTTTGCAGTCTTGTAAGTCTTCCCTTGGGGAAATAATTTGTGTGTGTGTATATATGTGTATTTAATGTGTGTGTGGGTGTATGTATTGCATACAAAAAAGTACATTAAAAGAACAGTATTAAGGTTGCAATGTCAAGCACTCAGAAGTTAAGAAATGTCAGAATTAAGGTTGCCTGTGCAACCTTAACTAGCTCCCTTGTGTGTATGCATGGCAGTCTTTAATTACATGATCAGGGTTTTTTTCTAAAGGATACTGTTTCATTCAGTGCACTGGATGAACGATGCTCACTTAATGAGCTACTGTTCAATAATGTTTCTCCTTGTACATTGTGAGGCCCTGTGCTTTATTTACTGCATGCTATTCAAACTCTACTCTGGAAACAGAATTGTTAATTTCCTCATGGGTTTTCTTATGGCGCTCATTACTATAGTATCTGAATGCGTCAAAAACAGTGAATTGTATTTTCATAACACCCCTATAAGATGAGTTGATATTATCCCCATTATATAGATGGGGAATGGAGGGATAGAGATTAAGAGATTAAGGTCAAAAGTATCCACTAATTTTGAATGCACAATTTGAAACACCTAGGAGCTGGGGGGTTTGAGTGTGTATAACATTATACAGCAGTTACTGTTTTGGGGGGATTTTTTAAACTTTTTATTAAGGCAAAGTTGCAATAAAACATTAACATAGTATATTGTACATTACTTATTCAGAATCAGGTTAATATGCAAAGAACCCGACTAATATATTTAAAGCACAGTTCTTTGAGTGGCTCTGCATAGTCCCTTTTATGGATACTGCACCGCCTTTTGGTCCCTAATGGTAGAATCCTCTCTAAGCAGTATCTGTGCTTGGATGCCCCTCATGTTTCTACCCTCAGCATCTCTGAATATGCTGAGGGAAAGAATGTACAGTGGCTTCTACTAACTCAGTTCCTTCCAATTGTTGTGCCAGGTGGAAGTGAACTGCTCTGATCCGCTCAGTCTGGGAGTTTTCTCCATTTCTTGGTGTCTTTGTAATTGTTTAGTATAGTTATAGTTCAGTGATAAGTATACTTAGTTAAGTTAGTAGTCAGTTCTGGGTTATGGTGGAACTGAAGAAAAAGAAGAAGCCGGTATTCAACTGATGTGCTTCGTGTCCCAGTGTTGGATAACTGTCTTAGATGCCTGAAGTACTTGGCAGAGAGCCACTCTCCTTCTCGGTGTTCCATCTGGTGGACTTTCGTGCCCAGAGTTCACAAGGAGAGGCAAAGATTGCAGGTGCTTAACCTTAAGGAGGCTCTTGAAGCTAAACCTTCTAGTTTTTGGCATTTGTTGGATCCAAGTTCTAAGGAGGCCAGTCTCTCTGCTCCTGTGACTTTCTCCAGCAAGTCAAAGCAGCTTAAAAGATTCCAGGAAATTGGAACCTTCATTCGGTCTGGCTTGGGATCCTGTTGCTCGAGTGGTCAGGACTTTGAAGGCACCAATGATGGGGAAAGTCAGGCTGCCTGCTGCAGAACCAAGAGTCATATTGTTGACTCCAGCTGTGTCAATTTCAGAGTAGAAGCAAGGAAGGAATCGGACATTGTTAGCAGTGCCAGATACCGCAAGTGAGATTTATTGGATCTGTCCAGTTCTGATAGGGTCTCTACTTTTCCAGGTTCTGATTTGAGGACTAAAGACTAAATTTGAATATTTCATTAGGTCGTCATGCACTATCAAGATCTGTGGCTTCAACCTCAGGTCCCGGGTCCATCTTCAGATCCACAAAAGATTTTTACTGGCTTCCAAGCATTCCTTGAATTGAAAGTTAGAAGGTCTTGGGGAAGAGACAGGGATTCTTCTGTTCAGAGGTTGACAGCATCTTCATCTAAGAGGAAAACAGGGGATTATGAGTCTTTCTTTTGATCCTTTTTTACCACCTCCTCCTCTTAAGACACCTACAAGGTCTCCAGAAATAATTTTTTTCTCTTGTTCATTTCTCTCCACACCTGGGGTCTGTTCCTTCTCCAGTGTGCTCTGTCATGGATCTGAGGCCGGATCTGTGTTTAGAGGAGGATAGAATAGAGAGATTTGTTTCCTCCTGGTTCATGCTTCATTTGCTCTTTCTCCTATGGTATGTTCCCAATTCCCAGTTTTTGGGGTGACTAGTAGTCCTGGGCTCCATGATCTTATTGGGTGCCACCACAGGAATTTTTCAGTTGTCCTCCTTATGAACTGGAAAGGTGATGTTTCATCTTTAAAGGATTCAGCAGTGGAGAAATCCTCGTATTGGTTCCACTGGTGCCATTTGCATCCCAGACAGTGATGAAGAAGATGAGGCAATGGCTCCTCTTTTTGAACAAGAGCATACTGACACAGATTATGATCCTGATTTGTCATCAGATGAGCATGTGAGAGTGGCTTCTGCCTCTTCCTCTCTGGGGATGCTCTGCAATTCCATGACCTGATGGATTGCATGGCATCCATGTTGAACATACCTTCAGTAACTGGAGGAAACCCATCCAGTGTTTGACATTCTTGGGGCTACCTCCTAGAGTAGGATGTCATTACCGATTCTCAATGGTCTGCTGTACTCTGCTAAGACTGTTTGGTCCACTCCTGCTTCTTGCCAGCCTATTTTCAATAAGGCTGATAAATATCAGATACCTTTGAAGGGGTTTTTATATTTTAACATACACCTTGTTCATATTTTGCTCGTGGTGCTTGCTGCCAGTCGCAGGTTGAGATATGGTTCCACTTCTGCTGATAGAGAAAGGAAAGAGATAGGTGTTTTCCTCTTCCTCTCTTGTTATTAGGGTAGCAAATTATCAAGCAGTTATGGCCTGCTATCAGTTCCACTTGTAGGAAAAGATGGCATTGTTTGTGCAGGATTTAACACATGACAAAAGGAGATTGTGAAATGCTATGCTAATGGAGGGTTAAAATGTGGCAAAGGATGCCCTCGGAGATTTGTTTTGTCTTGGACTCTTCCACCAGAGGATTTGCTTCTTTAGTTACTCTGAGGAGACACATGCTTGGCTGCACTTCTCTTCTCTGGCTCTGGATACTAGAATTAAGGTTGAAGATTTCCCTTTTGAATGGGAGGTCTTTTCACTGAAAAGATGGATGAGTTGCTAGAAAACCTGAAGGAGACAAGATCAACAGCTCACTCTTCGGGCTTGATTTCTTCTACTAGGAGGACATCTCCTCCTCGTTTTCGTTATCAGAAACAATATTAGCCACAATCTTCCTCAACTTACTTCTCATTAAGTCAAAGACATTAGCAACAACACCAGCAAGGTAGGTATTTGTAGAGCGAATACAAGAAGTAGTCTTTTTAAATCGAGGCCTAAATCTAAACCAGCTGCTTCCTCCCTCTCGTTTTCATTGAACAGTAGGTATCGGATTTGATGTGAGGATTGAGAGTCGAGAACTAGTCAGCAAGGACCCTTCCCTTCCTTTGTTTGGAGACAGACTAGTCCATGGTATCCACAAATGGAGGCTTATTACGGATCCTAGAAATATATAGAAAAGTGCTATGCCATTCAGTTTGAGAAACTGCCCCTTTCAATTCCTCCTACCTGTCTGTTTTCAGGAAACCTTCTCATTAGACTATTCTACTTTGAGAAGTGCTTCTGATAGGGGCTGTCAAAGAGCTATCACATCAACATCTGAGGGGTTAGGCTTTTTATTCAAGATATTGGGGGTGGATGGGTTCATCATCTGATTTTAGATTTAATACATTTGAACGTTTCAGTTCTTTATATTGATTCTGGCCTCCATAAACCCTTCATTTTCAACTATGGGTTGGTTTGTGACACTTGATTTAAAAGGACACATATTTTCATGTTTTCATCAGATGCAGTCATCAGAAGTACCTTTTGTTTTGTGGTGGCGGGATGCCATTTCCAATACAAGATGTCGCCATTTGGCTTGTCCATGGCATCAAGAGTATTTGCAAAGTGCCTCTTTGTGGTAGCAGCTCATTTGAGAAAGCAGAGCATTTTTGTTTATCCATATTTGGACGATTGGCTATTGAAAGGTGCTGTTCATGATAATCTGTTAAACCACATTGCCTATACAACCACCTTTTTCCAGACATGGGGCTACTTTTGAATGTCAAAAAGTCGACTCTCCATCCAGCTTTCAAGGAAGCAGTCCCTGCTCCAAAGCATGGGGACACCACAGCGTCTCAAAGAAAAGGTCACTAGAAGCTTTAAAGATGGGCAAAACGTAATTTTCACTCACCTCTTTTCTCAGAAACTGCTGCATTGTTTTTGGCAATTACAATAAAATTTACTTAATTTTCTTAGAAAGTCAGATTATATTGAATGAAGTCTAGATTAGTGCAGCTGTAAAATAACTGCCTTAATTAGAAATGTAACTGTAATTTAGATAATGCAGATTCTCTAAGTTTTCCTAATGAAATATTGAAATGAACTCTGAGGTGACAGTGGGGTAGTGGTAAAAAAGGAAAGCTGAAGACTGCTTAAAGTCCAATGGAATCCGACAGTAAAAGCCTGACAGAGAAAGTGACATACTGAACCTAGTTTTGAATGACAAAAGGGAAATGGAGAGATGAGGTGGATGAGGTAATATCTTTTATTGGACCAACTTCTGATGGTGGGAGAGGCAAACTTTGGAGCTATGCAGAGCACTTCAGGTTTGGGAAAGGTACTAAGAGTGTCACAGCTATATAAAAGCTCAAACAGATGGTTTTGCATAAGTAGTTAGCACATATTCTAAGGGACCATTCAGGGTGAAGTGTCATTTCACAGGAAATATTTTGATACAGGGCGTGGGGAAATGCACATTCCAAAAGTACTGTGACAGCAGCCACAGTTTGAAAAAAAAATCTTATTTCTGAGAGCAGAATTTTGAGTTCTTGTTTGGACTTACTGATATTTCCCATGAAATTGCAGTTAGTAACAGATGGAGAAGAACTTCATTTTGTGATTACCATGGCGCCCTCTCTCTTTTATTAACACAGGTGGGTTTTTTTTAAAAGGAAACATTTGTTTTAGGGGAATGCTGTTTGTTCAAAGAGGAATGGTCATTAAATCCCATTGTTTCCGACTGAATAAATGTTACATAAATGTGTTAGCTGATGTTACTTTGTATTTTTCAAGCAAACGATATGCCAGCCTTCAATATTTGTAGCCATATATTTTGTTTTTCCTTTCGGTTTATTCTCATGAACCGAAGATGTCTAAAGCACTTCATTAAACAAGTTGGGTTTGGTTTACATGCACTTTGTTAGTCAATACATATATGTTAGGCATAGTGCACACCGCCTTAATATTGTGTTTTTTCCAACACGTGGGCAGTTATATTAACTGAATTATGTCTTTCCCACAATCCTGTCACCATCCATTCACTAATGTCAAGATATATAGCCACAGTACCTGCAAAGCTGAAGTCAGCTTTGGCACTGGAAAATATGAAACATGTCAAAGATAAGATACGTTTGTTCTCTGTCCTAGTACAAGTTGCAAGGTACTTTCACAGGAACCTGATTTGAAATGAAGTATCCAAAACTGAGAAAGAAGTCATGGTGCCAGGAAATACAAGATAAAAAACTAGTTGGTGCTTAGTCTTAGGTGATGTACAGAGTGCTTTTACTTAGTAAACAACCATGATATAAATATTAGGTAGGGTTGGAAGGGGGGAGTATATTGTGAGCACCTCTTCTGTGTAAGGTGAATTTCATGCTGTGAGAAACAAGCTTCCCTGAAGGATTCTGTGAAGTAATAATTCTTTTCTTTCTGCGTTGAACTGCATTGTCTTCAGTTGATAAACTTGGCTATGCTTCACTGTTTGGTCTCTCAAACATTTTTAATATCAAACGACAAGTGTAGTTAAGCAATTGGCTATATTATAGACAGTAACTTTTCAATTTACCTATGCATTGATACTAAACATGAAATGAATAAAAATAAAATATTTACAAAAGCCACCACTGGCTAATCATACATTAATCTACAACAGGGGTCGGCAGCCTATGGCACGCATGCCGATTTTTAATGGCATGTTGCTGCCTGCTGGGTCCCGGCCGCAGGCCCCACTCAGTCTGCTGCCAGCCTAGGTGAACGGAACCCCAGGCTGGCAGCGGGCTGAGCAGGCCAGCAGCATACGACCAGCATTTTAATTTAATTTTAAATGAAGCTTCTTAAACCTTTTGAAAACCTTATTTACTTTACATATGACAATAGTTTAGTTATATAATATATAGACTTATAGAGAGAGACCTTCTAAAAAACATTAAAATGTATTACTGGCGGGCAAAACCTTAAATTAAAGTGAATAAATGAAGACTCGGCACACCACTTCTGAAAGGTTGCTGACCCCTGATCTACAAAGATTGTGTTTCAGACCTGTAGTGTATTGATTGATTGAGTCCGAATGTAGCTTTAATTGAAAGAACCAGCTATTGGCGTGCCAGCCACAATAGTGTTATACATAGCACCTATCCTAGAATGATTTTGTCTAAGTGGTTGAGAATGTGAACTTCTGTTCCTTTTAATGCCCCAGGATATACTTCGTCCCTTAGGACATTCAGCTAGACAGTTAGGTGGAGGTACAATGTGTCTTTACAGCAGATATGCAAGGATGCAATTTAGTCTACAACTCTCATCCTTACTAGGTATTACAGAGTAAGCTGCTCTGCCTGTACTGAGGCAGAACTTCTCTCTAGTATAATCTTTTATAGGTTTGGAGATGGGATTTTCACAGATCTCTTACTAAGTTGTGGTGTAGGCTTGTTTACTCTGAAAACGCTTTCTAATCTTTAAATGGTATTTCTCCAACTAAACAAACTCTGTTCTTATAGTGTTCAAAATGACAGATTTGAGATATTCACATGATTCTGAATATTTTATATTGTAAAATGTTACCATTTTAAAAAGTCATCAGCTCACAACTTCAGGTCCGTGCAGTTTTGTGACTATTAACATTTGAGACTGATTAACTTAAGAATTGGATTTTGAATCATTTTGTTGAGCAAACTAGTAAATAGTGCTATAGGTGGGACTGTTCTTTGTTAATACTTGACAAAGTCAACTTGAGTCTATGAAACCAAGAAACTCTTTACTCTATGCTGGGTTTCTTGTGTACCTAATCAGTACCTGGAAAGTATGAGTGAAGTAGTAAAAGTCCCTTCCATCCATTTATATCTGAGCCACAAGAGTGTCAACCCAAATTTGCCTTAGAAATACCACTCTTTCCTTGCTTTTGAAGTTGACCTACATCTTTCCTCATCTAGGCAAGCACAAATGTCCCCAGGCTGCATTTATACGAAGTTTAGAAATAAATTAATATAGTAATTAACATTAATTTCTTTAACTGCATCATATTTTCTGAATTTACTATGTAGTGTCAACATGTTATAACATGCTGAATTCTGTTCAAGTCATGAACTAATAAAAATGAAAAAAAAATTGAATTTTAATGCCTTCTTGGAAGCTGAGATTAGATTGCAATTATTTCAAAATGCCAGTTGGGTCACAATTTGCAAAAGGTTGAGAAAATGTGTATTTCATATATTCTAGTAAAACATTTTTTAAAGTTTTTACCTATTTTGCTGATTATCTTTGAGTTTTCAAGTGATCAAGAATGATTTTCCTATTCAGTAGCATGCATACCATAGATAGCACGGCCTGCATGCCACATGTGTTCAATACAAAGACAAATAGAAAAGATATGAGCACTGTGGAATTTACTCATGCATTTATAAGAGTGTTTGTGTTATTAGAATTGTATTTTGTTTTTATTGTGCTAAGAAAACATTTCTCCTAAACGCTTTGATGGGAAGCAGGATACACATGTCCTGTAAGAAACAGGCTACATTATTAGCAACTATTTTATGTTGAATTCACAACTTCATGTGGAAAAAACTTTATCGTTTATTTGCAACAAAATATATTTCTGCTGGCAAAACTAGAGTTTCTCTCCAATTTTCTGTCTACCATTTTAGGGTGCAAACTCATTGTGTATGTAAATGTTAAAACAATGTAAGATCAGATATACATTGAAAGTAATCTTATAATCAGTTTTTAAAAAACTATTAAATAACTGAAAATGAATTCATTTTCACATTAAAATAAGACAAATAGTTTCACATTTTTACATTTAAAGGTTGAACTGATCTGGAGAAACTTGTACTGTAATCTAAGAACTATTTTAATCATTTTAATGGCTGCAATTAATGTAAAATGTATAGGGCTTTAATGAAGATCAATATTTATTGCAAATGTTTAACCATCTTGTGTGTTTTGTGAATTATTAGAAGCTGTATATTTAATACATATTGTATCACAGTGAGAAAGTTTAAAAAAACAAACAAACCCAAAACACTTGTAGCACTTTGGAGAACTAAATTGTGCAAAATAAGAGTTTAAATGTAACTTTTTTTTTTTTCCTGGAGCTCAAGCACTGAAAAGTTTTATATTTGATCACTTGAGATGGTGAGGTATGGGGGAGGGGTTTTTTCAGTCAATGGGTCTGATCATCATCTGAACTGCTTTCAGGGAATATGAACCTCCTCTGTACTCAGCCCAAAAAATCCCATCCTGATATTTGCTTCTGTAATGGCCTCCTCTGTACCACACTCCATTAAGGTTAGAATGTGCGCAAGCATTGTACCACCAGCCTCCTTTGTGAAAATGGGCACAATTTCCTGTTGGGAGAGAATAAAATAAGTGAAACCTCAGCACTTCAGAGGGGAAATAATAGACCATGGATTCTCAAACTTTTTGAATCTATGTCCTACATATTAACATAGTGCTGGTCTTGCAAGCCACTTTGCCTCCCATTTGTGATGAGATGAATCACTTCTCCTTCCACTTACAGTTCTCTAAACTCCGTTGCAACTACAAACTGCAGTTCACAGAAGATTGCTGGTAATCTGAGGAGAGCTGGCTGGTCACATGGTGCTGGCTCTGCTCTTTGATTTCAGCTGCTTAATTATAATGAAAGAAACTAAAAAACATATTAAATACTTTATTACTTTCCTATGTAAGCAATCGTTAAGAATATCTGCTGTAAACTATTCTGAAGTACTTTTGCGGGAGCAACATGACTTGTGCCTTAAGTTTCAATTTCAGTGATTTGTGGTGAAGTTTACCTTATGAAGGGAGATGGTGGTCAGTCTTCTCCGAAGTTTTAAAAGTAACAATGATAACAGCAATTGTTTTAAGTTATCATTATTTTTAAGATCCTACCTACGTTGAGGGCCAAAACTGGACAATGATTGGTGCCATAACACGGTATGTTTTTCTGTGGGTCATTTTCAGTTTTTAAGCAACCAACAATTTTATATTAGAGCTTTTTATCATTAAAGGGGCATCATCAAAAAGAATAATATTTTGTCAGAAAATGTTGTACTTACTATAGATACAAGTAACATGCAAGGCCCTGATCCTACGAAGACTTATTCATCTACTTAATTTTATTCACCTGTATATGGTCCCATCAGTGGGACTACTAAGTAATTCAAGCTAAGCACATGTACAAATCTCTGCAGATAAATTTTTCTTATAGACAATGACTCAGTTAATCCATCTTGATAAGAATCTTTAAATTATTCTGGAGCATGAAGTGTTTGATCTGAGTTTCTGTCTTCTGTATTATTTCTCGAAACAGTTATATATGCAAAAGGTGGCACTACCAATGGAATCTGTTGCATTGAACAGCTTTTTCATATGTATAACATCATTAAAATTCCCTTACCTGTGTATGTATCTCTATCTCTGTCCAGTGTTGTAAATTGTTTTCCATTGTGCCATATCATGGAGTCCCCTGCATTTCCCTGGTAAGTTCCCAGACGCAGCCTATAGAATTCACTTTCAGGCTCCAGGCGAAAACTGCTGTATTCTGCATAGACTTTCTTATTACTCCAGTCTTCTAGTTCAATCAATAGCCTATAATTGTCCTGATTGGTAAGCATGTAAATATTTTCTAGTCCCAGCCAGTACTCTCCATCAACATTTCCAAATCCTTTCTGTACAAAGAAAACCAGAATATGAGGTTAAATCTACTAGTTTTTCTGAATCTATTGAATGAAGACATTTATCAGTAGTAGTAGTAGTAGCAGTATATCCCAGTAGAATATGTGTATCTAAACTAAAAACTGTTAAGCTTTTAAACTTCTGCGCCACCCTTTCAATTAGTTCCTTTGGGCCAATTTCTGTCACCTTTATTCAATCTAAGTAGTACTACACTCCATGAGTTGTCTCACTGATATCAGTGGGACTACTGGCAGTGTAATGTATTACTCAGCATGAGTGAAGATGTCAGAATCTGATCCTTTGCACCTTTGATTTCCACAATGTGCTTTTTGAATACTGGAACAATATTTTCTGTGGCACAACAAATGTTGTCCATTAAGACCATATGACTAACCCATTGCATGAAGTACTTTGAGGCACAAAAGATAATTATAGATGAGTAAGCCAATTCTCAAGATGCATAACTTTTTTGTATCTTTTACAAGGTAGACTGATTACATATATAATGAAATACCAATCCATCTGTGTACTCTAGATTTCAGTTCTAGTAAATTCAGTAAGGCTATTGGTCTTGAATCACAGACTGCTGGTATGATACCTTTTTGCTAATATTTGCAAGGCATTGTTTCCTTTCCCTAAGAAAATATCCATTTTACTATCAATGTCTAAAGTGTTTGGAGTTGTAAATAAAATACTCATTGTTTTTCTTTTAATTATGTGGTGTTTAGTAGGATTACAAATTCTTTTTCTCCATAAAACACTCTAAGTGAGAGCTAGTTTGTGGGCCAGTTTTCCCAAAAAAGTTAAGCAATTGAAAAACCAATTGTGTACACCCAATACAAAACTTTCACTTGATACTGAAATATTCAGAGTTACACTCTTTGAGGCTATTGAAGGTAAACATTTTATTTAGATTGTGTGTAAAAAGTCTGGTTTTGTGCTTTATTATTTTAATCTCCTTTTTTCTTTTATAAAAGAGGGGATAAAGTAAAAGTTTATTTTGTCATCAAGGATACAGCTTTAACAGTCAGATTCCAAGAAATTCAAAAGTTAAACTTCTTATAGTAGCCTTAATTCACTTCCTTTGCACATTTAAAAGGTAAAATGTATAACATATAACCAGCCATATATGATAATGCCAGTTCACAGGCAAGTCTGTACATTAGTCTTTGTGGCTTAACTCCTTCTTAGCTTTTACTTTTCTTGTTTTTTTCACCTCTTCAGTTTTTGCTCATTCTTAGTTCTTAGGTAACTATTTTACTTCTGATTCTTTTTCAAGTGTTAATCTTGTAGCAAAATTAACTGCAGTGGAGAAGAAATGCATTGAAAAATAGCATCTTGTGAATACTGATAGCAGATTCTAGTGGTTACTGTCCCCACCAAAATGAAGCTGTTACTTTTCTGAATTCTAAAACTTACCTTATAACTGTCCCAATTCCTGAAGAAATTGACAGATCCATCTGTCCTTTTCTGAATAACTGCCCAGCCTCCAGGGTCCAGGCTGTTCTCACACCATAACTGTACTGGTTCATTGCTGTTTTCTGGTTTGATCATATAAATCCCACTGTTGGAATGCCCAGCTTCTTTGGCTTGTTGACAGTCTTTGAAAGGACCTGTTTGAAAAGAACTGCCTTAAGCTTAAGCTTATTTTTTAAAAATGTGCATGCGGGACACAAGTTACATATAACATGTAGTTAATAGTGTATGTACAAGAAGACTTTGTATTGCAATGTAAGACTTTAACTTAGAGGTGGTAAATATCTGAGATCCCATTTTATTCTTGCTGTTTCCTGCTAGAAAGTACGTACTTTCTAATTTTAACTGCAAATTTAAAACTTCCATTGTAAACATTGCAAAACATCCTTTCCAGTTTATTTGGTTAATTTTATACATTTTGCCTATTTTCCCCCACCAACCTTACAAATAGATAACTATTTTGCTAAACAGGTAGTGCATTTTTTGACTCTCTACACCTGTTGTTTTGGTAACTTTTTTCTTTATTGTGTATCACAAATTACACCCTGATATTAGATAAGCAAATAATGCAACTCGCATTTCATAACTACTTTAGCTTGTATAGCCTTACCAAACGTCAGATACTGGCTTACTTCTTCCCTATAATGTATACATTTGAAGTGGTCATAAAGTAAAAGGTAAACTAGAATGCAGCAGAACTAGCATTTAATTAGAAAACTTTTATCAAATTCTGCAAACCCTCTGACAGGAACCTTTATAAATCCAATGATTTTTATACTTCCATTTCTTGACAGTTATAATATGTGTGCATGGCTGTTAGCCAGGATAGCATGCAAGCAGTGGACCAGATATTTTTGAGCAGATAATAGTGTTCATTTGTTGAGTTTCAAATCTACAGTTACGTAGAAATGCAGCTGTTGACTGTAGCTCTTCAAAGTTCTCTTTTAGGCTCTGAGTACTATATTTACAAAACATACTCTCCACTTCTGAAAGATGATGTATGAGCGTTCAGTAGGAAACACTGTCAGCTTACATTTTGGAAAGCCTTCTTATGTTGGTGTGTCCCTCTTAAAAGATTACAAATCCAGCTATAATTTCTACCTCCACTAATCCCTTCCCCCACAAAAAAAAATTAATGCTGTTTTACAACATCACTATTTATATTGATTTTTGGACTGGTTTTAGACCATCTTCTAGTCAGCTTTTTTCATAATGAAGAACTGGATATGTTCTGATAATGGCTAGCTCATGATGAATCCCTTAAATGCAACTGATTTGAAAAATCAGTATACTTAATAAGTCCAAATAAAAGTTAACATTCTATTTAAAGTGTTTGATTACTATTTTGTTGTGTTTATAGTATAATATAAACATATTAATAAATTGATCAGTTGTCTCCATATAAGCTCATGCTACATCTAGAGTAACCATTATTGGGTTACTATTCTGATACTGATTTGAAACAATAAACCTAGCCTGCCCAATTAACAATTTAAGCAAATAGTAATATAGTGATTATCTTTTAAAAAAAATACTTTAAGAGGTGGGATTTTTTTTTCCAGTGCTCTTCAATTACTAAGATGATGGACTAGATACAACAATCTTAATTTGATCTCTGCTCTATTTTGGAACAAAAAGATGGATGTGCAATTTCTGACCTTTGGTAATGCACCTGCTAAATTCAGGGCGAATATTCCATATATGAGGGCAGTCTGGAAGGAAACACACTGAAGTTTGTTGTGGTATCCCTTTAATGTTCTTGCTTAGTGAAAACCATTTTCACCCTTAACTTCATCTTAATGGAGGTTCTTTATCTGTTTCTTTAAAGACTTGTGAGTAGTAGTCTGATATTAGCTGTGGAAACCTGTAATCAACTAGGATATCTATAGAACTAGTCCATAGCTGTTAAAAGTTGATATCGAGCTTGAATCACCATGCAGCTTGAAGTTCTGGGCAAATGGAACCATGACTTATTTATTACAGGTCTCTCAGAGATTTCATTCTTTATTAGCAAGTCATTGGGGCCTGTAATTCTCCAGTCATGCATTTTAGGAGTCCTGGTTATTAAAAGCTTATCCAGTTATACTTGTTACTATCTTAAATCATGACTGAAGGGTTTAGAGGAGTTGAAAAGAATAATAACCTGGTAACAGCTCAGAGTGCTTAGAAACACCACTGGAACATAGCTGGCAATCCTGACTGAACCCTTTGGCAAATGTTGATGGCACTAACAACTACAAGAAGTGCTGCGGGAATTGATTCATGATTTTTATAAATTGTGTTGGTGTACTATCAATGTTTGCAACTGACTAGACCTTTTGTCCAAGCTAGTGGTGCATATAGTCACCTGGTCGTAGCACAGTGAAGGACTTGTGTCATTAAAAAGCCCCATTGGTATATCAGCAGCACTTCTAGCTGCTGATAATCCATATTTTTACTAGTCAGAAACACTGCCAGTATACTGGCAACATTAAGAAGTTTGCAAGGCACATGGCAACAATCTGTCTAGCTAATGACACTTTAAAGTTAAGGAATATATACTTTAAAATTTGAAGACCCATGTTTATAAAACTGGGTCTATCAGAATTCTCAGCGACCTAGGTAACTAAACTAGATTTTGAAGTGTAAAGACTGGATTGGTTTTTGAACAAAAAATGGTGCTTACGTATCAGAGAAGTGTTAATTCCAATATCTGAAAGATGGCTTGTTTAGGATTTTCTTGAAACTTCCTCAAATTCTCCCTTTCCAGTTTTATTACTCATGAGAAATTTAAAAATGAGTTTTGGAAAGCTGGATGGGTGAAAAATAGGGTTAATAACAGAAACTGTAATAGAAACAAAATTATTGCTACTTCCTTCCCAACATATCCAAAGCTGTCCCTACCTTTAAGTCATTACTTCCAGCCTTTGGCCATGCCTTGATAATCTCCCATTTTGAGTACTGTAGCTTTCTTTGCTTACCTTCTCAACACCCACTTCATCCCATCCAGTGTATTCAAAATGCTGCTGCCAAAATCATTTCCCTTGCTTGTTGCTTTGACCATATCTGCCACCTTTGCATCATTTTGTTTGCTCTGTATTACCTTCCCTTGCCTGTTCTAATTTTCTCCATTCTTTTGTATTTTGTCTGAAAGTGTCCAGTTGGAGTAAAAGTTCCCTGGGGCATGGGGAGCTTTCTGTAAACGGCCTAGCACAATTTGATGCTGTGTTAAAAAAACAGTACTTGTGGCACCTCAGAGACTAACCAATTTATTTGAGCATAAGCTTTCGTGAACTACAGCTCACTTCTGTAGCTCACGAAAGCTTATGCTCAAATAAATTGTTTAGTCTCTGAGGTGCCACAAGTACTCCTTTTCTTTTTGCGAATACAGACTGACACGGCAGTTACTCTAAAAAAAAAAAAAAAAAAAAAACCAGTGTGGCTCCATAATAAATGTTCTAAAACAACTTATTGATTTATAAAAGATGTGAAAACATGAAAAATAGCAAAGCTTTATAATGTAGATTGAAATATTGAGAACAGTTGCTGAAATACTACGTTCTGTGCAGAGGAAAGGAATCTAGGACTCTTATTTCCAGGACCATTAGAGACCAAAGCAAACGGTAGAGCTATTTGACTTGCTGCTAAGCAATGCAAGGTCACAATAGTCTGTTTACATAGTAGCTTTTGACCATTGCTAAAATTCAGTTGGCGTTAGTCTCACAGGATGCAATTTGTCTAAATTTTGATCCTTAGAATTGTAGACACTGCTGATGTAAAATGTTGAAGTGGTAGAAGAGGTTTCAAAGTTATGTTCTAGAATGAAGGAGTGAATAAATCCAACAAATCCTTTAGCTTTGATTAACTATCTTACATCACTTTCTTGGGACAAATAAATCCTTTGATATATGATGGCATAGGAACTATGATCCTTTTTTTGTAGTTGTTCACTGAAAATAAGGTGCCACAAGTACCCCTTTTCTTTTTACTGGAAATACTGAGATTTGTGACTTGATAAAATAGTTTGCACTGTGTTGAAGTAAAGGGGTGTTGTTTTTATGCTAATGAAAGGAATAACATATCAAATGTACAGTGTCCCTATTAGGACTTCATCTGTATGGTCATCCTTGAAGTCTAGTTGTGATAACAGTAGTGCCTGAACATAAATTATATCTTCCTTCTTCGACAGATTTTTCTCTCTCCATCAAATTCTGTCCAGTTACGAAGTTAGATGCTGGTGTGAGTGAGAACATGGTATGGCCCCTTGTGTCTCATAGTCGTAGCTGTTTACTGAAAAACCAAGTTTTAATACTACTTACTGTCATTATTATTGAAGACCCGAATACAGAAATTAGAGTGGAATTCTTTTCTGGTTTCCACATCAACAAAATTAACTAAGTTCTAATTACCTATTCTTATTATCATTGATGTCATAGCCAGAAAGAAAGGTTTACTATTTCCTCTTGAAAGCCAAAGACATAATTTCTTTAACAGCTTTTGGTTTTTAAGAATGAAATATTAACATGAACAGAGACCATAACTTTGGAATTTTGTTAAATACGTGAGAACAAAGGAGAGCAGAAATATTTCACAAAACTACACCTAATCTTTTAGCACTTAACAACATGCATTTAAGATCTTGAGAGGAGCATAGGGCCCATGTCGTCTTTGTTTGCTTGGGTGCTGCTGGTAATTTTCACTTTTTGAGATCATGTCCTGAATTTTTACTATTACAATACCAAAAATTGCATCCTAAGTATATAATGATTTAGCAAATCTGATGGTTGATCTCTAGGGCATTACACTTTGACATGTGTTAGATGGTGAAAAAGGAAAACGATGATGGGATATTACTGTTTTCTTAGGATGGACTATAACTTAAAAAAAAACAAAACTGATGCCTGATTTGAGTAGAAAAAATGCAGATAACCTAATGTAGATTGTCCAGAGACTTTGTTATTCCTGAGCAACTGCAATTTGTACTTGGATGTCTTTCATAAGTATTTTGGAGACATTAAAGGAGAATCGAAAAATGAAAGAAATAAAAACTAAATAGCTAAGAAACATGATTATAGAACAAAGATGTGTGTGAGGCCGTTAATGTTCACTTATCTTATATGAAACACTGAAGTACAGATGAAAATTATACTTTCCTTCTTATTATTTTAAGAGGTATTATCGCTTGTGTGAATAGTGACAACTATAGTTAAAGTGCCTACACATTTCCATACTAAATACATTTATCATTTGCTCATAACTTTCTCAATTTTTCACCTTTTCGGCTGTTATTTTCCAAGTCTGGTCTCTAACTGAAGCTGAGCTTTTTGGTTAGTTGGTTGTTTTTTGTTTTGGGGGTATGTGGAGTTTGAACAAAAATGATTCAACCATTTCTGAGTAGCAGAACAGTAGGGGGAAACATTTCATACCCTTTTAAAAAAAGTAAACAACTGGAAATAAGGCATACATTTTTAACAGCGAGAGTAATTAATCACTGGAACAATTTACCAAGGGTCATAATGGATTCTCCATCGCTCACAATTTTTAAATCAAGAGTGGATGTTTGTCTAAAAGATATGCTCTAGGAATTATTTTGGGGGAATTCTATGGCCTGTGCTGTACAGGAGGTCAGGCTAGATGATCACAATGGTCCCTTCTGGTCTTAGAATCTGTGTGTGTGTTGAGACTTTTAATAAAGCAGCACTGACTCCAAAACTTGGGAATAGACTGTTGAAATTGGGCAGAGAGACTGTTCTTAAGGAGGAAAGATGCTTTTGACATTCCACTGAAAATTGGTTTTGATTGGTTATGAGCAGTTGAAGATTATAGTTCACACACGTGTGGTAGGTTTTAATTACTTTCAACCAACAATAACTTTAATTTCTACAGAGAAAATATTTTTTAAACTAAGTACTTAAAATAAGGAAATAAGAGAACTTAAGTACTTAAAATAAGTAGTTTGTTTTGCACAGGCATAAGGGTCCTTGTACACAGACGAAGTTACGAACTAGGACCAAATGTATTAATAATTTGTTTTGATAAAGTAGTTGCAAATATAAATATTCAGTTTAATTGCCATGCAGAACAGCTGTATTTTTTTATTTTAAATTAATTGTCCTGCATGCAGCTTTCCTCCTACCGTTAGTAAGATACTTAAAATTAACTGTTGCATGATTTCCTTACTTGCTGTGCAGTCCAGCTTGTGCACTGAGGCTCAGATTCAGAAAGTTACTTAAGCATGTTCCCATCTTAAGAATGAAAGTGGCTGCACTGAAGTTTAAAATTAAACATTAAGTATATTGCTTAATTGGCACCTGAGTGCCTGACCTGCTCCCATTGACTTCGAAGGATTCTTGAATGAAGCTTAAATTGCTTCTTATTTTTGTGTTAGGAATTGAGTATACAACTGAGGTTTATTTAATTAGTTTATCTGAATTCATAATTTTCTGTTTACATATGCATCTTGCATTTGTATAGAAAACATTTTTTTCCCCTTTAGGAACTTGTCTTCCATGGGGTTGATTTCTCTAATATTTTTACCTCGGTGTAAAAAGTAGTTTTCCAAGTGTGCTATGTATTTTCCTTCCAACCCACAATTAAAGATACTAATACCTGTTTTATGTAAACTATTTCCTGCAATTGTAGCTTGACTGTGACTCATTAGTACTTGAGAAGAACAGTTGATTCAAATATAATGAGAGAAAAATATGCTATAACATATCCAGAAGACAGTTTTACCTTTCATTATACAATCTTTTCTTCTTTTTAACAACATTTATCTGATGAGGACAACCTTATTGGGTTTTGTTAGTCTTATTTGGCAGTCTCCATTTGTAAATTTTCTGCATAATCTTCTACACTAACATCCCCCTCTTGTTGTTTTTCACTTTTCCTATTATTTTACAGCCCTTTTCTCTTCTGCACTGCTTTATCACACGTTGGTACCTTAATTACAGGAAACAGAGAGAGAACTAGGAATAGCTTTGTAATTTATTGTATACTGGTTTTTATTTTAACTTTTAATTATCTTCATTTTACCAGCTTTGGAACTACTTAATCCTTTTTCTCCCACCTCTGTACAGGATGCACATTCTTAAAATTCACAGACCTCAGTATTTAAAGAAAACACACAGCAAATGAGTCCATTAATGTTAGAATAAATTGACTAAGATTTCTTTAACTTAGTTTCCAGAAATGTGTAGAGGAAAGAGGAGACTTTTTGATAAACGTTTTACAGAAAACATTTGTTTGTGCTGTTGCTTTTCCTCATGTGTACACACCTATCTGTTTATAATTATAAAACTGAGAGAATGAGTATCTGGGGAAACAATAAATCCCCATGTAGTTTTGTTTAAAAGTTGGTTTTGGTTTTTTTAAGAGACTTCTGCTGTTGCTGTCTGACTAGCCATTAACATAGCTTTTTTTATATTAGCTCTGTTTCCTTTCTGCCACTTACAGGTGATCTAAATTCTCATGACATCTGGCATTTCATTTGTACTGTGTGGGCTAACTTTTCCCCAAATCCCAAGCTATATAGTCCCTCTTTTTATCAACAGCAGGTTGGTTGTAGTGTATGTTGAATAGCCACAATAAATGTGTGTTTTCACCCTCAGGAACACAGTTGAATATCCAGCTGAGTCTAAAACCCAGTTCAGAGCATTTTTGCTATATAAGCTCATAAAAGGCAAGAAAAAAGACGGTTACTTGGAAAGCATGGATTAAAAAAAAAGTTAATCCAAACTTTCAGGATTGAGCAGAATAAATTATGACAGTTTGTGATGCAGTTGGAAATAATTCTATGGATTTTTTTTAATAACCAGGATGGATAAAAATCAATGATTTTTTTATTTAAATTGGATTTTTAAGGACCAAGCCTATCTAAAGATAGATACATTATAGCTCAAAGGTATCTCATCATAGAATAGGGGTTATAAATTCTAATTCTATAGTATGAGACAATATGTTCATGTAATGTTTAAGAAAAGTTTTGTAAATGAGTTCCAATCGTTCATGGATTAGGAACCCAATCTTATGGGTTTCCACAGGCTTCTGTATAGATTATTTAGGTTAATCTTTCTATATACCCAATGGGACTCAGTGCTCAGTCTAGAAGATACCATCGGGGCACTTAGTTTTGCAGTTCTCAAACTGTGGATTTGTCTCTCCAGAGGTAACTTGCTTGTTAACAGCAAAAATCTTTTAAAATAAATAATATATTGAGGTGAGAACTAAGACCTCAACCCTATTGTCCCTCTGCAAATTTGAGTACACAGAGTCAATCCCTTACCTATCTCTAAAAGAGCAAAGTTTAAAAAAGTTCAATGAATAGAAGATTATTGGGAGCAGAATAGATCTGGACAAGGAGAAGAAGTCTGGAGATAAATGTGAGAAGCAAGGGACATGTGCTTGTTTTGTTAAAATATTATCTGTTTGCTGTTGAAGAAGAAAATCCAGAATACTTAAAGTTGTTGTTTTAGTTAAATAAAACAATTTAACTGTCTGTCTGGTGATGTTCTCCTCCTAATACAGCATGGCAAGAAAATCCTCCAAATATTAATGATTAACCTGTTGAATTGGAGATCGTTCACCTCCCAATGACTTCATAAATATCTGCTTCAATTACCTTTGGTAAATGAAATAACCAAACAGTCATTCATTTTCTTATATAGCTGTAAAACTAATCTGAAAAGTTTTCAGAATAAATCACTGTTTAAAAATGTATAGTGTGTACCTTCTAAAAATGAAACCTACATCTATCTCTTGATTTGTGAAGAATATGTATTAAGGTTATAACAACCGACAAGAAGGCACTTTTATGTAGAAAACCATGATTAAATCGAATCTTCCTGACTAGTGATTTAAATCATGATTTAATTTGATTTAAATCAAATCTACCCTATTAATAAGACCTTTAGGAATCATGATGGAGTTCCAGTAACCTCCAGATGAAATGCATTTTTCTTTCATTGTCACTGGTTTTGTTTTTAATACTTTGTGAATCTATATAATTGGATGAAGTAGGACAGTGAACTGAAAACATTTGGTGAATCTCCTCAATGTGCGTTCATGATATTTTCATAAAGAAAACAAATGCAATATTATCTTTCCCATGCTGGAAAAAATGTTGTTTTTCATTTTAAATATCTATAGTTGGGATTTTTAAAAGAGCCTAAATGAATTAGGCACCTAACTTCAATTTTTGTGGGAGTTGGTTGTCTTACTATCCTAGGCTCCTTTGAGATTCTCAGCCTAAAGAATAAAAAGTTGTTTAGAGGATCATTGTGACATCAGATTGTCCTGTTATCATAAAGTCAAAATCTGCCGAGTGTTAAGAATTCATTAAGGCTGGAAACACAACAGTGCGATAATGCATAATGAGTGTAAGTAGAACTGGTGAGTACAGCAAACATTGCTAGCTGCATTTACTACCGGGAAGTTTATCTCTTTTCTTTGCTGTTCACAAAATTCTAATGTAACTTGTGGGACAATAAAGTTCATAGAAAAAGTAATAAGTAAATATCAGACAGTGTTTGCAGAAATCAAATTTTGTTTCCAAGTTATGCTCATCCAGTCTGGAAGTAAAAGTAGTTCTCTACAACCTGTAATCAGTGAGACTTACCTACACAGCTTGAATTTCAAATATTAAATACTTGCAGCAAAGTTCTCATGTTATCTACAGGTCAAGAATTAGTCATAGAAATTATTTGACAAATAAATTTGAGAAAATCTACAGCTGCTATCAACCTATTTATCATCAGAAGAGGCTGAATTTGCTGAATAAATTATTCATTTTGAATTATTCATTCCACTCTAGTTGTAAGTAAGCATTGTAAGTGGGTTGCCTATTTGTTTACATGACATTCTCTTTATTTTGGACATAATGTTAATCAACTCACCTTCATTGATTAAAGTTAGCGGTGGTATCCTGAAAGGACTTTTTGTAGGAGAAGTAGCTGGATCAGGTGGTGGCCTTATGTCTCTGTCTCTAGGATAACTTGGGTCCCTCTGTATCTCATTACCTCCCAAAAGGCTGGGAGTATAGTGCTGGCTGTTAGGAATGTGCTGTGGCACCACCTGAACAAGAGGAGGAGATCTGTCGGTGTCCTGTCGTGACAGTATCTGCAAGCACTGCTCTTCCAATAAAGAGATAATCACAGACTGATTATTTACAAGATCTGTTAGTGCTGCATATTTTATTTCAAGCTCCCTGTATCGTGTTGTCATTTTCAACATTTCTGTTGTAACATTGAGGATTTTATTTTCCAGTTGGGAAAGCTCAAGTGAATTATCGCGCTTTCGGATTATCTCATGCAAGAGCTGCATGTAGAGCTGAGTGACTCGGGAGTTCATGTTGCGACTTTCTTTTCTCAGCAGTTTTACCTCATTCACAATATTTCCATCCACATCCACCACAAGCTGCAAGATATCAATCTCGCGTTTCTGCTTGGACAATACTTCCTTCAGGTTCTCTATGTCCATCCTTGTGATTTCATCTTTTCTGTTATCTGCTCCTAGTCCTTTGGTGTTTACACAAATTGGCCCTGTAATTTTTTGTTCAGGAACCAAGAAAGTATAACCACATTTTTTTCCTTCCTCTCCACCATCTGTTGAACGAGGGTGCCTCTTCGATAATTTACTGAGTTTAGACTTTTCTGTGCAGTGTCCTGTGGACAGTAGTAGGAATAATAGCACACCCAAAGTCCATGTAGAGATCTTCATTTTGAGATGAATGTGATGGCTTTCAGAAGACTAATCATTGGATAAATAGAAAGCAAGTTAATAATTAATCAGAATCTAGTTTTAAGGCCTTACTTTATATCAAGCAACATATCATGGAAGAGCACTAATTTTTACTTATGACACAAATGCAATTGAAACTTATCTGCCGTAGATGCTGGCCAAACTGAGATTTTCTTACCATATTTAATTTTCACAAAATTACTTATTTATTTAGAATTACACTGCATTGAACAACTTGCCTCCTTTCTTTGGTGAAGCATCAAGACCTGAAAGATTTCAAGCAGTAGACATATTTTAGCTTTAATTTGAATGAATACATTTTCAGAAAACAAGCTCCAATGTATTCAGATAACACAGTAGTTCTTTGGTCATAAGCCTGGCTACATACGTTTATAAATATTAAAATAAAAAGGGAAATATTGTAAAATACTTTTGTAGCCAAAAAAATAAACAAACCCTGATTTGGGCTTTCCAGAAAATCTGAGGTTGAAACGATTTTTGTAATTTGCATAATATTAGCCTTAGTTCTACATATTTTTATAGTTATGTCTACAGCTAGATTTACAACTAGTGGCTTTGGAGATCTCCCTAACATGGTTGTCATAATTTTACTTTTAAAAAAATGTATTCAAGTAAATTTGGTTTGTAAGAAAAGGTAATGATAGGGTTAGCTGTGAGATCATATGCCCTGACCTGATGAAAATGTGATTATCTTTTTTCATCTATGAATGAAAACAAGTGAGTGATGATCTTTGTTTTTGTGAAACTAAATATTTAGAATTTAGTGTCTGGGATCATTTGATGTTTAATATTGACCACTATACACTAGGGAATGTTGAGTGCCTGCCAGCAGGGTCTACATGTGCATGTTAGTGTGCAACATGTTGGTTCACTTAAGAATTCACACCCCTCTCGTGCACATTACTGCAGCTTGTGGACAAGACCATCATTTTAATGACAGTTCTGCTGAAACAGTTCATTAGCAAAGCATGTTTGCCTTTTGGGACTTTTTCTCCTAAATTTTGATTTCTGCTCTGAGGTATAGTAAAACAAACACACCGCAAAACTACAAATCGTGGTTGTATGAAGTGTGATAAAAGGGGGGGGAACCACTTCCCACAAATTGTTCTGTACTTCAAATTATATTTTCTTCAGTAGGTAAATATTTACCTTTCACAAAACACACAAGCTGGTGAATGGACTGCATTCTGGTAGAAGTGAAGAAGCAATACGAGTATTTGTTAAAGTTATGCATGCTTTTAGTGTCCTAAAGAGTATTAAGGGATTTTTATTACCAATCATTTTTTTAAAAGTCTTTAATAAGCTGTCCTTTTCCCTGACATCTTTATGATAAGTTTGCCATTATTCCAGATAACTTGTAAACAAGCAACCCCCAATCTGTAAAAATGTCAAACATGCTTTATCAGCTATAACTACGTTACACTCTTTTAAACATATGACACATTAAAATAATGTGTTTGCTTAAATTGTTATGGAGGGAATTAAGAAAGCATTGAAATATCTGAGGACTATTGATTACATTTTCCTATTTCTTTTTGTTTTGGTATTTGAGGTTATAAAATAGTGAGTGGTATTCAGACCCAGAATAAATTAACTATTTTTTATCATTATCTTTGGCCTTTAGCCTAAAGGAAGGTGCACTGGGCTTGGATTCAGGTGGCCACAAGTTCTTGTCTTACCTATGTAACTCACTGGTATTAGGATGGCAAAATGTACAAAATTCTTGATAGTCCTGTTTTAGTAGGGAAGGGGAAAGACAGACAAGTATAACTTCCTCCACTCCACCTGATTTTACAGATTGGGGTGGTAAATGAGATGTTGCACAAAATCACTTCTGGTAATTGTGGAAAGAGAAACCAGATCTCTAAGCTGACAGACCGAAATATCATTCACTTAAACACACTTCATTTCAAATTAAAAATGCCAAATCTTTGGTTGTCCTGTTCGTAACCACTACTCTAGTCAGTAGACCACATGTCCCATCCACAGCCTGGAATTAAACCCAGGAATCTTGATTCCCAACGTTCTGTTGCTGTCTAGCAAATAGTTGTGTAAACTACTGGTAAATTGTCAGGTTCCCCTCTATGATCTGGTCCATATACAGGATGTCTGTTTCTGCTGTCAGTTACTCTTTTGGCTTAAGTTGTAGAGATCTGTGCTCTGTATCTGAAGGTCTGGTTTCAAAAACTGTTGATGACTTATGCAGGAAAATATAATATGTGGTCATATAATTAAAAGGTCACTATATTTGAACAAGGTGTCAGAATTCACGTTGCCATTAGTCATCTTAATTCTGGTATTTTCTAATTTGTGAGTAATTGATTTTGCAAATTTCACATTTTTATATTGATTTAACAATCAGGACCTTCAGTGTTTAACCAGAATGTTGAATATTTACACAGGTCTTCTGTTTTAACCAGCAAGAAAGTATTATGGCATATATTTCTAGTCTCTTTTTTTTTTAATTGGATTACTAGACTGCCGGAGCTAAATGTTGTGTTTCAAACAAATTGCCACTGTTAAAAGACAATTGTAATTAACATTTAATTGAAATAAAGAAAATGTTTATATTCCTGTATATTTCACAATTTGTACACAGTAACAAATGATTTTCAATAACAAAACATTTAGAGGGAAAATATACCATTTTAAATACTTTTTCCAGAAGCAGAACTTGTGTGGATGTTTTGTTAAATATATAAATAACTGCTAAAGGTACACTGTCTGTGAAGTCAGTAGACAACAGCAACGATTTTTGTCATGCTGTATTTCAGGACAAGTTATGGGATAGTCCTAGTGGAAAGGACAGAAAGTCAAAGATAGGCGTTATTATGTTACACTAAATTACTCATCTGTGTAGTCTAATCTATATGAAGGTAATCCCCTCCCCCACATGTGTAATGTATTTAGCCAATTGTGCAATGCTTAGTGTTGGAAGTTCGAGGTAAACTTTCAGGTGAATCATGGTAAAAATATGAGAGGACAGTCATTTTCTGTAATATACTGTACTTCTCAACAGACCCTGGACCAATTGAACTAATCAAACTAAATTTGTAATCCCAACCTGGCTCTCCTAACTCCCTTTTAAAAGAATTTTTATAACTGGGGTGAAGAAGACCTTAAAAATATGAACTTGATTAAAAAAAACAATGTTCTGGTCCTTTGTTTTCACATAGACATTTCAAAAATAGTCTTGTAAATATTTTTTAAAATATGAATATTATGGAACACACGATAACTGTCACAAAGACACAACCTAAGTAACCGTTTTAAAATTATTGAAAAAATGGAAATAAAATTGGTATGCTGTAGTTTTTTCTCTGAAATACAAGTAATATAATTTCTTAAAAGCAAATGTACTGTAATAGAGCACCTAGTCCATTCAAATATTCTGCTGTAGTCCACTTTGTACATTCTTTTAATGAACTAATTACATATATAGGTCTCTATCCTGTAAACACATATACATTAATCATCATATGAGTAAAGTTACAAACATACCTAAGTGTTTTTAGAATTGGGGCCATAGACATTCTGTCTGACCATAAGAAGAATTAAATGGTCTAAAATAGAATAACCAAAACAACAGTTGCTCAAACTGTGTCTTAGAATTCCAAAATAAACAAATAATTTCAACCTTCAGCTGATCTGAAACTAAGATGTGCCTATAGACATTGCAAAGATGAGTTCCTTCTGAGACACAGACTTAGTTGTTAACTTGTGTGCTGTCACAGAAGCTTCCAACTGTGAAAACTTTGGCTCCCCTATGTGTGTGGTATTCAGCAGTTGAACACAGATGTTGATGACCGACACAGCTGGGGTTCCTAATAAGGTTGTAATAAAGAGTTGTTCTTCATGTGGCTCTGCATATTCACTCACCAAATGGTAGAACCTTTTCCAAGCAGTGCCCATTAGAGTGCATGTGCGCCCCCTCCTTACCGCTCCCCTCAGCCTTTCTGAACATTCTGAGGATGGGGCTATATCAGAGGACGCTGTACCCTCTATCTTCTCAGTTCTTTCCGACTTCTGCACCAGACAGAAGTGAACTGATTAATCTGTTTGGATCTGGGAATTTTATTTCTTGATAGTGCTTTTGGTAGTTTTTAGTTGTTGTTAATGTGTAGTTTAGTTTAAGTATAATGATAAGTGTAAGCAGTTTAGTATAGTTGGTAGGCTTTCTTCTGTCTAATGGTGGAACCAAACAAGAAACCAGGGGTTTAAGAGATGTGCTTCATACACAGCTGTCTTCCTGGTGTAGGATGACCACTTTAGGTGCCTGACGTGTCTGGGCGAAGGCCTTTCTTCTGGGTGTTCATTTGCAGGACTTTCACATCCAGAGATGCACAGTGAACTGCAGGTGCTTCTACTTAAGCAAGTTCTAGCTGCTAAACCTTGTTTTGAATGATTGTTCAATCCAAAATCCTGAGGCCAGTTTCTGCTTCTGTGGCTTCCTCTAGCAAGACTAAGCTTCCTAAAGGTTTCAGATCATTCTGATCTTCATTGGTTCTGGCTCTGGATCCTTCTGTTAAAGCTGTCAAGGCTTCAAAGGCACTGTTGGTGGAAATAGACCATCTGCCTGCTAAGGATCTTAGGGCCATGTCATCGGCTCCAACTGTAGTGATTCCACGGAAGAATGTGAGGGAGAAGACAGCCACTGTTAGCAGTGTCAGACTCGATACATCAGCCTTATAGGATCCATCTGACTCCGTGGCCTTTGCGGTTCTAACTCTGAAATCCAAGTTGGTTCTGGGTTTAGCTTTGAGGACCAGAGATGTGGAGCTTAGTATTTCTCCAGATCTGGTACTCTCCAGGTTTATGGGATTGGCACTGTCCTCCGCTCCTGTTCAGGGACCATCCTCTGATCCAAAGAGGTCTTTTACTGTGGTGGCACCATTACATGTCTGAATATTTCTCTGATCTGACTGAGGGGCAGTTGATAAGGAAGAGACAGGTTTCATCAGCTCCGCGATCTGTTTCCATTTCTCATGAAGAGAAGAGCAGAGGGGATTTAGTTTTTCCTCTTAATCCATCTATGCTGCCACATCCTGAGACTCCTACAGAGTCATCAAGGAATATCTTTTTCTCACCTTTTATTTTTCTTCATGTTCCAGGTCTGACACTGTAGCTGGTGCAGTCCACAGTGGATCCAAAATCGGATCCTTATTTAGAGGAAGAATTAAGAGATCTGATTCATCCCAGTTCATGTTTACTCAGCAAGGGTTCCCCGACTCCTTTGTTGCTCCTCCTAAAGGTATGTTTCCTGTTGCAGAGACTGGCAGTCCTGGACTCCACAGCACTATTGTGTTCCACCAAAGGAATTTTTGAATCATTCTTCTTATGGATTGGGAGACCAAGTTTCATCTGATAAGGATCCGATAGCTTAGGAATCTCTGGATCTGATTGCACTGGGACTGTCTGCATCTCAGAAAGTTGTTCCTAATACACTATCTGAAGAGGAAGATGAGAAGAGAGCTCCTCTTTTTGAACAGGAACAAATGGATACTGACTTTGACCTCAGTTTATTACCTGATGAACATGTGGGTGTGGCTTCTGCTTCTTCCCCTTCTGAACTCATTTTACAGTTCTGTGACCTGATGGATCAGATGGTAGCCACATTAAGCCCGCTTTTGGTGTCTGTGGAGTAAATCTCCCATATGGTATTCAACATTCTTGGGGCTACCTCAAGAAATAGGCCATCACTATCAATTCTGGTTGGTCCTTCACAGCCTGCTAAGACTGTTTGAACACCACCTGCTTTTTGCCATTCTCTTTCCAAAAAAGTGGACGAAGTGTATCAGATACCCCATGAGGGGTTTTCTTAGTTCCATACATATCCTGTGCTTAACATGCTGGTGGTGGCTGCTGCCAATTAAGAGGCTTAGGTTCAGCCAAGCCCACTCCACTCCCGCTGATGGAGAAAGAAGATTGATGCACTTGGGGAGATTTGTTTTCCTGTATCTTCTCTCAGTATTAGGATGGCTAGTTATCAGGCAGTGATGACCCATTATTGGTTCTGTCCATGAGAAAAGATGGCTGTGTTTGTCCAAGATGATAAAAGAAGGCACATGAATGCTGTTTTCACAGCAGAACAATGTGGCAAAGCATGGTCTCAGGGCTTTGTTTGATGCTTTGCACTCTTCCGCCGGAGCATTGGCATCCGCAGTTACCTTGAGGCACATGCTTGGCTGCATTCTTCTTCCCTTGCTGCTAACACAAGAATTAAAGTGGAAGATCTCCCCTTTGAAGGAGATGGTCTTTTCCTCAACAAAACAACTGAACTGTTGGAAAAATTGAAGGAAACTAGATCCACTGCACAGTCTCTGGGTCTTTATTCCTATGTTAGAAGGAATCCTTCTATGCCTTCTTTTTGCTATCAGACTGTTTTACCTTCCTTCTTATTTTGCCTCAAGTCACAGATGTCAGCAGTACTATCAGCAAGCTACATCTTCATCCCAGAGTCAGCATAAAAAAGAGGTCTGAAGATCCAGACGTATGATGAAACAACCTGCTCCCTCTTCTCTGTCTTCATTGAATGCCAGGTGTTGGTTTTGATTGAGGATTGAGAGTCCAATGGACCAATGAGCAAGCATCTATCCTTTCCTTTATTTGGAGACAGACTATTCCAATTCATCAACAAATGGAGACTTTTATTGCATAGGACAAGTGGGTCTTAGAAATTATAGAGAAGGGCTGTGTCATTCAGTTCAGAAAAATTACCCCCTTCTCCTACCCTTTTCAGGGAAACTACTCACAGGGCTATTCTACTTTTGGAAGTACAAAAGTTGCTCCTGATAGGAACTGTCAAGAAGATACCCAAACATTTCTAGGGTCAGGGTTTTTATGCAAGGTACTTCCCGGTAGATAAGAAAGGGGGGTGTTTCCATCCAATTTTAGATTTAAGAAAATTGAACAGACACATTTAGAATTTTTGACTACTTATGTTAACTCAGCCTCCATTATATCCTCACCTGCAATTATGGATTGGTTCTCAACTCTCAATTTAAAGGCTGTATATTTTCATATTTCTGTCCAATAGTTATCAAAAATATCTTCATTTCATAGTAGCACAATGGTATTTCCAATAAGTCCTCCTCTTTGGCCTGTCCACAGTGCCAAGAATCTTTGCTAAGTGCCTTAATCTCGTAGCAACACATCTGAGGATACACAGTATTTTTGTTTTCCCGTATTTGGATGATTGGTTGCTGAAGGCTGCTGCATGCAAGGATCTGTTTCTTTACATCAGTTTTATAACCTCCCTCCTTTTAGATCTAAGTCTGCTTCTGCATATCAAAAAATTGAATCTCTGTCCAACCCAGAGAATTCTTTTAATAGCTTCTGTGTTGGACTTGGTAGTAGGGAAAGCTTTTCTCCCAGAGGACAGTTTTCTGAAAATAGTGCAGTCTGTTTTGGAAATATGAACTTGTCAAACCCAGAAAGTGATCTGCCTGGGTCTCATTGGTTGGATGGCATGGCTACTACCACTTATGTAATTCTGTTTGCTGATCCCAGAATGAGGCTGATGCAGTATTGGATATCTCAAGCCTAGAAACACAATCTAGACAGACTTCAGATTTTTGTCACCATGCCTCAAGATGTTCTAAATTTGTTGAGGAGGTGGATGGACAGATCAAATGTTCTCAGAGATAATCTCTTCAATACCCCTTCACCAGTAGTCACCATAACTTCAGATCTTTAAACAACAGATGGGGAGCACATTTAGGTCACCTTACAATTTGAATATACAGGACTTTTCAGGAAACCAGCTTGGTTATAAATGTGTTGGAGTGAATAGCCCCTTTGATTTGACTCTCAAATATTTCCTTCCTAATATAGAGGGGAAGGTTGTTCAGTTCAGTGATGGACAATGCAACTGCAATGTGCTACGCCTAACAAACAAGGAGGTGCTCACTCCTTCCAGTTATGTGCCAAAGCAGTCAAATTATGAGACTGGTCTATCTGGTGGCCCTGTATTTAGCAAGGTAGGGCAACGTGGTGGTAGATAGTCTCAGCAGGGACACTTCTCAGATGCACAAGTGGTCCCTAAAGGTCCAAATAGTGCAAGACATTTTCTCCAGATGGTGTTGCCCCTACGTAGACCAGCTTGCTACAAGGTTCAGCCAAAACTGTTCTCTCCTCTGTTTAAAGGCAGGAAGGGACAGTCATTCCACCTCACATGTCTGCTTTCTGCATTAGGGGATGTGGCGTTCTCTGTACTTTCCCCTGCCCCTTTCCAGTAATTCAGAAAGCAGCAAAGATGATTTGTCAGGTCAGGGCAGCATGAATTATGCTGATTGACCAAGCCAGCAGTGATGTGCTTCAGCTGTCAGACAGGGTTTGCATGCACTCTGTTTCCAGATATCTTGTTTCAGCAACAAGGCCAATTCCTTTATTTGGGTCATTGCTACACTGGAAACTTCAAAGTGCTGCTGCAGGAGCACTCCCGTGACAGCTCTTTGAAGTGCGAGTATGGTCTTGAGCGAGTGCTGGGAGAGAGCTCTCCCAGTACTCCTGGTAATCCATCTCCACAAGGGGATTAGCTCCGAGCGCTTGGAGTCTGTTTACACTGGTGCTTTAAAGCGCTCTGACATGCTGGGGGGGTGGGGGGAGGGCTCGTGATTTTTCACAACCCTAAACTAGCAAGTTAGAGTGCTATAAAATGTAAGTGTAGCCAAGCTCTTGGATCCTCAGCCTCTTAATTTGGCTATCAGACTTTGACTAATCTTGAACAGCCCCGTTCTTCATTGATGCAGAACGTACTGCTCAGTTCTAGAAAAGTGTCTGCTAGCAAGTGTTACTTTTTAAAACAGTCTAGATTTGTTGTTTGGATGCAGGGAAATATGAGTCTCTAGTCCAGCTTTCATTCCCTGTATTTTGGAGTATTTAATGGACTTAAAATCTGAAGAGTTATCCAGTTGTTCTTTAAAAGTTCACCTGGCAGCTACCTCGGCTTAACCATATTTCTGTTGATGGTAGATTGCTTTTTATGCATAGTATAGGTAAATGGTTTATGAAAGGGTTATCTAACATGAAATCCCTTTTTGAACCCTTAGTTGGGGTATTCATTCGTTTATTTATCTATTAAAACTATTCATTATTCATCAGCCAGAAGGGTGAGCAAATTGCATGCCTAATGATTGACCAGCCATTTACGATTTTGCATAAAGTTAAGGTGGTTCTTAGACCTGATCCCACATTTTTACTGAAAATGATTTCATATTAATCAAAAAACTAATTTACCAGTATTTTTCCCAAATACATATGCTAATAAAGGGGAATCCGTGTTACCTGCTTTAGATTCTAGAAGGGTTCTTGCATAATATTTAAATAGAACTAAGAGTTTTAGGAAATCATCCAGATTGTTTTTGTTTGTTCTGTCAAGAATCATATGGGTCACTCTGATCAGACTAACACGGCTACCACTCTGATATCTGATGAGACTATTTCCAGATGGGTTAAACAATGCATCATTGAATGTTACAAGTTAGCAGAAATTCCTGTGCCTGTTGTTGTAGGGTCTCATTCTACTAGAGCTGTAGCAGCATTTCTTGTTTGTGTTAAACATGTTCCTATTGGAGAAATTTGCAGGCTTGCTACTTGGAAATCAGTACATACATTCGTGCTCTCAATGTAGCTTTGAAAGGTGATGCCAAATTTGGCAAAGCGTTGCCTCGGTTATTATTTAATTGGTTCTCTGGTTCCACCTCCCGAGCTTTCAGCACTACTTGTCAAACTACAAATTAGTAGAAATATGCAGAGCCGCTTGAAGAAATGAAGGTTATTTATTTGTAACTTGAGTTCTGCAAGATGACTATGCATATTCATACTTCTTCTCAGAGTCCTATTGTGGTTCTACTGGCTTAGTGGTGGAAGGAACTGAGGCAGTAGTGGGTGCAGCGCCCCATTATATATCTTCACCCTCAGATCATTTGGAAATGGTGAGAAGAGGGTTAGGAGGGGATGCACATTCGTTCTAACAGGCACTGCTTGGAGAATGTTCTACCATTAAACACCCCAAGCAATTCAATACCCATAAGTACCCATGTAAGGGGTGTCTCATCCCCTGTGGTCCAGTCCCAGCATCTGGCAGTCAGATTACTATTGATTACTCAATAGTTGCCCTGTTCTGTTCATTCCCTCTGAAACATCTGGCAGTGGCCACTGTCACAAGACAGGATGCTGGGCTTAGGTGGACCATTTGTCTGTTGCAGTATGGGCATTCTTACGTTATGTTCCTAAGTAGCCTTCATCTCTTGCTTGAATAAACAGATCAGATGGTTTTATTTAAAGATAAACTGAAATGTTTTCAAACATCTGTGTTTTAAAAACTTTAAAAATCCAAAATTGATAATAAAATATGACCTAAAAATGACACATACGTTTTAAAAATAAGATATAAAATGAAAGGGTTTTTGTACGGGTCAGTCAAAGATTGAAGAATTTATGTGGTGTCATTAACTGTTATAGGAAAAAAATAGACTTTTTAAGCAGATCAATTATATGAATTTCATATCCAGGTCTAGAAATGCCTGCAACTCTAAGGGAAATATAGAACTCCAAGGGCTTGAACTCAGGTCTTGACAAGTAAGCGAAGAGTAAGAGATTGCAAACACCTCTGATTTAAAATGCATTTATTTGTAATGTTTCACTGTGCCCAGGTATCCTGCCAGAGATTAAAGATCTCAAACAAGAGGCCAGGAAGTACTGGAAGTTGGTGGTATACTCACCTGGCGCTTTTCTGGTGTTCCTGTCACAGTCTGTAGAGTATTTACTATGATTTTTTTTTAAAAATTTTTTGAACCCTTATGACTGTGAAGAAAATGTACTGAATGTAAACTAGTGTTGTAGTGTCTTGCTGAGTCTGCAGACAAGCAAATAAAATGTTATTTGTCTCAATATTAGCTATCATATTGTGGGTGAGGTAATATCTTTTATTGGACCATCTTGTGTTGGTGAGAGAGACAAGCTTTCGAGCCACACAGGGCTCTTGCACTGTGTTATATTGTTGAGCGTTTTAGCAGAAAAATTCAGGTACTGTGAATAGAGCTTGAGTTAGAATACCATTACATTTCTCAGACTCAATTTTAAAAGGAAATGCAGAACAAAGCATTTCAATTCACTTTTAATTATTTTTATTTCAAAATTCCTCTTCTGGTTTATTTATTACAAAGCTGCTATTTAATTAGGAATAATGTTCTTTGTTACCAACTTAAAAAAAAACAAATCCAAACCCAACCCAGTTTCTCATTTGCAGTGTAGCATTGGTTTCTCCCTGGTTATGACATGTTACCCAAACAAATACTGCATATCTTTTAAATACATCAGTGCAGGCAGAGGTATGCACAGTGTAGTAGGTGTGGAGAATATAATTTTGTAATCAGTATATTTGAATTGTGTACAAAGAAAGCTATTTGTTCTGATTTGAGCTGATGTGGTTTTCATACTGAGCATACTAGAATTATGAAACCATGGAAGAAACTGTAATGTACATTGGTTAAGTCATTTCGCTAAATGTGATCTGTCTAACAGACTACATATTTTCCAAGTTTTGTTGATTTAAGGTTTACAGTGGTCTTTCAATTGCATGAAATTAGTCCTGTTCTTTTATCCTCTCTAATTACTTTGTATATTTTAATTACATCTTGTATTTTGTGTCTCAGGATAGACTTTAAAGATCTAAAGATTTTATTTCCTTAGTAGGGATGATTGATTTTGCTAATTCATACTACTTTTTAGGACCAGATTCTGCCCTCAGATATGCATAGGCTACTGCTATTGAAACTGATGGAAATTTAATATGCATATCTGAGGACAGGTTTTTGTCCTTCATGTTTGAGTGGAAAACATATTATCAGTGCATTTCTTTACTTTCTTTAGAGTTCACATTTAAAACAAGATGCAGTCTTAAATAGTAGACACATTTTAAATAATAAGAGGAAGTTAGTCGTAAGTGCACACATGTGCACATACTTTATGAACACGCACAGTAGAAGAAAAAGAAGCACAGCTTCATAACAAAGCAAATTATTTGTCCACATTATGAGTGTTTCATCTTATTGTTATACACATGTGAACAGCTTTGTCCTTGTTAAAAGAAGTGAAAAGTCTCTTAGGGAATGTCTATGTGGGGAAATTTACCCATAGAACCATCCTGGTATAATTCTCCATGTGGACATACTTATTCCAGAATAAGAGGGCTTATTTTATGTTGCTTTCGAAATGACACAAACTAAACCAGAAAAAACTCTCTTATCCTGGAATAACTGTGTCTACACGGGCGGTTATACTGGTATAATTATATTTGTATAGTTCTACTGGTAAATTTCCCCATGTAGGCAAGCTGCTGTTCAGCAAGTGCCTCTACTTTGGACTATATAACTGGATTACTTAAATTTGTGTTCACTAGAATGCAGTAATAATACAATCTTGTATTTTGTGTGTCAGATCACTCTAGTGGCACAACAGAATTATGTTTAGCATTTCTACTCAAAATACTCCTTAGGACAAACAGAAGGCTATTTTCAAAATAGGCTAAAATCTTCAGGTGTTTTTTAAAATAAAGAATTTTTTTTCAGCAGGGAAACTTGACAATTGAAAGAAAATCTCTCTGCAGAGGAGGATTTTAAAGATTATAATGCCATATATTATGACAATTTAGCAAAAACATCAATGAAATCCTCAGGGTTTTTTTGTTTTGTTTTGTAAGCTATTCATATTCAAAAGTCACTGTGTTCCTGGAGTTTTGCTTGCAACTACAGAAGTTTTGCTTGCAACTACTTTACCTCCATGTAACTTTTTAACAAGCAGAAATACTAGACTGGTGAGCATTGCGCATGTTTAGAAATTCCCTGCAGAACTGATATTGAAAACATTTTGCACTTGGCAGTAGGTAAGCTCTAAGAACTTTTAGTTCATTAATCAGTATATACCTCTCACAGACCAGATTAATAACAGCACGTCTGAGGAACAGCAAATTAAAACCAGTTTTTGCTGTCTGAGTAAACTTGGTAACAGTTATGTAACTTTTGGCAGAAGTGACAAGTTCCAAAAGGTCGAAAATATTCTGACTATAAATACTGATATTCTACTGATTATTTAAAATAAACACTTCAGAGCAAAATACTAGAGCTTAGGGTCCAAAAACATATTTATATTGCTTTATATAGAGCTTTATATTACTCTAGAATTATTGACTCAGAAGTTGAGAGATTTTAGGAACTGTTTTAAAATGTGTGCAGTAAAGACCTTAAGTAACTAAGTGTGTCAGTAGTAAAGACTACTTTCAAAAACACACAGTGTAAATATTCCAATGACATTCTGCTTTCTTGGTTACACCCCATAGCGTATTATAACGGGAGCCAGAGGAGTGTTAGAAAAAGTAGTCATTTACCTTTTAAAGAATTTGAACAGGTTTCAAGAACGTCTAAGACTTTTGTTTTATGCCATAGTTATTTTTATCCAAAAACTTTTTTTGCCACACTTACATTTCCCTTTAGCTTTTTCTCTGGGGTCTCTTAATCTGCAGGTGATTCCTGAGGATTGGTAAATACAAATAGTTACTTTATATCTTTTCCATTGTTCTAGATGGTTTAATATGTTTATCTATTTATCCATCTTGAAAAATGCATAGGGAGAGATGAAAAGTGTACACTTTGTTTAAACTGTTGATATTTTTTAATTCTGCTTTTTTCTTCAGTCCTAATAACTAGATTTCAAGTTTAACCATTTTGATTTTTCAAATATAAAAACCTTAAGTGCTTCTCCATTTAGCATAAATGCAGTTGTAAACTAGGATTCACAATATTATTTATGAAACACTTCAGGGGCTTTGCAATTTAACCAGTCATTCAGTAATTAACTTTCATTCTCTTAAATTTTAGTCCTGTAGTTTTGTGGATGCATTGGGAACAGACCACTAGCCAAATGTACATACAGCTATCCTTTATTATACATAGTTAAAGCTTTTAAAGGAAAGGAAAATATGAGTATTTGGCTTCAAGAATTTGGAATTAAACAGCTTGATTGTCGGGCAAGTAACAGGTTTAATGTTGTTTTGAACCCATATATGGCTAATATTCATGTTTGTTTGTACAGCTGGAATAATTGTTTGTTAATAGAGAAAATGCAAATAGTAGTCTTAGATAGAAATTCCCCTAATAGAACATATTAGTTGGATTGATGTGTACTAATAACTGTTTGAGTTGTTGATTATGCTGGTCTGTTTTCTTTTAAAATGGTTTTACTTGGATATCCATTTTCTAGCTCTAGTAGTGCTAGCTACCAGTACACTCTGTGAAGTTGCGTGAAATCCTGGCTTTATTGAAGTCAATGGGAACTTTGCCATTAACTTCGATGGGGCCAGGGTGTTACCCATTATGTTCAAGATACACTAACTACATAGCATAAAGAAAATTATTTAGTATATCTGCTGATTTTCTATAACCATATATGTGCACTAAGTCATTAAGCTAACCTAAAATAAAATTTGCAGATGCAGTAGAATAAAAATTTGACCAGAAAGTATTTCAGAACAACTCAAAACAAATGAACTGGTTCATGCTGTTATGATTTTCCTCTATGTTAAACTGTTCCAGCGTCATAGAGTTTTTTAATGATTATTATCAGATGCTACAGAAATTAGTTTAATGTTTGAGAGTTGTCAGATAACTCTTTAGGATAGTATTGTATACATAAATTTATCAGTCTCATGCAGAATTACACACACACACACACACACACACACCCATCCACATGTAGACTTGCTTGCAAATAATTTACCTGTGGATTTGCAATTAAGGTTAAATAGAAAACTTACCAAAAACAAATTTTGCTGCTTCTTTTGGCTTCTACAGTAGATTAAAAATCCAGAAGTCAACTTGTTTTTTCTTCTTTGTGTTACCAGTGTTTTTGTTTGTTAATTTGTAGTTCTAGTGAAAACGTTTTTTCTTGTCCTGTTAGATCCAAACTGTATTAAGGAATTGATCGTCTTCCTGCAGATTGAATAGAAAAAAAAAATCAAGCTAACTAAATCTGTCTAAGAAACATAACTGAAGTTCCAGTGTATTCTATTCCAGAAAAAGGGCTAGTAGTGTGTTTGAAGCTGCTGTGTCTTACTGTCACATGCAGAAATGCACTAACCAGCTACAGCTGACCCAGATTCCATATACAGTACGCTTGGACAGTTTTCCTTTTCTTAAACACGCACTAGACTTAGCTGTTCAGCCCACTTCTGATGTCACTGTGAACTCACTGAAGAGCAAACAAAACTCCTTAGGATTTCCTATCATAGCCTTTATGAAAGGGCAGGGGGAGGCTGAAGAGCTATGGACAAGGAAAGATTGTTTGCTGGTTAGAGGGAGGGCACTATATGGAAACAGTCTGTGCAAGAGTTCAGCAGGCAATTACAAAACTAATATTTTATTTCACAGCCTAAAGATGCCTTTCAAGTTGTTACAGTACTGGGCTTCATTTCGAAGAAAGATTCTTTCAGACTGATGAACTCAACTTGTGTTCCCAGGAATAAAAGAGGCAGACTGACTGGGTACAACAGGAAAAATGAACCATTTATAGTCTAGAAGAATGTTGAGCAGAATGTCACATTCAATTCTTGAAGTTCACTTAATAAGAAACAGTTTTAGCTGTTGTTACACTCACAAAGACTCTGAAACATGTGGAAAATGTTAAAGCTATGTTTGGTGTTGAGTAGGTATTAGAATATTTGAAACCATCTGATTAGTATTAAAAGAAGTAGAAGCCACATGGATTACATACTTTTAAGAAATGAAGGATACCGTTGTCAGCTTTTAATTCTGTCACTTGACAGTTTGTGTACAGGAGTCTATTCAGTTTGGGGTTTTGTTTAGTGCAGTTGTCAGTTTCTTCAGAAATGACAAATTAATTAAATTCTATGGTTTGTTTTTTCTTTTAAAATTGTTTTAGATTTGATAAATAGGTCCAAGGATCTTGTATTTTGCAGAGGAGTTCTCTAGAAAGGTATTCTTAATTGTGCTAAAGATAAAAAGGCTGTCACTTAACTTTAAACAAGAAATAATTTAGATATCTCCTTCCAGAAATAATCTGTTCACTAATCCATAAACTCATAACCAATACTACACTTTTGTTCCTTATGGATCTCTGTTCTTTGAACCAGTAAACATTATTCACCCTTCTTTCTATTTTAGATAGTACACTGTTCAGGGCAGGGACTTTCATTAACTATCCCTGGACACTGCCTAGCACAATGAGACCCAACATGGTTAAAGCCTTTAGGTATCATCACAATATAAATATTAAATAATAATTTCTGACAGTTATTAATTTATCCTTTTAATAAATGAATATTCTAATATTAGCAGAATAAAAAATCCTGAATTAAAAATTAGATGAAAATAAAATTAAACTCAATGTCAGATTCTATTTAATAACTTTCTATGAACTTTTTTGTCACCTTTCAGCCAATTGGCTTTTAACTTGCTTCTGTGTGCATGCAGATTCTGTTTGTATATTAATATTGGAGCAATGCCCAGAAGCCCCACTCAGGACTGAGAGCTCCGCTGTGTTAGGAGCTATACAAACACAATCACTGCTCCAACTAAGTGTGTTTTTTTAATGTTCTTCCACCTGTAAAGCCAAACATTTTTGGGTTCCTCTGACCCTAATTATACAGGTCTCAGAGAAAAGAAACATATAACTAATTTTAGAAGTCCCATAAGTATTACCTAAAATAGCAATTTTTTTGTACAAAGTATTGAATTTAAGGTTGGATGTATTGAGACCTTCCAGGGCTAGAAGCGAGTGCTTTGTCTCAGTAGGAAACTGAGATTTTCCCCATTCCAAGGGTAATCTATGAAGTTTTTCTCACCCTGCAGGGTCTGTTATATTGGGATATTGCCTGTCCTGCACTTCAGACTGTATCTTGGGGGACGAAACAAAATCATTTCTGTAACAGGTTGTTTTTAAGTGGTAGCAGCATCGAGCTGCTCAGAAGTTTACAGTGTTAGCATAGTCACAGTAAAGATGGATTAGTGAGCAGAATATAGGCAAAGCAGTCAAATTTTCTTATGATATAGATATCTCCTGGGTGGGGGGAGGGGTGAAAGTATGTGAGAGCATCCCTACAGTGAAATGTGCAGACCATGAGAAACTCTTACCAGATGCTGAAACAACAGTAGATGTAGAAGTGGTAAATAGAAGACATAAAGTTCAAGTCAAGAGAAGAGATCTATGCAACCAGTGTGGTAGAAGAGCAGCTGAAACAAAAGCATTTGCTACTGCAGAATCCAAAATGAGGAAATTTGAGAGAAATGTCCTCAAATTTACCAGAAATAAAGACTTTCCTTTTTCCCATAGTTGTGCACAGTTTTGCTTACTGGTTTTTAGTGGAAAAAGGCATTAGGGATAGTTATGATAAATAGCAGCCTGCTGTTAAATCATGAATAAAAAATAATGGCAAATGTCAAGGGGATAAAACCCCATGCATAACCATCATGCCCTTACCCTAGACAGATGTTTGATATTATATCTATCCCTGATAGAGAAAAACTCAGGGTTCCATCTTTTCAGCACTTTTGAAATCTTGTGTAACCAGTAAGCTATTAGTAAAATGAATTTTAAAATGGTGTGGCTATATTGGGGCATGTATATATTTAGAATGAAATTCACCCATCCCCACACAAAACATGAGGCTTTGCACTGATAACTCAGCCAGTCTTGTGATGAAGATGAAATTCAATAGCCTTTTTTCCACTCCTTACAGTCCATTCTTCACCCACCTTATTTGTAGATAGTGAGGGCCCCTCTTCCAACATGCAAGGGAATTAAAGGAAATGTGATGCAAGAGTCATGTTGGTGAGAAGGAGTAGTGTTGCATTTGTTGTGTCAATAAATGGTCAGGGCTGGGACAAGGCTAATGGAAATGGAGAGGAATACATGGACTTTGATGTCGTCTTTTACTGCTTTTTTTTCCCCTCCTTCTTCCCACACATTTATGCTGCTGTTAAATCCTGCTTGCTTTAACTCCAGAGTTGTGAGCATTTGGGACAGAGAATAATGAAGTTGCCAGTGGTGAAGGAAGAAGATGGAAGCTTTAAAGATGAGACTTGGAATTAAGGCACTAAACACTCATCATCATTAAAGATCCTATAGAGCTTTTACGAAGTGTGGGGAAGTGGCAGGGGTGCTGAAACAGTTTGTATAGTGGGGGTGCTGAGAGCCATTGAAGCAAAATGTGGACCCTGTATATGATGGAAACCACTTCAAGCCCGGGGATGTGGCAAACCCCCTCTTCCCCCCCCACCCCAATCAGCCCTAGTTCCATCACCTATGGGGAGAGGGTGTTAATCCAAGTGTCCTAATCAGATTTCAATTTGAGTATACTCTTTGCCTAGCAAACACTTTCCCAGTTCCTGCAGTTTGAGAAGTTTTTCTTTTCTTTTTGCTGGCAGAGAAAGGGAGATTTTTCTGTTGGTCTGTTTCAACACAGCTGAGTTGGAGGAATTAAATATTCATAGATTCTAAGGGCAGAAGGTAATCATCTAGTCTGATAACTATATATAACAGGCATAGAACTTCCTCCAAATAATTCCTGTTTGAACTAGATTATATCTTTTAGAAAAACAATCTTCCAATCTTGGTTTCATAAATGCTGATGATGAAGAATCTCCACAACCTTTGGTAAAATGTTCCAATGGTTAGTTAACCTCCCCTGTTAAAAACTTACACCTTATTAAATTTTATCACATTGAAAATGTTTAACAAAGTTCATGTTTTTGAACATTCTGTGTTGAATACCACTACAGGCTTGTCAAGTGAATGATGATTAATTATTGGGATGACAGAAGCTTAGAAATGAGACCTGGCATAGTTGCACATAGTTTGATACTTACTTTGCAGATTCTGAAATGTTATATGCTTCCTCTGTCAAAGACTAAAGGTCAGATTGTGCCTGGTCCCTGTATAATACACAAGGAAAGCTTCCAACCTTCCATTGTGCCTGGCCCCTGTGAAGAGAATGCAAGTCCTTATACTCAAAAAGCACAAAGATTTAAGTGGGCTAGTACTGTTGCTGGAGCTGTTCACTGCAAATAGGGCTGAGAAAGGAGTAAGGCAAAACCACTGGACAAGAGATGAAGGGGAGAACTTACTGAATCGTCCAAGGGGTGGCACAGCAGTTCCAAGCAATATTATTTGTGCCTTCTTGAGGCACAAACCAGCAAAGAGCTCTTGCAGGCATAGGGCTTTTTCTCCTTTGCCCCTGGAGCAAGACAAAGATTAAATGCCACAGTGGATCCTTAGTAAGTGTGAGCAGAAGTACATTCAAATTCAATAATTGCTTTTTCTTTTAAATTTAAAACATATAAATAAAGGAAATACTCACTCTAATCTTATTCATTCAGGTATTTATCTCTCGGACTTGACATATATTGACTCCGCATACCCATCTACAGGGAGCATTCTGGAAAGCGAGCAGAGATCAAATTTAATGAACAACATACTTAGAATAATTTCAGATTTTCAGCAGTCCTGTGAATATGGTAATCTAGCTCATTTATTTCTTTTGCAATATTACTGAGGGCAACTGATTAAATAAAAATGTTCATCTTCTACTGTGCTGTTATTTAATAAGTCTTAACCAATTAATGTACCATTCCCATCTAAAACCATAAATCCTATTAAAACCAAGTTCTGGAATTGTTGGGTTATCCTCTCCTGTCAGCAGGCAGAGATAGAATGAGACTTACGCATCCTCTACTTATCTCTTCTGTGTTTTCAAAATACATGCTGTGAAGATGTTCAAATCTGGCCTTCCTTGGGTGCAGGGGAGGTTAGCCCAGGCATGGTTATGGATGAGGGGAACAAAAAACTGCTAAACAGTGGTGAGGGATCATTGTATTTTATGGCCCCAACTAAAGACAGCAAGAGAAATATCTGTTTGTATACAGATGTTTTCAAGAAAAACCCTGTGTCTAACAATGAATGACATAGTGATAACTGATATAGTGCCTCTTCTCTAGATATTCCTCTGTTGCCTCATGTACAAAAATACTTGAACTCAGTTCAATACATAGAAGAGCTACAAAAGTTTGTGGAAGATGACAATTACAAGTAAGTATGAAATTCTACATTTCCTTTTAAAAAAGTGAGTTTTATGTAACAGAAACCTTGAATACAATAATGAGCAGGCAAGAGAGCCTGCTTTCATTTAGGTAAATAAATCCAACTTCAAGGCTGCCACTCTTATTTCCATAAAAAGTCTCTAAGGTGCCACAAGTACTCCTTTTCTTTTTGCGAATACAGACTAACACGGCTGCTACTCTGAAACCTGTTATTTTCATAAGTCTCTCTTCCTTTACTGTAAGGAGACTGAGAAGAAACTAGAGTTAGAAAATAACCAATAGTACTCGTGACTTAAATTTTTCCTTTAAACATTTTATTTTCTGTTATTGTTTGAGGCATAGATATTTAAGAAAATTAAACATTGAAGTTGGAAAAAATACAGTAGAGTATCTTTACTCTGCTGTAAAAATTTTAGGTGTTGTAACAATAGAATTAAAATTGCAGAGTGAAATATGGATTTTCATTTGGAAAATCCTTTAAGCATAATAGAGGGGATACAGAAGTAGACAATGAAAATAAGAGGCAAGGAGAGACTTGCATATGAGGAGAGAGTGGAAAGATGAAACTGTTTGGAGAGGAGATATAAGGTAATAGATATACAAAGTAATGAATGGTATAGAGAAGGTAAACTAGGCACTCCTATTTACACTTTTTCATGTAAGAACTAAGAGGTATCCAATAGAATGGAAAGAAATACATTTACATTTGATAAAAGGAAATTACATTTTATACAACACTTAATTAACCTGTGTAACTCATTTACCACAAGATATAATTGATTCCAAGACCTTAGCAGAATTCTAAAAAGAACTACATGTATCTAAGTAACTATAGAACATCCATAGGTTTATGAGAGAGGTTAAAGATTATAAGGGATATAAATCCTCATGCTTCAGGGCATAAGCCAACCATTGGTGGTAGCTAGAAAGAAAATTCCACATAAGGAAGCTATTCTATAAGTGTTCATTAGAGATTCTTGCACCTTCTTGTGAGCCATCTGGCTCTGACAACAGTCAGAGATTAGATATTGGACTAGAAGATACAGTGAATTGATCCAAAGTAGCAATTCCTATGTTCATTTTATGGACTAGGCAAAGTCAGTGGAGTCATGTGGTTTGACTGAATGAGGAATATGATTTTAGCAGTGCATATACCTTTGTATACTGAGAAAATTGTGGAGATGATAACCTTAGTCTCTTCAAGGTGAAAGGAGAAGGCCATACTACTTTGAGAAAACCAACTGATACTTAAATCTTGTAGCATTTTCTTTCTTTTCGACGGAAAACTACCCCTTTTCTCTGACAGGTGAAGGGTCAGAAACTTTAATAAAAAAAAAAGGGTAACAAAGGGTCAGATAGTTACTTAAAAATAAATCTCAGAAGAAAAAGTACTTAAACAGTTTCCTTTTTCATGAAGCTATATTGAACTAGTAAAATGTTAACAATATGGTATAAATTATTAAATTAATTTGTTGTCTTCTGTTCACTCCCTCTGAAGCATCTAGCACTGGCCACTGGCAGAAGGCCAGGGTACTGGGCTAGACAGATCATTGATCTGACCCAGTCTGGCCATTCTTCTATTCTTATTGGTTAAAACTTATAGGGGTTTCAGAACAAATTAAAACAGGGAATAACAAATGGTTTTGCCTACTGGGACTCCTGCACATGCCTTTTTATTTCCATCACTGCTGTAGAAAGCAGAACATCAAGTACAATAAATATGAAATTGGGATAAGTAAAAGAAAAAAAGTGGGTTGGTTGTTGCCTCCTTTTGATTGCTATGCATATCTGAAATTCCTCGTATGTGCATAGCCTTTCTTACACTTGTGGTAGCAAAATTTCTTGCAGCATAAGCCAGAAAATATTTTAGCTTTGAAAGCTTTACATTAAAAGACTTCAGGTTTCTGATAAATTAACACTTTAACTTCTATTCCTTTTTTAATGCAGGCTTTCATTAAAGATAGAGCCAGGAACCAGCACCCCTCGTTCTGCTGCTTCCAGAGAAGATTTAGTAGGTAAATGCTTACTTACCAGAAGACATCAAAATTTGAAATCCATTCTCTACTGCCTTTGAGTTACTAGTGCAAAAAATATTTTCCTAAAAGTGAAGTGTAATAAAAGATTTACAAAATGTATTTGTCATAAAAATTCTAAATTTTTTCTGTAAGTAGACTCTTGTTGTCATAGGAAACTGAGTCAGTTCCTTGGTTTAAATATGAAAATTAACTTTAAATTTAAATATTTGTCTGTCATGTCACACTAAATAGCTTCATATTTGCTGTTTTCCTCTTAAATGCCTTTTCTTTCTTTCTGTCAAAGGGGTGTGTCTTGTTTGATTTGCAGCATATAAGATGTACATTTAAAAATGTTTTATGGTGGGATTCTCAAGAGTCTGTGTGACTTAGTCCTGGGAGGGATCGATCTAAGTTATGCAACTTCAGCTACCTGAATAACGTAGCTGAAGGTGACATACTTAGACCTACTCACCACAGTGTCTTCACTCCGGTGAGTCGACTGCTGCCGCTCCCCCGTCGACTCCGCCTGCACCTCTCACAGCGGTGGAGTACAGGGGTCGACGGGAGGGTGCTTGGGGGTTGATTTATCGCGTCTAGATTAGACATGATAAATCGACACCCGCTGGATCGATCTCTGCCCACCAATCCAGTGAGTAGTGTAGACATACCCTTAGGAGCACAGGTTCAAATTATTTTCAATGGGACTTGTGCTCTTAATTCACTTGGGTGGGTCTGAAAATCTACTCAGACTGAAAATACAATTATTTTTTTAAAATAAACATTTTTAATATGTTAAGGAACTGCTCCTAATATATAATAAAAGAAATGCTATTAAAGAAGACATCTGGTTAACTAGCGAAAGATTCAGGCTATGTAAGGAACTGGTGTAACCACAGGTCAGGGCCTGTGAGCCAATTTACTCTCTGAAATAATGCACAGTTAGCTTATTTTTAAACCTTTTCAACATTACAATTTTTTACAGGAAAATGGTTATTAAAATTTAGCTTCAGGGTATTTAGTAAGAGAAAATGCTATGGTACATAGAATCTTAAAATCATAGAAATGTAGGGCTAGAAGGGACCTTGAGAAAGCATCTAATCCAGCCTCCTGCACTGAAGCAGGACCAAGTATACCTATACTGACTCTGACAGGTGTTTATTTAACCTGTTCTTAAAGATCTTCAATGACAGGGATTCCACAACCTCACTTGGTAGCGTATTCCAGTGCTTAGCTATCCTTATACAGTAGAACCTCAGAGTTACGAACACTTTGGGAATGGAGCTTGTTCTTAACTCTGAAATGTTCGTAACTGAACTAAACGTTATGGTTGTTCTTTCAAAAGTTTACACTGAACATTGACTTAATACAGCTTTGAAACTTTACTATGCAGAAGAAAAATGCTACTTTCCCTAGTTTTTTTTAGTCATTTACATTTAACACAGTACTGTACTGCATTTGTTTTTTTTGGTAATTTCTGCTGCCTGATTATTCCAGTTCCAAATGAGGTGTGTGATTGACTGGTCTGTAGTTAGAAAGATTTTCATGATATCTAATCTACATCTCCCTTGGTAGCTAATCTAAATCTCCAGATTAAACCCATTACATCTTGTCCTGTGTTTAGTGGACATAGAAAACAATTTATCACCACCGTCTTTATAACAGCCCTTAACATATTTGAAGTCTTATCAAGTTTCCACTCACTCGTCTTTTCTCAAGACTAAATATGCCCTTTTTTTTTAAAACCTTTCCTCAGAGGCCAGGGTTTCTAAACGTTTTATCATTTTTGTAGCTCTCCTCTGGACTCTTCAGTTAGTCCATATCTTTCCTAAAATGTGGCACTCAGAACTGGACACAGCTGAGGCCTCTCCAGTGCCAAGTAGAGAAGGACAATTACCTCCCATGTCTTATTTACAACACTCCTGTTAATACACGCCTGAACAATGTTAGCCTTTTTTCCAGCTGTATCACATTGTTGACTCGTTATGATCCACTATAATCCCCAAATCCTTTTCAGCAGTACTACTGCCTAACCAATTATTGCCCATTTTGTAGTTGTGCATTTGTTTTTTTCTTCCTGAGTGTAGTAGATTGCACTTTATTGAATATCATCATGTTGATGATATTCAGTAATTTGTCATGGTCATTTTGATGCTCTTGCAACCCCTCCCAGCTGGTGTCGTCCAAAAATTTTAGAAGGATACTCTCCACTCCATTATCTAAACAATTAATGAAAATATTAAATGATACCAGACCCAGGATTGACCCCTGCCAGACCCCACTAGATACATCCTCCCAATTTGGCAGCAAACCATTGATAACCACTCTCTCAATACAGCCTTTCAACCAGTTTTGGATCTACCTTGTAGTAATTTCATCTACACCACATTTTCCTAATTTGCGTACAAGAATGTCATGTGGGACTTTCTCAAAAGCCTTACTAAAATCAAGATATATCATGTCTACATTTTTTCCGCTATGCAGTAGGCCAATACCCTGTCAAAGAAGGAAATCAGGTTGGCTTGGCATGATTTGTTCTTGACAAATCCGTGCTGGCTGTTGCATACAATCCTGTTATCCTATAGGTGCCTACAAACTGATTAGTTTGTTCCAGTATCTTTCCAGGTATCAAAGTTAAGCTGTCTAGTGTATAGTCCCCTCGATCCTCTTTGTTTCCCATTTTAAAGATAGATACTAGGTTTGCCCTTCTCAGTCCTCTGGGACCTCACGTATCCTCCATGAGTTCTCCAAGATAATTACTAGCATATGTGTGTCTACGGTTACAAGAGACCTTGAGAGGTCATCTAGTCTGGTCCCCTGCACTCATGGCAGGACTAAATATTATCTAGACCATCCCTGACAGAAGTTTTTCTAACCTGCTCTTAAAAATCTCCAATTATGGAGAGTCCACAACCTCCCTAGGCAATTTATTCCAATGTTTAACTACCCTGAGAATAAGGAAGCTTTTCCTAATGTCCAACCTAAACCATCCTTGCTGCAGTTTAAGCCTGTTGCTTCTTGTCCTATCCTCAGAGGTTAAGGAAAACAATTTTTCTCCCTTCTCCTTGTAACAATCTTTTTTATACTTGAAAACTATTATCATGTCCCCACCCCCAGTCTTCTCTTCTCCATACTAAATAAACCCAGTTTTTCCAGTCTTCCCTCGTAAGTCATGTTTTCTAGACCTTTAATCATTTTTGTTGCTCTTCTCAAGACTTTTTCCAGTTTGTCCAGATCTTTCCTGAAATGTGGTGCTCATAACAACACAGTACTCCAGTTGAGGCCATATCAATGCAGAAGAATTACTTCTCATGTCCTGTTACAACACTCCTGCTCATACATCCTGGAATTAAATTGAGTTGTTTTTTGTGTTGGTTTTTGTGTGTGTTTGGCAATAGTGTTATGTTGTTGGCTCATATTTAGCTTGTGATCCACTATGACTAGGGCCCTACCACATTCACAGTCCACTTTGGTCAATTTCACAGTCATAGGATTTTAAAAATAATAAATGTCATGATTTCAGATTTTTAAATCTGAAATTTCATGGTGTTGTCACTGTAGGGGTCCTGACCCAACTCTGAAGGCAGCAGTGCAGAAGGAGGGCATGTTATGGTATTGCCACCCTTACTTCTGTGCTGTTTCTGGTAGGGAGCAGCCACCGCTCTCCAGTCATCAGGCTCTGAAGACTGCCACCCATGCTTCTGTGCTATACCGTGATCCCCCTACAATAACCTTGTGACACCCCCCCCCCGCACAACCCTCTTTTGGGTCGGGACCCCCAGTTTGAGAAACGCTGATCTTCCCTGTGAAATCTGTATAGTATAGGGTAAAAGTACACAAAAGACCAGATTTCACGGTTCATGACACATTTTTCACAGCCGTAAATTTGGCAGGGCCCGAACTGTGACCCCAGATCCCTTTCTGCAATACTCCTTCCGAGGCAGTCATTTCCCATTTTGTATATGTGCAACTGATTGTTCCTTCCTAAGTGGAGTAATTTACATTTGTCCTTACTGAATTTCATCCTATTTACTTCTGACCATTTCTCCAGTTTGTCCAGATCATCTAGAATTTTAATCCTATCCTCAAAAGCACTTGCAACCCTCCCAGCTTGGTATTGTCTGCAAACTTTATAAGTGTACTCTCTATGCCATTATCTAAGTCATCGATGAAGATATTGAACAGAACTGGGCCCAGAACTGATCCCTGCAGGACCCCACTCAATATGCCCTTCCAGCTTTACTGTGAACCAGTGATAACTACTCTCTGGAAATGTTTTTCCAACCAGTTATGCACCCACCTTATAGTAGACCCCCCACTTGGTAAAGCAACTCCATCTTTTCATGTGCTGTATAAAACTGGGAGCTCTCTTGAACTGTTTTTCCCCTTAGACTTGCTTCCCATGGAATCTTCCTACCAACTCCCCGAGTTTCTAAAATCTGCCTTCTTGAAATCCATGATCTTTATTGTGCTGTTTTCTCTCCTACTATTCCTTAGAATCATGAACTCTACCATTTCATGATCACATTCACCTAAGCTGCCTTCCACTTTCAAATTCTTATCCAGCTCCTCCCTATTTGTCAAAATCAAATCTAGAACAGCTGCTCCCCAGTAGATTTCTCCACCTTCTGAAATAAAAAAAAACTGTCTCCAATACATTCCAAGAACTTGTTGGATAATCTCTGCCCTGCTGTGTTGTATTCCTAACAGATGTCTAGGCAGTTGAAGTCCCCCATCACCACCAAGTCCTAAGCTTCGGATGATTTTCTTAGTTGCTTAAAAAAAGCTTCATCCACCTCTTCTTCCTGCTTAGGTGGTCTGTAGTAGACCCCTACCATGATATCACCCTTGGTTTTTAACCCCTTTTATCCTTACCCAGAGATTTTTCAACAAATCTGTCTTCTATTTCCATCTCAATCCCAGTTGACACGCTCTTCCACAGTTTCCTTAAAGACACTATTTTAGTGCGTACAAGCAAAGGAACAGAATTAAGGTGGTGGTTGGAATCTTGAATCTGAATTTCCTGATCTTTGTGCAATGGAATAGCAAAGTTAATATTTTGTAAGGAATCTTATCTATCAAGAAATCAGATTGGGGACCATTGCATCCAAAACCGGTAAGGCTGCCTATTAAGCTAAAGTTGAATCTGCTTCTCCTGTTTTATTTGTGGTTTTAAAATAACTATCTAAAGAGCAAAAGATCTGTAAATGTGCTATACAGTGTGTTTACACTGCAATTAAAAACCTGCAGCTGGCTTGTACCAGTTGACTGAGGCTCACGGGGCTTGAGCTAAGGAGTTGTACAGACATTCAGGCTTGGGCTGCAGCCCTGGCTGTAGGACCCTGCAAGGTGGGAGGGCCCCAGGCCCGGGCCTGAACATCTATACCTCAATCAAACAGCCCTGTAGCTCAAGCCCTGTAAGCCCAAGGAAGCTGGCATGGGCCAGGTGCAGGTTTTTACCTGCCGTGTAGACATACCCATCGATTCCTTTCCAGCCAGCCTCCCCATTCCCAACGGACTCAGCCTGGCTCTGCTTTGCCTTTGTAATGCTCCAGGTTCTTTAGCATATTTATTATTTTAATAAGAATACATCATATTTTTAAATGACATGGAATAATAAAACGTATAAAGAAAAGGAGTACTTGTGGCACCTTAGAGACTAGCCAATTTATTTGAGCATAAGCTTTCGTGAGCTACAGCTCACTTCATCGGATATGCATCCGATGAAGTGAGCTGTAGCTCACGAAAGCTTATGCTCAAATAAATTGGCTAGTCTCTAAGTCTCTAAATTGGCTAGTCTCTCCAATAAATTGGCTAGTCTGTGCCACAAGTACTCCTTTTCTTTTTGCAAATACAGACTAAGACGTCTGTTACTCTGAAACCTGTCAATAAAATGTATGGTTGCTTCCCTCTCTGTGACATGGAGAAAAAGCCCTTTTATTTCACAATGATGTTAGGAGGAATAACTACTTAATGATAAAACTATGTTATAAAGATGAAAAGGTTAAGATAAAAATAAACCTTTTCCTTTTAGATGCTTCCTTTGTACTAGAGTATGCCAAAAGACGCATTACTTGTCTAATGGGAATGTATAGTATAACAGTTTGACTTTTAAAAAGACTCAGATGTTTATATTCTTATTGCTTTTTTAACAATAATTATTAGCTCCTCTTAAACTGAATTTTAATTTTGTACTTTAGCAAGATCCTGCAGTATTTTATATTTATTTTCAAAAAAATACAATAGACATTCTCAGTAGGAATCTTATACAACTTTTGGAAAAATATGAACCTTGTATATTTTTGGAGGGCTGATTAATAGCATTTGAAGTAGTCACATTGGTATTTCTTATGCTCAGTTGGAATTTCCTATTTTTCCTTTGCTCACAGGCTCTGAAGTGGGAGCATCTCCACAAAGTGCACGGAAAAGTGTTGCAGCTGAAGGAGCATTGCTACCACCAACTCCCCCATCACCTAGGAACCTGATACCACATGGGCATAGGAAATGTCACAGCTTGGGATACAAGTCAGCATTTTATTTACTTTTAAGAGTTTGAGCATGTACATATTGGACTGTCTTCTGACAACAAAAGCTTTTGCTTTAAAAAGTGAAATATTTAATTAGCAATGTTCCTACATAAAGACCACAAAACACAACTCCTATTCTGGAAGGAATATATGCAAGAAACAGCGTTTGTCTATTCGTTAATCAGTTTTTTTTTTAACTTGCATTATGATGTCTTACTGCTTGCCTCTGAAAAGTTGTGTTCCTTACAGCTCGCCTTCTATGAGTGAACCTGACTCAGGACACAATGAACCAGATCTTCCTCAGTTAGAGTACCTGACCTTGATTTCCTCATTGCACACTTAATATAAAATTGCTTTTTAAGTAAAAAATAAAAAAGGTCCTGATACTTATGTGATTTAAGAGCTTGCATGGATTGAATCTTGTTACTTGCAGCAATTTGGGTTTCGTTTACTTTTTGAATTTGCAAGAGCAGATCCCATGAGATTCCAAATCTGCCAAGTACAATATGATCTCTCAGAACCAGAGCACCTTTCTCTATGTGAAGCTAAAATAATTCTGTCTCATAAGGTTGCTCATTTAGTATGGTACTTAAAGTATTAGATTTTTAATAGTTTTTAAGCAAGTGGTATTTCGTTCCTTTTTAATCAGTTATCCTTCTAATTAATATTCTCTCCTTTCCCTGATGTCTTCCATAAATTACGCCTGAAAGGAACTGAGGCCATAACAAAGTACATCCAGCTTTTATTGTTTCAAGATGAACTAATTATCTCCAATTGTGTCTGAGACATTGAATTATTTCTTTCTGTAAACTTGCTTGCATGAAATTTAACTCCTACAATTGCTGTTTAAGGAAGAAAAACTTCCTATACATGCAATGAAGTCCCCTCTATCCCAAAAGAATTGAGGGAGAAAAACTCCTTTTGTTTTGGACTTTTGTGCTCCTTGATTTTGTCCAGCACCTAGATACCAAGGTAATAAGCATTGTATGAAAATCTGACAGACAAACACACTTTATTAATTAACACACTTTGTTGATTAAAAGTTGTGTTAAAGCCATTCTCAGATTTGTTCTGTCCTAACAGAACTCTAAAGGAACCACATAGAATTTATTATATATACACTTTACCAAATACTGGTACACAGGACTGTATCTCCAAGACTCCCATTAATGGCAATTTGAGTCAAGTGTCAAATCTCCATTCACTGCACTGGAAATTTATCCCAAATGATTGGCTGGTTTCAGAACTTCTTCTAGCTCAGTAGTCTCTAGCAATAACAATGTTTACCTACAGAGAAATGATAAACTACTAATTTCATTTTTTCTTCTAACGCTCCTTTTGTGTATTCATAGTTCTTGAAGAGTTGAGATTTGTCCTGTTAGTTTCTGAGATTCATGGCAGTAGTTCTAACAGAGGCTTATAATGAGAAGGTAGCTACTCTGAGTTCATGTACCCATTATAGCTCAAGACTTCTGTTTAGAGTTGTATGGGACAGGATATATACTTTTCTATATCCTTAGGCAGTTCTGAATTCCACATGAACTTAAAATATGGAGCTGTATAGAATGTTACTTTTAGAGAACAATAGTTATACAGGTAAGGAATTTTATGCTACAGTGAGAATACCAATCTCAGTGTATTCCTACACACTGGCTCTTGCATCTGTGGGAAGAGCTGGCAGGAACTCAGAAGTTCTAGCTGTCAGAATCAACTGGTGTTGGTTTGTTCTCCCCAGTGCTCCGATGAGCTGTGATTGACTGTTGTTCATAAAGGAGCTCCTCTGGCACTGCAGCCCATTAATCAGTAACATTTGTCCCATGTCAACATAAAGTTTCTCAGCTTTGACTTCTGTTTCCCGGTGTACCCTGTGCTATAGTCTCTAGTCAGTCTCTGTAATTAAAACATTTTGATTATTTTTTTAAATAGAGGCATTTTCCACCAAGATACCTATTGAGTTTTGACTTTCCAATGTGTGATTACCCCCTTCTGCTCCACTCTGAGCTAGATATGGTCCGATTACATCATTGACACTTTGGCCTTTGGGCCTGCTTACATCATTCTTTTAGAGAAGCACATTCATTCTTCCTTCTTCATGAAGCATTTTTTTTTAAAAAAGATATTGAAAGTCCAATAAAAATCATGGAGTTTTTATTTGTTCTTATTGACTACTCTTAAAAACCCAGCAGAAAAACTTCTAGAGCAGCTTTATATCTCACATGCCACTTACCTTTTGCTGAGGCAGATAGTCAACTTCCTTCTAAGGTATAATTAAATCTGTTCCATGGCTGAGCAACCCTCCTTACCCTTCTTTTGAAAGTATACCCAAAAACTGTGTCAGTTTCTCCTCAGTTCCCTTGTCATCTCAAGGAGCACGTTCTAGAGATTATTCTCTAATTCATCTCTTTCATGTGAAAGCTTTATAAACTACAATAAAAACATGACATTTATCTGTGCAAGTATGAGGCTAACATGAACTCATTTTGTCCCTAGCATATAAAATACAGTTAATTTTCAAAGTTCTTGTAATTAAATTAAAGCACCATCATTTTCATTCAGATAAATGTTATTTCAAGGACCAGTCATCCCTCTGCCCTCAGGGGCATTGTGCAATTTTGCTATTAATAACCCATGCGAGTTATACTGCTAGTGCTCTGTCAGTGAGCCCATTAAATTATCAAGCGGTGCACAGCAAACTACGTATTATTCTTTAATACCTTGAAGCTGTGGCTGTTGAAATGCATTAAGAATATTTATATCCTCATTTGTTCCAGTTTCATACACAAAATGAATACAGCAGAGTTTAAAAGTGCAACATTCCCCAACGCAGGACCAAGGCACCTATTGGACGACAGTGTCATGGAACCTCATGCCCCATCCAGAGGGCAAGCAGAGAGCTCCACCCTTTCTAGTGGAATTTCAATAGGTGAGACATTTTTAAAATTTAGCTGTGCTAGTCAAAATGTGTTTTAGTACAGTTGACTCGAAGGTGTGTACCAGCAGGACTATTATAAAATCGTGATAGCGTTTTAGAACAAAGGTAGGTAGGAATGTGCAGTGGGGGCGGAGGGACTGTGTGTGAAAAGTGGCAGAATAAATGGCATGACCTGAACTACAGCTGACAGGTCATTATTAGATGATTGTTTTTAAACCTATTCAATGATACATCCAAATAATTGTTTTACTACTTTCTTTCCAGATATTTTTCAAAGCAAATCCTTTGTTCAAATCATGCCAAATTAAAACTTTCTGCCTGCTGGCACTGATCGTTATTTAAAATGTGATACTGAATTAACAACACAAATTTAAATGGTAAAAAAGAAAACCTCTATCTAGTAAAAGTCTTACTGGAAAAGGTGGTAATCTTCAGATGTTTCAGATAAGCACACATTGAGTGTGCACTTAGTAAATTATTGATGCAAGTTTCAGGTGCGGGCTTCACCCATTAAACTACATGAGAAACTAGTCTGTTAATTGTGTGTCTTTTATAGCTTAATAGAGTATTGCTCATTATTTTGAACTCCAGGTTTTGAAAACAATTTTGGTGGTTAAGGGAGTTTGAGCTTTATCCTTGTACTGGGAGAAATAGCTCCTAGTAGGATATGTGGTGATAGAAAAAGTTTAAAAACAATAAATATATTGAAAATAATAGGGGACAGGTGCTTGCTAAACTTTTCTACCAATTTTTGTTTCTAAACTTTCCTGCATCATTTAGGGCTTGTCTACACTACCGCTTAAGTCAATGCAACTTACGTCTCGCAGGTGTGTGAAAAAGCCACCCCCCTGAGTCACGCAAGTTACATCGACCTAAGCGCTGTCCACACTAGCACCAATGCAGCTGCGCTGATGTAGCACTGTAGTGAAGACTAATCCTTAGACTCTTTTTCCCTCCTCCTATCATCCAGGAGCCAGGCTACCCTTTTAAGTAGCATTTTATGTCCCAGCATCTATAGTCAGCTAACCTTCGTTGACTTCTGCAGTTGTTCAGCATCTCTCAGGATGGGGCTTTAGCTATGTAATTCTCAATTTAACTTATAAAATAAAGGTTGTATTAAAAGTCACCGGCACTTCTGTTGCTGCTGAAAGGGAGCTGGCGCATTTTGAGAAGGGCAGTTTAAAATTTTCACTTTCCTCTGTCTTTCTGCTCCTTTCCCCCATGTGACTTCTATTATATTTGTCTGTTTGGTCCACTTGCCCACTCATGCATTTACTATAGTGGGTGGTCACTGGTGTGTTTTGCAGGGGTTTTTTAGGGGTGAAGTCCTAGGTGTGTACCCCTGGGAGTCTATGCCTGAGTATGAAATCCAAATGGTTCAACCAGTCAATAAGAAACGGAGTTTTTGTCCATTAAAATTCAAACAATACTATAATATGTTTGTAGTCCATCCAGTCTTGCAGAAATTCTTTTGGGCCCAAATCCACTTCTAATTTCAGACTAATTCCTCTGACCTTTCATCCTGGAGGAAAGTGATAAAAATTTTAGAATCTTTAGTGTCTGTATATTCCTGCCTTAAACAAAGACAACAGTCTTTGCTCCAGTGTGTTCCAGTTTCTCAAGTATAACTCCAGTCCTTATCCTTATGGTGGCAGAAGCTGTAATGATACAGGGTCAAAGAAAGATATTTAACTTCAACTGAACTAATTCAAGAAAGCTTCTCTTTAAGGTTTGAGTTGAAATAAAAATACCTATCATAGCATCAACATTTTTATGAATTTTCCTATTAATTCCCACTCCTGAAATACTTGGATTCCAAATGAGATTATATTTTTATAAATAAGTGGTGTGTGTAGATTGGTTACAGTACGTACATTGGTTTCTATTTTTGGCACCATATCCAGTAGGAGAGAACTGCACAGAACTGCTGTGTGATGTGGCCCCATGGAGTACACTCTTCAGGTGTTTGGAATCCTTCTAAGTCACAATCAGCCTGCATTGGAAAATCAAATTTGGGGCCTAGGAACAGAAAGATAAAAAGTCACCTCTGAACATAAAAATAAATGACTTTTTTTTCTCCTAAACCTGGGTCTCATGCTTGGTATTGCATAAAGCTACATATAAGTTAACTGAGCTTATGGCAAAGGCATACATTGAGGAAATAACTGAGGCCTGTGAATACACAAGTTTCATTTTTAGGTTGTTATCCTATAGGATACTTGCATTGGGACTGGTGCACTTTTATTAATGATTTTGACAAAGCTGTCAAATATATGCATTAAAATGTACAGATACCAGAATAGGTGGTGTTAGAACATAGTGATATAGCTGTTTTATAAACTTAAGTAGAATATGAAATATGATGGACCAATTTTATGGCTGTTGTTAGTCAATGGAGTTACATAAATTATGAATTTGACACAAGGTAAGTCTTCGTAAAATGATGCCCTTGAGTATATACAGTGCGCAAGAGAAGTAAAATTTAAGTAGCCCTGAATTATTTAAAATATTGTAGGGAAAAGGTCTGATTTTAATAACAGACTCAGTGGGGGTAAATTGGCTCCCTCCCTAACTTCAACAGAGTTGTTCAAGTTTACAGCAACTGAGGATCTGCCCAACAATTAAAGAGGATCTTCAAAGAAAAATTGGGTTTGTCCTTTTTTTCTTCATGATGTATAAAGAAGGCTGAAATGTTTTTCCTAAGAAAAGGATCTCTTTCCACTTGTGTTTTAGGTTAAAAATTCAGGTTCCGTTTAGGCTAGAGATTGTCTATGGTGATAGGAGCACTAGAAAAATGATATCACAGGATTCAAAAAAGGGGAACATTTTTAGTCTGAATACTTTTTTAAACTGTTAGGTGTTTGTTTGCATATTTGTTTTTATTAATACCCACTTATGTGATGAACATTTGGCTTTAGAAAGCCTATATTAAAGATTCAGCACCCTCACACTTTCAGTCAAGGTATTAAAGCTCACAGTAAACAACCCTGAGATCTCTGACATTATCCAGCAAATCAGCGAACACCAAACTTGCCATTCCTAATATTTCTACAGTTAAAAAAAATAAAAGAAAAAACCCTTTCAGGCCTTCTTTCTCAATTACAAAGCAAATAAGTATAGAAGCCCATTTCTTTTAAAAGCCTGCACAAGTCAAATTTAAATTCTCAGCCTAGGAGTTATTAGCAATAAAGAAAGCTAATGGGATGTTGACTAGTATCAAGCACAGTATGTTGGATAGACACAAGGATGTTTAAAGATTTTTCAGATGAAGTATTTGAACTAGGTAAAAATAGTTATAAAATTTTGCCAGAAGGATCCATTTGAGGTCATTGGAAAGAACAAATATTGAGAAGAATTTAAGACGGTGGTATTTTACAGAAAGTATTGAATGGGTGAAGTGGGTTTCCTGTTGAGTTGATAGAGTCAAATGGTATATTTAGGGTATTTAAAGAAAACTTGGATAGCTATATAAAGTTTAATAAGTTAAAGTGAGTTTCAGTTTTGTAGCTGAGCTCCTTTTAAGCAGGGTGCAAAGGAGTGCGGATCTGAGATAAATATTTCCTGTTTATGCTTTTTTTTCGGTTTTGGGGCATTTTATTTTTTTGAGCGGGGGAGAGGGAGGTTGTGTTTTTGTTAGAGTGTTTTGCTCAAGAAGTTTAAAAATCAACATTTTAAGGTGATGTCCAGTGGAGGGAAGGTTGGGTTTTGTGCCCTTACTGCTTTAGGATGTATAAAATAGGTTTGTTTAAAAAAATTTAAATGGCTTATTTTAGATATATAAGGTATACAAAGTCGTAGAATCATAGAATATCAGGGTTGGAAGGGACCTCAGGAGGTCATCTAGTCCAACCCCCTGCTCAAAGCAGGACCAATCCCCAATTAAATCATCCCAGCCAGGGCTTTGTCAAGCCTGACCTTAAAAACTTCTAAGGAAGGAGATTCTACCACCTCCCTAGGTAACGCATTCCAGTGTTTCACCACCCTCCTAGTGAAAAAGATTTTCCTAATATCCAACCTAAACCTCCCCCACTGCAACTTGAGACCATTACTCCTTGTCCTGTCCTCTTCTACCACTGAGAATAGTCTAGAACCATCCTCTCTGGAACCACCTCTCAGGTAGTTGAAAGCAGCTATCAAATCCCCCCTCATTCTTCTCTTCTGCAGACTAAACAATCCGAGTTCCCTCAGCCTCTCCTCATAAGTCATGTGTTCCAGACCCCTAATCATTTTTGTTGCCCTTCGCTGGACTCTCTCCAATTTATCCACATCCTTCTTGTAGTGTGGGGCCCAAAACTGGACACAGTACTCCAGATGAGGCCTCATCAATGTCGAATAGAGGGGGACGATCACGTCCCTCGATCTGCTCGCTATGCCCCTACTTATACATCCCAAAATGCCATTGGCCTTCTTGGCAACAAGGGCACACTGCTAACTCATATCCATCTTCTCGTCCACTGTCACCCCTAGGTCCTTTTCCGCAGAACTGCTGCCTAGTCATTCGGTCCCTAGTCTGTAGCTGTGCATTGGGTTCTTCCGTCCTAAGTGCAGGACCCTGCACTTATCCTTATTGAACCTCATCAGATTTCTTTTGGCCCAATCCTCCAATTTGTCTAGGTCCCTCTGTATCCTATCCCTACCCTCCAGCATATCTACCACTCCTCCCAGTTTAGTATCATCCGCAAATTTGCTGAGAGTGCAATCCACACCATCCTCCAGATCATTAATGAAGATATTGAACAAAACCGGCCCCAGGACCGACCCCTGGGGCACTCCACTTGACCCCGGCTGCCAACTAGACATGGAGCCATTGATCACTACCCGTTGAGCCCGACAATCTAGCCAACTTTCTACCCACCTTATAGTGCATTCATCCAGCCCATACTTCTTTAACTTGCTGACAAGAATACTGTGGGAATACTCTTGTTTCTTCCTTTGTGTTTTGGAGATCTCTTTGGAGAACTAGACAACTAGAGTAGAAGCTTTCTCATGTATTAATTGAAGGGGTTGTAAACTGAATCTTTCATAAAGACATTTTTCATGTTTGTTCAAGTGTTTGAGGTATATAGATGTTAACAAACACACACAGCAGTTATAGGTATGGTGATTAAAAATCCCTTCTCAGTTAGTCAAGTTTCACTTCCTTGGTACTTGTGGTGTCATGATCCTACTGGTTGTCCAGTTATCCATAGATTGTTCCAGAAAATACAGGTAAACAAAACCTGAATTTATAATACAGAAAAAAAGAGGGGAAAACCCCTTTTAGACAGTCTTTATACATTGTAGAAAGAAAAAGAAAAAAAGCAGGGGAAGGAAATTTTTAGAAATGAATAGATGTAGGCACCAAACTATTCCAGCCACCGATGACCCAAGGCCTGCTTCTCTCTTAAACTGTGAATCATATTTTAAAAAAAACAAACTTTTTTGCTATTAATAGGACAGTTTCTCAATTTTTTTAAATTACTTACACAATCCCCCAAAATTCATTTAGCCTTTGCAACAATAATGTTATAGCAAGGATTATTTTTATTTTCAGAAACTTGCAGTTAAATCTAAAGCAGAAGATCAGATAAAAATTTTCAATTATCTGAAAAAGGGGAAACTGCTGGAATGCAAAAAAAAATTAAATACACATGATGTTGAGGAATTTGTAAATCTTTGAAAGCAGTGTTTCTTAACGACCAGTCAGGTCCCTGAGATCTCCTGGACAGGTTAGGAAGGCAGTATGCCAGTCCCTGGTATCAAAAACGTTGAGAAACACTGTTTTAAAGCACTGTCTGGCTGCGAAGTCCTCACCAAAAAGTGTTTTTAAGAAGTAGGTTAATGCATTAAAATTTAAGTATAAAGATACAACAGGGTATATTCATTTCTGAGTGACTTACATTAATAGGTGTCACCAGGCATATGACTCTAAGAATAAAGGACTTCAGTCACTCAAATAATGTAGCCGTCACAGTAAAGATGTGCTTACTGCTGTTATGAAATTAAATCAATGTAAAAATAAGGAAAGAAGTAGAGAGAAACAAGGTTACCAGCTTAGTAAAGCCACCATTAAACATTAGAGTTCTAAATTGGACTTGCTTTTAACACTCCTTTTCTTGTAGAATTTTTTTTTTAAAGCCAAAACATATAGGGATTAATGTGATTTGAAAAATAAATAGAATTCAAAGGCATTAATGGAAAGAAAGCTCTATATCAAACAGTATTTTCGGGGCATATGCAGAGAATACTGTGTGTGCGAGCAAACTCCTTTTCTGTGCACATAGCCATTACTCAAGGCCTTGCAGGTATTCCTTAGAGTATTCCTTTAAGTCCATTGCCCCTCTAAGGGGATCAGTATACAACAGTTTGCTATCTTAAATGGAGTTACCCGCACAGTTCATAACACTGAATTAGTTTTGATTAAAGAATAAAACAAGTTTATTTAACTATAAGGAGATAGGTTGTAAGTGAACAAAAGTATGTCATTAATGTCAGAAATCGTTACAAGAGAGAGAATGATAAATGCTTCCTAGTACTAAGATTTAACAAATTAAGATTTGGTTCAAGGTGAAGTTCCTTACCACATGTTCCTAGTAACATTGCTGACCAAATTGTCAGGCCAGTATCTGCTGCAAAAGTCCAAAGGCTGTTTTTTTATCTTCTTAGATGAAAGAGCAAGAGATGGATAGGGAAAGATCACTTGGGGTGTTTTTGCCCCTCAATTTTATAGCTCAGTCACCCTTTGAAATGCATTTTCCTGAGAGTTACCCCAAGATAAAATTTATTCGCTCTATGAGGATGGAGACAGGGAGTCTGGTGGTGAAAGAGGTTCCATGCTGTTTGTTCCTGTTCCCCTTCCTTGCTAAAGAATGGCCACTTGATAGGTGATTTCCCGTCCACTTGGATGATACCTGGCTAGAGGTGTCAGCTTGTCCTTTGTCTTTGAGAAACTGGTTTACCCAGACTTGTCCGGAAAACACATTTCAGGCCTAATTTCAGCTTATATTTATAACTTTACATATAATGTTTCTACATATATTTCACCATGATGTTATTGACCAGCAAGTTGTTAGTTTTGAAATGATACCGCACAAACTAAGTTCCCTCTAAGCTGCGCAGCAACCTATTAAGCACCGTGCAGACGCTCAGGGCTGCAGTGGGGAGAGATTCCTCTCCCCCAGTCCAGGCTCCAACCCAGCCCCGGCATGGACCTGCCACGGCCAGGGGAGAGGTGCCCCCTCCTCCGCCCCAGCCCGGACAGCTGCGGCCATGGGAGAGGCGGGTCTCTCGTGGCCCCAACCCAGCCCTGGACTGGACCTGCCGTGGCCCTGGGAGAGGTGCCTATCCCGTGGCCCCAGCCCCAGACCTGCCACAGTGGGGAGAGGCACCCCTCCTCCCCCCAGCCCTGGTGCTGCTGCAGGGGGAGAGAGCTGGGGGGAGTCCTCTCTCTCTCCACGGTAGCCCTGGGGCAGCCTGTACCCTAAACCCCTCATCACCTGCCCCACCCCAGAGCTCACACCCTCAGATGGAGTCCCCTCCCACTCTCTGAACCCCCTCTGCCCCACCCCCGCCTCATGAATTTTGTGATGTGCACCACTGAGGAGGTGATGTATCACACATCACCTCCACAGTGGTGCACATCATAAGATTCATTCCGCACATGGGTGGGAAAAATTAGCGGCAACACTGCCCACAAAGCATATCTTGTACAAAGGTTATATTACAATGGTGTGTACAGTGTGAATATAGGGGTGTATGTGGTCACAATGACAGCTCTGTTTGAAACCGTGAAAATACCAAGTGCCTTATTCTTTAATTGCAAAAGGCTTTACCCAAGGGTTCAAATAAATTATTCAAAATTTTTATTTTCTTTTTAATTAAGGAGCACTTATGCTAGGATAAAGTCAAACATTTGGGTATCCAAGTTCCCTAACTGAAACATGTTCTTTTCCTATTATGCTTTTTGTTTTGAATGGTTTGGTTTTATTTGGGAGATGTGCTCACTCATCTTTTTAACTGTTAATTAAATGGTTCGGCTGTTCTTTACTTCAGATTGGCTTTTAAAGCAGTCAGTTACAGGAACTGAAATTAATATGTTCTGATCACTTTATTTGAATTATTGCAGGGCCCAGATACCCCAGTCAACTTGTAGCCTTAGTGTGCTGGGCAGTGTGTAAACACATAGGAAGAGACAGTTTCTTCCCCAAAGAATGTAAGTTCGAAGACCCTGATCCTGCAACCAGAACAGTGTGGGAAAACTTTTGTGATTGTGTGGAGACCCATTGATTCTTCTTTGAGTGATGTCCCTGTGGGTACTCCACTTTAGGTCTCGGTGCGCCCTGTGCCCGTAGTCAGAGATTTAAGGTAGCAGTGCCTGGTTGGGTTGCACATGCATGGTCTCCGTCTCGCACCGCTTCAGGCAGTTAACTGGCGCTATGCGACCAACCCCACCTCAGTTCCTTCTCTACCGCCTTTGGCTGGAGTCGGAGCACTTAGCAGTACCTCGCAGCTTAGGAATAGCTTAGTTTTAGTTCTCAGAATAGTTAGCCTTCCTATTTTATCTCTCTCTCAGAAATGTTATTTTAAATTTTCTTCTTAGGGCTGTAGGTTTCCTTTTCTACCACAACAACGTGGTTGTTGATCTTCCTTCCTTTTATTTTTTATGGGGAGAGTATGCTGCCTGAGGGCCATGCCTGGCTCTGCTGGATTCAAACGCTTGCCTACCTGCAGGTTTTCTATACCTCTTTCAGATGGACACGCTGTGTGTCTGGTGTCTCGGAGAGGCACATATACCGCAGAAGTGCTCGCATTGTCACAATCTGAAAGCTTGCACCAGAAAGGCAAGAGATGTCCAACTGAAACTTCTCCTCATGGAGAAGTCTCTCCAACAAGCATCTGAGCCTGCGGTATGCACCTCACCCGGCCAGAAATCACCATTGGCAGCCTCTTATAAGGGCCCTTCCTCCACTGCATGAGCTCCTGATCAACCCACCAAGAAGGCAGCAAAACAACAGGGTACCATGTCCCCAACTTTGGAATTGGCCAAGAAAAGGTGCTCTGCTCAAGAGCAAACGCTGCTGGTACCAACTGCACCGGCTGTGTCAACGGCCAAAACAGTGGGCCCCTTCGGCACCATCGGTACCAAGAAACTGAAATCTCCCAAGCAGCCGAGCTTGGTCACAGGTACCAAGGGGAAACAAAACTCCATGCAGTGGTACCGTCAGCCATGAAAAGGGAATCGGTACCAAGCACTTCATTAACTCTGATGCTAATGCTGCCACCTACTGTGACCATCGCGCACTCTAGTCACACACTGGTGCCGACAAGCAATTTCCAGCATGCGGTACCGTTTCCTACCACACAAACGGTACTGATACCAGACACGTCGCAGCAATTCCTCCGCCACAGGAACCTCTCTGTTTTGTCAGTACCGGAGTTTCCCATCCTTGGCGCACCAATGATACCTTGGTACCTGCAGCACTTAGTCAACTCAGTTCTCCACCTCTGCTCCACAGTTCTTCAGTGATGATGAGGATGGAGATGAGGATGAGGGGCAGTCTCCACCACATTCCTCCCCCGTGGCTGCTCCTACCATGCACACCCCTAAGTGCACAAGCTACTCAACATACCTTCCCAACCAGCCCTGGTACAGGCAGCCCTGGATGCCCACTATGCCCTTCCATCCACAGTGGCCTTTTTGGAACCCGTGGGCTACATATCCACAACAACAGCGGGGCATACCTGTTGGCCTTTCCACAGCTGACATATGTCATGCACCTTTATTGATGCCACAAGGCCCACCCAGCACCTCTGACCAGGGAGTTCAAGTGGAGGAGGAGGAATTCTCTGATCCAGACAATCCACCTGAAGTCCGTGCCTCATCCTCACCAGATGACACTATTATGTCCCCACCTCCCACCACAGGTGATGATTTTAAACAATTTCAAGACCTCTACAAGAGGGTTGCCACTGGAAGAAGTCCAGGAATCGCAACACAAACTAGTTGACATACTGCACCCATCAACTTCATCTAAAATCGCCCTTCCCATGAATGATGTGATTATGGACCCTGTGAAGTTGCTCTGGCAAACTCCTGCAACAATTCCACCTACCTGTAATAGGTCTGATAAAAAATACTACATACTGCATATGGCTCTGAATTCCCTTTTTTCGCATCCGACACTGAATTCATTGGTGATTGACGCAGTCAATGAATGGGGTAGGCAACAGTGCTACAGAAACACTCCAAATGACAAAAACTGGAATCTTTTCAGCCACAAAGCATAGTCTGCTGCAACCTTACTCTGATGGGTTTGGTCATATAAACTCCCTCAAAACTGTCACTAGATGTGCCGGGATACCATTGAGAGCAAACCCCCCCTGCCAGAGAAGGCTTCTCTCCTCTCCCATCTTGCTGAGTTAGACACTCCAGTCAGCTACAGCATAGACCAAGAGGTTGGGCTACGCCCCCCTGCAGTACATAGTAACTAAGATTCACTTAGCCCAGGGGCTTCTCAGTTAACAGGGACTTTCCCAGCACCCAGTATTCAGTCTTTCTGGGAGCCTAAACCCCAAATAAATCCGTTTTACTCTGTATAAAGCTTACACAGGGTAAACTCATAAATTGTCCACGCTCTGTAACACTGATAAAGATGCACAGCTGTTTGCTTCCCCAGGTATTAATTACTTACTCTGGGTTAATTAATAAGCACCAGTGATTTTATTAAGTATAAAAAGTATGATTTAAGTGGTTCCAAGTAATAACAGACGGAACAAAGTAAGTTACCAAGCAAAATAAAACAAAACATGCAAGTCTAAGCCTACTACAGTAGGAAACTGAATACAGGTAAATCTGACCCTCAGAGATGTCCCAATAAGCTTCTTTCACAGACTGGACTTCTTCCTAGTCTGGGCCCAATCCTTTTCAGACCAACGTAGTAGTTTATGGCCTGGGTCCAGCAATCACTCACACCCCCATAGTTGCTGTCCTTTGTTTCAGTTTCTTTCAGGCATCTCTTTGGGGTGGAGAGGCCATCTCTTGAGCCAGCTGAAGACAAAGTGTAGGGGCTTCCAGGGTCTTTTATATTCTCTCTCTTGTGGGTGGAAATCCCTTCATTCTTCTGTGCAAAATCACAGCAACAAGATGGAGTTTGTAGCCACGTGAGCAAGTCACATGTCCATGAACGATTCAGCTTTTTGCAGGCCAACGCCATTGTTTACATGTTAGTTTGAACATTCCCAGGAAAGCTCAGATGCGGATTGGCGTCTCCCAAAATCCATTGGGACTTTGTTTTGTTTCTTGATTGGGCACTTACTGAGAATAGTCCTTTGTCAAGAAGCTGACCAAATGCTTCACTGATGCTGCTTAGAATCAAGCACATCAAGATACAAGTACATAACCAATATTCATAACTTCAAATACAAAAATGATACACACATACAGACAACATAATCATAACTGGCAAATTACAACCTTTCCATAGACACCTTACTTGATCTCCTTTGTACAAGATTTGGTGCAACTGTAGGACCTTGGTTGCAACAATGATCTATACGGTCACAGTTCATGTCAATAACGTCATACTTACAATTGAGAATTGCCAACTATGAGGCCTTATTGGCAAAGTATGACCACAACAACTATGCAAGTCTCTCTGAATTTACTGCCTTAATTCCAGATGATAGATAAGAACACTACAAATCACTCATAGATTCATAGATATTTAGGTCAGAAGGGACCATTATGATCATCTAGTCTGACCTCCTGCACAATGCAGGCCACAGAATTTCACCCACCACTCCTAAAAAAGACCTCACACCTATATCTGTGCTATTGAAGTCCTCAAATTGTAGTTTGAAGACCTCAAGGAGCAGAGAATCCTCCAGCAAGTGACCCGTGCCCCATGCTACAGAGGAAGGCGAAAAACCTCCAGGGCCTTCCAATCTGCCCTGGAGGAAAATTCCTTCCCGACCCCAAATATGGCGATCAGCTAAACCCTGAGCATATGGGCAAGATTCATCAGCCAGATACTACAGAAAATTCTTTCCCCGGTAACTTGGATCTTACCCCATCTAAAAACCCATCACAGGCCATTGGGCCTATTTACCATGAATATTTAATTACCAAAACCATGTTATCCCATCATACCATCTCCTCCATAAACTTATCGAGTTTAATCTTAAAGCAAGATAGATCTTTTGCCCCCACTACTTCCCTCGGAAGGCTATTCCAAAACTTCACTCCTCTGATGGTTAGAAACCTTCGTCTAATTTCTAATCTAAATTTCCTAGTGGCCAGTTTATATCCATTTGTTCTTGTGTCCACATTGGTACTGAGTTTAAATAATTCCTCTCCCTCTCTGGTATTTATCCCTCTGATATATTTATAGAGAACAATCATATCTCCCCTCAACCTTCTTTTAGTTAGGCTAAACAAGCCAAGCTCCCTGAGTCTCCTTTCATAAGACAAGTTTTCCATTCCTCGGATCATCCTAGTAGCCCTTCTCTGTACCTGTTCCAGTTTGAATTCATCCTTCTTAAACATGGGAGACTAGAACTGCACACAGTATTCCAGGTGAGGTCTCACCAGTGCCTTATATAACGGTACTAAAACCTCCTTATCCCTACTGGAAATACCTCTCCTGATGCATCCCAAGACGACATTAGCTTTTTTCACAGCCATATCACATTGGCAGCTCATAGTCATCCTATGATCAACCAATACTCCAAGGTCCTTTTCCTCCTCTGTTACTTCTAGTTGATGCGTCCCTAGCTTATAACTAAAATTCTTGTTATTAATCCCTAAATGCATGACCTTACACTTCTCACTATTAAATTTCATCCTATTCCTATTACTCCAGTTTACAAGGTCATCCAGATCCTCCTGTAGGGTATCCCTGTCCTTCTCTAAATTAGCAATACCTCCCAGCTTTGTATCATCTGCAAACTTTATTAGCACACTCCCACTTTTTGTGCCCAGGTCAGTAATAAAAAGATTAAATAAGATTGGTCCCAAAACTGATCCTTGAGGAACTCCACTGGTAACCTCCCTCCAACTTGACAGTTCACCTTTCAGTAGGACCTGTTGTAGTCTCCCCTTTAACCAATTCCCTATCCACCTTTCAATTTTCCTATTGATGCCCATCTTATCCAATTTAACTAATAATTCCCCATGTGGCACAGTATCAAACGCCTTACTAAAATCTAAGTAAATTAGATCCACTGCGTTTCCTTTATCTAAAAAATCTGTTACTCTCTCAAAGAAGGAGATCAGGTTGGTTTGGCACGATCTACCTTTTGTAAAACCATGTTGTATTTTGTCCCATTTACCATTGACTTCAATGTCCTTAACTACCTTCTCCTTCAAAATTTTTTCCAAGACCTTGCATACTACAGATGTCAAACTAACAGGCCTATAATTACTTGGATCACTTTTTTTCCCTTTCTTAAAAATAGGAACTATGTTAGCAATTCTCCAATCATACGGTACAACCCCTGAGTTTACAGATTCATTAAAAATTCTTGCTAATGGGCTTGCAATTTCTTGTGCCAATTCTTTTAATATTCTTGGATGAAGATTATCTGGGCCCCCCGATTTAGTCCCATTAAGCTGTTTGAGTTTCGCTTCTACCTCAGATATGGTGATGTCTACCTCCATATCCTCATTCCCATTTATCATGCTACCATTATCCCTAAGATCCTCTTTAGTCTTATTAAAGACTGAGGCAAAGTATTTGTTTAGATATTGGTCCATGCCTAGATTATCCTTGACCTCCACTCCATCCTCAGTTTTTAGCGGTCCCACTTCTTCTTTCTTTGTTTTCTTCCTATTTATATGACTATAGAACCTTTTATTATTGGTTTTAATTCCCTTTGCAAGGTCCAACTCTACTTGACTTTTAGCCTGTCTCACTTTATCCCTACATATTCTGACCTCAATAAGGTAGCTTTCCTTACTGATCCCTCCCTTCTTCCACTCCCTATATGCTTTCTGCTTTTTCTTAATTACCTCTCTAAGATGCTTGCTCATCCAGCTTGGTCTACAACTCCTGCCTATGAATTTTTTCCCCTTTCTTGGGATGCAGGCTTCCGATAGCTTCTGCAGCTTTAATTTAAAATAATCCCAGGCCTCCTCTACCTTTAAACCCATAAATTCTTCAGTCCAATCCACTTCCCTAACTAATTTCCTTAATTTTTGAAAGTCAGCCCTTTTGAAATCAAAAACCCTAGTTGCAGATTTATTTTTGTTAATCCTTCCATTCAATTTGAACTGAATTAGCTCATGATCACTTGAGCCAAGATTATCCCCTACAACCATTTCCTCTATGAGGTCCTCATTACTCACCAAGACCAAATCTAAAATGGCATCCCCTCTAGTCGGTTCAGCAACTACTTGCTGAAGGAATCCATCAGCTATCGCATCTAGGAAAATCTGAGCCCTATTATTATTACTAGCACTCGTCCTCCAGTCTATATCTGCGAAGTTAAAGTCTCCCATGATCACACAGTTTCCATTAGTATTTACTTTATTAAAAACATTAAAAAGGGCTCTATCCATATCCAAATTAGATCCCGGCGGTCTATAGCACACCCCAAGCACTATCCCAGGGGAGGCTCTAATAGTTTTCTTCCCCAATTTAATTGTTGCCCAGACAGACTCAGTCATATCCATTTCATCGCTTCTTATTTCTTTACATTCTATCTCATCATTGATATACAGTGCTACTCCACCACCTTTACCTTTATTTCAGTCTTTCCTAAACAGCACATACCCTTCAATACCTGTAGCCCAGTCATGACTACTATTCCACCAGGTCTCTGTTATACCTATAATATCTGGTTTCACTTCCTGCACCAGTAACTCTAGTTCCTCCATTTTGTTACCTAGGCTCCTTGCATTAGTGTACAAACATCTTAATTTTTGCTGTTTGGCCTCACTCACATTCTGTACCCTATTAGGCACGGTTATTTTACTACCAGTATAACCTATTAGACTTGTATCTACACTACCCTTCCTCCTACCTACAGCTGTATCCACTCTTACTTCATTTTCTTTCCACTCTATGCTAAATTCTGGCTCTTCACAAAAGGTCAAGTCATAACCAGAACAGCGTTACAAGCTGCCTTGATTCAGCAGATTCAGCTGCGAGATCCATAGCAACTGCAGTTGTCATGAGATGAGCCTTCTGGTTCCATCTATCTGGATTCCCAAAGCTGGTACAGTTGATGTGGAGGACTTACCATTTGAGGGATCCAAACTTTTCATGGACAAAACTGACTGGTTGTTACACACTCTTAAGGACTCAGTGGCAACATTGCAATCTCTGGACATCCACACACCTAAGATCAAAAGACACAAGACGACAGGGCAGTTATCAAGTCCCTAAATGAGTCCAATCTCCCCACCCCTTATGCACACCGCAATAGATACTACGACCAGCAGGGTCGGAAGCAAAAAACCTTGAGGAAACTGCAACCTGTTCCTTTGAATACTATTTTGTAACCATCAACTGCCAGACGACAAATTTGAGGCCTTGGTCAAATTCCATCTCTTTCAACACTGGAACCATCTACACCTTTCAAGACCTTTAGAGATGGCCTGAACCCATTTTACCTAATCTGGCAGAGTATTACATCAGACAGATGGTGTCAAGGTTCCTTCCCCACTCTGAACTCTAGGGTACAGATGTGGGGACCTGCATGAAAAACCCTCTAAGCTTATTTTACCAGCTTAGATTAAAACTTCCCCAAGGTACAAACTATTTTACCTTTTGTCCCTGGAACTTATTGCTGCCACCACCAAGCGTCTAACAAAAATAACAGGGAAAGAGCCCACTTGGCAATGTCTTTGCCCCAAGATCCCTCCAAGCCCTACATCCCCTTTCCTGGGGAGGGCTTGATAAAAATCCTCACCAATTTGCATAGGTGAACCCAGACCCAAACCCTTGGATCTTAAGAACAAGGAAAAAGCAATCAGGTTCTTAAAAGAAGAATTTTAATTAAAGAAAAAGTGAAAGAATCACCTCTGTGAAATCAGGATGGTAAATACCTTACAGGGTAATCAGATTCAAAACTTAGAGAATCTCTCTAGGCAAAACCTTAACTTACAAAAAGATACAAAAACAGGAATATACAGTCCATTCAGCACAACTTATTTTATCAGCTATTTAAACAAAACAGAATCTAATGCATATCTAACTAGATTGCTTATTTACTCTTAACAGGAGTTCTGACCTGCATTCCTGCTCTGGTCCCAGCAAAAGCAACACACAGACTGAGAGAACCCTTTGTCCCCCCTCCTCCCCCCCAAGCTTTGAAAGTATCTTGTCTCCTCATTGGTCATTTTGGTCAGGTGCCAGCGAGGTTATCTTTAGCTTCTTAACCCTTTACAGGTGAAAGGGTTTTTCCTCTGGCCAGGAGGGATTTAAAGGTGTTTACCTTTCCCTTTATATTTATGACAGATGGTTATTAGAAATTATCAAAACTGGTTACTCCATTCCCCTTACCTCCAAACAGTCTACCCACCCCTCTTCCATGTCTCTCTTCAGGGACCCCTCTCCTGAGCATCTACTGCAAGAAGAGGTAGACCGCCTCATGTCTCTGGGAGGAGTAGAATGCGTACCATCCGAGTATAGAGGGAAGGGGTTCTATTTCCACTTTTTGCTCACACAGAAAAAAACAGGAGGTTGGAGGCCTATCCTCGACCTATGGCGACTCAACAAATTTGTGAAAACACAGTAATTCAAAATAATCACGCTGAGCACCATTATCCCAGTGTTAGAAAGAGAGGGGACTGGTTCTCAGTCCTCAATCTCCAGGATGCATATTTTCATATATCCATCTATACCTCACATTGAAAATTCATACGATTTGCAATAGGACAGGACCATTTCCAATACAAAGTGCTACCCTTTGGCCTTTCCACTGCGCCTCGAGTATTCTCAAAGGCATACCGGACCCTCGCTAGAACGCACTTCTATATAGCGCGAATTTGCATATAACGCGGTCGCGGCCATGGATCCTAAATTTAATTACTTTACTTGCAATTCATTTTAATGCAGTTGCTGCTATAACGAGGTCCCCGTGTTAACGCTGTACCGTACATGGATCCCAAATCCTGAGTTCTAGCGATGGTCCGGTGTACTTGCCGTGGTAGCTGCCTGTCTACGCAGAGAGGGAATCATGATTTTTCCCTACCTGGACAACTGTCTATTGAAAGCACTAACAAGACAGGTAGCCCTAAATCCACCGAACACACAATAACCCTGATCACCAAGTTAGGCCTTCAGATAAACATGCAAAAAATCCACTCTAACACCAGTTCAACACCTGGAATTTTATGGCAGTGGACCTCAGCTCCCTAGAGGCAACAGCCTCACTTACCAACAAAACAATTTCTGACTCTAACCAATTTGATCTTTACAGTACAAAACAGCCCGTAAGTGTCTGCCAGAACTTGCCTACAAATTCTAGGCCACATGGCTAGCACAACCTTTGTTGTCCGACACACAAGATTACATGTGCAGTGCCTACAAGCCTGGCTCCAAACAAATTATGTCCCACACAAGCACAGTATAAACAAGCTCACCATGCTAGAGACAGTCAAAGGTTCTCTTTTGTGGTGGACCAACCCAGAAAACGTCTACAGAGGGGTGCCCTTCCTACCGAATCCACCGTCGATCACCATTACCACGGATGCTTCCCTTCTAGGATGGGGAGCACATCTGCAACCACACTCTATACTGGGTCGATGGTCCACAACAGTGTCTTATCTCCATATAAACCTACTAGAACTGCAGGCAGTTCGAAACACTTGTTCCCACTTCCTACCGCTAATCAGAGACAAGATGGTACAGATTCTCACGGGCAATGTAGCTTGTATGTTCTACTTAACAGATAAGGGGGAGTGCGATCACACTCCCGCTGTGTGGAAGCCATGTGCTTTGGCACTGGTGCATCAAGCACAATGTATTATGGCTTCATACCTTCCTGGCTGCTTGAACACAATGACAGATACCCTAAGCAGGAAGTTTTACCAGGACCATGAGTAGGAGCTGAACACGCCAGTACTCCTAGACATTTTCCGAACGTGGGGTGGGGTTTTCCAACTATGGATCTTTTTGCAACTGTGCAAAACACCAAATGCCCCCAGTTCTGCTCCATGCTATCTGGGCAATGCCTTTCTCATCAAATGGAATGCTCTCTTACTATACGCCTTCCCTCCCACCCCCCTCCTAGCCACGTGCTTCACAAGATCAAATGAGACAGATCCAGAGTGATCCTAATAGCTCCCACAAGGTCACGACAAACATGGTACCCTTACCTCCTCCACATGGCTGTTTGCCCACCACGCACACTGTCGCTTCTACCTTGGCTACTATCACAAGACGCAGATCGCGTCATCTATCCAGATCCCAAATGACTCCATCTCAAAGTGTGGTTGCTGCATGACTTTTAGACTCTGAAATGACATGTTCTGCAGATGTACAAAACATCTTTTGAACAGTTGTAGGACAACTACCAGACTCACATACATACATAAGTGGAGGCAAATTGACTCATGGTGCTGACACAAACAGACGGAACCTCTCTCAGCCCCTTTATCTCTTATTCTAGACTACTTCCTGGAACTCAAACTGACTGCCATTTCCATGAGTTCCATTCGTATCCATCTATCAGCCATCACAGCGTTCCATCATAAAGTACATGGATTCTCTACTTTTATGCATCTGTTCACTAAACGTTTTCTTAAGGGCCTATCCAATTCCTACCTGGATATTTGGAATTCCACTGCAGCATGGGACCTCAACTTAGTCCTCCATGCCCTCACTGGCCCTCCCTTTGATCCCATGCTACAAGCTCCCCCCTACATCTTTCCATGAAGGTTGCATTCCTAGTGGCCACTACATTCGCCAGAAGGGTTGGAGAACTGTCAGCTCTCATGGCTTACCCTCCTTACACAATCTTTTGCAAAGATAAAGTAGCTCTCAGATCACATCCCAAGTTCCTATCTAAAGTTGTCTCATCCTTTCACCTCAACCAACCAATACACTTACAGACATTTTTTCCTAAACCACATGTGGACAAATGACAGTCCAGATTACACACCCTGGATGTTCGCAGGGCTATCACCTTCTACATTGATGGAACAAAATCTTTCCGCAGATCTCCAAAACTGTTTGTTTCAATCACTGAATGATCAAACGGTAACGCCATTTCCAAACAGCGTCTATCCAAATGAATATCAGACTGCATAAAACTGTGCTACCTCCAGCATGAACAACAATCTGCATGAGGATCTGCACGCGTTCTACCAGAGGCCTATCAGCCTCCATAGCATTTCTTAATAATATTCCCATCATTGAAATCTGTAGGGCCACAACCTGAGCCTCTCCACACACATTTACCCAATATTATGCTTTGCAACAACATGCATCTTCTGATACTCTATTCATAGAATCATAGAATAACAGAGTTGGAAGGGACCTCTGGAGGCCATCTAGTCCAACCCCCTGCCCAGAGCAGGACCAATCCCAACTAAATCATCCCAGCCAGGGCTTTGTCAAGCCTGACCTTAAAAACTTCTAAGGAAGAGGATTCCACCACCTCCCTAGGTAATGCATTCCAGTGTTTCACCACCCTCCTAGTGAAAAAGTTTTTCCTAATCTGCAACCTAAATCTCCCCCACTGCAACTTGAGACCATTACTCCTTGTCCTGTCCTCTTCTACCACTGAGAATAGTCTAGATCCATCCTCTTTGGATCTACCTTTCAGATAGTTAAAAGCAGCTATCAAATCCCCCCTCATTCTTCTCTTCCGTAGACTAAACATCCCCAGTTCCCTCAGCCTCTCCTCATAAGTCATGTGTTCCAGTCCCCTAATCATTTTTGTTGCCCTTCGCTGGACTCTCTCCAATTTTTCCGCATCCTTCTTGTAGTGTGAGTCCCAAAACTGGACACAGTACTCCAGATGAGGCCTCACCAATGTCGAATAGAGGGGAACGATCACATCCCTCGATCTGCTGGCAGTGCCCCTACTTATACACCCAAAATGCCATTTGCCTTCTTGGCAACAAGGGCACACTGTTGACTCATATCCAGCTTCTCGTCCACTGTCACCCCTAGGTCCTTCTCTGCAGAACTGCTGCCTAGCCATTCGGTCCCTAGTTTGTAGCAGTGCATTGGATTCTTCCGTCCGAAGTGCAGGACTCTGCACTTGTCCTTGTTGAACCTCATCAGATTTCTTTTGGCCCAATCCTTCAATTTGTCTAGGTCCCTCTGTATCCTATCCCTACCTTCCAGCGTATCTACCACTCCTCCCAGTTTAGTGTCATCTGCAAACTTGCTGAGGGTGCAATCCACACCATCCTCCAGATCATTAATGAAGATATTGAACAAAACCGGCCCCAGGACCGACCTTTGGGGCACTCCGCTAGACACCGGCTGCCAACTAGACATGGAGCCATTGATCACTACCCGTTGAGCCCGACAATCTAGCCAACTTTCTACCCACCTTGTAGTGCATACATCCAGCCCATATTCAGACCTACTGTACTTTCATCTGCTATGACTTCCACTCTGAAGCGCCTTCCTTCCAGTGGTGGGCACTGCTCTGAAGTCACCTAAAGTGGAGCACCCACAGGGACATCACTCAAAGAAGAAGAGAACATTACTCACCTTGTGCGGTAACAGAGGTTCTTCAAGATGTGTCCCCGTGTGGGTGCTCCACTACCCTCCCTCCTCACTTCTGCTTTGGAGTTTTATTACTTTACTCTGCAGTGGAGAAGGAACGGGTTAGGGTTAGGCTATGTACTTGTATCTCAGTGTTTTTGATTCTAAGCATTTGGTCAGCTTCTTGAGAAAGGACTATTCAGAATAAGTGCCCAATCAAGAAACACTTAACTGACAATGGACTTTGGGAGATGCCAGTCCACTAAAGGACTCTATTGATGTGACTTATACACTCAGGGGCCCAAAATCAAGTGTAAAAGGCACAAATTTAGATTCCCATCAAAGTTATACTTGCCTCTGAATTAGACACATGGTATTTTAAAACACTTTTTATATCTCCTACAATTGGGCCTGGAAAGACCTGTTTTAAGCTGTAATTAAAAATTCAGCTTAAATTATACAAAGTACATGACGACACCACCCCAAATAGAGAAATTGCAATGAAACATATCAAACAGAAGAGGAAAAGATGCAGAATAAAAGTTAGAAATACCCAAAGGAGGGAAGTTTGGTGGGGAAACAAAATAAGAAGAAACAAGCTCACAATCCAGTGTCCTTTGGCAAATACACCAAGCTAAGTAGACTTCTGTTTCCTTCCACTCAGCTGCATAAATGTACAATGCTTTAAAGGACAAGCATTAGGGAGCCACAAGGAAATCTTTAGTAATATATTTTCTACCCCAGATATAGTCTTATTTTGTGAATCCGTTTATTTCATGTGTTCTTTTTAAGATTCTGCATTGTGTATATGTGACATAATAGCAATAATATAGCTCTTTGCATCTTTAAAGCACTGAATTGTGTTCAGTAGGTAGGCAAAACAACATTTAAAAAAGCTTTTAAAAAAATTGTTCTCCCACTGGAAACAAAAATAGTGAGAGTGAGAAAATGGGTAACAACAGGGTTGTCCAAACCCCTCTTGGAAACCTGTACACTCTTCTCCCTCTTCTTTTATTCTTTCCTCCCTCAAGAGCCCTGTGTTTTGTGTCGCCCATCCCTTCCGGCCCTGAAGGACTGCATACAGTTCTTCGGAGTCCTGTGGATTTTAATGCTCAATCTCCTAGAGCAGTGCTGCCCAACCTTGTGTTGGCCAAACAGATTTTACATATTTTAATAAGATTTAAAGTCACCCCTGTTGACTTATTTTAAGTTCAGCTTGTTTCATATGTATTTAGATAGTTTGTTTCTATGTACAGTATTGTCTCTTTGCACACTTTTGTAAACTAAAATGATGTAAACATGACGACAAAACGATAATGAAACAGCCATTAGTATATTGTGTTGAAGCAGGCCACTGACCTTATGAAATGCTCTGGTGGGCCGTAGTTTGGGCACTGCTGTCCTAAGGGGATTCTTGAAGAATGATACAATGTGCTCCCTCCACATATCGGCTGATTTTTTTTTTTAATTCCAATTTTTATTATTAAAAATCCTCCTGAACTTTAAGGTAAGGAAATATTATAATTTATATGCCTATTCTATGACCCTTGCTATCAAATATTTAAGGACAATATTTATTACTACTTTGTGGTGGCTTCTGCATATTCCCGCTTGTGATATCAAGGTTCTTGTGCCATGTGCTTCCAAAAAATTCTAGAGAGCAATAACTGTTGTGACCTTTACTCCCTCTCTGCTTGTTCAGAATTCCGAATGTATGAAAGGAAGTGTCCCTTTTGTCTGCTGAAGGTGCACACAAACTTGAATTCGCTCAGTGCCTTAGATACTTCCCTCATCATCAGTTCTTGTTTTTCTGCATTTTTGGGAATTATTTTTGTTGTTAGTTACTTAGTTAGTGAGCTTAAAAAGAAAGCCAAGGGTGCTCATACGTCATGAGCATTGCCTGGGCCTGTGAAGAGTGGGAGAGCCCCCTGAAATCTTGGTTGACAAGGTAAGTTCTTTAGGCCCAGTCAACTAAGGGCAGGTCTACACTACTGCGTAAATCAATCTAGCTTGCGTCACTCAGGAGTATGAAAAAGATCCCCGCACCCCACCACGAGTGATGCAAGTTACAGTGACCTAAGCTGTCCACACTGATGCTATGTCAGTGGGAATGCTGTCTTGCCAACAAAGCTTCCGCCTCTCGCGAAGGTGGAGTAATTATGCCAACTCCTTTTTATACTGAATTTGTACATATACTTAAAGTTTCAGCTGTTAAGACCAAGCAATTTGTAAGTTAAAGGGATCTGAAAAAAAAAATTGAGTAGGTGCACATTTCAAAAGGAGGTCATTTGAAATGACTTCAGATTCCAGAAGTGATAACCAGAAAATTAACCGTAGGAGAAACTGGCATAAATTTTCTGATTATATACCTAATTTTCAGACTTGACTATGGGATTTAGTCACCATTGTCACTGCAGATCTCAGTACTGTGGAGCTGCCAACAACACCTCCATATGTTTGCATTTATATATTAGTCTTTACAGGGGCTTGATGGGGGTGGAGTCCCAGGAGCGGGGCGGTCAGGGGACAAGGAGCAGAGGGGTTGGATGGGTCGGGAGTTCTGAGGGGGAGAGTCAGGAGGCAGGAAGTGGGAGGAGGCAGATGGGGGCGGGGGCCAGGTTACCCGGCCCTCCATTCAGTTTTGCAGCCACGATGTAGCCAAAAACTTTGCTCACCCCTGGGGTAGGGAATAAACTAGATGACTTGTTCAGGTCCCTTCCAGCCCTATATTTCTATGATTTTAATAAGCATATCAGTTAAATCATTGCTGGTGCTAGCCCAATGGGGGCCCTAAGCAGGAATATTTCCTCCCCATCACACAGAACACATACTAATAATTAATAGGGAGCCCCTAATAGGGAGCTACTTGGGACCCTAAGCAATTGCTTAGTCTGCTTATGCATAGTGCCGGCTCTGGGTTAAATTCAGTTAACTTAAAGTTAATTAAGGGTTTCTGAATCAGCGTTGGCTTTTAAGATATTGGAGACTTTCAGTGAAATTAGTGTGGAGCTAGTGGACTAAGTTCCAGTCTACTCCTGTATGTGTTTGCTGTATGTGAAGCTGCATCTGTTCATCATGACAGTGAATTACCACATTTTGTGTTGTGATGGCACCTAAAGAAGCAAGTCTTTTTAAATGCTCATCAGGTTGGGCATGAAATAGACAGATGAAAATTTGGGACTGTTGCAATAATTTTGAGAACACTTCTCCCCTTTAGCCTTTGGATATTGCAGATATCTAGAACCAGTCTTCTTCCAAATCCATATCTCCTACATTTTTTATCTGTAACTCTTAAGTCATTCCTAAAGTGAGCACCTTCTATGTAGCGTTTGTTATAGATTTATTTCTGCCTAATCTCTCTCATAGAAATTATAAGGAAAAAAATGTCACAGTTGGGACAATAAGACTACAGATGGTACAAACTGAGGAATAAAATAGTTGGTTTCAAAGTATTATGCCTTCTGGTTTTAGGTAGCAGTGATGGTTCAGAACTTAGTGAAGAGACTTCGTGGCCAGCATTTGAAAGGTAAGAAAAACTGCTACATCTAAACCTATATCTCCAACTCCATTCAGACCTCACTAGTTAAACCTATCACTCAACTCCTTGCAAATGAAGTGTAATGTTAGTGGTATGTAGGAGTCAATTATATAATAAACTGAGTAACAGCCATTGCTTCTAGAGTACAGTGTACCCTTTGGTTCTTGTCAAGCCAGCTTAGGGGGCAGCACCTTCTGGTTATCAGCTAACAGAGAGCTTTGTCACATTACTGGCTTGTTGCTCAACTTTGTCTCCTGAATTAACTGGACCACCACCAAACCCCTGACAGATTTACTTTTCATGAATACTGGCATCATTGTGTGCCTTTCCTGTTTCAACATCTTCACTAGCCCTGAGACCTCCTCTATGTATCTCTTGTATTCCTGTTTCCCTGCATTCCCACCAAAGTCCTGCTGCTCTGGCTGCTCCTTCCTCTGCTGCCTGCTCTCTCCTATTCCCCCCTCCAGCTCCTGATTACTCCTCTGTCTGCAACTTGGGAAAATTCTGAAGCAATCCCAGCTATCACTACCTATCCTATGTAATGTAGACTTTTATATCATGCTCATTACCATAGTATATGAACACTATCCAGGTGTCATTGACCACTGTAATCCAACCCCCCAAGTATTCAAGAGTGAGATGAGGTGTTAAATAGTTACAGTTGAAAATAGTAAAAATTGGAAACCTAATGTTTTCCTGCAAGCTATTAAGTTGAACCATGAATAAAGTGTACTGAGCCCACTACCTATTCACCCAACAGTCTGCTGGTAACATGGATTATAATTCTCTCTCTCTCTTTCTCTCTCTCTCTCTCATATTCAGGGAACCCATCAATCTGGAAACTGACTGGGGTAACCATGCCCACATGTATGCATGGAGACATGGATAGAAATTTTGGCCTAAGGACTTTGTTTATAGCCAGGAACTGTATCCCTTCCCAGTAGTCTGCCTCTGTCTTGTAAAAGCAGTTCAGATTTTACAAAGTTCCTTATGGAGAGAGATTTAAGTTGTGCTTTGTACCAAAGGTGTACTCTTCAATACCATCTCTTCCTATAAAATCTGTTATTTCCATGGAAGGAGTCCCTAAGCATCCAGTGGATGAGAGGCTAGAACAGTCTCTTCAGAGAAGCAGACTACTCCTGGGCTACCCTACATGCACCTATAGCATACAGCATCATTTAGAGATTCCCTGAAGTGCTCAAGTCATCTATATTGATATTTAAACAGAACAAAGTCAGAAAGAAGAGGATCTGGAACTTGCATATAATCAATTCCTATATGTGATGCAGCTTGTGATATCACAAGGTTTTCTTTCTGCTCTTCCTACTGTGCTCCACTCTTGCCAGGAAGTGCATTTGAGTAGGGTCCTGAGATGTGGGTATCATATTGAGTGTCCATTTGATTCAAATTCCCTTTGATCCCCAAAAATCATATAGGAAAGCCTTAGATACAGTGGTGAAAGAAGTCATGGATCTGAGTAAGCTTCCTCTGGCCCAAGGAAGACAAAAATTTCTTCCTCAAGGGCAAAAAACTTAGATTCTAGCAAAACATCAGAACTAATCCTTTCTTGTCTCCAAAGGAAAAGACTACTTCTCATGGCCCTTATCTCAAGAATCCAGAAGAAAGCAGATTATCTCCAGTCCCTCTCCCAATAAATAATGAGAATTGGATGGATCAGACTCTCTCCCCAATTGAGGGCAAGTTGAAAAGTTTGCTGCAGGTCTGGGCTGGAACTATCCAGGACAAATGGGTTTGCACACTGAGCATCATGGCTACCTCACAGAATTTTTCATTCTGCATTCATCACCAAATTCCACATCCTTTTGATGCTTCCCTCTGTCCTGACCAAGCAGTGAGCTTTTTTGGACTCTATTTGATGTAACCTCTTTTTGAGGACATTTTCTCTTGTCCCATCCCAGGAAAGGGGCTTAGATTCTTTATGAACACTGGGAATATGTATGAGACCTTCATAGGTATGGCTTATGTCTTTCAATCACTAAAATGGTGGAGCAAAGCTAGGAACTTGACGTGGGATGCTTTGACTGAAATGCCTAAAATTAAAGGTCGCTGTGGTGCCTGCCTGAAGAGTTAGAAAGTTGTACAGCAGAGTTCCATTCTTGTTAAGGAAAAAGGTCCCTTTGTGAACAAAGGAGAAGCATCAATTAGTTGGAATTGCTAGCCATTAGCAAAACCATGACTCACCAAATGCCCTTCATGACTACCACCTCCATCCTGGTTCAGAGCCAGGGAAAGGGAACTGAAAGCCGGTGTCCTTCAGTTTATCTTCCAGAGTGAGGGGAGTCAGCAGATTAATGAATTTGCGTCAAGCAACAAGAAATTGTATTTTTTCTATCTGAGGCATTGGGAGAGCAGGATATGGAAGATATGTTATTCTAATTAAAGTGGACATACTATCTTATGTACACCCGTTCTTTTTCCTTTCCTGGCTTAGGTAACCAGAAAATTCAAAAGGGATGGAGCCTGAGTCCTCTTCCTTATTTGCTTATCAAATGCTGTTTCTCCTGAAAAATGTCCTCTGTGGAGGTTACCTATTTGCAGAGACTTGGTAATGCAATGTTTAATATGTTTTCAAGGCTCAGAAGTTCAAACTGGCACTCTGGAACTTAATAGTGAGCTTTAAAAACTTTGGGATCTGGATCAGTTTGTCAAGATCCTCTTGCAGTCCAGAAAGGATCTGCTGTGTTTTGAAAGGTTTGTACGTTGAACATGTTCTCACTTCAGAATCAATGTCAGTCAAAAGCTGTCTTAGCTACTTACTTGGTAGATTCACTAAAACTAGCCTAAGGGTGTTAGATGCTTAACTACCTTAGGTACTTTTGGAATTTCCTTGGTATCTTACTTGTAACTGCAGTAAGAGCCCTCCACTTATTTGTGAGGAAAACAGTTAGTTTTTACTCTCTTGTCCCTTGATTCACTAAATTACTCCTGGGGGAATTCTGTGCCACTGCACATGCACAGAATTTACGTCCCCCGCAGATTTCTTTGCTCCCCTACAGAAAAATGACTTTCTGACAGGGAAACAAAAGGAAGACACAAGCGGTCATGCAACCCTCCCCAGCAGTATAACCCTCCTGCAGGGGCGGGACTGGGGGAGACCTGGCTGGTGGCTCCTACCCTGCTCCAGGCTCAGTTGTTAGTCCCAGCTGGGCTGTGAAGGATGGGACTTCCTCTTCCCCTGCACGGCATCTGGGGCTGGGTCAGATCCACCCCCAGATTTCTCCCACAGCTGCAGGAAGCTCTGCAAACTCCCTCCCCTCATTTCCTGCGCCCATCACTCCTCAGCTGCAGGGGCAAGGATTCCTGTACAGGGAGCGCTCCCCCATCTGCCCAACTCCCATGCATCCAGACCCCCTCATACCCACTCTCTCACCGAGCCTCACCCCTCTGCACTCAAACCCGCCCCCCCATGAGCTCCACTTCCCCTACACCTGGACTACCCTGACAAGCCATCTGCACCCGGATCTCCACCCCACTGAGCCCCAACCATCTGCACCTGGATCCCCGCCCCACTATCTCAGCATCTGGACCCCCCTCACTAAGCCTCCCTGCCCCACCCAAACCTCCCTGCTGAGCTCTATTCCCCACCACAGTCAGATGCACACACCCCCACTGAGTCCCAACTACATTCACCTGGACTCCCTGCAGAGTCCCATTACCATTGCACCCAGAACCGCCCCCCCACACACACACACACAAGCCCCTGAGCATCCAGATCCTCCAGTGAGCTGCCCACATGCAAATTGCCCCACACATGATCCTCTCAACCCACACCTGTCCCCCCAAACTAAGCCCTTCCACACTTGTATCCTGCCTTGCTGAGCCTGCCTGCCCACACCTGGTGTACCTGGCATGGAGGGGCAGGGCCCTGGGGTGTTTCTGGGGCAGGTCTGGACCTTGCACTGTGTCATGGTTGAGTGCAGCCTCACCGCTGAGTCCATGTCTGGGGGAATGTGGGGGCTGGACAGTGATCTCCCAACTCTGTGCAGCCAGTGGCCTGTGCTCCCCAGTGCCATGCTGGAGCCTCCACATTTATTTGACAAATAAAATTTGCAGAATTTTAAAATATTGTGCACAGAATTTTTATTTTTGGTGCAGAATTTTTAATTTTTTGGCACAGAATGCCCTCAGAAGTAACTAAAACATGGTCAGAATTACATCTCTCAATTAAAGCTCCTGCAACCAGCTGGGAGATCAACTTAGTACAGAGACAATTGATGCAATAGCCCTTTGAACCAATGGCTATGACTTTGTTGTCTTTTCTTGTCAGTTGCCTTCGTTGTTGTCATTACTTCTTCAAGGAGGGCCAGTAAATTCAATGCCTTGTCATGAATAACTTTTTCTTTTTTTCCTGGTAAAGTGGTTCTCAAGACAACATCATCTAGGATTTTTACTCAAGGTTGTTTGTCCTTACCATTTAAATTGGTATATTTCACTCCCTTTATTTCCCCCAATCGTTCCCATCCTAATGAAATAAAGTGGCATCATCTGGATGTCTGCCAAGATGTTATTCTACTTAGGCAGAGCAAGATCAAAAGCCACAATCTTTCAATAAGTCTGAGCAGGACTTGTAGAAGTGTATAGATGAGCAGGTGAAACTCCTCTATTTAGTTTGAACTAATTCTATAAAATCTCTTTCTATTTGATGGATAGAGGGAAATACAGCTTCTTATGAGAAACGCTGCAAAATGACGGCCTGGCATCTCTTCACTCATTTATAAAACACGTTTGAATGTCTCATCATCTTCAGCTGCTGGCTTTGGTTGTAGTATCTTGCAGATTGCCATCATCCCTTGATCTCTGTTTGACTTTCTGTCCCTCCCTCTTCTGAGTTTCTGACTGCTTTCTAATTCCTAATATTCCATTTCCAGACTGATGGATTACTTGTGTATGAAAATGAAACAATTTTATCCTTACCTACAATTTGTTGTTTTATGGCAGGGAATAGATCAGTCTGGATTTTCTCTGCCTCGTAGTGACAGTTATATTTAGGTTGCCTAAGGCTTTCCATTATAAAAAGTTCTTGTGACTTTTTTAAAGCTCTAACACTCCTTTTGTTTGAAGCAGGCTTTTGAAGTTCATCAGGGAGAAAGCCTTCAGGCTAGAGAAGTGCCTTTTTGTGTGTCTCTTGAAATTCTGTTCAGTTTTGGCTAAGATATAAACCAGATCTAATCACCATTTCCCCTCAATTATATTGTCAGCAAAATTTTGTCAAGTGTGTTCCCTCCTCTAGGAGGTCGTACCTCAGCATGTAGATAGACCAATGGTCTGTCATCTCAAGTGCTGGTGGGCAATTTTCCTAATATAGTTTTTATCCAGACTGATTGATTCCTTGTTATGCAAAGACAAATTCAAAGATTAGAGCAAAGCTTATTTCCATCATTTACATGGAAGATGGATGCAAGTCAAAACCTCTGATCTATATATGTTGTTGATGTAACAGTTATATTTAATTTTTAAAAATTGTAAACATAAGTTTAGCTGTCTAAATCATTACGGGTTTTTAGAAATTAAAAAAAAAACCTGACCTTATCAAATTTTGCAAATTGAAAGATACCTGTGTTGCTGAAGGGCAGAGATTAATTATTTAGAACATAGTTTCCTTGGGAGGGAGAATAGGGTGGAAATTTATACTTATAGTACATCTATGGCGAGGATTCTTATTACAGCATATGAAATTATTTGAGTTGGTAAGGGAATGTAAACTTTGCATTTTGTTTAACCTTTTTGATATTACTGTGTTTTCTTCAGTACTGCTATTAATTAATCAACATATCACCATTGACTTCAGTGGAGTTACAACAATTTACACTAGCTAAGGGTCTGGCCCTATATAACCAGCTTTGACTCAGGCACAGAATAATATTCAAAAGATAAGTGTAGAAACCAAGTGCTGGAATTGGGTAGCAGTACTGAAAGTAGTAGTGAAGGGCTCCAAAACTTAAAACTTCCTAAGTAACGTTTATACTCCCTTAAACTGAAGCATTGAGATTACAGGTTTGCTGTCTCTTAGAGTTTAAATAATTTGCATTTGACCTTGGAACCATAATATATTAAGCCACAAATATCGTTCACTAACAAGATTTTGCTTTGTTGACTTTCCCCAGCCAATAAAGGTGTATCCAAGTGAAGTATCTGTTTTAATGCATAGCATATTAAATAGATATTGTCTCATAGCAGACTGTATGTGATTTTCTTTGTAAGTTGTTGGCTTCAGTGGTTGCTTTGGAAATTGTGCCTATACTCAGGATTTAGTTAAGAAGTCTTTGTATTCCTCTAACTATGGTTGCTTGTGTGCCTATATCTAAGTTTAGGGGCCTTATTGCCCTTTGCTTCTTGTCACAGAGTATGTAGCAGTATCTGTAGTCAGCATTAAAGGCAGCAGTTTGCAACCTAGTTCCTTATAGTATTTTCATTTTTATTTTGTGAGTTTAAAAGAAGCTTTTCTGGTCTCAAAACCCATTAATTGAGATGACAATAAAAATACCCCAGTGCTATGAGCAGTGACATCAAGAACATCTGTTCAGATAAGAAATGTAGATTTTGACATCTACCACTGCATGTGTTTTCCTAATGAAATCATCCACTACTGCTTATTGTAGGAGTGATAGTTATGTGGCACAAGAGAGACTTTATTACACTGTTCTAGCAAATTATGCTGCTTGTGTGGATAAAAGTATATGTAATATATACAATTTATAATGGAATCCAACAGGAACAGATTATACCATTCTCTCGGTCCAGTGACAAGAGTGGCACGAAATGGCTATCGAGGCCACATGAAGGCCAGCAGGTACAATAATCCCCTGCACCCAGGGGTCACAGATTTTTCCTCTGGTGTTGGTGACTGGCTTGATAATTAAGTGGGTGTCCTCCGACATTTCTGATCTTTCTAACTTTCAAGGCAAAATTAAGGTAGTGATCCTTAAAACAGAAATTTTCTCTTCTGTGATTTGATCTGTTTCATCATACAGACTCTGGTTCATTCTGTTCTGCCTATCCAGTTTCTAAATATTGTATCTCTACATCAAGACTTAAAGGTGCTTTACTATAGGTAGCTTTTTAACAGTGTAACACTATGTGGGTGGTGGTAGAAACCATGTTGGCAACAAAGCGTACTTGTTGTGCTCAAAACTGCGTCCAAGATGTTTTCTGTGTTAATTCTTCATTGAACAAAATGGCTGACTTGGTTAAATTGCAAGTCATGAGTTAAAATTGGCCCTCCGTGTGGCCAGACTCATTTTAAATAGCATTATATATAAAACTGCATGCTCACTCAGCTTTTCATTGTCTAATTAAATTACAACTCTGTCTGCAGCGGTGTGGTAATGTAGTTGTAAAAGAGAAGAGAATAACTCCTATGTATTAATGAGTAGGGAGTGTTACGTGTAATTGAGTTAAATTCACATTCATATCAGTGTCCAAATTTGTCAGTGTATCACTGTCAATTAGTAGCTGTAGTGAAAATGTTTGCCAGATTTCTGAGTTGTTTTGTATATGCATAAATGTGTTGATGGGTTAATGGATTAATTCTGGTTTACTTCAACAGACATGTCAGAAATTTGTAGTTTCTCAGCATATTTCTAGAGAGCTGATGCATACACCAATTTAATTATGTAAACTGGTTGATATAAACTGAAATAATCCCTGTTGTGAAAATAAGAATCTTTCCTGTTTTAAAATAATTTGTAAGCCAGTCAGTTGCTCACTTTTCATAACGTTTGGTTTCCTTTTCCAATACCAGGTATCTGTTTTTGGCATATTCTTTTTGGGCACCATATAGATTGATAGGGAATTAATAGCACATCAACTGCATTAAAACACCCACAATTTACTTCTGTGGGCCAGGTTTTCTGCTCTCTATTATTGATGTTCCTTTACTGCTCTCAAATACCTTATAATTAAATTGTGCATGTTTTATTGAGCTTTTGCTGTGGATTTTTAATTTTATTTTTTGTAATTTGACTGACTCAGATGATTCTAATAAAAAAATCCAGTTTTTCCCACTAGGACTTAGGAAAAGATTCTAATAAAAAATTGCAACAGTGATACAGCATTGCTTGTTCAGGGGGTAATGACAAATCTATGACCATTTACCAATTAGAATTAGTTATAGTTGAAATATAACTGTATCCTAAGCTTTGGGAAGTGCTTTTTAAAATCATGAATCACCTTCTGGCCTCATTAGTTTGTTGTTCCTCTGTAGCATGGGGAAGGGTCACTTACAGGTTTAAACTAGTATAAGTGGTGGATTCTCTGTAACTTGAAGTCTTTAAATCATAATTTAAGAACTTCATTAACTCAGCTAGTGGTTAGGGGTCTATTACAGCAGTGGGTGGGTGAGGGTCTGTGGCCTGCAATATGCAGGAGGCAGACTAGATTATCATGTTGGTCCCTTCTCTCTGTAAAGTCTGAGTCACGGGTTATGTTTACACTACCACTTATTTCAGAGTAGCAGCCGTGTTAGCCTGTATCTGCAAAAAGAAAAGGAGTACTTGTGGCATCTTAGAGACTAACAAATTTATTTGAACGTAAGCTTTCGTGAGCTACAGCATCCGATGAAGTGAGTTGTAGCTCATAAAAGCTTATGCTCAAATAAATTTGTTAGTCTCTAAGGTGCCACAAGTACTCCTTTTCTTATTGTGACTACCACTTATGTCACTCAGGGGTGTGAATAAGCCACCACCCCTCAGTGACGTAAGTTACACTGAACTAAGAGTTGGTGTGGACAGCACTATGTCAGCAGGAGAGTTTCTCCTATCAGTATAGCTACCGCTGCTCATTGGGGGTGGATTAATTAAATTGATGGGAGAGTGCTCTCCTGTCAGTTTAGAGCAGCTACACTAGAACTTACAGTGGCGCGGCAATACTGATGTAGCTGCGCCATTATAAGCTCTCTAATGTAGCCATAGCCTGAGTGATCATTTACTTCTGCTTCTGACTGTAAATTCCACAAGAGCAATCCCTCATAGCCACCAAAGTCTTGTTTCCATGATGAAGTCTAATAAATAAAATGTCAGCATTTCTAAATTAAAGTACAGATGTTCATATTATGTTTGGGTAATGATTGGAGTACTGCTTTGGGAAAAGGATATTTATAAATTTTTCATGCTATTTTCTCACATGCTTCTTGTAGTTCTGCAGAATCTGAAGATTTGGCTGTTCATTTGTATCCAGGAGCAGTTACTATTCAAGGTGTTCTCAGGAGGAAGACTCTATTGAAGGAAGGCAAAAAGCCTACAGTAAGACTTCAAATATATGCTAAACCATTTTTCCTTTTCCTTTATTTTAAAATGATATCTTTAAAACAGAACAAAGCTACTTGGTTAAAATCCGGAAGTCTTTGCTCACTTTTTACTCAGTCCTCGCTGAAACAGAACTCTTGCTAAAATCAGTAGGAATTATGATCAGGTAGGAACTGACTAAAAAGTGAGTGAAGACTTCAGTATTAGGTACCTTATATATTTGCCACTTACAAAGGCTCCTGCTCCTAGATTTGATTTTTTGGAATTCATGTGATCTGTCTAAATCAAGGAATTACTGTTACAGAAGTTGATCTTCTGTGTTCTTTCAAAAGTATTTCATTAATCCTAAATTGTTAACATTTTTGCATTTGCATAAACTCCATAACTTTATAAATGCATTTAATTTACCATAGTATAACTTGGTATCTATCCATATCCACCACTAAAAGAAAAAAAATCAAATGCCTTTAGAGGACAAGAGCCTGGAAACTACTGAAATTAAACAGAAATATTGTTAAAATATTAGTGTTGATATAAGTCTATAGACACAGGAAAATTCACATTTACAGCCTGTACAGTTTTATTGCCTCTTCCTTGCATACACAGTCTATAGCTTCATACATTGTTGAGACACCTCTACAATGCCTGAATTAAATAAAACTGGATATATTAAGGAGGAAATGGCATCCTTCTCTGAACTTCTTTGCTTTAAACTATAATGGTAACACTCTGTTAATGATATTTATGTATGTAATAATTATATTTATAACTTCCAGACTCCCCCAAGCCAAAGCACTTGGAATACTGCACGATAAGGTTGGCACCCATGCTTCAGTTGAATCCATGTGGATGGACCCTTATGTTTGTGCCATTGATTCAAGTGCCAGTCTGTGCAGATAAAACTGCAAGATCTAGGGCCTTAATTTTTCTTGATTTAGCAAATAAATATTTCTCCAGAAGTAATGTATCTATCAGATGATTGTAGATTTACACCACAAAATTCCTTGGATTTTATTTACATTTTTAGACCTACATATTTTTCTCCTTAAACCAAGTAGGTTTTTCAAACTTCGACTCCCAAAAAGTGTTCTGTTGTTGGAAGATGTCTTTTTATTTCCTTTTAGTAACTAGAATGTCAGTTTTGCTGCCATTCATATCCAACTAGAGTGTGGAAGTGCTAACCATTTGTTTCCCTTTCCCTCCCTAACTGTTGAACTGATCCAAAGAGTGAACAAGCAACCTGGAGTACAAAATGTCATTATTCCCACTCATTTATTGCTAGATCTTTAATGATGTAAATTGGCATAGTTCCATTGACTGAGGGAGCTATCCCAAAGTATACCAGCTGAGAATCTGTCCCTTATAGACTATTTCTGTATTTTGACATATTTGTCTATAAAGGTGATTTCTTGGATATCACAAACACGAACATCATATCTATTTCTATACTTCTCATTTATTTGCAAGCCCAGTCTATCTTAAATGTCCTTGTTCTAATATAGTAATTTATGCATGTGTTCAACTAATCAAAAGTATTGCAAATGATATTGTAATGTAAATACTTAAACTCAGAGCAAATAAAGTTAATTCATTTTATATTTTAAAAATATGAAAATGTCCTTGTTTGCTAAATCTATTGATGTTAACGAGTGTGTGCAGAGCATCATAATGGATCTTTTAAAACTGCTGGGATTTGTCAACAAATACAGTGATTCTGCTGAAATATTTCATATATTACAATATTCTGGCACATAGTAAATTTAGAGAAATAAGTTAACTGACCATTTAAAAAAAGACTCATGTATTATTAATCATTAAAATATAGTATGAATGTATACAAATTAGAGTAAATGTTTGCAGCACTTTTTTAAATCATCTTGAAGAAAAGCAACTCTGTCCTTTAATTACAATGCTGATATCATACAGTAAATAATACTGCTTTTTGTTAATATTGCTTCTATCAGCAGCTGGTTTGGAAATTTCTTTTTATTTAAACATGGTAATTTCAACTGACAATTTGCTGACAAAGGGCAGCACATCAAAAATAATCGTTGTAGCTTTTTATAAGCCATCACAAATACCTATTATTGTAGCTCAGTTGGCTTGCTGACTGTGGGTTAGAAGCAATGTTGTAGTTTCCACTACACTAGCTTATAGAGATGGTCACATTGTGATAGACTCAGTATCCAGTGAGAGGGAAGACAATTATACCACTATATAAGCATCACCTGATTAATGGTGACTTTGGAGCAGAAAGCATGTTTTTCTTCAAGTGCTTGCTCATGTCAGTTCCATTCTAGGTGTGTGCATGTGCCCATGTGCACCGTCGTCAGAGAATTTTGCCTTAGAGGTATCTGTAGGGTCAGCTGTGGAGTGCAGCACTCATGTGTCAGTATATAAGGCACTGCCAGCCCTTTGCCCTCTCAGTTGCTTCTTACCGCCCGTGACAGTTGGTCGGTGCGACTTTTTCTCCTTGCCTAGCAAGTTGGTTACCGGTTCTCTCCTTCCTTCAAACTTTGGTGTCTTGTAAATAGTTTGTTTACAGTAGTTAGTTAGTAAGTAGTAGTAAAGTAGTGTAGTTAGTAAGCTGGAGTCCCAGTGGGGTTTTAAGCTTTCCGGGTTTTAAGCCCTGTTCTGCCTGTAACAGGCCTATGCCTGTTAGTGACCCCCACATAGAATCATAGAATAACAGAGTTGGAAGGGACCTCTGGAGGCCATCTAGTCCAACCCCCTGCCCAGAGCAGGACCAATCCCAACTAAATCATCCCAGCCAGGGCTTTGTCAAGCCTGACCTTAAAAACCCCTAAGGAAGGGGATTCCACCACCTCCCTAGGCAACACATTCCAGTGTTTCACCACCCTCCTAGTGAAAAAGTTTTTCCTAATATCCAACCTAAACCTCCCCCACTGCAACTTGAGACCATTACTCCTTGTCCTGTCATCTGCTATCACTGAGGATAGTCTAGATCCATCCTCTTTGGATCCACCTTTCAGGTAGTTAAAAGCAGCTATCAAGTCCCCCATCATTCTTCTCTTCTGTAGACTAAACAATCCCAGTTCCCTCAGCCTCTCCTCATAAGTCATTTGTTCCAGTCCCCTAATCATTTTTGTTGCCCTTCGCTGGACTCTCTCCAATTTTTCCACATCCTTCTTGTAGTGTGAGTCCCAAAACTGGACACAGTACTCCAGATGAGGCCTCACCAATGTCGAATAGAGGGGAACGATCACATCCCTCGATCTGCTGGCAATGCCCCTACTTATACACCCCAAAATGCCATTGGCCTTCTTGGCAACAAGGGCACACTGTCAACTCATATCCAGCTTCTCATCCACTGTCACCCCTAGGTCCTTCTCTGCAGAACTGCTGCCTAGCCATTCGGTCCCTAGTCTGTAGCAGTGCATTGGATTCTTCCATCCGAAGTGCAGGACTCTGCACTTGTCCTTGTTGAACCTCATCAGATTTCTTTTGGACCAATCCTCCAATTTGCTAGGTCCCTCTGTATCCTATCCCTACCCTCCAGCATATCTACCACTCCTCCCAGTTTAGTGTCATCTGCAAACTTGCTGAGAGTGCAATCCACACCATCCTCCAGATCGTTTATGAAGATATTGAACAAAACTGGCCCCAGGACCGACCTTTGGGGCACTCCGCTAGATACTGGCTGCCAACTAGACATGGAGCCATTGATCACTCCCCATTGAGCCCTACAATCTAACCAACTTTCTACCCACCTTGTAGTGCATCCATCCAGCCCATACTTCTTTAACTTGCTGACAAGAATACTGTGGGAGACCGTGTCAAAAGCTTTGCTAAAGTCGAGGAATAACACGTCCACTGCTTTCCCTTCATCCACAGAACCAGTTATCTCATCGTAGAAGGCAATTAGATTAGTCAGGCATGACTTGCCCTTGGTGAATCCATGCTGACTGTTCCTGATCACTTTCCTCTCCTCTCAGTGCTTCAGAATTGATTCTTAGAGGACATGCTCCATGATTTTTCCGGGGACTGAGGTGAGGCTGACCGGCCTGTAGTTCCCAGGAGCATCCTTCTTCCCTTTTTTAAAGATGGGCACTACATTTAACCTTTTTCCAATCTTCTGGGACTTCTCCCGATCTCCATGAGTTTTCAAAGATAATGGCCAATGGCTCTGCAATCACATCCGCCAATTCCTTTAGCACTCTCGGATGCAACGCATCCGGCCCCATGGACTTGTGCATGTCCAGTTTTTCTAAATAGTCCCGAACCACTTCCTCCTTCACAGAGGGCTGGCCACCTCCTCCCCATGCTGTGCTGCCCAGTGCAGTAGTCTGGGAGCTGACCTTGTTCGTGAAGACAGAGGCAAAAAAAGCATTGAGTACATTAGCTTTTTCCATATCCTCTGTCACTAGGTTGCCTCCCTCATTTAGTAAGGGGCCCACACTTTCCTTGGCTTTCTTCTTATTGCCAACATACCTGAAGAAACCCTTCTTGTTACTCTTAACATCCCTCGCTAGCTGCAACTCCAGGTGTGATTTAGCCTTCCTGATTTCATTCCTACATGCCTGAGCAATATTTATATACTCATCCCTGGTCATTTGTCCAATCTTTCACTTCTTGTAAGCCTCTTTTTTGTGTTTAAGATCAGCAAGGATTTCACTGTTAAGCCAAGCTGGTCGCCTGCCATATTTACTATTCTTTCTACACATCGGGATGGTTTGTCCCTGTAACCTCAATAAGGATTCTTTAAAATACACCCAGCTCTCCTGGACTCCTTTCCCCCTCATGTTATTCTCCCAGGGGATCCTGCCCATCAGTTCCCTGAGGGAGTCAAAGTCTGCTTTTCTGAAGTCCAGGGTCCGTATTCTGCTGCTTTCCTTTCTTCCTTGTGTCAGGATCCTGAACTCGACCATCTCATGGTCACTGCCTCCCAGGTTCCCATTCACTTTTGATTCCCCTACTAATTCTTCCCAGTTTGTGAGCAGCAGGTCAAGAAGAGCTCTGCCCCTAGTTGGTTCCTCCAGCACTTGCACCAAAAACTTCCTGGATTGTCTGTGCACCGCTGTATTGCTCTCCCAGCAGATATCAGGATGATTGAAGTCGCCCATGAGAACCAGGGCGAGTGATCTAGTAGCTTCTGCGACTTGCGGAAGAAAGCCTCGTCCACTTCTTCCCCGTGGTCCGGTGGTCTATAGCAGACTCCCACCATGACATCACCCTTGTTGCTCAGTCTTCTAAACTTAATCCAGAGACTCAGGTTTTTCTGCAGTTTCATACTTGAGCTCTGAGCAGTCATACTGCTCCTTACATACAGTGCAACTCCCTCACCTTTTCTGGCCTCCCTGTCCTTCCTGAACCGTTTATACCCATCCATGACAGTACTCCAGTCATGTGAGTTATCCCACCAAGTCTCCGTTATTCCAATCACATCATAATTTCCTGACTTCGCCAGGACCTCCAGTTCTCCCTGCTTGTTTCCCAGGCTTTGTGCATTTGTATATAGGCACTTGAGATAACCCGCTGATCGCCCCTTGTTCTCAGTATGAGGCAGGAGCCCTCCCCTCTCACACGCTCCTGCTCGTGCTTCCTCCCGGTATCCCGCTTCCCCACTTACCTCAGGGCTTTGGTCTCCTTCCCCCGGTGAACCTAGTTTAAAGCCCTCCTCACTAGGTTAGCCAGCCTGCTCGCGAAGATGCTCTTTCCTCTCTTCGTTAAGTGGAGCCCGTCTCTGCCTAGCACTCCTCCTTCTTGGAACACCATCCCATGGTCGAAGAATCCAAAGCCTTCTCTCCGACACCACCTGCGTAGCCATTCATTGACTTCCACGATTCGACGATCCCTACCCCGGCCTTTTCCTTCCACGGGGAGGATGGACGAGAACACCACTTGCGCCTCATACTCCTTTATTCTCCTTCCCAGAGCCACGTAGTCTGCAGTGATCTGCTCAAGGTCATTCTTGGCAGTATCATTGGTGCCTACGTGGAAAAGCAGGAAGGGGTAGCGGTCCGAGGGCTTGATGAGTCTCGGCAGACTCTCCGTCACATCGCGAATCTTAGCCCCTGGCAAGCAGCAGACTTCTCTGTTTTCCCGGTCAGGGCGGCAGATAGATGACTCAGTCCCCCTGAGGAGAGAGTCCCCGACCACCACCACCCGCCTCCTTCTCTTGGGAGTGGTGGTCGTGGAACCCCCAACCTTTGGCCAGTGCATCTCATGCCTTTCAGCTGGTGGAGTCCCCTTCTGCTCCCTTCCCCCAGATGTATCATCTGGGCCACTACCCGCAATAGTACCTGTGGAGAGAACATGAAAACGGTTACTTACCTGTATCTGTGTTGCTGGTACATGGACGTTCCCCCTTCTTCTTCTGGAGGTCACATGTTGCCAGATTTCTTCACTGTTCTCCTGTCCACGCTGCGCAGCCTGCTCTGAATCTTCAGAACCTTGTGCCTGTAGAAGCATATCCTGACGTCTGTCCAGGAAATCTTCAGTTTCTCTTATGCAACGCAGGGTCGATACCTGTTGCTCCAGACCTTGAACCTTCTCTTCCAATAGGGAGACCAGCTTGCACTTTGTACACACAAAGTCGCTTCTGTCCTCTGGAAGAAAGACAAACATGGCACATCCAGTGCAGGTCACAACAGTTGAACACTCCCCATCCATATTACCTTCCTACTATGAGCTTCCTCAGGAGAGGCAGTAATTACTCAGAGAAGTCGTTAGGGTGTAAGCCTCAGTGGGCTCACTCCAGGTGAACTCCCAGGCAAACTCCTGCTGTTTGCTGCTCTGCTGTCCGCTGCTCAGCTGGTTCCCTGCCGCTCAGCTGGTTCGCGGAGCACCGGCTTTTTTAAATAGCCAGGCTCACCTGAAACAAAACACTCCCAACTCCCGCCCTTTTCAGCCAACCAATCAAGCACTTGTTCAAACTTTCAAGCTGCCCTCACTGCAAACACTCCGATCCTCTCACCAAGCACACACACTCAGATACCCAGATACTCACCAACACAGATCCCAGGCAAACTCCTGCTGTTTGCTGCTCTCCTGTCCCCCGCTGCTCAGCTGGTTCCCCGCCGCTCAGCTGGTTCGCGGAGCGCCGGCTTTTTTAAACAGCCAGGCTCACCTCATCAGCTGCCTAAAGTGCTTGGGGGAATCACATGTGAAGGACAAGCGTTGCATCTGTAAGAACTTTGGTCCAAGAGCACAAAAGGAGCATGACATCCATTTGAGGGCCCTCCTCACGGAGGTTGCTCTCCGCCCGGCATCAGAGCACTCCCAGCCAGACTCTACTCCCAGCACTTCGGCCTCGTGTATAGTGCACCCCCGACACCGGGCTCTGCCCAGCAATGCTCCCCTTCGCCAGTGCCCAAGAAGAAACTGAAAAAACACTACTCCCCAGCAATAAACCAAGCAATAAAGGCCAACAGGCATCAGGTAAAGGATCCAGTTCAGGCTGCCCGTTCACCCCGGAGCTACTTGGGAGTGCCTCCCTCGTCGGACGCCCTAGCCTCCCCAGAGATCCACCACCAACTCCCAAGAGTAGTAGGGGACCCTCACTCATGGCAGGGCTGTTGTCTTCCCAGGACCTCCTACCGGCATCCAGAGAGCAAAGGATCTCCCAGCACCACTGGCACTATGCACAAGGCTGGACCTGGCAAAGGCTCCCTATGAGGGCAAGCCAGCCATAAACCTCCTGCCCCTCCAGGGGGCAAGCGAACATGCTGGTCCCCAAAGCTGAGGCAGCACTCTGTCTCCACAGTCCAGGTTGCCAGTTAGACGTCCTAGTTGCCGGCACTGCACTCAACAGTCTCCACCTACCTGACCCGGCTCGTCCAAAGGGAGATGTCAGTCACAGTATGGCCAGCACTGATTGTCCTCCCACCAGCAGTCTCCATGGCATAGATCCCCATCACAGGACCACAGGAATTATCTCTGATGCGGTACGAGTTTCCTCACTCCTAGCACCAATCTGCCTACTCAAGGCACCGTTCACTTACGGTGACATTTAGCCGTCAAACTCTGGCATCGAGAGCACCATGGTCACTGAAGGGCTCTGAAAGGGAGTTGAGCCCCGCTCCGAGGCAGCACCGGCATGAGTGGGCACCTGAGGTCTTGTCGACCTCCGCGATGCCTTCCTGGCAGCAGGACCAGTGGCCAGCACAGTGGCTCTACTGGAATGCTTGGGGCATGCTGGTTATGCCAATGCCCTTTTAACACCGCTCATCGATTGCTGCTTTGGAAAAGCAACCGACAGCACTGGCAGCACCGGGCTCAGTGTGTGAAGCAGAATTGGATGCCAGGAGGTGAATGCCCACTCCTAATGCCCCTTCCCCCACAGGAGATGATGTCCTAGGCCCTCCCCGTCTCCAGATGAGGGTGTTTCGGGGCTCTCTTCTGCCAGCCCACTGAATGATTTTAAAGAGCCACCAGGCCCTGCTTCGAAGGATGGCCCCGAACTTGGGCCTGGAGGTGGAGGATATGATGGAACAGTTGGACACGTTGTTTACTGTGCTTTTGGCATCAACCCACTCATGTGTCGCGCTACCGGTGCACGATGGGGTCTTAAAAATAACTAAAGCCCTCTGGCAAACCCCGTTTTCCATCCCGCCCACTTCCAAGAGGGCTGAAAAGAAGTATTTCATCGCAGTTAAAGGGTTTGAATACGTGTATACCCACCCACCTTTGGGGTCGCTGATCATCTCTGCTGCCAACGAGAAAGACAGATGGGCAAACCAGTTCTACTCCCAAAAATAAAGAAGCCAAGAGGCTGGACCTTTTTGGAAGAAAAATTTATTTAACGGCCAGCCTTCAGTTCAGGGTAACAAACCACCAGGCTCTTTTGGGGAGATATAACTTAAACTTATGGGATTCCCTCTGTAAGTTCAAGAATTCCCTGCCCCAGGACTTGGCCTAAGAATTCAGGGCCCTAATTGAGGAAGGTATAGCAGTGGCTAGATGCTCCCTCCAAATGGCCTGGGACGCAGCTGATTCGGCTGCCAGGATGGTCGCATCGGCAGTGGTCATGAGGCACGGTTCCTGGCTTCAGACCACAGGCCTGTCCCAGGAGATGCAGTCCTCTATCCAGGACCTCCTGTTTGATGGGAATGGACTCTTTGCAGAACGAGTGGATGCGAGGCTGCATGGACTGAAAGACACTTGGGCAACCCTACTCTTGCTGGGTCTGTATATGCTGGAGTTGGCAAGGAAGCAGTTCGCCAGCCACCCCTGCCTCCAAGGTCTTGGCAGTCTCGGCAGAGATCTGCAAGGAGAAGGGACAGAAACATGAGTTTTTGTTGTCACCGCCTTCCACCTCCTGCTCACCTGTGCAGCCCAGCCTGGCGAAATATCTTGGGGAGCCAGAATTGCTCATTTTGAGGGTGCACTCAAAAGCGATACCCCAGTCAGCTTCCTGGATCTGCCTCATTCTTTCCTCAACCACCAACACCCTACCACAGGTGACTTCGGACCGCTGGGTGCTTGAAATTATATCCCTGGGCTACACCCTTCAATTCTCAGCTGCCCCCTTTCTCACCCCCATTCCCCGTCCCTCTTCAGGGACCGTTTTCATGAGCAACTCCTCGTTCAAGAGGTTGAGAACCTCCTGCAAATGGGAACAGTGGAGGAGGTCCCTTGGGAAATGAGAGGAAAAGCGTTCTTCTCCTGTTATTTCCTAATCCCGAAAGCAAAAGGGGGCATAAGATCCATTCTGGACCTGCAGCACTTCAACAAGTCTCTCAAGAAGTTGAAGTTTCGCATGGTCTCCCTAGCCTCCATCATCCCCTCCCTGGATCCGGGAGACTGGTATGTTGCCCTTGACTTGAAGAACGCTTATTTTCATATCTCCATTTTCCAAGGGCACAGGCGATTCCTCCACAGTACGGTGGGCCAGCACCATTTCCAATTCAGAGCGCTGCCCTTTGGTCTCTCGCTAGCCCCGCAAGTGTTCACAAAATGCATGGCACCAGTGACCACTTACCTGAGGCGTCGAGGCGTCCAGGTCTATCTGTTTCTCAACAATTGGCTCATCAAGGGCAGAATCTTGGGAGCAGGTGCAAAGGAGCCTTGATCTGATACGTTCCACCTGCCATGACCTGGGCCTCTTGATAAGCGAATAGAAATCAACCCTAAGACTGGTGCAATGGATAGAGTTCATGGGGCGGTCCTCAACTCTATGCGAGCGAGAGCTTTCCTTCCAGACACCCATTTCCAAGCCATGTTGGACTTAATTTCTCATGTTAACTTGCATCTGCTTGCAGTTGTTAGGCCACATGGCGGCGTGTACGTATGTGGTCCATCGTACCCAGCTCCATCTCCAGCCACTGCAAGCATGGTTGACATTGGTTTACATCCTCAACAGACATGATCTAGACCAGTGGTCACTAACTGCTCAGTCTCGATCCTAGAGGATCTCACAGTCGATCGCGATCTCCAGCGGGGCTGTCTGACCCGGCCCCACACTACTTCCAGAAGCGGCCAGTGCAGCCCTAGAGGTGGGGAGTGGGGCAGGGGTCTCCCTTCACGTGCTGCTCCTGCCTGCAAGCACTGCCCCCGCAGCTCCCATTGCAGTGCTTGCAGAGAAGGGCAGTGCGTGGAGCCACATGCTGCCACCCCCACAGACACACACTGCAAACCCCTCAGCCCCAACCCAGAGCCCACACCCTCTCCCGAACTCCAACCCCTACCCCAGCCTGGTGAAAGTGAGTGAGGGTGGGGGAGAGCAAGTGATGGGGGAGGCAGGATGGAGTGAGTGAGGTGGGGCTTTGGGGAAGGGGCAGGGCCTCAGGGAAGGTGCGGAGTAGATCCTAAATTGCCCTTAAATTCAAAAAGTGATCTTGGGCATAAAATTGTTGGAGACCACTGATCTAGACAGAGTGGTCAGGGTGCCAGATCATATTTGGTCATCCCTGGATTGGTGGTTGGACCCCGACTTAGTGCTGGAGGGAGTCTCCTTCGCAGCCCCATCTCCATAGCTGACCCTGGTCTCTGATGCTTCGGACCTGGGCTGGGGGGCCCACCTGGGCGAGCTCAGCACACAAGGCTGCTGGTTTCAGGATGACCTGTGCCTCCACATAAACGGCAGGGAATTCAAAGCAGTTCACTTAACCTGCCAGCTTTTCTGCCCCACCTGGAGGGCAGGATGATACAGGTCCTGATGGACAATACTGCTGCGATGTTTTACATCAACAGGCAGAGTGGAGCGAGGTCATCATCCCTCTGCCAAGAAGCTCTATATCTTTGGGACTTCTGTGTGCAGCGTACCATTCATTTGGTGGCCGCACACCTTCCTGGGGCCAGGAACATGGTAGCTGATCGCCTCAGCAGGACCATCTCTTCTCACCACAAGTGGTCGCTCCATTCAGAGATGGTCAGTGTGACCTTCCAGAGGTGGGGAACTCCCCAGGTGGACTTGTTCGTATCCCGTCAGAACGGGAAGTGCCACATGCCCTACTCAATACGGGGACTGGACAGGGCCTCTCTGTCAGATGCCTTTATGCTCCCATGGTCGGGGGCTGTGATGTATGCCTTCCCACGGTATCCCTAGTTCAAAGTCCTCATGAAGATCAAACAAGACATGGGGAAGGTTATCCTGATTGTCCTGGCTTGGCTTGGCCTCGCCAGCACTGGTTCGGTGACCGCCCCACTGCAGCTGCCTCTGGCCAGATCTGCTATCCCAGAACCATGGCAGTCTTCTACACCCAAACTTGGCAGCACTGTGTCTGACAGCCTGGCTGCTGCATGGTTGCATGCTGAAGAATAGGAGTGTTCAGCCATGTCCAGCAGGTCCTGTTGGATAGCAGAAAATGCTCCACCAGGGCTACTTACCTGGCCAAATGGAAAAGGTTCATGTGCTGGACCTCAGACTGGGGTGTCCGGCCCGAACAGGCCTCACTGCAGTCGATCTTGGACTACCTTCTGCATATCAAGATCCAGGGCCTCTCTCTTTCATCAGTTAAGGTCCATTTGGCTGCTATTTTGGCCTTCCACCCTCCATTACAGAGTAGGTCAGTCTTCACTCACGACATGACAATCTGGTTTTTGAAAGGTCTGGAGCAGCTCTATCCCCATGTCTGTGACCTGGTCCCTCCTTGGGACCTGAATCTCATGCTGTCATGACTCATGGGTTTTCCCTTCGAGCCTTTGGCTTCCTGCTCCCTTCTTCTACTCTCCTGGAAGGTTTCTTTCTTGGTGGCAATAATGTCTGCCTGCATGGTCTTTGAGATTAGGGCACTTGCCTCGGAGCTGCCCTATATGGTGTTCTACAAGGACAAGGTCCAGCTACGACTGCACCCAGCTTTCCTGTCCAAAGTAGTTTCTCAGTTTCGTATGGGTCAGGACGTATACTTACCCATCTTCTTTCCAAAACCTCATAAGTCGGAAGAGGAGTGCAAATTGCAGACTCTGGACATCAAGAGAGCCCTGGCATTTTACATTGAAAGGACCAAGCCGTTCTGTAAGTCACAGTAGTTTGTCATGATGGTGGATAGGATGAAAGGTCTTCCAGGTTCTGCCCAGAGAATTTCATCCTGAATCACTGCCTGCGTCCGTTTCTGCTATGATCTGGTGAAAGTTCCTATGATCTGGTGAAAGATCTGGGTGTAACCGCCCACTCGACTAGGGCACAAGCCTTGTCGTTGGCCTTCCTGGCCCAACTGCCTATTCAAGATATCTGCAGGGCCGCTACCTGGTCATCCATCTACACGTCTCATTACACACTTACCCAGCAGGCCTGAGATGATGCTGGCTTCAGTAGAGCAGTGTTGCACGCCACATAACCATGAACTCCGAGCCCACTTTCAGGAATACCGCTTGTGAGTTGCGTAGAATAGAATCAACATGAGCAAGCACTCTGGAAAAAATGGTTACCTACCTTTCTTTGAGATATGTTGCTCTTGTCCATTCCATTACCTGTCTTCCTGCCCCTCTATTTGAGTGGTTGACAAGAAGGAACTGAGAGGGCGTAGGGCTGATGGTGCCTAATATACCAACGCATGAGCTTGGCACTCCAGAGGGCACCAATGCCAACCCTGCTGATACCGCTAAGGCAAAAATCTCTGACAACTGCACACATACACCTAGAGTGGAATGGACATGAGTAACACATCTCAAAGAACAACAGTTACGAAAGGTAGGTAACTGTTTTTTCTACCCTGGTAGATGGAGGATGAGTACTGAAATGACAGCAGCTAAAATGGGTCTTAATAGTTGTGTTGCTACAAATATTTTGTGATAAATCAGTAATTTCCAAAGAAGTCAGTGTTCTAATTCTTGATTTCCCTTGATGGCAAGTATATCATTAAAAAGAAAAGGTATTTCTGTACCCAAAGTCAGTGCCGTATTGAATGAAAACTCTTGGTAAAGTAGAGGAAATAAATATTACCTTGTTTGATGCCTGGATCATAGAGGAGTGATCAAGACCTCTGTGCACTAGTTTCTTGATTCATACTGTGTTCCTATGTATTCTTAATCTAACTAGATTAAGACTGGATCTAGACTGTTCTCAGTGGTAGCTGATGACAGAACAAGGAGTAATGGTCTCAGGTTGCAGTGGGGGAGGTTTAGGTTGGATATTAGGAAAAACTTTTTCACTGGGAGGGTGGTGAAACACTGGAATGCGTTACCTAGGGAGGTGGTGGAATCTCCTTCCTTAGATATTTTTAAGGTCAGGCTTGACAAAGCCCTGGCTGGGATGATTTAGTTGGGGATTGGTCCTGCTCTGGGCAGGGGGTTGGACTAGATGACCTCCTGAGGTCCCTTCCAACCCTGATATTCTATGAACTAGAAATAGCATCAGTGAAAAGGCAGCTCTTTTTGGCTGGGCTAGGTCCTGGGCAGTTGCTGTTCTAGGGAAATTTGTGGGATGATGAGGTAAACATACATGCATTTTTAACAACAGTATTTTGTTTTATTAATCTGTTCTCTCTCTTTCTCTGTAGGTAGCATCTTGGACAAAATACTGGGCAGCACTATGTGGAACCCAGCTTTTTTACTATACTGCAAAGTCTCTGAAGGCTACAGAGAGAAAACATGTATGTATTATAGTGCATCTCCCTACACTGCTGCCAAAATTTAAAAGTAAATGCACTCTCCTGATACACACACTAACAGAATAATCCAGGACCTGCAATTGAGCACTATCCTGTCCTTCGGGCAGTCTGTGTCATCTCTATGGATACAACTTAATAGAAGTAGGCACTTTAATAGGCTATACAGGGAACATCTGTTTTGCATGTGTCATTTGGGCTCAGTGAAATTGTATATTAAACACATTAGAGAAGACCCAGAAAGAAAGCAATTGCTAATGGTCATCTTGCGTTTTCACCTATAGACCATACCTTCCTACAATATCTGATTAGAATATATCACTGCCCCTTCCCAGCACCCAAGCAAACGATGGCAAATATAAATATGTAAATGTATAAAGAACTGGAGAATGTGTTAAACTCCAGTTTTTGTGGATTACTCTTCCTGCCTATTCTGTCTAATCCAGTAATTCCCAAATTGTGTTCTGTGGACCACCAGTGGCTGTACTGCACTTCTTGGTGGTATTCAGAGAGCTGGATTGTCACATGATGTTGGCTCCCTGTCTTGTTTCCAGCTGCTAAATCACATTGAAAGAAGCTAAAATTACATTAAATACTTCCTTATTACTATTCTTTTATGTAAGCAATTGCTGTAGTTGCCCCAGGAATGTTATGCCATAACCACTGGAAGGGGAGAAGGGTGGTCTGTGTAGTCATGAAAGGGGGGAGTGAATGCATCTGTCAAGAGATGGAAGAAAATTGGGAACCCCTGATGTTGTCTATGTAGAGCCTATACTGTGACTATCAGTTCTAGGCAGTAGCTCTATCCAGTGTTTCAAGTCTTCATTAGCCATGTGAATTTTGTCAGATGTCACTGTACATTAGGTCATTACCTTTGTATAAAGCTGTATAATTTTAGAAAATGAGAAGTTGTGCTCCAGAATCCTGGACTAGCTTGTTTATCTGTGGTAAAAGATGTTCTTTTCCTATTTCTCACATGCAGAGGGCAAAAGCAAGATCTTGGATCTCTGAGAGTTCTGCTCTACTTTTTGTAAAAAGAATCCACTAAAAATTGTCTTTGTCATTTATATAACAAGCTGGGTATTTTCCAAATTTATTTACACTAGTTAATTTAATAGGGAAACCCAATATTATATTATCTAAAGTAGTATAATGATAGTAGCTTAGTGCACTAAAAAGGTTTGCATAACTTCATTATTTTTTCTCCCCATTTAAATTGGCATTCTGTTTGCTTAGTTGAGAGCAATGGTCCTGCTTAATCTAATCTGTCAATTGTTACTACCTAGTTTGAAACTAGTGAAGTGCATTTTTGGACAGATTTGTGTGTGATATTAATAAAAAACTTATAGTCAAATCTGCCTCACTAAGAGTAGAAGTAGCAGGAAAGAAACAAGATTGTACAAATGATTATATTAAAAAAAAATCAAGAAAATAATTTGTTGCTGGCATTATATCATCAAGGATTTATTGCTTGTCTTTCTGGAGACACTGAGAATTGAAAAAGCCTCCTTTCTGCAAGTATGTCATGTTTTGTGCTCCTGTTGCTGACTCGATGCCTTTAGGCTTTATTCCAAATAATGTATTTTTTCAAGAACAGAATCATCATTCTATAAATCTCTTTTTTCTGGTGTTTTCTCCATTTTAAAATATCAAGTGATAACTCAGAAAGGGGGAAATAGTACTTCCCTAGGACACTAATATGAATGAGAAAGGGTTTTACTATAATACCTGTAACATGCATATACTTCTCAACAAGTAATTTTAAAACAGATTTAATAAAAATGTTGTTGGGGAAAAAAATCCGAGTAGCTCTTGGCAGTGGAAACCTAGGGGAGTTACATAGCTAGCTATTATATTCTGTTTCTAAATAAAAAAAAGTTTCACTTCTATTTATAGATGGCTTGTTGATTAACAATTTATTTCAGAGTAAAAATACAATAATGAATATCACACTATAAGGAGAGCAATCTTTTATCTTAATTTAGCATAATATTCTTATTGAGGATAAGTAGTATACATTAAATGGACATATAATAATACTTCTCCAAAGGTAAATATATAATTCCCAGATCAGAATCTTTAAACTGGAGATAAGACTGAAACTGTATCAGTAACTTTAAAGGGAGGAAAAACTATTAATTTAACTTTTAATGGAGATATATCAACACTTTGTCATTTTATCTGTCCTGCTGGTGACCTTATTAGTGTAGTGCCTTCTGATGCTCCCATGTGGTGGTGCAGCTTTGCACCTCCTATATTGCAGGGTTATTGTGAAACAGAATAGTGTAGCCCTCAGCCTGCCCCTTAGGTTCTGAGTATCTGATTGTGGGCTGTCAGGGAGCCTGTTACAGCTCATGCTTGTTTAGTTGCGATTCAGGAATGAAGTTTAACTATCTGAGGGTAAATTGGAGATGGTCTGCAGCTGTGTGAATTTCATTTGTGTTTAGAAGGTAGCTGATGCATGAATTGGTATATCTTCTGTTCCACAGGTTAGGTGGTGCATGTGAAATGAATTTGTTAAAAGTTTGAACTTTGTCCTTTTCAGAAGATGAACACCAACTTATTGTCTTGCAGCTATTAATATATAGAATACAAACATCAGTTATTCAAACTTAGTCAAAGCTACCATATAATGTTCCCTCATATCTGCTAGTATAAGATGAAATCCATAGTCTGTATTGGGAGGATGAGAGGTGTGAGAGGTAACAGGCAACTGAGGGGAGCAAAACAGGTTACTTTTTATTGTAGAGAGAGTACTTGAAACTATGAGGTGATAAGGTTATTTATAGTTGGAAGGGGATGGATGTGAACTGGTCATGAGAGAGGGATCTTTTTTTTTTTTTAAGGCGTATACATGTCTGATATGAAAAATGTAAATAGTAATATGGTACTTAGCTCTTTGCATGTTAAAAGTGCTTTACATTAATGTGGAGACAGTTGTACAGAGCTGCAAGGGCAGAGGATGTCATGGGTCTCATCCTTTGGGGAAACCTCCAGAAGTTCCCTTGTGGGCAGAGAAGCACCAATTGTACTTTGAACTCTTGCTGAAGTAATCAGTAGCGTTTATTTTTTATTTTTGGGCATGGCTGGCAAGTCTCTAGTTGCCCCAACATTCAGCTAACTTAAAGGTTTACACAGTGAGATATTAAACAGGGTTTTTTATTCCAAACCCTCTGGAAGGGTTAATTCACAAACAACTAATTTTGTTTTCCAGAAGACATTGGAATTCTGTCTTAGGCACTATTCATGGTGGTCCTCTTGGCCTGGGGTCCAGCCGGAGTATGTTCCACTCTGGAAGCAAAGTCCTCTCCCATAGCCTCAAATGCTGCTTTCTTTTTTTAAAGGATGGCTTCACCCGTGAGGCCAGATGTCAGTTCTTTCCTCCTGAGTTGTGGAGCGGGTATTTCTCTCTCCTACATGGAAGCTTCTGTAGCCCTTTCCCCCTTTTTTTCTGGAAGTGGTGTGTACACACTGACACAAATCCCTGTGCTGTGTCTCTCACATTATCTATTTTTACTACTTTGGTGCTTTTTGCTGTTCTGCCTTTTTTCTTTTTCTCAGCTCTCTGCTTCCTCCCATCCTTAGCCCTCCTTAGCTCAGTTTCCCCCAAGTGGCGCACCATCAAAGAGCTTCCAAAGATCAATTTCAAGCAGAGCCAAATTTTCCAACCACAAGGGGAAAACCCCTGAGGCCCTATGAGGAGGCAAATATTTGTTTTGAGCAACTTAAGCAGTGGCCCAGGAGGGCTTATCTGTCTCTGACCCAGAGCTGGTAAAAGAGTATGGTTGTACACATCCTGCCTCTCAGATATGCACAGTACACACAGCGAGATAAAAGGAGAGACTTGATACTGGCAAACAATCCGAGCTAGTCACAAAAAGGAGGTGGTAAGAGCAGATGGCTCTCATCTTTCTAAAATACCCTTTTCAGTGGGATTTGCTAAACCAAGCACTTGAAAGATGAGCCCGTTAGGGGTTGAACATCTACTAGGGTTTTCATCCTCACATAAGGGAGAAAGGCAAGAACAGTCTACAAGCCCAAGGCAGATTCTCCTTGCCCAAAGGAAAAGACAAAGTAGTTTTAGAACTGGACACGTTGTCCTCTTTTTCCTCTAGGGCAAAAGTTCCACAGCCCAAATTGAACTTCAGATACCTTGGCAAATGTTTTCCCTCCAGTGACAAAGAATCATTCATGCTTATATGCTATCATGCATAAACATATATGGATAAAATTATGGCTGAGTAGGAAACTCCCAGTTGAGAGCAGCAGCTCCATCAAACATAGTTTTACTGTTCTATAACTTGTAAAGGAGGAAAAAAATCGATGCCTCATCTGTCAAAGATGCAATTACATCCCTCAAGACACAGAAATCTCTTATACAATGGATTTTTTCTCAAAGTCCAGACCAGTAATTGAGATAAAATCTTCCAGACATCTTCATCAGCCACACAAACATCTAGCTCTGTAACTTCCTTTCATATGGCCATTGTTGCATGGGCCAGCAATGTGGAAAGGTCAACCAGACTCAAAGTCAAGTCTGGGCTATGTAGTATATTCCAGGCTAGTAATTTCATGACAAATGGTGGTAAATTCTTGGAAAATTCTGTTGCCTCAAATATAGCTTCATGCACAAAGCTGTGACTGAGGGCATGGAAGACAGATGGGCAGAGTAACCAACTCCTTTTCTCTTCCAAGTTGAACTTTTTGGAGAGAGACTTCATAGACTCATGGCATAACCAAACAAAGAGGAAGAAGTCCCTTCCATTCCAGAAGCAGACAAAAAAAAAGAGAGAGGCAAGATTCTACAAACCAGGCCCTCTTTTCATGTCATCAGTCAAAGGCAGAGGAAATCTGCCAACATGTACTCAAGAAGCAGATATTAGTCTAAAGGAGGGAGAGATGGTAGATACCAGGATGGAACTAATTATTCCTTTGTTCAGTGCAAAATCCAGCAAATAACAGTTACATGCCATGCCTACTAACAAATGCTACCCAGGTAACGAGCATTGCATACGTAAGGTAATTAACAGGCTTCAGTTGTTACCGTAGTAGTGAAAATTGTCTGTAAGTGGGTAAGTGGATTCTAGAGCTCAGAGGTGATATACAAATTCAAGCTCATCTGCCCAATGTCTCCTAACCTGCACCCACCAAATGAGCATCCATGATAAGATAATAGCTCTGGCACATCTTCCACGGACAAGGGCTATAGTGAGATGGCCATTACGGCCAAAGAAAAACGGCAAGAAATTAAGTCATACTTGACTTCAGGCATGTGAACAAATTCATAAAATGTTTCAGGTAAGGTTCTATATGGAGACTTTGGCTGCCATACTGCCCTCCAGCAGCTACAATAATTACATAATACACTGGACATGCTTATGTGTTATCCCATGCAGCCCCAGAGTCTTTCTGAGGTTTCACTTTCAAGGCATCCATTGTCCATCCAGATCTTCCTCTCCAACCTAAGCACAGCCCTAAGACCATTTATCAATATACTAAAAGGCTAGGTGATCATTGTTCTCAGGCTGGAGGCGCTCTCTTGCATGGATGATATTCTAGTAAGACCTGCGTAGCTCTCGGAAGTACATTCAGCCACTGGGAGAATGCTTGGCTATTACAGAAGCGCTCCTTTCTTGTCAATCCAGGAAAGCTTCTTGATTCGAACACAATGGATGAGTCATATAGTAGGACTAACAGTCAGTACTCCATGTCACTGCTGGTATTCCTCTTCAAAGATAAATTTGCAAGTTAAGGGAACCGATCTTCCAAGTATGCCAGATGAAGCAAACTTAATAAAATCCCTGATGTAAATTCTATACTCCATAGTTTCAGTCCCTGAAATGATCCCATGGGCCAAGGTATATAGGAGGAAATTAGAGAGTCTAATTTTGAGAAACTGACACAAGAAAAAAAGCTTCAAAGATAGTCCATGTCCTACCAGACACGTCATGGAAGAGACACATCTTTAAATACCAGACAGGATGATTACAGGTGCTAACCCATTAGTGTCGAAGTTTTGTGTGGCTCATAAATCCATTCAAGATTGTGTCCCTCAGAGAGACTATGTATACATTTCCTTGAATGGCTGACTATAGAGTGTTCAGCATGTCATACCAGACAGTGTAACTCTAGTGTCATACATGAAAATCAGAGAGAGACAGGGAACACAAAACTATTTAGTGAAGCACTCATCTTCAGACTGGCACAGCAAACTTTGTTAGTGAAGATTCTAACGCATCAGTGAAGAGCTCACTGCTGTGGGGGACTAAGTAAACAGAATACAAATCCACCAGTGTAAATGGATCGTAAACTGAGAGGTATTTCAGGTTTGATAGATCTCTTTGCAACAAGAAAAAAGCACCAAAGTCAGCCAGTCATTCTCGAGATGGTCAGAAAGCAATGCAGTGGCAGCAAAAAGCATCATCACAGTGTTAATTACACTGTAAATTCAGTAATTACAGGCACTGTATTTATATATAACAAAGATTGGTAAAAGAGTGAGTTGGTCATCTATCCACGTTTTCTCAAAACATTAGAAGCTGCATTAGCATAGTTCAGTGAATAGGGCACCAGTCTGTCAATATGGAGATCTGGGTCTATTCCTGGGTCTGTCATTGATTAAGAATGACATTGGGTAACCCTTTTGAACCTCTCTGCATATGTAAAAATGATATGATAATGCTTTACACCAGGGGTAGACAAACTTTTTGGCCTGAGAGCCACATCTGGGTATGGAAATTGTATGGCGGGCCATGAATGCTCACAAAATTGGGGGTTGGGGTGCTGGCTCTGTCTGGGTATGTGGGCTCTGGGGTGGAGCCAGAAATTAGGAGTTCAGGGTGCAGGAGGGGGCTCTGGTCTGGGGCAGAGGGTTGGGGTGCGGGCTCCAACTGGGGGTGCAGGCTCTGGGGTAGGAAGGTGGAACTGAGGGGTTCAGAGGATGGGAGGGGGATCAGGGTTGGGGTGCTGGAGGAGGTCAGGGGTGCAGGCTCCAGGTGGCACTTACCTCAAGCAGCTCCCAGAAGCAGCAGCATGTCCCTCCTCCGGCTCCTATGCGGAGGCACAGCCAGATGGCTCTATGTGCTGCCCCGTCCGCAGGCAGTGCCCCTGCAGTCCCATTGGCCACAGTTGCCAGCCAATGGGAGCTGCGGGGGCAGCGTATGGAGCCCCCTGGCTGCACCACGCATAGGAGCCAGAAGGGGGACATGCTGCTGCCATGGCACATGTGGAGCGGGACAAGACCCGGACCCCGTTCCCCAACAGGAGTTCAAGGGCTGGCTTAAAACGTCTGAAGGGCTGGATTCGGCCCCTGGGCCGTAGTTTGCCCACCCCTGCTTTACACACACACCCTTATATAGCACTTAGCTATTATGGAGAGATTTGAGGATGCAGATTGCTAAATATAGTGTCAATATTATGTTCATCGGATAATGGTGCCTTCAGCAGGCCATAGTGAAAGCATGATATGTTTTACTTTTTAACCCATGAGTCATCTCTGTAAAGTCCATGTATTGTTTTTCTCACTCATGGATACCCTTTTTCCATCACATGAGGTCTTGCTTATCTTTTTCACTGCTTGCTATAGCCCATTTGATGGATAGGTCCTTGATAAAGAAAATGAAATTTCTTTCCTGTTAATTTCTGTTCTTGGAAAGGACTCCTTCACCAATCCAATGGCATACATTCAGAAAAGAAGATGATATAATTATTATATTATGAAGGTATGTGTTCAGATGTGTAATGTCTTCCTATCAAATTCCAGAAATGAGTGTTCTGGACACACAATCCAAGTTTTGGTCACAAGCCTTTAGAGTAATGGTTAGGAAAGCATCATCATTGCCGGAAAGCTACCTTGACCCAGAAGGAGGATAGCAGCATTGCAGATGGGTGGGAGTGGGGAAAGAAGTGGAATAATCCTAGCAGTGCTCACCCAAAAAAGTATTTATTTGTGGGTTTGTATATCACATGTACAATGGTGGAGTGTGGTGGTATAAATATTTTATTGGCATGAGTTTGGATTGTTCTTGCTATTTACAAATGGCAGTGCTACAAGTGAGTTATATAGGTCCTAATGAGTCTTCATACCACTTTGCACTATTATGTATTTTATTCATGCCATGTTTTGCCCCCCAAAAAATCTAATTTTAGAAATGTTACTTTTTATCTTATAGGAGCTAATTTTCATATCTCAGCCTTGATAAGCCAGATTTTGTTAGTATCTTGAGACCAGCTGTACAGAAGAGAGAAAGGAAAAACAGTATTAATACAGTTCTAAAACTTCTAAAAATGATCTTAAAGTATACCCCATATTATCAAACAGTTCTACAGCTTGTCACAAGAATATCAACATATGTGATATGTTGATATTTTTGTGGTAAGTATTTATCATGCACTTTTGACCACCTACTCTGTTCTCTGCCTACTCATTTACCTCACCCAGTACTTATTTTGCTATTTCAACCCTCTGCAAATAACTGTCTTTAACAAAAAAAAAAAAAATTAGCCAATGGTAAATGTTTTTCTTCACATATATCACACTATCCAACTTCCCAACCAAAAAATAGAATTTCCACAAAATTGCCCCCGATCCCAAGTAACTCAGACCTGACACCCAGGATAGATATGATTTAGTCCTGGACCAGTAACAGCTTTTCTAGACATAAAAATATCAAAAATTTAACCTGGTATCTCATGACTCCAAAGGGATATAGATGCAAGAGTTTCATCCTTATGAAAAAGAGGGGTTTCAATCTTCCCAAGCATTTGTTTCTTGATCTGGCAGTTACGTTGTTTAATTTTTAGGTATAAAAAAGATATTTTCAGTAATTTTTAAAGATTTTTATGGTTCATTTGGAGACCTATACAGTTGAACTGAGAATAGCTAAGGCTCTGGCTTTGCAGAGAAAAAAGGGATGTGAAAGTCTCAATATAACTTTTAACTGCAATATTTGTAAAATAGTTTTTTCTGTAATATACATAGCATAAACAGAATACGAAATGATGTGGTATAGTATAAAGGTTTATTTGGTATAATCTGTGTAACTGAGTAATGGGTTTGTCACTTGTCAGTAACGCATCCGTCACAAACTCATGCAGATAAAAGCCTTTGTAACATTGCTAAGACCCTACCAAATTCATGGTCCATTTTGGTCAATTTCAGAGTCATAAGATTTTTAAAATCGTAAATTTCATGATTTCAGCTGTTTAAATCTGAAATCTCTCGGTGTTGTAATTGTAGGGGTCCTGACCCAAAAAGGAATTGTGGATGTGTGGGGGGAGTCACAAGGTTATTGTAGGGAGGGTTGCATTACTGCTACCCTTACTTCTGTGTTGCTACTGGCATCAGCAGTGCCTTCAGAGCTGGGCATCTGGAGAGTGGTGGCTTCTGGTCAGGAACCCAGCTCTGAAGGTAGAGCTGCAGCCTGCAGAGCTGGGCCTTCAATCAGCCGCCGCCACTCTTCAGCCACCCAGCTCTGAAGGCAACGACGTAGAAGTAGGGGTGGCATGGTATGGTATTGCCACCCTTACTTCTGTACTGCTGTTGGCATGGTGCTGCCTTCAGAGCTGAGCACCCAGCCAACAGCTGCTGCTCTCCAGCTGCCCTGCTTTGAAGGCAGTGCAGAAGTAAAGATGGCAATACCATGACCCCCCTAAAATAACCTTGCAATACCTTTTTGGGTCAGGACCCCCAGTTTGAGAAATGCTAGTCTCCCAGTGAAATCAGTATAGTATAGGGTAAAAGCACACACAAGACCAGATTTCATGGAGGGAGACCAGATATCATGGTTCATGATATGTTTTTCATGGCTGTGAATTTGGTAGGGCCCTAGACATCCTATATTGTGTGGGTGGGTGGGTGTGAAAATAAATATACACACATATACCAGTATCATGGTGCTGAAAATACTGAGTCTTGTCAAACTGGACAATATATATGTTTATGACTACACAACTTTGTGCCTGTGTTGTTTCCTATTATTCCTTTATGGTGATCCAGAATAGCATTATTTTGTATTTATGTCAGGTTAGTGGAAAGCAGAATTGGCTCTTTATTTCCATATTCTTGTAGTATGTGATGCTGTCATTCTGGCTGAACCCTCTTGCTTAACATGAATACATACTCTGTGTTTTTCAGTTCAAATCTACACCAAGTAAAAATGTGTCTGTGGTAGGATGGATGGTGATGATGGCTGATGACCCAGAACATCCTGATCTCTTCTTGCTGACTGATTCTGAGAAGGGTGAGTAACATCAGGAGAATGGTGATATGCATAAAGATCTTTTTTTTCAGATTCAAGCGTGCTCATAATTAATAACAAAAACTTCGGAAGGGATATTAAATCTCAGAGCTTAAACCAAATATAGGAACTCCATAGGACTGCAGCTCCTAACTCCTACTTTCCTAACTTAGGAGTTTTGCAGCAGCTTTGCCTGATGCATGTTTGTAAATCATGCTTGGATCATGCAGACATTATGTACGTGAAACTGCATTTACCTCTAATAGTTCAACATCCAGTCCACACCATTCACCTAACTAAAACAAAAAGAGGCTATTCAGATACACTATTCCAGTGGTTCTCAACCAGGGGTCCTAGGCCCCCGGGGGACCACGAGATTTCAGAGGGTCCGCCAACCAGGACCAGTGTTAGACTCGCTGGGGCCCAGGGCAGAAAGCCGAAGTCTCACTTCATGGGGCTGGAACCCGGGGCCGAAGATGAAGCCTGAGCAACTTAGCTTCACGGGGCCTCCTGGCAATTGAAGGAGGCATGCGGCCTCAGGCAATTGCCTTGCTTGCTACTCCCTAATGCCAGTCCTGGCTTTTATATGCAGAAAACTAGTTGTTGTGGCACAGGTGGGCCATGGAGTTTTTATAGCATGTTGGGGGGCCTCAGAAAGAAAAAGATTAAAAACCCCTGCACTATTCCTCACCAGCACAAGTTTGGTGTTACTAGATCAAGCAGTTTTGGAGATATAATGAGCTAACAAACAACGAGGAAAATATTAAAAATGAAAGCCATCTCATAAACTGGGCTTCTAATAAAAATCCAGCATCAGCCTTAACTATGGAGAGACTATTAACTCTCCATAGGAGTTCAAAATATGCAGAAAGGGCATTAAAAGCTGTTTTGATAACATATTCTAACATATCTGACGTTTTCCAGTGACTTGTTAGGTTTTTTTCTTGTTGACATCTATACAATAAGATTGAAGGATTAATATCTTTGACTCCTTTATAGTATCTCTACAACTGCGGTTAATTTTGAATGAACATTTGAATATGCTGATTTATATGAATATTTGAACATGATTTGCGTAATTGAAAATTAATATCTTCCCCAAGTAAATATGACCTGATAGAATCAAGGAAGTTCATTTTAATCTTTATATGAAAAATATTGCAAATGCATCTCCTGTAAGAGGTGAACCGAAGGACAGCACCACAGTGTATGAATTATACCCCTTGTCAACTTTACATCAAACCGAACACTTTTATAATATTTTTCCTTAGGCTGTCTGAAGTCAAGTAATCCATGTATAAAATTCAGAACTGGAAAAGTTAGTCTAAAATATGTTGTCACTTTTTGGAAAGCTCACAAGTATTTTCATAGGTAACTTTTCCAGTCTGCACCCCAGGGTGCTCTCCTGCACTTCACTCTGGTTTTCTTGGCAACATTTAAAAAATAAATTATTAAGCAATTTGGAAAGAGGGGCTTTCACAGTTCAGGGCAAGTGCACCCATATTTCCCCCTCCAGGGACCAGCAAGTGCACCACTCTTAGGCTTCCAGCTCCCCAGCCGTCACCTCTCTTGGGCAGAGACATGTCTTTCTTCTTCCTGACTGAGGTGTTTCCAGGCAGCATAGTTCCCTGCCTACGCTGAATTCCACAGCAAATCAGACTTCTTCAACAGGCCTGTATTGTCTTCTTCTCAGAAGCTATAAACAGTGTAATTGTGCAGTTAAGTTACCACATAGCTCCTTCTAAGAAAGCACATCTTTTTTTTAAGGTAAAAGCAGTATAGAGTACGTATTAAAAACAATAAAAGAATGTGTACACATGTTAATGAGCTTACCAGCAATCACCCCAATACTGTGAAGGGCGCTGGCAGGTGAACAGTTCTTCAGACCTCACCAGCAGGTTTTTCTATGGTCACAAGTTTGTAACAGCTGTTAGCTCAGAACAATCACAGTCGTGAAAAGTTTAGTCGCCCCTTTATACAGCCAGTATCTTTGAACTGGGAATAGCTCATTTGTGGACAGTAGGTCTCTTCTCAGTTAGTAGCTTCAAAAGGCTGCATAATCAGAGGAGTTACCTTTGCATATACTTGTCGCTAGAGGTTTCTTGGGAAACCCACTTAACTTTAAAAGTTCATTGTTTCAAATAGTCCTTTGAAGCTCATAATGCCTCTCCGGTTTACATTAGTCATGTCTCCCCCCTAGAAATGTTAAAAACAATCTCACAGTAATACATAAACATTTGCATTTTTAATGTAATGGACACCTAAGATACTTAAACTTAATTCAGTAAGGTTTGTCCAGGAAATTGCCCCGTCTGTCACAGGTACCATGGACAAAAAGTACTTTGGTCACAACGTTCTAAATAATTTTGTGGGATCAGGGAAGGGAGGGGTCTTGGGGGGATTTGTTTTTGTTTTCTTTTGTTTTTTATTGACACTGATCTTAATAATTGGTTTGGAGGCTATGAACTTCTGTCCGAATATAGCACATCTGTTGTATGAAGTCAAATGATGTTGTTTAAATTGCAACCACACCACCCAAGGTCTAAAGTTATATTAATAGAATTCTGTCTTTTCACTGTTCGATAATGTTTTATTTTTTGTTTTATTTATTTATTTCATGTATTTGTTTGAACTTCGGTAGAATTGAAGTACAGTACTGCACTGTATTTGTTTGTGTCTGATTTTTTTTAATCAATTTTTTTTCCTGCCTCTGTCATTTTAGGAAATTCATACAAGTTTCAAGCTGGTAACAGAATGAATGCAATGCTGTGGTTCAAACATCTGAGCGCTGCCTGTCAAAGCAACAGACAACAGGTGAGAACTATACTGTGAAAAGGAACTGAGAACCGCTGATTGGAACTTGGCATTGGTAACTAGCTCTGAAAGAAAACTGAGTACTAGTTGGTCAGTTTTTATGCAAAACAAGGTACTCCTACCAATACACACGACTTGGAGGTAACGTAAAGATTGTGTTCACAAACAAAGATTTAAGCCTTTATAAGGATCAAATGAAGCAACTGAGCAATTTGGAGGGCTAAGGGATATCTTAATACTTCTAACACATTGACAGGGTTTTATGCATAATATACCCTTGCATATCTTTATTTTTTTTAAAGCTACATACTAGACTATTATAAAATAATAATCCAAAACACTTTACTGGTAGTATCACTATTGTAAGCTGTAGTAGTGTTTAGAATCAGTACTGCAAAATTCTGTGTAGTGTCATTTAGGGCTGTCGATTTTCACAGTTAACTCACGCAGTTTAACTCAAAAAAATTAATCGTGATTAAAAAAATTAATCGCAAATAATCACAATTTTAATCGCACTGTTAAACAATAGAAACCAATTGAAATGTATTAACTATTTTGGATGTTTTTCTAAATTTTCATATATATTGTATTCTGTGTTGTAATTGAAATCAAAGTGTGTGTATATTTTTTTATTACAAATATTTGCACTGTAAAAATTATAAACAAAAATAGTATTTTTCAATGCACCTCATACAAGTACTGTAGTGCAATCTCTTTGTTGTGAAAGTGCAACTTACAAACGTAGATTTTTTTTTGTTATATAATTGCACTCAAAAACAAAACAGTGTAAAACTTCAGAGCCCACAAGTCTACTCAGTCCTACTTCTTGTTCAGCCAATCACTAAGATAAACAAGTTTGTTTACATTTACAGGAGATAATCCTGCCCTCCTCTTATTTACAGTGTCACCAGAAAGTGAGAACAGGCATTTGTATGGCACTTTTGTAGCCAGCATTGAAAGGTATTTGCATCCCAGATATGCTAAACATTCGTATGCCCCTTCCTTCTTCGGCCACCATTCCAGAGGAAATGCTTCCATGCTGATGACGCCTCTTAAAAAAATGTGTTAGTTAAATTTGTGACTGAACTCCTTGGGGGAGAATTGTATGCCCCTGCTCTGTTTTACGTGCATTCTACCATATATTTCATGTAATAGCAGTCTCAAATGATGACCCAGCACATGTTCATTTTAAGAACACTTTCACTGCAGATTTGCCAAAACGCAAAGAAGGCACCAATGTGAGATTTCTAAAGATAGCTACAGCACTCGACCCAAGGTTTAAGAATCTGAAGTGCCTTCCAAAATCTGAGAGACAAGGAGTATGCTTTCAGAAGTCTTTAAAGAGCAACACTCCAATGCGGAAACCACAGAACCCAAACCACCAAAAAAGAAAATCAACCTTCTGCTGGTGGCATCTGACTCAGATAATGAAAATGAACATGCATCGGTCCGTGCCGCTTTGAATTGTTATTGAGCAGAACCAGTCATCAGTATGGACACATGCCCCCTGGAATGACGATTAAAGCATGAAGGGACATATGAATCTTTAGCACAACTGGCACGTAAATACCTTGCGACGCTAGCTACAACAGTGTCATGAGAACGCCTGTGCTCGCTTTCAGGAGACGTAAAAAAGAAGCGGGCAGCATTATCTCCTGCAAATATAAATAGACTTGTTTGTCTGAGCGATTGGCTGAACAAGAAGTAGAACTGAGTGGACTTGCAGTCTCTAAAATTTTACATTATTTTATTTTGAATGTAGGGGTTTTTTACACAATTTTACATTTGTAAGTTCAACTTTCATGATAAAGAGGTTGCACTACAGTACTTGTATAAGGTGAATTGAAAAAATACGATTTCTTCTTTTCAGTGCAAATACTTGTCAAAAATAAATATAAAGTGAGTGCTGTCCACTTAGTATTCTGTGTTTTAATTGAGACCAATATATTTGAAAATGTAGAAAACATCCAAAAATATTTAAATAAATGGTATTCTATTATTATTTAACAGTGCGATTAATCACCCAGTTAATTTTTTTAATCAGTTGACAGCCCTGCTGTCATTTTGTTAGGTATTGGCTACACAACATAACATTTAATCAAATTTTGTGTTGCTTACTTATATTTCTACAAAGCATAAAGAAGCACCTGAGTCTGAGCTTGGGTGGCTAGCCCATGCCTCTGCCAGTGCCACTATTTTTAGTGTGGTAGCTCAAATTGAGCTAGCACAAGTCTGCCTACCTAAGCTGGGGGGCACACTGATGAAAACTTAGCTTTAAGCCATAAGCTACATATAATGCACTGATGTCTTTTTGACACTCTTATTCAGTGTTTCTGGTGCCTGGGAAAAGGTCACAACACCGACAGGTGTTCAGTCTACCGTGTCTTGTCTAGTCACCATACAAATATCAGGATGGCCACCTCAAACACTTACTTAGGAAATAGGCTTTTCAGGCCCAGTAAACCAAGTGCAGTATTAAAGTTTGGCACTGTCAGTGGTGGGAGGCCTGTTCTAACTTTTTGCTGTGTAAACACACTCATTTTGAGGGGTCAGTAATGGAAGAGGGTGAATTTGAGATGGCTAGTGACCTTGAAACAACACCTCGAATCTCACCTTTTCCAGATGAATCTATGAGCTCTTTGTGAACTGATTTCCTTTCCTGGAGTTATTGTGACCCCTTGCAGAGAGCTTAAACGTAGGACTTAGTCTCATCCCAAGAAAGCTCCCAGGGTCTTCATTATTCTGTAGACCAACTACCTCAGATTTGTGGAGATCCCTTTTAAGCAAGGGTACCATGAAACTGACACACAACCTTTGGTTATCCCCAGATTCATTCTTCCGACTCTAAAATAGACAAACTATACCTCTATATCAAGTCACTGAAAAAGGTTTTGAATATTTTTACTTGTCTGACCCTGGGCTCTCAGATTGACACTCCAGATTGATGTGAGATCTCACTATGCTGAAGCTTCTAGATGCAGATCTCTTGGGGAATAAGATTTATTCCTCAGCCACAGTGCAGATGAGGAATGTCAGCTCTCTAAAAGTGCTGGCAAAATATGACTTCCTCACATAAAAAAGCTGATTGTTCTAGATCTGCTCCTGGAGTATGCTAGCATTTCCTCTTCCTTTATAGGAGCAGTGTCGTCAGCACTTCCCATTTTCTGCTTAACAGGTTGTATTTACTTCTTTTTTGTAGAGGGGAGAGGTAAACTGAACATTTTTTAAACTTGCAAAGGGTGGGTTCTGAAAAGATGAAACATGAAAAGCCAATTCTCAAAATAAAAATCAGCTGTTACTCGTGTTTTTGTTTTAGGTTCCTGCCAACTTGATGTCTTTTGAGTGAAAAGCTAATTCAAAACATGAAAGAGAACAATTTGATGAACTGTTTGTCTCATAATTTGAGCATGATGTCCTGAAGAAAGCATGCCAGCTATAAATTTATTTCTGTGCCAGAACAGAACCTAAAGGCTCAATCTCTAAACGCTGGAGTACTGAACAACAAAGCACTAACAGTTTGGGGAATGGATTTCCCTCAGTGAAAAATGGAGTTGCAACATGAACTGCTATGGACCATGCTTCTTAATATTTTCTGAACTGACCTGTGGAAACCACTGCCTTAAAGAGTGAAAGGAAAACCAACATGAAACACCAAATAGTGTGTGTGAAACTTATGGCGGTGCTGTGCTTGGGTTAAATAGGTTGTAGCTAATTTGCATTTCTTTTAACTTTATACTAATTTTTGGGGGGAAAACCACCTTTTTAGGTATTCTTTAAAAAGGGTATAAACATATTTCTTAAGGGTTGCATCAACAGCTGGGTTTAGACTGGGGATATAGCGGTACTTACACATTCTAGGGCTGTTGTTTAGATATACTAGCAGCCTTCAATTGGGTCTTCTCTCAGGCTCACTTGATCTGGAGCATCATTAATTCTGTCAGACCTAGAGTATGAGACCTGTAACAAATGCAGTGGTTTTTGTTTGTTTGGGTTTTTTTGCTTGGGTTTTTTTAAGTACTAAACTTGGTAACCTTAGTACTGTATAGGAACCTTACTTCCTGCCAGTGGCACAAAGGCTGAGTGTTTGTACAGAACACTTTTTCTTCTAAGCAGGATCATGATACATGCTTGTCTTATTCCTGGTTGAATAATAGTCTGTTTTGGTTTTTTTAAGTGGGAGCTGTGAGGTGTCATCAGGTCAGAACTGAGTGTTTCCTTTCCATTGTGTTTCTACACTGGTTACTTTCCTCCATGTGATGGTTCCACTACACAACAGACACTGGATATAGCTCACAGAGGTGTTTTTCTCTGGAGGGATATTCCCCTAGTTACAGTTAAAGGTAGGGAATAGCAGAAGACCCTCTCTCAGGGTAAGATGCTTCATAGTATCAGTTTTATAAGACTTCTTTTTTACAGTGTTTGAGACACAATGTCAGAATTTCCATATTTTCATTTTGAAATAATTGGTTGTAATTATCTGTATAATTCAAGATTTAGGAGCTTGAACTATATTTGCAATTCCTAGAGAAGTTTAATCTAGGAAAGAAAAATAGGGTGGACTTGATAATCAAAACCTTTTCCCTCTATATGAGTAATTCTTTGTCACTAAATGTACTTACTCAAAAAATTTAAAATCCCAAACAGGAGGACAAATTTGCTGTGTTCTATGCATTAGATTTTCATTCATGCCTTATTTTGGGTTCTTTTAAGTTACCTAATTGTAGTCTCTTTACACAAAGCCCTATTTAACATTCAGAACATTGATCTTTATAAATATGGAAGAAATTCCAATAGTGTCCAGGAAAACTTCTTGAAAAAATGGTAGATATTCCACTGACATTATAATTCAAAAGCAGTAAATAAGCTTACAGTTGCACCCCTAGACTTTCTAAAACTATCCAGTAGTCTCAGGTAATGAGTTCTCTTGATAATTTTTTTTAAAAAAAGAAAAAGAAAAAAAAGTTTCCAGAGGTGGTAATTTGTTTGGTAATGTACACTTCATTTACTAAATCAGGGTAAGGGGATAGAATTTCACACGTTAAAGTTCCAAGAATCAATATCACATTTTCTTAACAGAAATAGTTAGTTTGTGACTGATGAGGCAGAGGAGGAAGATTGCTGTTCCTATTGAGAGAACAAACTAGCATAAAGAGAGTTCCATTCCTGGGGAAAGAGAGAAGTAGAAAGTTGGGGCATTTTCAAATGTTACTCTGTGAAATCTGTTTTTAGTATAAAGAGGATATAGTAGATGCACACTTCTGCGTCACACTTACAGCAAAGCTAGAAGTAAGTTTTGATTTGGTGTCCCTTTGTATATCTTTTTCTGTGGAGAGTGAATAATCAGTTCTGATCCTGAAGTAGTATATCCTGAAAGGAGGTTGCTCATGACGAATCACTTTTCAGTTCACACATCACTTAACCCATGTTGGGTGTCTAGCAGAGACAACATCTTCATAGCCAACAGTATTACTGTAATAGACTTTGCACAGCTTTAGTTTTTGTTTTGCATTTTTAAAATTACTTAGTGTGTGTTTCTTCTCAAAAGTGTTTTTAACAAAATGTATGTACTTTTTTTAAGCATTGTGTATGGTAACCCTGTGGATTTTGAATTTTTTTAATAAGCTAATTTAGATGCAGGTTAACTATATCTATTCTTACGTTAGTGAGAGGAAACATGAAATTGGGAGCCACAGCCTGACATCACACAGCTTTGCTAAAGACCGAGTCGGGGCAGAAGATGTTGTTTTTGTTCTTTGCATTTATCCAGCTGTCTTTTCTTCTGTTTTTATGGTACATAGAGTAAGATGGGCAAAGCAGTGCTGAGCCCTTCTCAACAGTCATCATTAGATGAACCATTGCCTGTAGCTGTGCTCTGCCTATTTAGACATCATATATCATTTTTCTAGACTCAAATATCTCATTTTTCATGTGAGATCTGTTGAAAAAAGAAGCATCCTAAAATGTTTAGCAAGAGTAATAAGAGAAACTGATTAATGAAAACATTTTTAGATGGTTAGTACCAGACGTTCAATATCTAGTTCTGTTTTATCCCGTATTAATTCCAGTAATCCTTCAGATTGTCACATAAACACTAAGACTTTACATCTTTTGAATTGGAAGATTATTAGGGAAAAGTTTCTTTTTTTTTTTCCTCTTCTGAGAGGAAACCTGTCACAGAAAGCTTAAATAGAATGACAATTCAAATCACCTATGAAGAGCACAGTAATCCACCTCTTTGTAAAAAATAGTAGTTAAACAAAATATTTAAAGTAGTACTGGGAAAACAGTACAGCAGCCAGATATAGACAGGTAAGGATGCACTGTCCAGAATGTCAGCCAGTTGATTGTGTTTGTCTTTGGTTTATCTTGCAATGTTTTTTTTTCATTTTTACTTTCAGTAACCGTTGAAATTTTGCAGCTAACATTCATAACTTTATTTTGTTGTATTTATATCTTTAGTTGAAAGTGGTCTCTTGAGATGTCTTGTAGAACAAAAGATCCGTTATTACAGGAATGTGGACAAAAATAGTTAAGAGTAGATCTTCCTGGCTGGATTATATGTAAATGTTGATCATCTGCTGACTGGTATCTACAAAGCCACTTTTTTCACAGTTCAGCTTCCTACAAGATTTTCAGTTTAAACACCAACAGAGAGTCGACCCAGTTTAGAGAATTAGTTGTGGTGATATTAAATGTAGTGCACTTCTAATACATCTCTGGCTAGCGTAAATTGAAGTACTAAATGCTAACTTAATGTTAGCTTTCTAACTTAATGCTGTTTCTTCATAACTTCAGCCCCATTTAATCATATGCCTTCCATTTCAGTGTTCTTAAAGAGCTAATATTAGTCACAATTGATTTTACAAAATGGGATCCATACAGTTTGAGTTAATCTAGGCATGTGCTTCATTTTACAAACCATTTCTTGTGGAAAATGCCATTGAAACATTGCCCAAGTTACTCTGATTCAATGTGCATTTGAGTTAAGTATGTGCCACATGTTTTTAATACCCAACTTTTAACCTCTCCTACAATGAACTTTTTAAAGATTCTAAAAAGCAGATACCACTCCTGTAAGATCTGAAAAGGAAAAAGCTCGCTATGCTGAAAATCTTCAGGGCGATATTCACTTCCTCAATTCTGCACTCTCTCATGTGGTCCTTTTGGGGAATTGACTATTTGTTAACTTTTCCTCTCAGAACTCAGATGTGTTATAAAAGAATTTGCAGCAATGTTATTGCTGCTAGCAGTATATTTACTACTGAAAATGAAAACATATAAGCAACAAACTATCAAGGAAACACAAAAGAATACAACACAGTTACATCAGCTTATTTTTGTTGATTGACGTTAACGAAGTAGTTTAATGCTAGTTTCCTTGCCACATTTTAAGTGCACTTATTTGCAATTAAATTTTTAGAAGAACGTAATGTTCCGCTGTTAATGAGAAACATAACAAGGTTGTCAACTGGAAGATGCTTTCCCTTCCAACAGAAATAAATGTAGCTTTGTGCTGCTTAAGGCACTGTAGGCGGTTGGGTCCCTTTTGATAAAAGGAAAATTGAGTGGTGGTGTTTTTCTGGCTCCTGCAGTGGCATTTTTCTTCATTCTCCTCCTCTGGTATTTTCATTCACAAGTAGTAGTAGTCCTAATCTTTTCACAGCCATCTTAGTACACTGCCTGCTCTAAGCTTCAGAACACTAGAATTGGTACTAAATCACACCAATGAGTTGTTTTATTCTTGCTACGAGGTCAACTTTTAAAAGCGTTGTTATTTAAATACCGACCCTTTCTTTTTTTCCTTTTCCTTTCCCTAAAAATGGCTTGTGTCTAAAGTAAACAGATTTGGTGTTTGGGAGAGTTGTAATTGAAGGAATCTGTATAAATGAATGCTGAACTTCTTCAATGGGTACAACTGAACTTCTTTCTGGTCATCATCCAAACTTTTGTGGGGAGGCAGACGCTTGGATCTGAGAGAGACTGGTCAGTGCCTTATTGTCAGTTTGAAGTCCAGTTCTGTTGTTCTAGAGCTGAAAATACAATAGCAACCACTGGACCAAATTACTTTCCCTGATTTCTGTAGTGTGTACCCTCTTTCCCACCATTTTTACTTTTCTAGCAGAAGGAATTAGTCAATTTTGGTCTGTCTAAGATAGATACAATTTAAATTACTAAGCTGTTTTTCTAAGTTTTGTAATATTTTTTTTTTTAGCAGAAGCAGCCATTGACAGATTTGTCTGCAGCTTTTATCAGAACTATCTAAACCATCTTGTAACAATTTTTCTTTAAAATATGAAAAATTTGGAATGTCAAGCATAACTGAAAAAAGCAACAAGAATAAATAAGGGTCAGGGGGCATTCCGAGTAATTTCTAGGGTTTGTGAACTTTAGCTCCCCTAGCTAAAAATGAGGATTCTCTCTTCCTTTTTATTCTTTTGAAACACTATACTGTACAAATGTGAAAGGACTATACCTAGCAACCTTTTTGTTAATTTAGAATAAATATCAAGGAGAAACTTTAAAAAAACAAAAAAACAGACCAACTGTATATTGTGTCTTTTCTTGACACACTTTAAACTCATTTGTGCAGGGGTGGTTCTATTTCTGGTGTCATACCATCTAGTGAAAACATTCATTACGATAAATGTATATGATTAACTACGTTTCCCTACAAGAGATTTGTGAGCTTTGAAACATTAAGCTTTGAAACACATAGCTTTGGAGGGAGAAATTAATTAATAAACTTTCACAGGTTGAGTTTTTTAAAGCAAGGAAAACCACATACAATAGAATATTCATTTTCCTCTAAGACATTATGGTAGAAAACAGAGCATTTCTACACTGCAGTGTTTTTAACTTCAGATGTTTGAAAGGAAAAGCATAACCTAGCACAGACATGATCAACCTTAAAGGGTTCTTCAGTTACAGTTGAAAGGATTAGCCCAAGGTGAAGAAAGCAGAGTTTTGAGTCTAGCCATGCATGTTCCAGAACAGAGTTGAGGATTTTTCTCAAGGACTATTACTATAAAAAAGTACCACAATAAGATGGAGGCGTCTGCAGATCAGGCCATGATTGAGAAAAAGCTCCAGCAATTAGCAAACAGCCAGGAGCAACATAAACATTCAGTTTCTTCTGTACACTTGATTAATATCAAATTTACCTGAAAGGATTGAGGCCTCCAATTCCTCAGCAAAGCTCTTGCCATTCCAGAACTGCTCTGAAATATGGTCCAAAAGGAGTAAAAGTTGACCAGTTAAATAGGGAAAGAAAGGCTCTTTAGGGTTCACCTGTTTACAGAGCCTTTGACTCCTTGGAGACAGATAAATACACCAATTCAAGCCCTATTGTAGTAGTGCAGAGACTGGGGAAATCATACAACCTATAATAATCCAGGGAAGAAAAACAAAGATTGTTTATATGGTAAACACAAGCCATTTTTAATGTTATTCTTCCATGTTGACTTGAGATGCTATAGTGATAGTAATTGCACTATGACCTCTGAGTGACGTGCAGTTAGGCTGTCCTCTAGCCTTTTTTCTTCTATTATTTTTTTAAATACTTTAGTGTGGGCGTGTGTGAAATTGTGTGTTTGCATAAGCTAGTTTAAAATGACTTTAAGTACGGATTTCAGAAATCTTTCCTACTGAAATAAATGATTTAAAATGTGGATTTGTGTGAGCTATTAGTTTATTTTTCATAATCATATTGATACTGCAACCACTCTCGAGCACAGAATTTGGTTCTTTCTGAATACGTTGATGCCTGGGATCAGCTGGAATTTATTTATTATAAGCTCTTTTTAATGGACCTTTGAAGAACAGCATGAAAATATTGTACCACTGCAAATAAACGCGAAAAAGAAATCAGTAAACAAGGAAAGGCAATTAACTGAAAAGAATTTTTATTTTATTAATTTTTACAGCTCCTTCTATTAGCTGCCAGTGAGCAGATGCTTTCCCACCATGGTATTTCCTTACATGTGGTGTCTGTTTTTATCAGATTTTCCTCTTAATTTCTCCATCTTCCTATGCTCCTTTGCCTTTACATTTTTCCTTTAAAGATGTGAGAAATGAAATCCATTGCAAACACAGCCATTAGTTAGCATGCTTTATTCCTATTACTTTAATAAGAAACGGATATAAATAGAAATAAAAAATAAAAAGAAATAAAGAAATAAAAAGGTAAAATAAGAAATAAAAAGGTAAAAACGGAGCATGTGGAGAGAATGTTGGTAATGTACAAAGTACTTTTGTATTAGCCCTTGGCATGGCATGTCAACGTTCTGTGCCTTGTCACTGTGTGTTACATCGCATTGGAACAGGACCTATGCAGCTCTTGGTGTGAAATGATGTGGATTATTGTTTGCCAGGTTATGAACCTGTTTCCTTGATGGAACTATTTGCTTCTAATACGGATGCATTAAAAAATAAAAAGGGCAGAGCAGACTTTATTCTTAATTATTTCCAAATTATGGAACTTTTAAGACTGTTGTAAGTGTTCAATACTGTGAAAAATTATCAAGACACAACCCCTCAGACACAGCATCCAGAGCTTTGGAGGCTCCACAAGACATCATACAGGAACAGGAGGGCAATGCCATAGAAGAAGTGACACTGAGGACCATATCCTCCTGCTCCCCGTATAAAGCCATCATGCCTTCCCCATCAACTCTGGCAGACGCCTTTTGTCTCTTCCAGGAGTTGGCAAAGAGAGATTGAGACATTCTTCAAATACCACTGGAAGAACTCAAGGACACACCATCAACTCCTTGATATCCTCTATTCTTCCTCCTCAAAAATCACCCTCCTTATTAATGAAGCCATCTTAGATCCGGCAAGAACTGTATTGCAAACCCCAGCATCGGTAGCACCTTACCTGCAAGTGGGCAGACAAAAAATACTATGTCCCCACCAAGGACTCTGAGTTTCTCTTCTCCCAGCCACCACCCAATTCTATTGTGGTGGGTGCTGTCAACTCCTGTGGCCGACAACACTAATTGAGGGCCACTCCCTATGATAGGGATGGGAAGCACCTGAACCTTTTCGGAAGGAAGGCGTACTGCTCAGCTACGTTCAAATCTGTATCGCCAACCATCAGGACCTCATGGCAAAATGTGACTATATGAACTATTCAAAATTGAATGACTTTATTGAATGGATGCTGGAGTCACATCATGACCAATTTAAGGAGGGCCAGTAGTGGCAAAGACATCACTGCAGTCTGCCCTCGATACAGCAGCTAGGTCCACCTCCACAGCAGTGTGATACAATGGGCATCTTGGCTCCATCTGTCAGGCTTCCCAAAGGAGGTACAGTCTACGGTTGAAGACCTCCCTTTTGAAGACGCAGCAAAGACTGTTGACTCCAGGGCCATTCTCTGGTTGCTGGGCAGGACAAAAAAGCTGGTCAGTCTCCAATCCTAGCATAGACCACACATATCCCAATATCTGGCTCAATGCCACTATGAGCCGCAAAAAGAGAGAGGCAAATTTCCCAAGCACAAACTATCTGGCCTGCAATCTTCTTCATTCCAGCCCTCTGTGTCCAAACAAAAGTTCTGATGTGTGGGTCGAGGTGCCATTAGACTACTCTCCCTCAACTGATACAGCCGATCATTGCTCTACACCCATTTGGCCACTGATTGGCAGCGTTCTGCAATGCCTGGGAATGCATAACATCAGACTGATGGGTCCGAGAGATCGTTCAAACTGGGTAGTTCATCCATTTTATCTCCCTACAACCTCCACAACACCCTTCCCTGTCCCACTTCAGGAACCCTTCTCATGAGAATTCACTATGACAGCAGATAAATCATCTCCTCCAGTTAGGAGCCATAGAACCGGTACCTCAACATCTATCAGGCAAAGGATTCTACTCTTGTTACTTCCTAATACCCAAAAGGAAGGAAGATTGGAAACCCATACTAGACCTCAGAGCTCTCAACAAGTTTAAGGCTCAAAAGTTCAAGATGATCACCTTATCAATGATCATTCCAGCTTTGGAGCAGGGAGACTGGTTTTCGGCCCTCAACTTGTAGGACGCCTATTTTCGTATCTCAATCCTACTGACTCTCAGACAATTTCTCAGGTTCACTGTGGGATAGGACCACTACCAATACACAGTGCTCCCCTTCAGACTATCATCGGCCCTGAGAGTATTTTCCCAGGTTCTCTCAGTGATGGTTGTTCTCTTGTATCCGCAAGGGATCACGATTTACCCGTACCTGGGTAATTTTCTTCTCAGAGCCAGATTTCTCCAAGAGATCTTGCAAACTGGACCTACAGATCAATGCCCAGAAGTCAACCCTCGTTTCAGTGAAACACCTGGCATTCATAGGTGCCAACCATAACTCATTACAGGCCAGAGCTCTCTCTATTTTTTCCGGAGGTTATGCTCAGGCCATATCCAAAATTCATTCCTAGGGTAACCTCCCCATTCCATATGAATCAATTGATTCACCTTTCAATCTTTTACCCCAAGCTTCACCAAGACAACAGGGAGGTTATATTACATACCCTAGATGTCAGAATAGCTCTGACCTCCTATCTGGACAGGACAAAGGTGTTCAGGAAGTCTCCTAAGCTTTACCTCTCCATTTAGGAAAGATCCAAGGGCTCAGCAGTATCAGCTCAAAGGCCCTCCAAATGAGTCTCAAATTGCATCAGATAGTGTTACCAAGTTCGCAACATGACCCCTCCAGGCTCTGTTCATACACACTCCACAAGTTCGATCTCCTCATCTGTTGTCTTCTTCAAGAATGTCCCTATCTCAGAGATCTGTAGAGTAGCGACATGAATGTCAGTCCACACTTTTGCAGAACACTATGTGATCACTTGGGACTCTGCTGCTGATGCCATCTTCAGCTCTGCAATGCTATCATGTGTAACTGACCTGACTACAAAGTCCCGGCCCTCCAGAAGGGGCACTGCTCAGGAGTCACCTACAGTGGAGCACCCATAGGGATACCTCTTGAAGGAGGACTATTAATTACCTTGTGCAGTAATGATGGCTTTTTGAGATGTGCATCCCTATGGGTGCTCTGCAAACCCACCCTCCTCCTCTCTACTTTGAAGTTTTTGTAGTAGAGAAGGTTAGCCCACCCACACTGACTAGCCTCATGGCGCAGAACAATGGGAGACAGCGCATGTGCGGGCCTAATGGACACTGCAACCGAAGTTCTCTGATCAGCAGCACAGGGACGCAAGTACAACTACAGTGGAGCACCCTAGAGTTGCACATCACGAAGAACCATCATTACTACACAAGATGAGTAACTTCTTTCAAAGTCTGGTTTCTGCTCCTTGTGTGTATTGTCACTGATCTCTTCATGGCTCCTCTGTCCTCATCCTTCTTATCTTCAGGACTGTATTTTTGTACCATGGACTATTACATCCTTCCTGATTGTATGACACAGTTGACTGGGGTTTGAGTACATTGCAACCATTTTCACAAATTATTGAACGTCTTAATAGAGCTCCAAAGGTAATTTCCTCATCCAGAGGACTGCTTGTTACAGCAGAAAGTCTCAGTGGAGAGGTAAAATCAGACAGTAGGAGAACCACGATCACATTTTACACATGGAGGACTCTTAATGGGGGAAGGGCATATACAGTGCCTCTTCCAATATCTTGCTTTGGAAGCCTACAGGTCTAGTATGACTAGAAACCATGCTGTGATGTTGTTTCATACATATCATAGTGAATCCATCAACTAAATGCTTTTCCTGTGAAACATAAATTATGTGGTGGACTAATGTTTTGTTTTTGCATACTTTCCTGTATAAAATTCTATGCTTCCTTGTTGCTGTGTGAAGGACCGGCATAAACTATAGGAGAAACAGACAAGCTGACTGTGTACAGGAGAAACAGTGAAACCAGCACCACAGTAAAGTGTTGTCAAATGCATGAGCTTAACAAGCCTGAAGACATTTTTTTCTCTTGTGTATAGTCATCTTAGGTGTTACATGTAAGAATATTAGGTAAAAAATAAATTCAGACATATGATCTTTAAGCAGATGGTGTCCCTTTAAGTGAAAATATATATGTCTAAAACGTTGACTAGGCACCTATTTTATAAACAAAAGAAAAACTGTGCACAGAAGTATGAAAGAGTTTGTGCTTCTGATTGGTAAGTGACCAGTAGTTTCATACTGCTCTTAATAAATGGAGTTTAAGGCAGATGGAATTTGAGGGGAATTTTATTTAAACTTCATTTTGACTTATTCATGTTAATGTCAATTTAAGTTGTATTACTATTTTCATTTAAACTGAACAATATTATTTCAATACCCCTTAATACTACCGGTATATTTATATATTATAACACTATGTATCTTTCCACCTGGACATTACACAAGTGTCCCTTTTGAATGCCCAATTTCTTGTCTACCTTGGGACTTGGAAATGAAATCCAGAACAAAATTTGTCTTCCACTTTGCTGCCTGAGCTAGTTTACAGAGACTGCTAGCTGCTGCTTTGCTAAACTGATCTTGTATGAGCATACATAGGGCTTGTTTACTCTACTGCTTAAGTCGATGTAACTTGCAATGCTCCGGAGAGGTGGGTTTTTTACACCCCTGAGCGACATAAGTTATATAGAGTTAAAGCAGTGTCTACATTGCACTATATCAGTGGGGGACACTGTCCCACCAACACAGCTTCCACGCCTCATTGAGGTGGAGAGTAATTACATGAACAGGAGAGTGCTTTCCCGTCAACGTAGCACAGTAGTGAAGACAAGCCCTTACTGTATACCACATAATTAAACATATAACTTAAGTTTGTGACTGACTGTTACAGTGTGCTGCAATGTGTAAAATAATGTAACTTTCCATAAATTTCAGGTTTTTTCAAAAAGGTCTTGTTCAAAGGTGATCTGCAAAGGAAAAAAAAAGTGTGTGTACTTTGTGTAAAAAAACCAAAACTTTCTTTATGCATAATTAAAAACAAAAAGGCAGAAACACTCTTTTGTTGGTCACCCTTTAAGAGAAAAGTATCTCATATAAAAATTCAGCTGGCAGCAAAGTGCCGCCTGTCAGTTTCTTCTGTATTGAGGTACACAAATTGAGTCTAGTTGAAGTTAAACAAATTCAGACAGGAAATAAGGCATATTTTTTTAACTGTGAGAGTAATTAACCATTGGAACAATTTACCAAGGGTCATGGTGGATTCTCCATCACTGACCTGTTTAAATCAAGATAGGACATTTTTCTAAAATGTGCTCTAGGGATTATTTTGAGGAAGTTCTATTGTCTGTGTTGTACAGCCAGTCAGAGTAGTTGATCACAATGGTCCCTTCTGGCCTTGGAATCTATGAATTACGAGTTTTTTCTCCAAGTGGAAAAAATACTACACAGTTCTAAATGATTATCTTTAACTAACTGATAGTTAATGGTCAGCTTTATCTCTGTACACATTATGCAGAATCACAGGGAGCTGAAACTGTTTCAAGATCAAATAGTACAGCTAAGCATTTACCATAACCCTTTGCTCCTGAAGAGGTGTGGACACTAATCCTCCTGGTTAAGTATGAACTGATTCAACATGCCCATGCACAGCACTCCCTCCACCTGTTGTAGAACTTATCCCAAAGCAGTAGTTTGGGGAAGAATTTGCAAGATGGCATGAATATCATTGTAGGATTCTGTAGGGCAACCATTTGAACTACTTCAATTGCACAACCAGCACTTCCTGTCTTTTAGTGCTGAAACAAGGCCCACTAAACAAGTGCCGGCAGAATTATAAAGCTTGCTGACAGCTAGATCAGTTTAACTGGTCCGTAGAACATTTGTGAATGATTACAATTGCTTTTGAATGTGGACATGAAATATTTTACAAGCAGCCCAGGTGCTTGGACCTGAACTGTAAATGTCCAAGGTATTCAGTGTAGACAGGACTAATGAGGCTGTTTCTCCACAGTAATCATAAAAAGCTCATAGGAACATGGAACTTGCCCTTCCATATCAGACCAAAGGCTCATCTAATCTAGTATCTGGTCTGATAGTGGCCAATACCAGAAGTTTCAAAGGAAGGTGTTGGATACCCCATGGTGGACAATTGTAGAATGACTTGCTCATAAGGAAAGTTTCTTCCTAAATCCTGACACTTACTGGTTGTCTTATGCCCTAAAGAATGAGGGTTTATATTGCTTCTTTTTAAAGTCTTATGTAATTGTGCGTGTTCTCACTAACCATACAAATGTCTAATCTCTTTTTGAATTCTACTAACCTCTCGGCCTTGCTGATATCCTCTGGCAGTGAGTTCCACATGTTAGTTGTGCATTTGGAAGAAAAAAGCAAACCACACCATTTAATCCCTGGGGGAGGGATAGCTCAGTGGTTTGAGCATTAGCCTGCTAGACCCAGGGTTGAGAGTTCAATCCTTGAGGGAGCCCATTTAGGGATCTGGGGGGGAAAATTGGGGATTGGTCCTGCTTTGAGCAGGGGGTTGGACTAGATGACCTCCTGAGGCTCCTTCAAACCCTGATATTCTATGATTTAACCTTGCTCTTACCCATCAGCTGTCACATTGCAGTTACTTGACAGCGCAAGAAACAGCCCAAGTGGTGTCAGTTTTCGCCTCTTCATAGCAAAGGGTACTTCACTCTTTAAAGACAGTGACACCAGTTAGCTACTGAATGGCTTTATAATAATCTTGGTCCTTTCAAAAAGATCTAGCCTTCATCCATGTATAGGAATTCTTCCCTTTTTATAAATGTGTATATTTTATGAATTTGCCATTTCTTCCACAGAATGGTGAGAATTGAACTTCAAAAGCCAGTGGGGAAGGGAGCTTATCCTCTTGGGAATGGAGTTTTATTAACGTAAGTTAATTCTAGCACTGATGAAAAGTGTCACTGTCTATCCTAGACACCTGCAGTTTACCTACAGAATATGTACAGGAAAAGAGCAAGTGTCCTCATACATCCCCATCAATGCATCTCAGCATTGATCTGCAAGGACCGTCTCCAGTGGTGGTTCCGGCTTCTTTCTCATTCAATCCTTATCCTGTTTGAGACCCCCAACAAAGGTACCAGTTAGAATATAAGAACTTACCATCTCAGAATGCTCAGACAGCTTTGTACTTACTCCAGTCTCATGCTTCCAACAGCAGCTTTCTACCCCATGTCACAGAGGAAGGTGAATCTCCCTTAATGCATCTGGCTTACTGTGCAGAAATCTATGGTGATGGAAGCATTTCTTCCTGACCATAAATGGAGACCAATTTAAGCCCAAAGCTCTTTGTATGAAATTTTTTTGCTTATAAGTCGAAAATGACCTCCTTTTTTTCATTCTTTTTTGGTGTTTTTTAGTTCACACTGGGAAAGATTCTGTTTTTCAGAAAATGAATGATATTGTGCAGTAAAGAGAAGAAAAATTAGAATCATATGGGGCTTAAAGTTACTTTCCACATCAGCTATAGATTTATATTTTGGACTTCGATATAATGCCTTAAATCTTATTTTATATCCTTCCACATATGTCTGTATATCAGATACTTTAGTTATTTTAAAGTATAGTCCATATAAGAATATTATACATTGCACTTACATTGTACCTTTTTTTCTAAGGATTTCAAAGCACTTTACACAATGCATACAACAGGTAAAAGTGTATAGCTTACTACTGGGCTTTTAGGTTTTGCTGTGTCTTGAATAACAGAAATATTTGAGGATAAATACACTAATCATTTGGTTAGCTGAGAATATCTGCTACCCATTATACACGGCCATAGCATGCATGCTACTATGGTATCCAGTAAACATTTACTAAACAATGTCTCGATTAAATCAAATTCTTTGTTTTGTTGTTCTTCCATTTGCCCTTAACTGTACAGGAGCTGTCAAATAACTTGCTGGTTATCAGTTCAGAATGTGGGAAAGCAGGTGCTTAAGCCTCTGGCAATATATTCCTATCAAGTTCTTAATCTCCATGAGCTGTTGGTGAAGAGCTGCATGAAACCAGTCTGTGGATCAATCTTCTGTCTCTCGCAGGCTATGTCTACGCTAAAGACCTTACAGCAGCACAGCTGTACCACTGCAACTGCGCCACTGTAAGGTCTCCTGTGTAGCCACTGTATGCTGATGGGAGAGAGCTCTCCCGTCAGCATAATTAAACCACCCCCAATGAGCGGCAGTAGCTACATAGGTGGGCAAGCGTCTCCCAATGGCATGGCGCTGTCCACACCAACATAGCGTTTTTGTTGGTGAAACTTATGTCAGTCAGAAGGGGTGGTTTTTTTTTTCACTCCTTTGACCAACAAAAGTTTTACTGACGAAGTGCTAGTGTAGACAAAGCCTTATACACTGTGCAAGAACTTCCAGGAGCACATCTACTGACATAGGAACTTGTCTGCTATGAGCACCATGAGGGCAAATCTCTGCATTAGAGTGGAGCCCCATTGATTTCAAGGTACAGGGTTTGTCTTGTATGGAAGAGCTTGCAGTTCTTCTTCAAGTGGTGTCCCTGTGGGTGCTCCACTCTAGGTGTCAGTGCGTCCCTGCACCGGAGATCGGAGATTTCTCACAGCAGAACTGGGTCGGGGGAAGGGGGTGCACAGGAGTTGTCCCGTGCAGCCGTTGGCACCTCCTGTAGCGCGCACTCCACCAACTGTCCCCTCAGTTCCTTCTCAACCGTCCTCAGCTGCAGACGGAGCTCCATAGCAGTGCTCTCCTTGCTATTTTCTGGAAGGAAAAACAAAAGTTACAAGTTACATAGGAACTTATTAGTCTACTTAGTTACATAGTTTAATTAGTCTTAGTCTATACAGAGTTTCGTTAGTTCCTTTTAGAGGTTTTTCTTCAAAAAGAAAGAGACTTTTTCTCTGCTTAATTCCTCGTTTGGGAATAGTTTCTACAGTTTACCGTTACAATTAACTCCCACCCTCATCTATCGAGAGGGGGGAGAGGCTTAACTGCAGTCGTGCCGGGCTCAACGGGATTTAAAAAGTGTGACTCCATGCCATGCCAACCAATGCCAGTCTCTGATGGCCATACATCCTGCATTCACTGTCTGGGAGAAACTCATATCTTCCAGAAATGCATACATTGCACCAACTTAACAACAAGGGCAAGACATGACAGGGATCTTGACTTGGAAATGCTTCTGCTGAAGAAATCCCTCCAACCTCCGCAAAAGACATCTTCCGGGGAGTCTCATAAATCGAGATCCCTGTGCTCTGATAAGGCTCTGAGTTCCAAAACTGTCAGGAAGCGAGCCATGACAGTGTTCTCAGCATGATATTCCAAAAATGGGGTCACCCGGTAATTGACCTTTTTGCCTCAGCCACAAATCACAGATGTCCACTGTTTTGCTCCAGGGCAGGCCTGGCACCGGGATCCTTAGGGGATGCCTTCCTCACCCCGTGGAACGCGTAACTCATGTAGAAATACTTACCGCCACATGTGGAGAAGATTCTCCCTCTGATGTAACAGCTGGATGCAACCAAGGTGTCTAGGATCATAGATTGAGGCTACCTATTAGAACTGAAGGAAACGGGGTTAGCCATAAGTTCTATTAAAGTACACCTGGCTGCCATCACAGCCCTCCACGAACAGATAGAAGGGGCTTCAATATTCGCTCACCCGATTACATGGCGCTTTCTAGCAGGTATACAGAACATGTACCCAGAAGTACGCCAACCTGCACCACCATGGGATTTCAGTCTTGTGCTCAAATGTCTCCACAAGACCACCCTTCGAACCTCTACCAACCTGCTCACTCCTACATATGTCAATGAAGGTTGTATTCCTAATGGCAGTCACGTTTGCAAGATGTGTCAGTGAAATAGGAGCATTGTTGGCTGAACCACTGTATTTACCAAAGACAAAATCATTTTACACCATCAACCAAAATTCTTGCCCAAAGTGGTTACAAATTTTCATATTAACCAAACCATACACTTACTTGCCTTCTATCCTAAGCCACATAAGGACTCTTGAGAAGCAACGTTGCACATGCTAGATGTCAGACGGGCTGTAGCCTTCTACTGGACAGAACTAAACCATTTCGCAAGTCACCAAGACTATTCGTCTCTACAGCAGAGCGCTCCAAGGCCTTTACAATATTGACCCAGAAACTCTCCAAATGGGTCTCTACCTGTATTCAAACTTGCTACCACCTACATCACAAAGAACCCCCGGTGGGCATTGGATCCCACTCAGCATGAAGCATGGTGACATCGATTGCATTCTTGAACAATGTCCTCTTAATAGATATTTGTAGAGCTGCAACCTGGACATCAGAGCACACTCTTGCAAAGCATTACGCTATCACCAAGGCCTTGTCTCAGACTCTTATTGTTGGCCTCACAGCGCTCTCATCACACACTTATCCATAACTCCGAACCCCTACCAACCGTGGTGGGGTACTGCTCTACAAGCACCTAGAGTGGAGCACCTACAGGGACACCACTCAAAGAAGAAGTTGTTACTCACCTTGTGCAGTAACTATGGTTCTTCAAAATGTGTGTCCCTGTGGGTGCTTCACCACCCACCCTCCTCCCCTCTACTTTGGAGTTCACACAGCGGAGCTCTGCAGTAGAGAAGGAACGAAGGGGACAGTCGGGGGTGCATGTGCTACAGGAGGTGCCAATGGCTGCACAAGACGACTCCTGTGTCCCCCCCAACCCAGTACTGCTGTGAGAAATCGCCGATCTCCGGTGCAGAGATGCACCGACACCTAGAGTGGAGTACCCACAGGGACACGCATCTCAAAGAACCATCGTTACTGCACAAGGTGAGTAACTTCTTCTTCAAATGCTTGCTCGCCATGTGCACAGTCACCAGAAATTTTCCCCCAGTGGTATCCAACATGCCAGCTCTATTGCCCTCTGGTGCCGCATGATCATGTGCTGGTATAAGGCACCAAGCTGGCCCCACACCCTCTCAGTTCCTTCTTACTGCCTATGAAGGTCACTGGTACAACTTCTTTTGTCTCGGCAAGGTGTTCAATCAGTGCGTTTGTTTATTCCCTCCTTTCTTTCTCAAGTTTAGTTACCTTCTATTTTATTCTTTAGTAGTAGTGTACATAGTTAGACCCCCCTCGTTTAGCCTAGAGGGGCATCCTCCACCCTTGGGGCCGGGCATGCCCCAATCTCCAGGTTTCAAACTCTGTGCCTCCTGAGGCAAGCTCATGCCAGTGAGTTACCCACAGTCCAGCTGTCTGAAGTGTCTGGGGGAAGCCCACATGCAAGAGCCTCGCCAGATCTGTCACAAGTTCAAGCCTCATAAGAAAAAAGGGACCGGGAGGCTAGCCTAAGGGCCATCCTGGTGGAAGCTGCACTCAGACCGGCTTCAGAGCCAAACCAGTCGGACTTGGCATCAAGTACCTCGACATCGGTGCAGTGTTCTTCCCGCAGCGCCAGCTACCATCTTGACAGCCCGTTTGATGAGAACTCAGGCTTTATCAGCGGTGTTTCTGGCTCAGGTCTCGATCCAAGACATCTGCAGGGCAGTGACCTGGTCGTCAGTATGTACTTTCTCCTTCCACTGTGCCATCCCCAGCAGGCTAGGAATGACACCAAGTTTGGTAGAGCAGTGTTTCAATTTGCATGTCCATGCACTCCAAGCCCACCTCAGGTACTGCTTGGGAGTCACCTATCATGGAATGGAAATGAGCAAGTACTCAAGGAAGAAAAAAAGTTACTAATCTTCCGTTACTGTTGTTCAAGATGTTTTGCTCATATCTATTCCATAGCCTGCCCTTCTGTCAGAGTTAGCCAGCAAAAAGGACCTAAGAAAGCGTGGGGCTGGCCGGGCCCCTTATACTAGCACATGAGCATATGGCACCAAAGGGTGATCGAGCCAGCCTGACAAATACCACTGCGGGGAAAACCTCCAGCACCTGTGCAATGGACATGAACAATGTATCTCAAAGAACAACACTTACAGAAAAGTTAGTAACCATTTTTTTGGGTGCCTTTGTACAAAAAAGGAATACTCGAGCAGCTAGAGTATTCCTTTCTTGTACAAAGGCACCCAAAAAATGGCTAGAGTCTAGCCAAGTTTATTGACCTGAATATTTTCCAATTGCACATCAATCAGGATCTACTTCCTGAAGATGGTGAAGGTGACAAGCTTCAATTGTACGTGTGAGTGAGCTGGCCATCTGTTTCTATAACCCCTCCACAGATTCTTCATGGAGCAGCATTATTGTGAATCTAAGAGAGAATAACTCTTCATCCTCCATGCCATTGTTTCATATAAAAGGGAGGGGTCAAAAATGGTTTAAATTGTGCCCTTATAACAGATAGGGACATAGGCAGCGGGTATAATAGGTCAGGGAAGGCTCTGTCTCGGGTCAGTCGGTCAGGTGGCTGGGGCCGGCCCAGGGCTCCACTGGCAGCAGGAGGCTTGGGGTTCCAGCTGGCCCAGGGCTTCTCTTGCCACGGGAGTGGAGGGTGGGGGGCCGGGGGGGCTCAGGGCTCTGGCCGCAGTTGGGGGGGGCAAGGGACTAGCCTCCCTGAAGTCGGGGCTCCACCCGCTACCCATGGATAGGAAGGGAAGAAACTAAGGGGCCTCGCCTGAATCTTAGGACCAGGTACAGCAAAGAGAGGCCACAAATTTCTTGACCAACCGCCCTCCCCCTGACCTTTCTCCCAAACAATTAGTCTTAAGAAAAATTTTAAAAATCTGCTCATCTAAACTGTAAATATATCATTTTCTATAATGAAAACATATTAATAGCTTGCGGCACAAGGCCTTTGGATCCCCGTTTGGTCCATGAAACATCATTTGGTGCTTGATAGTTGTTTTTAATGTTATATGTAAAGTAAACAACTTTTTTCTATCTGCTTTCCCACTGCAGTGCATATGCATATGGAGCCTTGCCAGGACCACCCTTTCCCAGCACTCCCTGGACACAGAACTGTGCAAGGAGACCCTCTGCACATACTGGGTACAATAGAACCCAAATGGTGTCTCCCCTCCCCTGTGCCATGTGGCCTTGAGGGAGGGGCGCAGAGGGACTGCAGAGAGGAGCCAGCCAGAGATTCCAAATGGTAGGAACAAAGGCAGCCAAAGCAGGGATCTGTGGGCATTCAGAGCTTTCCATAGTTTTAACTGGACTTTGTGATGTGCTGATCGGCTGTTTGCTCCAATTCCCTCCCTCTATCTCCCCCTTGCCCTCCTTCATAGTCTCTTCACCTCAGCCCCACTCCACATCTGCCCCTCCTACTCTCTTCTTCCCTTTCCTTCCATTTAGCTGATCCGCTCCTACCTACCCCTCCCTCCAAAAAATGCACTAACATAACCCATTATTCACTCTGCTTGTGTGTTATACCTCTTCCCCCAACCTTGTGTTTGCCCTGTCTATTTAAATTATAAGCTGTCTGGAGCAGGGACCATCTACTACTGTGTATGTACAGTGCCTAGCAAAATGGGGCCCTATTCTTAGTTGGTCCTTAGGCACTACTGTAATAAACAAGGTTAATAATTAGTAGTAGTAGTAGTAGTACAAAAAATTCTTCCAAAGTTTCTAAGATGTAATATATTTACCTCTGTCAATCTGTTTCTTCACTTCAGCAGGTGGGTATTGTAGTTGTAAGAATGCCCGATAGAGATCTTGTAGGTGTTTAGGAGACGAGAGCTGAGAAAGCACTGTTCTAAGTCAACCATAAAAATGTTGGCATACTGTGGGGCCATGCGGGTACTGTGGGGCCATGTGGATACTGTAAACAGTATCTGATTTTTTCTTTATAAGAGAATTAACGTAAATGCAAAGGGTCAGATTTGCCCTTGGTTACAATTGTACAACTTCATTGAAGTCACCTAGGTTCCATGATTGAAATAGAGGACAGAATTTAGTCCAAAGTTGTCTTCAGAATTTTTTGTGCCTTATATTGAAATTTAAGTCTTTAAGACTGAGGTCAAAATTTTCAAATTTAGGTGCCTAAAATTAGCATTTAGACTATTATTTAGGCCGCTAAATAAGTGAACTGAATTTCAGAGGTGTTGAAGTGCAGCAGTCTCTATTGACTTCAATTTAAAATGTGGGTGCTCAGGCTCTCTAAAAATCAAATTCCACTTAAGTGACTTGTCCAAGGTCACACAGTAAGTCATTGGCTCAGCCAGGAACAGAATCCAAGAGTTCTGATTCCCCATTCTCTGCTCTAACTATTAGAAGAGAAATAAGAAAAACAGTATACATTCTGATATTTTGTGTGGAACCTAGTGTATTTGCAGGTTAGGGGAAAGGAAGATGTTCTTTTAATCAATTCTAAAAAGATTAGCTTAAGGAGGAAAAGCTGTAGCAAGCACATTTATAGTTGAAACACAATTTTAAAAGTCAGTTGAATTTTGGACTTTAAGGGTTCTATTAACAGCACATATGGAAGCTGAAATTGGATCCCCAAATGTCTTGACAGTGTGTATCTAATTCAAATGTATTTTGTTTTCCAAAAAATAAAATAACAAAATTCTCAACTGGTTTAACAGTACTTTGATAGTGCCAGCAGACTTTCCTTTCCATTAAAACTCCCAAGCTGTCATAATCTGTTTTCAATGGAAATAACTTGTTCTAAAAACATTTTTCTACTGATGTCACTGTGAGTTTTATTTTTTCCTAATAAAAAATGTTTGTATTAGAGTGGCTTCATGACAGGAAATCCCTGTGAATAAGTTTGTCTCAGTGATCTGTTTCTGCCTTAGAAGGAAATTGCTATTCCAGACAGTTTTGTGGGGGGGTGGGAAATGCTTTGGTTTTTTTATCCCATAAATTTTTCAACATATGCTGCTAGAGCTTGGAATATACGTGGACTGACTACTGTTAGAGGCCTACTCTAGTAGGTGTTTTAACCCAGTGCACAAAGGGCGTTTCAAATTTATTTTTTTATTTGAAAAATACACCCCTCCCTCCCTCTTGAATATGCCCATTGTTCCGTGTGTGCATACGAAAGGGCAAATCCTCTTCCTAGCACACAGGAATATTCTGGCCCCCTCACCAGGCCCCCTAGCAGCAAATCTGTGCCTAACCACTAGTCTACTCTCCGGCCTTGGGTAGTCTTCTGCGGTTTCTGTGCCCTAGCTTGATGTAGGAGCAATGGCTATTGGATTAATCAAACCAGATACATCACTTATACTCTACCCATCCCAGGCCACCTCTAAAGAGGCCCTTTGCATTTCACAGGAGTTGCTCACCTGGATATCCTTCTGAAACCCTGCTCCTTGTATGTGGAACCCTCCACACCCAGGCAAGTGAGAGCAGAATTTGCCCCATCTTTCAATAGCATGGGAGAGTATACACCTCTTTATTAAATATGAGTTACATTTTAAATAATGTTTTGGTAATGCTGAATTCTTTCCTAACAGTTTTGCAGTATGTATCGCTGCAGTGATACTGATGCCGATCTTGCATTGATATAATGTCTTTCTTCCAAAGAGGATCCCAGACGCTGTACGAATTGTACAAATTCTATACCAATAGAGAGATTGCTTCCAACAACCACTGAATTGCAGCCATTTCTGAGATGAAACATGGCCAGCTGCTTGCAATGTTACACCATAATTCAGGAGATGCAACTGAAAAGAGTACCTTATCCAGTAAAATTTCAGGAGGTAGTTGTCAGCAGAATATAACTGCCCACTTAGAGTTTGGCTAGGTTACCATGGCATTTACCCCAACCATGTGGGATTTTTAATTATCGCAGATTGGTCAGGACCTCTGATTACATTTCCTCTGAAAGGCGATACTTCCAGTTGCACAGTTTCCCTATCATCACACCAAGGTGTTGGTTCTGTACTGATTACAAAACAAGAAACATCTCTACTGAATCATCAGTACCACTGAGCTTATATAATGAGCTGCAGCCAACATTTGATGGAGATATTTCAGGCAGTCATGCTGTATGGAAGATGAAGAGGCTTTTTGGCTTTCCCCTTCATCCCCCCAGAATGAATGAAACTTGGAAATACATAAGCCTGGACGTTCTTTTCCCTCAAATGGCCAATGGGAATTTCCCTTTAAATATGCATAGGAATAAAACTGACAAAACCTGGCCACTAGCCCTGTATTTTGTAAGAGGTGGCAAAACTACTTTCTTTAACACTATATCTGGGATCAGCAGTGGTGGCAAATTTCAAATGTGGCTTGCACCATTGGGATCAATGGAGTACAAGTGGACACACGCACACCTGGGTTTGTGGGGCTCTGTGGGGCTCCTTCCCCAGAGAAAGCTTCTCTCCTGGCTGCCCCTTCTGTTGTGAGAATTCAGAATAGATCCAGCCACTCAGCCTATCAAGTGCAAGTCAGAGTTGTAAAGTTCTTAGATGGGATTGTCTGGTTGCGAGTGCATCCTGATGGTCTCTGAGTGCAGGACCTGGCAGTCCCCTGTGGTTCACCTTGATGAAGGGATGCCAGGCAGATCCAGCCTTAAACTCAGCAAGTTTGAGCAGAGTCCCACTTGGAATTTCCACTGAAACCCCTTCTGCTTTGTATTAACATTGAAGGTTTTGTTTTGTTTTTTCAACATTTCTTGGAGAAATCTAATGTTCTTCGTGGATTCTGATACTTTCTCTGGGCATTTAAGCATTGGACAGTGAGCAGTGCCCCCACAGGGGAGTTCCCTGGCAGATCCTTGTCTGAACAGCTAAGGCTGGCTTCCAAGCGCACTAAATTTCAGCTGCCTTTCCATCCAAGGCCTGGTTAGTTTAGTATCCCCCACTCCTCCATCCCCTTTCCTCCTTCCGTCTTTAAAGCAGGAGATATTCCAGCCAACGTATTCGTCATGTTTCCAAGCTTCCCTGCTGCTTGATTTATACAGAGAGGGCTAGGGAGAGAGATTCCAGAGCTGTGTGCAGAGTGTGAACTACCTGCAGGTGTGCAGCAGGATGTGTTAGCCTGGCACAACCCAACTGTATGAGTTGGTCCCCAAGTTTAAACAGAGAAAACTGGAAATAAATCCCATAGATTCAAATAAAAAGCACAACAGTGCCAGTACTATCCCATGTTTGCAAATGAAACTGGTGAAATGTATGAGGCTTTGCCTTCCGGGAACAGAAGCTGAGACCTTGAGTGAGGAATACTGAAAGAAGACTCTCAGATTTGATTTTTGTGTCAAATGTTGTCAGCTTGCTTTTCTAACATTTCTGTGCTTCAGCAAGTTCTTACTGTAGGTATCTGTGTGAGGTTTGCCCAGTGGAATCTCTTTGAAAAATTTCCTGTTACCTGCCAGTAATATTCATTCTTGCATTTTTCATGTTCTGCCACTGACTCACAGTGTGACCTTAAGCAACTCACTTAAGCCCAAATTTTCAATAGTGGCAATTGATTTTTTGCTTCCCTGAATTTTTGGGTGCCCAACTTGACACTTTATGGGACCTGATTGTCACAGATACTGAGAACCCACGGACCCTGTTGATTTCAGTGGGAGGACTGGGTGCATAGCACATCTGGAAATCAGGCCCATGTGTATCAAGTTTAGAGCTGAAAAAAGGAGACGTCCAAAATTAGTAGTCACTTTTGAAAATTTTAACTTTAATATTTCTGCCTTTTCCACCTGTAAGATGAGTGTAGCAATGTAATAGAGTAATGGTCTCAAGTTGCAGTGGGGGAGGTTTAGGTTGGATATTAGGAAAAACTTTCTCACTAGGAGGGTGGCGAAGCACTAGAATGGGTTACCTAGAGAGGTAGTGGAATCTCCTTCCTTAGACTTTTTAAGGTCAGGCTTGACAAAGCCCTGGCTGGGATGATTTAGTTGGGGATTGGCCCTGCTTTGGGCAGGGGGTTGGACTAGGTCCCTTCCAACCCTGATATTCTATGATTCTATGAATACATATTTCATAGGCTGTTTCCAAGTTTGTTTAAAGTGTGATGTCGTAAGAAGAAAGATGTTGTAATGAATGTCACATTTCTTATTTCAAGTTAGAAATCAGGAACTTAGCCAGCCAGATTCTTAGCTGAGGTAAATTGTCATAGTTTCATTGATTTTAATTGAGCCATGACAGTTTACACAAATTGCAGATATAGTCCAGTGTATCCAGTTGGGCACCAAACTGAGTTCAGTGAGGATAAGTGCTCAATAGCATGCTCAGCAGATCAGGTTACACACAGATTTTTCTATGTATAATTGCACAGTGATCAATGTCCTCTTGTTAATTAAGGTCCATGTCTCCTCCTGTTTTTTCTCGCATTGGCACTCTAATAGCCCCTTTCCCTTTTTATTCGAACAATGGCTATGTAACCAAAAAGGAATTTAGTAACAGGCAAAAACTGGTTTGTTTGTTTTGTTTTTTTTACAGTGATGTTGAAAAAAATATTTTAACTACCTTAAAACATTAACTCTTCCGTCCAAATCCATTTTTAACTTCTCAGATACAATGTATAATTTTTGGCATAAGTTTTTTATTAGTGAAACAAATACAATTTATGGTCAGTATTGCAATAGAGCAGAGAACAAAAGTTGGTGCTCCCAGAGGATTATTTTTCTCTGGCAGTTACTTTAAGTTACACAAACTACAGCAAAACGAATATTAAATCTATACTTAGACCAATCTCACTAAAATATTTAAATTAAAGCCAATCCTTTTATACCTCTGTATGTTCCATTAGCATGGTAAAGTCTTTTTTTTTTTTTCCCAGAGCATATGAGATCATTTAAGTAGGGAGCGTTGACAGCTTTTCCATATGCACTGAGACTGTTGTTTGAATTTAGGGCTCTCTCTCTAAGAATAAGGATAAATTATTTGGTGTTTTGAATTAGTATTTGTTGCTGGATCTTACACGATAGGGTTGGTTTATTATCAATCTGAAGTCTGATTTACATTTGGCTTCAGTATCTTACCCTCTATTTCTTGTTCATATTGTATTACATAAGAAAATGTAGGCACTCCTTGTAAACAGTCTCGGTAGGGATTGCAGTAACTACTTAAGATGGTGGAAGACCAGGAAAAGGATGCAGAAAATAAAAAATACAAAGGGTAGAATACAAAACTGATTGGTGCATATAAGTGCAGAATTGAAAAATCAAGGTGGTTATTTTCTGGAGTTCAAATAGTGCTTTATATAGCAGTCTGCATACAGAATTGAACAATCATTCTAAACAAATTTAATCCCCGGAGAAGATGAAAAAGGATTTGCAGAAACATGGAGGATTTATGGTGAGGATGGAATTTATTTAATTTGGAATGCAAAGTGTAATTTATGGGTTAAATTCTGGAAATTCATATTCTGGCCTTCAAAACAGGTGTGGATGCACACTGCAAAAACAGCAATAATTTAACACCTACATTCTGGCTCTGCCACAACTGAAGCATGGACAGTCAGGCCTGCTGGATGGAGCCGGTAGCCAGGAACCAGATCTGGGAGCCAGGAGCTAGAGCCAGGGGTCGGAACAGGAGCCGGGACCCAGATCCAGGGTCTGAGCCTGAGCCACAGCCAGGAGCAGGGGTTAGAGCCAGAGTTGGGAGCCAAAGCTAGGGGTTGAAGCTGGCCAGAAATCAGAACCTGGGTCGGAGCCAGAGTCAGGAGCAAGCAGAACTGGAGCAGACTGGAACAGGACAAGAACAAGACAGGCACAGGAGTAATTACTGCTAATGAGCTTAAAGACAGACCTGCTGGCTCCCTTCAACCAATCAGGTGGGCTGGCCAATCAGCCTGTCCTACCACAACCCATATGAGGTCACTAATCTGCCTGGAGGTTGGGCTGGCTAGTCCTTACATTCGGATGAAGATGCTCACTCCTGACAGTACCCCCCCCCACACACGCACATACTCCCAGGGCACTTTCTATGGGCCCTTTTCCCAGGCTTCTAGGGATGAGCTCAGTAGGTAGATGTGATGCATAAACACACTCTGCTGCCTCCCGTGACTGGTGGTCAGGACCATAGCCTTCCCAAATCACTAGGTATCAAAGCTAACCCCTCGCTTGCATGGAGAATCTGTCGGAGTAAGTGTTCCTCTTATCCTTGGACTGATATAGGTCTGGCAAGTTGGACTGACTGGGAAATGGGTTTTAGGAGGGAGACATAGACTACCAGGTAGGTTTTCATTGACTCCAGAAGCCACTGTTTGAACGTCACCATTGTTGATTTGCTCCTCGATCTTGAATGAACCTATGTATTGATGGTCTAACTTGGCTGATGGTCGGGTTGACTGGAAGTTTCTGGTTGAACTCAGACCCTGTCCCCCATATTAAGGTTAGAGGTCCCTGATTCGCATAGCACTTGTAGGTCTCTCTGATTGTTTCCAGCTGTTCTGTGAGTGCCCATTGTATATGGTGCAGTTGTGTGACCAGATCTGCTGATAATTTAAGAAGCAACAGAGGGTATTGCTCCATGATCTGATTTACCTGTTCTGTCAGTTCCTTTGGTCTATGCCAATGAGGTAAGAAGTGTACTGCATCTAGGAGCTTAAAAATTCATGCCCAGAAGCAGGCAATAAATTATGGACTTCAGTTTCAGATAATGCCAGTTGGAAGTTTGTGGAGCTGGAAGTAATGCTCTAAGAAGAGGCAAGCTGTCTCTAAGCTGGTAGGGACTGCGAAGGATGGAACAAAATGTGCCACCTTGGTCAAAAGAGAGATTGCAACCAGCATTACCTGTGGGAACAAGGCAAATTCACAATGAAGTCCAGAAACATGGTGGACCAGGGCTGGGATGGGGTTGGCAGTTGGGTTGGAGGAGGTCAAGTAGTTTCATGTATGCGTTCTTGGTTCAGGAACAAAGGTCTCAAGAGCTTACATAATGCATACCTGACTAACAGAAGCTCTATGAAACCAAGCTCCATGTTTTAGTTTCCCCAAAGTGACCGGTGAGCAGCATCTCATGGCAGTTTCAGGTCTTGGAGTTGAGGTGGCTCATCAGGGATATAAACACATTCCCCATGACAGAGGATCCTATTCTGTAAGTGGAAACCTGAAGCAGGCTGGGTATCTTCATTGTACTAGGCCTGGTAGATCTGAGTAGTGAATGGATCATGAGGCAGCAGGAACTGAATGATGGACATTAGGCTCTTGTCCACAGTTCCACTGAGAAAACTGGATGGGTTAAGAACTGTTGAAGGAGGTTCTGTGCAGGGTTCAACGTACTTATCCTTGCAGGACAAGACATCTGCCTTTCTGCTTCTAGCACCAGGAGGTAAGTCATAACAAATGCTAATCAGGTGAAGAATCATGACGAGAGGATCTGATGCTGATTTAAGTTTTGGGCCGTGCAAGAGATTTCAAGTTCTTGTGGTCAATGAGGACCTGAACTAAGAACTAGGCTCTTTCCAGGAGGTGACACCACTTTCTAAGGCTGCCTTGATCTCCAGTAGCAATTTATCCCAAATGTCATAGTTCCCTTCTGCTAAGGTTAACTTTCACAAATAAAAGGCATATGACTGGAACTGATTACATGGGCCCTTTTGTTGCAACAGTATGGTTCCGATGATGAAATATGATACATTGGCCTCCACTGTTAATAGCTTGATGGGGTCTGGATAGATAAGGATGGGACCCGTGGAGAAAGCTCTCTTTAGTTGGTCAAAGGTGGATTGAGCCTTAGGAGACCAGACAAATCAGACGCTTTTCCAGAGAGCTGTCATAAGGGTTCCCAGGCAGAAAAACGCATTGATAAAATGCTGGTGAAAGTTGGCAAAACTGAGGAATTGTTGTACCCCTTGCATGTCCCTCAGAGCTGCCCATTCAAAAATGTCAGCTAGCTTATGTGGATCCATAGTCAGCCCTTTGGGCAAAATGATGTATTCCAGAACTCGATTGTGCTCAGGTCAAATTCACACTTCTCCAACTTAGCATAAAGGTGGTTCTGGTGGTGTATTTCCAAGGCACGGTGCATGTGGTGTTTGTGGAGGACCTTGTTCTTGGGGAGGATGAGAATATTATTGATCACGATGAACCCATCCAATTTGTCTCTACAGGTATCAATGATGAAATGTTGGAACAATACCAAGGCATTGCACAATCCAAAAGGCATTACTAAGTATTCACAGTATAAACATCAGATGTGGAAGGCATCTTCCATTCATCCTCTTCCCAAATACAGACCAGGTTATAAGCTCCACGAAGGTCAAGCTTGGTAAAGATCTTAGCAGAGCAAAGTCTCTTGAAGAGTTCACTGATAAGTGGTAGAGTGTATATATTCCAGATGGTTACCTTATTCAAGTCTTAATAGTTTACACAAGGATGCAGGGAGCCATCTTTTTTGGCCACAATAAAAATCAGGGCTCCCTACAGGGACATGGATGTGTGGTTTACAGATTCTCTCCAAGTTATTCTCAGAGCGCTGGAAGCTCAGGCTCTGAGAGGGAATAGATGCATCCAAAAGGAACCTCATTTTCTGGCTGGAGGTCAATGGGGCAATTGTAGTGACGATGGCAGTAGTATATTGGCCTCCTTCTTCTTGAATATATCTGCCAGATCCCCTGCTACTGAGAGAGCTATAGGTGCTGATGAAGGTTCTGCTGAAGGTTCTGCTGACCTGTTCCTATTTGTTCCAGATTTCAGGAGGTGGGGGTGCTGGTGTTCCTCAGGTTTAAACCATGGATGGGCTGTGGCATGGAACTGGGTTCAGTGAGACAAGACTGTCATCAAAATGGCGAGCAAAAAACAGCCTGTGCCTGCCCCAACCAAACATGCAGCTCCTGCTTAGTGAGCTAGGAGATGTCAAGAATGACTGGGAAATGCAGAGCGTGATCCAGGCCAAACTGCAGGGTTTTGCAATGATCCTGAAGGGTTGTGACTTCCAAGGGTGCAGAATCTCATGTGACCAGGCCTAATGAGAGGGCAGGGACCAGTCAATAAATTCCACAAGATCAGGAATGGCCTTGTACTATGTCAGGATCCTATGTACCCAAGCAAACTTCAAATTCATAAAGTTACTAGAGGTGCCAGAATCAACCAGTGCATCTAGATTGAACTTCTGTGTGGAAGGGTGCCACAAATAAAGCAGAAGCTGGAGGGGTGCTGGCTGCTGGATGGATGCCTCAGGAGTCCCTGTGGACAGGTGCAGGCTCTGCATGCTAAAATGAGGGGAGGAAAACTGACCCAGCTTGTATCCCTCTATCACGGCTGGGGAGTCTCCCAATCAAGATGTCTTCAGGTCTTCAGCGGGCAGGACAACATAAAATGCCCAGGTTGTTCATAATACAGACAGAGACTGCCCACCTAGTGTTGAGTCTTATTCCCTTTGGAGAGGCAGTTCTGGAGCCCATCAACCTGTAGGGATTCAGGCTGCACTGTGGACACAGGAGATTGGTTGGTTGGGGCCTCTGATTGGTATTCACCCCACACTAGTTATGAAGGGGTTAATGTAGATTGAGAAGGGGGCTAATTAACATGACAGGCCACAGCTGAGAGGAATCAGGTGGCAAAGCAATTCCCTGGCTCAGGGAGGGAGCCCAGCTGGGGAGTAAAGAGCTGGACTGGAAGTATAAAGACAGGAAATTGGAAGAAGTGGGGGCTGCTCGGAAATAGGCAGCAGTCACTCCCTGGGAGAAGGGCGGAGTGTTTGGGGCGAGAAAGGCAAATAGCCTACAGTTACTCCCAGAGTTCTGTGAGGGAATGCCAGATGATAAGGAAACAGCTCAGGGAAAGGCAGTAAGGTCTAGAAGGGAAGCGACATTGGCTGCTGACTAGAGGGTCCCTGATCCAGAACCCGGAGGTACCTGGGTACCCCGCCAACCCCTGAGTACGTGGTCCCATGGGTCAGTGAATGGGAAGACTGTGTAAGGTTGCTAAAGAAAGTCTTTGATATCCTGGAAGGGGAAAACTTGTATAGTGACCTGGCTGGAGGGCCAAGTCGTGAAGAGGCAGCAGCAGCTCGTGGAGCGAGAGATGGACTGCAGACACACAGAGAGAGATGGAGAGATGGCTTGCAACCACAGGAAAGGACTTTGACCTCATGAGGCTAATCCCCAGAACAGCCAGGAGGAAGCGCCATCCTAGCAGTGAGTAGAGCACCCCATGACAGGGCCATCAAAACCAGCCTGGCTCGGAATGTCCGCCTCCTTTCTTGGTGGCGTTCAGATAGGTAGTTGTCAATTTTCATGGCCAGATCAATAAAAGTGTTCAGGCTGGTCTGAGGCTGTATCCAAGCCTGCTTATCCTTAATGTCATCATAAAAAGACCCATGCTGAAAAGAATGGCACTGAGTGCCTGGTTCCATTCTATGACCACCTCTAGGCGCTGGAAGTTAGCAGTGTAGTTAGCAGCCAACTGGTGTCCATGCATTAGGGTCTGAAGTGTGGCCTCTACTGTGCACGTTTGGTTTGAGTTGACAAAAATCACTGACATGGCTTGGACAAATTCTTCAATCCGATTTAAGAAGGGGCTAGGCTTTCCAAGGTGTGGAGAGGCCCATGCCAATGCCCCTGCGGTCACCAAGCTGACAAGCCCCACCTTGGTCTTGTAGGTGGAAACATCTGCGGGCACAGTAAAAACGGGAGATGACGCCTGGTTTAGAAACCCATGGAACTTTCCTGTCACCATAGAACTTATCAGGCAAGGGTATCGTTAACTATCAGTAGGTCTGGGTCACAGGTGGCATGGCTTGTGCTTGTAGGGCAGCATTCTGCACCTGCAGGGCATTGACCATGTCTATAAATTCTGCAAGGTGCCCACTAGCTCTGCCAAGCAGATGCTGGCTTTAATGGAGTCTATCCTAGCAGATAAAACAAGTTCTTTCAGGTAGCTCAAACTGTCACAACTGGGTCATAGACGGGTCTAGTGGTTGAAGCCGGAGTCGAACCAGGGGTTGGAGACAGGGTCGGGGTCAGGAATTAAGGCCAGAGTCAGCAGCAAGTAGGGAAGTAGGCCTGGAAAGGACTGTAGCAGGACAGGAATAAAGCTGAAGCAAGGCTCCGCATGAGGCAGGTACAGGAGTAATTGCAGCTGTGGGCATAAACACTGAGCAACTGGCAACCTGCTGGTGAGCTCAATAGCAGGCCTGCTCATTCCCTTCAGCCAATCAGGTGATCTGACTGCAACCCAGCTAACCTCATTAATCTGCTTGGGGGCTGGGCTGGCTAGACTTCAAGGTCAATTGAAGAAGTTCACTCCTGACACTAACAAGTCACATCACAAACTGGAATAATATAAGTGGGGAAAAAGAAGGAGCGACTGCAGATGTAGTCAGTTCAGAATAGTGCATGCATAACACGAGACTCAAGCTTCCTCTTTGAGACCCTTTTGCATGGCCTCGTTGCAGTTAGGAGGGGAGCCAGCATAGAGAGAGCCAACTTCTGCTGTGCTCTCTTGTTGCCTGCTGCAGGTTTGCTGTCTGTACTGCCAGGATGGATTTTGTCCTTTGTGTGAAAGGTGGATGCTTCTGTCCCTGTGAACTTTTAAAACCATTGCAGTGGGCAGAGTAGATGATGCTTTCTTTTAAAGGAACATTACAGCTTTATTTACAACAGCTGGATTAAACCTAAAATAGTGTTACAAAGAATGAAACATCTGTACGGACAAGTCCTAGAAGATTAATAGAAGTTTATTTGCTTCTCTACCCTCCAGCTCAGATTAACAGCCCACACCCCCCCTCCCTGTTTTTTGTTTAAATTACACTGGCAGACAATCTATCTCCTAGGGCATTTTGATGCTGTAAAAGCTATAAAACACAACTGACCTTTCCTTGGCACTCTTTTTGTTCCCTCAGTTCAAATGAGCAACACTGGATATTTAACTGAACATGTTTCTGAAGTAAGTGGGCAAATCAGGTTGCCCTTGAGAAGGTGACCATCTTCTACACTTTCCACAGTATGCATCCGATGAAGTGAGCTGTAGCTCACGAAAGCTTATGCTCAAATAAATTGGTTAGTCTCTAAGGTGCCACAAGTACTCCTTTTCTTTTTGTGAGTGGCATTTACAGCACAAGTTGGGACTGAATTCTTTATTTACCAGTGCTTGACAGAGTGTAAAGGGGTAAGAATATTATAAATATGTATACTTTCCATATGCTTATTGACTGGTTATCTGACTCCATTCTTCACACAGGAAAAGCCAGGAAACAAAGACATGACCACTAATCACATAATGCTTAATGCATCATAAAATGTATATACTTACTGGAGGAAAAGCTGTTTATCCTTTGATGTCATGGTTCAAAAAACAGTCAAAGTCTGAGTGGAAGGATTTTCTGCCCCTGTTGATTACAGGCTTGCAGAGCTGGCTTTAGACAAAGACACTGGACACCCTTCATGCATGCAGAAGTGATGAATCTGACATGGTAAGCATCTAGGTCAAAGAGTGGAGGAAAATGGGTAATGGGTTTGTGATCATTCTCAACTCTTGTATAGGGAAGTTTCATAGCTGTGGGCTGGCCAGTGGAAAGGTTCTGTTTCCGGCTCCTATTAGTCTTATACCCAACACCTTCAATGTCTGGATCCAGGGAGGGTGTTACTGAGAAAGCTTGGCTCCATACCATTTAACTTTAACATTCAAGACCAGGAGCCTAGGCTCCATCTTCTAGTTGGTGTGTAGCTAGTATAGTGATAGGAGGCAGTGTGGTGTAGAGCAGTGTTTCTCAATGAACAGTCCATGAACTGGCATCGCTCCCTGAGCTCTCCCTGACACAGTTAGGAAGGCAGTAAGCTGGTCCCTGGTATCAAAAAGGTTGAGAAACACTGGTGTAGAGGATAATAGCACTGGACTCAGACTCAGGAGATCTGAGTTCTATCCCCAGCTCTGTCACTGATCTGCTGGGTGATCTTGGACAAGTCACTTCACCTCCCTGTGCCTCAGTTTTCCCTCTGGGGGAAATGAGGATAATGATACTGCTTCTGTAAAATGCTTTGAGATCAGTTGATGAAAAGTGCTATGTAAGACCGAGGTATAGTTATTCTGTTCCTGTTCACTCATGTTTGTCAGCAGCCAGGCTACTACATTTGGTAACAGCTGGAGTTTCTTTAGCATCTGTGGAATGATTCACCAGCATATAGTGCATCGAAGTTAACGCAGCCATGGAGGCCACAAGATGGAGGATAGGTGATTGGGAGGGGAAAGAAAAACATAGCATTAGCTAAGATTCCTGCCCACAAGAATTAAAGAAACAAAGCTAAGCAGCTAGCATAGTAGCATCTGGCTTCTTTGGTAGTCTCTTATTGCAAGTAATAAAGCACCTCTTGAGCTGTCCTTTACCAATGATCATAAATTCTACCGCAGTGGAGCTTTGGCTCTCTTGAGTCCAGGGACCCCACAAAAGTCACTGCTCCTACAGGGAGATGTCAGGCCTTTCCCCTGTCTATTTTCCCTGTGGAAGAAACAAGGTGCATTAAAGGGAGAGTAGAAGACTAACAAAGATGGGACAAGCGTCAAATTTCCCTCCCCCCTTTCAGGAAGCTCCTGCTAATGCTGGGGAACAGGGAAAGCCTTTGATGGCTCTTCTGAAGCCACTTGCCTGCTCATCAGTCTATCCGCTGCCCTTCTCCATTTCTCATAGCCAACTGTGGGAAAGCAACCACCACCTTCATGAGAAGAGCTGGTGGCAGTGAGAATCCCATTCATTTACCACCAAATTAAGTGGACAGACATACCTGGAGTCTCTGGTCTCTTCCCCATCCCTGGAAGAGGGGCAAGAGGATGTTGAGGGCTAGATGAACACTTTGAATAGCTGGCAATGGGCAAAGCATGCGAAGGGAAAATTTCAGTGTTATGCAAGGCTCCCCTCTGAATATTATGTCCTCATGCCATATTTAAATAAATAAATAAATAAAATACTACCACATTCAGCATTTTCTGCTGTGGGTCCAAATCAGTCCAGCTTTTGGGATGTATACAACCATTACTGTAGTAGCTTTGTATGTGTTTAAAGTGCATGAGGAGGTAGATATTTTTTTTAACTCCTGCCAAACTATCCTGCTGTTTCTGTGTAAGCAAAACCTCCAGCAGAAATGATTAAACTCAAAGGGCAGCATATATCCAAAAAGGCAGATGAAGACTCTCACATCTAGCGGAAAGTAACTTTTCACCAGGACAATGGTTTTCAACCTTTTTTCATTTGCTGACCCCTAAAAAATGTCGAATGGAGGCGCAGGCCCCGTTGGAAATCTTTGACATAGTCTGTGGACCCCCAGAGGTCTGGGAACCACAGGTTGAAAACTGCTGCACTTAGAAGAAGAGCAGTCAGAAATCTTAGAGAAGCACATCCTAATATCTCTCCTCCTAGTCTCCCTCCCCTCCCCTACTCCATCTGACGACTCTGCTTGGAGTGTGTGTCGAATCCAGAGGGGTTCAGCAGCACCAAGAAGGGGAGCCTTCCCAGACTTTACAAGTTCGCTTGGTCCCCTGGCTGCTTAGTCTTTTTCGCCATCCAAGAGCAGCAGTGCCATTTTACATTTGGAGAAGCTGATACTTCTGAATATCTGATGGGATTTCAGTTTCCACACTAGTGCAGTTTAGCTCGAGTGCAGTTCTTAGCAGTGTGTTTTCACTCAATAGTGTAGAGAAACTCTTGGGAATATTTTAGTTTAATTGAACTCCAAGAGTCAAATTCATCCCTAGTGTCACCTCATTGACAGGGGGTTGAATTTGGTCCCAAATGTATATATTTTCCTGTCTTCAAATTGGCTTCCTGGTTACAAGAAGCTACCCAGTACAGTCAGGATCTCTTCTCTGTCCATGCCTTCTATGCTGCCTTCTGTACCAGAAAAGTGAGAGCAGGATTCCATGGCAGTGCTATCACAGGCCAATCTCTCAATGCTTGGTTGGATGAGGGAGGATATTATGGAAAGAGTAGCTTCCTGATCATTAAAAGGGACTGGCAAAGGGGTGGAGGGAATGGGTTTGTGCTTTATTTTTTTCTCCTTGATGTCAAATGAAGACCTAAATATTGTTGGGGGGGGGAGAAATTCTTGGGTGTTTTTTTTTTGTTTGTTTTTTTCCCCATAAAATAGTCAGGTTTTGACTGCCTTTTTCTTCCTTGGAAGATTGTAGGGCCCTGTCTGCTCTAGGGAATTTTAGCAAAACTCTCCTGCCAGATGTACCAGTGGGAGCCCTAGTGAAGACAAGACTGTCACCTTCTGGCATCTTTCTCATCATATCGATAAAGATTTAGCAGCTGCAATGAGGAAATAAAATGCTGGAAGCCACTGGGACCTTGAATATACTAGGTATCCCACCAGTGCAGTTGATGCAACAGTGGAACTGGTGTGGATTTTTTTCCTGAAATTCACTTCTGCACACACAATCTGTGGGGGACTGGAAAACTAGTAGAGTTCTATCACATGTCAAGGAAGTGAAAGCTGAGCAGTTGAGAGAGGCAATTATTTTTATTTTAACTGTTTAAAACTCTTAAGCTTTTTTATTTTGTTTTTGTGAACCCTATTTAACTAACAGAGCTTTCTTCTAGCTGTATAAGATTCAACAACCTGGCCATTGATTCAGGTCTTAGAAAAATGTCAATCCACTTTTCTGGGTCTTCAAAGGAAAACTTTTTGCAAAAGTAGGGAAGAGAAAAGCCTTGGTATCTCTGATATCTCTAAGGTAAGAAAATTAAGTAGAAAGAGAGATAAATAAAGCCCTTTTCTTAGGCCTGCTCCATGTCTCTCAAAAAGCAAAATAAGGAGACAAACCGATGTATTTGTCCTTGTTAGTCACGTTTACAATGGTAACTAGCTTTCTACTATAAACTGGCTTGCATTCTCCCCTTCTACCTCAGCCAAAACTAAACCAGCCTAATTGAAATCTCTCTGTGTGGTCTTCTGCTAGATGAATATTTTGGCCACATGTCAGGGTATTCACAAACTGCTATTCCCAAAGGTTGCTTTAACCTAACATTTTAGGCTGGTGCACAAACAAGGAAGGCAGCAAATACAGCTAGGTTAATTTCTGCTTTTCTTGTATGTGTTACCTATAAAGCAGGATTGTTAAGAAGCTTAATAAAGGAAGAGTCCCATTACCTTTGAAACCTGCTCTTTGAGATTTGTCCTAACAGATGCACTGACAACACCCCTAGATCAGTAGAAGGCACCAAGCATTTGCTGTAGCAATCCCAATGGTGTGCAACTAACTCCTTGTCAGTCTATTTCTCCATATTTTATTTTAAAAAACCACACACACACACACCATACAACGACAAAAAAAAACCTTCCCTTTTGGAGGCATCTTCTGTCTTAACTAGAGCTGGTTGAAAAACGTTAAAGGAATTTCAGAAAATTTGAATGTTTTGTTCTGCAGGTTTAAGAAGTAATGATTTCTTCTCTATATGGATTTTTTCTTTTCTTTTTTTTCCAAATTTTTATCAGCTCATTTAAATCTTCAGGTTTTTCTCCTTTTCCCCTCTTATACCTCATTCTTCTGGTTTCAATTTTGCTAATTAAAAAGGGGGAGGAAAAGGGGGAGAGGTTGGGGAGAAGGAAGATTAAAAAGGAAGAACTAAAAGCTGTTTGGTCATTCTTGGTATTTCCACTCCATGGTGGAAGTAGGTTTGCTCCTTTGTCTTAGTTTTTAGTCTGTTTCTAATCAAGTTCACTTTCTGACTCTTGGGCAGTAGGACAATGCTGCAGTGTTTTGGTTACAAGTGCTACAGAAGAATAATTCTATACGACCAGCGGTTTTAACCTTCACAGGAACATTTCAGTTAATTTTAGCTTTTGTAAATCTTGCTTTTTACAAAAGCAAAAATGTGAACCTAAAAGTGTCCCTTTAGCTACAAGGGAAAAACTGAACAAGGGAAATTCTGGCTTAATCCTCAATACCCCCCAGCACAACTCCCTCAGGAAGGAGAGACACTCAGCCAATGCATCACACACAAGATTGAACTGACTCCACATATCCTGATGGGCCAGGATGTAGTTACCCAAGGAATTACTTGACAGCTGATTGACCCTTTGCTGAGAGAAAAATAGCTGGGGAAGAAGTGTGGTTTTCAAGCTTTTCAGGGGAAATTATTTTTAAAAGGAAAGTTTTGTTTGTTGCAAGTTTTTGTTTGATGGTGCATGAGTTCTCCTTGTTACTGCAGAGGTCTCAAGTCGTGCGCTGGCTTGATTACATTTCTTTGCATTTCTAGTGTTAGAATGAATCAGATATTAAATAACAAGAGGAAGGAAGAAACTGTCAAAGGATGGTGCTTTCTTACTTCCCATAGCTGACAATATCCCTTTAAGTGCCATTTGAAATTCTGTTCTCCCCTTCCTCTCTGTTACTGTCTTTCCATTGTGGAAGTATTGAGGAGCGTGTTTAGCATTTGCTCCTATAAGATTTGGACTAGTTCCCCCCTCAAAACAGAGTAGAGCCATCCATGCTTTGATAAGCCATAGGTATTAAAAAAGGATTTATGAAATGGTATAAAAATGCACTGGACCATGTAGTAAGGGTCAAGCATATGGAGGCAATGATTCTATGCCCCAGTAGAGCTGACGCTGGAAGAGATTTAAGTCTATCATGAGGCATCTTTTCGTAGTTGAATTCATTTGGGTGCACAACAGATTCTGTTCCCCTTGTGCATGTACAGTGTGCGTGCGTGTGCTCACGTTCTCTCTCACAGAAGAAGGTGAACACAGATGTGTGTGTAAATGCAAAAGAGAGAGATTAAATCAATCTCTCTCTCTCTCTCAACTGTGCTATAATTTTAGCAGGGAGAATAGCAGCTGCTCAGGTCTCTGGTAATGCAGTCTTCACCTTGGGTAGGGAGGGATTCTAAAGCATCTCTCTCATGGGGCGACTTGTTTCCTGTTTGGTTTCTTGTTGCTAGGCAATATATTTTTACCCCCCAAACTTGAAATTTACAACTCTCATATTGTTCCTTTTGCCTTTTTTCCAAACCTCACATATGTAATGGGTTTTCCATCTGCCAGTTTTCCCAGGTCACCTCATCCATCCTCAACTCTGCAGAGGAAAAAGCAATAGAAGAAGCCTTGTGGTTTAGTATTTTTAATTTTATTTTCCTATTTTAGCTTCCAGCTATAATTAAGTCTCTTGCAAAGCTGTATCTGCCTGTTTGGGGCAAAGAAAATGGGGAAGGGGGAGGTAAAAGAAATGAAGTCACTCGTCCTTTCCCAGTAAAAGACAGAATCTGGTGGGTGGCAGTTGAGAACAGTTGCAGCTTCTCAGGGGAGTCTCTCCCCATCTGCCAAATACTTCACATAAGAGTGAAGTGCTGTTGTTGCTCAATTGGCAGCACTCCTGCAGTTGGGCTGGAATTTTGTGGGTTCAGTTCCCGCACCAGGACTATGTCTGCACTGCAATTAAACACTCGCGGCTGGTCTGTGTCAGCTGACTTGGCCTCACGGGACTCAGACTGCGGGGCTGTAGAACTACGGGGTAGCTGTTCAGGCTTGGTTTGGAGCCCAGATGCTAGGAGCCCGTGCATGGGGAGGGTCCCAGAGTACAGGCTCCAGCCCAAGCATCTACAACACAATTTTACAGTCCCGCAGCCTAAACCCCACAAGCCAGAGTCAGCTGACACCAGCCAGCCCCAGGGGTGTTTAATCGCAACGTAGACATACCCACACGCACAGCTGACACGGCATTATGTTCCTGGGAGCTGCTGCAATGTTGTTGTCATCCTGTGGAGAACTTCCAGAAACAAATACAACTGTTAACTCTTTAGGGCAGGGACGGTCTACTGTTTGCAAAATGCATAGTACAACAGGGTCCCATTCTTGGTTGGCCCTTAGGTACTACCTTAACAAACATGATTATTAACAATAACAGTTGCTATGGTGCTTTGTAAAATGCTAAAGAACATGGTCCTAGTCACTATTCCCTTTCTGTCATGGCCCAACAGGTAGAGCTCTGGACGGGAAGTTAGAAGACCTTAGTGCTATTCTCCCAGCTCAGCCACTGACTATGTGTATCCTTGGGCAAGTTACTTTGCCTATATATGCCTATATTTCCTCTCCCACCCTTTGCCTGTCTTATCAGTTTAGAGCAGGGGTGGGCAAACTTTTTGGCCCAAGGGCCACATCCTGGGTATGGAAATTGTATGGCGGGCCATGAATCCTCATGAATTTGGGGGTTGGAGTGCTGCAGGGGGTGAGGGCTCCACCTGGGGGTGCAGGAGGGTAGTACCAAGGGGTTCAGAGGGTGGGAGGGGGATCGGGCTGGAGCAGGGGTTTGGGGCATTAGAGGGCATCAGGGGTGCAAGCTCTGAGCGGCGCTTACCTCTAGCAGCTCTCAGAAGCAGCTGCATGTCCCCCCTCCAGCTCCTACGCGGAGGTACTGCCCCGTCCACAGGCACTGTCCCTGTAGCTCCCATTGGCCATGGTTGCCGGCTACTGGGAGCTGTGGGGGCAGCACTTGGGGCGGGGGCAGCGTGCGGAGCCCCCTGGCTGCCCCTACACATAGGAGCTGGAGAGGGGACATCTGCTGCTTCTGGGAGCCGTGCAGAGCCATGGCACATGTGGAGCAGGGCAAGCCCCAGACCCCACTCCCCAGCAGGAGCTCAAGGGCTGGATTAAAATGTCTGTTCGCACACCCCTGGTTTAGATTGTAAACTCTTTGTGACAGGGACTCCCTCTTACTATGTATTAGTAAGTGTAACACAATGAGTCCTTAATCTTGTACCATAATACAAGTAGTATACAAACAGTTGTGCATATCTCTCTATCAGTGTTATAGAGGGTGAACAATTTATGAGCTTACCCTGCTTAAGCTTTATAGAGGGTAAAATGGATTTATTTGGGGTTTGGACCCCATTAGGAGCTGGGCATCTGAGTGTTAGAGACAGGAACACTTCTTAAGATGCCTTCAGTTAAGCCTACAGTTTGTGGAACATGGTTCAGACCTGGGTCTGTGTTTGTAGCCAGCAAGTGTGTCTGGCACAGCCAGGCAGGATTCTGAAGTCCGAAGCTGGCAGGGAAAACAGGGGCAGAAGTAGTCTTGGCACATCAGTTGGCAGCCCCAAGGGGGTTTCTGTGATCCAACCCGTCACACACATTTCCAGCTGTCAGTCAGGGGAAAAAATAAAGGAGCCATTGTACATGAATAAATGCTTCCATAGCAAGGCTGTTTTCATAAAAAAAACAAAACAAAAAACCACCTTATTACACTAGGTGCAAGCCATAACATAATCAGAATCCGTAACCGTTCACTGTGCCGTTTTGCTGCTCCAGCCATGGGGAGTAGGCCCCCCTGGGTTATGGGTGACCAAACTTTTAATGAAGTTTATGGTAGGCCCATGTTGGGAGCACAAGTAGCTAGCTGAACAATGACCCTTCCCCACAGCATCACGGGAAGCTGTTTACGAATGGGGCAGGGGGGAATGTTTTCACTTCCAAATTGCAGAATCTCTCATATGAGGCCCCAGTCCCCTATCAGACACTTTAAACTACTTGCCGACCCATGACGAGCACAGTAAAGGCACATTAGCTGCTGCGTGGTTTGGCCATCTGGAAGGTGGGGGTGGGGTGGGGTGGGGGGTCTATATGCCCTTTTTTTCAGTGTAAAAGCACTTTTAATGAGAACTTCCCCCATTTCCCCTAGGCAACCCTATGTGATATCCATCTCCTGAGGGTAGCAGAGACGGAAAGGAAAGAGATTCTGCAAGCCTCTGGCTATAGACCCAGTCCTTTTGCTGCTATGCTGTGTACCTCAATGACGCCAGCAGAATTAATTCAGGAAAGTGTCCTACCATGGTGGAAGAAATAAGACTGCTCTGCCTGGAAACCTTCTGCAAAGGATTGCAGAAGACTCCAAGAAAGTTTCCTAGAGAGATCCATGGAGGATTCCAGGGCTATCCCAGTCCACATAAACAGTCTTTTCTGGGGGCCACCCTCTGTATAGCTGGAGTGGCCTCTTGTAAGCAGAGGACCACAGCACTTCACTTTTTCTTCACAGTAAACATGCAATACCACCGAATGTATGTGCCTGCTAAAGTTTAACTGGATTTTCATTTTAACTGCATACTCACCAGAGGTGCCTTCCCCGGCATCATGGTCAGCCACCGTGATGTCCTGCGACCCACAGAGCTCCAGGGTTAAAAATATTTCCTGGCTCTCAGGGAGAATAGATCCACTGCTCTCCTGTCTCCCATTATCCTCCTCTTCTTCATCCACCATATAATCCTCCTTGTTGTCCCTAGACTCACACACCTGTGAGGTGTCCACGTTGTTTGTGGGGGTGCTGGTAGGGTCACCCCCGAGAATTGCATGCAGCTCGTTGTAGAACCAGCATGTGTGGGGTTCAGCACCAGAATAACTGTTTGCCTCCCTTGCCTTGTAGTATGCTTGACGAAGTTTTTATTTTCAATGGCACTGCTGTGTGTCCCTCGTGTAGCCCTTCTCCCCCATTCCTTGAGCGATTTTTGCATCAATGTCAGGGTTTCTTTGCTGGATCGGAGTTCTGCTTTCACAGCCTCTTCTCCCCACACAGCGATGAGATCCACCACCTCCTGTGCAGACCGGGCTGGAGCGCGTTTGGGGCGTGTAGTCTCCATGACCAGCTGTGCTCAAGCTGGCATGCTCCCAGTGCTGATCAAACAGGAAATGGGAATTCAAAAGTTCCCAGGGCTTTAGCAGGGGACGGGCTGTTTCCTGTGTGCCAGGCTGCAGTGCAGCAGAGTTGAGAGTGATCTCCAGAGCGGTCACAGATGAGCATTGTGGGACACCAGCTGGAGGCCAATTAAGTTGAATTATACAACACTGCGTCTGCACTACCTCGCAGTTGGCCCATGAAAATTGAACTAAGCCTCTTCCAGAGATAGATTACAGAAGTTGACATCAGTGGCGACTTTGGTCAACATAAAGGACCCAGTAGTGTAGACACATATATTAACAGGTTGACTTAACACAGCTTCCTTCGACCTAACTCTGTAGTGTAGACCAGACCAAAGAGAGCCATCGTGACCAGTGCTGAAAGCTGATCATCCAACAAGAATTGGGAATCCAACCACATTCCCAAACTGCAAACATGAGTGGTAAATGTCACATTTCTGAAATCTTTCCCATATCTTCCAGTTGCTTTTCCTACTCTACCAAGTGTGTGTGTGTCCCCCATTTTTAGAAATCTGTTTTAATCACACTGAACTGTTGCTGACTTGGAAAAGGAGAGAAGTTTGTGGTGAAGGGAGCAGCTCTCTGAGATAATTAGGTGAAAGGTTAAGAATAGTTTTGGGGAGAACTAGTCTGAACAGAGTTTGCCTGATTCCAGCATAAGATGGAATAGCATGAAATAACACTGACACCCTGTGGACACTTAGGGAGAGAGATTCCACAGATCATGCTGACAATTGTTTGTTCTCTTGATTATGTCTTTTGGCTTGATATTACTGGTGGATTCCTTTACATCCCAATTGCTTACATTTTATTTAAATTTCTACTTTCTACAAATTAATATTGCAATCCAATAAAAATAAACAATCAATTTATACAAAAAAATTCAGTACAAATATAATGTATAATATAAATACCTAAAAGCGAAAGGGGGCAGGGAGAAAGTGTCCAGTTATAAGAAAAGGACAGTTCTTGATCAGTGTTTTGAAATGTGCCTCTTTCTATGGTATGCCACCCTGATGTGTCAACCCTTCACAAAGCTGGATGGATGTACATTGTCCTGTATATCCCAATAATAGGCATATGTGACCCAAACCTGATACCTTTTGTTTGACTGTTTGCACAGAACATGTGTCAGCTGTAATAACTGGAGATAATGGATCAGTTCTTGTTCACAAGTTTTGATTGTGAGACCAGCAAATTCTAAGTTTTGAACTACTGAATGCTTTTTGGAGGTTAATTGGAAGTTATGAGCTGTGTTTGTACCTCTGGACCCAAAACTTCCACTGTCCATACCCAGTCAGCATGGGGTATGATCTGTAAATAAAATGTATGGGTTTAAGACCCAAAATTGTTATGGGGCAATAAAAAAAGTGAAAAAATTGTGCTTTTGAGAATGTTTGAGATATTTTGAGGAGAAGTCCATCACATTTTTTGGTCACAGTCGGAGGATAGTAGAATGTAGTGCTGCTTGCAGATAGAATAACAGTGCCTGATGGGAGTAGGCACACATCCTCCCAAAAGCCACATGCTAGAACCTGATGTTTTGTTTTGGAAAAAAAAGCCTGATGGCCCCAACAACCACTCAGGCCCTTCTAAGAATCCAATCACTGTGGGAGTAAAAAGGACAGGATGCTTTAGTGGCACTGCTGCTGTCCTTCAACTGCCTTGCCCTATTAGGGTGCTAGAGATCATTTAGTTAGGTTTATTGTGTCTACAAATAATTGTAGTTAGTTCCACACTGTTGTGGGTTTTATTGGGGGTTTGGCCCCTTTGTTCAGCTTCTCTCTCTCTCTCTCTGCACCATTGTGGGAATTGTTTGGGACTTAGCCCCCATTGGATTGCTCCTGTTCAGTCTCATAGTCAGATTGTCAGGATTTGGATCCATTGTGCTGTTTTTCCTTTCTCCTCCCTCAGGTTCAATGTGACAGTCAGGAGACCTCCTTCAAGCGTGGCTTGTCATGCATATCTCCATCACGGGTGATCATGTTTGGTGCCTCAGATGCCTGGGCAAGGGGAATGTGCTATGTCTGTTGTTCAATCTGTGCATTGCTTTCACCCTTTGGATCCATAAGTGAAGTGGAGGGCTACCTGAAATTTAATCAGAGAGAGAGAGCTTTTAGGGCCCATTTGAAATAACTCCATTGTCAAGGGACTGGAGAGTTTGACATTGAGGGAGATGTCAACCAACTCAGCTCTGAAGATCAATGCCTTAGTTTCCTCAAGGCTGAGCCTTTGTTGTCTTTGTGGCATTTGTCACTGCCAGCCCAATTGTGATGCAATGCTCTCACCGTATTTAAGGGTGATAAGTGTCCTTGGCAATACCTAGTCCGTCTGTCTTCCTTCTCAATTTGCCTCAGCAGGCAGCTTTCCCTGGTTATACTATCTCAGGCTTCAGTACAGGGACTTTCAGTGGGGGACGTTAGCATCATTGCAGGAGAGCTTGAGTGTCACTCTGAGGTTCCTCAGTGCCCAAGAGACTATGGGCCTGCTTACCCTTGTAGGTAGGGTTACCATCTGGCTGGTATTTGACCGGCCTGACCGTTTTTTTATGGATCTGCCAGTTGCGAGAAAAATAATCTGCCATTTTTTTTTACGTGGGTCTAAAGAGTTGCATTATTATCACAATACACTGGGAGATTGTGATGCTCTGTACCTTGGGGGGAACAGCCTACACTCCCATTTTCATCCTTATAAAATGATTGCGTGGTATCCAATGCAAAGTTTGTCATGTCGGGTGTCTTTGGAAGGCTTGTGATGCACTGAGCATTGTTATAGTATGTTATAGGTTGTAATTTCATGTATATAGTTATGAGGCTGAAAATGTGTCCTTATGGCTTAAAACAAGCCCAGGCAAACACTCTCCAAGAGCAGAGGGGCTGTTCACACCTCATCAGGGCATGTATGGGACAAACCCAGACCAGCCTCACAGGAACAAAGGACACTGGCCTAGGCAGTAACAAAGGATCTGTTGGACTCTTGAGTGAGTCACCCCTGTTCCTTTGGTCGGTTTGGGACTATGATGAGGTAATGCTCACTTGACTCTGAAGGGGGGGAGGCAAAGCCAAGAGGGAAGAAAGGACATCATAAAAGGGAGAGACGTGTGCCATGCTCTTCCTCTCTTCCACCTCCATCTACAGACCTCACCACCAAGCGACTGAAGCACTGATCAAAGGGGAGAGCCTGGCTGAAGGGCAACCAGCCAGCTTGTGGTGAGAAGCATCTAAATTTGTAAGGGCATTGAAAGTGTTAAGATCAGCTTAGAATGCGTTTTGCTTTTATTTCATTTGACCAAATCTGACTTGTTGTGCTTTGACTTACAATCACTTAAAATCTATCTTTGTAGTTAATAAATTTGTTTGTTTGTTCTACCTGAAGCAGTGCATTTGGTTTGAAGCGTGTCAGAGACTCCCCTTGGGATAACAAGCCTGGTACTCATGCCATGTTGGGTCCATCTACCACCCCCTGACCTGAATCTCCACGCCGCTCTGAGTCCCGGCACTACGCCTATGCCCCACGCCAGTCTGACTCACAGCACCGGTCTGACTCGCAGCACTGGTCCCATAGCCCCGAGCCTCAGAGCTGCTCCCGTTTGAGGTGGTCATCAGTGGATGAATCGTGCCGCTCAAGGTCCAGGTCCCACTCTGTGACCTCGCGGCACCATTCTCAGCACCGGCCTCAGCCTGCACGCTGCTCACCTTCCAGGCATCGTTCAACGGACCGGCACCGCTCCACACCACAGCACCACTCTACATTGCGGCACCGCTCCTGCTCGAGGCACCGCTCACGGCACTGGTCCACATCATGGCACCTCTCCCCACCTCGGCACCGTCCTTGATCTCAGCACCACTCTACTTCGCAGCACCACTCCACACCCCGCCATTGATCCCCGAAGCAGCACCGCCCTGAATCGCGCCACCAGTCGACATCACGGCACCGCTATGCTTCACGGCACACATCCTGCCCATTGGAGAAGGTTGTTTCTTTGGTGCAGTCTCGCACTGCTCCCCCTTGGCTGTCCTGCTCAAGGTCGCCCTCCCTCTGCTCAGGCAGGGCATTGGGGGCATCTGAAGCAGGATGCTTCGGCACCCCAATGGCTGCCCCAATGGCAATTTTGGACCCCTGGGGTGTACCATCAGTCCCAAGGCGCCCCTCCTGGTATTCTACCATCCCCCTGTTCGGGCTCTCACCTCCCAGAGGAAACTCTCAGCCGCCCACCGCAGGACCTTCCACAAAACCCGGACCCAGCACCACATTTGCCTGCCGAGGCTACACCTGGTGCCCGTGAGGACCCAGACCCTAAAGATCAAGAGGCCACCATGGAACCGGTCCTACTGGTGGCTTCCTCCTCCTCATCCCCTGATGAGGCGGTGGCTAGCACCTCAACACCTGGGCCACCACCCATAGAATCATAGAATACCAGGGTTGGAAGGGACCTCAGGAGATCATCTAGTCCAACCCCCTGCTCAAAGCAGGACCAATCCCCAATTAAATCCCCATGGATTATAGGGCCCTGCAGGAACTTCTCCGACGAGTAGCCCTGAATAGGAATCTCCAGGTGGAGGAAGAGGTTGAACAGGAGGACTCAATGGTGGACATCCTGGCACCAGAGGGCCCCTCTAGGATAGCCTTACCCATCATAAAAACTATCCAGTCCAATGCCAACACCATTTGGCAAACACCTCCCTCCGTCCCCACTACGGCCAAGGCGGCTGAACATACATACTTTGTTTCCGCTAAGGGATATGAGTATCTCTTCACCCATCCTCCCCCATGTTCTCTTGTGGTGGAGGCGGTGAATGAAAAAGAGAGGCAAGGTCAGCAGGTCCTCGCACCCAAATCAAGGGAGGCTAAATGGCTTGATTTGTTTGGAAGGAAAATTTATTCCACAGGGGGCCTCTCTCTCAGGATTGCAAACCAACTCACAGTTCTGAGTAGATACAATTACAACTCATGGTCCTCGATCCTGAAATTTAAGTAGCTACTTCTCTCCAAGTAACAAGCGGAGTTGGGGGCCATCGCTGAGGAGGGTAAAACTGTCGCCCGGACCGCCCTCCAAGGCTCCCTTGATGCTGCAGACTCTGTGGCACGTACTCTGGCATCGGGGATTGCAATGAGGTGCAATGCTTGGCTCCAGTCCTCTGGTCTTCCCCCGGAGGTCCAGCAGAGCCTACAGGACCTTCCCTTTGATGGGCAGGGTCTATTTGCTGAGCAAATGAATTCCAGACTGCATGGCCTAAAGGACTCCCGGAACACAATAAAGTCCCTTGGCATGTACACTCTGGCAACCCAAAGGAAGCCCTTTCAGCTGCAGGCCACCCAGCAGCAGTGTTTTCCCCCTAGGCCCAGACAGGACTTCTCTCGTAAGAGAAGTAGAGACAATCAATAAAAACCATTGTGTCCTCCATCCAGGCAGGGCAAATAGCAATCCAAGCCCCCTTCGAGCCCTAAGCATCCCTTTTGAAGGTACCCATGAGGACGGAATACCAGTCCATAATCCGGTTGCCTCCCCTCCTTTCCCGAACCGTCTATCCCGCTTCTACCATGCATGGTCCCTTATTACATTGGACCGATGGGTGCTCTGCACAGTAGAGGTGGGATATGCTATCCAATTCTGCTCTTCCCCACCCTCCCATCCCCCTTGCCTGTCCCTCTTCAGTGATCCCTCTCGTGAGCAACTTCTCGTCCAGGAGGTCCAGGCTCTCCTCGCCCTAGGGGCAGTGGAGAAGGTCCCTCAGGAACTCAAAGGCAAGGGTTTCTACTTCCGATACTTCCTCGTCCCCAAAGCGAAGGGGGTCCTCAGGCCCATTCTGGACCTGTGGGAACTCAACAAGTTCATAGTCAGCTTGTAGTTCCGCATGGTCTCCCTAAGCACAATCATCCCTTCCCTAGACCCGGGAGACTAGTACACCGCCCTCGATATGAAGGACGGTTATTTTCACATATCTATCACTCCAGATCACAGACTGTTCCTCCGCTTGGTGGTGAACAAGGTGCATTACCAGTTCACAGCCCTCCCATTCCAGCTGTGCACAGCACCTTGTGTCTTCACCAAGTGCATGGCGATTGTAGCAGGCTTTCTCTGCCGCCACCATGTGCATGTCTACCCTTACCTGGACAACTGGCTCCTCCGGGGATGCTCCCATCAGCAGGTAAAATTGCAGGTGCAATTAGTCAGAGACACGTTCGACCAATTAGGTATCATACTTAATGTCAGCAAATCAGTGCTCACCCCGACTCAAAGGATAGAGTTCGTCGGAGCTGTTCTGGATGCGACTCAAGCGAGAGCGTTCCTGCCAGAGACGTGTCACCTGGCTCTCTCGCAGATAATCAGCAACTTTTACAGCTTCCCTACCACCACGGTGAGGCAGTTTCTCAGGCTGTTAGGCCATATGGCATCCTGCACATATGTGGTTCAACATACCAGGCTGCGACTCGGACTGTTGCAAGTGTGGCCCGCATCTGTGGATCGCCCAGGCCACGACAGTCTGGACACAGTGCTGACCATGCCTCATCACAGCCTCAATTCCCTACAGTGGTAGCTGAATCCCTGCACGGTAGCCGCTGGAGTTCCTTTTCACCCACCCCAGCCTACCTTGACCTTAGGCACAGACGTGTCCACGTTGGGCTGGGGAGAGCACCTAGGAACCTGACAACTCAGGCCCTGTGGCAAGTAGAGAAACTGGCTCTACGTATCCACGTCAAAGAACTCAGGGTGATCTGCCTCCCCTGCCAAGCTTTTCTGACTCGCTTACAGGGCCACTGTATAGCAGTATTGATGGACAACACCACAGCTTTGTTTTATATAAACAACCAAGACGGAGCCTGCTCGTCTCCTCTCTGTCAGGAAGCCCTCCATCCTTCTCCAGGCTTCATACCTGCCAGGCATTCAGAATGGGCTGGCGGACAGTCTGAGCAGATGTTTCCTCACACACGAGTGGTCAATTTGCCAGGATGCCATCCACTCCGTCTTCTGCATTTGGGGGTTTCCCCAGATTGACCTGTTCGCCACACAGGCCAACAGGAAGTGCCCAACATTTTGCTCCTTCAGAAGCCACAGCCCAGGCTCGGTCGCAGATGTGTTCATGATTCCATGGTCCGGGCAGCTTGCTATACTCCTTCCCGCCATTCCCGCTGATCCACAAAGTGCTTCTCAAAATCCGCAGGGACAAGGCAGACATCATTTTGGTGGCCCCAGCCTGGCCTCACCAGTGCTGGTACCCCACCCTCATGGACTTTTCGGTCTGGTCACCAATACGGTAACCTCTTACTCCCGACCTCATTACACAGGACCGTGGTCACCTCCTTCACCCAGACCTTCAGTTTCTCCACCTCACAGCCTGGAGAACCTGTGGCCGAATCAGGCGGAGCTTGCCTGTTCAGATCCGTTGAGGCAGGTACTTCTGGAAAGCCACAAGCCGTCTAGTAGGGCCACATTCAGGGCAAAATGGAAGAGGTTCTCCAGCTGGTGCGCCCAAAGGCAGGTGCTCCCACTCCAGGCTCCCATTACTTGTATCCTGGACTATCGTCTGTACGTAAAGGACCAGCGTCTGGTATTTGGTTTCCTCAAGGTCCACATCGCAGCCATCTCAGCCTTTCACCCAGATGATTCTGGGCTTTCAGTGTTCGCTCACTCCATTGTGGGATGTTTCCTGAAAGGCCTGGAGAAGATAAATCCCCCGATGAAGCCCCCCATCCCGGCCTGGGACCTTAACCTAGTCCTCTCCCGCCTCATGGGCCCTCCCTTTGAGCCTTTAGCTTCTTGTTCACTCCTCTAGCTCTTTTGGAAAGTAGCTTTTCTGATGGCTATCACCTCAGCACCGTGCATGTCTAAGATGCGGGCCTTCACCTCTGAGCCCCCGTACACGATTTTTCATAAAGACAAGGTACAACTTAGACCTCATCCAGCTTTCCTTCCCAAGGTGGTGTCCCACTTCCATATTAGACAGGACATCTTTCTGCCAGTCTTTTATCCAAAGCCACACAACAGCCCTCAAAAACAACAGCTGCACTCACTAGATGTTAGGAGAGCGCTCGCTTTCTATATTGAGCACACAAAGCCATTCTGAAAGACAACTGAGTTGTTCATTGCTGTAGCAGAGCAGATGAAGGGATTGCCAGTCTCTTCCCAGCAGATCTCCTCCTGGATCACAGCTTGTATCCGCACCTGTTATGACATGGCAAAGTTTCCTCCGCCTGCCATCACATGAGGACACATGCCTTGTCGGCAGCCTTTCTAGCCCAAGTACCTCTCCAGGAAATCTGCAGGGCTGCTACGTGGTTGACTGTGCATACTTTCACGTCGCACTACGCCATCATCCACCAGTCTAGGAACGATGCGGCCTTTGGCAGAGCGGTACTTGGGTCGGCAATATCTTGACTCTGACCCCACCTCCTAGGTAAGGCTTGGGAATCACCTAACTGGAATTGATATGAGCAAGCACTCGAAGAAGAAAAAATGGTTACTCCCCTTTTGAACTGTTGCTCTTTGAGATGTGTTGCTTATATCTATTCCATTCCTCCCTCCCGGCCCCCCTCCCCACACACACACACATCATCTTCTCTATCAGAGTAGCTGGCAGAAAGGAATTGAAGGGGGGTCAGGCCGTCAGGGTCATATATAGAGAGGGAGAGAGAGCGCCATACCGGCACCACTCCAGGGGGCTCCACAGCCAGCCCGATGGTAGCTGCTAGGGAAAAGTTTCCGACAGCCATGCACACAGCACGTGCGCACACCTAACTGGAATAGATATAAGCAACACATCTCGAAGAACAACCGTTACAAAAGGTGAGCAACGGTTTTTTCATTGTGCTTGGTGCTGTTCTATGTGTAGCAGAAGACAGTGTCTCTGCTCCATGGAGCTTACCAGTCTGTATAAGACAGACATCTTCCTTCAGTCTGTTTTCCCAGCCTACATGAGACATTAAACTCCTTTTAAATAATTATGCATGCGGCTTTCATCACCAGATTTTATCTTAAGAAAATCAACAATTGTCCGTTTTAACAATTGATGTTTCCTTGACCAGATTTGAAATCAATGCAACAGTGGAAAACATTTTGAAAGTGCTTTTTAAACAAATGTGTAGGGTTATTTCTCACTTCCATGCTGCAAAACAAGAATACATTTAAAATATGTTAATCACGTTAGCTCCATGAGTTTGTTTTTGCTCTGGCTGAACTGGCCAACTTGAAGAGGCCTTCTTTGACATTCTTTTAAAAGCACTCTGCTGAGAGTGGAGAGGCAGGCTATTTGCACTGGTTCTTATTTATATAATGCAAATAAAAAATTTTGATTTGTAGTTAAGGGTAATTCAAGAAAAGATGAACCATTAAACACATCTGTAAAAGAGAGGGCAAAAGCCTCAAATGCTAAACTATGGAAACTACAATCTAAAGTTGTATAAATAATTCTGACACCAGCTTTAATGCCCTGGTCTTACTCCCACCATTAAACAGAAACAAATTCAGTGACCTGCAAGCAAGTGACCTCAACTCTGACTCTGGATTTGTTTTTCTATTTTAGAGCCCAATCCAGGCATCCACTGAAACTAATGGTTGTCTTTCCTTTGACTTTACTGAGAGTTGGACTGGGCCCTTGTATACCTTTTTAACATTGTCTATTTGAGTAATGTGTGTATAGTTTCTTGTGAAGCATAAAGTTCTACGCTTCATTCTGACATGAATAGCTCCTGCTTTAATGTAGTGGGTGGATTTTTATGAACTGGTATGGGTCATGTATAGTCTATGTTCTCACAGGAGCTTTGTCTCTAGCAATATTTATCGCAGTAGTAATACATGAGATCATTTTTCTCAGTAAGAAAAGATTGTTACATGTTTATATACTACACTGATGAATGCTATAGAGAAACCTGTTTCAGAGTAGCAGCCGTGTTAGTCTGTATTCGCAAAAAGAAAAGGAGTACTTTTGGCACCTTAGAGACTAACCAATTTATTTGAGCATAAGCTTTCGTGAGCTACAGCTCACTTTGTCGGATGCATACTGTGGAAAGTGTGGAAGATCTTTTTATATACACACAAAGCATGAAAAAATACCTCCTCCCACCCCACTCTCCTGCTGGTAATAGCTTATCTAAAGTGATCACTCTCCTTACAATGAGTATGATAATCAAGGTGGGCCATTTCCAGCACAAATCCAGGTTTTCTCACCCCCCCCCGCCCCAACACACACACAAACCCACTCTCCTGCTGGTAATAGTTTATCTAAAGTGACCACTCTCCTTACAATGTGTATGATAATCAAGGTGGGCCATTTCCAGCACAAATTCAGGGTTTAACAAGAATGTCTGGGAGGGGGTTGGGGGGTAGGAAAAACAAGGCGAAATAGGTTACCTTGCATAATGACTTAGCCACTCCCAGTCTCTATTCAAGCCTAAGTTAATTGTATCCAATTTGCAAATGAATTCCAATTCAACAGTTTCTCGCTGGAGTCTGGATTTGAAGTATTTTTGTTGTAATATCACAACTTTCATGTCTGTAATCACATGACCAGGGAGATTGAAGTGTTCTCCGACTGGTTTATGAATGTTATAATTCTTGACATCTGATTTGTGTCCATTTATTCTTTTACGTAGAGACTGTCCAGTTTGACCAATGTACATGGCAGAGGGGCATTGCTGGCACATGATGGCATAGATCACATTGGTGGATGTGCAGGTGAATGAGCCTCTGATAGTGTGGCTGATGTGATGGTGTCCCCTGAATAGATATGTGGGCACAGTTGGCAACGGGCTTTGTCGCAAGGATAGGTTCCTGGGTTAGTGGTTCTGTTGTGTGGTATGTGGTTGCTGGTGAGTATTTGCTTCAGGTTGGGGGGCTGTCTGTAGGCAAGGACTGGCCTGTCTCCCAAGATTTGTGAGAGTGTTGGGTCATCCTTCAGGATAGGTTGTAGATCCTTAATAATGCGTTGGAGGGGTTTTAGTTGGGGTGAACTAAAGGTGACGGCTAGTGGCGTTCTGTTATTTTCTTTGTTAGGCCTGTCCTGTAGTAGGTGACTTCTGGGAACTCTTCTGGCTCTATCAATCTGTTTCTTCACTTCCGCAGTTGGGTGTTGTGGTTGTAAGAATGCTTGATAGAGATCTTGTAGGTGTTTGTCTCTGTCTGAGGGGTTGGAGCAAATGCGGTTGTACTGCAGAGCTTGGCTGTAGATGATGGATCGTGTGGTGTGGTCAGGGTGAAAGCTGGAGGCACGTAGGTAGGAATAGAGGTCAGTAGGTTTCCGGTATAGGGTGGTGTTTATGTGACCATCGTTTATTAGCACTGTAGTGTCCAGGAAGTGGATCTCTTGTGTGGACTGGACCAGGCTGAGGTTGATGGTGGGATGGAAATTGTTGAAATTAAGGTGGAATTCCTCAAGGGCTTCTTTTCCATGGGTCCAGATGATGAAGATGTCATCAATATAGCACAAGTAGAGTAGGGGCATTAGGGGACGAGAACTGAGGAAGTGTTGTTCTAAGTCAGCCATAAAAATGTTGGCATACTGTGGGGCCATGCGGGTACCCATAGCAGTGCCGCTGATCTGAAGGTATACATTGTCCCCAAATGTAAAATAGTTATGGGTAAGGACAAAGTCACAAAGTTCAGCCATCAGGTTAGCCGTGACATTATCGGGGATAGTGTTCTTGACAGCTTGTAGTCCATCTTTGTGTGGAATGTTGGTGTAGAGGGCTTCTACATCCATAGTGGCCAGGATGGTGTTATCAGGAAGATCACCGATGGATTGTAGTTTCCTCAGGAAGTCAGTGGTGTCTCGAAGGTAGCTGGGAGTGTGTGTGGGGGGCGGGGTGAGAAAACCTGGATTTGTGCTGGAAATGGCCCAACTTGATTATCATACTCATTGTAAGGAAAGTGATCACTTTAGATAAGCTATTACCAGCAGGAGAGTGGGGTGGGAGGAGGTATTTTTTCATGCTTTGTGTGTATATAAAAAGATCTTCCACACTTTCCACAGTATGCATCCGATTAAGTGAGCTGTAACTCACAAAAGCTTATGCTCAAATAAATTGGTTAGTCTCTAAGGTGCCACAAGTACTCCTTTTCTTTTTATAGAGAAACCTGAAGATTATATTTAGGCAGTCTTGGATTGTTAAATTGTCCTTGATTTTCCTGAATTGCATATTGTATTGTATGAAAGGTCAAACTTTTTTAATTTCACTATGTATAAGAGCAAGTTATTAAAGTTCTTATATACTGCTTTGAGAGAAAGCCATGAAGGAAGTAGTATTTGATTCACTGACACTCTGTAATAATTGTGAGCGATTTGTTCAGGGCAGAATTAGAGACTGGATGCTCATCTTTGAGACTAGTTTCCTTTTCATAGCCTCTGCATGATATTTGTGTGTTGACCTTGGTGTCAATTGTTCCTATGAGCACTGGTGTGACTTTTTGCAGGATTGGAGCCTACAGGGTGTGAAGCACTTTAAGAGCTATTGATGAAAAGTGCTATATAAAAACTAGGTGGTAGTATTATTTTAGTTAGAAGGTGACCTTTGTGTTTTCCTACTTGTGGGTTCAATATATATCTCCATGAGTTTCTGGAATATTTTAGAAAGCAGTGTCTATTAGGAACAATCCTCTCTCCTTGTCCCTTCCTCTGGGGCAGGGTTCGGTGGGTGGGTATAAAAGGAGGAGTGGTCTCATGTTTGCCCTTCAGTTCCTTATGAACAATTCCAGCTGCAACAAGCTCAGAGCTCGTTCAGTCACTCTGATGCTTTCTTCATTCTCTCTTGGGGTTTTTTCCTGCCGCTTTGGTGGCTCTTTTTGTTAGCTGATGGTTGAAGTCCTGTGGTGAGTCAGTTAATTAGAAAACTTTTCTTTTTACAACAAAGAAATGAGAGAAGAGAGGAAAGGATGCATGTGTGTCTGGGTTTTGTACAGACAGACCTGTAGAGAGTAGGTAGGCAATGGGAGGCTTTCCTCCCTACTGTGTACTGTGTTTAGTCCAGCATCCACTCTGGAGATCTGCTCACCAAGATCCTCTGGTGCTATTGTAGAACTGATCAATGAAATTGTTTTTAATTGTTCACTTTATTAATATAACTTCATAAGCAAAGTTTATGAATGAAACAACATTCATTCATAAAACCAGTTACCCCAATAACTGGCTAATTGAGTTTCACTTTCAATCCAATTGGTGCTTAAATCGCTGAAACTTACTGTTTCAACATTGTAACTTCTGCTCACTGTTTGTCATTCATTATACTTGTCTACATTGTAACTTCTGTTCACTGTTTGCCATTCCTTACACATGTCCATATTATAACTCAAACTCCATTTTAACTTGTCCCAAACTCCATTTTAAAATGCTCACTTCATTTTGTAAAAGCTTGCTGTAACCTTCATTTTTGCAAAACCCTCCTGTCATCTTATTAGTTTAGATGTGTGAATGAGGTATGTATGGATGATGGAATCAACCTCCAGCCCCAGCCTGTCCTGATGAAATAAAATGTAAACACCCAATAGCTGAAGATGCAGACAGCAGCCCTGACAAAGTAAGAGGAGTCCACCCTCAAAAGAAAAGAACAAAAGTACAATTGAAGAAACATCAAAGCCAGGTCCTAGGCTGAAAGTCATGTCTGCAATTGACGGGTGATCAATCACACCGGACCCAGAGGCAGCATGACACAGCAAGATCTATAGACTCTGGATTCAAACTAAAGCCTACAAAAAGGATGGGTGAGATGGAAGACTTTGAAGGGTAACATTCCGCTGCCAACATGGAAGGGCATTGGTCCATGCCCAACAGAGACCCAGCTCTTCCTTGTGCCCGGCTTTCCTGGCCAGTTAGCCGCCACGAACCCAAGCCACGAACTCAAGCTACATTCAGGACTGGTAACTATACAGCAGCTGCAGAACCTGTGTGTGTGTATGAACGAATGTGTGAATGAATGTGAAACTGAATGAAATGTTATAGCTATAACTGACTGCCTACTATGATTCTTCTTGTATTCACAATAAATGTGGCATTTTGTCTTATCCCCTTTAATAGGATCCTGCTGGTTTTTATTTTATTGATATAACGGTATGTCTGGCTTAACTGTTGTCCATGTCCAAGGTTTCATCCTATTGACTGAGTGCGCTGTCAAGAGTCTGGCCTTGTTGACTAGAGACTGAAGAGCCATTTGCCACTTCGTAGTCATCACGAGAGTTGTGTTGTGGGGAAAAGTCAGCTTGCTTTATTTTATTCCATGCAGGTTCTTATACCACTCTATCACCATTGTGTCTGAATGCCTTCCAGTTGTGCATAAAGTAATGTAACTGACATCTGTCACGTGTTGTTCATTCTCTCACTCATCCTCTCCCCAAGCGGTGAAGTGTGCTCAACTAAATGTTTTGTTTCCTTTTGGTTGCTGATCATTGAGAATGTTCCAGTTTAATAGTCTCTGTGTGTTAACTGTGTGTAAAGCTTGGGGTCAGCATTGTCAAAATTGTTTTTATAACCTTAGTTTGTAATTTCCATTTTTTCAATGTTTGTGGGGTTTTTCACGGAACTGTACTTAGCAATCTTAACTGTAATGGAGGGGAGTTTTTTACTTTGGAATTTCTCTTGTTTCCTGTAAACATCTGATTTATTATATTACCATGTTTATCCCACTGCTTCAAGTGAGAAGATCTGTACAGCATCTGGCAACAGCCTATGTGTTGATTGAAAGTTTTCTCTTCTAGGTATGCAGAGATTTTACTGGAGCTGATATAATTATTTTACTGGTTCTCTGGTTGTGCTCTTGAGTCAGCCCCAACTCCGCACCTCCTGAGTGTCTTCATTCTTGGTTCCCTAGATAGTCCTTATTTCCTGGACCAATACTAGTCCAGACTCCCTGGCCAACTCCACTTTCACTAGCTCTTTTCCTTGGCTCCCTCTGTGCCCTATCCCAACTCTACCCTCTTCCTGCTGTAAGGTCTGCAGGAATGGAGCTGCGCTCACTTGGACCTTAATAAGTCTGCAAACTGCCAAAGGTGACTGAACATCAGAACTCAGAGCCTCCACCTCTACCGGATCCACTTTACATCCTCCATTCCTAGCTCAGTGATCCTCCATGAACCAGCTCAGCCATCCCCGCTCCTAGCAGTTCTGGAAGGCAGCTGATTGCCTACCACTTAAAATGTTACCTTCTAATTGCTTGGTAATGAAAACTTTAATTGTGGGATATTTAAATCTTTAATCACTAGGCAGCTGACAGGGATCCAGTCCATAACAATGAAGTTGTAATATTTTTTCCGATCAGTAACAATTTATAGGAATAATAGCCTCTGCTTGTGTGTGTGAAAATGTTTGTGACATACTTGCTGGGATGAAACACATGGATCAATAAATCATGAATCACAAGGAATACTTTTCAAACACAGGAAGGTTTATTAGCCAACAACTTAAGCCTTTACTCCTAAACTTTAAAAATGTCTCTAGAAAAATTCTATTCCTCATCTATTTCAAACATGCCAATTTGCAAACAAATTGATTGCTGCAGACATAAGTTACAGGCAGGTTGCAAATGGGGCTTGTAAAGAAAAATCTCTATGGAGTCACAGTCAGTGCCTCTATAATAATATTGTAAAGGTTCATGATGCCATACAATGTGTCAAACAAATAACAGATGGACAGGCCATCATGTATGTAGAGCATGCCATGTCCATGTAGAGGATGGGAAATTCCACAGATTCCCCGGATGGGCCTTGTAGTGGGGGATGTCTTCCTTGAGAAATGGCCAAGGAGTTCAACCACTAAAACGTGGCTCCTGAAGGCATCATTGGAGCCGAGGTGATCTGTGTGGAAGTCCCATACCTCTGGACTCTCTTCCAGCTCCCTGATAACACGGCTTCTGTAGGAGCTGTGTTTTGCCAAAGAATCCCCTTGCCCAGTGGCTAACCCCAGAATGCTCCCTCAGGGTGTTTCAGAGCACAGAGGAGGAAACTGCCTAACCTAGTTGGAGAAAAACTAATGTGATTGAGTAGCATTCCACCCCCTTCTTGTCCCAACCACAAATCTCATTCCTCAGAGGGCCCCCTGAGTTGTGCAAGGTCAGCAGAAGGGCAGAATCTATCTATGTAGGTTCTTATATTGCACTCATTACCATAATATCTAGGTACCTTGGACTGGGCATTCCCACCTCCTGTGCCCCCATCTCCAGATCTGCTCAGTTCTCATCAAGGAGACAGGGCGATTTGGAGAAAATCCTGGCCCCTAATCACCTACAGTCTAAAGGAATCAGTGAGTACAGTACAAAGCAAAAGACAACAGAACAAGTGTGTGATGTGGGCATGGTCTTGTAGCACAAAAGCTTCTCTGTAAAGATGCATCCTCAGGATTTTATTTATTTATTTATTTTTTTAAAGGAAGGAAGAATGTCAAGCAAGTTGTTGAGGAGACAAAGAAAGCAGTTGTTAGGAGACAAACTTGGGCAGAGTAAATGAAGCAGAGAGATGTAAAAGGAGATGGGGACAAAGTTATGTAGAGTCTTCAAGGTGAGGGAATGAGTAGCTTGAATTTATGTAGACTAAAGCGATTCTCTCTGTTGACCACAATAGCTATGAGAAGTCCACCATAGTGCTCCAACATTCCTTGCCATAATATCTTCTGGGAAAGACTGGGGCAGTATCGCATAGAAAATATTTCTACACCGTTCATGAGTGACTCCTGCTGGGAGAGCCTGGCACTGCAACAGTGTAAAGGTAGTGTGGCCTAGTGGACAGAGCACTGGGACTCAGGAGACCTAGGTTCTATTTCCAGCTCTGCCATTGGCCTGCTGGGTGATCTTGGGCAAGTCACTTTCCCATCTGTAAAATGGGGTTAATGATACTGGCCTCCTTTGTAAAGTGCTTTGAGAACTTCTGATGAAAAGTGATATATAAGAAATAGGTATTATTATTCATAGACAGTGCTCCAGAGACTGCTGCTGGATTAAGTTGGAATTTGAACATATTTTTATTGACTGGTGAACACCTATTACAAACATGAAAAATAGTATAAGTATATATCACTACTTGCAGGAGTATTATATTTATATGTTAATCTAGCATGCTCCTGAGCATTCAGAGCTGTATTTCCTGGCTGATCATTAACTATAGAAAACATATTTTTGGAGGGCTAGATAGATAGATATCTTCTAGGGCTGTGCATTTGCTTTTCACAGGAAACCAAATACCTCTGAATATCTTAGCGTTTGTTTTTTATGGGATTTCTTTATCTCAGGAATCCATATATGGGGTTGAAAGAATAGTTCCACTAACTAGTCATTAGAATACCATAAAATCAGATCATCTATTCAAGGTCTCCCAGAGGAACTATACAGACTCTTATATACAGTAAGAGCTAAGTATTTAAAAAACCCATTAAGAAAAAGATGAAATCCTGTTTCCATCCTCTTATATTTTCATAGATCTTGTTGTCATATTCTAAAAGTTACAGTGTCAACAACTAGAATAATTAAATATTATGTTCCATATTCTTGGAGTGAGGTTAAGATGACTGAGACACTTAATAATTCTGCATGTTGTGATATTGAAAAGCTTGTTTTTCACATCTGTCAGTGCTCTCAGCAGTGATTTGGGAAAAAAAGTGTTAAAGCAGGGCTGCATGCTGACAGACACGAGGATGGGAAGGGTTAAATTTGGACTGCCCCACAGCTGCAGTAGTGCTAGGGGGAAGCATTTCTGCCTGAATACTGGTACTAAAATGAAAAAGAAGAAACAAGCAGATTGGGAAAGGGGAGACCAGCATGGAAAGAATGGTCAGGCCATGTATGCTGTAAAGGGAAGCAGAGCAGATTAAGTGGAAAGGGCACTGTTACTAAACGAAGCAGGTGGACTGGGAGGCGAGGGCATGTTTCTTAAAAAATAAAATAAAAATAAATCTATTTTGCAGACATTTTATTTAAAACTGTTAGGATGATTCACAACCTATAGTACAAGTAACAACAAGGAAATGCGACTTTACAAAACATTTTAAAAAGTATAGTTTTCTTAAAGGAAAGAAGCTGTCGGGGGGAAGGGTAAGAACTACCTTGATTGTTGATTCTAGTGTGTAACTTTTCTATAAACAAATTTTATTAGGGCTTTCGTTGGTTGTTTCAAAATGTTACTAGTAAAATAATACCTCACACTTTCAGTCAACATTTGTAGCCTATGCTTGAGTAAGGCATTAAAGATTTTGAAGGATGTACAGAGTCACTCAATGTGGTCTGTTCTCATGTTGTACAGTATTATGAGGCACATAACTCTGAAACTAATAAAAATGATAGTTTTGCCACTCTGCAGCACCATCCATCAAAGAATCTCAAAGCTGAAAATGGAAGTGGATCAGAACCAGTGGTAAGGGTACTAATCTTATTATATTATTAATAATAATAATGTTTATTACGGCTTCAGTCTCTGCCTCCTCCCTGCAGTTTCTTTCCTAAAGGTCGATATCACGGCTGGGGGAAGTGGAATGCCACCTGGGTCTTAGTGACCCAAATGGGATGTTTTCTACACAGTTCTGGGTCTGGAGGGCTCAGGAGGAAGAATAGGACCCATTTAACCTCCTCTGCCCTCAGTTAGCAGAATCTGATTGATAGCTTTCTACAGTTGATCTATAAGCCAAGTAACAGCTTTGTGTGGTGAGGATAATTCATTTCCATTTTACAGAAGAGGAAACTGAGGTACAGAAAGGGTAAATGGTGGTGGAAGAACAAAGAATAGAATCCAGCTCTCCTGTTTCTGTCTGTCTGTTTAACTGCAGGACCATGCACTCCCTTTTATAACATAAACATCCTCACCCTCCAATTCCACACCTTCACCCACACAATAACAGTATTAATGCTGCAAAGTCAGGGACTCAGATGTTAGGAAATGCCAAAATTAAAGTTGCCTGTGCAACTTTAATTCATTAACCTTGTGTATATGCATTATAATGCAGTTATTACAGGATCACATACTGTTTTTTTCTATATGACCCTGGCCTTATTCAGGGCACAGGATGGATGGTGCTCACTAAAAGAGCAACTATTCAATATTTTGCTTTCTCCTGGTTGTTGAATGGGTGGCTCCAGGCCTTATTTACTACACACTATTCAAACCCTGCTCAGAAGACAGAATTATTAATTTCTATGGGGTTTTCTATGTTGCTTATTATTTCTGGCATTTCTTAACTTGGGTGGTTGACTTTGCATCCTTAATGATCTTTTAACATTTTTGTGTGTGTAATTTCTTAGGTTTTTAAAAAAGCAAACTGAAAAAAACAAATTCCATCATGTGGCCTCATATTGACACCTACATGGATAATCTGCAGGATTGGAACCTTTAGATCACCAGTTACTTATGACATGAGTTAACAGAGTAACTGATAACAGTAATAGGTTGTCATCCTCATCCTCTGTGGGGACCAGCACTAGAGGGGGATGAGACGCACAGCCAGCTGGTTTCACAGCTATTTGCTGACAGCAGAGGAATAAGGCTCAGGAATCTTGGGTTCTATTCCAGACTTTGGAGGGGCGTGTGCTCTAGTGGGCACAAAGTCTTCTGCCTATTTCCCCCTGCCTGGCCCTTCCAACTTTTCCTTGTCCTAGTCCAATCTCTTCCCCACCCCTCGCTCCTCAACTCAATCCCATTCTCCCTACATAGTCAGTGTGTCTCCTTTCCTCTGCCTTCTCATCCCCATCTGTCTCCCTGCCCAGCGAATCCTAGTATCACCCCTTCTACTCTGTCTCAATCTTCCTCCTTCCTTATCTCCTGTCTCCTTGCCCAGCCATTATTACAAACAAGCCTCTGAGTGCGAACCCCCTTTATACATTAAAAACACTTTTTTATATATTTAACACTATGATAAATGCTGGAGGTCGGTGGAGGGGGGAGGGATAACTCAGTGGTTTGAGCATTGGCCTGCTAAACCCAGGGCTCTGAGTTCACTCCTTGAGGGGGCCATTTGGGGCAAAAATTGGGGATTGGTCCTGCTTTGAGCAATGGGTTGGACTAGATGACCTCCTGAGGTCCCTTCCAACCCTGATATTTTATGATTCAATGGGGGGTTGGGGTGGAGGTTGACACCTCATGACCCCCTGAGGGCTTCTGACCCCCGGTTTGAGAACCCCGGCCCTAATCTGTAGGGGAGGGCCCTAGATACTTTTTGCTATCCCTCCCCAGCAGCAGGCATTAGCCGCCCCCCCAATTTGGGCAGCGCCCCTCAGTGGCTGCTGGCTGGTCCCAGGTCTCACTCAGGGAAGGGTTAATTGGGTGGGGCTTACACAGACGCCCTGGCTGGGGTGGAGGGAGTTAAATTAGGCACGATCCTATTGGCTGTCAGGGAAATATTGTGGGCGGGGGTGGAAGTCAAGGAGCCGGTCCCATTGGCTGGCGTGTTAAAAGAGCTGCCCTATTCGGGAGCCCCTCCGGGCCTTTCGGTGAGGGAGCGGGGAGAGGTGCGGCCTCATTGGTCGGTGGCGGCGGATGAGGCGGCCTCATTGGTTGGGGCGCCGGACGCCACCATGTTAGACAGCTCGTGGCGCTGTTGGCATTGGCAGCGCCGGCCGGGGATGGCGCGCGGGCGCCGGCCGGGGTGAGTGCGGGGCGCGGGCGGAGCCTTCCGGGGAGCGGCGCGCTGGCCTCTCGCTGGCGGCCCCGGGGCAGGTGAGTGGGGTCGGCAGGGGCAGGCCCGCCGCGCTCGACCCCTTTGGCCTGGGGGCCTCGGAGGGCTGCGGCTGCGGCCCTCCGCTGCGCTGGGCAGAGCTGCCTGCGTGGCTCGGCGGGGACGGGCCCCGTGCATACGGGGAGGGGGCGCCCGGGTCCAGTAGGAGAGCAGCAGCGACCCCCCCGTGCGGTGCCGGGGCGCCTGTGGAGGGCGGATAGCGAGCCCCGGGGGGCATCGGGGTCTCTTCTGGAGGACTCCCCGCTTCGCGGGGGCCGTGTGGCGTCCCGTCTGTAGCCACCCTGCTCTGTTGGGCGATAGGGAGAGTGGCCCCCTCTGAGGGGATCAGTCACCCACCAGAGGTGGGTCTGCAAGGGTGGAAGTAAGTTGCATTGGAAACCTTGAGAGGCTTTACAGTAGCTGCCTGTGGTAGAGACGGGTCTTTAATGCAGCTTTCCCTGCGTTGGTTGTGAGCCTTTCCCAAGCATAGCTGATCATTCAGATAAGAAGATCTTGCTCTTGTGAGAGGTCCCCCAAGAATTCTCCTCCACTTGACTTTGAAAGGTATCTGAATAATACTTGAGGCTTCTGTGATCCTTTTCGTTTTTGCATTTCAAAGCACTTTACAGGCGACAATTAAAGCTATACTCGCATGTCCTAGCAATTCGAAAAATATTATCCCCTTTTGTAGATGGGGAAACTGAGGCACAGAATGGCTTGTCCAAGGTCACACCGCCAGTTGGCGGCAGCCACAAATGGAAAGCGGGAGTCCTGACTCAAAGTTCTTTGCTCTAACCATTAGACAGTACACTATAATTGTTGGTTTCAGAGTAACAGCCGTGTTAGTCTGTATCTGCAAAAAGAAAAGGAGTACCTGTGGTACCTTAGAGACTAACGAATTTATTTGCGAATAAATTTTCGTGAGCTACAGCTCACTTCATCGGATGCATGCAGTGGAAAATACAGCGGGGAGATTTTGTATACACAGAGAACATGAAACAATGGGTGTTACCATACACACTGTAGCAAGAGTGATCAGGTAAGGTGAGCTATTACCAGCAGGAGAGAAGAAAAACCTTTTGTAGTGATAATCAAGGTGGGTCATTTCCAGCAGTTGCCAAGAACGTCTGAAGAACAGTGGGGGAGGGGGAATAAACATGGGGGAATAGTTTTACTTTGTGTAATGACACATCCACTCCCAGTCTTTATTCAAGCCTAATGTAATGGTGTCTAGTTTGCAAATTAATTCCAATTCAGCAGTCTCTCGCTGGAGTCTGTTTCTGAAGGTTTTTTTGTTGAAGAATTGCAACTTTTAGGTCTGTAATCGAGTGACCAGAGAGATTGAAGTGTTCTCCAACTGGTTTTTGAATGTTATAATTCTTGACGTCTGATTTGTGTCCATTTATTCTTTCATCTAGAGACTGTCCAGTTTGGCTAATGTACATGGTAGAGGGGCATTGCTGGCACATGATGGCATAGATCACATTGGTAGATGTGCAGGTGAACGAACCTCTGATGGTGTGGCTGATGTGATTAGGCCCTATGATGGTGTCCCCTGAATAGATATGTGGACAGAGTTGGCAATGGGCTTTGTTGCAAGGGTAGGTTCCTGGGTTAGTGGTTCTGTTGTGTGGTTGCTGGTGAGTATTTGCTTCAGGTTCAGGAGCTGTCTGTAAGCAAGGACTGGCCTGTCTCCCAAGATCTGTGAGAATGATGCGTCGTCCTTCAGGATAGGTTGTAGATCCTTGATGATGCATTGGAGAGGTTTTAATTGGGGGTTCAAGGTGATGGCTAGTGGCGTTCTGTTATTTTCTTTGTTGGGCCTCTCCTGTAGTAGGTAATTTCTGGGTACTCTTCTGGCTGTGTCAGTCTGTTTCTTCACTTCAGCAGGTGGGTATTGTAGTTGTAAGAGCGCCCGATAGAGATCTTGTAGGTGTTTGCCTCTGTCTGAGGGGTTGGAGCAAATGCGGTTGTATTGTAGAGCTTGGCTATAGACAATGGATCGTGTGGTGTGATCTGGATGAAAGTTGGAGGCATGTAGGTAGGCATAGCGGTCAGTAGGTTTCCAGTAGAGGGTGGTGTTTATGTGACCATCGCTTATTAGCACTGTAGTGTCCAGGAAGTGGATCTCTTGTGTGGACTGGACCAGGCTGAGGTTGATGGTGGGATGGAAATTGCTGAAATCATGGTGGAATTCCTCAAGGGCTTCTTTTCCATGGGTCCAGATGATGATGATGATGTCGTCAATGTAGTGCAAGTAGATTAGGGGCATTGGGGATGAGAGCTAAGAAAGCACTGTTCTAAGTCGGCCATAAAAATGTTGGCATACTGTGGGGCCATGTGGGTACCCAAAGCAGTGCTGCTGATTTGAAGGTATACATTGTCCCCAAATGTAAAATAGTTATGGGCTGAAGGGTACTGGACAAAGGTCCCCCCCAGCTCTCTAATCTTCAGTAAAAAGGGATGGTTTGAGTGCTGTCTTGTACTCCAGCCACTTCTGACTCAGGTCTCAAACTCTAATACACTACAGTGAAGGTTAGTGTTGTTATACTGTCATTAGACCTCATAGCCTACCTAGCAGTACCGTAAAACCTTGAGACCCCTCCAAAAACAACAATTTTTAATGAATCTGTAAACTCAGGGGTTGTACCGTATGATTGCAGAATTGCTAACATAGTTCCTATTTTTAAGAAAGGAAAAAAAAGTGATGCGGGTAACTACAGGCCTGTTAGTTTGACTTCTGTAGTGTGCAAGGTCTTGGAAAAAATTTAGAAGGAGAAAGTAGTTAAGGACATTGAAGTCAATGGTAAATGGGACAAAATACAATATGGTTTTACAAAAGGTAGATCGTGCCAAACCAACGTGATCTCCTTCTTTGGGAAAGTAACAGATTTTTTAGACAAAGGAAACGCAGTGGATCTCATTTACCTAGATTTCAGTAAGGAGTTTGATACTGTGCCACATGGGGAATTATTAGTTAAATTGGAAAAGATAGGGATCAATATGAAAATTGAAAGGTGGATAAGGAATTGGTTAATAGGGAAACTACAGTGGGTCCTACTGAAAGGTGAACTTTTGTCAGCTTGGAGGGAGGTTACTAGTGGAGTTCCTCAAGGATCGGTTTTGGGACCAATCTTATTTAATCTTTTTATTCCTGACCTCGGCACAAAAAGTGGGAGTGTGCTAATAAAGTTTGTGGATGATTCAAAGCTGGGAGGTATTGCCAATTTAGAGAAGGACCGGGAAATCATACAGGAAGATTTGGATGACCTTGTAAACTGGAGTAATAGTAATAGGATGAAATTTAATAGTGAGAAGTGTAAGGTTATACATTTAGGGATTAATAACAAGAATTTTAGTTATAAGCTGGGGACACATCAATTAGAAGTAACGGAGGAGGAGAAGGACTTTGAGTATTGGTTGAGCATAGGATGACTATGAGCCACCAATGTGATATGGCTGTGAAAAAAGCTAATGCGGTCTTGGGATGCATCAGGCGAGGTATTTCCAGTAGAGATAAGGAGATCTTAGTACCGTTATACAAGGCACTGGTGAGATCTCATCTGGAATACTGTGTGCAGTTCTGGTCTCCCATGTTTAAGAAGGATGAATTCAAACTGGAACAGGTACAGAGAAGGGTTACTAGGATGATCCGAGGAATGGAAAACCTGTCTTATGAAAGGAGACTCAAGGAGCTTGGCTTGTTTAGCCTAACTAAAAGAAGGTTGAAGGGAGATATGATTGCTCTCTATAAATATATCAGAGGGATAAATACTGGAGAGGGAGAGGAATTATTTAAGCTCAGTACCAGGGTGGACACAAGAACAAATGGATATGAACTGGTCATCGGGAAGTTTAGACTTGAAATTAGATGAAGGTTTCTAACCATCAGAGGAGTGAAGTTTTGGAACAGCCTTCCAAGGGAAGCAGTGGGGGCAAAAGATCTATCTGGCTTTAAGATTAAACTCGATAAGTTTATGGAGGAGATGGTATGATGGGATAACATGGTTTTGGTATTTAAATATTCATGGTAAATAGGCCCAATGGCCTGTGATGGGATATTAGATGGGGTGGAATCTGAGTTGCCCAGGAAAGAATTTTCTGTAGTATCTGGCTGATGAATCTTGCCCATATGCTCAGGGTTTAGCTGATTGCCATATTTGGAGTCGGGAAGGAATTTTCCTCCAGGGCAGATTGGAAGAGGCCCTGGAGGTTTTTTGCTTTCCCTTTGTAGCATGGGCCGCGGGTCACTTGCTGGAGGATTCTCTGCTCCTTGAAGTCTTTAAACCACGATTTGAGGACTTCAAGAGCTCAGACATAGGTGAGAGGTTTTTCACAGGAGTGGGTGGGTGAGGTTCTGTGGCCTGCGTTGTGCAGGAGGTCGGACTAGATGATCATAATGGTCCCTTCTGACCTTGGTATCTATGAACAGGAAAACTGCCTTAAGTGATCGTTTTACTTACTCTAAGCATTCAGTAAAAAGAAAAGGAGGACTTGTGGCACCTTAGAGACTAACCAATTTATTAGAGCATAAGCTTTCGTGAGCTACAGCTCACTTCCTCAGATGCATATCGTAAGCATTCAGTGCCGTTCAGTCCGTATTTGGCTGACTTTTCCAGTCTTATGGGTGATCACTCAAGACCTTTTGCTGTGTATCTTACAACAAAAGCAAATAATTTTCTGATGTTTTACCTTATTTCCATTCTACAGGGCCTTTGCAGTTAGATCTAAAATAAACCCCTCAAAACAAATAGACAAAAACCTCCCCACCTTATGTAATTGTATGTAATTGGAAAATTTTGCCTTTTCAGTAAGTTGGTTCCACTTCGAACAGCCGTTATGGTTATGGGGAAGCTTGGAGGTAAAACCTGTGATTCAGCAAATGACATTGTCAAATGGTGAAAAAAATGAAGCAAGTTTTACCATTGAGCATATGTGTTAATATGGCTGTCATAAGAAGCATGGACTCAGGCTCCTGTTAGAGGAGAAAAAAAATAAAATAACAATGTGAGCCTGGCTCAACATTGCAGGCCAGACCCTTGGCTGGTACAAGTCAGAGAGAAAACAAGATTTATTTCCACTTGCAAACCAAAGTCCCAGGAGAGCCAGATAGATTTTGTACTGTCTTGCACGTTGTCAACAAAATTGGCAGCTAAGATCTGATCCCAGAATCTATGTTTCTGGTTCTGTAGAGGTGCTAACTACTTTCAGCTTCTGTTGAGGCCAGCGGAGATAGGGTGGGCTCATCATCTGGCAGGATTGGGCCTATTATTATTTAAGATTGCAGATAGATTTTCAGATCTCAGTTTGAGTTTTTAATGCATCTTTTTATTTGTCAGCTGAATAAACTTGTTCTTAGCATCGACACCAAACCTAGAAGGAAATACATGTCCTTTTTTATCAGTTTAAGACCTTTTATACACTAGGCTCCTTAAATTACCCCTTTGCTTATAGCTCCACCAGTAGTAGCAGTAGGGGGAGTTTTGGTGTCTTTAAAAGAATGCTGGTGGTTACTGACATTTTTATCTTCATGTCCGGTTTCCACGCCATAGTGTTAAAATGCTGGTGACCAACCAGTACCTTGTCTCTCCTCAACCTCTCGCTGCTGCTGCCACTGGTGGAGGTACAATGGAAGGTGTTTCTTCAGGAAAAAATTCTAGGATAGGCCCAGCCTCCGAGAACTGCCTGCAGGGCTGTATGGTGGAGGTTGCTACAGACTAAGGGAGACACCGCAATAGACCAGTAAATTCACAGGAAGCCTTAAGCACTAGATCACAAGGGTAGTACAGAACAATCACCAAGTAATGAAAGAGAGGTGGTAAGAGTGTCTGCGAATTCTAATATAATGTTTTTGGGAGTATGTGAATAAAACAATTCTATGCTGACAAGATCTATGTAGGGGACGAGAGGGTAAGCTACCAAGGAATCTGCCAGAATGGAATGGGGGGATGCCAGTAGAAATTGGTCTCTCAAGGCTGAAATAAATTGCACTGGAAACTTTGTTCAGCAAATTTCCCCATATTTACTATGATGAACCTTACAGTCCTGTTCATAGGATATTCTTACACAAGAAACTATGAATATTTAGTAGTGTTGTAGTATTTCGGATGGCTGGAAGCATAACTGGGTTTGAAAAAGAACTGGATACATTCATAGGGGTTAGGTCCATCGATGGCTGTTAGCCAAGATGGTCAGGGACACAACCCCATGCTCAGGATATTGTGGCTGATGTGATTAGGCCCTATGATGGTGTCCCCTGAATAGGGCCTAATCACATCAGCCACACTATCAGAGGCTTGTTCACCTGCACATCTACCAATATGATATGCCATCATGTGCCAGCAATGCCCCTCTGCCATGTACATTGATCAAACTGGACAGTCTCTACGTAAAGGAATAAATGGACACAAATCAGACGTCAAGAATTATAACATTCAAAAACCAGTTGGAGAACACTTCAATCTCTCTGGTCACTTGATTACAGACCTAAAAGTTGCAATTCTTCAACAAAAAGACTTCAAAAACAGATTCCAGCGAGAGACTGCTGAATTGGAATTAATTTGCAAACCTGGACACCATTACATTAGGCTTGAATAGAGACTGGGAGTGGATGTGTCATTACACAAAGTAAAACTATTTCCCAATATTTTCCACCCCCCACTGTTCCTCAGACATTCTTGTCAACTGCTGGAAATGGCCCACCTTGATTATCACTACAAAAGGTCGTTCTCTATGTATATAAATCTCCCTTCTGTATTTTTCACTGCATGCATCCAATGAAGTGAGCTGTAGCTCATGAAAGCTTATTCTCAAATAAATGTGTTAGTCTCTAAGGTGCCACAAGTACTCCTTTTCTTTTTGCGAATGCCAACTAACACGGCTGCTACTCTGAAACATGGTCTGAATGAGTATGACAGCTCTTATGTTTTTCAGAGGAGACAAAAGTCCATTTAAGCATGCACTTGAGTACATTCAGAAAATTGTAAGATGCATTTATTCCCAGGCTTATTTCATGTCACTGAGCTATGAAATTCTGGGTCCAGATCTGACTAAGGAGGCCTCTCTTGTTCTGTCTTAATGTTCCTCTTATCTGAAAATCTTAATGACCAAGTCAAAGTCTTGTAAATTATGTCCAGACAATATTGTGACAGGCACCTTAATAGATAATTTTGATTCTGTCCCTGTAATGGCATTGGCCTCCAAGTACAGTTATTTTCCAATTTCTCAGGTGCCAGAGTATACACCCTTTTGCTTTTGTGCTATGCCTGCTGTTTGTTTTTGCTTTTGGAAAGTGGTGCTGGGTTTGCTTAGAGGTGGTTGGTTGGCTGTTGCAGGACCTCAAGTCTTAAGAATATAAATGGATTCCATTTCCTCCACAAGTAGTAGAGAGCTGATTATGGTGTGTTGCCACCACTGAGAGTGCCAGTTTGGGGAAGGGAATGGTTTAGCTGCTGTTTGGCTATAGCATGAGTAACCTTCCAGTCTGGCAGGAAAGTATTGTGATATGTTTTTATTTAATAAGTGGATGGGAATGCTTTAGTTGAGATGTTTGTGTGCATAATGAATGTGCTTTGGTGTTTTAAAAGTGCTGTAATGTGGGCATGGGACAGGAAGGCTTGGTGTTTGCAAATAATACAGAACTGTCTACAATCAGAGTTGAAATCCATAAGGAATTATCTGTGGGAACTTAGTGAAAAGCAACAACAGCAATATTAAAAACCTGGCATTGTTTTTATTTTCAAATGTTGATTTGTTTTTTCTGGGACATGTCGATGTGGTAACATGGGAGAAGGGTGATTCTTTTCTTCTTGGGGTGTGTACATGGAGTTTACTTAGGTAATAAAACTCTTGGACTGTGCCTTTTGTTTAATCAGCAAGGTTGCTGGAGAATCCTTGAGGGGGCCATTTAGGGATCTGGGGCAAAAATTGGGGATTGGCCCTGCTTTGAGCAGGGGATTGGACTAGATGACCTCCTGAGATCCCTTCCAACCCTGATATTCTATGATAAGAACATTGAGTGAAAGGACTTTCTCACGCCTTGTCTACACTAAGGGTTTTGTGGACAAAAGTTATGCCAGTGATTAAAACCCAGTATAATTACATTGCTTGTACATGTTTTCACAATGCTCCTTCTTTCAGCAGAGCGCGTCCACAGTTGGTACTCTAGCATCGACAGAGAGAGCAGTGCACTGTGCAACTCACCACCTTCTGCAGCCAGGTGGTGTGGGAAGGCGGAATGGGTCACAGTGTATCATGGTAGGGGCTCAACATCCCATGATCCATTTTTCCATGGGCTTCCGACTGCGTTTCGAGGCATTTTTCAACGATCCCTGTTTACTGTGCACCCGCCATCTCTCTGAAAGGATGGATCCTGCACTGCTCTCTACTGTTGTCACTGTTATGAACACGTTATGGCTCGTCATGCAGTATATCATGAACACCCAATCTGAACATGAATCAGAGGTGCCTAACCTGCTATGAGCCCTGGAAAGAAACAACACCAGATTACTTTTGACATTCACGGAGCAGCTGGATGCGGAGGATCGTCGCTTTTGGGCTCGGGAAACAAACACTGAATGGTGGGATTGCATCATTATGCAGGTCTGAGTTGACAAGCAGTGGCTGCAGAATTTTCAGATATGAAAGCCACCTTCCTGGAACCGTGTGCAGAGCTCACCTCAACACTGCAGCGCAAGGACACCAAAATGAGAGCTACCCTCTCAGTGGAGAAGCGTGTGGCAATTGCTGTATGCAAGCTGGCTACTCCAGACTGCCAGTGGTCGGTTGCAGAGCAGTTTGGAGTCAGGAGGTCCATCTTTGGGGCTGTGTTAATGCAAGCGTGCAGGGCCATTAATTGCATACTGCTACGAAGGACTGTGACTCTTGGCAATGTGCATGAAATAGTGGATGGCTTTGCAGCAATGAGATTCCCTAACTGTGGCAGGGCGATAGATGGCATGCATATCCTGATTTTGGCCTTGGACCATCTTGTGACAGAGTACATCAATAGAAAGGGGTGCTTCTCTATGGTATTGCAGGCACTTGTGGATCTCTGTGGCCGTTTCACTATCAACACGGGGTGGTCCGGGAAGGTGCATGACGCATGCATCTTCAGAAATGCTGGACTTTACAGAAAGCTGCAAACAGGGACTTTCTTTCCAGACCAGAAGATTCAAATTGGGGATGTTGAAATGCCCATAGTGATCCTGGGAGACCCAGTGTACCCCTTACTCCCGTGGCTCATGAATCCTTACATGGGAAACCTGGACAGCCACAAGGAATGCTTCAACAACAGGCTGAGCAGGTGCAGAATGATGGTAGAATGTGCCTTTGGCAGATTAAAGCACACTGAGGCTGTCTTTATGGCAGGTTGGACCTAAATGAGGAAAATATTCCCATGGTCATAGCAGCCTGCTGTGCGCGCCGTAATATTTGTGAGGTTAAGGGGTTAAAAGTTTTCCCTGGGGTTGAGCACCTGGTGGCTGATTTTGAGCAGCCAGATACTATCTCTATTAGAGGAGTACAGTGGGGGGCAGTTCAAATCAGGGAGGCTTTGAGGTACCATTTTGACAATGAGATCCAATAATGTGTCATTACAGCACTCTGCCATGCTTTGTTGCTGCTTTTCATTAAAATTTTGTAGATTCCTGACCGTGATTTGTTCTCAGCAAATGATCGAATTGCCACTGAGTATTAATTCCAGCAGCAACCACCATGTGTAGGAGACAAAGAATAGTTATCTTTCACAGAGTATGTTTTTATTAAATACCAATTAACAACACACACAGAAGGCTTGGTGGGAAGGGAGATAACAATGAAGGGCAGTGTAGGTGCCTGTATAAGTGGTCTGTTTTTCAGAAGTGTTTAACACCAACAGCTCCCTTGGAAATCAAAGGAATCTGTGGTTGCTCAGCATTTCTAAGAATCAGGCCACTTATATATAGGTACCTAAATTTTAGGTACTCAGTGTGAGACTCTTTCACTTAGTGCTTTAATCTGTCCAGTATTGGGATAAATAAAGCATAAATAAGTGTTTCCATTGTAGATAGTAGTGGTTCTGAAGTGGGCTATATGATTCAGTGTTAACTCTAATAAACCTCTGAGATATTTTAAAAAAGGAAACAAAAGAAAGCAAGTTCCTATACTAGTTACATTTAAAATAATGAAGTGAAATAAAGTGAATGAATGAAGAAATAAATAAAGTAAAGATATAGTGAGTTGAAGATAAAATTCTGTTCATGTTAATCTGCTTGGTCTTTTTGTTAAGATCAAGATGAGTGTTTAATGCAGGGGTTCTCAAACTGGGGGTCGGGACCCCTCTGGGGGTAGTGAGGTTATTACATGGGGGGGTCGCAAGCTGTCAACCTCCACCCCAAACTCCGCTTTGCCTCGAGCGTTTATAATGGTGTTAAATATACAAAAAAGTGTTTTTAATTTATAAGGGGGGGTTGCACTTAGAGGCTTGCTATGGGTCACCAGTACAAAAGCTTGAGAACCGCTCGTTTAATGTCGGGGGGGGGGGGCTGTCTTACACTGCAATGTTAGATTGAGCTCCTAACCCAACTCCCATCCACATACACACATCTCTAGCTCAAGTTAAGTGGTGCTTTAAGTTTGAGCTAGTTAACCATAAGTCAAGGGGTGATTGGAGCTCAAATGCTGCTAAAACTCTAGGACAGGGGTTCTCAAACTGGGGGGTTGGGACCCCACGGGGTTGCGAGGTTATTACATGGGGGGGAGGGGGTTGCAAGCTGTCAGCCTCCATCCCAAACCCCACTTTGCCTCCAGCATTTATAATGGTGTTAAATATATCAAAAAGTGTTTTTAATATGTGGGTGGGGGGGGTCACACTCAGAGGCTTGCTGTGTGAAAGGGGTCATCAGGACAAAAATCTGAGAACCCCTGCTCTAGGAAGTAATGCATTGGTGATATAACACTGATTATAACTCAGCAGCTGTTAATCTAATCATTATGTGTAGTTTGAGTGGTGTTTTGCAGTGTGGTTACTCAAACTAGCTTGCGTGGAGTAACTCTAGTGTACTAATTTGAGCTAACTGTTGCAGTGAAGATAAGTCCTGTATCCTGCACTTGCAGGAGTATGGCCTTTTTGGTCAGGTGAAGGTTTGCCATCAGTACTGCTGATTCCCATTGCCAACCTGCATACCACAAACATTCTGTTCTGAGAAATTCTGCCCTTCCTAGATAGAACTGAAGGAGGAATTTTAGCTTATGTGAATGTCCTGGCTCATTTTCGATCAGTACCAGTAGAGGTTCTTTTTATAACTGGCAGATCAGATAAGTATTCTATAGATAAGGTGTCTGTAGTGCTAGATTGAAACAGCTCAGGCATTTGGCCTCCTTTTTAATTCTTCCTTTTCCCTTCATGTAATTTGGTGTGTTGAGTGACTAATCACATTAAATAAGTTATTCACACGTCCGCTGCATGCAAGTTGCCTTTACAATGACATTGTTTACATACTAATATCTGCAAACCGGGGCTATCAAGAGTGTTTGAGACGCAAGATGTGTGACCAGGAATGAGCAATCTGAACTGAGCTGTCACCTCACAAATGAAACAAACTGAAAATGATGGGGCTAAAGTTACTATATTTTATGCTGCACATTTAAAACTGTTAACCAGTTACACAAGGAGTCAGTTTCAAAATATGGAGATCTGTTGATGGGTGTGGAACTGCTTGTCCCTGCCTGTAACTTTGTAATCTGGTTTAAAAGTGGGTCAGCAGGCTGTCCCCCATCTTACTGTTTTAGTCTAACATTAAGATTTTATGCAGGAATGCTCGTACTGTGCCTCCCTGAGGACAGCAGTGGTGACTTGCAAAGAGCCCAAGGATATCTATCTCATTAAAACAAAGTAGATTTGCAGCTACATTCATCTCTTCAGTGCAGGGTATATATATCAGGTCACATACTGATCTTCATATGCAATGTAGTCCATCTTGATCTGAGCAAGCAGGCCACAACTTTCATGCTGAAGATGAGGGTGGCTGTGATCTGCATTTGGCCAGTGGGATGCACTTTGGCTATCCTTGTGTTGTAGATGGTAAAACTGATGGTAAAATAACTTAGCAAGTGCACGTGTATTACTTATTTCTTGAATAAGTAACTCATCCATTTATTGCTCATCGCAGTGAGCATCTACAGCTTAGGGTGCAGTTTGTGGCCATTTTGGAAAAAAATAGTTTACGTTCCTATGTGCAATCTCTACCAGCTCCATGAGTGTCCCACAGTGATGGAGATGTCGTGTCAGTTTTCATTTGCTTTCTGGTTATGTTTAATTAATAATGTAGGAATATTCTTTTCTTGACTTAATTTAACTAGATTTGATTAACTGCTCATCAGATGGGCCTTAATTGATAACGATTTATCAGGAGAGACTTATTGAACAGGGAGATGTCTTGCATCTGTCTTAAATATGAAGACACAGATGTGCTACAGCATAGTTGCTTGGGCTGAAGTTTCAGAACAGGGTGATATTTTTTTTTTTTTACTTCCTTTGTGTCTGTGAGGCTGTTGATTGTCTGTTGTTTGTCTCTCCTCTATTTGCTTGCTCTGGAGATGTTTTGTGGCTATCACTTTTGCAACCTGCTGTGAAGGATGGATTTAATATACTGGAATTGATGTCACACTTCTGATTTTCTTGGGGGCAGTGCAGAGAACTTGGGGATATTATAAGGACCCCTTTTTTTTAAAAAAAAAACAAGACTTTTCTGCTTTTAAATGTGATGCCATCAACTTAAATAATAATTCTTTCAAAATGTTTTTCCTACTGTAGTTACAACCAATTTCAGTTGTTACAAATGCAATAATTAGATAATGTTTCCTATATTTGGCAGCCTTTTGTGTATATCGTTTGTTTAACTGTATCAGTCCATTTCCCTTGTTTGTGTGGGGCGTTCACACAGCAACAGGGGAGAGTATTTACAGAAGAGGAAAATGGGATTGAGAAACCACAAAAATTAGCAGGAAAATTTGGGGCTGGGGTGCAAATGCAGAACTCTTTAACATGCTTAGCAAAAATGACTAGATTTTGAATTGATGGTACCAGAGGATAGGTACCTGTGAAACTTAAATATATATACATATATTATATATATATTTTTTTTGGTTAATTTGTAGGGGTACCAGAAGATACTTCAGTGATGATAGACCCACAAGAGTGAAAATTATGAATGAAATGCATTAACATCCCCCTTTGACCCTGATCTCTAATAGACTTCTTGTAGCCCTTGGAAGAGAGGGTCAGGGGAGAAGGGTTGAAGGTCACCATGAAGCTAAAGCAGCGAGTGGTACTGCTCGCCATCCTCCTTGTCATTTTCATTTTCACAAAAGTTTTCCTCATTGACAACTTGGACACTTCAGCTGCCAACCGGGAGGACCAGCGGGCCTTTCACCGCATGATGGCAAGCTTGCGTGTGGAGCTAGACCCCCGACTTGATCATACGCTGCAGTCCCCCTGGGAGATTGCCGCCCAGTGGGTGGTACCACGGGAAGTGTATCCCGAGGAGACGCCAGAGCTAGGGGCTGTTATGCATGCCATGGCTACCAAGAAAATTATAAAAGCTGATGTGGGCTACAAAGGGACCCAGCTGAAAGCTTTGCTGATACTTGAAGGGGGACAGAAAGTGGTCTTCAAACCTAAGAGGTAAATATATCTATCAGTGACTGGATAAAACACCCTATTTAGGTTTTTTCCTCCCTGTTGATTCTTTAATTTGTGAACTGATATATGTCCATATTGCATATGATGCAGTCTAGCATTCAGAAGGTGGAATCGAGCCATGCTGGCGATTTGGTAATATTCAGCTTGTCTGCCAGCTGAACTTGAGATGTTCAGCATTGACCTCCAAACCCAACCTCTCTATAGTTCAGAGGCATAATCAACAAGGTTGGTCAAACCTTGCATTTCTGAACACTGGCTTCTGACCAGTGTTTGCTGGCCAGATGCCAGGTACCTGAAGAGGATTCATGTAGCATTCCACAGTGAGAGGCTAGGTGTCATGATCTGGGTGCCTTATGGGAGTGAGACTCGGTGTGGGGGTGGGCGGGCAGGAAGTGGAAATTGATGGTCATCTTCAAACTAGGCCTAGAAGGCTGTGTTGCTAGCTGTGGAATGTAGTGTTTTACGTTTTTTCTTGTATATGTCAATATGGAAATTGCATTTCTGCCTTGATTGAACATTTTCTCATTCCACCATAAGGCTTATTATGTGACTTGTGTATGCCTGTAATGCCTTCTAAACTAACTTTCCTTTAGGAAAAGGTGGACTGCTGGAATTTTCAGTAACATTTCTCTAATGGCCACTTGCACAACTGGTTTGGAGTTCTATCATGGGGCTGTACTATATTGAAATAGTATGAACTTTTTGCACTGAAGTGGTGGTGATGCAGCTTACACAGGATACTGCATGCATATTGTAAATACCATGTCTTGTTACTGTATTTCTATAGTGCTTTTTATACAACTGAATGCCATAAAGAAGTTCACAAAGCCTTAAATTACATTCCAGTAATGGAATGTCTATCTGCAGGCCGGCAAAATGGTTGTACATATCAAGGACATGTACAACCAGGAATGTTTTTAGGAACACCAGACAATTTGTGGTGGTATGCAATGCGTGTGAGAAAAGAGGGGATGCAGAGGGGAATTTTTGGCAAGGATGTAGGAGTTTATCCCTGCCTCTTTTTCATAGGATTCTGGAAGTTTTTAAGCAATTGCCCACACTCAGCTTCAGAGCAGGTAGTCAGGTTCTCTATTTACCATCTTTCTGATTGAATCCAGTAGATCTGCTGGAGAGTTAGCAGACTGAGTGGGCAGTCAAAAAAGTAGAGCCCTGTGCGGATACTAAATCTATATCTGCGGTTATAAATTGGTATCCACGGAGCTGCAGGGCTCTGCCAGGAACCGCAGCAGTGGAAGCAGCAGTCTGGTAGGCTGTTGTTCCCAGGAGCAGCTGGGGTGGGTAGCATGCTCACCGGCAGCTGTCCCTGGTCTTGCTAGTGCAGTTAGTAGGGCTGGGGGCGGTACAACCACGCTGGAGGAGCCGCTGGCATGGTGCGCTGGCTCTTGAGAATGTTATGAACCATTAGGAAAGGGATAGATGAGAAGATAGAAAGATGAGAAGATATCTTAATGCCACTATATAAATCCATGGTATGCCCCATCTTGAATACTGCATGCAGTTCTGGTCACCCCATCTGAAAAAAGATATATGACTATTGGTAAAGGTACAAAGAAGGGCTACAAAAATAATTAGGGGTTCCATATGATTAAAAAGACTGGGACTGTACAGCTTGGAAAAGAGACACCTAAGGGGGGGGATATGATAGACATCTATAAAATCATGAATGGTGCGGAGAAAATGAATTGGAAAGTGTTATTTACCTCTTCACGTAACACAAGAACCAGGGGTCATCCAATGAAATTAATAGGTAGCAGGTTTAACACAAACATAAGGAAGTACTACTTCATACAAGGCACAGTCAACCTGTGGAACTTGTTGCCAGGGGATGTTGTGAAGGCCAAAACTGTAACTTGGTTAAAAAAAAGAAATAAATAAATTCATGGAGGTTAGGTCCATCAATGGCTATCAGCCAAGATGATCAGGGACACAACCCTGGGTATCCTAAGCCTCTAACTGCCAGAAGCTGGGACTGTATGACAGGGGATGGATCACTTGATAATTGCCCTGTTCTGTTCTTTCCTTCTGAAGCACCTGGCACTGGGCACAGTCGGGAGACAGAGTACTGAGCTAAATAGACCATTGGTCTGAAGTAGTATGGCCATTCTTATGTTCTAAAGCAAGGATTTGACTGGACCTCACCTCAGGGTCATAAGTAGGGCTCAGTGACCTGGGACCTCCGTGACTTCTGCAACGGCCAGTGCAGCTGACCCCAGGGCCACCCAAGCAGCTGGCCCCGCAGACTGCTGTAGTGGCTCTGAATCCAGCTTCTCAGGCGGCCCTGCAGCCAGCCACACCAGCCACTGCTGGAATGGCCCCGGGACCAGCTGCTACTCTGGTGGCTCCTGGCAGCTGGCTCCTGGGATTGCCTGAGCAGCAGTCCCAGGGGCAGTGGGAGCAGCCACAGGTCAGCAGTGGTCCTGGGGCAGCTGGAGCAGCGGCTGGCCCCAGGGCTCCCCCACAGTGGTGGCTGAAGCAGCCGCTGGCTCCCCAGGACTCCCCCCACAGTCACTGATGTTGCAGGCTCCCCCTCTGGGAGCATCCTGTTTCTTGCCCCGCCCCTCAAGATTCAATCAGATATTTATGGTATAAGTAATGGACAGGTCACAGGCCACGATTTTTTGTTTCTTGCCTGGGACCTGTCCATGACACTTACTAAAAATACCCATGATTAAATCATAGCCTCAGCCCTGGTCTACACTACGAGTTTAGGTCGAATTTAGCAGCATTAGATCGATTTAACCCTGCACCCGTCCACATGACGAAGCCATTTTTGTTGACTTAAAGGGCTCTTAAAATTGATTTCTGTACTCCTCCCCAAAGAGGGGATTAGCGCTGAAATCGACATCACCGGGTTGAATTTGTGATAGTGTGGATGCAATTTGACGATATTAGCCTCCGGGAGCTATCCCAGAGTGCTCCATTGTGACCACTCTGGACAGTACTCTCAACTCAGATGCACTAAACAGGAAAAGCCTTGGGGACTTTTGAATTTCATTTCCTGTTTGGCCAGCATGGCACAGGTGACCATGCAGAGCTCATCAGCAGAGGTGACTATGGAGTCCCAGAATCACAAAAGAGCTCCAGCATGGACCGAACAGGAGGTACTGGATCTGATTGCTGTATGGGGAGATGAATCCGTGCTATCAGAACTCCATTCCAAAAGACTAAATGCCAAAATATTTGAAAAAATCTCCAAGGGCATGATGGACAGAGGCTATCACAGGGACCCGTGGCAGTGCTGTGTGAAACTTAAGGAGCTAAGGCAAGCCTACCAAAGAGGCAAACGGCCGCTCCGGGTCAGAGCCCCAGACATGCCGCTTCTATGATGAGCTGCATGCAATTCTAGGGGGTGCCCCTACCACTACCCCACCCCGTGCATGGACTCCTGCAAAGAGGGAGTCTCATGCAACAGGGACGAGGATTTGGGGACAAGGAAGGTGAGGAGGAGGAGGATGAAACCGTTCTCCCTGGCAGCCAGGAACTGTTTATCACACTGGATCCAATACTCTTCCCAGCCCTCCCAAGGCGGGCTCCCGGACCTTGAAGGCAGAGAAGGCACCTCTGGTGAGTGAACCTTTGTAAATATAATACATGGTTTAAAAGCAAGCGGGTTTAATGATTAATTTGCCCTAAAGACTTAGGATGCATTTGCTGCCAGTACAGCTACTGGAAAAGTGTTAAAGTGTCTGGGGATGGAGTGGAAATCCTCCAGGACATCTCAATGAAGCTCTTCTGGAGGTACTCCCAAAACCTTTGCAAAAGGTTTCTGGGGAGGGCAGCCTTATTCTGTCCATCCATGGTAGGACACTTTACCACGGCAGGCCAGTAGCATGTAGTCATTGCATAACAAAGCATGGCAGTGTATAATCCCGGTAGTTGCTGGCATTCAAGCAAAATCCATTCTTTATCTCTCTGTATTAGCCTTAGTAGAGTGATCTCATTCATGGTTACCTGGTTGAAATAGGGGAATTTTATTCAGGGGACATTCAGAGGTGGCTGTTCCTGCTGGGCTGTTTGCCTGTGGCTGAAAAGAAATGATCCCCGCTGTTTGCTTCACCTCTCCCCAGTGGCTATCATCCCAGAGATTTGGGTGTGGTGGGGGAGGGTTAGTTGGGTTTGCAGTACACGTTAACCTGAAAACCGCAGCCCCTCCTTTTAAATGGACAGCCCATTTTAAATGGCCAACCCAACGTTCATTTTGTGCTTTCCTGCACTCTGACGTTACTTGCCTCCATGCATTTTGCTGAGCTCTTTCAGTGCGGGAGGACTGCATGAGCTCAGAGAACATTTCATCGCGAGTGTGGTTTTTTTTCGCTGCCTTATCTGCGCTAGCCTCTGGGATGGAGACGATAGGGGGAGCGTTGAAACATTTGCAGCTGCGGGAGGGAAAAAAGGGAGAGTAGTATTTAAAAAGACACTTTTTAGAGAACAATGGGTAGACTCTTTCACGGTGAACCAAGCTGTTAACATTACATAGTACATGTGCTTTCGGTACAAGGTCGCATTTTGCTGCTTACATTGAGGGCCTGCCGGTTTGGTGTGAGAGATCACACATGCACGGCTGGGCACCAACGGGTGTTTGGTATGGGAAATAAGGGCGCTGCTGTTTGAAACCATTCCCACATGTTATGAAGGTTAAAGAAGCCAAAAGACTTTGGCTTACCATGGCTGCCTGCAAGCTGAATTCTGTTGCCCGGCCCAGCGTGCTTTTAAACGTCCAAATGCACATTCTACCACCATTCTGCACTTGCTTAGCCTATAGTTGAACAGCTCCTGACTACTGTCCAGGGTGCCTGTGTATGGCTCCATGAGCCATGGAATTAAGGGGTAGGCTGGGTCCCCAAGGATAGCTATAGACATTTCAACATCCCCAATGGTTATTTTCGGGTCTGGAAAGTAAGTCCCTTGCTGCAGCTGTTCAGACAGACCAGAGTTCCTGAAGATGCGAGTGTCATGTATCTTTCCCGGCCATCCCACGTTGATGTCGGTGAAACGTCCCTTGTGATCCATCAGTGCTTGCAGCACCACTGAAAAGTACCCCTTGCGGTTTACGTACTGGCTGCCAAGGTGGTCCGGTCCCAAGATAGGGATATGCGTTCTGTCTGTCACCCCACTACAGTTAGGGAATCCCATTGCAGCAAAACCATCCACTATGACCTGCACATTTCCAAGAGTCACTACCCTTGATAGGAGCAGCTCAGTGATTGCGTTGGCTACTTGGATCACAGCAGCCGCCACGGTAGATTTGCCCGCTCCAAATTGATTCCCGACTGACCGGTAGCTGTCTGGCTTTGCAAGCTTCCGGAGGGCTATCGCTACTCGCTTGTGAACTGTGAGGGCAGCTCTCATCTTGGTATTCTTGCACTTCAGGGCAGGGGAAAGCAAGTCGCAAAGTTCCATGAAAGTGCCCTTACGCATGCGAAAGTTTTGCAGCCACTGGGAATCGTCCCATACCCACAACACGATGCGGTCCCACCAGTCTGTGCTTGTTTCCCGGGCCCAGAATCGGCGTTCCACCGCATGAGCCTGCCCCATTGCCACCAAGATGTCCAAATTGCCGGGGCCTGTACTTTGAGAGAAGTCTGTGTCCGTGTCCTCATCACTCTCGTCACCGTGCTGCCGTTGTCTCCTCGCCTGCCTTTGCAGGTTCTGGTTCTGAACATACTGCAGGATAATGCATGAGGTGTTTACAATGCTCATAACTGCCGCGGTGATCTGAGTGGGCTCCATGCTTTCCATGGTATGTCATCTGCAGGAGAACAGAGTTGCAGTGGAAGCAGTGGCTGACGACGGATGCCACGAGAATAGATATTTATAGAGAATGACGAGAGGACCTGTGAGGTGGATTCATGAGAGCAGAGTTGCAGCAGAAGCGGGAGCCCATGACAGCCAACATGGAGAAATTCGCTATCGAGATGAGCAGGAGAGCAGATTTGCAGCTGAAGCAGTGGATGATGACGGTCATATAGAGGACCTGGAAGGTGGATTCATGGCACCAGGAGGGCAGAGTTGCATCGAAAGCGGTGGTTCGATGACGACGGTTAGCAGTCCTACTGCACTGTCTGTTGAAAGCAGTATGGCGTCCGCACGGGAAAAAAATGCGAAACAATTGTCTGCCGTTGCTTTCACGGAGGGAGGGGCGACTGATGACGTACCCAAAACCACCCACGACAATGTTTTTGCCCCATCAGGCATTGGGAGCTTAACCCAGAATTCCAATGGGTGGTGGAGATGGCAGGAACTGTGGGATAGCTATCCACAGTGCAATGCTCTGAAAGTCAAGGCTAGCGACAGTACTGTGGACTCACTCCGCCGACTTAATGCGCTTAGTGGGGACACACGATCAACTGTATACAATCGCTTCCTAAAAAATCGACTTCTATAAATTCAACCTAAATCCGTAGTGTAGACATACCCTTAGTCATAAATTATCCTCCCACCCAAAAGGTGAGTCACGATTAAAGCACACTAGCAGATATTGTGGCAGACATACACTGCTGCTGTACCTGTTCTGGATAGTCCCTAGGGCTATTAATTGTCTAACTTGCACTAACTAGCTGCAGATTTTAAGGATTATTAGATCATTAGTATATCATGTGCCATAAAATTTCACTCTGTTACTAGGATCAGTATGGGGGTAACTTGTGTTTGACTAAAGCATATCTTATAGAAAGGCATCCAGTCTTGATTTGAAGACGTCAGGAGATGGAGAATCCACCACTCTCCTTGGTAATTTGTTACATTGGTTAATCGTCTTCAGATTAGAAGGCTTTTTTCTTTTCTTTTTTATTTTTAAAAACAGTGAATTTGTCTGGCTTCAGCTTCCAGCCACTGATTCTTGTTATGTCTCTTTCTGTTAAAGAGCCTCTTAATTCCTGGTATTTTTGCCCTAGGAAGATATTTATTCACTGTAATTAAGTCACCTCTCAGTCTGTTTATACATGCAAGGATTGCATTAGTACTTTTTACATCTAGGAGCTGATGTTGAGTTTTGTCCACTATGACTTCTAAATCCTTTTCAGAGTCACTACTTCCTAGGATACAGTCCCTGATTCTATAGGTATGGCTTGTATCCTTTGCTCTGAGGTGTATGACCGTGCATTTTGGTTGTATTAAAACTCATTTTGTTTGACTGGTCCCAGTTTACCAGGAGATTCAGATCAATGTGTGACTGCCCTGTTCTCACTATGTACCTCTCTACCAATCTTTACACTCTTTAATATCAGTCAACTCATTCCTCCTCTCCCACAAGAAATCATTTTGGAGGTGACCCAGAGCCAATTTCACTTCAATGATTCTTGCTCATGTGACTCTCTTAACTTTACTGAGGAGAATCCCCCCATAAATCATTTTGTTTTTCCATTATTCATTGCATTTACAGATATGCCAGAGACTACGTAGTAGAAGGAGAGCCATATGCTGGATATGACAGACACAATGCGGAGGTGGCAGCCTTTCACTTGGACAGGTATGGAACTATTGGGTTAATTATTTAATTATTCTCTTGTTTTTATTTTGTTTTGTCTTGTTTTTTGGCACCAGCTCACTTCAGAGAGGGTGCCTGAGACATTGATTTCCAACCGGCTCATTGAGTAGAACAAAAAATGTTGTAAAATGTGATGACATGATAGAGTCCAATGAGCAAGGTTTCTGCAAAGGAAATAGTATCACCCTAACTTATTAGAATGCTTTGCACATGTCAACAAAGTAATGGATAAAAAAGAACAAGTTGGGCACAGTTTACATAGACTTTCAAAGGGTTTTAATTAGGTTCCTCATGAGAGACAGCTAAAGAAACTAAGTAGTCATGGGGTGAGAGGTAAAGTATTATCATGGATCAAAAACTGACCAAGAGACAGTGAGAATAAATAGTCAATTTTCATCTTGGCAAAAAGTGCATAATGAGGGTGCCTTAAAGTTCTGTACTAGGTCTTGTGTTTAGTATATTTGTCAATGATCTGGGAAGGGGGGTGAGCAGTGAGAAAGCAATTTTTTCAGATGATATAGTGTTATTTAGGTTAGTCAAGTCCACAGAAGACTGTGAAGCACATCAGAGGGACCTAACCAAGGTTGGTGAATGGGCAACATGATGACAAACGAAGTATATTGATGGTACACGCAGAGCAATTCACGCTGGAGGGAAAAAATCAACTACTCATATACCTTAGAAGGGTCTAAATTAATTATCAATTTGGGAAATGGGCCTGGAAATCATTGTGGACAGTTCAATGTGAAGACCTCAGCTCAATGTGCAGCTGCAGTCAAAAAAACAAATACGATGGTAGGATACGTAAGGTTGGAAAATACTATGGAAAATATTGCTATTCAATTATATGAATCAGTGGTGCAGCTTCATCTAGAATACTGCCTGCGGTATTGGTCACTCCATTTCAAAAAGGCTATTACACAATTAGATGGGGTTTTAGAAAAGGGTACAGAAAATAATTGGGGGGAATGGAAAAAAAACTCATATGAAGGAAAAAGTGAAAATGTTGGAATCCCTTACTTTAGAAAGGAAGTGGTGAATAAGAGGGGACATGATAAAAGTATACAAAATAATGAATTATCTAGAGAAGGTAGATTAGAACGTTCTGTTCTCCTGTCTCATAACACAATAACAAAGGGAGATTAAATGAAATTGAAAGAGGCAAATTCAAAACTGATAAAAGGAAATATGTTTTCACAAAACATGCAATTCAGCTGTGGAATTCATTGCCAGAGGATATCACTGAGGTTAAAAACTGAGCAAGATTCAGAAAGGGATTTGGTTACATAGTTAATACTACAATAGCTTTTAGAAGAGATATTAAGCCAATTGTGAACTGCTAGGAACTGGGTGGTTTCTTGCACCTTTCTCTGACTTGTCTGGTGCTGGACTCTGTTGGAGACAGGATACTGGACGTTGAACCATAGGTCTGATCTGGCATGACAGTTGCTGTGCTCCAATTCCTGTGTTGAATTGTACAAAAGCAATACATATTCAGACTATTTTTGCTGTGAACTTTATGCCAGCTTTCTTTCATATTCCACAATCAGGGAGGTAAAGTAGGGTCTATTTTCCTGCATGGGGCACAGCGGTATCCTTTCTCAGCCACACTTTTTTCTACTGTTTGGCAATAGGATTATATTGGACTAAATAGAGTAAAGTTTCTGTTTCTATAAGGGATACTGCCCCAACGCCATTGGGTTCTTGTTCCTCTAGGCTGTCCAGTGAGAGATCGGATTTTGGATCTACTTTTCCTCATAATTTACAACCTCTTCAGGACTTGTGTAGCAGGTGCCTACCTTCTGTTAAGAAGGTCTGATGGGAGTTATTTCAGAGCTGAAAATTGTTGCTCCTAGATCTGTGGGAGGGGCCTCTGTGGAGCATGAGTTTGACACCTGGGGTGGATCGGGACCACTTGTACTACTTTTTTTTCTGGCATCCACAGCAGCTTCAAATTGTGCAAATTGCAAGCTTGCTTCTTTTTTTTTTTTTTTTTTAAGTATGTTTCTTGCAGTTATGTTGGAAAGATGACCTCTTGAATATGATTCCATGTAGTGCTGTCTTATACCTAAGCAGTAGTTCTGGTGAGGTGTGAACTGGCATCTTTCCCATTCATCACAATAGGGTGCTAATATTTAACTCTGATGCTGACACTTCAAAGGATACCTCTTTTAAATAGTCTTAATTCTGTGCCCCTTCACATATCACATTTGCTCATAGAAATTGGATAATTGCACACATCCAAATCTGTTGAACTCTTTTACTATCCTGTATATCTCCAGCATGATTTGTTAAGACGAACATTCTTCTTTGCCTATTTTGAATAATACTTTGCATTTCTTTTGGGCTTTCTGTCTGAGGATCTAAAAGCAGTTTACAAACGTTAAAGAACTAACCTTCATAGTACCTCTGTGAGATAAATATTTCCATTTTACAGAGGGGACAACTGAGGTATAAAGGTTAAGGGTGGGTCTTTCAAACGTGCTTAAGTGAATTAAGAGTGCAAGTTGTATTGATACTTGTGCTCCAAACTCATGTAGGCACTTTTGAAAATCCCACCCTAAACACCCAAGTTGCCTGTGGTCACACAGTAAGTCTAACAGACACAGGAACAGAACTCACTGACAGACTTGTGCTTATCTGCTAAACTATCTTTCCCACCTTTCTTGTGTTTCTGAATGTCTTTGTGTTTTCCAAAGACACCCAGTTCTCTTAAAGTAAGGGTTTAAATTACAATAGAGTTTATCGGGTCGTTTCTGGGAATTAGTATAAATTATCTTTCCATGTGGCTAGCCCAAGGCCCTGTGTTTTTTGCTTTGAGCTGCTACATGAGAGACCATATATTTTGTGGTATGAGGTCTCATTTCCTGGGCTGAGTTCTGTGAAGACACTGTATTTGGCCCTTGAAGAAAAGGTGTATCTCATGCTGCTGTGCAGTGACCACTCAGACCAATATAGGAGCATTGCTGATGGGCTATAAAAGGAGCCTCGTACATCCAGCCTTCCTTAGCCAAAGGAAAGTCTTGAAAGAAGATAAAGTACAAATGGTGAAGGATTAATTTCCAATGGGATTCCAAGCTTAGCACCTGCTGTAAGGCAACCATCTTTGATTTTGCACAGTGGCTTGGAGGTCTGATGTGGTTTTTAGATTTGAAACTGCTATCCCTGTTAAAATTCTCATACTTTGTCACCCCTCTTCCCCCCGAAACAGAATTCTGGGTTTCCGACGAGCTCCACTGGTGATTGGCAGGTTTGTGAATCTGCGTACAGAGATCAAACCTGTTGCAACAGAGCAGCTGCTGAGTACCTTCCTGATGCTCGGTAAGTGGGTTCTAGGGATTGTGCAGCCCATTGAAAATAAGCATGTTAAATAATAATAAAAAAAAAAAGAGCAGTGGGAAACTGGCATAACTGTATAACAACTACTGTATAGGAACCTGATAAGCTGCTTCCAGCCCTTCGGAGGGATCTTAACACTGGTATAACCTTGTTTGGTGGGGAAAAGCTGGAGGGGAATTATTTTTCTACAAAAAATACTTTGGTTTACCTGTAATTTTTGTATGTTCCTTTTTGCAGATATTTGTTTGAATAAGTATTTTCTCCCTAATGTCAGAAGCAGTCAGAAGAATTTAGGAATAGACCTGAATTGAAAAAATGGAATTATATTTTACTCTGAGTAAACTGAATGGACGGTTGGAATGATGTGGCTTGCTAATATACCAAATGTTGTGTGTGTAGCACCAACAGTGTGCCTGGCATAGCAACATGGTTATGGAACGGGATAAGATGTCCATCATTAGATGTCCTAGAACAGTTTCATACGTTTAGTTTATAGTAGTAATGTTGATGGGGTATTTTCTAGGGGTTAATGGCTCAAGGGCAGAGTCCTGCCAAGTGGTCATTATGCCTCAGAAAATGCCCTGTGCTACAACCATTAGGACTTTAGTCAGATTATAAAGTATATTATTTCTTTGTCAGAAAACTTATTTAGAGACAACTGTTCGTTAACAATTTATTGTATTTATGTATGATAGGCAGGGCTGGTAGCACTTATTATTAAGGTTGTCAGACACTTCCAGTTATAAGACTCTATTTTCAGTTGCTAATAATTCTGCCAGACTTCAACTGTTCAGGCTGAAATATACCATGCCAGGTCTCTGCCTTATGCTGAGGTTGTGTGAGTTTTTGAAATTTCAGTCAAAATGGTTCAGCTGTTTCAGAAAATGAGGCTAATGAAAAAATGTTGTTTCGCCTTTGTTCAAAAATTCAGGCAACCTTTTTTTTTAAAAGAAGGGGGGGGAGCTCTTGTCCCCCCATTCTGTGGAATAGCAACTTGAAATTTAGAAACATGGTGGCCTTTGTGTCAGGGATATGCGTTTGACTAAATTTGGCCAAGTTATAAGCCTTTTAAAAATTTTAAGATTCCATCCCTGCTAGGCATACTGCAGCCAGGGCTTGAAGGAGGACTCTCTCTTTCTCTCTCTCTCTCTCTCTCTCTCTCTCTCTCTCTCTCTAGTTGCAGCTGTGGGCTGTGCTGTGGCTGGGAGTGTTACATGGAGCCAGTGTCTCATTTGGTGTCAATGCTCCCTTTGCTAATGCCAAAGCAGCATGGAGGGGGAATCTGTCTGATTTGAAAGCAAAGGGGACAAGAGCCAAACCTAGGGTGATGGGGTGCAGAGGAGTGGGTCAGGACAAAGAGTCGGGGCAGTGTGTGGGGAGATTGGATTAGGAGCTAGGGTGGGGGACTGAAAACAAATGGGGATGGGGACAAAGTGGTAGGGGACTGGAGGTTGGGAGAAAAGAAGCAGATTAAATGGGGAGCTGAGAGGGGAAACTGGGGATGAGGAGCCAGAAGGTGCAAAGGAACTAGGACTGGCTGGGCAAGAGACTGGGACTTGGAGATGAGGGTGAGACAGATTGGAGGGATGTAGCAATGGGAGTCAAGATGAGGGGGCCAGGGCAGGGGCAGGGAGGGACAGGCAGAAGAGCCTTTGCCTATTAGAACACAATCCTCTCCAGAGCCTGGAATGGAATATAAGATTTCCGAGTCTCATCATTTCTCTGCTGTCAGAAGCAGTGAAACCCACTGGCAAAGTGTCCCATCCACCACCCTGCCCAGAACTAGTCTACATAGAGGATGACAACCTATTACTGCTATCAGCTACTCCATTTGCTCAAATGGCAGAGGTCTTTGCAATAGATTTAAGGGATCCAATCCTGCAGATGATCCAAGTAGGTGTCAGAATGGTAGAATTTCTTTTTTTCCCCCCCAATTTGCTTTTTTTTAAACCTAGGATGTAACACAAAATCATAACATAATTAAGATTGCAAAGCCAAGCACTCAAAAGTGACGAAATGCCAGAATTAAGATTGCCTGTGGAACCTTAATTTGATCCCTTTGTGCGTATACAATATGATAATATCTAGTTATGTGATCAAATACTATTTTTTCCACTAGACCCCTCTCTCATTCACTGCACTGGATGTTAGTGCTCACTTAATGAGCAACTAATTCAGTGTTTTGTTTTCTCTTCATTGTTCAATGTCATAGTCACAGAATTTAAGGCCAGAAAGGACCCCCAGGTCATATATTCTGGCCTCCTGTATATCATAGGCCACCAGCCCCCTCATGCTAAACCCAACAATTGAAATTAAATCAGGCTATTATGTGCTACAAGCAGAGACTAGGAAGGGCAGAGACCAGGAAGGACAGAGATGAACCAGTGCCTGAGTCCTTTGCAATGGCAGGGGAAAATGTAAAGGAGGTATATCCAGATAATCCTGGCAAGCGAGCCGTGCCAGGGGAAGTCACGTTGCAGGGGAAGGCAAATACCCCACAAGATCACTGCCAACGCAACCTGGAGGATGATTCCTTCCCAACCCCACATATGCAGTCTGTTAGACCCTGAGAATGTGAGCACAGGAAATTTTTGAATTTTCTAATGTCTGAGTGCTTGACTTCACAAACTTAATAATGTTCTTCTAATGTAGTTTTGTGTGTGTGTGTGTTTTCCCTTGTCTATTCAGTGGATCCTTTTAAAGTGAGCTTTTCATCTTGTCAAAGATGAATGATTTCCAGTTGGTTATCTCTCTTTCTTTTGGAAAGAAGTTCCAAATGGAGAAGTTTTGGCTTCCTCTTCCTTCCCTCAAGAGGAAGGCGAAATGAAGTGAACGCCTGTTGAAAGGACTTCTTTTTGGAAATCTCTCTGAAGGTCCTTCAGGCTGCTCCTCTCTTTTGTTTGGGTTTCCATAGATTTACTGCTGTTCTTGTGATATTTTTTTTGTTTTTGAAGGTAATAGTACCTGTTTCTATGGGAAGTGCTACTATTGTCGAGAAACAGAACCAGCTTGTGCTGATGGAGATACCATGGAGGGGTCAGTCACGCTATGGCTGCCGGATGTCTGGCCTCTTCAGAAGCACCGGCATCCTTGGGGAAGGACTTACCGTGAAGGCAAATTGGCCAGGTATAAGAACCCGATAGGCCTACTGTAGCGTTTTAGAGTACCCCTATCTTTGCAGTGCTTAGCTGTGACTTGGGCTGTTTAAAGAGCAGTATTTACAAGATACAAAGGAACTTTCAGCCAGTTTTCTTGAACCAAAACTACTAATGAAGGCCTCTGATGGGACAAGCGTTAATTTGAGGGAGAGGGAAAAAATCCTATGGACATCCAGGAATGTTAAGTGTCATTTTTTCCCCTCCACTTCTTCCCTGGAAAGTAACTTGCCACACAAGTCAGTGAGCGTTTCAGCCATACCTGAGTTGACTGTGGAATCTCAGCTGCTTACCTCGCACTGCTGAGGCTTTCCTTTTATACTGTGCCCCTATTTGGCTCAACAGAATCCTTTGACACTGAGTTAGTAGTCTTTTTACCTAATTTCATAGGTTTTTATTGGTTCTATTTTTATGGGGTTTTTTTGTTGTGGACCTATGTCAAAAGCTTTTATACCAAAGTAGTTTCGGTGTCTTTGAGGGAGAGTCTGTGCAGCCTGCAAGAGATGAAGTTCTCCTATTTTTTTTAAAGATTAAAATTTTTGTGTATTTTTTTTGCTAAGTATATCTCACCTTAAATAGTTTAGAACTGAAAAGTTGTTTGTTAGTTTGTATACCAGCAACATATAGGGATCTGGACCCGTGTCCAGAGAGCACTGTTAGATGGAGACCAGTGTGGGCCTGACAGTTATAAGACAGACACGGTATCTCAAAAATTCTTTAGGGCAGAAACACTTTGGCAGGACTAGCCCAAATGATTTCAAGCTCAGTAAACTTTTCCAAGCATTGATCCAGGACAAGTGACCAGAAAAACGTTTTCAGTCTCTGAAATCTTGTTTGCTGAACTAGATTTTTGGTTCAGCTATTTCCATCAGTTTCTAACTAGCTAGCTATCCACAGAAAGAATCTGAACTTTTTTTTTTTTTTTCCTGTGGAACTCCTTGCCAGAGGATGTTGTGAAGGCCAAGACTATAACAGGGTTAAAAAAAAAAACAAAAAACTTGATAAATTCATGGAGGATAGGTCCATCGATGGCTATTAGCCGGGATGGGCAGGGATGATGTCCCTAGTCTCTGTCTGCCAGAAGCTGGGAATGGGCGACGGGATGGATCACTTGATGTTTACCTGTTCTGTTTATTCTCTCTGGGGCACCTGGCACTGGCCACTGTCGGAAGACAGGATACTAGGCTAGATGGACCATTGGTCTGACCCAGGATGGCCATTCTGATGTAAGTTTAGAGCCACCCTGAAAGTCTATGTACAGCACTTAAGCATGTGCCAAACTAATCAAGGCACAAATCTTCTTGTCTGTGTATTTGTGGAAAAGAGAAGAGGAAACATTTTGCTTCTGTTAAGAAGTTGTTCCTCAACTTAAAGGGCCCATTTATGCTCTGTTTTACCATGTTGGAGTGAGAGCTAGAGCTTGTGTGCATGATGGGGTAATGCACACTACGAGGGCATGATTTTAAAGCATACTAAGGTGTTGTATATTAATTATAACCCTGCTGGTGTGCACTATAGGTTCCCTTGTGTGCTCTAGCATAATACTATTTCAAACAGCATTATGTTAAAGCATACCAGCAGGGTCTGCGTGGACTATAAATGCACAACACATTAGTGCACTTCAGAAATCACATTTCCATAAAGCGCATTACCCCACTATGTAGGCAAGCTCCAGACTAACCTGACAATCCTTATGTTATAAAATACTTTGTTCTTGCCCATGCAGATAGGATCAAATAACATTGCTCTTTTGTCATGTACTTAACTGTATTGCTGCTGTCACTCTTTGGAAACCTGTCTTCAGGAGTGGGGGAAGAAATATACATATGTTACATATGGCATGTAATGTCCTTTCTGCTGCTCCTAATTATGGAAGATATTTGCGTAGGAGTTTTTCCCCTCAAAGCTGCTGCTTCTGCTCTGTCTTGAATAATCCTGTTTAACATTATTAATTTAGTGCCATTAATTTACATAGCCTTGTACTACCATGTACTAGATAAGATCCCTGACCTTCAGAGTCGCAATCAAACTCTTCAATAGAATAAAAATTATCAGAAGTAAATGTAGGAGCAGATGGTGCTGGAGAAAGATCAGTGTGGTAACTTGATTGACAAATGGTGGATAGAAAGAGGAATGTGGCATGGTGCAGGGGAAAGGGAAAGCTGTTCCAAGTGGAGTAAGAGCTGTCATAAAAAACATGAATTAAAGACTGTGAGGAGGAGGCAGGGGAGCATTTAGGAGAGTGGGATGAGTAACACATAGAGTGTGCATGGGGCATAGGAAGAAATATAAGATGAGATGTTGGAGCTGTGGATTTGTGCAGAATATTGAAGGTGAAGACATGGAGTTTGGGCTTGATGCAGGAAGAAGTGAGGAAGCCAGTGAAAGGATTTGAGGACTGTTAGAGCAGAGAGAGGGGAAGACTTTGGCCCACAGTATTTTGGATAGATAGAGGACAGGTGAGATACAGGGAGCCAGCGTAGAACTTATTCCTGTCCTCTGGGAGACAACACTGATAATGGTTATAACCCCTAAATTCTGTTTCTGCCTCTGCTGGTGACTCACTCTGACTTTGAGCAGGTCAGTTAACCTCTCCATTTTGTAAAATGGGAAAACAAACCTTCTTGGGGGTTTTCAGACTTAGTTGATGTTTTGTGAAGAATTTTGAGATTCATGGATAGAAGGTGCTGTAGAAGTTGTACTTATGAGTCAAGATGACAGATGGGTAGGGCATAAATCAGGGTGTTAGCAGATTGCATGGAGAGGAAGAATGGATTTGAGAAAGAGGAAGAAATGACAAGACTTAGCAAGAGCCTGGCTTTGGAGAGGTGGACCTAATGCCCATGTTGCAAGGCTTGGTAACTAGGAAAAGAAACAAGTTTGTTTACATTTGCAGGAGATAATGCTGTCTGCCTCTTGTTTACAATGTCACCTGAAAGTGAGAATAGGTGTTCGTATGACACTGTTGTAGCCGGCGTTGCCAGATATGCTAAAGATGCATATGTCCCTTCATGCTTCAGCCAGCATCCCAGAGGACATTCATCCATGCTGATGATGGTTTCTGCTCGATAACGATCCAAAACAGTACAGACCAACGCATGTTCATTTTCATCATCACGAGTCAGATGCCACCAGCAGAAGGTTGATTTTCTTTTTTGGTGGTTTGGGTTCTGTATTTTCCACATTGGAGTGTTGCTCTTTTAAGATGTCTAAAAGCATGCTCCACATCCCATCCTGATTGGATTTTGGAAGGCACTTCAGATTCTTAAATCTTGGGTCGAGTGCTGTAGCTATCTTTAGAAATCTCTCATTGGTACCTTCTTTGCGTTTTGTCAAATCTGCAGTGAAAGTGTTCTTAAAATGAACAACATGTGCTGGGTCATCATCCGAGACTACTATAACATGAAATATATGGCAGAATGCGGATAAAAAACAGAGCAGGAGACATACAGTTCTCCCCCCAAGGAGTTCAGTCACAAATTTAATTAATGCCTTATTTTTTTAATGAGTGTCATCAGCATGGAAGCATGTCCTCTGGAGTAGTGGCTGAAGCATGAAGGGGCATGCAAACGTTTAGCATATCTGACACATAAATATCTTGTAATGCCTGCTACAAAAGTGCCATGTGAACATCTGTTCTCACTTTCAGGTGACATTGTAAATAAGAAGCAGGCAGCATTATTTCCCATAAATGTAAACAAGCTTCTTTGTCTAAGTGATTGGCTTAACAGGAAGTAGCACTGAGTGGACTTGTAGGCTCTGAAGTTTTACAGAGTTTATTTGATATGTTTGTCTAAAACTGTTGCAAAGTGCTCAAGTCTGTCCTTAGGAGTGCATGGGGGTTGCAGTAGATTGCCATCGTGGTTGACATTGCTTTGATTCCCCTTGTCTGCCTGCAGGTGGGAGTATGACGAGAGCTACTGTGATGCTGTGAAGAAGACCTCACCTTATGACTCAGGCCCCCGCCTCCTTGATATCATTGACACTGCCATCTTTGATTATTTGATTGGGAATGCTGACCGACATCACTATGAAAGCTTCCAGGATGATGAAGGGGCCAGTATGCTTATCCTCCTGGACAATGCCAAAAGGTAGGAAGCATATTAGTACTGGTGGCCACTTGATAATGAGAAAGGCAGCACGCGGTTATCCATATCCCCACTTGGCCTTTCCCATAGTTATCCATTGCAATAGCTCAAGCTAAAACTCTGTCAATATTCCTCACGGCAAATCCTTTCAAATAATATGGGCTCTCAAAGATCTTGGCATTTGTACTGTGCTGGTGATAATCAATGGGACTCAATAATGCCAGGATACAAAATATATAGGAATGACAGAGTAGGTTCATGCTGGTGCGGGAGTGGCACTGTATATGAAAGAAAGCATAGAGTCAAAAATAGTAAAAATCATAAATGAATCAAACAGTACCATAGAATCTTCATGGATTGAAATTCCATGCTTGAATTATAAGAGTAAAGCAGTAGGAATATACTACCAACCATCTGACCAGGATGGTGATGGTGATTGTGAAATGCGCAGAAAGATTAGAGAGGCTATAAAAAATAGAAAACTCAGTAATAATGGTTTATTTCAATTATCCCCACATCGACTGGGTACATATCACCTCAGGATGGGATGCAGAGATAAAGTTTCTAGATGCCATTAATGGCTGCTTCTTGAGCAACTAGTCCTGGAACCCACAAGGGAAGAGGCAATTCTTGATTTAGTCCTAAGTAGAGCACAGGATCTGATCCAAGAGGTGTAAATATAGCTGAACCGCTTGGTAATAGCAACTGAAATGTAATTAAATTCAACATGCTTGTGAGGACGGGGAGGGAGGAAATACCAAAGAAGCCCACCACAGTAGCATTTTACTTCAGAAAGGGGAACTACACAAAAAATGATGAAGCTAGTTGAACAGAATTTAATACAAACAGTCACGAGTTAAATGCCTGCAAACTGTATGAAAACGTTTTAAAAACATCATAGTAAGAGGACCAAAAAAAGCCACCATGGCTAAACAGAGTAGAAGAGGTGGTTAGAAGCAAAAAGGAATCTTTTAAAAATTGGAAGTCAAATCCTACTGAGAAAAATAGAAAGGAGCATAAACTCTGGCTAGTTAAGTGTAAAAGTATAATTATTAGGCAGGCCAAAAAAGAATTTGAAGAGCAACTAGCAAAAGACACACAAACTTAACAGCAAAAAAATTTAAGTACATCAGAAGCAGGAAGCCTGACAAACAGTTACTGGGGCCACTGGATGATCAAGGTGCTAAAGGATCACTCAAGGAAGACAAGGTTATTGCAGAGAAGTTAAATGAATTCTTTGCAACAGTCTTCACTACAGAGGATGTGAGGGAGATATCCACACCTGAACCGTTCTTTTCAGGTGACACATCTAAGGAACTGTCCCAAATTGTGGTGTCAATAGAGGAGGTTTTTGGGACAAACTGATAAATTAAACAGTAATAAGTCATCAGGACCAGATGGTATTCACCCAAGAATCCTGAAGGAGCTCAAATATGAAATTGCGGAACTACTAAATGTGATATGTAACTTATCATTTAAATCAGCTTCTGTACCAGATGACTGGAGGATAGCTAATGTGATGCCAATTTTTAAAAAAGGCTTCAGAGGCGATCCTGGCAATTACAGGCCAGTCAGCCTAAATTCAGTACTAGGCAAATTGGTTGAAACTATAGTAAAGAGCAGAATTATCAGACACATATATGAACACAATTTGTTGGGGAAGAGTCAACATGGCTTTTGTAAAGAGGAATTTTGCCTCACCGATCTATTAGAATTCTTGAAGGGGTAAACAAACATGTGGACAAGGGTGATCCAGTAGATATAGTGAACTTGAACTTTCAGAAAGCCTTTGATGAGGTCCCTAACCAAAGGTGCTTAAGAAAAGCAAACAGTCATGGAATAAGAGGGAAAGCCCTCTCATGGGTCAGTAACTGGTTAAAAGACAGGAAACAAAGAGTAAGAATAAATGGTCAGTTCTCAGAATGGAGAGAGAGAAATGGTGAGGTCCCCCAGGGATCTGTACTGGGACTGGTGCTGTTCAATGTTTTCATAAATAATTTGGAAAAAGGGGTAAACAGTAAAGTGGCAAAGTTTGCAGATGATAAAAATTACTCAAGATAGTTCAGTTCAAAACAGGCTTCAAAGAGTTACAAAGAGATCTCACAAAACTGGGTGACAGGGCAACACGGGAGATGAAATTCAATGTAGATAAATATAAAATAATGCATACTAGAAAATGTAATCCTGACTATACATACAAAATGATGGGGTCTAATTTAGCTGTTACCACTCAAGAAAGTGATCTTGGAGTCATTATGGATCTCTGAAAACATCAGCTCAATGTGCCTGAGCAGTCAAAAAAGCTAACAGTATTAGGAACCATGAGGAAAGGGATAGGTGATGAATTAGGAAGTGTTATTTACCCCTTCACATAACACAAGAAACAGGCTGTCAAGGTTCCTCCCCCACTCTGAACTCTAGGGTACAGATGTGGGGACCTGCATGAAAAACCTCCTAAGCTTATCTTTACCAGCTTAGGTCAAAACTTCCCCAAGGTACAAAATATTACACCTTGGACAGGCCGCTACCACCACCAAACTAATACTGGTTACTGGGGAAGAGCTGTTTGGACGCGTCCTTCCCCCCAAAATACTTCCCAAAACCTTGCACCCCACTTCCTGGACAAGGTTTGGTAAAAAGCCTCACCAATTTGTCTAGGTGACTACAGACCCAGACCCTTGGATCTTAAGAACAATGAACAATCCTCCCAACACTTGCACCCCCCCTTTCCTGGGAAATGTTGGATAAAAAGCCTCACCAATTTGCATAGGTGACCACAAACCCAAACCCTTGGATCTGAGAACAATGAAAAAGCATTCAGTGTTTTACAAGAAGACTTTTAATAAAAAATAGAAGTAAATAGAAATAAAGAAATCCCCCCTGTAAAATCAGGATGGTATATATCTTACAGGGTAATTAGATTAAAAAACATAGAGAACCCCTCTAGGCAAAACCTTAAGTTACAAAAAAGATACACAGACAGAAATAGTTATTCTATTCAGCACAATTCTTTTCTCAGCCATTTAAAGAAATCATAATCTAACACATACCTAGCTAGATTACTTACTAAAAGTTCTAAGACTCCATTCCTGTTCTGTCCCCGGCCAAGACGACTACAGACAGACACAGACACTTTGTTTTCTCTCCCTCCTCCCAGCTTTTGAAAGTATCTTGTCTCCTCATTGGTCATTTTGGTCAGGTGCCAGCGAGGTTACCTTTAGCTTCTTAACCCTTTACAGGTGAGAGGAGCTTTCCCCTGGCCAGGAGGGATTTCAAAGGGGTTTACCCTTCCCTTTATATTTATGACACGCCCCCCAAATCTCAGCTAGGGTGAAACACTGGCTGGGATTTCTTCCTGGAGCTCTAGGAAAACAGAGTTAATAAGACACATGCATCTCTAAATATACTACCAAGTACATAAAGACTAACAATATTTTCCACATCTCAAGGACGATTTTAACCAGTTGATTCTGGGAAACTTTCACGGGAGAGTGCATCAGCCACTTTGTTAGAAGCTCCTGAGATGTGTTGGATGTCGAAATCAAAATCTTGGAGAGCTAAACTCCACCGAAGAAGTTTTTTGTTAGTTTCTTTGACGGTGTGAAGCCACTTTAGTGCAGCATGGTCGGTTTGCAGGTGGAAACGCCGTCCCCAAACATATGGGCGTAGCTTTTCCAGAGCGTAGACAATGGCATAACATTCTTTTTCAGTGACTGACCAGTTGCTTTCCCTCTCAGACAGTTTTTTGCTGAGAAACACTACAGGGTGGAATTCTTGATCAGGTCCTTTCTGCATTAAAACTGCTCCCACACCACGCTCGGATGCATCTGTGGTTACTAGGAACGGTTTGTCAAAGTCTGGGGCCCTTAGTACAGGGTCAGACATGAGTGTCGCTTTAAGCTTGTTAAAGGCCTTCTGACACTTTCCGGTCCACTGAACAGCATTTGGCTGTTTCTTTTTGGTTAGGTCTGTCAGTGGGGCAGCGATTTGGCTGTAGTGCGGTACAAATCGTCTGTAATAACCGGCCAAGCCTAAGAAGGATTGAACCTGTTTCTTTGACTTTGGGACAGGCCACTTTTGGATAGCATCCACTTTGGCCTGTAGGGGGCTGATAGTTCCTTGACCCACCTGGTGTCCAAGGTAAGTCACTCTGTTTAGGCCTATTTGACACTTCTTAGCCTTAACAGTTAGTCCTGCCTCCCTTATGCGCTCAAGGACTTTTTGTAGATGTTCCAGGTGGTCTGCCCAGGAATCCGAAAATATGGCCACATCGTCAAGGTAGGCGACTGCATATTCTCCTAATCCCGCTAGGAGACCATCTACAAGTCTTTGGAAAGTGGCGGGTGCATTTCGCAGCCCGAAAGGGAGTACATTAAATTCATACAGCCCGAGATGTGTGATGAAGGCTGACCTTTCCTTGGCAGATTCATCTAGCGGTACCTGCCAGTACCCCTTGGTTAAGTCCAAGGTAGAGATGAACTGGGCCCTTCCCAGTTTCTCTAATAGTTCATCTGTGCGTGGCATGGGATAGTTGTCTGGGCGAGTTACAGCATTTAGCTTACGGTAGTCCACGCAAAAACGTATTTCCCCATCTGGTTTGGGAACTAGAACCACTGGAGATGCCCATGCACTTTCAGAGGGGCGGATTACACCCATCTGTAACATATCCTGGATCTCCCGTTCTATAGCAGTTTTAGCTTGAGGAGACACCCGGTAAGGTTGGACCCTAATTGGGTGAGCATTACCTGTGTCAATGGAGTGGTATGCCCGTTCAGTCAGTCCTGGGGTGGCTGAGAACGTTGGCGCGTAGCTAGTGCACAGCTCCTGGATCTGCTGTCGCTGCATACGCCCAAGGGTCATGGAGAGGTTCACCTCTTCCACACCACCAGCACATTTCCCTTCATAGTAAACACCTTCAGGCCACTCAGCGTCGTCTCCTCCCTGGGCTGTAAACTGACAAACCTTTAATTCTCTGGAATAAAAGGGCTTTAGAGAATTAATATGATACACCTTAGGCTTTCGGTTGGAGGTGGGGAATGCTATGAGATAATTAACAGCTCCCAGGCGCTCCTGGACCACGAATGGCCCTTCCCACGATGCTTCCATTTTATGGGCCTGGAGCGCCTTTAAGACCATGACCTGGTCTCCTACTTTGAAGGAACGCTCTCTGGCATGTTTATCATACCAGGCTTTTTGCTCTTTTTGAGCATCCTGTAAGTTTTCTCTAGCAAGGGCTAAAGAGGTTCGGAGGGTGTTTTGTAGGTTGGTTACAAAGTCCAGAATGTTAGTTCCTGGAGAAGGTGTAAATCCCTCCCATTGCTGCTTCACCAACTGCAATGGCCCCTTAACCTCACGGCCATATACAAGTTCAAATGGGGAAAACCCTAAACTGGGATGTGGTACAGCTCTGTAGGCAAAGAGCAACTGCTGCAATACTAGGTCCCAATCATTGGAGTGCTCATTTACGAATTTACGTATCATGGCCCCCAAAGTTCCATTAAACTTCTCCACCATGCCATTTGTTTGATGATGGTAAGGAGTGGCAACCAAGTGATTTACCCCATGAGCTTCCCAAAGGTTTTTCATAGTTCCTGCCAGGAAATTAGTCCCTGCATCTGTGAGGATGTCGGAGGGCCAACCTACCCTGGCAAAAATGTCTGCTAGTGCCTGGCACACACTTTTAGCCCTGGTGTTGCTTAGAGCTACTGCTTCCGGCCATCGGGTGGCAAAATCCATGAAAGTCAGTATGTACTGCTTTCCTCTGGGTGTCTTTTTCGGAAAAGGACCCAGAATATCCACAGCTACTCGCTGAAATGGAACTTCAATGATGGGGAGTGGCTGGATAGGAGCTTTGACCTGGTCTTGGGGTTTTCCCACTCTTTGGCACACCTCACAAGACTGGACATAGGTAGAAACATCCTTGCCCATTCCCTCCCAGTGGAATGACCCCCCCAAACGGTCTTTGGTCCTGTTCACCCCAGCATGGCCACTAGGGTGATCATGGGCTAAGCTCAAGAGCTTGGCCCGGTATTTAGTTGGAACTACCAACTGTCTCTGAGGATGCCAGTCTTCCTGGTGTCCCCCAGAAAGAGTTTCCTTGTATAAAAGTCCTCTTTCTACAACAAACCTGGATCGATTAGAAGAGCTGAGAGGCGGTGGGTTGCTCCGTGCCGCCGTCCAAGCTCTCTGGAGGCTTTCATCTGCTTCCTGTTCGGTCTGGAACTGTTCCCTTGATGCTGGAGACATCAGTTCCTCATGGGATTGTGGACCTAGGCTTGGTCCCTCTGGAAGCGATATAGGGGATGGAGCTGTTTCTGTTGACTGTGAACCGCTCTCCGCTGGTGCACTATGTTGGGATTCAGGCTCCGGCTGAGCCTCTTGTGTAGGGTTATCGGCTGCTGCCAGTTCAGGTTCGGTGGGGCCCTCTGGTGTTGAGGTTGCAAGTACTGGATTCAGTGCTGACACGGGGTCTGGTGTTAGTTGTTCGGCTGGTTCCGGTTCTGGGACTGGTTCCGTCTGGGTCTCTGGGACTGGATCCACTACTGCTGTTGCAGACATTGGCCTGGGGTCCAGGTCCATCACCTCTGACTGGGTCCTGATAGAAGTTTCCGGAACAGAGCTAGGCCTCACGGCTTGTTTAGCCTGGTTGCGGGTGACCATTCCCACCCTCTTGGCCTGCTTCACATGATTGGCCAAGTCTTCCCCCAACAGCATGGGGATGGGATAATCATCATAGACTGCAAAAGTCCACATTCCTGACCAGCCCTTGTACTGGACAGGCAACTTGGCTGTAGGCAAATTGAAAGAGTTGGACTTGAAGGGTTGAATCGTCACTTGGATCTCTGGGTTGATTAAATTGGGGTCCACTAAGGAAGCATGGATAGCTGACACTTGTGCTCCGGTGTCCCTCCACGCGGTGACCTTCTTCCCACCCACACTCACAGTTTCCCTCCGCTCCAAGGGTATCTGGGAGGTATCTGGGCCTGTGGACCTCTGGTGTGATTCCGGTGCAATGAACTGTAATCTGTTGGGGTTCTTGGGGCAGTTGGCCTTTACATGCCCCAGCTCGTTACACTTAAAACATCGTCCAGCTGACGGGTCACCGGGGCGAGGTGGGTTGCTGGAGAACGGGGTGGTGGGACGATAAGGGGTCTGGAGGGTTCTTTGGGAGGTAGGTGGGGCTTTGGGCGGCCCCCGGTAATAGGGTGTGGTCTGGGGTGGTCCCTTCTGGTCTCCGCTCCAACTGCGACCAGTTTTCTTCTTCTCTGCCACCTCCACCCATCTGGCTCCAATCTCTCCTGCCTCAATTACAGTTTTGGGTTTCCCATCTAGGATGTATCTTTCTATTTCCTCAGGAACACCCTCTAAGAATTGTTCCATTTGCATTAGGAAGGGCAAATTTACTGGAGATTCAACACTTGCTCCTGATATCCAGGCATCCCAATGTTTTACAATGTGGTAGGCATGTCGGGTAAATGACATGTCTGGTTTCCACCTTAGGGCTCTGAACCTCCGACGAGACTGCTCGGGTGTTATCCCCATTCTGACTCTCGCCTTGGATTTAAACAGTTCATACTTGTTCATGTGTTCTTTAGGCATTTCAGCTGCCACCTCAGCTAAGGGTCCACTGAGCTGCGGCCTCAGCTCTACCATGTATTGGTCAGTAGAGATGTTGTACCCAAGGCAGGCCCTTTCGAAGTTTTCTAAGAAGGCCTCAGTATCATCACCTGCCTTGTAGGTGGGGAACCTTCTGGGATGGGAAGTGGTACCTGGAGAAGGATTGCTAGGGTTTGTTGGTATATTCTGCTGGGCCTTTATCCTCTCCATCTCCTCCACATGCTTCCTCTCTTTTTCCTTCTCCTCCTCCTTCAGCCGCATGAGTTCTATCTGTCTTTCATGTTCCCTTTGTTTTTCCTCAGCCTGAAATTTGGCTAATTCCAGCTGTAGTCGAGCTGAGGATTTGGCCATTCTAACCTCTCTGTTTTTAACTAACTTTACACCCGAGGTTTAGAAATAAACAAACAAAACTTGGCTGTAAAATTTTGCTGTGCTGGAATAGAATACCTATTCTCTGATAGTGATTGTCAGCCTACAGAAAAAGACAATTCCCTTGTCTCTGCTCTGGGCCCAAATTAAAGCAAAAAACCTCCAACTACTTGGAAACCTGCTTACCCAGCCCAAAGAAGAAGAAAAATTTCTTTTCAAACCTGTGCTCCTTGTAAAACAAAAAAAAAATCAAAATCCTAAAAAAAACCCTGCCACTTTTGTCTCCAGGCAAATGGGTAGAGCACACACCCCCTATTTACTTTTAGGAAGAAAAGAAAAAAAAAAACCTCTGGGTTGGAAGACTGTGAATTTCCCTGCAGGAGTTAAGTACCCTGCCTCCAGGCAAAGAAAACCTGCAATTCACAAGATAATCCCCTTTTGTCTCTGCTTGGCCACAAAGCAGAGAGAAACCAAGCTGCTTTCAGTTTCAAAGCTGCCTTCTGGACTTCCTAAAAATTCCTTTTTAAAATCTGTATTTCTAGTTCAAAAAATCTCAACTGGATCTCAAAATGATTTCAGGTTAATCCCACCACTGTGCCACCATGTCAAGGTTCCTCCCCCACTCTGAACTCTAGGGTACAGATGTGGGGACCTGCATGAAAAACCTCCTAAGCTTATCTTTACCAGCTTAGGTCAAAACTTCCCCAAGGTACAAAATATTACACCTTGGACAGGCCGCTACCACCACCAAACTAATACTGGTTACTGGGGAAGAGCTGTTTGGACGCGTCCTTCCCCCCAAAATACTTCCCAAAACCTTGCACCCCACTTCCTGGACAAGGTTTGGTAAAAAGCCTCACCAATTTGTCTAGGTGACTACAGACCCAGACCCTTGGATCTTAAGAACAATGAACAATCCTCCCAACACTTGCACCCCCCCTTTCCTGGGAAATGTTGGATAAAAAGCCTCACCAATTTGCATAGGTGACCACAAACCCAAACCCTTGGATCTGAGAACAATGAAAAAGCATTCAGTGTTTTACAAGAAGACTTTTAATAAAAAATAGAAGTAAATAGAAATAAAGAAATCCCCCCTGTAAAATCAGGATGGTATATATCTTACAGGGTAATTAGATTAAAAAACATAGAGAACCCCTCTAGGCAAAACCTTAAGTTACAAAAAAGATACACAGACAGAAATAGTTATTCTATTCAGCACAATTCTTTTCTCAGCCATTTAAAGAAATCATAATCTAACACATACCTAGCTAGATTACTTACTAAAAGTTCTAAGACTCCATTCCTGTTCTGTCCCCGGCCAAGACGACTACAGACAGACACAGACACTTTGTTTTCTCTCCCTCCTCCCAGCTTTTGAAAGTATCTTGTCTCCTCATTGGTCATTTTGGTCAGGTGCCAGCGAGGTTACCTTTAGCTTCTTAACCCTTTACAGGTGAGAGGAGCTTTCCCCTGGCCAGGAGGGATTTCAAAGGGGTTTACCCTTCCCTTTATATTTATGACACAGGCGTCACCTGATTAAATTAAAAAACAAACATAAGGAAGTACTTCTTCCCACAATGCAGTCACTCTGTGGAACTCGTTGCAGGGGATGTTTTGAAGGCTGAAACTGTAACAGGTTTTAAAAAAAGAGTTAGATAAGTTCATGGAGGGTGGTTCCATCAATGAATATTAGTTGAGATAGTCGAGAATGCAGCCCCATGCTCTGGGTGTCCCTGCGCCTCTGTCTGCCTGTGAATTGTTCTGTTCTGTTCTTTTCTTTTGAAATATCTGGCATTGGCTTCTGTTGGAAGACAGAGTACTGGGCTGGATGGATCATTGGTCTGACCTGGTATGGACATAAATTTTCCTGATATGTTTCCCAATTATGGAAATTTGTAAACTATTGTGACTGATTTCTACTGGTGCTATGTGAGTGGAGTTTATGTCCTTAACATAAACTCCAATTGAATTTGTGGCACCTTAGAGACTAACCAATTTATTTGAGCATGAGCTTTCGTGAGCGAGTAGCTCACGAAAGCTCATGCTCAAATAAATTGGTTAGTCTCTAAGGTGCCACAAGTACTCCTTTTCTTTTTGCGAATACAGACTAACATGGCTGTTACTCTGAAACCTCCGATTGAATTGAAGAGCTGATCAATTGAAGAGCTCATCCTTAAGGGCACTAATTGCTTTTGAATAGTAGGGAGTTCTTCATTTTAGGATCTATCTACAGGATGAAAGAATGTGCTTTTTTAAAAATCAAGTTAACATGATTGGAAACACCCTTTAGCACTTAGGCTACATCTATGCTTTGAGCTAGGGGTGTGACTCCTAACTCACGTAGATATACTTGTGCTATCTCTCATCTGAGCTAGTGTCCTAAAAATAATAGTGGAGCTGAGCTAGCATGGGCAGCTGCAGCAGTGGCATGGGGTGTGCTAAGTAGAAAACCGCCTGAATTCCATGCATATATACTTGGCATGGCTAGCCCATGCGGCTGCTGTCTGTGCTACCTTGGCTACACGACTATTTTTAGTGTTCTAGCGCAGGGGAGAGCTAGCACAAGTATGTCTGTGTGGGCTGGGAATCGCACTCCTAGCTTGTAGTATACGTATAGGCTTAGGGGCACGTCTACACTACGAAATTAGGTCGATTTTATAGATATCGATCTTTAGTAAGCGATTTTATACAGTCGATCGTGCATGTCCCCACTAACCGCACTGTGGGTAGCTATCCCACAGTCCCTGCTGCCCATTGGAATTCTGGGTTAAGCTCCCAATGCCTAACATTGTTGCGGTTGGTTTTGGGTACGTCTTCAGTCTCCCCTCCCTCCTTCCTTGAAAGCAACAGCAAACAATCATTTTGTGCCTTTTGTCCTGGGGTATCTGTGCAGATGCCATAGCACGGTAGGCATGGAGCCTGCTTAGCTGCGCGCAGCTTTTGTGAGCATTGTAAACACCTTGCACATTATCCTGCAGTATGTGCAGAGCCTAGCTAGGAGTCGCCAGCACGAGGAAGATTGTGAGGAGGACATGGATACAGACATTCCTGAAAGCACGGGATGTGGCAATTGGGATATCATGACAGCATTGGGGCATGTTGATACAGTGGAACACTGATTCTGGGCCTGGCAAACAAGCACTTTCATGGAACTGTGTGAGTTGCTTTCCCCTGCCCTGAAGCACAGGAATACCAAGATGAGACCTGCTCTGACAGTTGAGAAGCGAGTGACAATAGACCTGTGGAAGCTTGCAATGTCTGACTGCTACCGGTCAGTCGGGAATCAATTCGGAGTGGGCAAATCTACCATGGGAGCTGCTGTGATCCAAGTATCCAGGGAAATCAATACCCTTCCTCTAAGAAGGGTAGTGACTCTGGGAAATGTGCAGTTCATAGTGGATGGCTTTGCTGCAATGGGATTCCCTAATTGTGGTGGGGCGATAGATGGAATGCATAAGGTGCCACAAGTACTCCTTTTCTTTTTGCGAATACAGACTAACACGGCTGTTACTCTGAAACCTATCCCTATCTTGGCATCGGACCATCTTGCCAAAGAGTATATAAACTGTAAGGAGAACTTCTCAATGGTGTTGCAAGCACTGGTGGATCACAAGGGCCGTTTCACCGACATCAACATGTGATGGTCGGGAAAGGTGCATGACGCTTGCGTCTTTCGGAACTCCAGACTGTTCGGAAAGCTGCAAGAAGGGACTGTCTTCCCAGACCAGAAAATTACCATTGGGGATGTTGAAATGCCAATAGTTATCCTTGGGGACCCAGCCCACCCCTTGCTTCCATGGCTCATGAAGCTGTACGCAGGCAGCCTGGACAGCAATAAGGAGCAGTTCAACTATAGGCTGAGCAAGTGCAGAATGGTGGTAGAATGCCCCTTTGGATGTTTAAAGGGGCGCTGGCGCTGTTTGCTGAACAGGTTAGACCTCAGTGAAAGCAATATTCCCATTCTTATTGCTCCTTGCTGTGTACTCCATAATATCTGTGAGAGTAAGAGGGAGATGTTTATGGCGGGGTGGGAGGTTGAGGCAAATTGCCTGGCGGACAATTTTGAACAGCCAGACACCAGGGCAATTAGAAGAGCACACCAAGGGTGTTGCACATCAGAGAAGCTTTGAAAAACAATTTCATGACTGACTAGGCTATGGTGTGACAGTTGTGTGTGTTTGTCCTTGATGCAAACCCGCCCCCTTTGGTGAATGAACTTTCCTGTAAGCCAATCCATCTCCCCCCCGCTTCAACCACAGCTGGCACAGGAAATAAAGTCCCTATTGTTCTGAAACTATTCATTCTTTATTAAAAAAAAAAAGCCTTGAGATCACTCACAACACTGATTAGTAAAAGGTAGCCGTGATGTACAATGGGGTGGGGTGGAGGAGGAGGGAAGGACAAGGCCACATTGCTTATTGTAGCCATGTTACAAATCAGAGCTGTTCGAATGACAGCCTTCTGTTGCTTGGGCCATCCCCTGGAGTTGAGTGGCAGGGTGCCCAGGGCCTTCCCCCCTGTCCCCCACGTTCTTGGGCATCTGGGTGAGGAGTATATAGAACTTGGTGAGGAAGGCAGGCGGTTACACAATGGATGCAGCTGGGGTCTGTACTCTAGTTGCCTTTCCTGCAGCTCCCCCAGACGCCTCCTCATGTCCGTTTGCTCCCCCATTAGCCTCAGCATCGCCTCCTGTATGTTCCGATCACGCTCACTGTATGCTATCCTGGCCTCCATCACTGAATGCTTCCATGCCCTATCAGTGCAGAAGGACTACATGAGTTCAGAAAACATGTCATTGCGAGTGCATTTTTTTCACCTTCTAATCTGCGATAACCTCAGGGACGGAGTTGATGTGGGGAGCACAGAAATATTGGCAGCTGCAGGGGGGGAAAAGGGAGAGTAGATTTTAAGAAGATACATTTCTGAGAACAAAAGGGAGACTCTTTCACAGTGAATCAAGCAATTCACAGCAGACAACACAGGTACAAGGACGCATTTTGCCTTTTATATTGAGCGCCTGCCAGTATGGTGACACATCACACACGGCTGGGCACCAGAATTTGGTTTCCAGGCAGCCATGGTAAGTCAAAGGGTACGTGGGGTTGGCTTCTTCCACCTTCATAACATGTGGGAATGGTTTCAAACTGCAGTGCCATTCTTTACAATAGCAACCAATACCTGTTGGATTTGCCATTTAAAAGGAGGGGCTGCGGTTGCTGTTTAAAAGGAGGGGCTGCGGCTTTAGGGTGGATGTGCAGCACACCTCTTCTCTCCCCCCCACCCCCACCCCGGGTTGCTATTGATCCCTTTTAGCCAGGCTCAAACAGCCCAGCATGACTGGGGTCTAATGTGTCGGGGATCACCAAACAGATGGGATTATTGGTCCCTTACAGAAATTCCCCTATTTCAACCAGGTGACCATTAATGATATCACTCTCCTGAGGCTGACACAGAAAGCTAAAGACCAAAACCCAGGACCATGCGCTGCCATGCTTTTTGCTGCAGTGATTCCAGACACTTGCTACTTGCTTGGTGTGGTAAAGTGTCCTACCATAGAGGATGAAATAAGGCAGCCCTCCCCAGAAACCTTCTGCAGAGGCTTTGAGCATCTCCAGGGGAGCTTCATAGAGATGTACCTGGAGGATTCCTGCTCCATCCGCAGACACGTTAACAGACTTTTCCAGTAGCTGTACTGGCCGCGAATGCCTCCCAATTGTTCAGGGCAAATCAAACATTAAACACAATTGCTTTTAACCCCTGCAGTGTAGTTACAAATGTGCCCTCACCAGAGGTGCCTGCAGGGTCCTGGAACAATACACCCTGGGAGGGTGTTGGCTCTAGGGTGAGGAAAAGGTCCTGGCTGCCAGGAAGAACAGATTCTCTGGTTGCCTGCTGCACATTCTCCTCCTCCTCCTTTCTCATCCACAAAATCCTCATCCATGCTGCGTGAGGCTGCCACCTTGCAGATGTCCACGCAGAGTGGTGGGCTACTGATAGGGTCCCCCCATAGAATGGCATGCAGCTGATCATAGAAGCAGCATGTCTGGGGCTGTGACCTGGAGCAACCGTTTGCCTCCTTGTCTTTTGGTAGGCTTGCCTGAGGTCCTTAACTTTCATACGGCACTGCTGTGTGTCCCTGGTGTAGCCTCTGTCCACCATGCCCTATGCAATTTTGGCATATATGTCATCATTTCTTCTGCTGAATCGGAGTTCTGCCTGCACAGATTCTTCTCCCCATACAGCAATCAGATCCAATGTCTCCTGTTTGCTCCATGCTGGAGCTCGTTTGCAATTCTGGGACTGCATGGTCACCTGTTCTGCTGAGCTCGCTACACTGACCAAACAGGAAATTAAATTCAAAAGTTCCCGGTGCTTTTCCTGTGTACCTGGCTAGTGCATCGGAGTTGAAAGTGCTGTCCAGAGGGGTCACATTGGAGCACTCTGGGATAGCTCCCGGAGGCCAATACCATTGAATTGCACAGCACTATGTCTGCAGTACCCCAAACTGGACCCAGGAAGGTCGATTTTAGCGTTACTCCCTTCATTGAGGAGGAGTACAGCAGTCGATTTTAAGAGCCCTTTAGGTCGGCGGAATGGGGTTGGTTGTGTTGACGCATTCATTATAAAATCGACCTAACGCAGCTAAATTCGACCTCACCTCATAGTGTAGACCAGGCCTTAGAGTAGACTGTTTTAACACTTTTAAAATTGTGTTAGGGGGTTATGTAACCAAAACTTCCCTTTTGTTTTAAAGGTGTGAAACTCTACATTTGGGGTTTGTCTTCACTGGGATTAAAAGTTTGTTGTTGTTTTGTTTTTAAGTGGTAGCTGGTAGGGACTTGTTAAGGCTGATTCCCCACTCTGGCACTTTGACTGCAGAGGTGGGGGCCTGCAAGGACTCTAAAAATTAATACTGGCCACTCCAGGCCTAACGCAGCTAAATTCGACCTCACCTCATAGTGTAGACCAGGCCTTAGAGTAGACTGTTTTAACACTTTTAAAATTGTGTTAGGGGGTTGTATTAAACTTGTATTAAACTTCTAAGGTTACAGCTTTTTTTCTGACCTTGGATTGGTAGATGCTGCCACCACCCAAGTGCAAAACCTCTTTGAGAACCCAGGAAGGTGCACTTGGGAATTCCTTCCTGTGGGGTACCCTCAAGCCCTTTCACACACGGCCACTACTCCTGCCTGGGGAAGAGCTGAGGAAGGGGGGGTGGGGGGAAGGAAGGAAGTCAGCTGTTGCAACCAGCTAATTTAAAGAACATGTGCACAAACCTGTTAAGACACACAAATTCAATTCTGTTCTTAAAAAAAAAAAAAAAAAATACATTTGGGAACTTATGCATTTGCTAGATTTAAAAAATAAAAAACTACAAGGGTTAAGTATCAAGAATAACTTTCTTGAGGTCCAGCTTAAAGGTTACAAGCAAAACAAAAGCATCTGGGGCTAGCACAGAAGAGTCCACAAGCCATAAAGAAATAAAAAGAGAGAAACCTAATTGCATCTTCCTAGACATTTCCTGATCTGCTTACATATCTGGGGTTTCAAATGCGTAGTTTCTAGTTATGATACCGATAATATTCTATACCTGGCCCCAAGCTTCTTACAGCGTATTTGCAGCCCTGTCTACCTTTCTCTGGAGAACAACCACAAACAGACAAAAGGGGGGAGTCTTGTTTCACTTTTAAAAAGTTTTAGCCTTCCCATTGGCTCTTTTGGCCAGGTGCCCACTCAGTTCCTTTTACCTATGCATAGCAGTGAGACTTTTTAACCCTTTACAGCCGGGGTGGCCAACCTGTGGCTCCGGAGCCACCTGCGGCTCTTCAGAAGTTAATATGCGGCTCCTTGTCTAGGCACCGACTCCGGGGCTGGAGCTACAGGCGCCAACTTTCCAATGGGCCGGGGGTGCTCACTGCTCAACCCCTGGCTCTGCCACAGGCCCTGCCCCCCACTCCACCCCTTCCAGCCCCTTCCCCTGAGCCTGCCCTGCCCTCGCTCCTCTCCCTCCCCCCTAGAGCCTCCTGCACACCACCAAACAGCTGATCAGGAGGTGTGGGGAGGGAGAGGGAGGCTCTGGTGGGCAGGAGGTGCTGGGAGCAGGGGGAGCTAATGCGGGGACTGCTGACCTATTACTCTGGCTCCTTCTCAAGCTCAGGTTGGCCACCCCTGATTTACAGGTAGAGTAATTAGAGAACAGCTACTAAGAGGGATTTTATAGCTTCTGGCTGGCTGGGTGCCCATAAAAGGGAGCTACCCCACACCCTCCTTCATTTATCACAGGACTATTGGGTGAAAACGCTGGTTTATTTCAAAAGGGTGAGACCATAAATGACCCAGTTGGAGGGATAAGTCACAAGGTGAATGGAGACCACTAAAGCATGAAACTGTGCAGCACCGCTCTTAGCCCCAATGAGGTGCTCCAACTGTTCAATCACTTTGCTACACTATGGTCTTAGTATGTTAGATAACACCGGTTAAAAATACTTCCTAACCTAGTGAAGACTTAACCTTGGGGTTGAGTTACCAATGAACTACCATGATTGGTAGCTAACTTGATTTTAAAGCACCCTTTTTGTCGTCTAGACAGACCCTTAGAAGCCTTGAAAATACCATTTCCTACTTGTTACTCTTGGCCTTTCTTCCCTTTTAAGTATTGGGTTCTCCTGCTCCTTTCTCTTATTGTGAGTATTTCTAATGTGTCGGAAATAAACATGGCTCAATTTAATTTTCATTGCTGTTTATACATCAGCCCCTTCAATGACTCCTTCCATGATGCCAGCAGGAATGTATTCCGCTTTAGGAATATTAGTTAATTGCTGCTGCTCTCACATGGCTTTTGGTGGATCCTACAAAAATGGTGGCTTTTTAAAATGTCCTGGCATTAGAGTGGGAGAGAGTTACATATTAGTCACTGGATAGCGATGGTGATAGCCATGGGTTATGTCCGGACTTTCGTTAGAATTACCTGTGTTCACATGCTCATTCCCTTCTGAAACAATTTCCTCTGGGGGCATCTCAGCCCCAGAAGTGAATTTCTTCTGACATTTTGAGTAAAGTCCCTTTAGCTGTCTTTTGAGTTACTAGAGTGTGAAAAAATACTCTGATGTTTTAAGGCTTTTTTATGCTTAGCAACTCAGATGAATAAAGCAGCTCCAGATTTTGCAGGAAAATGGCCTGTGTTAAAGAGCAGGCTTTCTGTTAGGTTTGTGAAGAAATTGTTAAATTAAATTTATAAGTGACTGAAAAATAACTTTTGTGCAAGTTTATTTGGCATCTATTTAAATGAAGTCTAAAATATACTATGAAGTCCTTTTGGCAGTTTTCCAGCTGAAAGGGTGATTGTCAGGTTTAGATGGGTTGGAATTGATCAGCATTTTATATCCGTGGGCTTCAGCTCGAGGTTGGCCAACTTGGGGATCTGTATGTACCAGATGGTTCCTCAATTCATTCCCTGTCCAGAAATGTCAGGGAGCTGATACTCTCATTCTTTGTCTAAACTGATATCCCATTTGTTTTCCCCCTTAGCTCAGCAATGTGGGCTACATCACTAAATTTCTTCACAGCTTGTTTTTAAAGTGCCTGGAGATGTCTTGACAGGGTAAAGAGCTATAAAAGCTAAAGCTGCTGCTGCTGTTTGTTGGGTACATTAACAGAAACTGTTGGGAGTTGTATGTCTAATTGATCATGGCTGAGAATGTTTTAGCTTAACTGATTTGAGGTGTTGGAGCATGGAATTGTTTGGTTATTGATTTCAAATTCCTTACAGAATCTGCTGAGGTCAGAAAGGGTACTGAGTGTTCACCTGGCTCACCTGCTTCTAATTTGTTTTTCAGTTTTGGAAACCCCTCCCTGGATGAGAGAAGCATCCTCGCTCCTCTTTATCAGTGCTGCATGTAAGTAAGTCACGGAGAAGCCATTGAGTTTACTTGTACACAATTGCCAAATCTAAATCAGGAGCACACTGAAATTCATAGCAATGATGCCCTCTGACAGCCTGGAGACGTGCAAGTTATACACAGAACACCTTTAAGTCACTGGTTCAAATTTACCTTTAATCCGTAATGACAAGTAGCTTCCATCTGCAGCTGTTCAGTGGCTTTTCTGAAATGAGCTGGTCTCTGGCCAGTTCCTGCTGGACAGATGTTTGCATCACCATTGGAACTCTCACTGACAGAAGCCAAGGATTGGATAGGCATGGCAACTAAACCACCCTCATTCCTGATGTCCCTTCTGAGGGCTGTGGTACAATTGCAAGGCAGTGTGTGGAAGCTTGCTCTGCTGCCACCTGTGCGGTTCTTGCTTTGTGTTATATGGAGGACTTGAGCCTTCAGAACTGCTAGTCATTGTGCTGTGTAGAGGGAAGGGTGTTCTCTGTCTGTGAGGCCTTTTTCTTGTCCCTTGTCTGTGCGTGCATCCACGTTCTTCAGGGTATCCATTGACTCCTTAGAGCAGAGGGCGTTGTCTGGGATTCTCTGTTCACTGTCCCACTATAAATCCCTCATTTTGTCCCTGCGACTTGCACCCCCATCCTGCTTTCTTCTTTTTTTGTCTCCTGCAATCTGATTTCTGGGTTCCGTGGCCCCATGCTTACCTGAGGGGACAAGCCTTTCTTTGCTTTTGTGGGCTCTGCTCTTCATGTCCAGTTAACAAATAGGCTATATGTTGCATGAGCACTTAAAAAACCCAAACAAACTAAAAACAAATAAAGGAAATCGGTGCAGTAGTTTGCATGACTGTGCTACATCAGGGCAACGCAAACGGAGAAATGAAAATCACTTCACTTTTTAAAATAGGCCAGTCTATTGAGAGTTCCTTGAGCTGCCCCTCAAACATTCAGTTTGTCTCCTGAATTCTTCAGAGTCTCTGGAAACCAGGAGCTTTGCAGAGTATGGAAGCTTAGCTCCTCAGGCTGCAAGTACAGCCAATACAGCCCCCTCTATACTACGGCACATTTGACCTATGTTCTTTTGTAACACCTCTGGTTTCTGTAGCACACTAAAGTCTGCAGAAAACTGAAATTTCAACAACAGCATGAAATAAGTAAATAGAAACGCTTTAAAAAAATGATTAAAGATTTCCTTAGCTTTCCCCAGTAATTTTTTTAAATGTTTTCTTTTTCTTGTTTTGTGTGGCTCCTTTGGAGTCTGTGTCCTCTGCTTCAAGTTCCTCCAAACACAGTCCTAAAGGAGAGGTTTCCAGAGGCAGTTCCCCTTCCATCTTTGCAGAAGATTGAACAGCTCCCTGCTCTTCTGGTCTTCATTCTCACTGAGTCCAGGTGGTCCATGGACAGCTCACACCTCTAGGCAGGGAAGCCTGTAAACAGAATGTTCTATGGTAGCCATGTGAATGTGCTAAAATCTGTTGCAATTATTTTGACTGCAGAATTCACAGCTTCCCCTGGGGATAGGGAGTACCCTGTTACATGGGTGACACCACCCTCCCCTAACACTCTGTGACAATGATGCACGCCAAAGGGAGCTACCTGAGTCGGGACATCAGCTCTGGCAAATTGCTACAACATGGCAACTTTGATGGGAGGATTCCCCGGAGATTCCCCAGAAGAAAACAGTTCAAATGTGATAGTGTGAAAAGATTAAATGGCAAAGTAGAAAGAACATTGCTATGTACATTGACTTGGTAGGGAAGGTTAATCATCTGACTCTTTTCTCATCCATGATTGATTGATTGATGAAGTTCTGATGGAAGTAATGCTGAGCTCCCTACGAGTATTGTTTTGGGTTAGCAGACAGACCTCTCTGTTCCCTTCTCCAGCTCTGGGAGGCCTTCAGATTGTCCTAGCTCCGCTCTTCCTGTCAGCTTTCAGGAGTTTTCATGGAGCAATTCTTAGAAGAATCGCAACATATTAGATCACTTTCCCTTCACCTGCTACCAACAATTTAGGTCTTGATTATATTAGTTACAGTATATTTGGGAGGGGAGAGAGACCCAGTTCTAATTTGCTCCCATCTGTGTAGGCATAACCATGTTGTAACTGGACTCCTCAATGGGGCAGCTGTATGGTAGTGTTGATGGGACCTTAGACTAGAAATCCTGTGTGCACTAGTATGATGTGTGCTCATCTTTCTTTTCCAGCATCCGAGTTTCCACCTGGAACAGACTGAACTACCTGAAGAATGGAGTGCTGAAGTCTGCCTTAAAGACTGCCATGTCTCATGACCCCATCTCACCAGTGCTCTCCGACCCTCACTTGGATGCCATGGACCAGCGGCTCCTGAGCATCCTGGCTACAGTGAAACAGTGCACAGACCAGTTTGGTCCAGACATTGTACTGGTGGAAGACAGGATGACACTCTCCCATTTGTAACTTTCATGGAAAACAGATGAAACTCCCTTTTTTTAAAAAACAAATGATAGAAAAACAGCACAATCGGTTCTGAATGGCTATGCCCAGGATGGACTGGAAATGAATGGAAAAGCTCCTGAGCCAGGGGAAGTGATGGTGGTGGTCTTCATCTTTGGCAAACAGCTGCTAGAGAAGGTGGAGAGTTTGGGAGCCCTTGGACAGCCCTGTAGCCACAGTGGCAGCTTCGCCGTCGTGGTGTGTCCATTGCTGGCAGTGGACATTGCACTGGGAAAACACAACTGCTGGTGTTAATGAAAAAGAGAGTGGAATTCCACAGGAATATGTGGGCTGGTTCTAGAGGGGACAATGGAGATGGAACATTACAGTCCTCTCCCCTTTCTCTTTCCCCAGCCACCCACTCTTAATATGCTCTTGTGAGGTTTTAGTCCAATTCAGAGTTGTATATAATCAGCTGTGAGCTGGTTAGGTATTTTTTTGCCTCCTTTAAAAAAAGAGGAAGTGGTAAATAAAATAATTTAGTGCCCCCTGCTGGGGTAGAATGTCCTTGCGAACACCAATGGGGTGGGAGATGGTGTGTCTGCTGCTCAGCTGTGTTCTCGTTAATAAGATGCTGGGAAGAGGGATCTGCTTCATATGTGATGATGCTTCAATGTTATCACTGAAGTGCTAGTGAAAATTCATCCATGCAATTGGAAGGTGAGGAGATGACGACCAGCTTTTTTTTACAGCACTAAGATCCATCCAATAGCTGATGATTAATATCTGTTCCCCAAGAAATTAGTACATGGACCAACACTACTTTCTGTACATAGGGAATATAGCAGAGCAGATATCCCCATGAATCTATGTCCATATTAACCAAATTATCTTTGTATTATAGCTGAGAAGCAGGATAAAATCTGTTCAGAGCAGATTCCACTTAGCCAGATCATTTTTCTTACAGTAGGCCCTATAAATGGGGGTGAGCAGAGTATGTAATACAAACTAGGAACAGGCTTCTTGCTGACCTACACAGATAGCCAACAGCTGTGAACAAAGAGCCTAAGGATTACAGAAAGTATTGGCTGCTCTGCCTATGGCATGGAAGGGCTTACTCTCCACCCTCTGAATGGCAATCACAGTTCTCGGTGCTGGTGTTTTTGTAGAAGACCAGACATTGACTTTTGTGGTGGAACTCTTAAACTGAGCAACTTCAGTTGGCCTCCTTCCTTTTCCCAGCTGCTGTGATATACTGATTCTCTGGTGGTTGTCTTGGAATTCTACCTTGTATTAATTTGAGGGGCATTTTTTCATGGCAAACTTGATGCTCATAAAAAATATGTGCTGTCTATAAGAGGGTATGATGGAGGAGTGCTATGCACATGTTCCTGGGCATTTGTCAATGTATCTCAATTTTGATTTGTAGCTCTCCTCTTCTGTTGGTCCTGTGTCATCCTCTAGCAGAGATTTCAAACTGTTATAGACTAGCTTGAGGCCACAAAACTCATCGTTTATGATAAATTGGTTATTTAAATCCATGGCTCCAGAAACAAAAGAGGATTTTTTCACTACACTCCCACATCTACTGGCGTTGCATCAGTTTGATGTGTGTAGCTAATAAGGCACACAAAAGGATGAATAATCTTACTCGAGCTTCCTCCTAGAAATAGCAGGGTTGGGGGAATGCTTTTGTACGCACTACTTTAGATGATATAAGACGAAGTGCAGCAAGTTGATCTCCATTTCTGTGCTTCCCTGGCCTCCTACGATTTAAGTTTATTTCTTTGTTTAAATCTGTTCTGATTGCAGGCTTAAGAATCTCTTTGGCTCTGCCATGGTGTAGCTGGCAGTTGGAGATTGTCCTTTCTGTTGAAGGTGTTTAGTCCTTCTGAAATCGCAACGGGGTAGAATGGAAATAAAAAGTAACTCAGTGTTCTAGCTATTGCACCTGCTGCCATAGCCAGTCTAGCAGGTATAAGCGGAGGAGATGACCTTGAAAATGCAATTGGTGTTACCCAGCCTGTCCTGAGGAACTGTAGAGGCTGCTAATAATAGGCTAATGCCTGATGACGCTTATCACCTCACGGGAGCTGGGCTTACATCATGATTAGAGCATAAGTGAAAGAGTCTGGTTTTGTTCTAGTTCCCCTCCGGGCCATCATCCATGTCACAAACCTGCTGCACATTAGGACTGGAATAGTAGCAGGTGCTACAGGAAAGGACTGAAGTGCATTGACAGCTGAGAGAGAATTTTGTATAATCCTTGTTGGCAGTATACCTGACTTTAAACTAGTGCCTATCAGTCCAGTTTCACAAGCACTGAATTCGCTCTTCAAAGGCAAACTTCATTTGGTCAGTGAGTTCTTTCCTACTATGCGTGAATTGTTCTTCCTGGCTTCCATCAGAGCAGAAATGCTTCAGCATGAACTAGCTTATTGTGAGTGTGCCTGGGGAGTGTTGGCTCTTTTCTCCATCTTTGAGAGCCCTCTTCTGCCACCCTCATTCATCCCAAGTATTCTGTGGTGGTCTTACTGATTTCAGTGGGGCTACTTATGGAGTAAGGTACTACTTGGAATGAGTGAGGGTAGCAGAATTAAGCTTTGTTGGTGTGCATTGGCATTAAATATTTACTATGAAACTGAAGATAACTTATTCAAGGAGGAGAGAAGAATAATGGTGTGGCATGCATGATCTCACAAGTCTCTTCTTCCCCTCTGTTTTGAAGCATAGGCCATGACATTTGATGGTGCGGGAAGAGTCAAATATGTTTGGGATTTTATTTACAGTTGCTCATTTGCATTTGGTGGTGGGTTTTTGTTTAAAATTATGATCTTGCCATGAAATGAAATTGGTGTAAAGAGCTTTCAGTTTGCTTTCTCTCTGGCTTCCAGAGCTTGCAGTGAGTTGAGATTTACTAGCCTGCTTTCCCACACTGTGACTGTCAGAGAATTAAAGCACTGCATCTTGGTTAACAATAAATGGAAAAGGGGTGAATAGGCAACTTTGGAGGAGGGTGGAAGCAGGAAATACAGGGATGTTATGACATGTTACCTGTGAAGGTGTTTGGAAGAGCCTGCTCTGGGCTGGACATGAGGGTAACAGAGAGAAACACTGTGTCGTTTTTTACCTAAAGCTAGGCTTCCCCAAAGTAGAAATAAAAATTACATCCTTATGCCAGTGGGGTCTGTCTTGTACCTTTAAAAATTGGCATCCCTCATTTGTAAGAGATGCTAGGCTTTGTCATTGAGATTTTCATGATGCCCTCTTATTCCAGTTGTCACAGTCTAAAGATGCACATGCAGTACGTGATTGGCCCCAGATGTTACAAAGATAATCATTCTGGGGGTATTAATAGTCATGGTGCAGAAATCAAGAACTAATTAAGTCGAGCTTCATTAGCCCACCGTTGTTGATCTCCTGCCTGAGTCGGCAAACAGGGTGGAGGAAACACTCTAATTTGCTCTTCTGTCGGCATGTAATGAACTGGAGTGTGTCTTGCCAAACAAACTTCAATCAAAAAATAATAATTTATTAAGATGATAACTTATTTGCTGTGGCAGCTGGAGCTGGACGCAAACACCTGTCTTGGAGCTGCCAGAGGATTGCCCCGGGGAGCAGCTGCACAAATGAAGGTTGTTAGTACGAAGAGAAAACAAATTCAATCCTGACTTTCTATTTGTGTTCCCCAGGGTCAGACTCTGCATAAAGAAGCATTATGTGAATAAAAATTTTAATAAAACATTGATGGATTGTTTAAGTCTCTCTTGCTCTGGTTTCCCAACACACAATGGCTTAAACTTTCAGTGTTGTGCTACTATATTTGGTGGTAGTTTCTTCAATAGTGGGTGCTGGCAGTGCATTTTCAAGAGGGGGCCAGGTGGAATGTGTTTGCAAAATAGCTGTTCAGGTTAGGAGAGGCATGACCAAGAAAATGAATCTGCAATGGACTCATCAAAGGAATGCACTGTGTTCAAGTGGTCTCCCGAATGCAAATGTTTTGGCATTAGAAAATGCACCCCAAGGGTCTGCACCAGGAGAGGAGCAATTGTTCTGTGTTGCATAAGTAGACCAGTACACACAGCAGTCAGCGACACATGCGTTAAATTGGCAGCTATTTATGGCTGGCTCGCAACTCCTATTGTGGCTGAAAGCCCTTCTCAGAGAGGAAGTAGAGAGAGAGGCAGGAAAATCCCTTGTCTCCCCAAGGCTCGGACTTAGTGTGGCCAGATCGTGAGTTAGCTTCCTGGATTACCCCACAGTATCAAGTTTTTCAAAGGTACAAGTGTGACATGCACAATTCTAAAAGTTTGAGAGTTATATGGAGATCTGGAGGGAAATGCACAGGAAGCATGTTCTACTTGTGAGATCTACAGGGACCACAGCAGTGGGATTCCTGGAGTCAGGCACCTATCAGAACCCTCTCAAATGCAATGTAGTTGTTGACCCTGGGTTGCATTTGGGACCTTTGACTTGACCTGTGATGCCACATCCATGTCAGCCTGCAAACAAGGACGCCTGTTTTCGATAAACTAAAATGCACCAACACAAACTCAGACTCTGCTGCCAATTTTCACAACTTTGAACTTTACACCCACTTCTTTCTGCTCCTTTGCATCGTGTAACAACAGTATCCGTTTATATCCATCTCCACTGTTTTAGGTGCCTGTTTCTCTCCCCCTCACCTCTGGGAAAGAAAGGACCCTTGCTGCTTTTCACCAGTTCAGCAACTCACAGAAACTACAAGAGCTGTTAGGGATTTTTCTAATTAAAACCTTACATTGAAGTATAACCTTTCCTTTAAACTTCTTTTGTAAAAACTTTTCTCAATTTTTTCCATTTTTCAATATTTGGCAAAGCTTAAATTAAAAAAGTTTTTAGGCTGTTTTGAAAACTGCTGCTTCAGTTTTTTTGTTGTGTTGCTGCTGTGTAGCTGTATCCATCTGGCTGTTGATAAATTAAGTGTATGCAGTGGTGGTGTAGCCATATTGGTCCCAGGCTATTAGACAGACAAGGTGGGTCAGGGAATATCTTTTATTGGACCAGCTTTTGTTGGTGAGAGACACCAGCTTTTCAGCTTACAGACCTGAAGAAGATCATCTTGTGTGTCTGATAAATTAAAGGAAATACAAGTTGTACCAAAGCCAGACATAGCCAGACTTTTTGGTGGTGCTTTTTTTTTTTTTTTTTTTCCTGATGGGAAACATCTGTCTAGTAGGCTTGAACTGAGAGTTCAGTTGTCAATCACGTGCTTATCATCCTCAGGCCATGTCTACGCTACAGCACTACAGTAGCACAGCTACAGTGCTGCAGTTATGCTGCTGTAGCAACAAAGTGTAGACCCTTCCTACAGCAACAGAAAGGGGTTTTCCATCGATGTAGGTAATCCACTTCCCCAGATGGTGGGAGCTAGATTTCTTCCATCAGACTAGCCACATCTACACTAGGGGTTAGGTTGGCTTAACTATAGGGGTCAAGGGTCTGAATTTTTCATAGCTACGTTGATCTAACTTTTAAAGTGTAGACCAGGCCTCAGTTATTTGTCAGGACTACATGTGAATAACCATCTACAGATGAAAATCTCCAAATTGGTGACCAGTTCCGCCCCCCTCAATTGTTTAGGCTAGTGGCTCTCAACCTTTCCAGACTACTATACCCCTTTCAGGAGTCTCATTTGTTTTGGGTACCCCACATTTCACCCCATTTTAAAACTACTTACTTACAAAATCAGACGTAAAAATACAAAGTGTCACAGCCCACTATTACTGAACAATCGCTGACTTTCTCATTTTTACCATATAATTATAAAATAAATAATTTGGAATATAAATACTGTACTTAGATTTCAGTGTACAGTATATAGAGCAATATAAACAAGTCATTGTATGAACTTTTAATTTGTGTTGACTTCGCTAGTGCTTTTTATGTAGCCTCTTGCAAAACTAGGCAAATATTGAGATGAGTTGATGTACCCTCTGGAAGATTTCTGTGTACCCCTGGTTGAGAACCACTGGTTTAGACCCCTGCAGCCATCTATCCTTTAAACTCCCCCTGCCACTCCTCCCCCCAAAAGAACTACTGAAGATTACAGTGGATTATTGAAGTTCAGTCCAAGAAATGCAGAAAAAGCAATAATTCCTTCTGTGTTCTTCTCAAGGGGTTGTCTATTCTTTTCCCACCTGTTTCATAGACTCCGCCCTTGAGAACGACCACCCTTCCCCCCCCCCCCGCCTCCACCTCTTGTTAATTAAATGAAGTAAGATCACATCTAGGCCAAGTCCCTCTCTGTTCATTGTATTTTAGTGCTATTTTAACAGCATTGTTTTATTTAAAAAAAAAAAAAGACAAACTTGCTTTAAGCCCTGCAAATAGAATTGACACTAAAATTGTACTTAAAACCACTGTAACTATAACTTTATTAAAGAGTAAAACATCCTTTGTTTATTAAAATACCAAAAATTATTAAAGTATTAAGCATTAAAAGTAGAAAGCCATTGGCACATGGAGGCTACTTGAGAAGCTATTAGCAGGTGATTAACATAGGGTACATGCAGTGAAACTGTAGCTCAGAACAGCCCTTCTGTTTATATGGAACACCTGGTTATCTGACAGTTTTGGATGTCCCCCAGGCCAGATAAACCAGAGTGTACTGTCCAATATTTAGCATATTGGTCCATCTCTTAACCTGGTTAATAGGCACACAGTCAGCAGGTTGCTGGAAAGCACTCATTATTCTGTTTTCCTTTTAGCTCCTGTGAAATGCAATCCCTCTGCAGCAGCCTGGATTCTGCTGTGATGCCCTGAGCTGGTGGCCTATCAGATCTGCCCAGGTACCACGGAACCAGTGTATTGATGGTCAGTTAACCATTTTATTTCTTTCTCCCAGAATTTGCATTTGCAAACTTTCTTTTCCTTTAGAATCTGAAAACTGTGTCCTGGGAATGTTTGTTATTTTTGGTGAGTTCCTTCCCTCTCATGCACATGTTTCTCAATCTAAGGTTTTGTCTAGACTCACAGTTACACTAGTTTAATTAAGGGTGTTTTTAAAAGTGATGTAGTTGAGTTGAGGCAGACACTTAAATTAGTTTTAAAATGGCTTATATTGATTTAACTCAATTTGGTAAGGAACTGACTCCAATTAAGTTGATATAAACCAAGTTTAAAATGTGTCCACACAGGGTTTTTGAACTAGTGTAACCAAACCAACATGTTTTAAAACCTATTTTAGTTAAACTAGTTCAACTTTGTGTGTAGAAAAGCCCTAAGTCATAGGTAGGTTAGCTTTAAATCAGTGCTTATCATTTTAGGCAGAGGGTTAGAAGTGTTAAGGTTTCATACATTTTTAAAGCCCAAAGGGACAATTATACTTCTTTAGGCTGATCTCCTATATAACAGGGGAAGTTTTTCTTTCCAACCCCCAGGACAATTTTTGTAGATTGTCACCACAGTTCGTAATATTTGTATCAACCTCTAGATGGCCTTGTATTCAACTGGATGGCTTTCTCGCTTTGGAATTGATCTGGTGTATAACCATCTGAAATGAATGAATTGCCGAGCTTATTTAAAAACTGACTGTTGCACTTTTCCATGAGCAATTGGATATGCTTAAAATTCATTCCATCTCAGGCTTTAAGCTATGGAGGGGCAGGAGTGGATGATGGGAAGGACTGGAATATAACAAGTGAACTTGAACTTGTCCTCTCCTGGCCCTCACTAAATATAGGTGCTAGTCTCTCACTTCTCACTTGGCCAGCTGTGTCAGGCAGCATTTGGATTTATAAATGATTGGTTGCTATTCACCCACTCAGGCTCCAGGCTGCATTCCTAACTACACCTTGCTTTTCTCCAATATTAAAGTCTTGCTTTATTTGCAATCCTAGAATCTCCTTTCTGTAACAGCAAAGGCCAGGCTAGCCTTCAGAGAGAGGGTTTACTTGATGGGGGCTCTTTCTACTTGGACTAGCTAAGATTGGGTGTGTTGTGTGGGCTGTCTGTCTATTATACTGTATACCACTGCTCTAGAATCATAGAATATCAGGGTTGGAAGGGACCCCAGAAGGTCATCTAGTCCAACCCCCTGCTCGAAGCAGGACCAATTCCCAGTTAAATCCCAGTTGAATGTGCTGGGACAGATGCAGCTAGGAAAGAATGAAGGTAAGGGGCCCCCTCCTCCCAAAATTCATGTTCGCAGCTGCTACCAGGATCTGGCCCTATAATTCTGTAAAGCAGCTGTTAAAGCCTCAGGATCTTATTGCAAACTACTAGGATGCCCCGAGGAGTAGGCGCTAAGATTGCAGAGCATCTCTTCTGGGCAGGGGCGCTATGGGCCGGGTAAATTGGACTCGGCTGTCTTAGATCTAGTGTTGCCCTGGGAACCCCACTGTGGCGAAAGGGGGCAGCTTTTCACCCCACCCCGCGGGGAACCAATGCTAGCCCGAGCAGCAGGGAAGCACAGCGGGGGATACCTCCCGCTGCCCGCATTGTCCCGGCTGGCTGGCCGTCTCTTGGGCTACCCAGCCGCCGTTCCCCTCCCGCGCTGCCCCGGGGTTTGCAGGAGGGGCCCGGGCCAGCGGGCTGTGAGTGCGGCTTGCACGGGGCTGCAGAGCAGGTGGCCCCGCGGTGCTTATGCGATCGCTCCTGTGCAATCGGCCGAGCCGCGCTGGCTGCGGACGGGCAGCGGCTGGAGGCCTGGCGGAAGCGCGTGGCAGCGGGTCCCCGCTGGGGCGCTCCCTGGGGGCGGCCCGTGCAAGTCCCCAGAGCTCCCCTCGGCCCCGTGGGCGAGCTGGCTCCGCCCCGCCCCGTCCCCGGCCTGTCCCCCGGCAGCTCGGATGGCCGGGGGCGGGACGCGAGCTCAGCGCTGGGCGCGCCCGGGCCGTGACCGGCGCTGGGGGAGTCCGGCTCGCCGCCTCCCTCCGGCCATGGCGCGCTGGGCTGGGCTCCCGCTGCTGCTCTGCTGCCTCGGGCCTCTGCTGTGCGGCGCTGCGGGGCGGAGCCGGGCGCCTCGGGAAGCGGAGCCGGGCGCCGCCGCGCCGGGGCTGCCGCCGGGCAGGGCCGGGAGCGACCTCTCCGGGCAGTACTGGCGGTACCTGGCCTGCCGGCTGTGGCGGGAGGGCTGCGAGCAGCCGCAGGAAGAGGGCAGCCGGCAGTCGCAGGGTGAGGAGCTGCCTCGTCTCCCTGCCCTAGATCGGGCAGGCCGCGTGGGGCGTTCAGTGCACGCCCCTCGCCCTGCCACGGGCCGATCTTTGGGCTAGCGGGATGTCTCTGTCAATGCCCGGGGAGAGAAGGGGCTGCAGGGGAGCTACGTGCCCGGACCCTCCGCTGGCATCAGTCCCATCCCATCACACCCCCTTACAGCAGCTGAGGATCTGGGCCAGGGTCTTTTTATGTTCCCACAGTTAATAAGAGGTGCAGTGATCTGTTGTGCAAATGCCCGTGTCTCCAGGTAGCTGTGCATGTAAGATATAGAGGGACAGGCTTCTTTTGTGTGTGTTTCCTGTTTAATTCCTGTAGCTGTCAGTCACATGTGAGTTTTCATTGCTGTCTTCTGTACCCCTCAGCACAACCAGAGTGGGGACGCCTGAGCCAGGCTGCTAAGTTGGATTCATTTGTATGGGATCTTAGAGGGTTGCATCCAAGCCAAGAGGCATCCCTTGGGGAGGGGTGGTGTCCCCTCTCCAGCAGGATTAACGATTTCCCGGCCTAAATCCCTACCATAGGGGTGTGTGATGGGGATCGCCATTTTGACCGAGTGTCCTTCCCAGATGTGTGTGTGTGTGTGTGTGTGTGTGTGCCATTTGAGTGACTGCCTGTCTACCCACGTCAGTTCCCTTTCCCCCCCCCCCCATTGCTGTGCTGTGGATATGGACATTGGTGCTGTTGATAAGTTGATAGGAGCTCTAGCATGGGTCTGTGGGGAATTCAAGGCTGATAGGGCAAGGTTTATCCTCAGGAGGCAGACAGCCTGCCATACAATTTTCTTTCTCACTGCTGCCTCTTTCCTAGGTTGGAGCTTGCCTCTGGTGGGTCAGGATTATCTGGAGATCCTTTCTAGCTGGTACTGCAGCTTTGGAAAGTGCTGTGAGACAGGAGACTGCAGAATAGCCAACAACATCACAGGTAAAGCCCTTGAGATAGAGAATGGTCCAGAGTTTAAGGTGCTAGTCTGGGACTTAGGAGAGCCAGGTTCAGTTCCCTGCTCTGCTATGACTCCCTGTGTAACCTTGGGCAAGTCTCTGTGCCTCAGTTTTTCATCTGTATAATGGGGATGTCAGTATCGCCTGGCCTTAAGTACATTAAAGATTATGAGGTGCTCAGATGCAGTGGGAATGGAGGCCAGAGAAGTACCAAAGAGGCAGAATGTGTGTGCATGTTTCCCTATCAGCTGGAGTGAAATCTCTAATTCCCAGTTCCTAGAACTAGGGGCAAACCTCTGTGAGGTTGTTTTAATTCTTAAATCAAATTTTTGGTCACAAAGAAGTTAAAGAGAAGTAGCAGTTCTTAGCCAGGTGCTGAATTTGCCTCAATGTTCCGTGAGTTTAGACCGTTCCATTTCAGACCATTTTTTATTCCGTGACACACAGACCCTCCTTTACCCCATGACAAAATCTTAGCATCACTATGCAGAGTGCTTTCCAGAGCAGAGACCCTGCCTGTTCCTGCCTGTAGTCTCCTGCACAGCCAGAGCACGTGGAAGGGGGAATAAGAACTTGCTCAGAGGGGGCTGCTAAGCCCCATCCCCTTCTCCCGGTCCTGACCTAGAGGGTAGATACTGAGCCCTGTATGCAGTCCATGTGAAAATGTCCTAAGGTGTGACTGGGTCTGGGACTTCGGTAATCAGTGCAAACTGTGACTGATTGATTGATACTTTGTCCTTCTCTAGGGGCTTCCATCTTGGGATCTTAGTGCCTTTTTGCAAATGTTAATGAACTAAATACCCTGTGAAATGGGTAAATACTATCCCCATTTTCCAGAGGGGGAAAAGAGAGGATAAGTGGCTTGCCTGGGTCCATGGCAAAGCTGTGAATAGAGCCCAAGAATCCCGATTTCCACTACTGTGATCAGATCACTCAAAATGCTGCTTTCCAATCTAGCTCTGCATTTGTAATACCACGGCACAGGGACCCCTTGAACAGGCATACCTTCCAGCAACGCAAGGCAGAATGCCTCATGCTCTGATGGGCTCAACTCAGAACAAAATTGCTGCCAAACGTCCTCCCTGCTTGTTCCTACCCATAAGTGATAGCAGACAGGTTTGGGTGTAAGATCAGTGTTTCCTTTCGTTCTGCAGGGTTAGAGATGGACTTGAGCAAGAGGCTACATGGGCAGCACTTGGCAAAGGACGTCATTCTGAGAGCAATGCAAGGCTTCCTGGAGACCACACAGCCGGAGAAGGCTCTGGCTCTGTCGTTCCATGGCTGGTCTGGCACTGGGAAAAACTTTGTGGCCCGGATGATCGCTGATCACTTGTACCGAGACGGGCTGAAAAGCGAGTGTGTTAAAGTCTTTATATCGCTCTTTCACTTCCCACATCCCAAATATGTGGACTTGTACAAGGTGCGAAAACTCCAGAGTTACCAGCCACAATGGTGCTGGTTGTAGTATGGGTAACTCAGTCCTAGCCTCTTCAATCCAGTCAAAGGGCCATTTCTGAATATGTAACTATCTCAGACACCGCTGTTAATAGAGGATAGAGCAGGAGCACAGGCTGTTGGAGGAGCCCTGTAACAATGTACAAAGTTCCAACCCTTCCTAGCAGGGGCCACCGGCTGTGGGAGAGCCCAATGCCACTCCAATACTGGCCCCTCCCAGAAGGCCAGTATGAAAACTGGTGTGTAATGATTAGTTGTTGGTGAGCTCTCAGCTGCTGGGGCCATTGCAGGGACTGGTGCAGGAGCACTTGCAGTAGAGGAGCTCCCAACCTTTCCCAGTGGGAGTCATGATAGAGAATGGAGCAGTGGGTTGGGTGCTGGCTGTGAGGGAGCTCAGTCTTCCTTGGTAGCTGTGTCTGTGTGAAGGATGCAGTAGTGCTGGTGGTGAACACCAGGTGATCTACCTACAGGCTTCTCTACTTGCCAGTTCACACTCTTTTCCTACTGCCATGCAGGTTCAGCTGAAGAAGCAGATAAGCGAGACAGTGCAGCTCTGCAAGCAGTCATTGTTCATCTTCGATGAGACAGAGAAGCTTCACTCTGGCCTGCTGGATGCCATCAAACCCTATGTGGATCACTATGACAGCATCAATGAGGTGGATTACAGGAGATCCATTTTCCTCTTCCTCAGGTGACTACCAAGGACCTTAGGGAGAAGGGGCTGGCTTGCAGGGAAGGATCTGCTTTCGGATTCTTGATGACCCATATTCTTGATGACCCATATTAAAGTTCCGTGATCTGGGAGATTGAGGTGTGGGACGGAGCTGCCCTTGGAAGGCACAGGAATTGAAGGGAAAGTAGTTCTCTGGATTCTCCTTGTGTGATGACCTCAAAGCCCCCTCACTACAGTTGCTCAGCCATGACTCATGATGGCTGAATGTAACTGTCTCTCCAGAGACCATCAGCGTAGCTCCTTAGCCGCCATGTGCTGCTGACTGTGAGGCTGAATGTCTGCAACCCCCAGGAGTTGAACCCTGGATCCGGCGCTGTATTAGTAGCACCATGCCAGTGAGCTATATCTTAGGAATCAAACTGTTGCCCCACTCAGATGGTGTAGCCCAGAAATCTGGGCAAGCATTGCACAGTTAATAGAGAAGTGATGAGAGATGTTTACCTTCCACTTGAGCATCTGCTGCTGGCCACTGACGGAGGCTGGATATACTAAACTAGGCCATTAGTCTGCTGTGGTATGGCAGGTCCCATGAGCTCTACTTGATTCTGATGTTTATAGGCCTGGGCTTTTCTCTCCACCTGATCCCAGCTGGGTTTATCTGCTCATGACCTGGCCTGGCATTTTCAGAACTCTCCCCCCTCCCCATGAATAGGCCTCCGAACCCTTGATCAGTCTGTTTGCGGAGAAGAAACTAGAACTTAGCCCAAGGATGGAGGGGCTACCTTGCGCTTGTGGTCATGTACTGTTGGCCACTCTCCCTGCCACGCTGAGGGGAACCTTGAACAACATGTGATCCCAAGTGCTGTGGGAAGGGGGGCAGCAGGGCCCCTCTGTGACGCTGCCATCTGGAAAGGCAGGCTCTCCTCTGGGCTGTGCATGCAGAAACACTGGCTTTGCAGATCTATCATTTAGAAACCAGACTGCTTTTGGAGATGTCATTGGAACCTTTGCCACACTGGGTCCTCCCCTTATGGGGATGGCTGTGTCTCTTTGAAGCAGAAGGAGTTTCTTTCCTGTTGACTCCAGTGGAAAGGTGGGAGCTGCAGCTTCCAGGACAGAGTTAACTAAAAATTGAGGGGGATCTGGGGTAGCAGGAGTAGGTTGTTCAGAACTAACAGCTGGGCAATGGGGTGGGGGAGGAAGACTTTTAGTCTCATCCTTCCCCCCCACTCCCATCCTGACTACGAGTTTGTCCCCTCCATCATCAGAGATGGCTCAAGAACCCCCTGGAGAAGGGAGGGGGGAGTTTCAGTGTGTCCACCAGTCCTACTCTTTTTTCTGTCTTCCTCCCCAATTCCTAACCCCTTTGTACAGGCTAAGTGCTTGGGAGGGGCCCAAGCAGCTTTTGTCCTGGGCTCTCTGCCAAGTGACCATCACACACCCCCACCCCCCTCCCACACACACACATCCCCACACACACCTTAAGGTGGGGAGGGGGGGCTGACACCACACTAGCTGGTGCAACTCCCTCACCAGGGCTGATGCTGTTTCCAGGCCATTCTGACTGGGATAATTTTGTCTGAGGTTTGGAAGGTTCAGTGCCCGCCTTCCCCCTTTCAATGCACATGTGCGCTTAGAGAAACAAGCGTTTTCAAAAGTGGCCCCAATGTGTGAGTTCCAGCTGCCCTTCCCCTTACAAAGCACTAGTCAGTCAGGCAAGGACCCCAGTGTGGGTTCTCTGCCACCTTCATGATCTTCCGGCTCCAATTTGTGTGGAAGAAAAAGTGCTGTCTGGACCATTGCTTCTAGCAGGACTCATGCCAGTTTCCCTGCCCTTTGCTAACTTGTCTGCAACTGCGGGCTTCTCTGCAGAAGGGGCTCGGAGATAAAGGGGCTGTAGTCAATATGTTCTGTACTTTTGGTTCAGTGTGTGTAATAATCTGGGAGGGTGGGGCCTACCCCTAAGAATCAGGCCTGGGGAATGGAAATAGCTGATCTGGTGAAAAAGTGTTCAGTTCTCTTTGCAGAGGGGAGAGAAAGCAAATCCCTCTCTAGGGCCAGTGGAAAGGCAGAGCTTTGGCGTGGGGCTACATGAATCCTTATGCTACCAACGTCTCCGAGGCCTGGACCTGAGTGCTGTTAGTGGTTTGTGATGTATGATTTTGTGAGGAATAAACATTAGGATTATTCCAGATAAAGCATTTAACTTCCATTTCCTTCCCAGTAACATTGGTGGGAACATTATCAACCAGGTGACCCTGGACTTCTGGCGAGCTGGACGGGCCAGGGAGGAGATCACCATGGAATACTTGGAGCAGCACCTGTGCATGGAGCTGCTTGAGTCCACAGGTAACTGAGCTAATCGATACAAGTCTGCACTGGAGTTCTGCAGTCCGCTGCCCCTTCCCATGTCTTTCTGCTCCCTGCCAGCTCCACCCAGGGGACTCATTGTTTTGATTGGCTCTTTCATGGTCCCTCAAAGATTACTGAACACCCCCCCCCCCCAAATCTATCTTCACTACATCCCTGGGGAGGTAGGTCAGTGACTTGCTTCACAGTCACGGTGGCAAAGCTGGGGTTTGAACCTAGATATCTTGCGAGAGACCAGTGCCTTAGCCTCTTCTATCTGAGCTACAGCCCCTATTATCACTTATATGGTACTTCTACTCCACTCCCTTTTAACCAATGTCTCCGCAGCTCAGCCTTAGCCCATGCTATGCTGGCATATCCCAACCAGGTGCCCACAGGATCCTCTTCCCCTTTCACTCTCAAATCCCTACTGATAAGTAATGCCCTGTTGGCTAGCTGGTCTTAAGAGTGGGTGTGCTGACCACTTCCCTAAAACATCATTGATTGCTGTTGGTGGTATCACTAGATGGTTTCAGACATGTTCCCAGAGGTAAAAGTATGTCTCGTGTGCAATCTATAAATACCTGTCAGATTTCCTAAAAAACGGGATGAGATATGGGGCAGATAGAGCCTCACGATTGCATGGGCACTTCATTAGTCAAGGTGACTATAGCCACCCTACTCAGGACATGGTGCTGGAGATGGCTCTGCTCAGCACCCAGACCCCACTGCTCAGAGTGAAGAGAGGCCCTGTCTTGAGCCCAGCTACCTGGAGACCAGGACATGCGGGGGCAGTACCAGACCCCACCCCAGCACTCCTTCTGGCAGACTTTTCCATTTGGGTCTCTGTAGTGGCATGCAACTCTGACATCATCATGCAGCAACAGGACCAGGAGTGGCACATGGACTGTGGAGCCACATAATTTCTCATGCAAAAGAGTGAATGTGGCTTCCTACGCGGGGAGTGTTTCATGATTTCTGTGTGTAATTGAAACCAAGAACCTCCCCAACCCACCCCCTTCCTCAAGCTGCTTCTGCATGTGTTAAGGTGCCTCTCTCCCCTGCCCCCCCCCCCGCTGTTGCATGTTTGGGTGAGTAGTGTCAGAGACTCCCTTTTTTCAGGACTGAAGGACCTTTTGTTTCGCCTTAACTCCAAGGCAGAAGAACCAGATAAATGATTAGCCAAGGCCCCTTCTCAGACAATATTTTCAGTGTTGAACCAGCTTCTCCAGGCAAACTGCACTGTTCTTTTAACATTTGTGCTGGCTGAGATTGATGGAGATCTAGGAGCATGGAAGACACACATGGTTCTGTTACAAGCTATGCGTTGAGTGCCCGTGTTGCTCTGGTTTTCATTGCAGATGGTGGCTTTGCCCACGGCCACCTCCTTGAAGAGAACCTCATTGACTTCTTTGTGCCATTCCTGCCCCTGGAGAATCACCATGTGAAGCTGTGTGTTCGGGATGCTTTTCTGGCCCGCAGCCTTCCATACACTGAGGAGGTGCTGGACGAGGTGGTCAGGATGATGGTATTTCTCCCCAAAGAGGAGAAGCTTTTCTCTGCACAAGGTTGTAAATCCGTGGCTCACCGCATCAACTATTTCCTACCCTGACTGTGAGGGGGAACTGTACCAGTGACCAGCATGGCTGCTTGCTGCACGGAGAGACTTGCTCCTCTCGCATGAGCAGATTGAAAATTTACCCACTTGCACAGTGATGGGAACTTTTGAAGTCCCTCAGAACTTGAGAGAGGCCTCCAAGGGTTACTCTCATTGTCATACTTGTATGGCACCTGTGTAGCCTTGAGCTGGTAGAAGGCTGGGCTGGCTGTACCTTTCTTGCCCACTCAAAGGCCCATCTCTTAGCAGTTAGCTTAGAGCAGAAGAAATGATTAGCTGTTGGTAAATGAAGAATTCTGGCTGGCAAATAGTGGTCTACTTCACACAAGCAGAGTTGGTCTGGGACCTTGGTTTATTGTGGTGTGGGGGGTCTTGGGATTGCTTAGTACCTTCAGTTGGAAAGTCTGAAGAGGTCATAGAAGTCACTTCCTTGCTTCCTCTCCTCTGGGCCTCTCCCCCTATGCATCATTTCCAGCACCTGCAAAGTAAAATCAGTGCACTGGCTGTTAGTAAGACAGTGATGGAGAAAAACCTAAACTTGGCTATGGAGCAGAGTGAGAATGTGTGTCCCAGGAACTGTTGTTAACCAGCTATTGTAGAGGATGCCCAGGAGCCTGCACAGATGATGGTACACACAGCTTGAATAGAGACTAGGACTAAGATTCACATCTGCAGCCTCCACCTACTGTGGGCATTCCAGATGTATAACACTGAACTTGCTCTTTGGTGACATTCTCTCATTTGGAGTCTTGTATGGAAAAATGGTTCCTGACAATTTGTTTAATATAAAGATTAAAAAAACTTTTTTTTTATGTCTAAAGTGAACATCTCTTCAGAACATGCCAACCCTCCCCCTGTCCCCTGCTAGACAGCAAGGTACCAGTGTGTCTGTAATGCTGAGGGAGAGTCTATGTCTCCAGTACAGCCCAGAAATTCTGTCATGGATAGCATTTGGTGATATGAGCCAGCATCTTCTCCTCACTGAGGCAGCTCCTGCTGTGCACACTCCGCATGCCCAGCTTCCTCAGCATTCAATTCAGGGAGCTCCCAATTGCAGCCTCTTGATTGCGCTGATAAATCAAGAGGACCAGAGTACAGGGGGGCAGACTGTCCTTGTCTTCAGCAGAGGTTGGAGAGTAGTGGCTGTGAAGAAGAACTCTGCCATTTGATTACTGTTACACATTCTGGCTTTTGGCCAGAGATAGTATTACTACAAGAGGGACTGTTTGCTGTCAGGGTACCTGCCAAATGATTAAAAAAAAAAAAGAAAAAGCCCTAAAATGTCAATAACAATCACTTACTCCATGGGCTGTAGGTCAAAAAAGTGAAGAGGAGGTGGAGGACACCATGAGAACAGTTGCCTGGACATTGTACATGTGGCTCTTTGATCTATTTAAACCAGGGATCTCAAACTCAAATCATCAGGAGGGCCACATCACTGACACCGTGCTGCCCCCACTCCCTGCCATGGCTGCCTCCTGGAAAGCTGGAAGTGCCTGCAGATAGGCAGAGGAGTGGTAGGTAAGGGGAAATAACTCGGGGGGGCATAGGGAGCTTGGCAAGCTGCAGCAAATAATTGTGCAGGCCACATGCCTTAAACTGTACCAATAGTTAGTCCACCTATGCACTCACTTTGGAAAAGTCTGTAAAAGTTTTTGTGTAATTGCCATTGAAGTGGATTTTCAGCTAGTATTCCTACCTGGCACACTGGCTTCTAGTTACTGGTAAGTGACCATGCATGGCTATGAAGCTAAATGGGCCATGTGGTTCCTTACTGTTTTTCTTTTGGGTGAGTGATATATATATTTATTGAGCCTGTTGGAGCAGAAAGGGAAAATATGGTGAAAGTTGGTCTGCTCAGGTTGTTACTGTGTCAAAACAGAATAGCACTCTCTCTTGTCCTTCCCAGCTACACCTCACCAGTACACTTTTGTAATTAACTGTAAACTAAGGCTTTAGAAGTTTAAAAGTTTCAATCCTGCCCCTCTTCGGCCTGTGGAATAGAAGGGTCAATGCTGCTAATCATCCTCCAGTGTCTTAGTGGTCACGTATCAGAGAAAGAGTTAGTCACAGCAGTTTTTTCTTCTGTAAAATGGGTACCAAGAGTACTTGCACAAACTCTACTTGACCACATACATCTCCCTACTTGATTTCACTTCATAGAATCATAGAATAGCAGGGTTGGAAGGGACCTCAGGAGGGCATCTAGTCCAACCCCCTGCTCAAAGCAGGACCAATCCCCAATTAAATCATCCCAGCCAGGGCTTTGTCAAGCCTGACCTTAAAAACTTCTAAGGAAGGAGATTCTACCACCTCCCTAGGTAACGCATTCCAGTGTTTCACCACCCTCCTACTGAAAAAGTTTTTCCTAATATCCAACCTAAGCCTCCCCCCACTGCAACTTGAGACCATTACTCCTTGTCCTGTCCTCTTCTACCACTGAGAATAGTCTAGAACCATCCTCTCTGGAACCACCTCTCAGGTAGTTGAAAGCAGCTATCAAATCCCCCCTCATTCTTCTCTTTTGCAGACTAAACAATCCCAGTTCCCTCATGTGTTCCAGACCCCTAATCATTTTTGTTGCCCTTTGCTGGACTCTCTCCAGTTTATCCACATCCTTCTTGTAGTGTGGGGCCCAAAACTGGACACACTACTCCAGATGAGGCCTCACCAATGTCGAATAGAGGGGAACGATCAATATACATCCCAAAATGCCATTGGCTTTCTTGGCAACAAGGGCACACAGCTGACTCGTATCCAGCTTCTCATCCACTGTCACCCCTAGGTCCATTTCCCCAGAACTGCTGCCTAGCCATTCGGTCCCTAGTCTGTAACAGTGCATTGGGTTCTTCTGTCCTAAGTGCAGGCCCCTGCACTTATCCTTGTTGAACCTCAGATTTCTTTTGGCCCAATCCTCCAATTTGTCTAGATCCCGCTGTATCCTAGTCCTGCCCTCCAGCATATCTACCACTCCTAGTTTAGTATCTAGTACTTCAGCGTACCCAAGACTTCAAGAATTACCACCCAAAAGAATAAACCCCATAAAAGCATCAAATCATTAGTTGGTCATGAATTAAGACCAAAAGAAAGCCAGCTCCTCTTCATCAAAGCTTCCTGTTTTTCTCATCTAGGTTAAATTCACATGAAAAGGGGAAAACGTAAGTGGTTTAGATTCAGCTGTAGTATGGCAAAAGCTGAGATGCTCCCTCTTGCTAAAAGCAGATGGGGGGGGGGGGGAAGGTTTTAGTAACTAGTACAGGAGAGCACTTCAGTTACAGAAAAGTTGGAAAAAACGATGAGACAAATCCTTGCACTCAGATTGGCTGAAAGGAATTTGCATATTGTAGAGAAATAAGTATGTGTGATTATGCAACTCACTCACTTCCAGGGACTGGGGTGGTTTGTGCCTAATTACACAGCAACCCTGCCGGCTGGCTGGAACAATTCCATTTCAGGGGGATTAATAAACTATTGGGGTTCTTTGCAAACCTGCTCACTTAAATGTTTCTATTTTTTACATGTTTGCAGAGATTTTCGCTTAGAAGCAGGCCAGTTGAATAAAAGCACTCCAATAAAAGCCCCAGGGATTCAAGTTTATTTGCCAATAAAATATTGCAACTTTTATTTAAAACAAAATGCAAATTGGCAACACTTGTGGAACGACAGGCAAAACCTTATTTGCATCGAGTTTAACACTGTTTGCAGTTCACAGTCAGACAATAGAGTGAGAATTAAATTAGAAAAACAATCAAAAATATATTACAATAACAATTATTAAACAAAACAATTGACAACACTGGTAGTGTGATTGGTGATTCAGGTGTTTTTAGTTTAATCCAATATTGTCCTCAATGAATTCACTACTGATACAAACTGTGCTGAGCTGATTACAGTCTTTAACCCCTGTGCACAACACACACATTGGAAGAGTGACCCTTTGGTATAGACATGTCATTTTAGAGAGAGAAATAAATCAGGTGTTCAGTCATCTATAATTTGCTACCAATATGGAATAGGCTAAAGATCTGTTTCTATCCTCCAGCTCCACTGACCATCCATGCAAAAATCCACCTGCATTAGGTACTGGAAAGCGTGCTGCGCGTACACACAATAAAGGAGGAGGTTTCTCAGCATGCTCTAGTCACTCTTCTCCATTTGTGGCAGACTCTGGAAGTGGTGTATTGTACATTTAAAACAAAGTGGTGATTACCAGCCTGTCACTTGCACTTGTGAAAAAGTGAAACCCACCACTTGCCAGAGCAGCCATAACCCTAGAGAGAGAGACAGGGGATACTGTATTGGAGACATCCTGCAGTAGTGCTTTGGTCACACATGGTCTCCTTTTAAGTGACAGCACAAATAGCAGGCAAGGCCTTTTTCCACACACACACTGGGCCCAATTTTGAAGCTCTTACTCAGCGCAAGCTCCCAAGGGCTTAAATGGGAGGCTGGATAAAACAGTAAGAAGCTCAGGATATGGCCCATGGCAATTACTGATCCCAGTCACCTTGTAACCCCCACTAGACAGCAGCTTTTTAATCCACTATAGAACTGATGAATAGCAACACAAACACTGGTGCTCTGTAAAACAAAGCAGTTGTGTCATCATCACATCCTGCTGTGCTAGAGTAGGAAGAACTGTCTGTTCCACAGCACAAAATGCTGTCAGAGATCTAGCATTCTTTAAAAAGGTTGTGGAGACCATCTGGCATAGCTTACATATATATTCAGCCTCGTGGCTTGGAAAGGGAAGGGCTTGCTGTGGAAAGCTAATGCTACGCTGGGGGTCAGACACGCTGAGAAGGCTGTTACAGTGGGACCAGTAAGGCTATATTGCTGGTTCCCAAGATGGCTGTACTAGTGTCAGCACTTTCAGTGCTACCAAGGAATGTAGAGAGCAGTGAAATTCTGCATTGACAGGAGGAAGTGCCTTGCCAACTGTGCATCTCCAGGTGACCACACAGAAGAAGGAACCAACATTGTACCAAAGTTAAAAACAATCTACAGTTTATCAACAGACACTCGTAAGTTGTGCAACAGCCTCAAACTACTCACAAGTGACCAACTGTCAGGTAGCACCCATGCTAGACTACCAGAAATGGTTAGAGTCAACCAAAGTGAAGATTGTGTGTTTGTTTTGGGGGGGTGGGGGGTGGGCGGGCAGGTAATCAGTGGCAAATCTGCCCAGCATGCCTGATGCTTCAAATATAAATGTGTAATGGCATGAAGTGGGTGGGAGGGAAAGGGGTTAGTTTAATATATTAACTCATTTTGCAGTTCTTACTACAGCAGCAACAGTACTGTGGAAGTATGCCACCGGGGCTAGTGCATCCACTTCCAGCAGCTCTGAACACCGTCAGTGCGTTACATCTCTTTCCCCACACAGACTCCCCCCACCTTTGGGACCACTCAGGCTCAGAATTCTCAGCATTAGGTACCAACCATGCCCTACTGCTTTTCCCTTGTGATCTCTGGAGGCCAAAATATGCATTAGTGCAGAAAGGGGAGATCTGTATAGCCAACTGGCCATGCAGTCACTCTAGGACTCTGGACAGCACGTGGAAACCACCCCTACCAAAACAAGAACCCACCATCCATTCTCCTGCCTCTTACAGGCAGGAGCAAGGAACTTCTCTCACTTGTGGACACAAGTAGATCAGATTTGCTGATTAGGGAAAATTCTTAACATTCTGCCCTTTCAGCTTCAATCTCTCACACACACCCCTTCCTCCAGTGTCTCCTCCCTCCCTCCCTCCCCCTATTTTTGAGATGAAACTGTAAACGTGAGAACTCAGTGATCTGAGGTACTTCACAAAAACTCACTCAAGTATCAGTCTTTCCTTCTGAAAGCATCAATACAGGAACAGAGTTTCCCCTCCATGTGTAATTTTTCCTTTACCCAGACTGACAGTAGCTACCTTTGAACCACATCACTGATTTCTTGGACACATGACAATAAGTTATTAAGGACGGGGTTTGCTCCGGGCACACTAGCAGCTGTTGAGGACACCTGCAGTTCCTGCAGGCTGAGTTCCAGTTTGCTCACGGCTTCCCGGAAGGCAAATTTGTTGCGTGTTTGTGGGATGCAATCCACGTAGCCTGAGCAATAATCCAACAGCTGGTGCCCTGTATCCACCAGCTGGCTGTTTGGCATTGGCTCAGCAATGGCACTCGAGAGGAGGTCTGCACACTCCAGCAGCGCCTCTTTGCTGATTTTGTCCGCTGAGATTTTCTCAGCTGCCTGTTTGGTCTTTCTTAATGCCACTTTAGCACCTGCCGTGCCATTGGCCATTTTCGCTGGTGAGGTGGAAGATGACGACAGAGGCACTTGAGGGGGAGGCATCATGGGCCTCCCAGCTTTTCCACCACCATGTGCCACCACTGCCTTTTTACCACCTTCACTTGTTTCCAGTCCATGATGTGCTGCTGTGGTGTTGCTCAACTCTTCTGCTGTGTCTGAGCAAGCGGGCGGCTGCTGCAGGAGCCTCATCACTGGCGGTGGAGGTGGGGCACACTTTGGTTTTACCCGTCTGGGCCGGTCCCTGTCGCTGGAAGATGTGACCTGATGCTCAGATAAGAGCTTAAATTTATTACCCTGAGAGTCTGTGCCAATAAGCTGCACGTCTGCTGGAGTATGTTTTAGAGTGGGTGAGATTAGGACTGGCACTTTGTGGTTATGAGTGGTTGGAAGTATTGCTGCAGCCTTTGCTGGAGAAGACCATCCTGGTCTCTCTCCATCTTCTAGGGCCCCTTGCCGTGTACCACTGTTTTTTTCTTTGCTTTTAGGGGTTGTTGTTGCCAGACCTGGACAGTCCTTCTCTGCAACAGCTGAATCCCCTGAAGAGGTTCTGACTGGAAGAGCGGTGGCACCTCTTGGCAAGAGTTTGGCTTTCGGTCTCTCTCTGGTCAGAGCAGGGCCTTCTTCAAGCCTTTTGGGAAGCAGGTCAGTGGATCTACCTATGCTCTCCTCTGGCTGAGAGGAGGTGGACACTGTCCTTTCCAGCTGGATTTTTGACCTCTGGCAATTTCTAGGAAGAGTCATTGCCATCCTATCCTGCTCTGGAGGCCCCGAAGACATGGAAGATGTAGAGTTTGACCTTGGAAAAGGCTTTGAAGCTTCTTCCCCACCGGTAGGTTTCCCTGCTCGTAAACCCAGTGTCTTTTTAATCAGGCGTGGTGTAAAGAAACCTGTGATGCCTGACCACCCACCACCAGTACTTGCACTCCCACCACTGTTGGTACCACCGTCATCATTGTAGAAGTTCCTCTGTGCAAAGCCCCCACTGTAGCACTTGGCTGGCGCCAGGCTTGCATCCTGCTGGGTGGGAGTAAAAGAAAATCCATCAACATGCTGCAAGGAAGCAACAGATGAAAAGTTACCCGTGAGCTCATATTTCTTGTGGGGCTGATTCTCCATTTCACGGAAGGAACTGCTACGCTTTGGAGGTGTGGGGGCATTCCTCTTCTTCATAAAGGAGCTGAAAAAGCCACCCTTTCTGTCCCTGGTGAAAGTGGTCTCTTTGGCATCTTCCAAGAGGCCGCTAGGGGACTTGTCCCTTTGCTTGCGAGGCAGTGCTGGAGATCCACTTGTTGGCTGTGTGCTTCTGATAAACCCTAGAGAGAAGAAACAGATGTGAATAAAGAATTGATGAAAACTCTAACTCACCCTGCAAGTTGGTTGAACAGGCCTGGAACATTTAGATGTTCCAAATCTACAGTGCTCTCTTCTGAAAAAAATATAATTTTGTGCACATCTGGTGTTCTTTAGCAAATGATTTAACACACAAAAATAAGTCGAGAAATTCACTTAACAGAATATCTAGGAGAAAATTGATGAATCTGCTCTTGTCTTCTACTTTCTTGCTATTTCTTTTCCTTTCCCTGTGCCTATTCTCTCTTCCTTCCTTAACTGCTTAAAATGTTTTGGTATTTTACTGTTTGATACAGGACTTCACATATAAAACTGACAAAACACAGCAAGAGATTTTTCTTTCATACAGCAATAAAAGTGAAATTAAAAGGAAAAAAAGTTGAATTTACCAAATTAAAACAGACTACAGCCAGTCCCCGTGGCATAGCTGATTAAATGCCCTAGCATGTCATGACACCAAGCTTTGAGTCAGGCAGACGTCACAAGTGAAAGCAGCCAGAGGAACTCTGTAGCTAGTTCCTGGGCATATGTCCTCACCACAAAGGCTGCTTCACAACATGAAACAGTTATTGAACTCTGTTTTTGAGTCATAGAATGAGGCAGGAAAGCTTGCACAGCACCTGCCCAAACCAGACCTGCTTTTAATTGGTGCAAGAAATCCCTTCATTTGCTTAGCAATAAAACAAGCAATTTCTGCACACATACCATGACAAAAAGCCCCAAACTTGTTCTGTACCGTTTCATACTTCTGAAGAAAAGAGCCATGCTGCTTTTCTCCATATTGGAATCCTCCTTTTTCTCAGCACCTTCAGCTTTCCCAAGAAATCAAGTGTTCCCACAATCTGATCATTCCACTTCACTACTCCAGGAACAGTAACACAGCCAAGATTTACAGGCCCTGTACATGCTCATGGCTGTATTACTTTTTCCTTTCCTACCTTAACTTGACAGTGCACAGCAAGTTTAGGGTAAAAACTGAATACCACCACCTATCCAGGTGAGTATATTTGATAAGTTATTAAATCTACAAAACATCCTGGTAAAATACACAGGGCAGATGCTCAGCTGGTATAAACTATCCATAGTTCCTTTGACTTTAATAGAGCTATAACAATTTACACCAGCTGACGATCTGCCCCACAATGTTCTGGTCACATTGATGCTTTCCTTGTGCCCACACCTGGTGCTGAGCTGGAAGCTGAATGCTCCACAGTATCTTGTGTTCCTTCAATATTCTCCTTGTTCTCTGCCTGTTTCTTCAGAGTCCTAGTCTTGGAGGGAAGCATGGGTAACCGGGGCAAGTAGGGAACTATGGATGAGGAGGAGGCTGTTCTTCCAAGCTCCTCTGCCACCTCTGTAAGAAAAGCCAGGAGAACAGTTGGAACAAAGAGCGAGAGTCTGCATCTTTACAACAGGCACTGGACTGGTGAGAAGAGCAACGTATTAAGCCTGTGAACGTAATTTTGCTCTACTTAGTCCAAATATGCAGAGGATTTGTTATTTCCTGATGGTCTCAAGGTAACTCGTTTACATTTTAAAATTCAGCAACAACCAAAAAAAAAGTTCACATTCTAAACTTTCAGGTTAAGACAGATCTGCTCATGGCCCAAATGCTAACCCAGGAGTTCTAAAAAGTGACCACCTCTACCTTTAATAGGGAGAAGCGGCCTGCAAAGACTAGTGGGGTCCCACAATGCAGGGTTTCCTCTTGACCTAGGAGGCAGCTGCAAGGCTCAAGGTTGAGGACACTGCACCTTTGCATGCTGCAACCCCATATTAAAATAATATGAAGACAGCTTTTATTTTCTCCAATGTATACATATGAGGTGGGTCCTTAAAGCTCCTGGCAACTTGCCAGGCTGCCTCTTGTCTGGGAAAAGTTTGATTGCCCCTATTTTAAACCATCACTGGGGAATTTTAGACAGTATTTTTTCTGTGGTAAGGAAGAAGATGAATCAACTTTCTTTAAATTTTGTTTCAAAGCTGGTTAGGAGGTGCTGAGGTACTCCCCTCTTGTGACTAATACTGTGTACTATGTTTCAGACTACTGGCTTTTCTACACTACAGGTTATGTCAGTATAACTTACGTTGCTCAGAGGTGTGAATAAGACACCCCCCCCCGAGTGACGTAAGGTACACCGACCTTGCTCAGAGGTGTGAATAAGCCACCCCTCTGAGTGACGTAAGGGACACCGACCTAAGTGCCGTGTGGACAGCATTATGTCGGTGGGAGAGCTTCTCCCACTGATGTTGCTGCTGCCGCTTGTTGGGGTGGATTAATTAAGCGGGTGGGAGAGCTCTCTCCCGTTGGCTTAGACCGTACAGCAGCTTCACCAGATGCACTACAGCGGCGCAGCCCCATTGCCGACGCTGCACGGCTGTAGCACTTCTAGTGCAGACTAGCATTAATATTTATTTTCTAGCTACGTCCATGAGGTTGTTGCATCATTTGTTGCTGGCAATGGCACGCTGGGAGAATCTGACTTCAGAGATTAAAGCAGAGACACTACTCTGTGAAAACAATTTCTATTTGTAGTCATGCAATTTCTGGAGTCACAAATATAAACCCTTCCTATTTTACACCCACCCACCCACCTTCCTCCCTTGTCCCCTGAATGACAGTCAAACTCAGGTCTGCAATGGAAGCAAGAGTTTATTCTTTCTAAAAATCTCTCCTCTTTGTACCTGAATGAATTACTTCAATTTCCCCTGCACTGAAATACTTCTGAAGTGTATCCATTGCAATGAATATGAACACAAGTTTGCACATGTTGAGAAGAACCTATCAAATGCAGTCAAATGGCCTCAGTATTCTAGCAAGGTGAGCACCAGTAGGCCTGTAATCAGCCTGCCTCAGTGAGACAGTGCCTTGGAGGTGAAACTCCACTCTCAACATTTCGAATACAGTAGCAAGGGTACTTGCCTTCAGAGATACTGGAGTCATGGAACATTGTTTCAAAGGCTTGATGGGTCTCAGCAAAGGATGGTCGGTCTGGGGGATTCCATTTCCAGCCTGCAGCATGAGAAAGCAGGGAAGGTCTCAGTGTATGAAGCAGGAATAGTGGACAATCAGTATTTTCACTGAGGAAGGTAGAAAAGCCTCTAACCTACTACCTGACAGACTATAATATCCTACTGATACACTCACTGGCTGTGGAACAGGTCCCAGTATATGCAAGATATAGCAATGATGTGGTGTTGATGGGTCAGGAATTATGTCACTGGATTTAAACCAAGCACCATGTCACCAACATCAGCTTTTCCATTTTTCTTTTTTTTTTTTTAAATTCAAAGTGAGTTTTTTCTTGTTTGCTCCCTCGGTCCTGGAGACTGAATTCTTATCTAACCACAGAAGTAGTATATATAGCACCAGTAGTATACGCTTTCAGAAGTAAACCACCGATTTTTTTTTTAAACTGTGCTGTGGGGCCTATGATGGGGTATACAAACCTCACACTGGACAACAAAGAGTTAAGGAGCGGCTCTGGGCTCAGCCAGACCTGGCCCACCACACCTGCAAGACATGCACAGGCTTGAGGAGGAGTTAAAAGGGAAGCAGAACAGCTCACTTGTGGGTAGGCCAGGGAAGAGAACAGACTTTCAACTCTCTGCTCCTGCAGAAATGGCCATGGGAAGGCAGGATCTTTCCTGACAACAACTGTGTGAAGGTCCCTCCCTCAGGAAAAGGAGGGCCTGATTCTGATGTGCCCTGAGAGGGAGGCGTTCCCCTCTCTCTTGTGCTAACTCTGTTTATGTTAATTCCCCTTGCTTTTTGTTTATGGACTACCCCGGAGAGCCAAGTCATAGGAAGAGGCAGGCCACTGGAGAAGTGGAGCAGCCAGCGGATGCAGACCCAAGGGAAGAGAGAATGCTGCAATGCCATGCCCAGCTACAAGGAGGCAACAAGAGGTCAGCTGACCCCTTCACAGGGTTAGGATAATTCAGCCTTCAGGGGCTATGCAGTCCTTGGCCTCTGCTGACATTTCCAAAGGTGCCATCTAGTGCCAGTAGTAATGGTGATTTTCTGAAGTGGATACATGCTCCCTCAGGCACTGGCTTGAGATCATCACACTCATTTTACACAGATCAAATACACCCATCAGATGGTGAATGTTTTTAAAAACACTACCAGCATCAGCTCGATTTGAAGTGGCAAGATAGAAGCAAAAGACTCCATAGCCTATTATAGATTCCCTCCACCTCCCCAGACTCTATTTTGCCTCCAAGTTGAAAGTGAAAGGAAATACTCACATGCCCTCATCAGTTCATAAACTTTTGGAGGGCACCCCTCTGGTTGTTCCATCCGATATCCCTTCTCCAGCAGATCGTACACCTGTGAGAGGTCAATACCTGGGTATGGTGACATCCCGTAGGTGGCAATTTCCCATAATAGCACCCCAAAGGCTGAAAAATGAGGAAAAATAGGTCATGATTATAAATTTATCCTTTCTCTTCTACTGTCTGAATGCTACTGCTGTTTGTATTGTAACATAAAGCAATCTCTCCTTTGAAGGTATTTTCAAGCCAGCCCATGGGGGAAGGCAGAGGGGGAGATTTGCATGCTAAAAAGTATTGCTGAGTTTTGATGTGGTGACCTAGCCTGGTATCAGAACACATCCTCCTCATCCCTCTGACAGCAGTCTAAGGAAGGAAAGGTGCCTACTACCTGGGCTGGCATAGAAGAAGGCTTAGACCATTGTGAGTTCTTTCCTTCTTACCCCACACATCTGATTTAATTGAGAAGGTGTTATAGGCCAGGCTCTCAGGTGCTGTCCACTTGATAGGAAACTTGGCTCCAGCATGAGCTGTGTAGGTATCTCCAGTCATCAATCGACTTAAGCCAAAGTCAGCCACCTTTACCACGTGGTTTTCTCCTACCAAGCAGTTTCGAGCCGCTAGATCCCTGTGTGAGTGAGAAGAGATGCAGTGACAGGGATGCTGTGGTGCGAACATCCTGAACTCTTCATCCCAATACTTGTGTGGTACGAGCATTACATTATTTTGCACACCAATTTCTGGGCCACATGCACAATTTATTTTTAATTAGAATTCTACATTTCACAGTTGGTCTACAATGTATTAATTATATCATACAGCACTATGACAGAGTAGTCTGCCATCAAGAGTAGTAGCACTTAGTGGCCAGCTGCCCACTCCACTACCTGACCCTTTAAGGATTCGGGAGGGTCCAGCAGATACATATAGAAACCTAAGGGTCATGGGAATGAGTGTGCTTGTGGAAGAAATCTGGACCTGTACCTACAAGGGTTTGAAACCTTGCAGAGAAGGTGGGGCGAGGCTTCCCATTCTCCCATCCAACTGGGAAGGAGTTTGGAGAAGGAACAATGTAAAGGCTGCCTCCTCCCTGCCAGCAGACAGGCACTGATGGGAGAAGGCTAGCCTGCTGGACCCTCCAGAGTGGAAGGATAATTAGGAAGGGCACACAGCTGAAAGGAACTGGCAAAAGCCTTGCAGCTGATTTAAGTCACAACCCCTGCTCCAAGGAAAATGCTGGGGGGGGGGGGGGGCGCGATGACAACACTACTCCTGCTTGAAGGAGGGTAATAATGATTAACCTAAAGCTAGGAGATAACCCTAGCTACAGAGCAAGGGCTGAGAGGGAGATCCTGCTTCAAGGAAGGTAGGACTGACTAACCTGAGTCAAAGAGACCTGAGGCATTATCCTAACTCTGGAGACAGAGCTAAGGAGGAAAATCCTGCTCGGAGGATGGAAAGACTGACTAGTTCTAGGCAAGAGACAAAGGAGTTACTTGTCACAGCCTAGCTGCTGTGAAAGGAGCAGGGAGCAGCTTCAAGAAATACCACTGTAGCTGCCAAAGAAGAAGTGATGAAGAACCACTATTCCGTACTGAATAAGCCTCAACTGGAATATTGTATCCAGTTCTGGACATCGTATTTCAGGTAAGATGTGGACAAATAGGAGAAAGTCCAAAGGAGAGCAACAAAAATGATTAAAGGTCTAGAAAACATGACCCCTGAGGGAAGATGGAAAAAAATGGGTTTGTTTAATCTGGAGAAGAGAAGACTGAGGGGGGACATGGGAAGAGTTTTCAAGTACATAAAAGATTGTTAGGAGGAGGAGGAAGAAAAATTGTTCTAGTTAACCTCTGAGGATAGAATAAGAAGCAATGGGCTTAAATTGTAACAAGCGTGGTTTACATTAGACATTAGGAAAAACTTCTTGCCAGGGTGGTTAAGCACTGGAATAAATTGCCTAGGGAGGCTGTGGAATCTCCATCATTGGAGATTATTAAGAGAAGGTTAGACAAACACCTGTCAGGAATGGTCTAGATAATCCTTAGTCCTGCCTTGAGTGTATGGGACTGGACTAGAAGACTTCTCAAGGTCCCTTTCAGTCCTATGATTCCAGGCGGTGATAGGAGAATCCAGAGACCTGAGAGAAGATTTTGACAAGCTGTGCAAAAGGTAGGAGCAGTCCTGGGAAAATGTTGGAGGGTTTGAAGGAACTGTCCTTGGCCACAACCCAGAGAAGAGGGTGGTCCTAGGTTCCCCATCTCTTTCCCAGAACAAGAGGGAAGGCATGGGAATCAGAAGGAGAAGAGACCAAGTATCAGCTCCTAGATTAAGGTTGAGGACGGGGCTCAAAAGCCACTAGATTTGCGGGTTCTCTTTGGGACTTTTCTGTTAACCCTGGAGGGCTGGGCCCCATACAATCACAGACTGTTGTGGCACCAGAATGACTACAGGGGGTGCTATATTGAAAGATACCCTGCAACACTGCACCCAGACATGGGAAGGTGCTCTGAAGGTGACAGGCACGAGGACAAGCAGTCAAAAGTGTGCAAGGCACAATGCACAATACAGGCCATGGACCCTGTCTCAGAGAGTTTGCAATATAATTTATGAAGGGATGAACTAAAGAGGTAATCAAACAATAGGGAGGTTGTAGGGATGAGGGCAAAGGACAGGGTAACAGTAATAGTACTAGGTGCTTACTCAAAGGCCTGGGCACAGAAGAAAATTATCATTTAAATAAAAATAAGTGTGCAATATTTTTGCACTTCTTACCATGAAGGATGAGCCCTGAGACTGATGCTGAAAGGGCCTCTAGTATCAATCATTTGCTCTCATCCACACCAGGATGAGTGGAAGCAAGTGTATTTTTGCCTAACCCTTCTGCTGAGCTGTCATTATGCCCCTACATTTAAAAAAGGATAGAGTATTTTTAAGTGAATTTAGCAACTGAGAGGTGTGAAACTGATCAGCCCGAAGGAGGAAGGTCTCTCTCTACAGAACAGGCAAAGACCATGTAAGCTTCCAACTAAAGGGACCACCACTAGGAATAAGACAAGACAGTTCAGTGTCCACGGTTCATTCTTTGTTGGGCCTCTATTAAGACTGCCAACAACAATGGCTATTGTGATGATGAATACATGCCCACTGGGAATGGGATGAAATCAGCTCATGACACACAGGCCCTTTCATTACTGAACTAGAACAGATTTGAACAGGTGACCCTGGCTCCCCATTTTCTTCAAAGAGCTTGTAGGTGACCTCTCTTGAAATCCCACTTCCAAGCCCACAAAAACTGCAAAAAGTATCATTCTTAACGATAGGGCAAGGTCCCATTCTCTTTTACTACCATGTGGGTTTGCGACACAGCATGGTGGCATGTCACCCACCTGTGGATGAAATTCTTCTTCTCCAAGTACTCCATAGCAGAGGAGATCTGAGTGGCCATGTAGAGCAGAACGACAGCGCTCACCTCCTCCCGGTTGCATTCTCGTAGATAGTCCAGCAGGTTCCCATATGGCATATATTCCGTCACAATGTAAAAGGGTGGCTCCAGGGTGCATACTCCTGACCGTGAAAGAGACAAAGTTAACATTTAAGTAATTCTCTCAGCCCTAGTTTACCAGTACTCTTGAAGGATCTGAAATCCATTTACACCATTTTCTGCCAGAGTAATGTACTACTATCCCATCTGTTGTACTCAAAGTTGAATGTTTGATTTTCCAGGAACAACTCCAGTGTGCCCTAGCACAAACCGAGATACATGAGGCAAAGTGCACATTCAGTGCCGCTCTACATCTGGGGTAATTACCACCAAAGTTCTAATAATCCAATGGAATATGCATAGGAGAGCAGTCGCAGAGTGGAAGAAGAGATGTTTTGAACCCCAAGAATTTGATCTTTTTCCTCACCCTCAAACTCATGAGAGCCCATCAGAATTCCCACTAGAGCCAGTCATTACCAGGTAAGAATCAGCTGGGTGGGTCTACAAGTTAGAATGTCACTTAAATATGTGAAACACTCCTATGTATGACAGCTTGGTAAACTATCAATACCATGCAGCCTGCTTGTAGATCAGGACTCATTCACACACATTCCTTTGACAACTTGCACATTTATTGCAGCTGTGTGCAAAGCATGTATCGGTGGTAGAGGGAAACATGATATTAGTGTCAATTCTTTAAATAGGTCCTACCCCTGTTGTAGCTCCCTTTTACGGCTAATCATTCTGGCTCTCTCACACTGACAAACAGCATACTCCCACATGATGTATCAGAAGAGGTACTCCAAAAACACTGATGTGTATCTTGAACACAAGTCTCTTTACATTGTACTCTCCTCCAGCTACCAGACAGGGCTGGGCGGAGGCATCATCTGTGTCTACTTGATAATGGGTGCAGAGTGATTGAGATTACTGGAGTTCTTCACATTCCCAGCATTATTTCCTTTTGCCCTACTCTAAGCGGACAGCTTGGCTCCCAAAGTCCAGTCCAGGTGCGGCAGCAGATGGGACTATACACTAGCGAAGATTTGGGATCTAATGTCTATAGAGAATCTTTCCACACTATTCCACAGAATTAAGAGCTATGCTGACTATGTAGCAGTAATCACCCTACCATACACATTCCAGTGAGAGAACTTGGGTATGGCCAAGCTGCAAAGCCTGCATATTTCTTCCACTCATGTGTTGCTTCAGTATGAACTTGTCTCTTCATTTGCCTCACCACTGCAGTTATCTAATTGTTATATTTGAACCCAGAGGACAACACACTAATATTTATTTGGTGATATGCATATTAGTCCTTTCCCACAGCAGTAGAGATTTGGTTGCTTTGTATTGTTATTAGTTACAGATATAGTTAATCTATTCAGTGGGGCTTTTATCAATAGATGTCTTTCTGTTCATATAAGTAACTGGGCAAAGACTATAAATGACAGTCTCATTCACACAAGACACTATCATACTTTCTTTTAGATATGACATCATCTCCCTCAGTGCAGTGATAACTGTTATACACACACACACACACTAAAGTGAGAGAGCACACAGAACAGAAGACTCAAACTTCAGTAGGTATGTTGTCAAACATATCGTGTAGGGCTAAAGCACTGGGACTTCAGTCTAGTGCCCCAAGAGTACACATACCACAAAGGTGAGGACACTATAAACCCAGGCAGGCCTAAACATCATCCTTAGGTCAAATGCAGCTCAGAGTACAACAGCATAAACCAATGCTGTCTAAATAGAGGCACCTTCCAAAGAAGTGACAGATCTGAATATGCAGTTTGATCCAAGCATCCAGGTAACATTGCCTGCTGGACTCTGTCAATTGAAGTCATAGTTCTCTATTAAGTATTGGATTAAAATTTGGGGTGTCCCGTAGCTCCAGGCAAGTTCTCAAAATGGCCTTCAATTAGGCCAAGTTTGAATGCCACTGCCACAAGTGTACACTTTGGAGCATACTGTTAGCTTAAACCCAGACTAGACCCCAACTTTGCAAGAATAGTGCATAGACTAAAGCAGGTCAGTGATATGACAGCTGTCACTGTTTTTAAACAAAGATTCAGTTTCAATAGAAATTAAGACAGTAAGCACAGAAAGAGAGATCAAACCCCTTCACTCACCTAATAATTGCACTAGATTTGGGTGCTTGATTTCCTTCATCACAGCAGCTTCTTTCAAGAACTCCTCCACTTCCATGGTATCTTCCTGGAAAAATGGGACAAAACAAAACAGGCAAACCCTTCTTAATGACTTTAAGGTCTGTTTTAACACTGCACTGTTCCAACACAGGAACTGGAGATGAATTCTTTTGTATGTGTTTCTCATTTCTGGTTTCATTAATGCACTAGTGTTTGCAAAAAAGCATGTCCATTTCTTTCCCACCCCTGACTGGCCAACATAGGTATTGCTTCTCAGGCTTTGAACAAAAAACATCAAAGGACTCCATAACCTCTGGCCCAGCTGACTGGACATCTGCAGTATGGTTCAGCAACTTTAACAGCCTAGCGACTGATCTACACTGACACTTGGGAGCTTCAAGCTTAATTTGTGATTTCTTGCTCCTTAGTCCATCAAGTCTAAAAAGGCTAGGGAGCTCAAGTCTCTGGAGGGAAAGAGAGCCTGAGGTCAATTATTAGCAGTCCTTCTGACTAAGGAGTAGTTTTGATTGGTTATACAAGGGAATCCTGCCAAAGTGTCCTCACCTGGAAAGATGACAACTACAGTTGTAGACCATAGAGCTAGCTTTAGCATTTTATTTTACTTAGCAGTAACACAAGGAACCTATAGGCCTGTATCCTCTAAGATATTAGCTTACGCCCTTAACACAGGACATAAGTTACCATAAGGCTTTGAGGCCTATGACCTCTGACATAGAAAAATGGCCTGACAATTACTCTGAGTTTTGCAGAACTGGGAATAGCATGTTTTTTGTTTGTTGGGGGCGGGGGGGAGTGAGGGTTTGTGCATAACAATACCAGGTAACTGCAGGAACACTGAACGAATAGTAAGTTTGGATATTTTACAATGGATCGTTGCAGATGCTTAACCACAAACTTGCCTTGACAACAAATTGATGTATATGGTAAGAAGTTAAAATCACAGGTATACAACCCTATAGGACAAAAGGCACCCGTAGGGTGAGGAAGTTAAATACGGACAAGGGAGGCTGGGCACTCAAATGAATATTTATGACAGGTTCTAGCCCTATAACAGGGCAGACCACAATGTAAGGAGGTATGTGTGTGGTCATCATTGGTTGATCTAGACCACTGGATTCGCTTGGCATGCCAAGGACAGAGCAGGTTTTTTGTCATTCATTGCCAGATTCCCAAAGAAGTGTGTGGGACTATATGCAAGGAATGGTACAAGAGATGGTACTACAAAGTTAATGTTATCTTCGTATATGGTTTGGAGCTTGTGTCTCTTTACTAATTGTGCTAATACAAGTGCTGAAAGCTCTGCTTTGCTCTCAGCATGAGTGCCTTCATTGTTCATATCAGGGTTCCCAACCAGATACTGAACTCAATAACCTTGCTTCTATTGTGCCTGCTTCTGGGATCTTCTAGAATCTTACAATCCCCCAGCATTTTAAATGAGTGTTAATGGAAGTCAATAACCACTAAAGAATCAGACTACACAATGTTGGAACTTAAATGAAGGGTGTGTAGAGGGGAGAGGGTTCTGAAGTTTTCCAGAGGCAGGAGTGGGGGGGAGAAGGAGAAGTTTTCCTTACCCCTTGTTCTCTGAGAAAAATCCATAACCCATTTTCTTCTTCCAGGTGGCTGTTACAATAGCCCTGCCTTAGACACTCAGTCTCCATGGAGAACAGACTTGACCAGGGAATTCTAATTGCTTTTAAGCCCTCACAGAGCTTAAAGTTTGTTGTAGCTAACCTTTCTTCCCTGCAGGCTACTGTATAGTCAGCATAGGAGTTAGAGTTTCCCCACTCAATTTCCAGATGTGTTTGGCATTAGCAGGTGCAAAACATTCCAGAACTAAGAGCACACTGCACTCTTCTGTTGCCTAAACACACACTTCTAATGAAACAGTGAGTGCACAGTGGTCTTAAAACCCACCTTTAGTGTTTTCACAGCAACTGTGAGATTGTATTTCTTCCAGACACCAACGTACACTTCACCATACTGCCCCCCCCCAAGTTTGTGCTTCATGGTGATATCTGTTCGTTCCATCTCCCACTTGTCATGGATGGGGGACACTCCATAGACTGTGGGCTTATTGCATTTGGGTGCTGGGTAATGCAAGGTTGTCACCAGTCCATCTGCCACTGTAGAATGATGGTGAACTAGTTCTGCTAATGTATTGAAGCGGCTTTCGGCTGTCACATACACCTGATGAGAAAGGATCAAGAATCCATTTAACGAGGTAGATATCTGAAATATTTCAGTGATGGTGGAAGACAGGACAGTAAAAACATTCAAATAAATATGAAGGGAATTCATAAATAAATTTGCTCTCAGTTTGATAGGGAAATAGAACAGGCCAATACATAGGGTTTACAGCTGCAGCAAGAGGCAGGTTGGGAAAATACAGCTGCTGAAGTGATTGGCTTGTCTGATGACATCCCCCATGCTTTCCATAATTTTAAAACCAAAACTATTGTAAAGTGCAGTCTCCAACCTCTTTAGGACCAGTGGAATCTCCCCCAGATATGACACACCACACCCTAATTGTGCCAAAGACAAACAACTGTTGGTTTAACAAAGTCTTGCTTATTCTCACATACAGACTGTTCCTGCCAGGGCCAACTGAAATAGATCTGTAACTACATCAAACCACCACTATTCTGCTCTCCAGTCACCCACTCAACAAGGACAATTAACAGCATTCTGAGGATTTCTACAAAAGTGTTATTTCTTGGATTAGGGAATATAGTGTGGACAGACGTTCCCTCTTTCCAATTAAATCAATACACTTTTTTTCACCCTTCACTTGTACAGGACAAAATAATCGAGACACCCCCTATTTTCTTTTCCCATTGTGTTCCTTGGAGCAGGCCTTACCTTTCCATCTGCGGTGGTATTGATCCTGTAGTGGTAAACACGCCCCTCGTACCGGAGAGAGATGGACAGCTGCCCCGGGCTGCTCTCGCTTTCACGAACCAGGAAGCTGCCATTGATGAGGCTGCTCAGCAGATACTCTGCTGCACTGCGTGACACAGGCCCATGATACCAGGAATGCTTCTCCAGGCTGTTCACTGGTGTGATATAGTTGCTTGGCACCCATCCCTGCCCATTCTTAGAACATACCTCACTCCATTCACCATTCTGGTTGTAACCCAGGACTCGTAGCTTCTCACCTGAGGATGGGGACAAGAGTTAGTATGGGGAATCAAGCTGAAATCAGGTCAGTCTTCTTTGAGTGCACATACTACTAGTTAACTAAGCTTGCCTTTGCAGCTAGAGAATACAAGTCTTTGGCAATGACCCTTTAATACAACATTCCCAAGCTGCTCCATGTAATTTTTAAGTAGATAAAAAGTAAAATTCAGAAAGTGGACTCAGGTTAGCTTTTAACCTAGATTTAGGAGCCAGGGCAGAGTAGGAGGGGAGAATAGTTTTGACAACCTCCAAATCTGAGGAGCAGAACAGCGAAGACACTATTCCCTAATTGCTCCAGTTTGGATACTCAGCTAAAACTTACTAACATATAACCACATTTCCACATATGTCAACCAATTCCAGTGCTTCCTCTGGTTTAGATTTCTGGAGCAGGGAGCTGATGCTTTCCTAAGAGGTTGAGGACCCATTCTAGGTTGGATGACTTAAAACCAACCCCTTTAAAAATGGTTGTACAGCAAGATACATTTTTCTGGCATCCACTGACACAAGTGCTAAAATCTCCAAGCTGATATGTTCCTTGGTATATTTAAAGAAGCCTTTGATTTCCATTGAGTTGAGGCAGCGGACAGTGAAATCTGTATATGGGTGATAAAGTTGAAAGGGTCACTACAGACAGACAAAGAAGCCTGCATATATTACCACTGTAGGCCCATGAGATTCTAGATCTCAGTACTAGTATCACAGTACCACTACGCAGTGCTCCTCAGGCTGTTCAGTTACCTGCCCTCTGGGCCAGGAGCAATTCTCTGAATTGTGTGGCTAACTTTCCCAGAATATCTGTGTGCACGTTGACAGCAGTGGTGCTGGGATTAGTTTTTTGTGGTGATGGAGATACTTGTCAAATCAGCAGCTGCTGACAGGATCAGGGAAGAACTAGTGTTTTGAAAGCTGACAGTTTCAGAGCAGGTGCGGCAACAATGTCCCACCTGCCAATAGTTAGTTTGGTCACTAATGCCCAGCACCCCCAAGGCTTCTGCTAACTGCCACTCAATCAATGTCCTGTCTAAGGCTGAAGGACATGCGGTGATACTAGCAGTGAAAACTAGTGCTATAGGCCTAACCCGAAAGTTTACTATTTCTGAAGAAAAACTATGAAACTTCTCACACTGCAATGGGAAGGTTAGGCATAGGTGATTTTTGGAGTATTGGGATGGTAATAATTATGCTCCTTGGATCATCAACTGAGTACTAATGAGTAATCGCTGCAATGAGTTATTTCTCCAGTAGGGGTCCCTGTTACACAAGTTAAAAAAACAAAACCCCACACCTGCTAGCAAGGCACCAATCTATCTATCAGCAAGCAGTTCATGAAAGAAATAATCTGCTTCAGCTACATTCACTTCTTCCACTCTCTCTGGTGGAATGAAGTGACAAGTGATTCTAGTATATTCTTTTCTCATTGTTAAACCCACAGCTTTAGCACTGAAGGAAGCTACCTATAGTTCTGCAGGGAGAAGTTAATTCTGCCATCTTAAGCCAGGACTACACTATAAAGTTCGGTTCACCCAGCTACATTGCTCAGAGTGTGAAAAATCCACATCCCTAAGTGGCAGCCTAACCCCCAGCATAGGCAGTGCTAAGTTGATAGGTCAGTGGAAGAATTCTTCTATCTACTGCCTCTCGGGGAGTTGGATTAACTACAGTGATGGGAGAACCACCTCCTGTTGCTGTAGTGAGTTCTACACTGAAGTGCTATAGTGGCATAACTGCAGTGTTGCAACTGTGCTGCTGTCAGTGGCTTAAGTGTAGACACAGCCTTAGTGTGAAATACCCTTCCCCTTGTAGAGCGGCAGAGAAACAACTGTCGATGTGAGTCATGCTTTCCCTCTAACTTAGGGCTGTCTGGACAGGTACATACTACCATCTCAGCTATCACAGGTCTATGACTCAACACCTTGATAAGAACAAACTGGAGCCACATGAAGATGCTGAAAGGGTACAACGCGCCTTACCTTTGGTGATGCTGAGTGTGTTGTCGCCGCTTGCTACAAAATCATAAAGTGCAACAAAAAGATTGGGATCGCTCTCAGTGGTTCCAAGCAGGTTCTCCTTAGAGCTCCACCTGATGGCTTCATTCAGTGCCTGGGGTTCAACATCACAACCATAGGGGCGGTGAAGGGCCTCTGGACAAACAAAGCGAGAGGAGGGAATTTACTCTACGAATAACAGTTGTGAATGTCAAAATCCAATGCACACACAACAGCGTTGCTGCAACATTGTGAGCACTGCATAGAACAGGAAGTATGGATTTTGCAAGAATGGATGTTGTATATCAATCCAGGCATCATAAAAAACAGCCTGTGTGACCAGAGGATATTGAGGTTGTTACAAACAAATATGAAAATATATAGTAATTTATGTTGAAACTGAATTTCATCAGCCCTTCTTCAAACTCATCCCTACTTTTTGGAAGTTTTTCCACAAGGGAAAGGAACATACAAGTTTCTAAAGATGAAGTGAGGGTAAGATTGATGAGAAATAGATGTTTCATATGATCATTTTACACATTTTTTTCCCTCCTCTTTAGGGAAGCTGAATTGGAAAGAGTGGACAGAGACATTAAGTAATACTGACATCAAATGGCAGGTCTCCATCAAGATCAACCGCTTTAGGAAGCTTAAAATGATACAAATATTCCCAGATCAAGCTTGGGAACATTTGTATCATTTTAAGCTTCCTAAAGCGGTTGATCTTGATGGAGACCTGCCATTTGATCTTGATGGAGCGGTTGATACTAGCATTTAATGCAATAATTTAGATTTTTTTTTTTAATAGTGTGTTAGGAATTCAGAGACAGGATGGAATAAGGCATGAAGGAGCCAGTTAATTGAGTAAAATGGGAAGAATGAGGCAGCAAAAAGAGGCACACCCAAAAGCAGGAGCTAGTCCGCGCAGAGCCTTGAAAAGGGACAGAGAGCTTAACTGTGATATAGGATGGGGACAAAGGGAAGCCAGTGAGAAACAAACAGGTAAGGGCCTGGCCATGGTCCAAACAGCAGGCAATCATTTGGCACGGATTCAGAGGAGGCCAAGACTCATTGCTAGGAAACCAAAACGTAAGGATTTTCCTGCGATATCCATTCAGTTTTTCCACTTTACATTTTCATGCTACTGTAACAAACATGACAGAACAGGTTGTGATTGTTAATTTATCAAAGGTTTTTCTTAGCAGCACTCACGAATAGTTACATACTCTGTTGGTTATGCTGGCAGATTTTATAACTATCATGAAATCACAAACTTGCTTCTCAGGGAGACTGTAAACTTGTGTCTGGAGTGACTAGATCTGTATTTGAGGTCTCAGAGAAGTTATGTCCTTTGCCAGCATGACCTGTTGATCTTGTGATTGGTGAGTAACCTACATTCCAGGCCTAACCAAAAAGTTATCACATGCACCAGCAGAGCTCATCAGGCTCAAAGTTACAAGCTCCCCTAGCAATAAATAAACCTGCAGCTAGGTATTAAGCTAGTGATATTTTCATTCCTACTGTTTTACTGCAGGTATGCGCAACAGTTTGTGTACATGGATTGCTGTCATCTTATCAATACCAATTGGTTTTAGAGAATGCTAAAGTACTACACTGGTATCACAAGACAACATGAGAAAATCCCAATGGATAAATTATAGCACAAATGCCAGTATCCCAGCACAAGTGCCAGTATGCTTATAGCTGGGCGTGTATATACACGTCAAATAATTAGCACTGAACTGTTTTGGTGGCAACAGATAGGAGCACCAATTCCTTGAAGCAGCTGTCCTTATGGAGCAAAAATAAATAGTAATTAAATAATACATTCTTTACACTTTTGTAGTGCCTTCCATCAAAGCCAAAGTCTTTCAGTGCCTTGGGCAAGGTCACACACCAAGTCTGAGACAAAGGAAGTCTCCTGACTCCTAGCGCTCTTTAACGACCAGACTGTCCTCCCTTAAAGGAGCAGAAATGCTACAAGTGTGTGATGAGAGCTTGCACTCTCTTTAAAGACATTTGCACTTTGGCCTCAAATTACATTAACCAGGGTGCAAATATCTTCCTGGTTTCTATTATGCATTTGCTTTAAAGTCAGAGATTTAAAAAAAAGTGGGCACACACTTTTCTTTTACAATCAAATATCGTTTTAGATAAAAAATGCAAGTGTTTCAACTCAAGCCATGGTGGCTAATGCAGTGAGCACCCAGCCCATACCTAAGGTATGACTATAGCAGATGTATAATCAGTTACTCTGAATCTAGTTGTTAACTTCATAGCAGGAGCAGAATATCAATTCAGTTAGTAATGCTGCTGAATCAAGCACCACAGCCAGTCAGTATCTACTAGCCTGCCCACACACAGCTCAGCAGAGGCTACTTTAACCAGAGGGAAAACCCAGACCAAAGGCGGCAGTAGGTATGCCACCTGCTGCTGATTCCATAGCCTTGAGCAACACTACCCACATTAAACCATTTGTGGTACTACACTGAGTCACCAATAGGAATTCAAAGCAGATGTGGGACTACCACTACTTCCTTTTGAATGCTTAGGAGGTCTGTGCATGTTCATAAGAGAAGTATTACATACCAAAAAAAGCAAAACTGAAGTCAATGGCTTGATGTTTGAAGAGTAACTCTCAACAGTCATTGAGATTAGGAGTAAAATATTCAAAAGCACCTGAGGGATTTATGAGACTTAACCCCATTTTCAAAAGAGATTTAGGCACATAGGAGCCTTATTTTCGGGAGGAATAAGGGGCAGGAAAAAAGAAAAAACTGCTAGATGGAATAAGCTGTATTTACATATGTTGACTGTCTAACTCATCAAGGAAACAATGACATTTATGTATAATTATCATAACCCCTGTAGAGTGAATACTTTATAAGCCTGACATTTAGATCCAGGGTAGGGCACCAAACTAGAAACCTCTAGTTTTTAAACTCTAGATCCTTTTAACTTTATGATGCATCTTAAAGTTAAAATTAATGTTATGGTACTCCCAGAGTGAAGATTTACAGTCTAGAAAATCACTTCTCTTACACACTAATTACATCATTTTGGATCAAGGAAAAAGGATGTGTCTCATCCATCCCTTTCCCCTTCCTGTTCTTTGTTCCCACTCCCTTCCTGGAACATTCACTTTCCCGTTCAGCCAATTTGCAAGGTACCTTTTTCCCATGCTACTGTTACTTCTCGTCCCAGCACAAGACTGAACAGAAAGAAAGTTAAAGGAAAGTCCTAAACCTGACATTTTAGAATCAGATCAAACACTAAAGTTCTCTCCTCCTCTGAAATACAATCTGTATAACTGCTCAATATGACAAGTTTTAATGATCCTCTAAAAAAACGTAACAAAAACAGAAATCCTCAGATTTCCTATAGCTGATCTTGTACTATAAGGAAGAAAGACTTTTGTTTCCTTTCAAGTCCTCTATTCAGTGTACATAGCAACATAGAAATGAAGGGGTGCTGTGCAGCATTTCCATGCACCATACCTGTGAAATCAGATAAACCAGTATCAGAGGCTTCATTGCAGAGGCAGCAAAGCAGGTTCTCCTCTTTGCCATAACTGCTTGACTGTAGTAGAACCGTTCCCAGGATCATACTGTGCTCGACAGCAAGCAAAAGGAACTGCTAGACACAAGCAGTCTTAGAATTCCACTCCCAGCACAAGTCATTCCATGTGATTATTACTCACATGACTGGGAACCAATAGGAAAAGCATCACTCCAGGAGCAAGAGGAGTCGTTACTGAGAAAATACATTCTGTGCTCTATCTAGCTACTATAGCTAGAAGTATAATAAGGGTGGAGCTTCCCAAAGTGCTCTGGACAGCTTAAGGAAGAGGTGGAGAACAGACAAGTTGAAACACCTCTGGCATCAAGCAAGTTAGTCTTGTTACATTAGGTTTAGCAAATTAAGACCATAAGAATCATGCTTTCTCCAAGGAAACTTTTAGCTTTCATCCAAATGTTCTACCATGTCATCAGTAAAGGGGCCACCCAGCTTGAGTCATTTTCCATACCACATGCAACCGCTCATATGCTATTTCCAGGAATCGAAAAGTAACTACGTTAAAGAAACATTAAAAGAGTGAGTAAGATGTACAAAAACTAAAAAACTGATAATCAGTGATAAAAAATGTGCTGACGTTGACATTCTGGTCCTAACTCATACCTTTTTAAAAGACTAAAAGTATAAACAGCACAGTAAACCTGCATTTTTTGTTTATGAAGATCCAAGTCAGATCACTTATGTTATTTCAAAGGGCCACTGTCAAACAGATTATTTTTAAATTGACTAAATAAACAAACCAGTTTATAGAGCTGCCTTTAAAAAGGAATTTTTGAAATTCCTGTAATTTTTACAAGGGTTTCTCTGCATTCCTTTTGATGTTTGTAAGGATTTAACAGCAGCAAGAGAGAAACTAACCAGCCGGAGGGAAGGAGTTGAAACTGACTATACTTAAGGCCCTTCCTTTTCAGTTTTTGTTTTAAATTTCCCAGGAAATAGTGGATTTTTACTAAAAAAAAAAAAAAAAAAAAAAAGGGAGAAAATCAGTTAAAGAAAAAACAACCAAAGGGTAGTGGGCGGGGGGAGGTTTACTAACCATCTGGCAGCTGAGGAAGTCTTCCCTCCCTGCAGCAGCTGGGTGGTCTCAGCTGCCAGGACACAGCTTCTGCCCATCTCTCTCCACCACTGTTCAGAGAAAGTGGATGGGGCCACGCTGAAAGGCCAGTCAGGAGGGGAGTGGAAAGCCGCAGCCACTGAGCACTGGTGCCCTTGTTAGACAGAGCCCCCATCCTGACCCTGCTGGCCCTTCAGCGCAGCCCTGCCTGCTTCCCCTGTGCAGGCTCAGTCTAGCAGGGGAAAAAAGACAAGGCTCTGTTCCCTGGGGCTCTGTGTCGTCAGCTTCTGCTTGCAGAGAAGGGCAACTGCAGATTGGGGGTTGCAGTAGCTGCGCAGTAGGGTAACTAGTTGGGCCGGGGCCTATTCCTGGCAGCTGAGACCACCCACATAGAGCCATGTCCCCTTCTCCTGCCAAACAGAGTCCCTTCCTGATCCAAGTCCTTCAGAGCGGCCCTGTCCACTCCCGCATTAAAGGGCTGAGGCCAGGAGGGGGCTCTGTCCGACATGGGAAGTCATTGCTGATGGGGTGCATCCTTCCACTTCCTGCAGCAGTGGGGCAATCTTAGTTGCCAGAATCTGGCTCCCTGTCTTGCTCCCCCCCACTGTGCAAAAGAAGTGGATGGGCCTGCGATTTTTATTTAACTTTCTAGATTGAAGGGCTAAGGGGAAATCAGTAATTATCAATAATCATAGAATAACAGGACTGAAAGGGACTTTGTGAAGTCTTCCAGCCCAGTCCCATACACTCAAGGCAGAACTAAATATTATCTAGACCATCCCTGACAGGTGTTTGTCTAACCTGCTCTTAAAAACCTCCAACGACAGAGATTCCACAACCTCCCTAGGTAATTTGTTCCAGTGCTTAACTACCCTGACAGTTAGGAAATTTTTCCTGATGTCTAACCTAAACCTCCCTTGCTACAATTTAAGCCCATTACATCTTGTCCTGTCCTCAGTGGTTAGGGAGAACAATATGTCACCCTCCTGTTTACAACAATCTTTTACGTACTTGAAGACTGTTAGACTCAGCTTTCTCCAGAATAAATAAACCCAATTTTTTTCAATCTTTCCTTGTAGGTCATGTTTTCTAGACCTTTAATCGCTTTTGTTGCTCTCCTCTGGCTTTCCTCCAATTTGTCCACATCTTTCCCAAAGTGTGGTGCCCAGAACTGGACACAGTACTCCAGTTGAGGCCTTATTAGTGCTGACTACAGTGGAAGAATTATTTCTTGTGTCCTGCTTACAACACTCCTGCTAATACATCCCAGAATGATGCCTGGGAGAGACTCTGACAAACCAGGGAAGTGCCTGGGAGCCCCAGAGTGGAGTGTGAGACAAGAGGTAAGAAGTGGCCCAAGAAAAACCACAGCAAATGTAAAGTAGCAGACCTTGCTGTTTGGTATAAGCCCCTAGAAAGGATCATCAAGCCTAGCAAGGGTGCTGTAGATTGTGCCAAAGACTGACTGAGGAGGAACCCTACAGAGGGTGGGAGGACTTCTTTCTGTTAAAGGCATTTTTGGACTTTTTGTTGGGACAACTGGGATGTTGGAAAGGGTGAGCTAAAGATGATGACCTGGCTGCAGGGCTGAGTTACCAGGCAGAGAAAGCACCAGAGCGACCATTGGCAGGGGAGCTAGCCCAGCCAGAGCACTGTGATGCCACACCTGGCTAAGAGGGGACACCTAATGGTGAATGAACTCTGTTACCACGGATTATTTTTGTTGTATCTAAGGGGAGGTTTGATATGAAGAAACTAAAAGGGAAAGAGCTCTGTTTGAATTGGAAAAATATTTCATACTTTAAAAGAATTTGGTGAGAGAGTTTTTCCTGATAGCCTATATTTCCCCTTGCCCTCATTTGGCTATTATTGTTAAATTAATTGTAATACCATAGTGCCTAGGTGCCCTAGTCATGGACTGGGACTCTGTTGTGCTAAGCACTGTACAAACATGAAACACAAAGGATAGTCCCTGCCCTGAAGAGTTACAATCTAAATAGCTAAGGCAGGCACAGGGTGCAGAAAGAGGTGGAACACACAAGAATGAACAATGTGATGGCAGCAAACACATCGGTTTCACTATTTATTTATGTGGTGGGTTTAGATACGAGGGCATCAGCTAAAGGGACAGGGGATGTTGAAGGGGAGAAGAGGTCAAGGGGAGTGACGCTGGGGTGGAGAGACTGGGGATGTGGGGGAAGCAAAACAGTTGGTTTTTGTTGTTGTTTTTACACTGAGATGGCTGTCCTCATGTAAAATTGAATAGCTATTGATGTAAAATCCTAGTGGAGACAAGGCCCTGTAGTGTTTACCTCAGTGTGGCTAGTTGAGAAAAACCTCAGGCGGGAGTACAGGGTTAACCTTGATCAGCCACACTAAGGTAAACGCTACAGGTCCTTGTCTCCACTAGGATTTTACATCAATAGCTATCTTGACTTAAAAAAAAAAAACACACACACCTTTTTGTCACTGAAGGTTTAAGCTTCTTCATCTCATTACTCCTAAAATGTACACTGTTGCACTAGACTGAATTCCTCTCTTCTTTCTGTCAATACCTTTCCAAACATTTGTAGACTTATGTATTCTTTACCTTGCCTCTGCACCCCTTTTGATGTTTCTGAAACAATAGATCATCCTTGTGGCACACATCATTTTTTGTTTCTTCCCCAATTCCAAACAACTTGTGAACCCCAAGTGCCCAGAACCAAATACAACATTCCAGTTGCCAAACTTATACCAGGCTCATACAAAGAGACTACATATCATCAAATTTGGATGTTTTAGGACAGTTGTTCTCAAACTTCTTTTTTCGCGGACCACTTGAAAATTGCTAAGGGTCCTGGCGGACCACTTAGTGATCTTTCCAAATGATGTTTGTACCATTAGCTAACTATTATTGTAAGGCGCTTTGGATAAAAGAGCTATATAAAAAACCAACTCAATAATAAACTTTTGTTCTTTTACAAATAAAAGCACAACTCATATTTTAATATCAGTAGTCTTACCTTTCTAATGCAATGGATGTGCCCTCTCTCCCCCACCGTGGCAGCCCCCGAGCTGGGGCTGGGAAGGAGGGGGTCTCTCCCTCTCTCCCCCCACCACGGCAGCCCCCGAGCTGAGTTAGAAAGGGCGGGGGGGGGGTCTCTCCCCCACCACAGACCTCACAGAGCTCAGGCTGGGAAGGAGGGCCATCTCTTCCCCGGCAGCTACAGCCCTGGAGCTGTCACCTCTTTCTCTGGCCACCACAGTCCTGCATATCCCAAATTCTCCCCACCCCCTCTTCTCAGCCTACTGCCCCCTCCCACCTACCTCCTATTCCCCCCAAGGCCACTACCTCACCTTACATGTGCATCTTCTCCAGGGTCGAGGCATCTAATTAGTGGAGCAATGCCTTTGCAGTTCCACTAATTAGGTGGGTAGCCCTTCATTCTCTTGTGTGTGACTGCCCAGGCACCCAGAGGAAACTATCCGCAGACCACCTGAATGGAGCTCACGGACCAGTGGTGGTCCACTGACCACAGTTTGAGAACCTCTGTTTTAGGGCTTAAATTGTTCACCAGTTGAAGTCAGAAAGGAAAACCCTCTATAGCTCACTAGCAAACAACTAGATATATTATGAAGACATTGCACCTTCCACTGAAACATTTGGCATTGCCATTTTTAGATGCTCAACTGCAGATTAGAGGACCCATTGCTCTTTTCCAGGAGATCAATTCTTATATTATAATCTGAGTGGAGATGGTTCATTTATTGTTACAGTATAAGAGACTTCATCTTTCTCCCTAAAAACACCAGTAGCCTTGAAGCACCCTGGAGAGGAAAGGAGTGAATCATTAAAATAAAAGCACCTAGAGAAGTTTATTTCAATTTTAAAATATATTTTAAGGTGACATAAAAGACTTCCACTTATATACTAGAGAGTTAACCTAGTAATCTAATAGTGGTGCGTCCACTACCATGTAGGAAAGTCACGTTGGAGGTGTCCTGGGAACGCTATGGAGACCAGGTGATCAGCCCAAGAAGAAGAAAGCATATCACTCACTTTACCCTTCAAGCCAATTAAACTCTGCAAGGAGTTCCATCCAACACCTTTAACCCAATAACAAATTAGAGGAGGGATATCTTTAGGGCTATCAGGCATACAAATGATTGAAGAAAAAAACCTCAATATTATTGGAAAAAATATTAATAGAATTGGTAATAAAAACTTGTCATAGTGGGGGAAAAAATCTAAAATGACCCTATTAATATGCAATAATGAAGGTTGTTCTTGGGTGGGAGGAAAAAGAGCAGCAAACATAGCCAACTTTCAGTACTTTAGCTTTGTGAAACCCAAAGAGCAAATATCTTGGATATCTGCAAAAGTGACCTGCTTTATGAGAGCTGAGAAAATCCATAATGGCAAATCTATGTTACCACCACACTCGAGCAGCAGCAAAACTACAGACACAATGACAAGTTGGGGTAAAAGAGGCAATACGAACAGACACACAGGCTTGAAAGATAGCTGAGGAACTGTGTACACACTTATGATGAGAAATCTAGTACAGCTACATCCCCATTAGCAGAACAGATTCCACTAAGGCCTTGTCTACACTACTGGGGTAAGTCAACCTAAGTTACGCTACTCCAGCTACATGAACAACGTAACAGAAGTCGACATAGCTTAGGTCGACTTACTGGGTGTCTACACTGCACTGCGTCTACGGGAGACGCTCTCCCGGCAACTTGCCTTACTCTTCTCATTCTCGTGGAGTACCAGAGTCAACCAGAGAGCACTCTGCAGTCGATTTAGCAGGTCTTCATGAGACCCGCTAAATCAACCCCCGATGCATCAATTGCAGCAGCATCAATCCCCAGTAAGTGTAAACAGTAAGGAGGTCTAGGTAAGGGTGCATCTTCAAATATTAAATTATGGCAACTTATGCAGAATATCACTTTGAAGTTATATCAGGGAGCTTAGGAAAGAGGAAGCTAAAAATAATCACTTTTGGCATGTGAGAACTACACATTTCTCCTCTTCCACAGGATTCCAAGGTATAAAGTCATTTAGAGAGACTTACTACCACAAGTCAAGTGGCTGTCAACTGTATAATCTATTTCAAAGTGTCTCAAATGAACCTTCTACAATTCTGGAAAAGGTTGAGAGCGCCAATACACATTTCCAGAAATATTAAACATGTAGAATGACAGATGGAAACAATTTTGGGGGAGGACACAGACTGTAATTTTACTGCAAAAGTAATATCTGAAAAGTGCACCCATCTGAGATTAAGTGAGCTAGAAGCATCAATGCTAACAGAATAGCTACCTGGCAAAGTGAGTTTGTTCTGCGGATGTCAAGTAGCAGCTATTCACATCCTCAGACAATATCCCAAATTATTTGATCTCCAAATCATATATTTCAGTGATTTGAAGTAATTCTTTCCAACTCACGATTTTATCATTACTCCTGTAATGTTTGGTATTTTTCTTAAAGTCCAAACTCCTGGAATAGTATGAGTGCATTAGAATCTCAGTTTTTTGTTTCTGTTGTGTTTTTAAGATAAGTTTCTAGCCCTCAGGGTTGCAGAGAAAGGCTGGATAATATGAGCTAAAAATCTCAAAAGTCAGAAAGGAAATAATAACAAAATGATTTTTAAAGTCAAATCTCATGGTTTTTTGAGGTGTGACTGATGATTTTATAATGTTAGGGTTTGGCAATACTGCTTACCTTTCTGAGGATATTCCGAGGGCAAAGTTCCCCAGGTGAGCTGATACAATCTGAGTTTCCAGTACATCAGTTTAACTCTTAAACGCAATCCCAAGATGCTCATTAGCGCAGGACTCACTGCTCAATTCCATCAAACCACAATGAATATTCAATAACTACCAAGTCTATACAGTCACTAGAAACACCAACACTGGCTTTAACAAAGTTTCCAAAAACTCATACATGTAACACCAGCTGCCACATGTTGTTCAAGAGTATAGCTATTTTCTTTGTTTGACCAAAACAGACTTTATAATACTTTTTTTGTTTAAACACAAGAAAAATATTTTTAAAATGTGATGTCTTTCATGCCCCTCACTCCTTCGGATGCTTTTATGTTGAAAGAGCAAATAAGCTGAAATTTTTCCTTTCTTTCCAAAAAATGACAAGCTCAAGCGTGAATACTCCTGCCCTCAGCCCATAAAAATGAGAGCAGACCAGGCAATGATATTAAGAATTTTTCTGGTTCTCACATCTAGAGCTTGAAAACTCACACTGTGAATCTGATATTCACAGCAAAACAACTCAGTCTTCTTTTATGCTGAGAGTTATAGTTGTGCCAGCTCTGTCTCTCTGTCTTCTCCAGTTTCTGAGAGAACCTTCTGAGTGGAAGAAAGTGTGTATGTAATCACAGATATGCACGCATACACACTATATTTAGGTACTGGCTGCAGTGTCATTTCCTGTTGGCTAAACCAAGACACTTCTAATTGGCTCAATTGATGCAGACAAGGGACTCCATTCACAAGCCTGATTCCTGCAGCTGCTAAATGTCGAAGGTATCAATAGCACCCTCCAAGAGGGGAATTCATAGCTCAACTTGGACAGCTTTTCAGTTTCAGGCTTATGTCACTGCATTTGTTTTTTTCAAATCTGCTGGCAGCAGTATTTACCCACCATGCCTTTGCAACCAGCACTTAGGAACACAATGCACTCATTGAAATTACATGAGCTCAGACGGAAGGTCTTTTTTCTGGCTTGTAGGTGAAACAGCTACTTAGCCCAGCAAGCTTCACTAAAGAACTTAAACAGGTACAAAAAGTTACACTTGCTACTGTGCATGTTAAAAGTAATCAGTGTTACACAGAGATCACAAAAAAAAAAAAAGATGGTGAACAGAGAATTAATCAGATGCCAACTTTGGACTGTTTCTTTGCCAATTAAATGTACTACAATATTAACACTGGTACCAGGCCTACTAGGGAGTCAATGGAGGACAAGGAAATTGCAAAGAAATTAAATGAGTTGGGATTTGCTCTTCACCCCTAAAAATGTTGAAGATGCCAATCCAAGATCTACTCTTTGAGGTAATAAGGAGTAGGTACCACGAGAGACTGAAGTATCAAAAGTAGCAGTATTGGAACAAATAGATAAACTTAAGAACAAATTATTACTAGGACTGGATACATGAATGACTTGAGGTGGAACCTGAAGTGACTGAAGTGCTAACAAAGTATAGCCATTTAAATGCTCGAGGACAGTAAATGTTTTACCTATTGCTGAATAGAAGTGATGCTGAGAATCTCAGATCAGTCAGCCCACTTTCAAATATCAGGAAAACTGGATGAAACTATGATTAAAAATAGAATGATAATTATATGATGGGGACAAGCCAGCACCACTTATACAAAGTAAATCATGCCTCTCTAGTCTATTAAAACTCTGAGAATGTAAACTAAACAAAAGGAGAAACAGTTGACAATTTGTACTTTCAGCAAGCCTTTGATAAAGTCTCTTGTTAGTGGCTATTAAGTTAATTAGGTTGTCATGAAGTCTGACGTAAAATCATATTGCCTCTATATAAATCCATGGTACGCCTGCACACAGATGTGGTCGCCCCATCTCTAAAAAGATAAATTAGAATTCGAAAAGGTTCAGAAAAGGAAAAAAAAAAAAAGATTAGGGGTATGGAACGGCTTCCATATGAGGAGAGATTAATAAGACTGGGACTTTTTAACTTGGAAAAAGATGACTAAGGGGGGGGATATGGTAGAGGTCTATATAATCATGACTGGTGTGGAGAAAGTAAATAAGCAAGTGTTATTTGCTCCTTCTCAAAACACAAGAACTAGGGGTCACCAAACGAAATTAATAGGTACCACGTTTAAAACAAATAAAAGGAAGTATTTTTTCACACAACGCACAGTCAGTCTGTGGAACTCTTTACCAGAGGATGTTGTGAAGGCCAAGACTATAACAGGGTTAAAAAAGAACTAGGTAAGTTCATGGAGGATAGGTCCATCAATGGCTTTTAGCCAGGATGAGCAGGGACGGTGTCCCTAGTCTCTGTTTGCCAGAAGCTGGGAATGGGCAACAGGGGATGGATCACTTGATGATTACCTGTTCTGTTCATTCTCTCTGGGGCACCTGGCATTGGCCACTGTCAGAAGACAGGATACTGGGCTAGATGGACCATTGGTCTGACCCAGTATGGCCACTCTTATGTAAATTATTGTCATATGTCAGTAACTGATTTATAGCTAGAAAGTAGGAATAAATCATCAATATTTTGGATGGTACAATAGGGATCCAGAAGGTTACACGCTTACTAAATTTGTTAGTCTCTAAGGTGCCACAAGTACTCCTTTTCTTTATGCTAGAACCAGTGTTGCTAATTATAGTTCAGGATCTGGAAATGAGGATGAATGCTGAGATACCAACATTTGCAGAGGACAAAATTATTTAATTTACTAAAACTCAAATGGTGCTAACAAACCATTAAATTAATGGGAAACATGAATGCAGAGAAAATTCAGTATTGACAAATGCAAGATAATGCACACTGGAGGGAATAACTTGAAATACCCATGAACATTGCTGGGTTCTAAATTAACTGTAGTCATTCAGAAAAAGACCTTGGCATCATTGTGGACATCTCAATTAAAATACCTGCTCAAATGACCAGCAACGGTCAAAAGAAAGGCAGACAGATCATCTTATGATATAAAGAATATGATAGAAAACAATGCTGAGAATAGAATGACACCACTATATAAGTCAAGGGTATACTCTCACCTGGAATGCTGTGTTCAGATCTGGTCACCTTATGTCAAAAAGATATAGCAGAAATAGAAAGGATTCAGAGAAGCACAATAAAATTTAGAGGCACAGAAAGATTTCTGTTTAGAAAGGAGAAATTATAGTGGTGTACAAAAGAGTGAATAGCATAGAGAAGGCAAACAAATACCAGATTTATCTTATTATAAAACAAGAACATGTGACTATTCCATGACTGAAAGGCAACAAAAAACTAATACAAGGATTTATTTCTGCCACCCACAAAGAAGTGTAAACGCAAGTTGTATGGCTTAAAATAATCACTAACTGATGGGGATAAGGAAGAAACCCTGTGAGCAGATTATTCCATAATTGTCGATTGTGGTGCTTCTTGCACTCTCCTCTGAAGAATATAGACCCTTCCAGAGACAGGATAGTGGAACAGACTGTCCACTTGTCTGAATCCATATGGGAACTCCTATATTCATCGAAAGGCACATGTCCACAATACACCCAGGATCTGCCACTGACTCACTGCGTGACCTTGGGCAACAAAATTTCTTGTAATTCAGTTTATACTTATCTGTAAAATTAATACAATTCCTATTTTATATGGGGGTTAAGAGGATCAATCTATGATTGTAAAGAACTTTGAGGTCTTTGGAGGACAAGAGCTATATTAAATGTAAAACAGCTTATCAAAGTGGGACAATACAAACCCCTTCCTATTCACCCCCGAATTGGAGATGAAATGGTTCACCACATCTGTGATGCCAGTTATTAGAAGAGTGTAAATTTTAAGTATTGTTTACACAACACCAACTAATACACTAAGCTTAATAATCAGAATGAAAGTTACATCAATACTACTAAGCTCGTCACAGTCAACTATCTGCAGTTTAAGAGAACAGAACAGTTAAATACTCTATTGTATACTGTATTTGGCTTTAGTTTATTCAACAGAAAGTTAACTAATAATGTAAGAAATGTCCCTTTCTGTGTTCCTCCTGCTGTGATAAGAACTTTTCTTTCTTGGTTTTACTCCACTTTCTCCTCTTCTCTTTCCTATAATAAATCCAGGCGTCTCTCTTCCTGCATCATTTCTGTCTTTTCTCCCCTTCTTCTGATCTCCACATCTCTTGCTATCCCTTTTCCCTTCCCTCCTGCCCTACATTTTCTCTTTCTCCGAAGTCCCTCTATATATCCTATTTCTATTCTGAAATAGTCCATCCACCCAGGCCTTTTCTACCCTATAAAGTTGTGCTGCTTTATCTATACCAGTATTGTTAAAGCAGTACAACCCTTCTAGCATGGATGCAGTTATACTGGTATAAAAGTGCTTATACCTTATTCCAGGGGTGGGTAAACTTTTTGGCCGGAGGGCCACATCGAGGAATAGAAATTGTATGGTGGGCCATGAATGCTCACGAAATTGAGGTTGGGGTGCAGGCTCTGGGGTGGAGCTGGGGACGAGGAGTTTGGGGGGGACGAGGGTGCTCCAGGCTGGGACCGAGGGTTCGGAGGATGGGAGGTGGATCAGGGCAGGGGCGTGGGGAGAGGCTCGGGGGAAGCAGTGGCATGTCCCTTCTCCGGCTTCTACATGGAGGCATGGCCAGGCAGCTCTGCACACTGCTCCGTCCGCAGGCACCACCCCTGCAGTTCCCATTGGAGTGAGTAGGAGCCGGAGTGGGGCTGAGCTGTGTGGTCTGGCCCCCACAGCCAGCGCCCTGGCTGGAGTGGGGGCAAGCCACGTGGTCCGGCCCCCAACCCAGTACCCTGGCTGAAGCGCCGGAGAGCCACATGGTAAGGCTCGCGAGCCGGCTTAAAACGTCCCGCAGGCCGAATGCGGCCCACGGGCCGTAATTTGCCCACCCCTGCTTTAGCCAGAGGACTAAATCTATTAGCCAAACACATCGCCCATCCCACCTACTTGCTGAGAAGCACAAGGCAAGTTTCCTGCTAAGGTGTTGACCCTGAACCCTGCTTGGAGGCTTTATTTTTCCACAGTTTCCAGCCTGATAAATCTGAAGACCTCCCAACCCAGACTCTACATGAAACTGGAAGAAAGAAGCAGCATTATCTGTTCCTCTCACACCCCTGAACCTCCTAGCTAAATCAAGGAGATGGGGACAATATTAATTACTTTTCCAACTCTTCTTCCCACCCCCACCCCCCATCAGGGTTTAGGACCCATCCTTCCACGCCTGCCCTCTGCTGCTGCTCATAGTTTCCTCAAACACCAGCATAACAAAAATTACTTGAGTCCTGCCAATCTCACTGTTGCTCACAGAACTTTGAATGGAAGCAGTAAAAACTGACAATCGGGTCAATTTCATTCTGGTGTACACTGGGATAGCTCTGAGCAGCAGAAAATGATCTCACTTCATTGCTTATATTTGCAACACTCAGAATTACATTTGGCTCACTTCTCTGGTTCAGTAGGATGGAATAACAACTCATGTTGACACAGTCAGGGAATAAGACTCACTTCTGGTTATTTAAAGATACCTTCGCCCACGTAGTTCTGCACATAGCTGTTTAAACACTATCCCTGCTGCCACCGTTTGTGGTGGTGTGACTGGGATGCCAAAAAGGATTGGGCAAGGCAGTGTCAGCTATTTGTAACGGGAGGCCAGGCTAACCGCCATCACTACTATGTCTGTCTTTGTGTGCTGCCTCTCATGACTCATTTTCCATATATTCTGAAGGAGGAAGGAAGAGGGAGAGTTTGAAACTCCCACTGGGAGGTCTAATGTTGCTGCCGAGTAAAACAATCCATTTCCTCCTTTTTCCTATGTAACAGTAAGGTTAGTTTTCAAATGAAATTAGGCTGTGATATGGGCCTCTGTGGACTTTACTGTGACAAAGACTTTGCCTTTCTGTAGAGAGACTACAAGCAAAGTGTCCTAAGCCATGCAACAAGAAGTATGTTGCCTTGTTTAAAGCATTTTTCCCACCCCTGGTCTAGAACCAACGAAGCTGTCTACCAGTGGTAGTGTTTATAATTTTTATTGACTTGCAGGTTCATTATGGTTGGGTGGTATTTTGTTGATTTTTTAAGTTATGCCAAGGATACCCAAAGCATATGGAGAGACACTTGGTATATAAATAAGTAAGAAGTGCTTTCAAGGCACAGGCTTTTTATCACCAAGTCATCTAAATCTGTTCAGAGCAAAGTTGGATCCCCACAAGGATAAAAATGCTTGCAACCTGTTTCTCTAATATTTCCACCATGTCTACCATTTGATAGTCAAAGGATAATTACCCAGTGTTCTGAGCAGGCTTGTACATCCCATATTGAAGTGCCTGCTGCCACAGCTTCACTGCTTTGGGACCCGAAAGCAGGTAGATTAAGGCTAGCTTGGGTATGTCTACACAAGCTGCAATCTATGACTGCTGTATAGACATACCCAAAGAATTGGAGATTTGCTCTCATTGTATAAACTAGCAAATTGTACTTGTTGCTGACAACAGGAGATGTGAACTGGTTCTGAATGCTCTTTGATGGCAAATATAGATCTGAACAAACCCTATTCATCAAGATCTCTAGGGAAAATACTAAGAAAATTAAGCCATGCCATTCCTTAAAAGGAAAAGGCTTCCTTTGGTCACATGGAGTAAATCTATATGGCAGATACATCCAAGTTAGTGTACTGCTTTGGAGGATCACCCAGGTAAATTTTATATTACATATCTTTCAGATAGAGCCAGTATAAAATCCCTACAGGAAGACTGACATGCTGTGAAACAGTTTTGTAAATTATTAATTGATATGATAATAAGCATGTTAGACTTGTAAACGTTGTGTCAAGGCTAAATCCCCTCCAGAGGAAGAAGGGAAATATCTAAGAAAGCACTTTACTCACTGTTTTGAAACGCAAGGTAGCATTTGCTTTTGCTACTAAGCCCTTTTATTTTGTTAATGTTTTTCTAAGATTGTCTGGTTGGTTTTTGCCTCCCTGCCACCCCTCTCTTGCTTTCCACAAAACAAGATTCCCAGTTGTTGCATGCCTACACAGGTTTGGCAAGACAGCTGACTGCTTGGATTACACTGGGCTGCATTGTATCCCTTTAAGAATGAGCCACACTTCTTCTAAGTGCCTCCTTTGGGACCAGAGTTCAGTACATGCAGTGAAGTCAGTCTGGCTCTGTTTAACTTGGGAATTCCAAGATGACAGGAATATTGAATAAGATTTTTCACAAGAACAAAAGTTCCTCCTTGATATAAAGAGCGGTTTAGTTGTGCAACTAAAGCTTTAGCACTGTGTTAGCAAACGCATTAACTTCCTTTCAAACTCTGTGTAAACAGATTTGTTTTGTCCAAGATGAGCATCTTAAGTGGGTGTTGACATATATTTTGGCTCCAGTTCACTATGTGAATCATCTGACTATTTAACAGCTTTATAAGACATGTCTTACATTTTAAGAGACTAAATTCTGCTTGGGGTAGTTGTATCATCTAGTGATATTTTGTTTATCTCAAGAAGCAGCTTTGTTCTTTTTTTATATGTGGGAGAAGATTTTTTATTTCCTTGAATTAGGGCTTTATAGATAGAGACCACTGCCACAAGGAAAATGTCCTATCTTTTTCCAGTAGCTGTAGCCCTCCTCAAGGATGTGACTCAGGAAAGTAGGCTGCTTTTTCACCCCCTCATTCGTTCTAGACAAGTGGTTCTCAACCTTTTCCAGGTTGGGGCTGCCTTGGGACCACTCTCTCATTTAGCAGCTTTGGAAGGGCAAGGAAGTTGCAAGCTTCTTAACATCTTTTTGCAACCTCAGTTGAGAACCCTGGTTCCAGAACAGAGGTGGGCAAACTTTTTGACCTGAGGGCCACATCTGGGAATAGAAATTGTATGGCGGGCAGAAGCTATCAGAAGCTTGCATCACAAGAAAGGGAAAAAAATTCATAGTCAGGAATTGTAGACCAAGCATCTCAGAGAGGTGATTAAGAAACAGCAGAAAGCATACAGGGAGTGGAAGATGGGAGGGATCAGCAAGGAAAGCTACCTTATTGAGGTCAGAACATGTAGAGATAAAGTGAGACAGGCTAAAAGTCAAGTAGAGTTGGACCTTGCAAAGGGAATTAAAACCAATAGTAAAAAGATTCTATGGCCATATAAATGAGAAGAAAACAAAGAAAGAAGAAGTGGGACCGCTAAACACTGAGGATGGAGTGGAGGTTAAGGATAATCTAGGCATGGCCCAATATCTAAACAAATACTTTGCCTCAGTTTTTAATAAGGCTAATGAGGATGTTAGGGATAATGGTAGCATGACAAATGGGAATGAGGATATGGAGGTAGATATTACCATATCTGAGGTAGAAGAGAAACTCGAACAGCTTAATGGGACTAAATCGGGAGGCCCAGACAATCTTCATCCAAGAATATTAAAGGAATTGGCACATGAAATTGCAAGCCCATTAACAAGAAGTTTTAATTAATCTGTAAACTCAGGGGTTGTACCGTATGATTGGAGAATTGCTAACATAGTTCCTATTTTTAAGAAAGGAAAAAAAAGTGATCTGGGTAACTACAGGCCTGTTAGTTTGACATCTGTAGTATGCAAGGTCTTGGAAAAAATTCTGAAGGAGAAAGTAGTTAAGGACATTGAGGTCAATGGTAAATGGGACAAAATACAACATGGTTTTACAAGCAGTAGATCGTGCCAACCCAACCTGATCTCCTTCTTTAAGAAAGTAACAGATTTTTTAGACAAAGGAAACACAGTGGATCTAATTTACCTAGCCCTGGTCTACACTAGGACTTTAGGTCGAATTTAGCAGCATTAAATCGATGTAAACCTGCACCCGTCCACACAATGAAGCCCTTTATTTCGACTTAAAGGGCTCTTAAAATCGATTTCCTTACTCCACCCCTGACAAGTGGATTAGTGCTTAAATCGGCCTTGCCGGCTCGAATTTGGGGTTCTGTGGACACAATTCGACGGTATTGGCCTCCAGAAGCTATCCCAGAGTGCTCCACTGTGACCGCTCTGGACAGCACTCTCAACTCAGATGCACTGGCCAGGTACACAGGAAAAGAACCGCGAACTTTTGAATCTCATTTCCCGTTTGGCCAGCGTGGCAAGCTGCAGGTGACCATGCAGAGCTCATCAGCACAGGTGACCATGATGGAGTCCCAGAATCGCAAAAGAGCTCCAGCATGGACCGAATGGGAGGTACGGGATCTGATCGCTGTATGGGGAGAGGAATCCGTGCTATCAGAACTCCGTTCCAGTTTTCGAAATGCCAAAACCTTTGTCAAAATCTCCCAGGGCATGAAGGACAGAGGCCATAACAGGGACCCGAAGCAGTGCCGCGTGAAACTGAAGGAGCTGAGGCAAGCCTACCAGAAAACCAGAGAGGCGAACGGCCGCTCCGGGTCAGAGCCCCAAACATGCCGCTTCTATGATGAGTTGCATGCCATTTTAGGGGGTTCAGCCACCACTACCCCAGCCGTGTTGTTTGACTCCTTCAATGGAGATGGAGGCAATACGGAAGCAGGTTTTGGGGACGAAGAAGATGATGATGAGGTTGTAGATAGCTCACAGCAAGCAAGCGGAGAAACCGGTTTTCCCGACAGCCAGGAACTGTTTCTCACCCTGGACCTGGAGCCAGTACCCCCCAAACCCACCCAAGGCTGCCTCCTGGACCCAGCAGGCGGAGAAGGGACCTCCGGTGAGTGTACCTTTTAAAATACTATACATGGTTTAAAAGCAAGCATGTGAAAGGATTACTTTGCCCTGGCATTCACGGCTCTCCTGGATGTACTCCCAAAGCCTTTGCAAAAGGTTTCTGGGGAGGGCAGCCTTATTGCGTCCTTCATGGTAGGACACTTTACCACTCCAGGCCAGTAACACGTACTCGGGAATCATTGTACAACAAAGCATTGCAGTGTATGTTTGCTGGCGTTCAAACAACATCCCTTCTTTATCTCTCTGTGTTATCCTCAGGAGAGTGAGATATAATTCATGGTCACCTGGTTGAAATAGAGTGCTTTTCTTCAGGGGACACTCAGAGGAGCCCATTCCTGCTGGGCTGTTTGCCTGTGGCTAAACAGAAATGTTCCCCGCTCTTAGCCACAGGGAGGGGGGAGGGCCGAGGGGGTAGCCACGCGGTGGGGGGCGGCAAAATGCGACCTTGTAACAAAAGCACATGTGCGGTGTATGTAATGTTAACAGCAAGGTTTACCGTGAAAGAGTGTAGCCACTGTTTTATAAAATGTGTCTTTTTAAATACCGCTGTCCCTTTTTTTTTCTCCACCAGCTGCATGTGTTTCAATGATCACAGGATCTTCTCCTTCCCAGAGGCTAGTGAAGCTTAGAAAGAAAAAAAAAAAAACGCACTCGAGATGAAATGTTCTCCGAGCTCATGCTGTCCTCCTACACTGACAGAGCACAGACGAATGCGTGGAGGCAAATAATGTCAGAGTGCAGGAAAGCACAAAATGACCGGGAGGAGAGGTGGCGGCGGGCTGAAGACAGGGCTGAAGCTCAAATGTGGCGGCAGCGTGATGAGAGGAGGCAGGATTCAATGCTGAGGCTGCTGGAGGACCAAACCAGTATGCTCCAGTGTATGGTTGAGCTGCAGCAAAGGCAGCTGGAGCACAGACTGCCACTACAGCCCCTGTGTAACCAACCGCCCTCCTCCCCAAGTTCCATAGTCTCCACACCCAGACGCCCAAGCACGCGGTGGGGGGGCCACCGGCCAACCAGCCACTCCACCACAGAGGATTGCCCAAAAAAAAGAAGGCTGGCATTCAATAAATTTTAAGGTTGTAAACTTTTAAAGTGCTGTGTGGCATTTTCCTTCCTTCCTCCACCACCCCTCCTGGGCTACCTTGGTAGTCATCCCCCTATTTGTGTGATGAATGAATAAAGAATGCATGAACGTGAAGCAACAATGATTTTATTGCCTCTGCAAGCGGTGATCGAAGGGAGGAGGGGAGGGTGGTTAGCTTACAGGGAAGTAGAGTGAACCAAGGGGCGGGGGGTTTCATCAAGGAGAAACAAACAGAACTTTCACACCGTAGCCTGGCCAGTCATGAAACTGGTTTTCAAAGCTTCTCTGATGCGTACCGCGCCCTCCTGTGCTCTTCTAACCGCCCTGGTGTCTGGCTGCGCGTAACCAGCAGCCAGGCGATTTGCCTCAACCTCCCACCCCGCCATAAACGTCTCCCCCTTACTCTCACAGATACTGTGGAGCACACAGCAAGCAGTAATAACAGTAGGAATATTGGTTTCGCTGAGGTCTAAGCGAGTCAGTAAACTGCGCCAGCGCGCCTTTAAACGTCCAAATGCACATTCTACCACCATTCTGCACTTGCTCAGCCTGTAGTTGAACAGCTCCTGACTACTGTCCAGGCTGCTTGTGTACGGCTTCATGAGCCATGGCATTAAGGGGTAGGCTGGGTCCCCAAGGATACATATAGGCATTTCAACATCCCCAACAGTTATTTTCTGGTCTGGGAATAAAGTCCCTTCCTGCAGCTTTTGAAACAGACCAGAGTTCCTGAAGATGCGAGCATCATGCACCTTTCCCGGCCATCCCACGTTGATGTTGGTGAAACGTCCCTTGTGATCCACCAGAGCTTGCAGCACTATCGAAAAGTACCCCTTGCGGTTTATGTACTCGGCGGCTTGGTGCTCCGGTGCCAAGATAGGGATATGGGTTCCGTCTATAGCCCCACCACAGTTAGGGAATCCCATTGCAGCAAAGCCATCCACTATGACCTGCACATTTCCCAGGGTCACTACCCTTGATATCAGCAAATCTTTGATTGCGTGGGCTACTTGCATCACAGCAGCCCCCACAGTAGATTTGCCCACTCCAAATTGATTCCCAACTGACCGGTAGCTGTCTGGCGTTGCAAGCTTCCACAGGGCTATCGCCACTCGCTTCTCAACTGTGAGGGCTGCTCTCATCTTGGTATTCGTGCGCCTCAGGGCAGGGGAAAGCAAGTCACAAAGTTCCATGAAAGTGCCCTTACGCATGCGAAAGTTTCGCAGCCACTGGGAATCGTCCCAGACCTGCAACACTATGCGGTCCCACCAGTCTGTGCTTGTTTCCCGAGCCCAGAATCGGCATTCCACAGCATGAACCTGCCCCATTAGCACCATGATGCATGCATTGGCAGGGCCCATGCTTTCAGAGAAATCTGTGTCCATGTCCTGATCACTCACGTGACCGCGCTGACGTCGCCTCCTCGCCCGGTATCGCTTTGCCAGGTTCTGGTGCTGCATATACTGCTGGATAATGCGTGTGGTGTTTAATGTGCTCCTAATTGCCAAAGTGAGCTGAGCGGCCTCCATGCTTGCCTTGGTATGGCGTCCGCACAGAAAAAAGGCGCGGAACGATTGTCTGCCGTTGCTCTGACGGAGGGAGGGGCGACTGACGACACGGCTTACAGGGTTGGCTTCAGGGAGCTAAAAATCAACAAAGGGGGTGGCTTTACATCAAGGAGTATTTCAGGCAGGACTTCACGGAGGGTTCCAATAAGAAACGGTGCACCTAAGTTATCATTCTTATTGGAACAAGGTGGTTAGCCTGGCCTCTGATTGATACATGGCTAGATTTACCTCGCTGCACCTTCTCTGTGAGTGACTGCAGTGTGACCTAGAGGAATGAGTCCCCTAGACAGGGGAGGAGGCAAATGAGTACAAAACAAATCTGGTCTGTTTCTTGTTTTGACCCACTCCATCTATCTTTTACATCTTTGGCTGGCAGCAGACGGTGCAGAAGGACTGCATGCCATCCACATCTCATGGCTGCTCGGCAGCAGACGGTGCAGAAGGACTGCATGCCATCCTCATCTCTTGCCTGCCTGGCAGAAGATGGTACAATACGACTACTAGCAATCCTCATCTCTTGCCTGCCTGGCAGAAGATGGTACAGTACGACTGCTAGCAGTCCGTATCGCCTGCCCGCTCACCATAAGACGGTTCAATAGGACTGACTGCAGGACTAAAGAGAATGACCTGGTCAAGTCACTCCAAATTTAGTCCCTGCGCCCATGTCTGCCCAGGCGCTCCCAGCCGACGTGGCCAGGAGCACCTCGGACACGACGAGGACGACTACCAGTCGTATTGCACCGTCTGCTGCCAGAAGGCAATGGGTTGCTGCTACTGTGCAGCAATGCCGTACCGCGTCTGCCAGCACCCAGGAGACATAGGGTGACGGTTACCTGAGCGGGCTCCATGCTTGCCGTGGTATGGCGTCTGCACAGGTAACTCAGGAAAAAAGGCGCGAAATGATTGTCTGCCCTTGCTTTCACGGAGGGAGGGAGGGAACGGGGGCCTGACGATATGTACCCAGAACCACCCGCGACAATGTTTTAGCCCCATCAGAGTGCTCCATTGTGACTGCTCTGGACAGCACTCTCAGATGCCCGATTGTTTGCCGTTGCTCTGACGCCGGGAGGGGCGACTTAGGACACGGCTTACAGGGTTGGCTTCAGGGAGCTAAAAATCAACAAAGGGGGTGGCTTTACATCAAGGAGTATTTCAGGCAGGACTTCACGGAGGGTTCCAATAAGAAATGGTGCACCTAAGTTATTGTCCTTATTGGAACAAGAAGGTTAGCCTGGCCTCTGATTGATACATGGCTAGATTTACCTCGCTGCACCTTCTCTGTGAGTGACTGCAGTGTGACCTAGAAGAATGAGTCCCCTAGACGGGGGAGGAGGCAAATGAGTACAAAACAAATCTGGTCTATTTCTTGTTTTGACCCACTCCATCTATCTTTTACATCTTTGGCTGGCAGCAGACGGTGCAGAAGGACTGCATGCCATCCACATCTCATGGCTGCTCAGCAGAAGATGGTGCAGTAGGACTGCTAGCAATCCATATCGCCTGCCTGCTCACCATAAGATAGTTCAATAGGACTGACTGCAGGACTAAAGAGAATGACCTGGACAAGTCACTCCAAATTTAGTCCCTGCGCCCATGTCTGCCCAGGCGCTCCCAGCCGACGTGGCCAGGAGCACCTCGGACATGACGAGGACGGCTACCAGTCGTACTGTACCGTCTGCTGCCACAAGGCAAGGGGTTGCTGCTACTGTGTAGCAATGCTGTACCGCATCTGCCAGCACCCAGGAGACATACGGTGACAGTTACCTGAGCGGGCTCCATGCTTGCCGTGGTATGGCGTCAGAAAAAAAAGGCGCGAAATGATTGTCTGCCCTTACTTTCACGGAGGGAGGGAGGGAAGGGGGGCCTGACGATATGTACCCAGAACCACCCGTGACAATGTTTTAGCCCCATCAGGCATTGGGATCTCAACCCAGAATTCCAATGGGCAGCGGAGACTGCGGGAACTGTGGGATAGCTATCCACAGTGCAACGCTCCGGAAGTCGACTCTAGCCTCGGTACCATGGAAGCACTCTGCCGAGTTAATGCACTTAATGCACTTAGAGCATTTTCTGTGGGGACACACACACTCGAATATATAAAACCGATTTCTAAAAAACCGACTTCTATAAATTCGACCTTATTCCGTAGTGTAGACATACCCCTAGATTTCAGTAAGGGGTTTGATACCGTGCCACATGGGGAATTATTAGTTAAATTGGATAAGATGGGGATCAATATGAAAATTGAAAGGTGGATAAGGAAATGGTTAACAGGGAGACTACAGCAGGTCCTACTGAAAGGTGAACTGTCAGGCTGGAGGGAGGTTACTAGTGGAGTTCCTCAGGGATCAGTTTTGGGACCAATCTTATTTAATCTTTTTATTCCTGACCTTGGCACAAAAAGTGGGAGTGTGCTAATAAAGTTTGTGGATGATACAAAGCTGGGAGGTATTGCCAATTTAGAGAGAGACCGGGATATCATACAGGAAGATCTGGATGACCTTGTAAACTGGAGTAATAGTAATAGGATGAAATTTAATAGTGAGAAGTGTAAGGTCATGTATTTAGGGATTAACAACAAGAATTTTAGTTATAAGCTGGGGACACATCAATTAGAAGTAACGGAGGAGGAGAAGGACCTTGGAGTATTGGTTGATCATAGGATGACTATGAGCCGCCAATGTGATATGGCCGTGAAAAAAGCTAATGTGGTCTTGGGATGCATTAGGCGAGATATTTCCAGTAAAGATAAGGAGGTTTTAGTACCATTATACAAGGCACTGGTGAGACCTCACCTGGAATACTGTGTGCAGTCCTGGTCTCCCATGTTTAAGAAGGAAGAATTCAAACTGGAACGGGTACAGAGAAGGGCTACTAGGATGATCCGAGGAATGGAAAACCTGTCTTATGAAAGGAGACTCAAGGAGCTTGGCTTGTTTAGCCTAGCTAAAAGAAGGTTGAGGGGAGATACGATTGCTCTCTATAAATATATCAGAGGAATAAATACTGGAGAAGGAGAGGAATTATTTAAGCTCAGTACCAATGTGGACACAAGAACAAATGGATATAAACTGGTCATCAGGAAGTTTAGCCTTGAAATTAGATGAAGGTTTCTAACCATCAGAGGAGTGAAGTTTTGGAATAGCCTTCCAAGGGAAGCAGTGGGGGCAAAAGACCTATCTGGCTTCAAGATTAAACTCAATAAGTTTATGGAGGAGATGGTATGATGGGATAACATGATTTTGGCAATTAATTGATCTTTAAATATTCATGGTAAATAGGCCCAATGGCCTGTGATGGGATGTTAGATGGGGTGGGAGCTGAGTTACTACAGAGAATTCTTTCCTGGGTATCTTGCTAGTGAATCTTGCCCATATGCTGAGGATCAACTGATCACCATATTTGGGGTTGGGAAGGAATTTTCCTCCAGGGCAGATTGGAAGAGGCCCTGGAGGTTTTTCGCCTTCCTCTGTAGCATGGGGCACGGATCACTTGCTGGAGGATTCTCTGCTCCTTGAAGTCTTTAAACCACGATTTGAGGACTTCAATAGCTCAGACATAGGTGAGAGGTTTATCGCAGGAGTGGGTGGGTGAGATTCTGTGGCCTGCATTGTGCAGGGGGTCAGACTAGATGATCATAATGGTCCCTTCTGACCTTGGTATCTATGAATCTATGAATGCCCTCAAAATTGGGGTCGGGATGTGTAAGGGGGTGAGGGCTCTGGTTGGGGGTGCAGGAACATGCTCAGGGCTGGGATTGAGGGGTTTGGAAGGCGGGAGGGGGATCAGGGCTCGCGCAGGGGGTAGGGGTGCAGGGAGAGGCACAGAGGTGCAGGCTTCGGGCAATGCTTACCTCAAGTGGTCCCAGAAGCAGCAGCATGTCCCTTCTCTGGCTCCTACACATAAGCGCAGCCCTGTCCACAGGCATTGCCCCTGCAGCCCCCCTGACTGTGGTTCCCAGCCAATGGGAGCTGCGGGGGCAGTGCTTGGGGTGGGGCCAGTGCATGGAGCCCCCTGGCTGCCCCTACACGTAGGAGGGGGAAGGGGGCCACGCCACTGCTTCCGGGAGCTGTGTGGAGTAGCCCCTGACCCTGCTCCCTGGCTGGTGCTGGGCAAGCCCCAGACCCCGCTCCCCAGTGGGAGCTTGAGGACTGGATTAAAATGGCCCCTGGTTTGCCCATCCCCATTCTAGAACATTATTTTAAACAACACTCTGCACTTCTAGAGCACCTTATCCAACCCTGTAAATGCTCTGTAAGCTTCACAATACTCCCTTGAGATAACTAAGAATTATTAGCTGCTTTTCACAAATGAAGAACTGAGGTACAGAGGCTGCAACTTGCCCAAGGTAATGCAGCAAGTCAGTGGCAGATCCAGAAACAACCTATAACTTCTGACCGCCAGTGTTGTACAACAGCCTCTATATAATGGACCCTTTAGCTTATAACAGAAAGTTGCTCTAATGCTAATGCTTTGTGAAATAGTTCAGTTTAAAATTTCTTTAGAATAACTATGCACTTCCTACTGAGCCTCAGCACTGCCAGAATGGTGCAGAGTTTCTATTGTTTACAAATTAAATGTCAGCATACTGTTAAGTCAACATAGCAATAAAAATTTTGTTATTAAGCACCTATAGCCTCCCAATGCTTTCAGATAGCACCTTCCAGCAGCACATCCTGGGGGAAATGTGAGTTAAACCATATCTCCCAATAAACCTACCTCTAAAAACAAAGTATAAACACCGCACATTTTTGTGTTTTTCTTTTTGACGAGCCAGTGAACAGTAATTTCAATAAACATGTGAACTTCAAGATCTGGAGTCTGGAAAAGTTAAGTAATATGGCAAATTACAAATCATATTGATCAAAGGCATTTAGCTAAACAGAGAATCACCACCACACTTACAAGGACTGACTAATCAAGGCTAGTATATCCTTTCACGATTGACATCAAATTCAAACTTGGCAATTTAGCCAAACTCTATCCCTTCTTCCGCCAAAGGGAGATCAGGTGTAAGTGATGCACAGCAACCAGTGGAACAATTGTTAGCAGCAGTAGAATTTCTCCCCATTTTTTAGAAAGTGATTAATTTAACAGTTTTGCCCATAGAAGCAAGAGATTTATGGCAGGAAATCAAACCTAATAACCCATTTTTACCTGTTTATTTAAGTGTAAAGTGACTTTCCCTAATTCAGCTTAAATGACAGCTCCACAAACATTCCCTTTAGCCATCACTCATACTGATTCAGCCATAGTACTGCATAGCAACATCAAATCCCCTATTCATTTACAATGGATTCTTTCTAACCAATCAATCCCTACATTAAAGTGATACATACACTTAAATCGGAAGAAAGCTGGCAGTGGTACAGTGGCAACTGATAGAATCACTATAAGGGTGTGGAGAAAATAAAGTGAAGGAAGGTTCCTAGATTTTAACGCCAGAAGGAACCATTGTAATCATCTAGTCTGATCTCCTAACACAGGCCATAGAGCTTCCCCAAAATAATTCCTTTTGAACTAAAACATATCTTTTAAAAAACAAACAAAAAACATCCCACAGGTAAAAGGCAAAGGAATATCCCTGCTATGAAAGCAAAGTCTCAGTACAAAAGAAAAGTCTCCTACTCCTCCACAAACTTCTGTTTATAATTATCTGTCACTAACTTCAGCCACATTTGAGTTCTAAGGATGTTGAAAAGAAAGGGCGGGGGAGGAGGGGGTGCTGTTGAAGGCAATTTTGCTGCAGACATGTCATGACTCTAGCCGTATGAAAATCCTATGGAAGCTGCTATTAAAAGCAACTTGGAAGCTGATTTACAAAGATCTCCACAAAAATTGGCAATGGAGATGTGTAGTATCTGAAACCATTTAACTCATTTTTTGAGAATGATTAGATTACAAGTTGGCTCTGTCCTGATAAAAATTTAGTTGCAGATCTGTATTGTCTCCTCCTACTTCCCATCCTCTCCCTCTGCTCTATGTCTCAAAAGAAAGAGTGGGTTTCAGCATAAAGTGACAATTTATTCCCTTTGAAAGAGACCCTTACTTCTAAAATAAGGGTTTCAACAGTGACAGCTGGTGTAGCAACATATCACTAATGCCAATATTGGAGCCTCCTTGTTCCACAACTGACTTCAGACCACTGGCATTATGAGGCTTGCTTTAGTCAGTGTGCCAACAAAAGAAAAATGCAGCACTGAGAAAGAGATGATAGGATGATACTCAACAATATTTAACAGAGTACAGGTGTGTACTCTAAAGGCAAAACTGACTCACCCAATTAAAATGTATTAATTGACAGGTATAGTATATAAAGATAACTAGGGAGAATTATGAACAAGCTTGGCTTTGTTCTTCACATACAAAAGTGACTTTCTGTCCTAGTCTGAGCCAAATATATAAAATGTGGGTCAATTCTTCAAGTTAAATTAGGGTAGGGATTGTGTCATGGTAACACTGATCCTTGAAGAGAAGAGGCTAGTGCTCCTGCGACTGGTCAGTGGAACCCCAATTAGAGTCTTAGTGACTCCTTTTAACCTCAGAGGGAGGAGACCAGCAGGTGAAAGCTGTTTGAAACCAGGAGAGCCAGTGACCTGGAGAGCCAGAGCTGCCTGAAAGAGAATGGCAGGTAAGCACTGCCTGAGAGCACAGACTCGAGGACCAAGGAAAGGGGCAAGTGAGAGCTGCCTGTGAGAGATAGGGAAGCTGCAGAAAGCTCTATAGGCCCTCTCTGGGAATAAAGAGGAATTGGCTAGGCAGCCAGCAGAGGGCCTAGCCTGATGACTTGCAGGAGCAGGAGGCTGACAAAGGTTGAGGCCTAGGAGAGCAGAGGGGCTAGTCTGCTGACCTTCCTGAGCTGGAAAGCTGGCGGTGGGAGGCTGAAAAGGGGGGAGAACTAAGAGACCAGTGGAGGGGTTAGCTTGCTGTCTTTACCAAGCCAGAGAACCAGTGCAGGTGGCTGGGAGAGAGGGGCCCTGGAACAAGGGCAGAAAGGAACTCGGAGATGAGTGCTCTTAGAGTCATAGGTGAGTGACCTGGAAATGGTGTTGCTGGAGAGGGGCATGGAAAAATCCCTGTTGTTAAGTAGTACTATGGGAATTTGAAGAATGGCTTTACCATGAGGTTTCTACAAACTACTGTCCCTTTACAAGAATTATGCCTAGAAGTGGGTCTTAGTATTGGACAATGCAAGGGACTATGCTTTTTATGACCGGACTAAGAAAGACCTGAGGCAGGCAAACTTGCTGTGCTGTGCCACAGCCTACTGCAAAAGGGCACCCCAGCCTGGGGCTGCCTTTTGACAGAATGTTCATTTGGGGTCTGGTGGTCAATTTAGCTTCTAGGGGACACTTTTCCAGTATTACAGAACCACTATATTATTTAGTCAGATTCTTAATCTAGGCTCCAGCAAAGGCCAAAACTGGAAAATCAAGAGATATAGGTATTGATAGAGCTGGAGGAGTTCATGTCCCTAAAATGAACTACCACCTAAAGTGCATTGGCAGAGCAAATGAAGAAACTTTGTACAGTACATATCAACATTCACTGTGTCTTGATTTGACAGAAGTAGAAGTCCCCAGTCTCATGAGCACTAAGATTCAACCTCCACACCCACAGGCAAGAAAAATATTTATTACATGTCTCCTTCTAATTTGTTAGGGTAGTACTGCCTTCTCATCACCACCTCAGACAGACTGATAAACTACAAGCACCAGTCCAAGAAGTAGGAGTCACTGATATTTATCATTTACCCCCATTAACAGATTCATAAACTCAGTGGGACAGTATCTAACAGCTGTTAGCATTTCTCTCTATCAGTTCTTGTCTGAAGACTTGGGGTGGGGATCATCACGCGGAGAGCACAGAGACTCTGGCTGACATGAATGTTAACAGCACAGCTGCCTTCTCAGGCATGTTGCTAAGAGGACCAAACATTCCTGTTTGTTTTTCCAGAGACTGGGCTTAAGATTTAATGTAGGACAACTTTTAAAATGCCATTTTTCTCTCCCCCAAAATCATTGCATGATTGTGAGCTTGTGAAAGTTCAGGGACTGATCATAATAGGTGAAGTTTTTAGTCCCCTATGGACAAGACAGAGTCAGGCAGCATTACTATTAACACTTCACTCTGAACAATGGTCTCCATACTTAACCTTGAGAGATCTGTCTCTAGAGGTGAAAGAATATTCCTATTTATTATCTGAGGAGTCCTGAGAAGTTATCCCGGTCATAGAAAATTCATGTTCAGAATAAACTGAGAACTCATTCATAAACCTAAAGACCTCAATCTGGACTGAGCCCTGGTCCCATAGGAAAAAGGAAAGTAGACAGCCATCTAGCCCTTCTGCTTCCAAGTAGCAAACAAAAATACAAGGGGATTGCCAGTGGTTTTAATACGGCTTCACGGCAGTTCCTAGTGGACAAATAGCCACATTACAAGATACTCTGTGATAACTGACATTCATGCTTGCACTCTCTGCAAATCACAATCTTAATTATAACAGGTTTTTATACTCAAAAATTATCCCAAAAGTCTGTATTTTAAGTATAGACCAATTCACTCTGCCTTCATTCCCAGAAGTAGTTCCTGCAGGTAAGGGTTGAAGCATGTTGGAGAGGCAGTGTGTGGGACGATGCTGTACCTGTTCTGTGGATAAAAGACTTCACTCTCCAAGGCTGTCCATCACTAGTACTGAATAACCTGCAACTTCAGTTTATATGCAAAGAAATGTAAAGAGATACTCATGCAGTCATGGTGCATAATACTGAGTCAAAATATTTCTAATTTAGGTACTTACATAGCCACTATTACAATAGCATCTGTGCACCTCACAATCTATTTTATCTTCACCACACCCCTGTGAAGCAGGGTGGATAAAAATCAACATAGTTTTTTCCCTCAAAAAGCATTTTATCAAAAAAATCCAATTTTTTAAAAAAACAATCTCATCATGGAATAGGGAGTATAAACTCTAATTCTATAGCATGAGACAATATATTCATGTAATGTTTAAGAGAAGTTTTGTAAATAAGTTCCAATAGTTCAAGGATTAGGGACCCAATTTTATGGGGTTCCAGGGGCTTCTGTATAGACTGTTTAGGTTACTCTTTCTGTCTACCCAATAGAACTCAGTGCTCAGCCTAGAAGATACCATCAGAGATGCTTAGTTTTGCAGTTCTCAAACTGTGGATTTATGTCTCAAGAGATATGCTTGTTAAAAGCATAAATGTTTTTAAATAAAATAAATAGAGAGAGGTGAGAAATAACAGACCTCAACCCTATTGTCCCTCTGCAAATTTGTGTATACAGAGTCAATCCCTTCCCTCTCTCTAAAAGTGCAAAGTTTTAAAAAGTTCAATGAATAAGAAGATTGTTGGGGGTGGAATAGATCTGGACAAGGAGAAGAAATCTGGGGATAAATGTGAGAAGGGAGGGACAGGCAGTAGAAACAAAAGTGAAACTGTTTGAGCAGCATATTCCAGAAGTCTCAAGGTCTTTCTGAGTGTAGCCTTCATTGATTTGAGATCTACCATACCATTCTCTCACTAGAAGGGGAAACCTATAATAGCAGCAGGCCATAAAAGAGACCCAGTTTGGGAATATTTTAATGAAGTTCCTCCACCTGTGGGTAAGACAGGCATGCGTGCAAAATGCAAACAGTGCAAAAAAGAAATGCAAGGCCTAGTTGCCCGAATGAAACATCATGAGAAGTGTTCCTTCTCAGGAGGAAGCTGCATTGAAATTGATGAAAGGAACATGTCTGAACATGCAGGATCTTCAGGTTGGTAAACTTTTTTATTTCATACTTCTTTCTTAAGGACTGCCCGTCTATTCTTGAAATCTCATGTTTGAGCAAAAAAATAGTTGTTACTCTATGGTACTATCATTTTAGATACAGTTGTGATAAAAAATAAATAGCTGAAATAGACAGATCTTCCTTTTACAATTTCACCTTTAAAGTAGTACCGAGTGTCAGTGAATGCAATGAATAATACTAAATGAAAGTATGGTAATAATTAAATAACTACATTGACTTCTTTTGTTTAGGAGAATCCATCCTCTACATATAGGATTCTGAAGACTATCCACCTTCAAGATCACCATCATTTTCTATAGTTTCAGAGTTATCTGTCAATGATAGTGTTTCAGTCACATCATGTATGTCACATAGCCACAGTATATCACCTGTAGCAAAAAGAAAAAAAAAAATCTCCATCATCCAGAAACAACCATAGAGAAGTTTGTGATAAGAACCAACAGATTACAAAAAGAGGTAATTGATGAAGAAGTGCCCAGTTTGTTTATGCAACAAACTCTTCTTTCCAAATGATTGAGAACCCACACTTCATTAACACGGTTCAATCGTTAAGACCAGGATACAGTCCACCCAACAGAGCAGATGTCGCAGGCAAATTGCTGGATAAAGTGTATGAAAGAGAAATTGAGCAGTGTGCAAAATGTCTAGAGGGTGAAATTATTAACTTGAGTCTTGATACTGTTGTATGTACTTGTGTGACAAGAGAAGAAGGGAATGTCTTCCTTACAGAAACAATTGATACATCAGGAAATGCAACCACAGCAGAATACTTACAAGAAGTAGCAGTAAAAGCTATAACAAACTGTGAAAAAAAAATTCAAATATCTAGTACGCACCTTGGTCACAGACAATACTGCAAATGTATCCAAGATTAGAAGAAATTATTTAGAAGAGAGTCCCAAGCTAATAACATATGGTTGCAGTGCTCATTTGATGCACCTCCTAGCCAAAGACTTCAGTGTTCCAGAAATAAAGGCGAATGTTGTTGAAACTGCAAAATACTTCCGTAACAACCACTTTGCAGCAGCTGCTCTGAAAAAAGTGGAGAAACCAAAGTAACTCTCTCACAATACGTGCGATGGAACTCAGTAGTGGACTGTTTTGAGCACTATATCAAGAACTGGCCTAATCTGATGACAGTTTGGGAACAAAATTGTGAAAAAATAGATGCCACTGTCACAGCCAAAGTTCTCAACACTGGTCTTAAGAGAAATGTTGAACACATGCTGAGTACCCTGAGGTCTATTTCTGTAGCCTTGAACAAAATGCAGGGAAATAGCTGTTTTACTGCTGACGCTGTTGAAATTTGGAAGAAACTGAGTGAGATCTCAAAAAGAGAAATATGCAAGGACAGAGTTAAATTACAAGCATTAAAAAAATGAATGGGACAAGCACTATCTCCAGCTCATTTTCTTGAAAATATTCTCAATACACGGTACCAGGATCAAACCTTAACTGCTGAAGAAGAGGAGTTGGCTATGACGTGGACATCCAGCAATCATCCCTCTATAATGCCAACTATAATAAACTTCAGAGCTAAGGGTGAACCATTCAAAAAATATATGTTTGCTGATGTTTTAAAGAAAGTCACACCAGTGAACTGGTAGAAGTCACTTAAGCACTTGGATTCAGAGACTGTTGAAGTGATAGTCTCACTTTTAAACAGCAGTAACTTCTTCTGCCGCTGTAGAAAGAATATTTTCTTCCTTTAACTAATTCATTCCAAATTGAGAAATCGTTTGGGACCTGAAAAAGCAGGAAAGCTTGTTTTTCTTTTCCAGATTATGAATAAACAGGAAAATGAAGGTGAAGACAACTGCATTAGCTGCAGAAGCCAATATTTTAAGTTTCTCGTGTTGACCTGGCTGACATAGTCGATGTAATTTCGGTGTTTTTTCAAAATATTTCATTTAACTATTTTAGTTAAACAATTTTAACAAAAACAAACCTGATTTTAAAAAACTTGAATATTTAAATTAAAAAATTCATATGCTTGTTTTGTTAAAATATTACATTTGCTGTTGAAGAAAAAAAATCCAGAATACATATAGTTGTGAAGAATATGTATTAAGGTTATAACAACCAACAAGAATGCACTTTTATGTAGAAATCCACGATTAAATCGAGTCTTCCTGACTAGTGATTTAAATCAAATCCACCCAGCTCTGAAGTAGTACTTTTCACATAAATAATCCCCAAACTGCCCTGACACCAGGTTTGTTTTCATTTCCAACACCATAAAATACAAAACATGTTTGTTAGAGGGTAAAGGACAAAATTGATAAAAAATGTCCATTGGCACGCTTTAAGAAAGAAGTGTGGTCCTATGGATAAGGCAGTGGACTGGGAGTTAGTAGTTCTGCTACACCTCTGCTCCATGCACTTAGGCAAACTGTTTTGTTTAACTGTAACAATTTTCTCATCTGTAAAATGAGAACAATATTTCTTACCTTTCCTTTTGTAAGTCGCTGAGTCTTAAAAATGAAAAGCACCACATAGGAGCTAGAGCTATTGCAAACCAGCACTTAATTACGAAAATTTGATTCTACTGGAAGAAAATTTAAGCCATAGTTCTATATTGTCCACAAAATCAAAATGCCAACTTTGGCCACAGAAATTGGATTTCCTATTATACATATATGTTTCTACAGCTAGAGCTGGCATTCTGTTTCTAATGTGGCTAAGGACTTAGGGCATAGATGTTGTAAGTTTCACTGGGACTAGAGAAACAACCAAAGGAACAGGAATTTGGTATGATGGTAATGGAAACCAACAAGATATGGAAAGAGGTATTTACTCACATTTCATTACTTTTCCTGGGAGGAGGAAAAGCACAAACAGAGTAGCCATGGACACAATTGAGGATAGAAAGGGTAAGATGGGGGAAGGGAGAGGACTTAGTTGCAATGAGGGGAGCAATACAGAATGGGAATTAAGGAGGCAAAGAGGGAACCCAACACAAGAGATGGCAGCACAGCAGTCCATAGAAGAGAGAGCCCAATAGAACAAAGGGCTAGGGAGTAAGATACCAAAAGAACCATAATGGAGAAAGGAGGGCCAACATAGAAACGATACACATTCCTGGAGCGCACGACTCACTAGTCTCTTTCCCCAGTATGGGGAGAGGGTGCCACATTCAGCTGAAGAAGAAGAGGAAATAAGTATCTTGAGTCAGTGTTCATGATGCAACCCCCAGCACCAATTCTTGAGCTTATTAAGGCAATCTCCCTTTACTTGGGCCCCAGGTTGCCCCATTTCACACAATACGACCCATGGAGTGGCACTGTTGGCTCACAATTTAAAATACACTTAACTGGCTGTTGGAAGAATCAGAAACTGTAATATAGGAATGATGCCACATAGACTCATCTTCAGTTTGGAGAAATCAAGCACTATGCAGTATAAAATATAGAGCGTAACTGTTTCCAAAGCACCCAAATTGTTTTTCTACTAATAAATGTTTTAAGAGACTCTCTCAATTGCAACTTGTTAAGGCTCCCACAGCTATGAAGGTCATGGTAGACTATTTCCCTGTGGCAACAGAAAAAACACGTGACACTGTTTCTTGCTCTTTCTGTAAGAAAAGGAAAAAATGGTGCACAGTAAATGCTGGTCAAATGGGCATATCAAAGGGGAAAATGTTGGGAATGGAGGCCTGATGAGTGCCTTTGCACAATCCCCTTCCATTTCAATAAATCCTGACTTATATAACAGCACGTGAGCAAAAAGACATGTTTAGGATACTGTAGCTATGGTGTAATTTCTCAGATTCCTAAATTGTGAGTTTTCAATCACAATCTTAATTATAACAGGTTTTTATACTCAAAAATTATCCCAAAAGTCTGTATTTTAAGTATAGACCAATTATAGTAGTGTGGACCTATGTAGGCTTATGTAAATGTACATAAAATAAACAGTACTTGTGCAGAAAGTCTCTGTCCTGATTTAGCACAGCTGTGAGACAGCAGTCATTTACTCATTAGTGCTGAAGAACAGAAAGCTTCTCCTTTGTCAGTTTTGTCTTAGGGAGTATAGTACTAATTGTTTCATTGAGCATGTTTGCTGTAAGGAGGCATGAGCATTTCATGTTTTTTACTAAGTTCTGCTGTCAGGTGCTAAAAAAATGGCATTTTGCCAAATGATACAGTGGGACTATACCTGCAGAATCTAAAGTTAAATTAGATAACATTCAACAAATTTATTAAAGTGCTGCGAGTGCACATTTCAAGGCAAGTCAAATAAGTCAACATAAAAGCCAATCTCTCCTCAGACACGCTGCCACATCCCTACCAGCAAGTGATCTCTGCAACACTGTCTAAAAAAAGAAATCACAGCAGAAATGCATTTTTCTTGTTTAATACTAGCCTACCAAATGAATGAATCAGTGGCAAAGGCAGTACTTCAATATTTAGCACTTACAAAGCCCTTTTAATCTTCAAAGCACTGTATACAACCAGGTAAAATACTTAACACCCCTATGAGTTAGGTCAGTATTATCCCCATTTTGCAGATTAGAAAAGAGCACTGGAGCATCTAGAGGTAATTCTACAGCAATAAAACCTGACATGATCAGGTGCAGCATGCATGTTTAACAGCAGTTTAATATTTATATAGCTTTACACCACTCACTCCCAAAGGTTTCTGAACACTGTTTGTGTGTGTATAATATAGGTGTGACAGTGTGAACTGTCACATGGGGGGAGAAAACCCAAGCTGGTGTCTCCAATTAGCTAACCCTCTCACAGGCTTCTGGGAATGGGAGGGGTCCGACATCTATATAAAAGACTCAGCTCTTGAGTGGGAGAGAAAAAGCAACACCCAAGACAACTGGATTGCTGAAAGAATGCCACAGGGATGTGGTGGTGGTGGTGGTAAAGATACTGAATTGGGGGAGGCTGGGGCCTATCTCCCTAGGAAACTTTAGACTTGCCTGAGAGGTTGGAGAATTATGGGGAAATGGGACTAGAGGATTTGGATGTTGATGATAAACTGATATGCCCCTTCTATAAGCACTCCTACATTATCTCTGGTGTCCATTTTCTCCTTTTTTTTTCCTGTAGTGGTCAGGTCATCCTGGGCCACCAGACAAAGGTTGGAGCTTTGGGATTTGGGGCTTAGGTGGAGGGCCAAGTAGTCATCTTAACTGTCTGCTTAACAACCCTCAAGCTGGTGAGAATCCAGTAGTTCACAATGGTCAAATCACTCACCTACCATTGAAGCATGGTACTCTGTAGGATGGAACCTAATAGATACAAAATGACCATAGCACCAATATAGGAGCATTGGTTCAGTACTGAACCAAGGAAAGAGTGAGAGCTATTGAATCACTACCACCACTTTTTTTAAAGTGACGATACCTACCTCCAACTTAGTATTCAGATATCTCATATGCTCAGGGTTCAGCTGATCACCATATTTGGGGTCGGGAAGGAATTTTCCTCCAGGGCAGATTGGAAGAGGCCCTGGAGGTTTTTCGCCTTCTTCTGTAGCATGGGGCACGGGTCACTTGCTGGAGGATTCTCTGCTCCTTGAAGTCTTTAAACCACAATTTGAGGACTTCAATAGCTCAGACATAGGTGAGAGGTTTATCGCAGGAGTGGGTGGGTGAGATTCTGTGGCCTGTGTTGTGCAGGAGGTCAGACTAGATGATCATAATGATCCCTTCTGACCTTAATATCTATGAATCTTTGTGCTTTCCTAAGTAGGAGTTGTTTTCCAAGGATGGATTCCTCATAAATAGCATCCTAATCTCAAAAGAGCCCAGAGGTTTTTGCTACAAACAGAAAACAAAGCTCTTAAGCATGCTAATGTAGGATGGGTTTCAGAGTAGCAGCCATGTTAGTCTGTATCCACAAAAAGAAAAGGAGTACTTGTGGCACCTTAGAAACTAACAAATTTATTTGAGCATAAGCTTTCGTGAGCTACAGCAATACAGTGGGGAGATTTATATACACAGAGAACAAGAAACAATGGGTGTTACCGTACACACTGTAAGGAGAGTGATCAGGTAAAGTGAGCTATTACCAGCAGGAGAGCGGGGGGGGGGGGGGGAAGGGGGAGGGTGAAACCTTTTGTAATGATAATCAAGGTGGGCCATTTCCAGAAGTTGACAAGAACGTGTGAGGAACGGTGGGGGGGGGGAGGGGGGATAAACATGGGGAAATAGTTTTACCTTTGTGTAATGACCCATCCACTCCCAGTCTTTATTCAAGCCTAAATTAATTGTATCCAGTTTGCAAATTAATTCCAATTCAGCAGTCTCTCATTGGAGTCTGTTTTTGAAGGTTTTTTTGTTGAAGAATGGCCACCTTTAGGTCTGTAATCGAGTGACCAAAGAGATTGAAGTGTTCTCCGACTGGTTTTTGAATGTTATAATTCTTGACGTCTGATTTGTGTCCATTTATTCTTTTAAGTAGAGACTGTCCAGTTTGGCCAATGTACGTGGCAGAGGGGCATTGCTGGCACATGATGACATATATCACATTGGTAGATGTGTAGGTGAACAAGCCTCTGATAGTGTGGCTGATGTGATTAGGCCCTGTGATGGTGTCCCCTGACTAGATATGTGGACAGAGTTGGCAATGGGCTTTGTTGCAAGGATAGGTTCCTGGGTTAGTGGTAGGATGCTGATTCTAAAGAACTGTAGCATCCCCTAGTGGTATGCTGAAGTTTTTGTAGGTTAGGCAAAGGTATGTAGTTGCTCCTCTTACCGTCTCGCTTTAAATGTACACAGCATTGTACCGTTCTTGCTGTATCAGTATTTCAAAGAACATAGCCAGCTCTGCCTGTACCACAGATCACCTATACCATACTCCTAAAATGCAGTAACTGTTTCACACACAGACTCATATTCCAGTGTAAAAAGGAGAGTTTTCCAACCGAGAAAGCACTGTAAAGATTTCCCCCATTATGGCTCACTTCTGTTTGGGCCAGGACACTTGAAAAATGCTAATCCCTTAGTGCACTCTCTCACTGCATATCAGCTACAAGCCAGCTGCTATAAAAAGGCAACTGTTGTACAAACATCAGCTAATATTCAGCACGCTCTGAAAGTTTCCCTATCTGTAAAACAGGAACTCCAAGTAAAGTACTGTGGTATTTAGCAGCACTGCGATCACAAAACGTTACTTGAAAGATTTCATAGAGCATGTGCCAAATATCAAATGGTAAAAACTAAATATTGACTTGGGGCTTGAATACACACAAACTTACTTTGAAATAATTACATCAGTTTTAATTCACACCTTTATGGTGCAGACCTAGGTGTAGACACTTACTTCAGATTGGGTGTTTAGGTATATCTACACTAGAAGGGCTGGTTAAAACAATAATAGAAGAGGCTGTGTCCCCCACCATGGTGGGGGGCTCGGCCTGTGAGCTCTCCGCCCCCTCCCCCCCATGGACCCCATTCCTCCCCCTACCTAACTCTGTCCCCTCTCTGGTTATTTTTAGTAAAGTAATGGACAGGTCACGGGCAATAAATACAAATTCACAGAGCCCGTGACCTGTTAGTGACTTTTACTAAAAATAATCATGATAAAATCTTAGCCTTAACTATGTGTAACCTGGTAAAAAGGCTTGAGAGTATCTGCACAGACCTGCACCAAAACAACATACGTGGAAATTAAAACTGATTCATTTCTGGGCAAATTTGTGTAAACAAGCTTAGCTTCTACAAAGGCTCAAGCTGGAAAAGAAATGATAGAAGGTGGGCTTTTGAATTTTCAAAACTTTTCTCCAATAATCAGCCAAAGTGCAGGAATTTTTCTACAATTTACTGAAAACTAGAATTTAGAGTACAATGACCTTCTACACCTGAACTATAATCAATAGTCACCATGTTAAAACTTTGAGAGAGTTGACATAACAATATTAAGTGGATGGAGTTTGCTGACCAGACAGATTATGCAGTGTTAGAACAAAGGAGTGGGAGTCAAGAATCCTAGATTTCTCCTGCTTTGCCAGTCTCACTGTGTAACCTTGAGAAGCCAACAACAACTGAGTGTCTAACTTTGTGCATCCAACTTTAGCCACCCAATGCTTAAGCACCTCTGAAAAAAAATCAGACATCTATGTCAAGTTGAATGTTGATGACACCAAGAAAAACAACATGCAAAAGTAGTGGACTCTTAGGAAAATTTTGAACTTAATGTGTGTGTCTTGGTTTATTAACCTGAAAAAGGGTAACACTTCCCTTATAGGTATGATGTGAGCCTTAATGCCTGTAAAAGTGTTTTGAGATGGACAAAAAGGAAAGCTAAACACAAAGTGAAACATTAGTGCTTTAAAGTTTGAGGCTATAAAATTATCTGCAGTTTTCCCATTCACTCCAAAGGCTTTCTTCAGATAAAAGCTTTCCAATCAGATCAGTTCCTTTGTTTGTATTTGATTTTTAGGACAGGAGAACAACAAGTTAAGCAAACACATTCAAATTAGCATTCCTATGAAATAATAGTATTGATAACATAGAAGCTGTTTGATTTGGTTCGTGGATAAATTAGGTCAGAGGATGGATTTCACATTCACAAGAACTACTAAATAGTAGTCCTTTACTCAGCCACAGACCTTACTATTACCTCTGCCTTGAGAAAATTCTAAACACCCCCACATGTTCATCATCCTAGTTAGGAATGATTAAAAGAACTTTGTAGTCAGCAGAGCAACCTTTCATGATTCGATGATTAAATGTTTCACATCATAATGTTCACCATGTCATACCTTAAAGGAAAAGGTGTCTCCCATGTCTCAAGTGATCAAATACTGCCACAAAGCTACTGGACAAGTCACTAAAAAAAAAAAACACAAAAACAAAAAAAACCTATTCCCTGCCTATGCTGCTGTTCATAGTTTTCCCAAGGAGCACCATGAAATTGAAATTCTTGTCAGTTTCAGGACTCCCCACAGGCTTCCCAATAGAAGCAGTGAAATTGAACAGTCTTGTTAATTTTGTTGCTAGTAGCAACAAAGGCTCTGGAGCAAGCCTAGGAAGATGTCACAGCATTGATTTATACTCTGTTCAAGTTCGAAAGGTTATCACAATTTAAGGGCTAGGAACTTAGAGTGGTGTGTGTTTGGGTTTTATTTTTTTAAAGAAAATTTTGCAGAAGTCAGTGCTGCTGGTACCCTTGCTCACCAGTGAAATTCTTACTGATTTGTTCAAACAGCTTTTACAATTATCCTGAAATTTGAAGAGACCAAAGCTTGAAAAAAATTAACAGTTTTAGCCAAGTGAAAGTTACAATGAACTGACAACTCTCGGATTATAGGAAACAATGCTTTCCTAAAAAGAAAAGGAGTACTTGTGGCACCTTAGAGACTAACCAACGTATTTGAGCATAAGCTTTCGTGAGCTACAGCTCACTTCATTGGATGCATACTGATGAAGTGAGCTGTAGCTCACAAAAGCTTATGCTCAAATACATTGGTTAGTCTCTAAGGTGCCACAAGTACCCCTTTTCTTTTTGCGAATACAGACTAACCCGGCTGTTACTCTGAAATCTGTCACAATGCTTTCCTAAATGCATAAAACATTGTGGTGTGGACCTGCTCCTAATGTGGTATGCTGACCTTGTTGAGATGTGTACTGTATGAATATATTGGTCCAGTTTAATAGCATGAACACTTAAGGGTTGTTAAGAGACAACACTGGACAGGAAAAGACTTAGGAATACAAGGTCAAAAGGACTATAGCAGTTTAAAAAAGAACTCTTTTCAAGAGAGAGACTGGCAGTTGTTGGGGAAGCAATTTCAGAAAACCACTGACACAGGCACCCACGGAAGTACCTGAAGAAGCTAGACCTGCCCAGGTTATCATGGAAGGCCCTTAGGTAAGACAAATATTTACACAGACTGTTTTAAAATCATCTTCTCTGATATGCTTTCTTTGTACTATTTGGCTGTCTGGTCAAGACTCCTGAAAGGAAAATAAGTAGGGTGGATAAAAGGGGTATTGTAGCCAGAAGATGTAAAGGCATGAGCCCTGTGACCTGAAGGAGTGCACTGAGGTCTTGTCTACACTAAAGGGAAAAGTCTATCTAAGCTACAGAACTTGAGTTACACTCAAATTGACATAGCTTAGATCTACTTACCGCAGGGTCCACACTACGCTCTCCCGTCAACTCCGCTTACTCTTCTCCATCAGGTGGAGTACAGGAGTTGAGGGGAGAGCGATCAGCAGTCGATTTAGTGGATCTTCACTAGACCCACTAAATTGACAGCCAGTTTTTACTTATTAAGTGGGTTCACTGCCATAGGCGTTCCCGACACCGCCGCAGCACTGAACCTCCGGTAAGTGTAGACAAGCCCTTAGAGCAGAAAAGGGACAGAGGTGCATCTAGTCCTGTAACTACAGAAAAGCATAACTTCCTGTGTTAATATTTCCAAGCAAAGATTCTATTATTGTTTTAACCAGACAGTAAGACTGCCAGTAATAAAGCCTGACATTGACTTTACCAGCACTTGAAGATCATAAGAACAAGTGAGAGATTGCCAGACTAGCCTGGCAGGAGCTGCGCCCATGCAATGGGGAGAAACTGCTCAGTGTACCATGTGGGTGTAGTCTGGGTAAAGGGCAGAGCTGAACTTGTAGTGGCGGAGAATAAGGGCAGGCATAGGGTTGAGGCTAACTTAATGGGGGATAGTAGGGGCACTATGGGGGCAGGCTGTGCTAAACTACAGGCCTTGGGACAGGTATGGGTTTGAGGTAATTATGGGATAAGCTATGCCAGACTTGAGGGCAGTCATGAGATGGAGCAGAACTGAGGTCATAAGGCTAGCAGGGAGCCATGAAGCAAACAGTGCTAGACTGGACATAGCTATGGGAAGTAGGCAAAGCCAAGTTGGAAGATAGTCTTGGGGAAGTAGCTGAGCAGGCTCTGGGAGTTATAGTGGATTACAAATAGAATGAATCAACAATATGATGCATGTGCAAAAAAGGCTAATATTCTGGGATGTATTAACAGAAGCGTTGTTACGTAAGATATGGAAGATAATTGTCCTGCTCTACTTAGCACTAGTGAGGCCTCAGATGGAGTACTGTGTCCAACTCTGGGTTCCACACTTTGCATGTACATAAACTGGAGGGAGTCCAGAGGATATCAACAAAAATGATAAAAGGTTTAGAAAACCTGACCTATGAGAGAAGTTTAAAAAAAACTGAGTATGATTAGTCTTGAGAAAAGACGACTGAGTGGGAACCTGGTAAGTCTTCAAATATGTTAAGGGCTATTACTAAAAAGGACTGTGCTCCATTATTCTCCACATTCACTGAAAGTAAGAAAAGTAATGGACTTAATCTGCAACAAGGAAGATCTAGGTTAGATATTAGGAAAATACTTAATTGTAAGGGTAGTTAAACTCTGAAATAGGCTTCTAAGGGAGGTTGTGGAATCCCCATCATTGGAGATTTTTAAGAACAAGTTGGACTAACACCTGTTAGGGATAGTACAGATGCATGGGTTTTTTTTTTTTATTTTGTTCTGCCTCAGTGCAGAGGGCTGGATTTCATGACCTCTCAAGGTCCCTTCCAGCCCTACATTTCTATGATCTTTTTTCCTCACTAACACTCATGTGGGGTGGTGCATAATTAAAATATTTCTCACTACATTTTCTCAAATTAGCAAATATGGAAAGGATTTTAAACAGGAGTTAAGTAGGAAAGGACTGGAAGTTTTCTCCTTTGCCATATCAAAATTTTGATTTTGTTCCCTTCCCTCTACCCCACAGCTCCTCTCCCTTCCAAGTCTTGTGTTTGTTCTCTGCCTTGTTAGAGACCTCAACACCAAACTCCTGCAATTTCAAATTATCTTCCAAGTGTTTGGAGAGCCACAAGCGTCTCCAAAATGCAAAGTCTGCTCTCTCCAGTCAGCTTCTCCACACCTGCCACAGCCACAAAGGGAACAGAGACTGATCAGAACTGCAAGTGCTGCGCAAGGTACTAACATAAGAAGGTGGTGAGACAAGCAGCTGAATAGTTGCCCACCCCACAATTCTGATCGGTTTCACTCTGATGGTGCTAGTGGGTGTTCTTTTCATGTGCTGTTCCCAACTCTGCACAGATATTTTGTTGAGCAAAGCTTTATAGTACTACCCAGTGTGGTTAAGTGCTGGAGGTGGGAATGTTGTTGCCCTGGTAGCACTGTTTAGGCTGCTCAGTGCTTCTGTCCTTGGAGTTTCAATGCTGTGAGTAGATAGTGCAGCGTGTTAGTTTAGCAGACTCGATGTTATTCATAAAGATGTTATTCATACGACCACAGGCACAGTCTGGTGGTGAAGGCTCTCAGCCAGGTTTATTGTCAACGAAGCAAAGTACTAGCTCTCTGGATCAATGTCTACCGTTACACTAACACGTATGCTTGTTGCAATGGACTCAGCTCAGTCAGCGGTGGGACTTTCTGCTGGCCCCTAGGCTGGACAAAGGGTTATGGTGAAGTACCCAACATTTATAGGCTAATGCAAACAACTGGAATACACAACTTACATACCACCTTACGTATTTCATTACATTTGTTTTTTTACCTCCCCTTGTTCTTGATATTTTGAACAAAACATCCCTGTTTGTTATATCGTCAAACCATCTTATTTTGTACTAGACTGAAATGTATCTATACTAACTGGAATATATTTATGTAAATATCTAGCACCTAGTACACTATCAACAACTTTGCCACATTCATTTACTGGACAATGAACTTGCAAGCATCTGCTTTAACACATGGTGTGACTTTGGTTCAGGCCTCAAATCTTGCACCAGGTCTAGTGGTCCAGGCTCTCTCGCTCTATCTACTACAGTGGGGATGCACTATGTGGAGCGGAAGACATACAAGCTCAATATTTTCTCGGTGGGAACACATTTGTATACACCACCCCCACACACTCAAGAGAGAATGTAGCAATGTTCTAATTTCTTCCCCCAGTTCCTCTGTAGAATGCCCCAACATCAGCAGAGAATAGTGTCACTGCCTCTCTTCATAGTACATATCCAGCAGCATGAAACTGAATGGTTTGCTTTAGCATCACTCTGTTCTGCTGGAAAGCATCACATGCACCAACAGCAATTACTAAGGAAAAGGGGGTAAATATCTTCACATGCAGAATTGTCCAACCGGAGAGTATCTGAAGTATGTGAGCAATGAGAGCACAATTCCAGGGAGAATTTAACTCCTTGTGCATTACTGAATACAATAGCTCTACCTCCAATTATTGCATTCCCCAATATCTGATTGTTTTGTAAAGTACTTTGAGATAAGTACAAAAGGTATTTTATAGAAAATTAAACTAAACTTCAGTATATACAATTGTTCTAGAAATGTCTTTACAAGACTAAAATAGTTCTAAAAAAGCTATAAAGTCTCTGGATAAAATAGTCACCAACCTTTAAGGAAAGTAATTTCGTAAGAGTCCTGAGGACTTTAACCTTCTCTCTTTAATGGTACGTCAAAACACAAGAAAAAATTAAGATAAAACTGGCTATCTATCCTTAATGAGAGTTGTAGCTTCCACCTCCCCATTCGCTCAACAGCACAAAAATAAAGGAATTTCAAAAGCCATTCTGTAATTAACTTGGGATGGTTTAGCTGATACAGGAAGCTATCATTACCGTTAAGGGTATCTAATTATTTTTCAGATGTAGTTGCAGGTACCTATCTCCAACACAATTACTCATGTCTACTCATAAAGCCACAATGTTCATATGAGGTTTCCAAAGCAGACACTCATAATACAACCAAACTTTGCTATTGTGGTTTACAGTGCCACCAACAGGAAGCCTCAATGGCTTTACAGGTTTCAGAGTAACAGCCGTGTTAGTCTGTATTCGCAAAAAGAAAAGGAGTACTTGTGGCACCTTAGAGACTAACCAATTTATTTGAGCATGAGCTTTCGTGAGCTACAGCTCACTTCATCGAATGCATACCGTGGAAACTGCAGCAGACTTTATATACACACAGAGAATATGAAACAATACCTCCTCCCACCCCACTGTCCTGCTGGTAATAGCTTATCTAAAGTGATCATCAGGTTGGGCCATTTCCAGCACAAATCCAGGTTTTCTCACCCTCCACCCCCCCCCCCCACAAATTAACTCTCCTGCTGATGATAGCCCATCCAAAGTGACAACTCTTTACACAATGTGCATGATAATCAAGTTGGGCCATTTCCTGCACAAATCCAGGTTCTCTCACCCCCTCACCCCCCTCCCAAAAAATGGCTTTACAGTTGCCTATATATTCTACAGAGAATAGCCTGCATAGATCATCACAAGATTAGCCTCCAAAACGGAAGCCTGCATTTTACAACCATGACCACAAAGCCAGACACAGACTAGAGTACAGCATAGCTAACTATATGGGTTTGAGTTAACACTTGTTTCAGATGTTGCTCACACCTGTACTGTCACAGCAACAAACAAAATTTACTTTGTTCTCTGAATTCTGTTCAAGGACCTCAAACGTCTTCTATCCACAACTTACTTTATTTTTTCTAAATTCCTATGAAAAAGTACTCCCCTCACCTTCTCCACTAGCAAACTTTTTCTGAACACAGTGATAGATGGAACAGGTTTTTCTCCTTCCACAACCTTGCTTGCACATCTTTAAGGTGCCATCTACACTAGGACCAAGCCATGTTACACATGTAAATACCAAATTACGTAATAAAATTGTTGGCATGCAGCTAAGTAGTAGCTGGGAGCACTAACAGCAGCATAGATACTGTTGTATGTCGTAGAACAGATAAGGTCAGCAATCCTCAGCTCTTTGAAAGACATGGAAACTGAATGAATTTGATAGGCAAGTCACTGGAAGGGAGATACAGTTAGGTTCTTTTGTATAATTAACTTTTCTGACACTTGCTTTTAACAATAGCAAATGCTCAAGAAACAGTGCATCTTACCTGCTTCATGTAATTTGTTGTTTGACATTGAGTTCAGACCTAAATAAGCTAATTAGCTGTCCACAGTGTTGCAAATCTATTAATCTTAAGAGCAACAGCAAATTAAGCGAACCCTGGAGATAGGCCACAGAACTTGACATTGTGTTGACAGGTCAGCCTAGATAATCATGATTCCTCCTAGCCTTAGTCTATGAATTGGTATAGTCTGACAGTATGATTTAACTGCAGCAAACATTAGTTCTCATACAGCTCTCTAAAGAAAGGCTATTTGACAGTTGCCAAGGTAGGTAGCTTTCAGAACAGGCTACTAAGTTGTCACTGATCAAAACATGATCCTAAAATTATCCATATAGTTATCTACAGTCTGTAAACTGGCAATCAAGGTTAGCAATACAGCCTCCCTCGAGCTCAAAACAACAATCCTGTCACAGCTTCTCTAGGAGATGGAAACCAACTCTGCAAATTGCCAGTCCAGCTAGGCAAAAAGCTATGATGAAAATAACTGGTGACAGTCTCCTTTCTCTGTACCACATGCTTGATCAAAATTGTGTCCTGCCAATTTATTCACTTGGCCATGTCCCTGCTGTCAAAAAACCTGTTTAGGAAAAATTTTACAAACTACTATACTTGCAAGCAGTAGCAACCCTCAAAATATTGCCAGCACAATTTGTAACATGCCATCTGTTCCATCTGGAGAACACAGGAATTGGAGGCACGGGGGGGCTGGGGGTTAAATTCAGTTTTAAGAAGGTCAGTCCATAAAGTTCTGGCTAAAATGTTCTGAAGTAATTTGCTTATTGCTTTCAATGCTTAGCTTCTTCAGGTACAGTTTCTTTGCATACAAGAAGATTGTATAGGAAGTATTAATATGCCAGAAATACTACATAAAATGCAGGATATATTCTTTGTATGTTTCCTCCCAAGCAGTTTTATAAGCCATTGAAATTAGAATCATTTCCCTCACTTTTGGAGTGTAATACAGCAGCTCTTTAATAGTGCAATGTTGCCGTGCACCACAATTTAGGACACGATGTGAACACTAATACTGAATCCAATTGAAATTGCAGAAATAATTTAGATAGGGCAATTGGGGCATTAGAGAGAACATGCCTATGATTTCAAGTCCTATTGAGGCATTCCTTTAGACACTTAACTGATCCATCCTCCTTCATTGTTTGGGTAATTAGTTGTTAGACAGGTATTTATATGTTATGGTCCCACAAGATTTCTCAATACAATGCACAGGCAGTCACCCAGAGTCCAGTCACTATATTACGTCAGCACAGAGCATTTTGCAACAGGAAAAACTGGGCAATCAGTTCTGTCCCAAACTCTATATTTCATTAGCATGAATGAAAATTATAGGATTTTTAAAAGGAATGTGTGTGAGCTATATCACACATCCACATATATTAAGTTGACCCCCTATTCTTTCCCTCCGCCTCTTTCTTCTGTATCCAGCCCCCTCAGGCTGTTTGAATTTAAAAAAGCCATTTTATGCTCCCCCCTCCCCCCCCCCCCGATAGAATGTTTTTATCATGTTGCACAGCACTCCAACTGCCTTAGGGGAGCTTTAATGATGATTTTATTTTTAAAAGTACAGGCTTATCTTGCTTGACCTTGCTGCACAAAATAAAAGGTTACTAAACTCCTCCTCCCAGAGAACAAAACCTGGAACAGAAATGACCCTTTGGATCAAAAGCCTAGAGTAGTAGAGTCCACAAACAAAGAAATCAGAACTAGGACAAACCCAGCACTATTACTAACAGGTACTGTAGGAGCAACCAGGTCAGAGAAACTGACCATTATTCCTTTCTTTTTTGTTCCCTATAATAAAATTATTTTAATACTCTGTAAGTCACTTCGAAGATAGAAACCATTCCAACATCAATCTATACAATGTCCCAAGTAAGGTAATGTCCTTATTTTATAGATGAAGAAATGAAGGGCTTATCTACACTTACAGCGGTGCTGCTGTACCACTGAGCAAAGGCACTACCTCCACCGACAGGAGAGCTTCTCCCATCGATGCAAGTACTCCACCTTTCTGAGAGGAAGTAGCTATGTCGACTAGGAGAAGCCCTCCCGTCAACATAGCACTGTCTATACTGGGGTTAGGTTGATATAACTGTCACTCAGGTGTGGATTTTCCAAACACTTGAGCAACATATTTATATAGACATAAGTTGGTAGTGTAGACCAACTAGAGAGAATAAGCAATTGTCAAAGGTCACATAAGGAGTCAGTGTTTGAGTCAATAATATAATGTTCAAGTCTCTGGCTCTTAGTTCCATGCTCAAATTACTAGACTAAAGTTTATTTTTCAGTAAATTATTGTACTGTATTTACAAAACTTCAATTTAAACTTGACTTTACAATACACTACTAGCAACTAACAATCCTGATCCATTTCTTGCATTTACAGCCACAATTACATGCTTGTAGTAAGGCAACTTGCAGGGCCAGTTCAGATAAGGCTGCCAAATCTGCGGAAGCGTCTAGGTCTTTGGGCTTCACTCCACCAGAGACAGGCCGATATGCTAGTGTGGTGCCTTTGTTTTTAACTGCTCACACTCCACTGCTGTGCTCAGAGCACTCAGTGGGTGATAACTTGAGACCCCTGGGGAAATCAGGGTGTCTCTTAAATGGCCGCCTGGTGCACAACACTGAAGGTTCCCTCCCCTTCCTTCTATGTAACAAAACATATCTACCAGTCCTTGAACTGCCTCCAGAAACACTGACACAGATCCAGACTAGTGCTCCCTCACTAGACTGCTGTGAAAAGATCCAGCCAGTAAAACCTTGGGTGTTCTAAGCCTCCAGAGTCCAGTCACCGTCCCTGGCACGGGATCCCCAGGCACGCCCTACTGAGAGTTTGGACTATGTGGCCCAGTCCCTGGGGCTAGTACTGGCTTCTCAATTTCCCCCTGTAGCTTTAGCACACCCTCTTCCAGAACTCTTCTTGAAGAGGTAAAGTATAAGGCTTCAAGGGGGCAGGTGATAAGATATAGCACATGACACAGACTTTGCTCTTTAATACTATGAGACATGCAGATCTAGTCAAAAACAAACTCTATATGCATTTCTCTGCCTCAGTTTCCTTACCATTCCAGAGCATTCTCTGTGCTGAGGTCAGAGTCTTTTGGAGCCATCCAGCATCCTCCTGTTGCAGTGCATAGCTTGGGTTCTGAAACATGTAGCCTTCTCCCCAATCTACCTCCTCTGGCCATCGTCAGTCCATTCCCTTCTTCTCTCCTGCCAAACCTCATGTGTTTGTCCTGAGCCTTTCCCTTGTGAGTCCTTTTATAAACTTCTAGTCTCTTGATCAGGTGACTTCCGAATCAGCCTCAACTGGTGATCGGTGCTCTACCAAATGACTTTGTTATCTAGGATTCTCTCCCCAGATAAACCAGTTCTTCTGGTTGGGAGCCAGTCTGTATAGGACAGGGGTAGGCAACCTATGGCACACGTGCCAAAGGCAGCACTCACACTGCCTGGGTCCTGGCCACCGGTCCCGGGGGCTCCGCTGCTGGCCTGGGGTTCTAGCCGCTGGTCCCCTGCTGCCTAGGGTTCCGGCTGCCAGCCCCGCTCAGCCCACTGCTGGCTCCGGGTCCCGGCCACCAGTCCTGGGGGCTCCACTGCTGGCCACCAGCCCCCTGCCAGTCGGGGTTCCATCCACCAGCCCCGCTCAGCCCACTGCCAGCCCTGGGTCCCAGCCACTGGTCCGTGGGGGGTTTCTGCCAGCCTGGGGTCCTGGCCACCGGCCTGGGGCTCTGCAACTGGCCCCAGTCTGGGGCAGTAAGGGGTGCAGACAGGGGCAAGGGGGTCACAGCTCAGCATCCCCACCTTAAAAATTGTTCCAGTGCCACTGTACTGAGATATTTTTAAGGCCTGATTTGCTGCTTACATCATTATCACACCACGTGGAACAGCGCACTGCATTTGACATTGAGATTAGAATGTACATTCAAGAACTGGAATCAGAATTTTCTGACAGATTTCAAGATTTCCAGCAATTTGGCCCAATGCTTTCTTTTCTAATTAAACCTGAAAAGTTCAATGAAAGTGACTTGGATTTGTCTGTATTTCAGTGGGTGGCTGTTGAAGATTTCGAAATGCAGCTCATTCAGTTAAAAAGCTCAGAATTGTGGGCATCAAAGTTTGGAGATCTGCAGAGTGCTCTTGAAGCTACCGAGACAGATCATGGGGCCTCTATTCTGACCTGCTGGACGTCCCTGCCAGCGAAATTTAACTGTTTGAAGAAAAGTGAGTTTGCAATGCTTTCAGCATTTGGAGCCACATACCTGTGTGAACAGGTATTTTCACACATGAAATCTGTCCTCTGTCCCTCTTGGAGCCAGTTAACAACTAATCACTCAGAAGCCTGTGTGCAGCTTAAAGTATCCAAATACGTGCCAGACATTGGAAAACTCAGCAAGGAAAAGCAAGGGCAAGGATCACCCTAAACTGATAAGATCTGCATTTTAATTTAATTTTAAATGAAGCTTCTTAAACATTTTAAAAACCTTATTTACTTTACATACAATAATAGTTTAGTTATATATTATAGACTTTTAGAAAGATACCTTCTAAAAACATTAAAATGTATTACTGGCACGCGAAACCTTAAATTAGAGTGAATAAATGAAGACTCAGCACACCACTTCTGAAAGGTTGCCGACCCTGGTCTAGGATGTTTGTATTAAAATTGAGGACCATTCCAAGTTTAAAAACCCTCTATTGTCAGCTCTGTACCACAACACACTCAAAATGTAATTTGCAGCTTGATAAAGATATAATCAGAGTTCATAATCACACACACAATTTGTTAATTGTACAGATTCCCAAACTATCTCACACCCATACTAGTTCTGGATACATCTGCTCTCCTTCCCTCCCATGGGACTGAACCTCTATAACTAGAATGAGAGAGCAGATGGGGGCATAGGGGGGCAAAGCAGACCTAGTGATGTGTAAGGACAATCTGAATTTCAAAGTATCTTATGTAATAAGAAAACATAGTTCCCCCATTTTTCATAGCCCAAGATGAATAAAAAAAATCACAGATTCCAGGGCTAGAAGGGACCACTGATTATCTAGTCTGACCTCTTATATAACACAGGCCATAAAACTTCCCCAAAATAATTCCTAGCGCATGTAGTTTAGACAAACATCCAGTCTTGATTTAAAAATGGTCAACAATGGAGACTCCACCATGACTTAGTAAGTTGTTGCAATGCTCATTACACGCTGTTAAAAACTTATGACTTTCTTCCAGTCTGAATTTGATTAACTTTAACTTCCAGCCATCGGATCATGTTATACCTTTATCAGCTAGACTGAAGAGCCCATTATTAAATATTTGTTCCCCACATAGATACTTAGACTCACCCCTTAACCTTCTCTTTGTTAAGCTAAACTGATTGAGTTCTTTGAGTCTTACTACGAGGCATGTTTTCCAATCCTTTAATCATTCTTGTGGCTCTTCTCTAAGCCCTCTTCAATTTATCAACATCCTTCTTGAATTGTAGGTACCAAAACTGGACACAGTATTCCAGCAGTGGTCACACCAGTGGCAAATTTAGAAGTAAAATAACTTCTCGACTCTTACTCAAGATTCCCCAGTTTATGCATCCCAGGATTTCAATAGCTCTCTTGACCATAGCTCCTGTTCATCTGATTATCCATTAGACTCCCAAGATATTTTCAGAGTCATTGCTTCCCAGGAAAGATTCCCCCCATTCTGTAAGTGTGGCCTACATTCTCTGTTCCTAGATGTGTAGATTTAGCTGTATAAAAATGCTTATGGTTTCCTTGTGCCCCATTTATTAAGCAATCCAGATCACTCTGAATCAGTGACCTGTCCTCCTCCTTAGCTACCAGACCCCCAATTTTTGTGTTGTCTGCAAACTTTTTATCAGTTTATATTAAGACCGTTTTTTACATTCCTTCCTCTGCTGATCAGATCCCACTTGTACTTAAAAATCTTGATTAGTGAGTCTACTCTGAGTTTGGAAAGAAATATTGTTCTTCTGTATGTTTCCTTATCAAGGACTTAAAATGCCAGTGACACCCCAAACTGCACTTGGCAAGAGTACACACAGATTTAGCAAGGTGCACTCTGCTGGTAGTACAGCATAGGATGCAACTTACTGAGCAGAGCTTGAGGAGGAATTTGGAAAAGCCAGGGATTGGACTGGCCAATCATCTATATCTCCTCACATTTGCTGGTGTTTCAAGAAAAATGGAGGCAGGTGGAGGGTTTTCATTTTCAGCCTCTGACTGGCTGTGCTGGTCAATCACTATAATTGGGCACATAGAAGGGATAAGAACATTGATCTATCATTCATACAGTGAACACTGCTACAAGCACTGCCCTGCTCACCAGAGAAAGGATGTAATCCTGCGATCAGTAGGCTCCCTGGCAGTTGGCAAGAGAAGGAAGGAGTCTAAGTGCAATACCAACAGAAAAAGCCTTGGGAGGGTGGAGATCTGGCAAACTGGGTCCAGGTAGTGACGGAAATTAATGGAAAGCTAGGTCAAGTCAGCAAGCAGAACGGTGTCAGGGAGGCAAGAGTGAAGGGAATAAAGAAGAAGGGGGGGGGGGGGAGCAAGAGAAACCAATGGATCCAAGGGGAAATAAGAGCAGATTGAGGAACCTCCTTGGAAAAGGGAAGTGAGCTCCTGCTTCTCTAACTGCACCAAGGTTGCAGAGGGCTTTGGCTGCTGACTGAGGTGACTGTTTAAAGATAAGAATTTAGCCTTGACTATAATATAGTATAGACTTCACTATAATAACTTCTCCCCATTGAGTGAGTTCTTGTCTCTAAGGGACTAATCAGTTCTAGTGAAGTGTTAACGGACTTGAGGACAATTCTAACAGGACTGAAGCATTTATTGAGGCAACATGGGGATTCAGAGGTGAGAGCTGTAACTTGCATAAATTTAGATTTTTTGCACAGGGGGGAATCCAGGCTTCTTAAAAAAAAAAAAAATCTTTAAAAAGTCAGATTTCTATTTGTCTCACATCCTATGAAAACACCTCCTGAACTGCTTGGAACGAAACTATTTCAAATACTAAGAGCATGACAGTGAAAATATCTTGACTAGTTTTCATTGTTCAAGCTGAGAGTTAAAAGCAAGCAGTATAAATAGTGAAAAACTGAGCTGCTGTAATTTTGTCTTAATAATCTAAGTTACTACTAGCACAGAGAAATGCTCTTTCTAAATGGCCAATCTATAGCTCTTCTGCTATGAGGCTGGCTTCCTTTCATGCTCCCTCTCTCCTTAGTTCTATGAGACATCAGCCTGCGGGTCTGGGAGAGCAGGAGCTTGTGCTGGGCAGAGGAATTGCAGGGGACATAATCAGCTCAGCAACAGCAGAAGGATCTCTATGTGCCTTCGTTCCCCAAAATGTGAATAAAACCTTTCCTTTCTCCCAGCTTTGGCAGTTCAGACAAGCTTTCTGGGGCACAGACTCTCTTATTCCATTGTATGTTCTGTACCTAGCACAACAGGACCTCAGACTTGGTTAGGACCTCTAGGTACTACTGCAATATACGAAAGAGCATTTACAGTAAGTTGGAGTAAAGAGAATGTGAATTAACCTTAATTGTATTACACTTAAACAACCAAAAATGGTTCCATCTACTATATTGTACTTCCTGTGAAAATAATTTCTCTTCCCAGCACTGCCTCAGTCCAGAAACAGTTATCGCTATCCTTCTTTGCTACCAAAACACCAAGGAGAGCCACTTGGTCATTACAGGGATAGTTTAGACTGTTTGATCAGGCTTTCATAGCAGCTCTGTTGTGGAGATAAAGATTTATGATTTCAACATTAAACTGAAGAGTTAGAAAGTACTTTCACCTATACCTGCCCCTGAGCCCCTCAGCCATTTTGGGGGATTTACAGTAATTTTCCTACTTTTAATAATTTTTCTCTCCTATGATGCTCTGTGAAAGACCCACACAAGGAAAACTAATTGACTGTACAGAGGAAATAGTGAAACTGACTATACAAGGTCCCATTGAATTTTTTCCTCTCTAATCTTCCTATTATAGCAACTTTGGATTCAACCTGCAACACAAGTAGCACACAAGACATTTGGACAGAAGTAACTTTTTTCTTCTTTTTTTTAAGTTGACAATGCCCTAAAGTCCATGGGCTGTTTAGTATAAAGGATGTTTAGAATCTCATCAACACAGGGTGTATATTTAGAAAGTGAATTTTCACTGAAGGTTACACTCTGCCTATGTCAGGTGGTAGATGTCCACAAGCCTGTATCATTGATTTACTAATGCTGTGCATGTCAGCTGCCATAGTGGATGAGTTTACATTAAAAAACCTGTAACCAGCAGTCAAGGATCTTAATGCATATACTTGTTCCATTGGGCACAGAAAGAGCTAAGCTGTCAGAAGCAGTTTTGCCACATGAACACTAGAGCATGACTGCCATAGCTGAAATAAAATCGATAAAGCTCTCAGTAGCAGATTCAGGTCCTCAAGATTAAAAAAACGAAATAATCAAAAGGCACCAACATTAGACTTCAGCTCCTCATGCTCTTTGCTAAGGTGTACAGCTTTCAGTTATCATACTTCTCAACCTTCCTTGACCTATGTATTACAGGATGAAGTACCCCCACTAATGGGCCAAAAAAGGCACAGGAAAATTACAAAGATACAGTATTTTAAATTGTTGGCTTTTTGAAGAGGACCTTTTCCTGTAACCTCACTTTCATATTCAGTATTCTATTTCTGTAGAGTGAAAAAATATGACAAATTTGGACTTCACCTAAGTCAGCTGACAGATATACTGACTATTAAAGCTAGGCCAAGAACAAAAACATCCTGTTCCATAGATTTTTAGTAATGAGAAAGCTATGTCAGCAATTGAAATGAAGTTAAATAGTAAGAATAGCTCAGAAATATGTTCAGTACTTACCCCCTCAAACAGACAAGGGTCTGACAAGGTAAGACCCATCCCAATGATGTTCACAGACATTTTGCTAAGATAGAGGGCCTTTGTAGCTCTGTGTCAATTTTTCATTCATATTTGTCTACAAAAGACACATCCTTACCAATAAAGAGGCAGCAAAAATCGCTGCCTCCTTGCATAGCAGCTACTCAGCTAGATAGAAGTTTCCGTAGCAATAAGAGCCTCTATAGGCGTTGCACTTCAGGAGAGAAGCATCCTTTAATTGCTCCCCTTCCAGAGGCAGGAAATCTGGCTGTACAGCCACATAACATCACTCTCCCTGAGTGAGCACTTCACCCCGACCCTATGCTTGGGGCTGCCCACACCCCATCCGTGCCCTGGCAGAAATCATTCTGGGAGCAGCTCCAGCCCCCTCCCTCCACAGATCTCAAGAGAGGGACACGCCAGAGCAGACTACTGCAGGCAGCGATCGGGAAGGGGGTGCACGGGGCTGGTGCCCCCGCAGACAGCGATGGGGAGGGGGTGGGCGCGGCTGCCCCCAACGGTCCCTCCGCAGTCGCTGTTACTTCACCCCCGCTCCCCCTGCTCTTATTTCCCACTGCAGACCCTGCCCCACCGCCCCCCGGGGCGCCCCCTTCGCCAGTGATCGGCAGCTGCCTCCGCCCTCCTTACCGTGCTGGGTGAAGATATTGAAGCCGCTCTCTGCGGTGCGCCCAGCCGCCTCCCGCTTGCGGCCCGCGGGCCTGGCCGCGCTGCTCCCCCGCGCTCCCCTGGGCTGCTGAGGCGGCGGCGGCTGCTGCTGGAGCCCGGCTCCCGGCTCCCCGACGCGGCCCACCTGCTGGCCCATCCCCGAGCTGCCGTCCTGGGCCCCCGCCAGCCCTCACTCACATGCCGCCTCCGCTGCCCACCCGGCAGGCGGCCTCCTGCTCCCGCGGCCCGGCGGCTCCCCACAGGGCTGCCCCCAGCCCCGCCGCGCTCCGGCCTGGGACTCACGGACTCGCCCCCTCAGCCCCCGCCGCCATCTTAACCACAGAGCTGTGGGAGAGGGAACAGAGCGGCTCCCAGAGACCCACCTCCGGTCCTCCAAGGGTGTCCTGCCACCGCCAGCCCCCTGGCTCCACCCCCCACTCCCTCCCTGACATCACCCAGCAACCTCCCCCGCCCTCCCCTGACGCCACTGCCCCCCTGACGTCACCCAGCAACGCCCTGCTCACCCGCCCCGTCGCTGCCATCACACAGCAACCACTCCCTGCCACCCCCACCCCCTGAACACCCCATCTCTTCCCTGCCAACCTCCATCCCTCCTTTCCATCCTGCACTGTCCCCTTGAGGCCCCAGTAACAGACCTGCCCTTACCATCCTCCTCTCGATCCCCTGATAGCCCCTAGACCACACCTATTAATCTCCCCCACTTTTTCCATCCCCCCACTTCCTCATCACCCACCTACAGTATCATCCTGACTATTCCCCACTGTCCACTTGACCCCTTCCATGTTCTCCTCCACTATCTCCCTATATGGCTCCTACTATCTATCCCCGCTGCACTACCCTGTTATTCTTCTGTTCCAGAGTGCTCTTTCTGAACACAAGCTCTTCCCCGGTTCTGTAAAACTCTGCCTGGGACACTTGAAATACTGATCAGGGTGAGTGCCATAGGATCATTTCATAATATTAGGGCTGGGCTACACCTAAAGTGTAGGTCAAGCTAGCTATATCATTCAGGGCTGTGAAAAATTTCACACCCTGTGCGATGTAATTAGGTCAACCTAACCCCGACTATAGATGCAGCTAGGTCAACAGAAAAATTCTTCCGTCAACCTAGCTACCTCCTCTCGAGGAAGCGGATTTATTAGAAGTGATGGAAAAAACGCTTCCAGTCACTGTAGTAAGTGTCTACACTACAGTGGAATAGCTGCAGCTATGCTGTTGTAGCACTCGTAAATACACTTAGACTCTCAAAGGTGGTCCTCTTCTTCTGCTTTTTTATATCCTTCCAATATTTGGTCATTTTTAATGTAATTTTTTCCCATTTAAGGTATTGAGTAAAAAGAATAAACAGTGAAGGTGAGGAATATATCAAAAGATAGGTCAAATGCTTGTCCATTAATAGTCATGCAGAGAATGAACTATTATTATCTGATAATAATATATAATAACATATATAATAATAACATAATAATATATAATAATATAAAATAATATATATTATATAATAATATATTATAATAATTAATATATAATAATATATAATAATATATACCCTGATTATATGAGAAATGATATGTGATTTCCCCAAGACCACCTTAACTGAAATAATCACTTTAATAAAACAAAAACAGACATCTTAATGTTAACTACAGAATTATATGGAGGCATATAATGGACATTTTTTCAACTACAGTTGCTGTTACATACATATATCAAGTTTCAGAGAAGCAGCCGTGTTAGTCTGTATTCGCAAAAAGAAAAGGAGTACTTGTATTTGTTAGTCTCTAAGGTGCCACAAGTACTCCTTCTCTTTTTACATATATCAACTAATGTTCCAGCTACAAACTGTAAGCATTTGGAAATATGGAAACTAATAAATATGGGAGGAGAGAGAAGGAGTGACTACTGCAAGACTCTGGGCCACTGGAAGAATTTGCTGTTTTTCAGTTTTGCTGCTCCCCCCTTAATTTTTTCATTTGGCCAAAGCTGGCAGGATGGGCAGCACATCACCAGGTTGTGCCTATGCCAATGTGTTCCCTAAGTATGGGTGATTAAACAAACTTGTCCTCTGCTCACTACAATGGTTTCCCATAAAATATTGAGTCAGATTCAAATCCATGTCTTCATGGTGCTCAGTGGCCTGGGCCCAGGATACCTAAAAATCACTTAAAACTCTGGGATGTAGACCATGGTTGACAACTGTTCCTCAAGCACAGTGGAGCTGTCCACCACAAGGGGAAAGCTCATTTATGTAGGAGAAAGTTCTTTTTTAGAGACTGGTTGAAGACTGTGGAATGAACTCCTGTAGGACCTAAGAATGACTTCAAACTTCAGCACTTTCCATTCCAAATGTAGGCACACTTCTTCAACTTTGCCTTCAGTAATAAAAACACATAGCAAAACAGAAATGAAAAACATTAAAAAAAAATAATTCTCACAATTTTCCTCCTGGGAAGCTGAGAAGGGAGGAAAAGTGACTTACATATCAGAGATGCTAGTTACATCACTTAATAAACTTCTGTAAGGTACCCAGATGCCATGTTGATAGGCACAATAGAAGAACCTGAGTAGAACTGAATAGAACTATCTACACTAAATTAGGACACAGTTAATTACTATTCACTTAATCTTATTGGTATACACAGAGGGAAAAAACATTCACAGTTTCTATGATTTATTTGGCAAACAAATTCAGAATGAAACTATATAACTTAAAAGTCTGGAACCTATTACATTGGAAAGATTTCAATATCTTTCAAATCACTTTAGCCCATCCCTATTTGGGAGTGAGGAATTTTGCAATGAAGATGCAAGACAGTTCATTTTATCTTTGCCTAAAATGTTATTGCAGTGCTTCTTCCTTCTTAAACATGGTTGTACTCCAAAAAGTGACTGTAAGCACTTTCTAACGACAGATCAGCCCTCTTTGTGTGTGTACTGGAGACAAATCTGCTGACTTTAGGGATAAATTACATATATATATATATATATATATATATATATATATATATATATACTTGTATATATACAAGTATCAGGGGGTAGCTGTGTTAGTGTGTATCCACAAAAACGAGGAGTCTGGTGGCACCTTAAAGACTAAATGCACCTGAAGAAGTGGGGTTTTTACCCATGAAAGCTTATGTCCAAATAAATCTGTTAGTCTTTAAGGTGCCACCAGACTCCTTGTTGTTTATATATATATACACACACATACACATTCACACACATATATTTTACTTCAGTTTGCCATTAAGAGACAACATAGATAACTGAATGAGTTGGATTCTATTTACCAAGTTCCAGTCACTGACTCCTGCACAACCCATTGGTTTGCACAGATAGAACAGAGGTCAGAATTTAAAGTTAATAGGGCAGCCCAGGTATATGTTGGCCTGTGGAACCTTTTATTGATGATGGTGCATGTGGTGAAAAAAAAATCAAGCTTATTCTCAGATCTTAGATTTGCAGGGACGGCAGTTAAAAATAACATTTTTTTACTTGTAAACTGAACACATTTGTTATGGGAATTGTTGATAGTCAATAAACCTAAAACTCCGCAATGCCATTTACAGAGTCACTTTTCAGAGCAGAACCCCACTTTCAAATGAGTAGCAATAATATTTAGCTTTTCTAGTGCCTCTCATCCATAGATCTCAGAGCACTTTCCAAAGGAAGGTTATTAGCATTTTAAAAGAATGTGCCAATGTTGAGAGAATATTTATATTCGGGGGGGGGAGGGGAGGGGATGTTCGGAAGGGTATTCAGCATTATTAGTTTAAAACAGAATTTTTATTCCTTAGATCTTATGACATCCCATGATATCCATGCATAACTAGCTTGTGCTGAGCATGGAGTATGCTGCAGTCACATGAGACCTCTTACTGAGATGGAGTGAGTTAAGACTGTAAAAACCTATTGCATGTGTTTGCAAAGTGTTTACTATTTTATATAATCTAATACTACTTTGAAAACCATGCAATATGCTGTGACTCATTAGCTTCTTAATAGTCTAGTGGAGCAAGAATGGGAATATGAATAAGGAACTCCTAAATTCTAATTCTTTTTCTGCCACTTTATCATTGTGTGCCCATTGGCCACATCCCTTCTTATCCTTAAAGTGGGCCTAATCATTATTTATCCACAGAGTAGTCTGAGTATTAATTACTTAATGTTTTCAAAGTGCTTTGAAGAGGAAAAATGTGTATTAATGCTAATTATTATCATCAACTGTAACGTTACCAGCCTCATGTAGTATCAGGAATAAGTTGTTTGTATAAAGCTAACTTTGTCTGAAAAGGTTTGTCAATATCCGTAAACAAGGCCTCCTTACAAATTCTGTCCTGACAATTTCTGTCGTCCAATGAGTTTTCTGTCACATAAGCAGTTTGGAAGAGGGGGGAAAATTGCCAAAAAGCCAAGGCACAAGTACTCCTTTTCTTTTTGAGATTGCAATGCTACTTTAAGGAGAAATATGACATTGCCAGAAGCACTTATTCACTAATTTAAAAGCATCTGCGGTATATAAATTTCACAACCCCTTCTCCCAAACATTGACAATGGTCAACTGGTCACAAACACTGCATGCAGTCTCTGTTCCAAAAAGTGAAGTTAAAATGATAAGCCAATGAAATGATACTCTTGGCTGAACATTCTTGGATGTTCTATATTACAGTACATGCAACAGCCTCTAGATGTCATCCTAATCTCCCTTGGCCTTGACAGGCCTGTTTATTTGTTTGATGTATCCATTGTGCATGGGAAATGCTGCAGAATAAATCTGTTGCTATATCAGGATTCTTGAACTCAAGTATTGTATCTTCATGGGGCAGCTTTTTTTTCTGACTCATGAAACAGAAATTAAAGCAAATACTTCAGCAAATTAAAAAATAATTCTGAGAATAATCTCTCCTCCTTTCCCAGCTCACATATCATTTATGGATCAAAGCTGTACACAGTAACAGATTAACATAAATGGTCACCCTGGGCAGGGATGGTGTCTACCTGTGTGTTTGCACAGTGCCTCGTGCAATGGGATTCTGATCCTGATTGAGGCCTTTGGACACTATTATGATGTCGAGAAAGAGAAGCTTTCACTGTGTATGTAAATTACAGATCTATATTGATTTATGTAAATTGTTTCACCCTCTAAATTATTAGAAAACTTTGTAGATGTGTATAAACTCTTTCTGGAGAAGCTTTCCAAGTTAGCAACAGCATACAGCACACAGGGATGAATTAAATCCTTATTTTAACACCATTGTCTTGAATGATGCTACACTAAAGAAAAACTTGATCCAGTGTGTTAACATGATAGACATGCCATCTTTAATGTTCACTAGATGTCCCCAGACATTGGGGTCCAATGTAGAATCTCTTAACACCCTCCTCTTCTAATACATTTACAAAAATGAACAACATGCTCTCAGGTTTGGCACTTGACAATTCAGTATTAATGTAGTGTGTCTGCCACAAATTTTCTTCTGAGGCATAAACATAAAATAATTTTTGAGGGCTAAATCAAAAATGGCTGTGTGAGACTAGATTAGTCACTTGTGTGTGCTATAGAAGTGAAAGTGATGCTTGAACCACCTGAGAAATTTCAAAGGAAAGCACAGCTGGTGCTCTAGAGAGTTACGCCTGCTACAAGGGGTATGCGGGGCATTCATCAGATCATTTACAAACTATAGAACCTGAGTATAAGGGATCACTCAGATACAAATCCATTATACTACAATTTGTGCCTGTAGCAGCTTGCACAAGGTGATCAGCCCCCATGGCAGCTGCAGTGCATTACATAACTTCATCACATCATGGAGGTGCCTAATAGCAAATCCATACTGAGGTGTTGTTCTAAAGTGGGCTGAAACAGGGTATAATTTCCTGACTTGACCTGTATATAGGCAGTCAATCAATGTAAAATTTTGTAGAGGGTTAGATTTTATGTCCTTTGAGTCTTCTATATAGATTTTGTTTGGTTTCTCTTAATAAATTTTTAATAGGAAGATTTTGAATTAGTTCCCTGGCTGTAATGTGTCCATGGCAGTCCTATTTGTCCTTTTTGACTGATAGGTTTTGTGTTTTTCTAAGAATTTATGACACTGGGAGTACCTTTCTCAGACCTGAAGAAGATCTGTGTGTTTATCATGTATATTGTATGTGTAGCAACCCTAACTGAGGCACAACAAAATTGTTGAAAATTTGTGTATATGTATATTCATTTTAAAGAGAAGCACATTAATTGTGCTGAATGGTTTGGCTGGATTGGACCCAGACAACATGGTACTTGTTACTGTTTTGCAGACCATAAGGCCTCTGGTCTACACTACAAAGTTATGTCTATGTAAGTTGCCTTCTGTCAACATAGTTGTGCATGTGTCTGCACTTATATTTGCCTCCACCGATGTCAGGGGCCCATTACACTGGCAAAGTAACACCACCTCCGCAAGTGGCATTGAGCCAAGGTTGATGTACAGAGGTTGATGCAGCATGCATGTAGACACTGTGTTACGTAAGTCAGCCATAACAGTCCTCCAGAGCTGTCCCATAATGCCCCACACTGACTGATGTGATCACCATTGTGAACTCCACTGCCCACAGGTCATGTAGACTGGAAATTCCCCTCCCCTGTAAAGCAGTGCAAATTTCTGAAATTTCTTTTTCTGATTGTCCAGCTTGGTGAGTACACCGGGCAGTTCTTCACTATTCAGTGCAAATGCCCAGCTGACCGTGCCAGCTACACGCTCCAGATGCACTCCAGCCTGAAGTAGACAAGAGATATCTGATCTCCCAGGCAGTGGGGAGAAGAGGCTGTGCAGGCACAGCTCCAAACCAGTCACAGACATGTGGACATCTATGAGCAGATTGCTCAGGAGATGCAGTAGAAGGGTTAAGACAGGGACCAGCAGCAGGGTCATGTGAAAGCCAAGTAGCTGCGGCAGAAGGCTAGGGAGGACAACAATCAATCTGGTGCCAAGCCTCAGATCTGCTGCTTTTAGAATGAGCTGTATGACATGCTTGGCAGAGACCCCACCACTCCACACAACCTCGTCTGTACCTCTGAGAAGCCTGAGTCAAAGGCCTCTGTTGTAAACAGTGAGGAGGAAGAGGATGGGGGACCAGAGGATCCAGCTGCATAGCAAGCCAGGGCCTGTTTTTGACTTCACTGCAGTCCCACCAGTCAAGCACGGCCAAGCCCAAAGCAAGGGAAGGAACTTCGGAAAGTTTGTACATTAATTTTCCATTACAGGAAGGGCACCCCAAAATAGCAGGACACAGCTTTTGACTTTTCATTAAATACAGTCCATTGAGAATTCATGCTTGAAGAGGTAGAATTGCTACGTGCTTTTCAGTCCCCTCTAGATTTAAGCAGGGGAGATTGTTTATGTACCCAGGGATGTCCCTTGAATCCTCCTGAGAGATCTTGATGAAACTTGCATGGAGGTCTTCTGCAATCCCCTCCCAAAGGCTTCTAGGGATGGCTGCCTTATTTCTTCCTCCATGGTCGGACACTTTCCCACAGCAATCAGCAATAACTTTGGCAAGCACCATTGCAGTACACTGGCTAGCAGCATATGTGTCTGAGTGGCTTTGGGATGCCAGCAATAGCTGTGCTCTCTCTGCCTTTGTTACCATCAGGACTAAGATACCAGCTAAAATCACCACTGACTGGAGAAAATGGTATCAGTATTCAGTGCCAATGCTCTGTGCTATTAGTTTCATGCAAGTGAGCAATTCCCTCCTCATTTTCCTAACTCCCGGCATGCTGTACTCACCATGGCTGGGCTGTGCACAAGCAATGTCAAGCAGAAGTTCAAATGAGCAGGTAGTGCTTAAAACTTTAGGGGAGTAAGGGGAGTGAGTTCTTCATCTTAAGTTTCACTTTCTGTGGTGAATATACTGACAATGGTACCTCTGTGTGTTTTATCTGCAGCAACTGTCATTGTGTCCTTGAAGGTCTCCCCCTCCACATCCGTGGAACTCTTGAGCCAGATGAGGAGAAAAAAGAGGACTCGTGACAATATGCTCAATGAGATACTGCAAGCCAGTGCTGCATTGGACCATAAGCACAGGACTTGGAGGATGAACATTGCAGAGAGCCTGGAGAAGGAAAAAGTGTAGAAAAGAAAGGCACAGGAAAAGGAGAGGGAGTTGCACCAGAATGTAATGGGGCTTCTCAGGCAGCAAACACAGATTCTACACACTCTGGTGAACTGGCAGGTTCAACAGTCCTGGGTTCACATCCCTCTGCAGCCCATCAAGAACTCAATATCGGGACCTCTCTAACCACCACTACCCATAACATTCCACGTGGTATCATGGACCACTGCACTGCCCCAACCACTCCTCCCCAGCAGACATTAGAAAACCATAGCTTCACATACACAGACCCGTGAAAGCCACGGTTGGTGTAGGTGTAGCTGAAATGGACATGAATGTACTTTCCCCTTCATAAGTCCTGTTCTCTTAATTTATTAAATTTTAGTAAGTTTTAAATATATTTGTTTTAAAATTTCAGTTTCCTTTTTTTGCACTGAATTCTGTTACAAAATAAATGCCTACTATTTAAAACCTAACTCATCTTTATTACTTTGCAGCATCTGCTACTGAGTGCTTTGCTTTCAGACCTGCTACCAATTACTTGATACTGACAGTGGAACACAACTCATAGGATAACCCATAAACAAAATTAATAGATGTATTGACAATGTTATATTCCTACATGTACAGCAATCACTACGCAGTTCCAAAGAGGTCACAAAAGAGCAGGGCCAGGTAGAGCATAGTACAGCAAAACACGCTACTGTGGCTCACTGTTAAAATGGTCTTTCAAAGCCTCCTTGAGCCATATAGCTTCTTGTTGAGCTCTTCTAATAGCCCTTTTGTCTAGCTGCTCAAACTCAGCAGACAGCTGCTTCATCTCTGCCCTCCACCCTGGCAGGAAGTTTTCCCCTTTTGCTTCACATATAGTATGCAGGACACAGCACACAACTATAACCATTGGGATATTTTTCTCACTGAGGTTCAATCTTGTGAGTAAACAATGCCAGCATCACTTTAATCAACCAAAAGCACATTCAACTGTCACTCCGCATTTGCTGAGTCGGTAGCACTGACAGCACCAAGGAACAATTGAGATGGCTGGTGTATGTCTTCAGAAGCGAGGAAGCAAGGGGTAAGCTGGGTTGGCCAGGATCCTACTGGCATTTCAACATTCCCTATAGTAATCCACTGGTCAGGAAAAAAGTCCCTGCTTGCGGTTTTCTGAAAAGTCCTGTGTTCTTAAAGATGCAAGCATCATGCACCTTCCTTGACCAGCCCACATTGATGCCAGTGAAGTGTACCCAGTGATATACCAGTCCTTGCATAATCACAGAAAACTACCCCTTTCTGTTGATGCACTTTGTGGCAAGGTGGTCTGGTGCCAAAATAAAGATATGTGTGCTGTCTAGAGCTCCACCACAATTTGACAGCCCCATTGCTACAAATCCATTCACTATGTCCTACACATTGCCGAGAGTCACAGTCCTGCATAGGAGGAGGCTATTAATGGCTCTGCAGAGTTGCATGACAATGAACCCATGTGGTGGATTTCCCAACTGCAAATTGATTTCTCACCAATCAGTAGCAATCTGGCAGTGGATGTTTCCACAGTGCAATCGCCATTGATTTCTCCACTGTCAGTGCAGCTCTCGTTTTGATGGCCCTGAACTGGAGGGCTGGGGCCAGCTCGGCACACAAATCCAGAAATGTTGCCTTGCACATCCAAAAGTTCTGCAGCCACTGCTTGTCATTCCAAACCTGCACTAGGATGCGATCCCACCAGTCAGTGCTCGTTTCTTGAGCCCAAAAGCGGCACTCCACCAACTGTAGCTTTGCCATGAACTCCATCAATAACCTTGAATTGGTTCTTGCTATGTCCCACAGCAATTTGTCCTCCAAGAAAGTGTCGTGTTCCCCACTGATTCAGTTTTTCTTGCAGCTCTGCAAATACTACAGGATCATGTGCCCTGTGCTTACAATGTTCATGACAATAGTGCAGAGATGTGCAGGCTCCATGCTTCTGTCAGCGATGGCAGAGAGTAAAGAGGGTGACACAGGTTTGTGGGATTTTGAAAAAAGGCACTCAAATTATGGGATACAGATAGCGTAATGGGATGGAGACAGTTGCACACTAGGAAGTTGAGCCCACGCTCCAGCTCACCCCTCCACAACTCATTTCAGTCCCATCACGCATTGCCAAAACTTCCCAGAAGATAGTCCGCTGGATAGTGGCGGGTTGCACGCAGGGATCCCTTCCTATGGTGAACTGCACTGTGCATTGATACAAGCACTCCCGGTGAGTATGCGCACTCTCAACACAAGGAGCCAAGTATGCGGTTTATGCCTACATAACTTGCATCAACATAAGTTTGTAGTGTAAACCTGGCCTAAGGCTTGGATCAAGAGATTGGGGAAGGTGTAATAAACAGTCCACAAGACTTCTTGGGTGAATACTTTCTTGTCTGAAATATAGCTGTTGATAAGGTGGCTGCAAACCTCTGTTTAAGGCACAAATGGGTTTAGATAGCTATGCTAATAAAGAAATTAGAGATATCATTCATTTTCCTATATCCCTGGAAGATTATGCTGCCACCAAATGAAAATGAGTACAAGCTTTTGCATCTGCTGTTATGAGGAGTATGAATTAGTACCTGATTTGCACCGTGTAATTACTGATCAGGTACACTTGTTGGTGCAACACTTGTTCCCTTGACAGAGTCAATCTAAGGATAATTCAGTCTGTTAGACATTTGACCACAATTAGGTCAGCTAGAAATGAATAATAGACCTTCCCACCAGAGTAGCATGTCTACACAGTAGGGTGTGATAAAAAGCATCATCTCTACTCAGAAGAATGTGTCTATTTCCATTGTACAACTGAATCTTTGCTTTATTGTACAAACTCTATGGTGTTTTCTGTTAATATTAGTCTTTATTTCTCACTCACTTGCTGATCAATATTATCTTATTGTTTCCTTGTACTCCCCTGCTTATCTGTATCCACCTGTCATTTATTGTTTTATACTTAAAGTGTAAGCTCTTTGGGGCTGGGATGTCTTTTTGTTCTGTGTGTGGCCAATGCCTAACACAATGGGGAGGGGCCTACCAAATTCATGGCCATGAAAAACGCATCATGGACTGTGAAATCTGGTATCTCTCTCCCACCCCCACCCCGGAAATCTGGCCTTTTGTGTGCTTTTATCCTGTAGTACATAGATTTCACAGAGGAGACCAGCATTTCTCAAAGTGAGGGTTCTGACCCAAAATGGAGTTGCAGGGGGGTCGTGGTATTGTCACCCTTACTTCTGCACTGCTGCCTTCAGAGCTGGGCGGCCTGAGAGCGGCAGCTGTTGGCTGGGCGCCCAGCTCTGAAGGCAGCGCCCCACCAGCAGCCGTGCAGAAGTAAAGGTGGCAATACCATAACATACCACCCTTACTTCTGTGCTCCTGCCTTCAGAGCTGGGAGGCCAGAGAGTGGAGTCTGCTGACTGAGGGCCCAGCTCTGCAGGAAGCAGCACAGAAGTAAAGGTGGCAATACCATACCACGCCATCCTTAATGCTGCGCTGCTGCTGGCGGCGGCTCTGCCTTCAGAGCTGGGATCCTGGCCAGCAGCTGCCGCTCTCCAGGTGCCCAGCTCTGAAGGGAGCACCATCACCAGCAGCAGTGCAAAAGTAAAGGTAGTAGTATTGCAACCCCCCAATAACCTTGTAAACCCCCCACAACTCCTTTTTGGGTCAGGACCCCTACAATTACAACACCATGAAATTTCAGATTTAAATAGCTGAAATCATGAAATTTACTATTTTTAAAATCCCATGACTGTGAAATTGACCAAAATGGACCGTGAATTTGGTAGGGCCCTAACTATGTGATTCTGGTCCGTGACTAGGGCTGATAGGTGCTATGGGAATACAGATAATACTAATTTAAAAAATCAAGCCACTTACTTAGGCTCTTATTTTGAAAATCTTGGGCCTTGGATCCTTGCTGTCCCACTGATTGATGAGGGATATTTATTGTACAGATCGGGGTAGGCAACCTATGGCACGCATGCCAAAGGCGGCATGCAAGCTGATTTTCAGTGGCACTCACACTGCCCGGGTTCTGGCCACTGGTCTGGGGGGCTCTGCATTTTAATTTAATTTTAAATGAAGCTTCTTAAACATTTTAAAAACCTTATTTACTTTACATACAGCAATAGCTTAGTTATATATTATAGACTGATAGAAAGAGATCTTCTAAAAATGTTAACATGTATTACTGGCACGCAAAACCTTAAATTAGAGTGAATAAATGAAGACTCGGCACACCACTTCTGAAAGGTTGCCAACCCCTGGTATAGATGGAAGTTCTCCACCTACATGTTAGCAGCAACGCATGAGAGATATTTGTGGCAGTATGCCAGGACGCTTTTAAAAAGTACAGGGCAAGTGCTTTGTAGCACAATGCAGGATGGTGCAAGGGCATGCCACCCCAATGCAGTCCAATGCATTGAGACAAAATTACCTCTATATCATTATTATGGATCACTACAGTCAGGGGCGGATTTAAGGGTTAGAGCATGGTCAGAAAACATGCTTAATGGGTCCCAATGGTCATATAACCTTAGACTTTTTTAAAGGTAAAATGTTTTTTAACAAATCACAGGACTAAACAAAAGTGGAAGCTCACCTAAATTGTGTTGGCATGCATATGTCCAATTATTGGAAGCTCATACCACAGTGACACTTTTCCTTGGCAAATTGTTCTAATGATGCTGTTCAGCTCCAACCTTGCAGTCTTGTCTTTCTCAGTTGCAAGTAGAGCAAGCTGTTGGTGATAGTGTCAAATGCATGTAGTTTTTGACATGTCTTAATGTGCTCATTGCCTGTTCAGTAGTAGCCACTCCAATTGGTATGGTGAGAAAGTCAACAGAACATTTCCATTTCTGATAAAATATCATCAAGAGAATTTGATTCTGTGAAATTCAAGTAGCCCAGGACTCCAAGTGACAAAATGAACACCTCTGTGTCCTTGGTTCATGATATTATGTCTTCCAAGATGTATTATTTTACCAAGTCTGAAGAAAAATATTAATATTTTCCCCAAAATGTTTAAGAACCTCCCCCTTTGACTCTTCTAAAGTTTATATTTTGAACTTGCCTGGGATGGAGGAAATCAAATAGGCAGCTACCTCTTGAAATCCCTCACACTGAGATTTTAGTTCTCTGATCATATTGTCTAAGACCTCAAAATATTTCCTTCAGTGATTATCCTTTGCTTCTAACACAGAATTGTGTGCAAATTTATCAGCCATGTGGCATACATATCTCTTCCTGTGGCTTGAATAGTTTACATTTTCAAAACCCATTGCTTCCCATCTGTTCTGAGATTCTTTTACAATTTCCTCTTTTTCTTCAGATCTGAGTTCACTGAGCTCATTCGCTGTGCTCTCAAATGTCTGGAGGATTTAGAACAGGTCAGTTTTCTTTGAAGGATTCCAAAGGCCACAGTCAGGATAACTAAGATCCTGTGCCTCCATAACAAATTGAGGTATAACATCCAAGCCATCAAAGGCAATTTGCTTTTTGCTCAACATATGTCCTCACTACTCCTGCTTTCAGTGATAGTTTCAGCAATAGTCTTCTCCAGACATTCAATTATACTCTGAAAATGTACTGTCATTGCCTTAATTTGAGCTGCCCATCTAGTCTTGCAGAGTGCCTTTAGATGTAAAGGTCCCTCATTCTTCAGAAGCCTGTACAATTCATCTGCTGTATTAATGCTGTCAACTTTTTCAGGGGCCTGCAGTGCGTCGTCAAGTTCCTCTTCCCTTTGCAAAACTGTGCTCTCTCAAGCAAGAGTTTGAAGATAAAGATTATTTTTACATTTAATCATCAGTTTTTCCCATTGACAGTTAGTCTTTGAAATATGTATATGTTTCCTGCAAAGTTGCGAAACAAACCATCAGGTCTGGACTGGTCTTCTGTTCAGCAGCATGCACCAAAACTGGGTTCATCTGATGTGCTGGACAATGGATCTATGGGGCACACACTTTGTCTCCCTTTCCTGAAAGTTATTCTCTCATTTTTGCTTACAGTCCTTCATGAACTCTGGCCATAACACTGGCCCCATAATATTCCTGTCGAGACATGTATTTGGCGTCTAATCCTTAGTTGCAGAATAAAACATAAATTAATGGTCACATAAAGATGCAGCATCTGCCTCACTTACTGCCACAAAGATTACAAAATGTTCTTTTATATCTACTTTTCTTTCTATATGATCAATATTAACAAAGCAAAGAAAAATGGCCATTTCATCAATATAGTTAATATCCATGCATCTGCTGTGACAGTAAAAAATTTAAGTTCTTTGCAGCTGTTAAGTATGAGCCCCCTGGTTTCTGCTGCTAAAGGAATTACAAGTTCATCAGTAATTGTCTTGCTCAAGTATTGGATTCTCTTGGTGTCACTTATATTTTGGGCAAAAGTTGTATTATGTCTGGCAAGAAGTGTACCGATGCTGAAGTAAATACCACAATTATTGCTCTCTAGCACTTCAGAGGGGCCCTTTAGGGGAGATGTAAATTAGCTAAAGTTCTGACTCTGTCAAGCAATATTTTTTGGTACTTCTTGCTGTTTCTTAATTCCTTCAGATGTTTGTCTATCAAACCTGCATTGAAATTATGACCCTTCGCAAACTGTAGAGCTGCCACATGTGACTGCACATGTTGTTTGCTTCTCCCATTAACAGATACAGACTTTAACGTATTCTTCCAATCACTGTTACCTGTGTTGATTTTTGAGTTTCTGTATCCCGAACAACCAACAAATGTGACGGGATGTATAATCTGAAAGATATGGCTATACTAAGCCATTTGACATGCAAATCTTCATTTGGCGCATTTTTCATTCTGTAAATGAAGATGAAAAATGGTGGTTTATAGGAAAAAAGGAAACTGCTCATTTGGCATATCACTTTCGGTGGTCTGGCAAGGACAAATCTGTACAAGCATATGCAATTGCTCAGATGATAAAACTGAGTGTTGAAAGCGGCATTTATCAAATGGGCACGGGAACGTCAAACCTATTTCAGTTTGCTTTGACCTGCTTCATTGTTGACCTGCTCATCTAGAGGCCTTTTGATTTTGCTCCTTTCAAGTTAATCTCAGGGTCTTTGGGGTTTGTTTGGGTTTTTTTTGGTATTAAGATCATCTTCTATGAAATCTTTGGCTTTGTTGGCTTATAGCTCATCTACAGGGTATGCAGATGTGCTGGTTTCAAGCAAAGTTTCATCATACAGGTTGAACTTCAGTGGTTCTGCACAAATTGTTTTCCTGATTTAAACCTTGATACAACGACAGATTTATGTTTGCTGAATTGAGGGGTAGTTCTTGATTTTCTACTTTAGACTGCAGGAGTTGATCAGAAAGTTTATAAAATAATAGTTTCTGCTGCTTAGAATCTTTGGAGGCAGTTCATAATAAAATCTTTTCTAAAAACAAACTTGTATTTGTATTTATGGTTTTCATTTCAAACATCTTATAGTATGAGATAACTAAGTTGGAAGTACAGGCGGCCTAAATAAAGTGTGTTTTTGTGCTGTTTAATTTATCCTTCAATTTGGGGCAGTAAACCTAAAAAAAAATTTTTTTCTGTGCAGAATCTAGCAGAGAATGACAGAATGAGAGTGGGGCTGGCTAGGGAGAAGCTGAAGCAGGCTGACACATATTTCTCCCCCAATAAGAGGAAGATATAGAGGCTATGGAAACAAACTACATTTCCCAACAGCAGCCCCTTCAGTGCTGGAGCATGCCCAATGGCTGTGACCCCTGCAGGATGGGATAAGGAAAATTCTACTACTACCAACCACTACTGGGCATGCTCAAATGCTGTGCTGGATATTGCAGAGGTATTGGAGGATAGGTGGGTGTGGGTCTTCTGGGACCTCTATAAAAATGGGGTCTGATGGCCAGGGGTATTATTAGGCTATGTCTACACTACAGCCTATATCGGCACAATTTATGTCGCTCAAGGGGTGAGAATAAACCACCCCCCTCACCAATATAAGTTACACCAACATAAGCACTTGTGTGCACAGCACTATATTGGCAGGAGAGCTTCTCCTGCTGACATAGCTTCTGCCATTTCTGGATGTGGTTTTATTATGCCGACGGGATACCTGTCTCCCATCAGCATAGAGCGCACTCACCAAACACGCTGCCGTGGTGGTAGGGTTGCCAACTTTCCAGTTTCTCAAAAACAGACACTACAGCTATGGTTCTCCCCTTCCCCCTCCCCCTGCAGCAAAGCAAAACAACTCTAGCTGCTGGGAGCAGTTGGCATGGCAGGGAGCTGGTGGGATGGGAACAGGGCAGCAGAGCAGGGGTGCAGAAGCAGGTTGGAGGGTGAGGGAAGAGTTTATTTGAATGTAGTGCATGGGATAGCATGTGGGGGCCCAGAATAAAAACCTGCATCGGGTCCCATCTTTTTGTTCTTCTGCCATGGGCAGATGGGAGATGAAGACAGGGGTACCCAAACAAGGGAGAACCCCATCAGTATTTGCTGACCTTGCTGACTGTTAAACTTGCCAGTGACTACAGTTGTATATATAAATTTGAATGTGAAATAGCTAAGTGCCACAACAATCCACAAAATAAAGGCTGTATGAGCCAGAAATAAATTCTGGAAAGTGCTACCTGTAACAATGGATGTTACTGTCAACAGAGGAATCCGATGAATTTGGCAAAACATGGAAAATTCAGCAATTCTGTACATTCTACCTTTGACTTCAGCATACATGTGTGGGAGTGTTTTGGATGAGCATGATGGTTTTGAGTCCCTCCCTTCTCCTTCAGGCCTGGGAGAGGATTCACAAGATGTGCAATTCAAATTATGATGAAACCAGCACTCCCTTTAGGTGCTGTCTGATTTCCCCTCTGTTGTTGTTACTATTACTCATGTTTATGATGGTAACCAAAAATGGGGCCCCATTGTGCTGGATGCCATACAAACACAAGGTAATATGCCCCTTTCCCAAAGAGCTTACAGTCTAAATAGGCAAGACAGACACAGGGTGGGGAAAGGAACTTTCCACTTTGTCTCCTTCAGCCACTCCTGACTTTGTGGCTTCTTCCAAACTGTCTCTCATGTTTGACACAGCCTCTCAGCTGGTGTATTCCAAAAACACCGTCTGTGTCTCAGAATCATCTTGATCATCTTCCTGTAAGTATTCCACTAGTCTCTCTGAGTTTGCTCCAATTTGTTTCTGAATTGTACCCACTTGTGTATTTAGGATCTGATTCTGTAAGAAAGCTCCAGGCATGCAGACCTCCATACTGCACAAAACACCATTGATTTCAATAGATCTTTACATGAGCAGAACACTTTGCAAGGTTGGGCCCTAGATTGTGAACTCTGTGAGGCTGGTATGCCATCCTCTCTCCGAAATACTTTTGTGAGTCTCCATGTGCACTTCTGCACTATATAATAGTTCTAAATAATTAAATGACTTCTCTTTTAACCAAAGCATAGTCTAAATTATTTTTGTTGTTTCTGTCTACAAAGAGCTGATAGATTCTTCCTTGCCAGATTTATTTAATTTAATTATATGAGAATTGCAAGTGATTACTTTGGCTTGCAACTCTCTTCTTCTGGTTTATTAATGGTATTCTGTCTTGGCTTATATGATGACCAATAAAAAAAAAACAAAAAAAACCTGTACCTTCCTGTTTTCCTGGTTAAGGTAATAATAGTAAAACTTGTAATAGTGCAGAATTGGTATTTGTGCATTTGTGTGAAATTATTCTCATGAAAGAAAGCATCCAATTGTGTAATTTCAACAAGAAAAACAAGGTTTTTTAAGTGTGTGTGTGTGTGTGAATGCGCATGTGTAAAGTAGCTGCTATCCAGGAGATTAGCCTGATCCCTTCTTAATCAAATCTCACTTTAGTTTAAAACTTGCTTCTTCTGTAAAGAGCAGAAATCCTACCCACTTCACTGCAATGCTATCACCCTTTTCATTATGCAAACTTTCACAAAATACTGAGCCAGAACCTTCCTCTGAATCTCCTGCTGTGTTTTGTGTGGTCTTTATTTAGATTATAAAATGGGAGTAGGAAATGTCTTGTAAAGAACAGTTACACTGTCTCACTTCACATCCCATGTTTTCTACCTTAGGAATTCTGTGTGTTCATCCAGCAGCAGTCTTCTGTTAAAAGAAAAGGAGTACTTGTGGCACCTTAGAGACTAACCAATTTATTTGAGCATAAGCTTTTGTGAGTTACAGCTCACTTCATCGGATGCATACTGTGGAAAGTGTAGAAGATCTTCTACACTTCTTCTGTTAATGACTGACTTGCTCTCTTTTTTTCTTGTCAGAATGGAGATCTAGTCTATTGCTCCCACTCATACAGGGCAGCATTCCTTTCCTAGTAGCTTCTTCGAAATCAAATAATGGGATATGCAGACTCTCCTTTCTCTGAACTGTATGTACTTTTACTCATTAATTAACACAGACTACTAAGGTAAAGCAACAAGTTAAATGCTAAATACGTTTATCGTACATGGGGCCCTGTGAATTCCATGACTGGAGTTTGATTCAGAATTTATTGTCTGTTTAAGATTCTAAGCTTTCATTCTAAAAAGAATGTTTCATGTCCTTATAGTTGTGCAGGATATTTGTCAAATGTGAATCTCAGATGGCCCAAAGTAATTATGCCTGCCTGAATCTGCAGCCATCATGAAAAAATAGTTTTGAAAGAAGAGTCAACTGCCCAGTTCATCCAAATGAGGCATTTACTCTGCACTATATATAGAGACTTCTGTCACTGAAACACAAGCATCTCTCTTATGATAATCGTAGATTTACACATTTATGCTCACTTGAGAAGATTCCTAGATCTACCCTGCTCACTATTGCTAACAGACATGAAAACCTGTCTGTTACTCTGCTGTTTCTCCTTATACAGTATTCCTCATAACACAAGTGGGACACAAAGGAATATTTGATTTCAGTAAACCATGCAATAATTTCTTGCATGGTCATGGCTAACCTGTGTCCTCTCCTCTTTTGTCTCTTATTTCTTTCGGTGCATCCACACTACAGACCTATTTTGCATGATCTGCCCTTGAGTTATTTCCCGCATGTTAGCCTATTATGAGAAAGAACAGCCACATTTCAGAATAGTAGTCAAGTACTTCGGAGGGGGGTGTTACTGTAACGTCCACACTGGAGCATAACTCCGTCCTATGTGGCCCTAAGACTTCTGACTTTGTGAAAAGTGATCACTCACAGCTGATAGGGTGTGTCACGGTTTCTCCCCCACTCTGAACTCTAGGGTACAGATGTGGGGACCTGCATGAAAAACCTCCTAAGCTTATCTTTACCAGCTTAGGTCAAAACTTCCCCAAGGTACAAAATATTACATCCGTTATCCTTGGACTGGCCGCTACCACCACCAAACTAATACTGGTTACTGGGGAAGAGCTGTTTGGACGTGTCCTTCCCCCCAAAATACTTCCCAAAACCTTGCACCCCACTTCCTGGACAAGGTTTGGTAAAAAGCCTCACCAATTTGCCTAGGTGACCACAGACCCAGACCCTTGGATCTTAAGAACAATGAACAATCCTCCCAACACTTGCACCCCCCCTTTTCTGGGAAATGTTGGATAAAAAGCCTCACCAATTTGCATAGGTGACCACAGACCCAAACCCTTGGATCTGAGAACAATGAAAAAGCATTCAGTGTTTTACAAGAAGACTTTTAATAAAAAATAGAAGTAAATAGAAATAAAGAAATCCCCCCTGTAAAATCAGGATGGTAGATATCTTACAGGGTAATTAGATTCAAAAACATAGAGAACCCCTCTAGGCAAAACCTTAAGTTACAAAAAAGATACACAGACAGAAATAGTTATTCTATTCAGCACAATTCTTTTCTCAGCCATTTAAAGAAATCATAATCTAACACATACCTAGCTAGATTACTTACTAAAAGTTCTAAGACTCCATTCCTGTTCTGTCCCTGGCCAAGACGACTACAGACAGACACAGACCCTTTGTTTCTCTCCCTCCTCCCAGCTTTTGAAAGTATCTTGTCTCCTCATTGGTCATTTTGGTCAGGTGCCAGCGAGGTTACCTTTAGCTTCTTAACCCTTTACAGGTGAGAGGAGCTTTCCCCTGGCCAGGAGGGATTTCAAAGGGGTTTACCCTTCCCTTTATATTTATGACAGGGTGTTTTTGTCTTTTATCATTTTCCTGTGTGAGTTCATTAGAGAGCATAGTAATTGTCAGATTTCACCCACATAGTTGTTATTGAGGTATTTAGTGCAGTGGATGAGGTATACCACATGTTGTGATACCACTTACTTTGATACCACTTACTGTGATACCACTTCTCTCCTGCTGGTAATAGCTCATCTTACCTGATCACTCTTGTTACAGTGTGTATGGTAACACCCATTGTTTCATGTTCTCTGTGTATGTAAAATTCCCCTACTGTATTTTCCACTGTATGCATCCAATGAAGTGAGCTGTAGGTCATGAAAGCTTATGCTCAAATAAATTGGTTAGTCTCTAAGCCCTGGTCTACACTAGGACTTTAGGTCGAATTTAGCAGCATTAAGTCGATGTAAACCTGCACCCGTCCACACAATGAAGCCCTTTATTTCGACTTAAAGGGCTCTTAAAATTGATTTCCTTACTCCACCCCTGACAAGTGGATTAGCGCTTAAATCGACGTTGCCGGCTCGAATTTGGGGTACTGTGGACACAATTCGATGGTATTGGCCTCCGGGAGCTATCCCAGAGTGCTCCATTATGACTGCTCTGGACAGCACTCTCAACTCAGATGCACTGGCCAGGTAGACAGGAAAAGAACCGCGAACTTTTGAATCTCATTTCCTGTTTGGCCAGCGTGGCAAGCTGCAGGTGACCATGCAGAGCTCATCAGCACAGGTGACCATGATGGAGTCCCAGAATCGCAAAAGAGCTCCAGCATGGACCGAACGGGAGGTACGGGATCTGATCGCTGTTTGGGGAGAGGAATCCGTGCTATCAGAACTCCGTTCCAGTTTTCGAAATGCCAAAACCTTTGTCAAAATCTCCCAGGGCATGAAGGACAGAGGCCATAACAGGGACCCGAAGCAGTGCCGCGTGAAACTGAAGGAGCTGAGGCAAGCCTACCAGAAAACCAGAGAGGCGAACAGCCGCTCTGGGTCAGAGCCCCAAACATGCCGCTTCTATGACGAGCTGCATGCCATTTTAGGGGGTTCAGCCACCACTAACCCCAGCCGTGTTGTTTGACTCCTTCAATGGAGATGGAGGCAATACGGAAGCAGGTTTTGGGGACGAAGAAGATGATGATGAGGAGGAGGTTGTAGATAGCTCACAGCAAGCAAGCGGAGAAACCGGTTTTCCCGACAGCCAGGAACTGTTTCTCACCCTAGACCTGGAGCCAGTACCCCCCGAACCCACCCAAGGCTGCCTCCTGGACCCAGCAGGCGGAGAAGGGACCTCTGGTGAGTGTACCTTTTAAAATACTATACATGGTTTAAAAGCAAGCATGTGAAAGGATTACTTTGCCCTGGCATTTGCGGTTCTCCTAGATGTAGTCCTAAAGCCTTTGCAAAAGGTTTCTGGGGAGGGCAGCCTTATTGCGTCCTTCATGGTAGGACACTTTACCACTCCAGGCCAGTAACACGTACTCGGGAATCACTGTAGAACAAAGCATTGCAGTGTATGTTTGCTGGCATTCAAACAACATCCGTTCTTTATCTCTCTGTGTTATCCTCAGGAGAGTGAGATATAATTCATGGTCACCTGGTTGAAATAGAGTGCTTTTCTTCAGGGGACACTCAGAGGAGCCCATTCCTGCTGGGCTGTTTGCCTGTGGCTAAACAGAAATGTTCCCCGCTGTTAGCCACAGGGAGGGGGGAAGGTTGAGGGGGTAGTCACGCGGTAGGAGGAGGCAAAATGCGACCTTGTAACGAAAACACATGTGCTATGTATGTAATGTTAACAGCAAGGTTTACCCTGAAAGAGTGTAGCCACTGTTTTATAAAATGTGTCTTTTTAAATACCGCTGTCCCTTTTTTTTCTCCACCAGCTGCATGTGTTTCAATGATCACAGGATCTTCTCCTTCCCAGAGGCTAGTGAAGCTTAGAAAGAAAAAAAAACGCACTCGCGATGAAATGTTCTCCGAGCTCATGCTGTCCTCCCACACTGACAAAGCACAGACGAATGCGTGGAGGCAAATAATGTCAGAGTGCAGGAAAGCACAAAATGACCGGGAGGAGAGGTGGCGGGCTGAAGAGAGTAAGTGGCGGGCTGAGGAGAGTAAGTGGCGGGCTGAAGAGAGGGCTGAAGCTCAAATGTGGCGGCAGCGTGATGAGAGGAGGCAGGATTCAATGCTGAGGCTGCTGCAGGACCAAACCAGTATGCTCCAGTGTATGGTTGAGCTGCAGCAAAGGCAGCTGGAGCACAGACTGCCACTGCAGCCCCTCTGTAACCAACCGCCCTCCTCCCCAAGTTCCATAGCCTCCACACCCAGACGCCCAAGAACACGGGGGGGGGGGGGGGGCTCCGGCCAACCAGCCACTCCACCACAGAGGATTGCCCAAAAAATAGAGAAGGCTGTCATTCAATAAATTTTAAATTTGTAAACTTTTAAAGTGCTGTGCTTAAAGTGTTGTGTGGCATTTTCCTTCCCTCCTCCACCACCCCTCCTGGGCTACCTTGGTAGTCATCCCCCTATTTGTGTGATGAATGAATAAAGAATGCATGAATGTGAAGCAACAATGACTTTATTGCCTCTGCAAGCGGTGATTGAAGGGAGGAGGGGCGGGTGGTTAGCTTACAGGGAAGTAGAGTGAACCAAGGGGCGGGGGGCTTCATCAAGGAGAAACAAACAGAACTTTCACACCGTAGCCTGGCCAGTCATGAAACTGGTTTTCAAAGCTTCTCTGATGCGTACCGCGCCCTCCTGTGCTCTTCTAACCGCCCTGGTGTCTGGCTGCGCGTAACCAGCAGCCAGGCGATTTGCCTCAACCTCCCACCCCGCCATAAACGTCTCCCCCTTACTCTCACAGATATTGTGGAGCACACAGCAAGCAGTAATAACAGTGGGAATATTGGTTTCGCTGAGGTCTAAGCGAGTCAGTAAACTGCGCCAGCGCGCAAACGTCCAAATGCACATTCTACCACCATTCTGCACTTGCTTAGCCTATTGTTGAACAGCTCCTGACTACTGTCCAGGCTGCCTGTGTACGGCTTCATGAGCCATGGCATTAAGGGGTAGGCTGGGTCCCCAAGGATACATATAGGCATTTCAACATCCCCAACAGTTATTTTCTGGTCTGGGAATAAAGTCCCTTCCTGCAGCTTTTGAAACAGACCAGAGTTCCTGAAGATGCGAGCATCATGCACCTTTCCCGGCCATCCCACGTTGATGTTGGTGAAACGTCCCTTGTGATCCACCAGAGCTTGCAGCACTATCGAAAAGTACCCCTTGCGGTTTATGTACTCGGCGGCTTGGTGCTCCGGTGCCAAGATAGGGATATGGGTTCCGTCTATAGCCCCACCACAGTTAGGGAATCCCATTGCAGCAAAGCCATCCACTATGACCTGCACATTTCCCAGGGTCATTACCCTTGATATCAGCAGATCTTTGATTGCGTGGGCTACTTGCATCACAGCAGCCCCCACAGTAGATTTGCCCACTCCAAATTGATTCCCAACTGATCGGTAGCTGTCTGGCGTTGCAAGCTTCCACAGGGCTATCGCCACTCGCTTCTCAACTGTGAGGGCTGCTCTCATCTTGGTATTCGTGCGCCTCAGGGCAGGGGAAAGCAAGTCACAAAGTTCCATGAAAGTGCCCTTACGCATGCGAAAGTTTCACAGCCACTGGGAATCGTCCCAGACCTGCAACACTGTGCGGTCCCACCAGTCTGTGCTTGTTTCCCGAGCCCAGAATCGGCGTTCCACAGCATGAACCTGCCCCATTAGCACCATGATGCATGCATTGGCAGGGCCCATGCTTTCAGAGAAATCTGTGTCCATGTCCTGATCACTCACGTGACCGCGCTGACGTCGCCTCCTCGCCCGGTATCGCTTTGCCAGGTTCTGGTGCTGCATATACTGCTGGATAATGCGTGTGGTGTTTAATGTGCTCCTAATTGCCAAAGTGAGCTGAGCGGCCTCCATGCTTGCCTTGGTATGGCGTCCGCACAGAAAAAAGGCGCGGAACGATTGTCTGCCATTGCTCTGACGGAGGGAGGGGTGACTGACGACACGGCTTACAGGGTTGGCTTCAGGGAGCTAAAATCAACGAAGGGGGTGCCTGTACATCAAGGAGTATTTCAGGCAGGACTTCACGGAGGGTTCCAATAAGAAACGGTGCACCTAAGTTATCATTCTTATTGGAACAAGGAGGTTAGCCTGGCCTCTGATTGATACATGGCTAGATTTACCTCGCTGCACCTTCTCTGTGAGTGACTGCAGTGTGACCTAGAGGAATGAGTCCCCTAGACAGGGGAGGAGGCAAATGAGTACAAAACAAATCTGGTCTATTTCTTGTTTTGACCCACTCCATCTATCTTTTACATCTTTGGCTGGCAGCAGACGGTGCAGAAGGACTGCATGCCATCCACATCTCATGGCTGCTCGGCAGAAGATGGTACAGTACGACTGCTAGCCATCCTCATCTCTTGCCTGCCTGGCAGAAGATGGTACAATACGACTACTAGCAATCCTCATCTCTTGCCTGCCTGGCAGAAGATGGTACAGTACGACTGCTAGCAGTCCGTATCGCCTGCCCGCTCACCATAAGACGGTTCAATAGGACTGACTGCAGGACTAAAGAGAATGACCTGGTCAAGTCACTCCAAATTTAGTCCCTGCGCCCATGTCTGCCCAGGCGCTCCCAGCCGACGTGGCCAGGAGCACCTCGGACACGACGAGGATGACTACCAGTCGTATTGCACCGTCTGCTGCCAGAAGGCAATGGGTTGCTGCTACTGTGCAGCAAAGCCGTACCGCGTCCGCCAGCACCCAGGAGACATAGGGTGACGATTACCTGAGTGGGCTCCATGCTTGCCGTGGTATGGCGTCTGCACAGGTAACTCAGGAAAAAAGGCGCAAAACGATTGTCTGCCCTTGCTTTCACGGAGGGAGGGAGGGAACGGGGGCCTGACGATATGTACCCAGAACCACCCGCGACAATGTTTTAGCCCCATCAGGCATTGGGATCTCAACCCAGAATTCCAATGGGCAGCGGAGACTGTGGGAACTGTGGGATAGCTACCCACAGTGCAACACTCCGGAAGTCGACTCTAGCCTCGGTACTGTGGAAGCGCTCCGCCGAGTTAATGCACTTAATGCACTTAGAGCATTTTCTGTGGGGACACACACACTCGAATATATAAAACCGATTTCTAAAAAACCGACTTCTATAAATTCGACCTTATTCCGTAGTGTAGACATACCCTTACTTTGCTTTTCCAGTCAGCAGCAGTCCCCACTGTTCCTGAATCAGACAGGTCTGAGCAGAGAACACAGTGTAAGTGGAAAACCCACATATTTAATACACACCCAATTGGTGCTAGGTTCCCTTTCTGGCCAGGTTTCAGAGTAGCAGCTGTGTTAGTCTGTATCCGCAAAAAGAAAAGGAGGACTTGTGGCACCTTAGAAGCTAACAAATTTATTTGAGCATAAGCTTTCGTGAGCTACAGCTCACTTCATCAGATGCATTCCAGGTATTTAAAAAGTAAGTGTGAGGGGATAGGAAGGGACAGGGAGAAAATGGCTGTAAGCAGAGAAGAGGGAAAGTTAATGAGGAAGTGAAATAAAAATTTCACATGCAGGACACTCTTGCTTCATAGTAAATCTGGTGAAGGCACTCACAGGAAGGAGAATAACAGGCTTTGCAGCAGCTTCACCATAGAAACAGCCACAGCACTGGTGGGGGATGGATTTATAAAAATCTGCTCCCGGGAACTACTTTCCAAAGGCATTGTCTATCTCTGTAGAGATTAAAATCAGCTGAGAAAGGGGAAGTGACTTACTTTTAACACTGAACACTTTTTCCTTCCTATGTTTACAACAAAGAGTCAATTCTCCATGGCCGTATGAAGATATTTCCTTCCCTTGGATATTTCCTCTCTTTCTCTCAGTAACAAATTGAACTGTTGGAGCACCCAGTCAAGATTCCAGTATGCATTCCACTGTCAGCAGTAGAGCTCACTATAACTGCTGGTACCACCATAATTAGCATTGAGTATGCAGTGATAGCTGTATATAGACACTCAGGGCCTCACTTTCTTTTATAGTGTTTTGTGTGGTAGTCTTTTGCACTCAGGTTGCACAGCTGTACATGATTATATAAGGTGCAAGACAGTCTAGAATAGGTCCTTTTTCTCACTTGGGCTTCTGGAAGACCAGCTTGTTCTGGAACTGGTATCTCTGGAGCCACTTTTCAAGGATTCTTTACACAGCTTGACTTGGCATATTCCTAATTGAACAAGCTCAGAGCAGCTTTATCTGAGGGAGATAATTTCTGTAATGCCATTTAGTAAGCAGTAAAATACACTACACCATAGATCCTAGAATGCTTTGAGCTGATGTCCCAAAGAGGATGACGATAATAGTTTAATGCTGTTGGGAGGAGCTTTGAGAAACTTCTTCTGCCCCTGAGAGAGAGAATGCATGTTGTATGCAGAGGGTGAAGAATAGTTTCAGAAAACTGAGCTGAACTTGGCACAGTCAACCAGAAATTCTGCCCTGTGCCTGGATTTTAGATGCAGTAGCTTTCACGGTCTGATGTGTGGTTAGCCTCACAGGAGGGCATTCTTGCTGTGTGTAGACTATAGGGCAAAATAATAATAATAGTCTTCCTCATTTAAAAGTCCAGTTCATCAGCCAGACTGGCGGGGTTGATCCTATTACTCTGAAAATAGTAGAGGAAAGGGAGGAATTATTCACCCACTGGGAAACAATGCCAAGTTTCCTTTTCATGGCTCGCTAAAGGGGTCATGGCAGTGACAGTTGGCTCAGATGTCTCCTATTCAGTAATATTCAGTAACTCAACTCTTTGGTTTCATCCCAATAAAACTCCTGCTTTCCTTAAATAGCTTGGTGTGGAGACCAGCAGCCAGTTGGCAGGCAGTAGCACTACACTCTTCTTGGTGAGGTGAACTGAGTTCAGATGCAAAGGGTGATGTGGTGTTTGTTTTTAGAATACCGCTGCCCTCTGATGACAGTTGAGGACTTGTATGTGTATAATTTTCCCCTCTGCTAGCAAAACCAGTGGAGTTGCTACTTTAGATTATTTTTTGGAATCCTGCATTTGATTCCTCCTGCTACTTCTGTCTGTTCTTAAAAAGGAATTTTCTGTTCTGTTGTCAGTTATTTTGGGAACTCTAGACATAACCTGACAGTATAGAGGAGCAGAGTGAATGCTGATCTCACATCCAGAATCTTGGCACTACTATAGGAGCAACTGTGAAACCTGGAACCAAAGGGTTAAAAAATAAATAAGATTTGTGAGGACAAGTCAATAATTCTAAATGATCTGGTACTTGCTGGAACTAACCTAAGTTCTTCACTACAAAGTACAGTTTTAGGATCTCAGGGTTAGGTTAAGATGATGTGCATCCTTGTGCTGTCACTTCTTTACTAGGCTTTTTTTTAAGCCAGCAATTGCCTTCATTGAGGTTTAGCTTCAGCTTTCCATTCAAACCATTTTCCTCCTTATACAAAGATGGCAGCCTCTTTGTAGCTAGGGTTGTAACCAGCTTTCGATTACATGGCTAACCTTAGTGCCCTTTTAAAAAGTCTTTAATTTTGTTTTGTTTTTGTTTTGTTACAAATGTAACATCAAAACAGGTAAGAAGTGTAAAGTAACACTGTCACCGCTTGAGGGAGCTCCTGTATTTGCATTCTGTTGAACATTGCTTCTATGCTACCACTTATTAGTTATGCTAGATCCATTGGTTTCTACTAAGAAAATAAAAAACACACATCTTAAAAGGAATAAGATAGGAAGTGTGCTCTTTAGTTATATATCTGGAAGCACTGAGGCTGCAGGGTGACTGGGTCTTTCCTCCAAGTTCAGATGCAACATACCAAGGGGCTTTAGGAAGTTAAAGCAGTCAGATGAAGGATCACTGCTCAAAATCAGAATGCTGACAAGAAATAGACCTACTCTAAAACTTCATCATGACTGCTCAGGAGCTGAGATAACTGGCACCAAGAGCAATGGATAAATTCTTTATAAACCTTACAATGAAAAGTAGAATGGTATTGTTTTACACCCACTTTGCAGGCGTGAAAATGAAGCACAAGAGACAGGGCAATGGCGAATTGGGCCCAAAGCCTTTTTCTCATGCTCTATCTTAGTTAAGGTGTGTGAGGCATCTGTCTCAGGCCTTTCTGACCCACTCACCAACACCACGTTGTGCATTCCCAAATCCAACTGAAAACCCATTAAATGCAAGCAAAATTGGTAAAATGTGATGAAAATTCATTGATCAAAAAGGACGGTAGCGGAGAAAAAGATGGAGGCTATTAGGTGGAAAACCAGGATGGTGGGGCTGCTGAGTGGGACAGTGGGCTGTGGAGTGGCACAGGGGTGGGCAGCTGCAAGGTAAGGAGTAAACAGAGGGCAGAGGTGTCAGGGAGACAGTTCCCTATGTGAAATAATGGTAATGATGATATAGTGTCACAGACAGTATCACTGAGAAACTATAGCAATTAGGAAATAAGTGAGGCAATGCTCCCATTAGGATTAATGAGTCAAGATTGCAAAATATTCTGTGAGAAACAGAGGAAATTAGGCAATTGATGAAGCAATGTAACAACCTGGATCAGTGAAGAAAAATGCATAAATTGGGGAAACAGCTTATGTAGACGAGGGCATGACATTCCCACTGTGATGGGTTTGGTCACAGAGACCCCCTTAGAACTGTCACCTGATGTGCTGAAATTACCTCTAAGCCCGTTTTGCCTTGTTGAGCAGACATGTTAGTCTGCTGCAACACAGACCCAGGTCTTGTCCACGCCCCCAAAACTGCAGACTTTAACCAAAAACTGTTCAGCAAGTCACTAATCTCCAGCACCCAGACACCCAGTTCCCAATGGGATCTAAACCCCAATTAAATCTGTTTTATTCTGTGTGAAACTTATACAGGGTAAACTCATTAATTGTCCACCCTCTATAACACTGATAGAGAGAGATGCACAGCTGTTTGCTCCCGCAGGTATTAATCACTAACTCTGGGTTTGTTAATAAACTAAAGTGATTTTATTAAGTATAAAAGTAGGATTTAAGTGCTTTCAAGTAATAACAGACAGAACAAGGTAAGTTTCCAAGCAAAATAAAACAAACGACACAAGTCTAAGCCTAATACATTAAGAAACTGAATACAGGTAAATCTTACCCTCAGAGATGTTTCAATAAGCTTCTTTCACAGACTAGACTCCTTCCTAGTCTGGGCCCAATCCTTTCCCCGGTACAGTTCTTGTTAGTTCCAGTTCAGGTGGTAACTAGGGGTTTTCTCATGACTTCAGCTCCCTTTGTTCTGTTCCACCCCCGTTACAGCTTTGGCACAAGGTGGGAATCTTTTGTCTCTCTTGGTCCCCACCCCTCCTTCTAAAATAAATGGAAAAGCACCAGGTTTAAGATGGATTCCAGTACCCGGTGACATGGTCACATGTCCTGTGAGACCCCCAAGCCTCCATTCTTTCGGGCCTGCCTCACAGGAACACAGGAAGGCTTACAAGTAAACAGGGCCATTTACAACCAACTGTTCTAGTTAATGGGAGCCATCAAGATCCTAAGCCACCATTAATGGCCCACACTTTGCATAATTACAATAGGACCTCAGAGTAATACTTCATATTTCTAGTTTTAGATACAAGAATGATACATTCATACAAATAGGATGAATACACTCAGTAGATTATATGCTTTGTAATGATACTTTACAAGAGACCTTTTGCATGAAGCATATTTCAGTTACATCATATTCACACTTATAAACATATTTTCATAAAACATATGGAATGCAATGTCACATCCACTTCCCTTTAAAAACGATGGGGAAGGTAGGTAAGAGGGGGAACTTTCTCATTTTCTACTTCATTTGATGTACTGATGGAGGAAAAATGTAAAAGGGATTGAAGGGAGGACTGGTAAGCAACCCTACTAGAGAACATTCATATGCTTCTGTTGCCATCTGCTAGGAATGTACTGAAGCCTTGGCACAGAGTACTGCTTGGATACACTTGTTTGTTTTTTTTTAAAAAAACAACAACAACGAGGAGTCCTTGTGGTACCTCATTCTCCCACCAGTGGGGAAGAGGAAACTACCACTCACTAGCTTAAATTTCAGGAGTCTGAGAAGATCCAATCCTTCTGCTTGTATAATTGCTTAGAAACGCTTTCCATTTCACAGGTTCAGATGGAGATTGTCGTGTGATGAGGCAGAGAAATGAATATAAACATCCTTCATGCTATACCTAGAAACAGGGATAAGAGCAAAAGGGAAAAACTCTATGTCCATGTTCTTGATGTTTGGGGGTTTGTTTGGTATATTTTTTTAACTATTCAGAAATAAGGAAGATAAGAGAAAAGGGGTGGACAGTGAATTTTTGTCCATTTGGAAAACTGAGCATTAAGTCTTATTTTTAGATTAAATTAAATGCTTTAATTTATGCACAAACTTTAGGCTTGGTAAAACAAGATACCTTTAAGGTGGCTTCCACCAATAATCTCAAAGCACTTTACAGACCTTAATTAACAAGATCCTAGAAGGAAGAGAAGGAAAAGTCTGATTCCCTCTGATCAATATACAGTAACTCCTCACTTAACATTGTCGTTATGTTCCTGAAAAATACGACTTTAAGCAAAACGATGTTAAGCAAATCCAATTTCCCCATAAGCATTAATGTAAATGGGGGGGTTAGGTTCCAGGGAAATTTTGTTCACCAGACAAAAGACTATATATATATACACACACAGAGTATAAATTTTACACAAATAATGTAATACTGTACACAGCAATGATGATTGTGAAGCTTGATTGAGGTGGTGAAGTCAGAGGGATATTTCCCAGGGAATGCCTTACTGCTAAATGATGAACTAAAACAGCTGAGCCCTCAAGAGTTAACACAGTGTTGTTATTGTAGCCTCACACTCTACAGGGCAGCACAAATGGAGGGAGGGGAGACAGCATGGCAGACAGAGACAGAGACTCTCACCTGTGTGTGTGTGTGAGAGAGAGAGAGATGCACATTGCCCCTTTAAGTACGCTGATGCCACTCTAAATACATTGCCTTTTTAAGTAGATCAGCAAGTTGAGACAGCCCCTGCTGCCAGCAAGCTCCCTCCATCCTGAGCCCTGTCATGTCTCCCCCCTGCTCTATGGAGATGGGGTAAGCAGGGGGCAGGAGCAGGGAGGAGGAGAACACCCTGACATTAGCCCCTCTCCCCCACCCCTTGTACAGCAAGCAGGAGGGTTGCAGGAGCAGCTCCAAGGCAGAGGGCAGGAGCAGCACATGGCAGTGTGGGGAGGGACAGCTGAATTGCCCGGCAATTGATAGTCTACTGGGAGGCTGCTGCACAGGGAACTTAGGGGGATGGGGAGCTGATAGGGGGCTGTCGGTCCACCCTGGTTCCAAGCACCCACCACTAGCTCCAACGGGCTGCTCTTTCTGCAAGCAGTGGACAAAGCAGGCGGCTGCCAAACAACGTTATAAGGGAGCATTGCTCAACTTTAAACGAGCATATTCCCTAATTGATCAGCAATGTAACAACGTTAACCGGGACCACTTTAAGTGAGGAGTTACTGTATTTAATATGATGGTTGAACTATTGACACACTGCCCCACTTCTGACAGCAGCAAAATACTCTCATGCAGTTGTCATATTCTGCAGAGTCCTGAATCCCAGCTTTCCATGGAGAAATATACACCATGAACAATGGAAAACCCCACCTTTTGATTTTTCAAAATGCTTCTGTGTATCTTTGTATGTCTAATAGACTTGTACTCTCCTGTTTCCCTCTGTGACCTTGGAGAATATTTTCAAGATGTTCTAATAAAGATGTGACTGTGTCTGTTTTTTGTCTCCAATTATGGGCATAACAAGAAAAGTTCCTAAGCAGGGAGTGAGTGGGTTACCTCCATCTTACCGTTAAAGGTACATCATCCCCCACATGGTTTTCCTGATGATTTTCTAAAGTCATGTAAAAAGAACAGGAGTACTTGTGGCACCTTAGAGACTAACAAATGTATTAGAGCATAAGCTTTCGTGGGCTACAGCCCACTTCATCAGATGCATAGAATGGAACATATAGTAAGAAGATATATATATATACACATACAGAGAAGGTGGAAGTTGCCATACAAACTGTAAGAGGCTAATTAATTAAGATGAGCTGTTATCAGCAGGAGAAAAAAACTTTTGTAGTAATCATCAAGATGGCCCATTTAGACAGTTGACAAGAAGGTGTGAGGATACTTAACATGGGGAAATAGATTCAATATGTGTAATGATCCAGCCACTCGCAGTCTCTGTTCAAACCCAAGTTAATGGTATCTAGTTTGCATATTAATTCAAGCTCAGCAGTTTCTCATTGGAGTCTGTTTTTGAAGCTTTTCTGTTGCAAAATTGCCACCCTTAAATCTTTTACTGAGTGGCCAGAGAGGTTGAAGTGTTCTCCTACCGGTTTTTGAATGTTATGATTCCTGATGTCAGATTTGTGTCCATTTATTTTTTTGCATAGAGACTGTCCAGTTTGGCCAATGTACATGGCAGAGGGGCATTGCTGGCACATGATGGCATATATCACATTGGTAGATGTGCAGGTGAACAAGCCCCTGATAGCATGACTAATGTGACTAGGTCCTACGATGGTGTCACTTGAATAAATATGTGGACAGAGTAGACGCTTTGTTGATCATAGAGAAATTTTCCCACTGGTTAATCTCCACCAGTGTTAGCAACAGTGGAAGCCTCAGTATGTCTAACTAGCGGGAAGGTGTTAAAATCTGTTGTGACAGAAACCTGGTTGCTAACATCTGTGGGACTGAGTGGGTACTAACAATGGTGGAAATGACAAAAATTCCCTAATGTACATGGGGCAAAGCTGGGTAGTGGGTTAACATTGTAACCCTTTATATATTGTAACCTGAATCAGTACAAGTTCTTTTCACTCAGGGCTGTACTCAGAGTCCCAGAGGCTACTTAAGCAAAGTTTGAACAATCCAGCTCAGTGGAGTTGTACAGTTTTTTAAAAGTGTTTCTCGTGACTGCATTGATAAAGCACAAGTGAAGAACACGTGGCTGCTTGGTTAACATAGACTGTGAACTTGAAACCATCATACTTGAAATAGGAAGGAGATAAGTCACACTTCATGGATGAAAGAGAGATTAGTTCTCCTTGTTTGGACATTTCTTCCCTTCCCCCTTTACACTGTGAAAGTGGAACTACTGACACACAGACAAGTAAAGGTTACTAAAGACCATTTGTGCCTGGAATTTTCCAGTGAATCAAATTATTTCATATTGTTTGCATCATATTGTTTGCATCAGTCTGTTTTAAACAGATATGTGTATGAACCAAGATCACAGATTTGAATCCACCAAGTGTTAGAATTCTGGACAACGATTGGAACTGGACTTCTCCAGGACCATTTCTCATTTAATCTACATTACTGGTCAGTTACTTATGAACATTCTTGCTAATTAACTAGAAACATGTTCTTGATGAAACACATGGTAGCAGAGCACCTAAGGCATAGGAAATAGTTGATATGAAAAGCTGTCTCTAAAGGTGGAAAGTCTAAGAAGTTGACAGGAACTCTGCCTCCTTTTGAAATGCTTAGCTGAGGTTTTGTAAATCTGCTTGAAATGGATATAGCTGTGGGAAGCCTTTGTATTAAATCCAGGTCCTGCGTGAGGTACTTGCTATACAATCATTTTCCTTTAGAAGGACAATTTAAACTGCAGGCAGGCTCCCCTGGGCCTGGGCCTCCTGCCAACCTTGGCTTTTTAAGCTGTACTAAAAGGAGTGGTGCTTTCCTGGGACCAGATTATGAAGGGTGTGTGTGATGTGGGGATTATGATGTAGGTGCCATTTTAGCACTGGGTTTGCAAGGTGCCATCTAATCTATCCAGAATGGGTGGTAATGCACACATCACAGTAGCCTATAGCAGCACTGTACACCCTCAAATACACGTAGGCCACTATCTTTAGGTTCAGCCATTGGGGGGGGGGGCACTTGTTGGCAAAATGTTGGTGTTTAACGTGCCATGTTCTGCAGTCCCCTCTCCTGAAAATGCAGCTTCCCCAAGGCAAGGCTCCAGTATGTTCTAGAGGTTCTTCCGCTGCCCACCGCAGCATCTGAGCAGCTTCCAGTGCGGCACTGAGAGACCCAGTTTGCTAACGTGTCACACCCGGTTCCAGCGACAGAGGGGCGAGTAGCTCCTCCAGCTGCCCTCTGGCAGGAGGGTCGCAGTCCAGTCTCGCATAGCCCACGGTACGAGCCGCCGCAGGACATACTGGCCTGGGGGAGCACCCAGGCTGGGGGAGGAGCCAGAAGGCAGAACCGTGGGGAGGAGGGCTGGAGCTGGGGGTCCCAGCCAGAGCGCGCGCACAGGCGCCTCTCACGTGCACCCCGCCCCGGCACCCCCTCTGCCCCGCCCCCAACATGCACGCTGCTCCCTTGCTCCAGCTCCTCCCCTCTGTGCAGCCGGCGCCGGCTGGTAGCCAGGGGGTGGGGCCTGGTTCTCGGGCTGGCAGCCAATGAGCGGCGACGCTCCCCACTCCTTCCCTTTGCGCGGTGACGCAGTGGAGGAGTGGGGAAGGGTGGAGCCTTCCATTCGCTCTCTCGTTTTCCCAGGTGGCGGTGCAGCTGAGGCGCGGGGGAGTCGCGCGGACCCATCTGGCTGAGGACAAGGTGACGTACCCCCGCCGCCTGGGCTGGGCGTTCGTGGGGGCAGGCTGACCTCGCCGGGGGCTCTCCGCCGGACGGGCCGGGCTCGGGTCTGCCCTGTACCCAGGCATGCGTGCGGACCGCCCCGCGCTGTGCACTGATCTCTGTCACGGCGCCGCGAGCTTGTTAATTCAGAGGCTTTAATTGGCGGCTGCTGCTGCTGGGGGTCGCGGTCCCTCGCTGGTGTGGCAGCCTTGCTGTGGGAAGCGCCAGGCTGGGAGGGGGATGCTCCTCGCAGCCCCAGGTCCGGCTGGAGTTTGGCGGGGAGGCCACCTGGCTGTCCAGAGGAGACCAGCACAGATGATAGAAGGTTCAGCTGCCCTGATGTGTGAGAAAGAGTTAAAAGACGGGAGATGTTTTAGCTTTGGGAACCTGGTAATAGTCTTAAAATTAAGGGCTGCTTTAAAGAGGACAATGATCAGTTCTCTATGTCCGCTGAAGATAGGGTGAGAAGTAATGGGCTTAATCTGCAGCAATGGAGAGGTAGCTTAGATGTTAAGAAAACTTTCCAATTATAAGGATAGTTAAGCACTGTAATAGGCGTCTAAGGGAGGCTGGGGAATCCTTTCATTGAGGTTTTTAAGAACAGGCTGGAAAAACACCGCTTATGGAAGGTCTAGGTTTAGTTGCCCCTACCTCAGCAGGGGTGGGGGGACTGGACTTGATCTCTTGAGGTCCCTTCAGTTCTATGATTCTGTAATGCTCCTTTGGCCTGCATGCAATCTGGAGGAGAGAGTCCAGGCATTACATTTGTTCTTAAAGAATGTTTTGTAATAAGTAATGTTGTTTCTCACTCACCTTGTCTGTACTGTAGTAAATAACACTGGCTTAGCAGAGAGGGAAGTCCACTTGTTACTACACAAGTGTACTGAGTGCCAGCAAAACAATAAACAGCATTTTATTTGCTGACTATAATAGGCTTGTTTTGTTTATGGGCTAACTTTATTTTAGGACCTGTGTTGTGTGAAGGGCTCTTTCAGTCTGAGGGAGCAGAATCCATGTCTGTTTTTGTTTTTCATATCAATAGTTTTATAAAACTCACTCTTTGGACAGTGAGTATTGTTAATTGTAGGCTGCAGTTTAGCTCGAAGCCATGTCACAACCTTTTTACAAGTGATTGTGTAAACACGGATGATTTAAAATATATTGTTTCTGTGCTCATGTGAAGTGCACTCATGATTGGCAATAATTAAAAAGGAAGGTGGAGAAAATCAGTGTTGTAAATGAGGTATAGTACCTGATAACTGAGTAAAAAAAAAATCTGCTGAGGGGATCTGTTCACGGTTCTGAAGCCCAGAAGGAGCATAGGGTGGGCATCAGAAAAACACACTGTTCCTTACTGAGAGGAAAGGTGAACAGAAGGGTGTGAGTAAGAGGAAGCTTGTGGAAGCAGTGATATGCTGAGCTTGTGGGAGGAAGGAAGTTAGAAGAGATTCACTGCACAGCATTCAAGGAGCCAGGGGACTGAAGAACATTTGCTTACCTGCCTGCACAGTTAAACTGGACTAGTATGGGGGGAGGAGGAGGAGCCATGTTAGGGTATGACTACACTACGGAATACGGTCGAATTTATAGAAGTCGGTTTTTAGAATTCGAGTGTGTGTCCCCCCACAGAAAATGCTCTAAGTGCATTAAGTGCATTAACTCGGCGGAGCGCTTCCACAGTACCGAGGCTAGAGTCGACTTCCGGAGCGTTGCACTGTGGGTAGCTATCCCACAGTTCCCGCAGTCTCCGCTGCCCATTGGAATTCTGGGTTGAGATCCCAGTGCCTGATGGGGCTAAAACATTGTCGCGGGTGGTTCTGGGTACATATCGTCAGGCCCCCGTTCCCTCCCTCCCTCCGTGAAAGCAAGGGCAGACAATCATTTCGCGCCTTTTTTCCTGAGTTACCTGTGCAGACGCCATACCACGGCAAGCATGGAGCCCGTTCAGGTAACCGTCACCCTATGTCTCCTGGGTGCTGGCAGATGCGGTACGGCATTGCTACACAGTAGCAGCAACCCCTTGCCTTGTGGCAGCAGACGGTACAGTACGACTGGTAGCCGTCATCGTCATGTCCGAGGTGCTCCTGGCCATGTCGGCTGGGAGCGCCTGGGCAGACATGGGCGCAGGGACTAAATTTGGAGTGACTTGACCAGGTCATTCTCTTTAGTCCTGCAGTCAGTCCTATTGAACCGTCTTCACCAGAGCGGTTAGAAGAGCACAGGAGGGCGCGGTACGCATCAGAGAAGCTTTGAAAACCAGTTTCATGACTGGCCAGGCTACGGTGTGAAAGTTCTCTGTTTCTCCTTGATGAAGCCCCCCGCCCCTTGGTTCACTCTACTTCCCTGTAAGCTAACCACCCTCCCCTCCTCCCTTCGATCACCGCTTGCAGAGGCAATAAAGTCATTGTTGCTTCACATTCATGCATTCTTTATTCATTCATCACACAAATAGAGGGATGACTACCAAGGTATCCCAGGAGGGGTGGTGGAGGAGGGAAGGAAAATGCCACACAGCACTTTAAAAGTTTACAACTTTAAAATTTATTGAATGACAGCCTTCTTTTTTTTGGGCAATCCTCTGTGGTGGAGTGGCTGGTTGGCCGGTGGCCCCCCCACCATGTTCTTGGGCGTCTCGGTGTGGAGGCTATGGAACTTGGGGAGGAAGGCAGTTGGTTACAGAGGGGCTGCAGTGGCAGTCTGTGCTCCAGCTGCCTTTGCTGCAGCTCAACCGTACACTGGAGCATACTGGTTTGGTCCTGCAGCAGCCTCAGCATTGAATCCTGCCTCCTCTCATCAAGCTGCCGCCACATTTGAGCTTCAGCCCTCTCTTCAGCCCGCCACTTACTCTCTTCAGCCCGCCACCTCTCCTCCCGGTCATTTTGTGCTTTCCTGCACTCTGACATTATTTGCCTCTACGCATTCGTCTGTGCTCTGTCAGTGTGGGAGGACAGCATGAGCTCGGAGAACATTTCATCGCGAGTGCATTTTTTTTTTTCTTTCTAAGCTTCACTAGCCTCTGGGAAGGAGAAGATCCTGTGATCATTGAAACACATGCAGCTGGTGGAGGAAAAAAAAAGGGACAGCGGTATTTAAAAAGACACATTTTATAAAACAGTGGCTACACTCTTTCAGGGTAAACCTTGCTGTTAACATTACATACACAGCACATGTGCTTTCGTTACAAGGTCGCATTTTGCCTCCTCCCACCGCGTGACTACCCCCTCAACCTTCCCCCCTCCCTGTGGCTAACAGCGGGGAACATTTCTGTTTAGCCACAGGCAAACAGCCCAGCAGGAATGGGCTCCTCTGAGTGTCCCCTGAAGAAAAGCACTCTATTTCAACCAGGTGACCATGAATTATATCTCACTCTCCTGAGGATAACACAGAGAGATAAAGAAGGGATGTTGTTTGAACGCCAGCAAACATACACTGCAATGCTTTGTTCTACAGTGATTCCCGAGTACGTGTTACTGGCCTGGAGTGGTAAAATGTCCTACCATGAAGGACGCAATAAGGCTGCCCTCCCCAGAAACCTTTTGCAAAGGCTTTAGGACTACATCTAGGAGAACCGCAAATGCTAGGGCAAAGTAATCCTTTCACATGCTTGCTTTTAAACCATGTATAGTATTTTAAAAGATACACTCACCAGAGGTCCCTTCTCCGCCTGCTGGGTCTAGGAGGCAGCCTTGGGTGGGTTCAGGGGGTACTGGCTCCAGGTCTAGGGTGAGAAACAGTTCCTGGCTGTCGGGAAAACCGGTTTCTCCGCTTGCTTGCTGTGAGCTATCTACAACCTCCTCCTCATCATCATCTTCTTCGTCCCCAAAACCTGCTTCCGTATTGCCTCCATCTCCATTGAAGGAGTCAAACAACACGGTAGTGGTGGCTGAACCCCCCTAAAATGGCATGCAGCTCATCATAGAAGCGGCATGTTTGGGGCTCTGACCCAGAGCGGCCGTTCGCCTCTCTGGTTTTCAGGTAGGCTTGCCTCAGCTCCTTCAGTTTCACGCAGCACTGCTCCCTGTTATGGCCTCTGTCCTTCATGCCCTGGGAGATTTTGACAAAGGTTTTGGCATTTTGAAAACTGGAACGGAGTTCTGATAGCACGGATTCCTCTCCCCAAACAGCGATCAGATCCCGTACCTCCCGTTCGGTCCATGCTGGAGCTCTTTTGTGATTCTGGGACTCCATCATGGTCACCTGTGCTGATGAGCTGTGCATGGTCAGCTGCAGCTTGCCACGCTGGCCAAACAGGAAATGAGATTCAAAAGTTCGCAGTTCTTTTCCTGTCTACCTGGCCAGTGCATCTGAGTTGAGAGTGCTGTCCAGAGCGATCATAATGGAGCACTCTGGGATAGCTCCCGGAGGCCAATACTGTCGAATTATGTCCACAGTACCCCAAATTCGAGCCGGCAACGTCGATTTAAGCGCTAATCCACTTGTCAGGGGTGGAGTAAGGAAATCGATTTTAAGAGCCCTTTAAGTCGAAATAAAGGGCTTCATTGTGTGGACGGGTGCAGGTTTACATCGATTTAATGCTGCTAAATTCGACCTAAAGTCCTAGTGTAGACCAGGGCTTAGTCTGTATCCACAAAAACAAGGAGTCTGGTGGCACCTTAAAGACTAACAGATTTATTTGGGCATAAGCTTTTGTGGGTAAAACACACATGGGTGTTTTACCCACAAAAGCTTATGCCCAAATAAATCTGTTAGTCTTTAAGGTGCCACCAGACTCTGTGTGTTTTTTAAACTGGACAGAGGCATAAAAAGGAAACCTGGGAGTTCTTGACAAAGAAGGGGAGGGAAAATAATTAAAAATACAAGTGTGAGGGGGTTTAGTCTGCTGCTGCTCAGTTATTTTGGTTTCTAATTTCAAGGTCTGGATTAATAGTTGTGGGTGCAGAAAGTCACTTCCCCTTAAGTGAGGGAGGTGTAACATTAAATCCTCCCTTGTCTGAGTTCTCACCTACCAGAAAAATGGGGTGATTCTTGTGTCTGTATTGTAGGTTGTTGTTTGTATTCTTTCAGACTTTCATGTGTGTCAAGGTGACACTCAGAAAGCAGTTAACCCTGTCTGCTGCAGTGCATCTGAAAATCTCTGATTTATCTTAGCCTTGTCTTGTGATTGGCTCAGCTCTAAAGGAGATTAGAGGAGAGAGATAAGTTTTCTTTTTGTTAGACTTACATGTTGACAGTTGCCAAATATTCTGCCTTCTAATACTGAGGGTGCAGATTAAGACAGACTCCCCACAAATATAATCCCTTTCTCCATGTGCAAAAACCTTATTTAATCTTGCATGATAAATGTCATTCATATCATCAAGTCTGTCTTAGGCAAGAGCTATATTTGTCTTTAAACCAAGTCTAGTGTATGGTAGTTAAACATACTGTACCTACAATACTGACTATTTTACTCTAGTTATATTCTTAAATTTACTTTCGGTGACCCCCGCCTTCCTCTTTAACTTCTATTCCCCTTCCCCTCACTATTCCAAAGCCCCTCTGGAAAGGGGTCTAGGGGTGGGTTTACCAGAGGAGAATGTGCAGTCCTTACAGCCTCTACGGAGTTGGAAGTGCTGCTTAGAAAGGTATTGAACTTTGGGCCCCCCCTCCGATGCTCCATGTGACCATGTGTTGAGTTAACACTGGACTTCTGAGTCCCCGCTAGAACTTTGATTTTTCAGGGGGTAATGGCTTCAGTACATTGGGGAATATGTGAAGTAAACACAAACTGGTTTTGCAGTGGGGTGATAGGAGCAGCAGTGGTGTACAAAGCCTGCGTGTGTGGACCATGTCCTTTTCAACCAGTTGTCTGATCCAGTGCATTATGTCTGGTACTTGGTGCGAAAATATAGTAACTCTTCCTCTAAGGTCATTTCCTGGGTAAATCTATATTAAAGCAGGTTACAGGGTGGTAGCTATGTTAGTCTGTATCAGCAAAAACAACGAGGAGTCCTTGTAGCATCTTAGACTCCAAAATTTATTTGGACATAAGCTTTCGTGGGCTAAAACCCACTTCATCAGATGTATGGAGTGGAAAATACAGTAGGCAGGTATAAATACACAGCCCATGAGAAGATGGGAGTTGCCTTACCAAGTGTGTGGGGGGGTCAGTGCTAACGAGCCAATTCAGTTAAGGTGGAAATGGCCTATTCTCAACAGTTGACAAGAAGGGGTGAATACTAAGGGAGTAATACCTGTCATCTAAATGATTATTCACACAAACTACCTGCTATTGTGTGTGTTAACAGGGAAGGTTTGCTCTTACTTCTTATAGTTCTTGATTATTTTATAGTTTCAGCTTGGGGTGTCATCTCATAAAATAGACAGGACTGGGCCTGGTTAGTAGTAGTTGCTATGGGGCTTCCAAGGAATACATAGGTGCTTCAGGAAGTGATACTGGTGGTTCAGTAGGTGGCATTCTTCCCTTTGTCTATACAGAAGCAGTGCCCAATGAGGTGTGGGGAGGAAGGGAAACTGCTGATAGAGCTGCTGTCTCTTTAATGAGAAGGGAAGCTGAAGGCCTGACCACATGTGATTGAGAGAGATCCTGTTTCTTCTTGCAAGAGTCTCAATCCTGGTTGTAGTGTTGGTAAATTTTCTTAAATGGATATTGCCTTGCAGTAGTGAGTGTAGTGCATGTGTTTATAAATATGCACACAGAGTATACTCTGATGGACCTCAGAGACATTTTGGATGCTTCTGGATGAGAGGCACTTAAATAAATGTAAGGAGCTGGTCTTATGAAAGAAAAGTGTGTGTGGTTGGTATTTTGGAAGCCCAGTCTGAACATCAGTCTCTGCAGGTGCAACTTTAGGGAGCTTCATAGATTTCCATTTTGTTACTCAAGAATAGGGCAAGATGCCATTTTTCTCTTGGTGACTGTGGGAAATAACAGCCCTCCCTCCCTTTAAAGAACAGGTCTACATTTTGAATATGGGGGTGGTGGTGCAGGAATATGTGTTACTAATAATTCAGCCTTCAGCAATGGGCCCTGCTGTTGGGTTTGGTGTGGTTTAAACAAACACAGTTCTCCCTCTTCCTGTTTCGCTGTGGTTTGCAGCACAATCATTCATTTGTCTAAATAAGGCACAAGGTTTACTGAGGACTTGGGCTTTTTTTACAGAAAGGGGAGTGTCTGGTATTCTCAGGCTTACTATTCTCTTCCATGATGCCAAAACGGAATTTGAAAAGGCAGGGAGGGGAGGAATCTCAAAACCCTCAAACCAGTGTTGAGAGGCAGGTTTTGCTATGTAAATTACCAGGAAAAATCAGTTGCATAGTGAAGCATTTTAAAGGCTTCACTTGTGAAGTGACGCTCCCAACACTGTGTTGGGAGCCCTGAGGATTCCTAGTTGCTTAAAATGAAGGGTTTGTGTATTGGAGGTGGTTTGGGAATGTGGGGGGAATTAATTTTTTACTGTCCCACTTACTGTCTAGTGTGGAGAGAAGGGGGGAGGAGGAGGTATGGTTCTTAGTACAGATTTCACTATGTAGATAGTTGAGATGGGAGAGGGGGTTAGCTTTGTTAGACTGTCAATCCCATTTATCCACTTCTTTTTTTTCTCCCCACTGCCTCCAGTGGGCAGTCAAAGGCAGGAAAAATCTAGCATATGTAATAGCTGAATAAATGCATCACGTCTGAGGCCTTTTTCTAACTAATTCTTTCCTCTCTCTTCTGTGGTAGTCTACAATGGTAGGTGAAGATTATACTTCCGTAAGACACCGCCACCCGAGTTCTACAGCACATGGGACCCCTGAGAAGCATGAAATGCAGAAGAGATCTGAGGCAGAGAGGCCATTCCAAAACTCAAACAATGGTGAGTTATTTCAGTAATGGTTCAGGGCTATCTGTACCTTCAGCCCACTCTAGTCTGGCTGAAGACATCTCCTCTGCATGACAGGCCTCTTACCTTCACCTCTTTCAAGGAGGAATCCCACAATTCTCCCACTTTCAGACTGGATCCTGCTGTACTGACTGTGATTCTTCAGCAGGGCTGGCGGGGCTGGAGCCTTCCCTTCAGGAGCTGGGAATGTGGATATGGTGACACAAAACAATCCTTTCAAAACAACATATTTTTCAATTTCATAGCAGGAACAAAGCAGAACGAGAGCAAAGGGTTATTAACACATGCATGTTATTAAGCAATCTACTTGCATTTTTTGTTTTATGTAAAGATTAGGGAGGCTTATCCAGACACCCCCACATTTGGCGACTGGGGTTCAGTCTGCTTTTATACCATCATGGGTCTCCTCCCCTGTCTTCAGGGGGCAGACCTTTTATCAGTCCCAAATGTTCTTTGTTTCCCTGTGTCTCTTGAACCTGGTCAAACTAGTTTGTGCAGCCCACCAGAGGTGGGGAGGCAGCATATCCTAGTTATAGTCCTGGATGTTTGCTAAGGAACTCCTGGCTGTGCTGCAGTCACCTTTCCTGTGGACAGTGTCAAGTAACTCCTGCTGGAATTAATCCTCGTAGTCCTATAGCAAATGATGCAATAACAAGTAGCTGGACATATAGTCATAAAATATCAGGAGCGTCTCCCATACCTTTCACACTCTCATTGGCTTGATGAAGGGGCTTCTGCAGGGCTTGCGCTTCATTTTTGGTGCAAGTGGAGGCACTTCACTGGAGCTCACTTGATGTGAACTCTTTTTCCTACTTCCCCACACAAGCTGGAAAAATAAGATTGATTACACAGAACTCAGTGTGAACTCCCCTGTCACCTTCCCCTAATTCCATCCTGTAGGAGAGGCTGGTTGATGGTGGAGTTTGAAGATTTCTTCTACCTGTGCAGGATGGTAGGAATAGCCCAATATCTAAGTTAGACAATACACTGCTTTAGCTGAGTTTTGAGGATTGGAGCGAACCTATGGAATTCACTGTTCCATTTTGCCCTTTGAAAACTTTTGAAGCACAAATAGCAAGGAATAGGATTCATTATGGGAAGACCAAACAATGAAAGCACCAATGGAACCACTAATAGGGTGGCTGTCCTGCTCTGTTGGAGGGAATCAGTCCTCCGATAATCATCAGTAGTCTGCAGCTTTGAGGTCCTCTTCAACTCTTTGCTGCTGCTGGAGTGTTCAAATAGTTGTTGCTGTGAAAGATGCCACCTTCCAGCAGAGTCTAGCTAGAAGACTATGCCTCATGCTGTTGAATGATTTGGCCACAGTCATCCACTCCGTCATGACTTCCAGGCTGGATTACTGCAACTTGCTTTATCGAGGCATGAGTGTTAGCCAGAATGAAGTAGCCAGCCTGTTTTGGCAACACCCACCACCAAGAACACATCTTTCTAGTACTGCTTCTCTCATTACTCTGGCTTCTTATAGAATTAAATTAAAAGCTAATGTTCTCATTTTTAATTCCCTCTGCAGCTGGTTGTTGGCATCTCAGCGAGTGCCTTTTTCCTTGACAACTATATCTTGCAAGTATACATGTTCCTCAGGCACTTTGGAGCTGTCATCCTTGTGGGTGAAATCTTTGAGTAGGAGATGGGCTTTCTCCGCAAGAAGGAATGGGACTTCGGAGTTTATTAACAGAGAAAATCATTGATCTTACAGGCTTCAGAATAGGCAATATTTCAGCTTAGCTATCTCAAATAAACAGAAAAGGGGTGGAACAAAAAGTGAAGTTAGAAGGAAGAGTTATAAACTTACCTATAACAAACAAAAACAACCAGGTTATTTAGGTGAGAGTGGAAAACTACAAGTGGCCTGTGGCCTAGAGTTAATTCTTAACTGTTGGGTGGCTCTACTAATCTCTTTATTTCTATTCTAGCTAGACTGAATTTGTGATGGGTGCCTTTATTAATGAAAATTACAATTGATATTTTAAATAAGGCTTACTGACTTAGATTTAAATCAGATTAATTATCTGCCCTGCTTGGAATTCTGTTTTTTGTTGATCCATATTCCTGGCGTTTGCTTCAGCAAGACCATTGTGTGGTGGTCTCTGTGGAAATCAAACGCAGAGTTGCTTTTTCTCACCGGGATCAGGTAGGATCAAACTTAAGAACACCAGTTATTCTAGGATCTGTCTTTTTCTGCTTCTCTAGTTATGGCAAAATCATTGAGGTTTAGTGAAGGAAGCCTGAAGAAGACAGAAAAAGACACCTACAGTGCTAAACTTCTTAATCTAGATAATGCTGGCACTTTCTAGCTTGCCAGTGAAATGATCACGAGTTGTGTCTGAAGTTTTTTAATCTAATTCCTTTTTGGACAGCAGCTCAATGAACCATGCCCTCTGTGACCTGCATGTACTTTTAAGTAGTTCATTTGAGCTATTTAGTCACTGGAGTCATAACATGCCTGCATTGGCTCGCTGTAAAAATTAACTTAACTCAGTAAACACTATTAGTAGTTATTAACATGTATTGTGTATTGCAAATGGAGAACTTGTTAAATTGAATAGTATGGTAGCCTTGCACCTAAGTAATTGTAGGTTAGTTTAACTTAAGGCAGGTAGTGTTCTATTTAGTGGTTGGCATAAAGGATTGAGAATTGGGACTAAGATCTCATCTCACTTCTGCTACTGACTTGGTATGTGACCTTAGACAAATTATTTAACCTCTAGCTGTTTCCCCCCTTTGTAAAATAAGGATAATTTGTCTTCCTCAGTAGTGAGGTGTAATATTTTAAGCTCGTTCAGATCCTGGGGTGAAAGGTGTCTTACAAGTGCAAAGTATATGTCAAAGCCCTTGGGCTATTCTTGAATTACTTTTTTCAGTTAAAACACTAAATTTTTCTAGCTATGTGCATTGCATCATGCATCTATAAAACACCTGCTAGAATTGTGCATTTAGATGGCTATCTCACTGTCCTTTGTGTGTAAAGATGAATTCTACGCATCTTCACATTATGTAGTTGTTGGAGGCTGTTTGACATATGCCTGGGGGTTTGCAATACACAAGACTGAAGTTTTGTAAGTCTCTTGTATGACTTCTGAAAGGAAGGCCCTATTCAGAGAAGTGACATTCCAGGAGTGGCCACCTAACTGCAGACGCTTCGTTGGAGAAATCCATTTTACCTATGGGTGGTTCTCTTATTTGATTTACTTATATAGTGAGAGGGTATCTCCCATATTAGGTCATCTAAACCCTTAGAGGCATGTCTTTTTGTTTTTCTTTTTTTTCCTAAGTTTTCACCAGCTCAGGTGTTGAACAAGAAGAAGAGACATGTTTAATTTTCAGATGGAGAGTTGTGTTTACAGAGATAGCACTCTTAAATACCATTTTTGAAGGTGCTTTACAAAACGTAAGCCCACTTTAAACCATATTGTCTCTCAAAGAAGATCCTGCAAGTTTGTTTGCTAGTCTCATTGGTTGGGTTGTTTCCCCTTTAATTAGCACCCTACCCTATTTTAAAGGTCAGTATCTAGGCGTTCTTAATTTCTGCTATGCTAACATAGTTTACAGTTTTGCAATGAGAGGATGTTGTAACCTGTAAGTCATTTAAGTATGACTTCCCTTGTGGGTAGGTCTTAAATTTCAGTTCCAAAGAGACCCATTTTAAATCAATTTTATGACCTCAACTCAGACAGATCATCATGTGTGGATTCCTCCTCCAGTCAAATGTTCCTTGTGAGTAAGCAACAATTTATGTAACAGAAAATAAATGAACTGTCCCCTTTTTCTGTACACACGTGTATTTGTATGTTGACTCACTTTTATAAGTTTTTTTTGAGCAGTATTAAATAGGAGACGGAGCTCTTGGTGTGGTGTTTTTTTAAGAGATTTGATTTCCAGGGCAAATCACAATTTAGCTATTCTACTTCTTTGTTTTAACTTTTTAGTACATTTAAATATTTGTAGTCAACGTACATACTGTAACATGAGAACAGTGAAAATGACTGTTTTGGATATTTAGATTCTGTTAAGACAGTTTCTGGGTTTCTCTGTTTCTGGCCCAGAGTCTGTGGGTCCGTCTTTCTTGAGGATTCTTGGGTTTGCTGATCTGTCCAGTTGTAATCCACATTTTGAATGTTGATAGTCATGATGTTAACCACCGTTATATCAAACTCACTTCCCTTCCTTTCTCTCCCACTCGTTATTCTTAACAGTGCTCCTTTGGTGTTACTTTAGTATAATTCCCCCTTAGTTAATAGAGCTGGTTCAACAACTTTCAAAATCATTCACCAAAAAGGATAAACTTTTCACAGAATCTTTTTGACTAGTTGTAATTTTTGAGGTTTCTAATTAAATGATCTAACAGTAAAACGTATGCTAAATTCAAAGCTGTGACTTAATAGTAAATGTTTCAGTTTCTTCCTTGTGTGCTCTAGGTCAATTTCAGACTAATGTATAGTAGGTTGTGAGAGATAAAGGAGAGAGTGGGCTTTTTGGCTACAAATATCTATTTACTCTTCTATCCTCTGAATCTTAGTCAAATTATCTCTGAAATCAGAATTGCCTGCATTTAATAATGTAGTAATCTTAAATGCTGGGCTAAGTCTTAAGTTGTAGAGGTGGGGAAGTTGCCTGGCAACCAGAAAATCTCTATTTTTGGTAACTTTCAGCAAGATGATCTTGATATATTTGCAGTAGTGTTTGTGGCACTGGCAGACCAGGTGCCAGCTCATGCCAAGGCCCCTAGACCTCATTGAACACTGACAAAAGTGTCGTTGGACACCTGTCTGACTCACCTGCATGTTAGTATTGGTATTAGATTTATAGAGATGGGTTTAGTGTTTGGACTTTATGAAATGCTTGTGAGTTGCTGCATCCATTAATCTCACTTATAATGTTTAAACCATGTTATAAGGTAATATTTAAGTGTTTGCTATGAAACTGGAAACCCTCAGAGTCAGGAGAGAAGCATTAACAAGTGTGAAATACTAGTTCACCACAAGAGATGTTTTCTGCCCAGCAAAGGAAGGCCCATAGACACCAGACAAACCATTGTGGAACACTGTGGGTGAAATCAAACAGTCACTACTCTCTTGAAAGAATTCCCAGGGAAAAATGATATGGTGTTTTGTCTTTTATCTCCTGTGGACGAACATTTTTCACAAAACGATCTGACCTCTGTCCTCATCCTCAAAGGAAACCTGCACAACAGTTTCAAAAGACGAGTTGGGAGCTTAAATTCATAACTTAGCTAGACATTGAAAATGATAGTTTTACTAAATATGCTGGATTTATGGCTTATTACAACAATCTGAAACCCATGAACCCCTTCCCCCACCACCTTGAATGGTGTCTCACAATATGTGGAACTATTTATACTGAACAATCTATTCCATCTTATATTTAGCTGTGATGCTCTTAGTACCTTTCCCAGACCTGAAGAAGAGCTTGCCCCTCTCATCAACAGAAGTTGGTCCAATAAAAGCTATTACCTCATCCACCTTGTCTCTCTAATATCCTGGGACAAGCACGGATGCAACAACACTACAAAATAATGGAAAAAGTTGTATTACAACACAGTATACTTCTGCGCTCCTGTTAAAACTATAAAAAATTCTCTGAAGCATAACTGAGCCACTATTTCTTACTGTTCCTTCAGTTTTCTTAGTATGCTGTTTCTGGCTGCCTATTATATTGGGTGTAACAAGTTTCTGGTGTAAAGTTCTTCATGCAAGTGGCAAAGCTTTAAATACAGGATGACAAGCATTACAGTGAATGTGAAAGTCACAAATTCAGGCACCAAAGAGATTAATTTTTTTTATGGGTTGATTTATAAACTGGCCTCCCCTTAGCGAGATAGACAGGCCAATATTTATTTCTCTATATACTTATTAGTGTAACTGTGGATTTTCTGGGGGGAGGTGGTTCAAGATTTGTTTCTATTAAAGTCTTTACACCTGTTTGCTAAGAATCCTTTGCTTAATAAGAAACTTGAGAAGTGCTTTTTACTTAAAAAGGTAGCAACATGTTAAGGTCTTGTTTGGAGGGTTATGTGCTGCTAGTGAACTACTATTCCATTTCTACCTAGCCATTCTGAATTAGTTGCAAGATTATGATGAGAAAACTACAGAAAAGGCCCACACAGACACATGTGGCCTTGTAAAAGTTGTTTATCACTGTTTCAGGGTTGGCCAAGTTTAGGAACCTTGGCAAGGCTTATGTAGTTGTAAACAAAAAACATTCCAAAAGCCAAAATGTTATCAGTTGTTCCCATCCTTTACCATTTAGCGTCCTTACTCTGAATTCAACTGTTGGGATATTGTGTTCCTTAGTGAGTGATAACCAGATACAGGCACTGTGCCTAGCAGGAAACACAGCTCTTGCATAGCAAGGCCTTGGTTATTCATTATGTAAAAGCCAGAACAACACCTCCCATCTGTTTTGCTACAACGTATTAGAATAGAATACTCTAAATATTTAAATTTCCATTTGCAAGGAACTGCTACAGTTCTCACAGAACAAGGATCTAATCAACACTGTTCTTTGTGTGCAACCCTATAGTAATATACCTACATGCATACATGATGGAAAGATTTCCAGTAAGATAATATGCTTCAGATTCAAACTTCCAAAGGGTGGTTATAAATATGGATAACATCTGGACTCTGTCCTTTAAGCACAGTGATAAACATTAAATGGTGTATGGTTCTTTGAGTACTGTATCTTTGCTTCAAGATGTGTAGGCATCTTGGTGTATTTTTCCCACTGAGTTTTATTTCCAAACTGCCCTTCTGCAGGGAGTCTGTTAATTTTTGTCTCTTGTACTTTCTTGTTACCCAAATCTGCTAGGATCTGGTCGTCTTGTTGTGGCCCAAGCTCATCCATTGTTTCTTGCAGTCAGTGTGACTTATTACTTAGATTGTTTGCTCTTTGCCACAGGAACCTTCTGTTTGTTTTGTGTGTGCATAGCAGCTACAACAGTGGGGTCCTGGTCCACAATTGCAGCTCTTAGGTGCTGTGATAATTAAGCCCAAGGGCCTGGCTACACTGGAAACTTCAAAGCGCTGTCACAGGAGCGCTCCCGTGGCAGCACTTTGAAGTGCGGGTGTGGTCGTGCGTGAGTGCTGGGAGAGAGCTCTCCCAGTATTTCTGGTAATCCACCTCCACGAGTTGGAGTGGCTCCCAGTGCCCAGAGCCTGTTTACACTAGTGCTTTAAAGTGCTCTAACTTGCTGCGCTCAAGCGGGTGATTTTTCACACCCCTGAGCCAGCAAGTTGGAGCGCTATAAAATGTAAGTGTAGCCAAGCCCTAAGATTTTGTCTCACATTTTTAGTAAGTCAGACAGGTCATGGGCTTCTGTTAATTTTTCTTTATTGCCTGTGACCTATCCATGACTTTTATTAAAAATATGCATGACAAAATGGGGAGCTCTGGGATCCCCACAGCACCCTGGGGCCCCCGCCTTAGACCTGCGGGGTCCCCGCACTGCCCATGGCTCCCAGTTTGGGGCATCCCCACCACCAGTGGTGCCTGGGAGCGCCCGGGGCACTCCTGCGGCGTCTCGGAGCTTGGGGCCCCCACAGTTCCCAACCATGACGGGCTGCGGGGAGACCCTGCAGGTGCCATGAGCTCCAGTCACGGAGGTCTCTGGAACTCACAGATTCTACGACTTCCATGACCAAATCATAGCCCTAATGATGATACAAATAAATGACATACTGAAAATGACTCTAGGTTATGGTTAGCAATGGGCAAAAGTAAGTTTCCAAAATCTAGCACTGGCATGATCTAATACGAAGATGCAGCTGGTTTGTCACCTGACTAATTTGAACTCCTGTGGTTAACTCTGACAAGCGTGTGTGCATTTATCCTCTTGCTTGTATCAAAAATAAGAGTAGTGATTGGCTCCTGGTGAACCTTAAAAATATTTGATGTTGGGGGTGGAGGGAGAAGACTTGACACTTGTGAAGTTTATTGAGTGCTTGGGTTTCAGCAGTTTAATAAAATCACCATCCACGTAAAACACCAAAATGCTCCTGGCTTCTAAACTTCCTACAGCTCTGTCAGTCCCGAGCTTAATGGGGCCCTTGGCTTATCAGAGACAAAGTTAATGGTAAATTCAGTTTCTATGAGCTGGGTATGCTGTTCCTTCTTTTCTCTTTTTGTGCTTCTGAGCATCTTTATTGGCCATGTCATATCTACTGAAAACATAACTGTTAAATACTTGCTTTTCCTCCTTTAGGTTGGGTTGATGTTGACCACGGGATAACAAAGAAAATGCAGCTAATAGCAGAGGCTGAGGTAAATATTTCTTAACATTTACTTGGTTGAGAGGGATCCAGACTCCTGGAAAACATGAAATGCCATTGTCTTATGTTTGTCTGTTGTTGGTTTAATGTTCTAGAATGCCATCCTTTCAGACATCACTTAGGAGTAGTGGTTTTACACAAGCCTTTATTCTCCCCTACCTATTCCTGTGCCCTGTACAGCATTAGTGACATCTCTGTCAAAATATTAACTCGGCTATTTGTTTTTCTTTCTCAGCCTGTGTTGTACTTGGGCCCCAAAAGCTTAATTCTACAAATAAGCATGTGAACTTTGATACCCATATCCAAATTGACTTGCTTTGGCTGTATTACCCCTTGACCATATAGCTGGGACTGCTATTTTTGGCAATCTGTAGGTTTAATGTTTAAAGGAAAAAGTTCCTCATGATGTTCAATCCAGTGAATGGGCTACTCACTGCCTGGTACTCTTGCCTGTTGCTGTGGAGCTAGCTAAGATACTTTCTCCCACCCTTTTTAGCAGGGAGCCCTGCACTCCTTCAGCAGCCGGAGGTGACTCTCCTAGTGCAGACAGGGTTGTGTTGTCCATAAATGTTTGTGAGCAGGACATGCAGACAGTCTGTTGTAGATTCTAATTTCTAGAGAATTTCTTCATTCTTCATGACGCCTTTTTTAAAGGGGACCTACTAGAATATCCCAGCTTCTAACATAATAGTCTGTGCAACAGTAGTGTGGTTTTTAACAGTGACTTAATTCCCTGCAGACTACATCTGGCAGCGTTCTCCTGAATTATGTGCTTGGTCACTCTACAGTGATATGGGGTTAAAAGTACTACCAATTTCTGGTAGAGTGGGGAAGCAGCTTTTTCCCTCAAGGTGCTTGTCTACTGAATGCCCTATTTATCTTTGCTGTTTAGAGCATTTGACATATGTCTACAGGATGAGATTTTAATACTAGTAGTTCACTTTTAAAGGATGACTGTTCAAAGCAATAGGCCCAGAGTTGAACTGCCTCTTAAAGAGAATCACTTTAAGTTCTCTAGATTCTGAAATTTAAAATTCTTCCAATATAAAGGCAGCAACATAAAGTAACATCTCAGTTGAGTCGTCACAACCACAAATCCAGGGCTGCTTTTGTTAGGGATGTGGGGGCACAAGCTTGTTTGCATGTCCTGCTCTGATCTTCGAATGGGAAGGCAAACTATCAACACTTAGTCATGTGTTCAGAGAGACTTCTGGCTTCCTAGCCTGAATAATATCACTTTTAATAAACTGTATATTCAGCCAGTGTCTTCCCTATTGGAAGTGATGTTGGCATTTGCTACTTTAAACTTCTATAGGGCTTCCTTTTCCTGTCCAAGCATCTCCTGCCTAGAAGGTTTTGAAATGAATATCAGAAAAAAACATGTTTTCTTCACTTTACTTAAGAATATGTAAAATACTTTGGAACACCAAGGGAAACTCCTTTGCCATCTTCCCTTCCCTGGGAATGGAGTAGAGAACTTTGATATAGGAATGAATTTTTATACTTGATCAGAAAAAGAAATTATACACACTTCCACAGTCCTCCTTCCCACATTATTTTCCCAACTCTCCATTGGCTTTATTAAACCATTTGTTAAACCTTTCCCCCCATGGTTGCCATTATCCTTGTTAAGACAAAGAAGGAATTTCCAAACCTTTCCATGCTATTCTGCAAGGGTGCCCTGTATCCATACTAAGTGGGGCAGCATTGAGTTCCACTCTTCATCCTAGCAACCAGTTTTCTTGTGTTCGCATGTTCTTCCTGACACACTGTGCCTTACTCACACTTATTAACATCACAAGTGTTCCACAGCAGTGATCTGTAATTTCACAATCTTACTTGATGCCAGAGAATGAATAACTCTTAGAAGGAAAGGTGAATGCCCTTGCCTTGGGGAAGTCTCATTTCGCAATCTTGGTGGTATGGCGAGTGGGTGATGAACATGCAGTTTCATTATATGATAGGGGTAACTAAAGTGAATTTGAAGGCATGTCACAAGAGGGGAAGATGCCTCTATATGCATTTTGGTGCACTAATGTGGCCAAGTTTAGGATTTCAATGAGGTGAACAGTTTTGAAGCTTTAAAATGTTCTTGGCAATTGGCAACTCTCCTGACTTAAATTTTATATTTTTTATATCTATACATACACACTGTAAATCTTTATTAAGCTGACGTGACATTTTCTGCATTCCATTGGTATTTCACTTGTACTTAAAGTACTGCACAGGATCTTTTCGGGGGGATAAGGCAAAGCACCACATTTATTGGTAATACATGTATCAATCAATACTGTATCATATGCATATGATATATATTACACTCATGCACACACAAGCACACTCTGTCTTGTTGTTGTTACCAACTAGTTGCTCCCCTTAACCTCACTAGCCAAGTGAGTTAGATGGGGGAGGGGTGGAGCCGGGCTTCTGTCCATCCGGATCGATGCTGCAATGTTGACGAGATCCGGGATCCTCTGCAAGACGCTTCACATTTATAGCAGCTTCCCTCTCATGCAAATCTATACCACAGATGCAAAATCTGGTCTGTCAGTTGGTCATCTGTGGCGCTTCCTTCTGGGTGTTGTCTTAATGCTGCCACATTTATTTTCAAAGAGGGTGTTTTGAAAAGAAGGTGTTCGCTTCTAACTCCCAAGGCCCTCTTCTTTAATGAGCCCACTTGACAAGCTTTATTGTTCTTCAGTCTGGCTTCCATCCCCTCTCCAATTGTTGCAGCTGCCTGGAGGTGCTTGCCTTCCATGCCTTACTCATTCATTCAACAGGGCAATTGATTAAAAGGGGGGAGATCTGATTCTACTCCTAGTGAAAAGACATTTTTCTTCTACCTTAATTATCCTTAGGGGCTATAACATTATATTAAGGCTCAGTACAAAGTTCCTCTATCAAAGGACTTGATACAAAGTTGTATGAAAATAGAGGTTATATATGGAAAGACTTAATACAAGGTTATATGAAGAGGCGTAATACAAAGTCATATGAAAATGATACAGTTACGCAAAGATACTTAATGCAGAGATTTATCTACACACTGAGGCCCACTTAGCATGCATGCATATATGTAATATATATATAAAAATGTATGCATGCTAAGAGGGCCTCAGTGAGACACCAATGGAATGCAGAAAATGTCAATATCAGCTTAATATTTACCTTTTTTGTAGGGTTGTTTATTAATCGCTGTTAACTCATGCAATTAACTAAAAAATTAATTGTGATTTATCATAGTTTTAATTGCACATCTAAACAATTATAGAATACCAATTGAAATTTATTAAATTTTGGATGTTTTTCTACATTTTCAAATATAATGATTTCAGTTACAACACCGAATACGAAGTGTACAGTGCTCACTTTATATTTATCATTTTTAGTGCAATTTTTTATTACATAAGATAGTATTTTTCAGTTCACCTCATACAAGTACTGTAGAACAATCTCTTTATTGTGAAAGTGCAACTTACAAATGTAGATTTTTTTGTTTGGTTTTTTTGAGTGTAATTATGTATGTCACAAATCCACTCGGTTCTACTTCTTGTTCAGCTAATCTCTAAGACAAACAAGTTTGTTTACATTTGCAACATATAATACTGCCTGCTTCTTATTTACAGTGTGACTGGAAATTGAGAACAGGCACTTGCATGGCACTGCTGTATCCGGCCTCGCAAGATACTTATGTGCCAGATGCGCTAAAGATTCATATGCTCCTTCGTGCTTTGGCCTCCATTCTAGAGGACGTGCTTCCATGCTGATGACACTCGTTTTTTGTTTTTTGTTTTTTTAAAAAGTGTTAATTAAATTTGAGACTGAACTCCTTGGAGGAGAATTGTGTGCCCCTTGTTTTTACCCACATTCTGCTATATATTTCATGTTATAGTAGTCTCGGATGATGACCCAGCTCATGTTCATTTTTTAAGAACACTTTCACTGCAGATTTGACAAAACACAAAAAAGGTATAAATGTGAGATTTCTAAAGATAGCTACCACACTTGAAATCTGAAATGCCTTCCAAAATCTGAGTGGGACTGGGTGTGGAACGTGCTTTCAGAAGTCTTAAAAGCGCAACATTCTGGTGGGGAAACTACAGAACCCGAACCACCAAAAAAGAAAATCAACCTTCTGCTGGTGGCATTTGACTTCAATGATGAAAATGAACATGCATTGGTCCGCAGTGCTTTGGCTTGTTATCCAGCAGAACCCATCAGCATGGAAGCATGTCCTCTGGAATGGTGGTTGGAGCATGAAGGGACATATGAATCTTTAGTGCATCTGGCATGTAAACATCTTGCGATGCTGGTTCTCACTTTCAGGTAATGTAAATGAGAAGTGGGCAGCATGATCTCCTGAAAATGTAAACAAACTTGTTTGAGCAATTGGCTGAAGAAGAAGTAGGACTGAGTGGACTTCGTTTTATTTTTGAGTGCAGTAATTTTTTTTGTACATAATTCTACATTTGTAAGGTCAACTTTCATGATAGAGATTGCACTACAGTACTTGTACTAGGTGAACTGAAAAATACTATTGTTTTTACAGTGCAAATATTTGTAATATAAAATAAAGTAAGCACTCTACACCTTGTATTCTGTTGTAATTCAAATCAATATATTTGAAAATGTAGAAAACATCCAAAATATTTAAATAAATGGTATTCTGTTTAACTGTGTGATTAATCATGATTATTTTTTTAATAACTTGACAGCCCTATTTTTTGGGGGGGGCATATAGCGTGAGGGAGATGGGGAGCAAATTTCCTGCCACACCTTAGCTTTGTGACATTATCAGAAAATCTGGTGGTGGTAGAGGCTGATGGGCTACAGAAAGCCCTCTAGCTTAAACAGTTTGTTGTGGAATGAATTCTGTTCATGGGGAAAATATGGCAGCAAACTAACTTGGGAACAATTAAATATGAATATGGAAAATCTTTTATTAGCAGTCAACCACACTTAACCCGTGTGCAGCCACAGCTTCAATGAGATACTATGTAGCTGTTTAAAAAGGGGTCAGTTTAGCAATCTCAAAGACTCTAATTCAGGAAAGCATTTAAGCATATACTTAATGTGCTTTCCTGAATCTTGGCCTAAAGCAGAGGACCCCAAATTGTGGGGCGCGACTGGGGCCTGGGCCAGCCCCCATGGGTGGGGGGGGTGCGGGAAGGGAGTGCCACCCATCTCTGCTCCTGGCCCCCTTACTGCTGTTCATGCTGCCCCCTTCCCCCCAAGCTGCAGACTCGCTTCTGGGGGTGGGGGGGAGGAACAGGAGTAAAGGGGGACACGATCCTGAAAAGTTTGGGGACCACTGGCCTAAAGTAAGATTCAATTGCTCATGGACAGAGCTGCACACAAGAAGACAACATGCACAAGCTAATTACTGATCACTTTTTCAGGTAACTTTTGAAAATTCAGAATTTAAACAGCAAATTCTTACCTATCTTAGGGTTTTATAGTGCTACCTGTCACCATAGTGTCTGTGTGCTTTCCATGTAAAATCAGTAGCAAAATCCTTAGCAGATTTTTGTGGAGCCTCTGACATTTCTCTTTTCTCAGTGTGAACTGTTGCTGGAATCTAAACTTGGGTCCAAATTTTCAAATGCAGGAGCTTTGAGTTAGATCCCTAATTATAGATTTAGGCCCTAATAAGTACCTGTCTTTGAGGTGCCTAAATCCAACTGACTTGAATGAGAGTTGTGGATGCTCAGCACTCTTGAAAATCAGGCACTCTTTATTTAGGTGCCTAATTCTGTGGTCTAAGATCTGAATACTCTGTCCTTTCCTGGACTTTAAACTCTAAGCAGGAGCAGTGCACTCTTCTGTCACACAGGTAGCACTGAGATTGAGAACAACGCTGCTTGGCTGATAGTTAAACAACTAAAGCTGTTAAGGCTGGAAAATATCACTGAAGTAAAAGTTATGGGCAACAGTTGAGAGCTAAGCTGTGAGGATGAGGCCCATCTTCTTTCAAGGATCTGGTCAGAGCAGTGGAAAGCCTGTTCTCCATCATTCAGTTTGTGATTGATGCTTTTTGTGGCACAGCATGGCTCCCACAGAGACACTCTCCCTCCTTTTGTTATGGCTCAGGTTCCACGGTAAATAGGACAATTATTCAATAATCTGATTCTCTTGTTTAAAACTCTGTGGTGCATGTGACTGGAGATCTCACTAGCTTACTTAACTGTAAGTGATTTATTAAACATTGTCTAAATGGGCTTTGGGAAGCTGTTGGCTGAGAACTCTGAACCTGAGACTTCAGAACCTGAAACACACTGTCCTTTTAGTAAAAGAAACCAGTTAATATCTATTTAGTTTCTAACACATGCTTCTCTTTATTTTAAAGTTTGACCTTATTCAGGTTTTAGCCGAGGGCTTCAGTTTTGTCAGCAACCTGGATATGCACAGCAGAAACCATTGAATCAAACTCTGCCAACCAATACCACACAATGACTGTTCCCTATTTTGAGAATAGGGGAAATCTTAGATATCATGGTGGAAAATGATCTGATTACCACTGTTGATCCTTTCTTAGATAAAACGTTAAAGTGTACTTAGACTACAGAAGGAACCCTTCAGACAAATAATACAGAAATGAGTATTAACTATAGTTCAAAACTCAGTTTGAGGTCATGCTTCACATTTGGCAGTTAGAAACGGCAACAAACACTTTAATTGTTTGAGAGAGCTTAATTTCTGTATTTATAGATCCAGTGTTCCCGGACTAGTTGATTCACCACTCAGAGATCCAGCAACATTGGGAGGAGGCAGGGGGACTGCTACTTCAGCCACTTTATAGTCAGCTGACAGCTCCATAAGCAGACAAAGAAATACTCAGTGTAGTGAGCAGGAGAGTGAGTAATAACTTCAACTCTGCTTGTTTGTTCAATAGCCTTACAGTTTTTTAACCCCTTTGCTTTTGGATCCATAGCAGCATTCCATTGACATGTAAGCACTGTGTGCTCCCTGAGCACTGGCCTGGTTAAACCTAGCTTGTTCCATTTCCCCCTTGTTCTCTCTGGAACACTGGTGCCTAATCATGAATTGCACCTGAAGGAACATCAGGGGACTTCTGATGTCCCATTTAAAGAAATTCACACAGGGGGGGTGGGGGGGAGGAAGTAGTACTGATTTATACTGCATTTAAACATATATTTTATTCTTTACTTCATAGTTTTTTTGCTTTCAATAAATTTGTATTTATAGAAAGCTTTTTCTAATCACAGCTGCTTATTTCTTTGGTCCTATAGGGAAGTCATAATGCTGAATCTGTCACTTTACAATTTTTTTCATGGCTCTAAGTGTTGAATGATGCCTTTCTTCCGAGATTAAGCAAAAGGAAGATATTGTGTAAATGTAAATAATCAATAATGGCAAAGGGACTATTTATATTTATTTTTCTCAATTAACTATTGTTTGTCTGCAGGGCCATAGAAATGAGGTGTTGAGGGACCACAGGTTCTTATAGGCTGTGGATAGGAGAATATCAGGTGGCATGGGGATGGGGGGGCAGTATAAGGCTCAGTTATAGCTCCCCCACCCCCGAAATCCTGTAGAGTGCGTCAGTGTTGCTATCTTTCCATTTTATTTAAAATATAGCCATTGGAGTTCAGAGGTCTGGTCCTCCCTGACCAGCCATTACAGTAGAGCAGGAAAGCTGCTGGAGGTCATCCTTTACCAAAGAGTCTCAAAACTGCAGTGCTGCTTTTCCATCATTCCAAGGTGTGAAGGGCAGTTGGTCAACCTGGTGTTATATCCATATGAAATGGATCATTGCATACTACAGGGACTATAGATTTAGCTTGATGCAGAAAATTTTCCTCCACTTGCCATCTTTCCAGCATGCTTAAAGGGCCAATAGACCTACTTCCTGCAAGTACTCTCACTACCAGCTAGCCCTGGTCCAAACATATGCCTTCCCCAGCTGGATAGATGACCTTTCAGGAGTTAGATGGAAAAAAAACCCTTGTATCTTTCCTAGGCCACTTGGTTTATTATGGGGAAGAAGGTGTAGGGAATTATTGGCGTAGTATCAGGGGTTGTGGGGAGCTCACAAGAGCCTCAGTACTGGAATTCCTATCATCTCCCTGCATGCCCGCTACTATTGAGCTGGCTGGCGCTTGCAGAATCAGCCAGATTCCTTTTCTCCAGCTCACTGATAAGTTGAGGTGGAAAGAAAAAGGGCCAGAGCTGCACATGCACTAACCATGTGCATGGGGTGGTGCTTGCCTGCATTTCAGGAGGGAGAGGGAAGTTCTGCTGCTCCTTTAATTATGGGAGTAAAGGCGGTACGTGCTGAGGGCATGCATTGGCTTCCCATTGGGAAGCTTTTCTATTACCTTCCTCTGCCCTGTGGCCAATCGGGCAGACTTGGGAGAAACTGCTACTGCAAGACCACCTGCATAGGCTCCTCCTTTCCTTGTCCCTAGCGACACTAGTGGATCATGTAAGTGTGTGGGAGGGGGCAGTCCTCGGGAATGAGGAGTGGTGCCATAATGCACCCTACTCTTGGAGCTATGACACTTCTCTGGCACAGTGCCAAGGTAACATTTTTTATTTATTTATTTTTACTTTGGTAACCCTCATGAGGACTCTTTCCTTGTCCACCATCCCTTGCTCCTTGGGGAATGGAGAAGGGGAGGTGGTGTATTTTAATATTCTGAAATTTGGAAAGGACTGTTCCTACTTTCTGTAGCAGCAGGAATCCCATAACTCCTCCTCTTCTGGCTTCGGTTCTGGTACTTTGCTTTAGCATTCTTGTATCTACAGTGGTATCAGCCATAATCCCTGCTCAACTAAATCGTCTTCTCACCCTCTGCTTTTAAAAGGATAAATCCAGATATCCGTTGTAAAATATTAAGCCTCTTTTTAATGAATGAGTGGAAGCAATTCTAGGGGCAGTCAGCAACTTAGAACTACTGTCTCCAAGTGCTGGAGACATTTATTTGTTCCCATGGTGGTTGCTGAGCAAATATTTTCAATAAGCTAAATATTAACAGTTGCAATTTGTTTTGAGCAGAGCCATGGACAGATCTTTGTTTGGATTGGAGAGTAGGAGACTTGGAGACTCTCCAGCTCTTCAAGAAACTTGCAGAGCTGTCTTACAATTTGACTTTTTTTAGCACACAATTTTATTTTCATACAATCACATCTCAAGTCTTTCACAACTGAATGTCTGAGTCTTAAGCACAATGTTCACTTAATTGACTGGGTGTATTTTCCTTTTTATTACACATTACTAGTTTCTAAGAATGCATCTCCCTAGATATGTGGTATTTTGGTAAAGATGGCCCCCAAAGGGAAGAAAATGTGCACTTGTTTTTCTGCTTTAGGATGTGAGAGGGCCTATTGCTTATTAGTATTTCATGCCTTGTCTAACCTGTCTTCTTTTCTAGGAATCTATGGATAGCTGGATAACTAGTAGCATTATGGTATCACGAGGAACAAGGATGAATCGTGCAATTTGGGGACAGGGGAGGATGGAGAAGGGATTTTTTTTTAAAAAGTCTATCCAACTCAAAACACCTGGAAAAATAACGGGGAGAAAATCTCTGTGTAAGATCCAAACGCATGTAGCTCTGCAACAGTTCCAGCTGTTAGCTTCTCCAAAGAGTCATTTGGTCTTCCCTTCTTTGTTTCTCTCTGTATTCCTCTTCTAAGGTAAAGAATCAGGAGAAACTTTCAGGCTTTCATTACACATCATAAGGAAGCAAAAATGATGATCATGATATTTACTGATCTCAAAGGTGAGCTGCAACAGAAAGTTGGTTACTCAGCTTTCTCTTTCCTAGATACCATGTGATAATGTCTTGGGTAAAAGTGGCACCTCTCAAAAGTACCAGTTGTGAGATTGCAATTCTCTATTTTATAGTGAATTTCAAGGTATCTTAGAAAGGGAAAATAAAGAAGCTTGAAGAATTTTTAAAATGAATAATCTATCAGTGGAATGATTATTAGCTAGCTATTCCAATGATAGAAGATAACAAAGTGGAAATCAAATAATACCTAGAAATTTTTCTTTATAAGACATCATCCTTGTGTGATCCTTCCTGGCAGCACCCCAAAATGGGGTGACTCATTGTAGGACACTCTTTTAAAGCCCATGTTTTTGAAATCCGTTGCCTAGAAATGCTCATCTCTTAAGCTGCAGAAGTTTAATCTTTGTAAGATTAGTTTCTGGAAAGATTCTGGAGTAGAGCGTTGTTGTCTTACTAGTTAGCTTTCACCATCTTTCCTCCCCACCAGGCTGGTGTTTTGAAGAGCAGCCCAACTGCAGGTATTTAACCCAGGGGCCAGATGCTCAAATGGGTGTAGATCAATGTAGTTCCTCTAACGTGAGGCTAAGAATCTGGCCCCAGATCTCTTGTTGTCTGTTTCTCATAGTCTCTGGATTTTCAAGAAGAATTAACTTCGCATGGCTCTCTGGTCTTCCTGAGGCTAATGTTTATGCCAGGGGTGGGCAAACTATGGCCCACGGGCCGCATCCAGCCCTTCAAACATTTTAATCCGGCCCTCAAGCTCTAACCGGGGTGCGGGTTCTGGGGCTTGTCCTGCTCTGCGCATGCCGGGGCTCCATGCGGCTCCTGGAAGCAGCAGCATGTCCCCCCTCTGCCTCCTACACGGAGGGGCAGCCAGGGGACTCCGCACACTTCCCCCACCACCATGGCCAATGGGAGCTGCAGGGGCAGTGCCTGTGGACGGGGCAACATGCAGAGTCGCCTGGCCACGCCTCCACATAGGAGCCAGAGGGAGGACATGCTGCTTCTTCTGGGAGCCGCTTGAGGTAAGCGCCACCTGGAACCTACACCCCTGATTCCCCCTCCCACCGTCTGAACCCCTTCTGTCCCAGCCCGGGGCACCCTCCTGCACCCCAGAATCCCCACCCCCAGCCGAAGCCCTCAGCCCTTCCCGCAACCCAACCCCCAATTTCTTGAGCATTCATGGCCCGCCATACAATTTCCATACCCAGATGTGGCCCTTCGGCCAAAAAATTTGCCCACCCATGGTTTATGCTGTTGCTTGCATCTCAGGATCTCTGTGTGTGTGTGTGTGTGTGTGTGTATGTATATATATAATGGGAAAACTTTCACTACCAAACTTTCACTACCACTACTTCTGCCATATTTCTTCTGTGGGTGAGAAGAACACTTCACTATCCAGAACTGTCAATCTAGCACATACGAGCAGTAATAGTTTTCTTTACACAGTCAGTCTGAAGACCTCTTCTTACAGGTTGTCTGAAATTTACCATTTTAACTCCCTTGCAAATAAGCTGGACACTTCCCTTGCATCAGCACACTCTTCAAACTGACTGCTTTATCGTGCGTTTCCTAGTATGTTACAAGCTGGAAAGCAATGTGCAGCTAGGAAATGGGTTATACAAACTGGTAATATAGGCTTTAAGCAAAAATTCCTTCAGCTGTCATTGAAGTAATTGAGAATGTAACATTACAGCATAAGACCTCTTTTTTGTTATCCAAAGAACCTTTCAAAAATGTATCTAAACACCCTTATGATTAAACCATTGGACCCATAGCAGACTTTTGCATAGAGAGGGAAGAATAAAAATTGTGTACAATTTGTCAAATCACCTCTGAGCATGCCGTAATGGCATACCTAGTCAGCTCTGTCCCCTTTGACAATACAGTGCAAGCATCTTAGCCTGTCATGCAGGAATATTTTAATTGGAAACGGTAAATATCAAAAGTACAAGTGGCATAATCTTTCCACAATGCAAATTAAAGGGCTTGGCCTTGCAAGGTACTAAGAACCCTTAGTTCTTCTTGACTCTAATGGGAATCCGAGGGCTCAATACTTCGGGGCCTATTTGCTTGATTTTTCTCTGTTGCTATTGTTTCATCTACGATTGCATTTTCACATGTTGCCCTGTAATCACAGCCATGCAGAAAACTGCCTCTAGCCAAAGAATGGCAGTAGCACAGTTGTGAATTCCTTTCTTTTCTCTTCCCACGTTCATTTTGATAGGGTGTAAAATTCAAAGACTAGTTGGGACCATTTTGTTGTTCATGTGAGAAATTAATTTGCAACTCTACCCCCTTAACCTCCCCCAAAAACTTACATGGTTAAACATAAAAACTGTGGAAGCAAAAGGCACTGTCCTCATAGTGCAACATGGACAATCTAGTGGTACATCATGTGTACCAATTCTGACATTCTTGTGTTTAAATATGTAACATAACGTTGTGTGAATGCAGGGATTTGTTTCCAGGGATAGGAAGTTACATTTAACTTACTTGGTCCCACATCTTATGACGTACATGCCACCCCTAATTTTTACTTTTCACCTTCTTTAAATGTTATCTCCAGAATATCAATAGCTTTCCTCTCTTCTGCATTGTATCAAAAGATGAATAAGCATTATTCAAAGCACAATTCATGGTAGCGTTTCACAGCTGACTCAACCCATCAAGGCATAAAAAATAATGTGAACCGATTTCCACTTTATCAGGAGTTGAAGCCAGCATTCATGAAGGAGGTGGACAGTCACTTTACAGAGTTTGTGAACCGTTTGATAGCAAAGGCTGTGCTTCTGGAATCCTCCACAGCAACATCCACCTTCCCTGCAGCTACCTGCTCAGAGAGAGACCTGCACAAAACCAAGTAAGCTGGTTCCTGGATGAGGTTATGTTTCCTGCAACCTTTAACATTTTTGTCTTTAATAATCTCCTTCTTCACAGGGGCTTGAGAGCACCTCCAGAACATGGAAAGCTCTTTACTGCTAGGAGATCCCTGTTGGAGTGAGTACTTTAACTGCACCTGTTGTTTCTGAAGCATACTGGCTAAAAGTGCCTCGCTTGGCCACCCTCAGTATCTTCACTTTGGGACCTCTGCTTTATTATAGTTGAGCCCTTTCTTTCTATGTCCGATTCCTGTTGATTTTTTTTTTCCAGCCATCTGTCGTTGCAAATGTCCCTGGAGCTTTATCTCTAAGAAAATGGGTATTTGTTGCACCTTGTATCTTTAGGGGAAGGATAATGGTTCTCTGAAGCTACAAAGCAGTGTAGCTTGCTTGCCTGCCTTTCCCATATTTAGAGGGTTCTGTAAACCTTTTCCCACATGCCCGTGTCCACATGTGCTAGAAAGATGGTGATAGTGGGAGGCATTAGGAATAGCTGTGGTCCAGTTGGATGGCTGCCACAGCACAACACTTGCTGGCTCCTCAAATCTAAATTCCTTTTGGGAGAAACTGTTTGTTGCTTGTATTCATTGCTTTTAATGGACCTGTCTCAGTTGTTCACTGCTGACAGTCCCCCTTAAATTCTTATACAAGTCATTTAATCTTGTGACTAATTCTCCCTGTGTAAAAATAAGGTTGAGGATTACCTACCCAACCTTCAAAGAAAGAACTTTGAGATCTTCAGGTGGAAGTGCTATATGAGAACCAAGTGTCTTTTATTCACAAGCATTAACTAATTTGCACAATACCCCGGTGAGGTAGTTGTATCTATCATCATCCTCTTACAGATGGAGAAAGTGAGGAAAGGAGCTGTGACTTAGTCATGTAGCAAGTCAGAACTATTACCCAGATCTCTTGTCTCCTAGTTGTGCTGTACTTTTTGGGGCATGTTTCACATTGAAAGGAAACATTTGGAAGAGAAAGTACTGTAGACACTATATGTTATTTGTATGTGTGCTAATGATATTGCTCTTCATTTGGACCACTTCCCCAGTGAGCTGTTTGAAGTGAACCACATCCGGACAATCTACCACATGTTCATTGCGCTCCTCATCCTCTTCATTCTCAGCACACTTGTAGTAGACTTTATTGATGAAGGAAGGTAAGAAAAAGCATGTTGAAAGGGAAGCACTTACACGTTGAAAATTGATAATTAAAAATTAGTGGTACATAAAGTTGCAAAATGAGGGGAAACTCCTACTCTAAGTGTAATGCTGTGTGGACAGGTAATAAAACTTGTAAATAGACTCAACAAGCTTTAAAATTGTGCTAGAATTTACATTCTAGACAGACACGGCAATCACAGAAGGCGTGGGGGAGATTGTGAGCAATTTTGTCATATGGCTCATAGGCTTTGGGCACATCCTAGAAATATTATATCCAATGTAATTGGGCTAGAGGCTCATGGTTCTTGAGAACTTAACATAAAGGTAGATGATAGCTTCTTTTCATTGTTCTCAGAGCACCAGAATTATGAGCTGAATGGCGGTGGTTCTTTTATGTCAAGTGAAGGGGACAGTATAGACAGTCTTGAATTATGGCAAATACTTTGGCAGTCTTCTGTCCTGCATTAGTAGACTATACTGAACACACTTCTGGAGGACTGTACTATTGCTAAATAGATGTAAATTAAATTATTTTAAGAGAACCTTGAAGGTCCTGGAACAGACTCAGTTGTGACTGTCCTTAGATGCTTGCAGCCAGTACTGAACATGCTTGAGAGAGAGTGTCTTCCTCTGAGTTGTTGACTGTTGCTTATATTGTAGCTGTTTTTGGCAGCTGTCCTTGTCGATTACAAGTGAAATTACATGGTTATCTTATAAGACAACTTCCTTGTTTTTTATGTCTCAGAACCAGTTATGAAATGACTTGATGTTAGTGTGTTTTCATCTCTGATTGAGAGCTGGCATGTATAGTTCTGGATGAATGTAAACTGGCAGCAACTTGGATTTCCAAATGGAAGCTTAGCTTTGTTTCTCAATTGAAAGTGATGTGGGCAGCAGGGGAAGAATTGGATGGATCTACATTGGAGACTTGTCTTCCATACAGAGGAACAGATTGTCTGTAAAATTTTGTCATAATAGTATCTGCAGTAATATCCTTTTTTTTTTTTTTTTTTTCCTGTCTTCCCAAATAGATCTGATAGTGTCTCAGGGTACAGTTTGTAATCCCAATGAGAGTCCGGATGGGAATGAATACATTTTAAGCTTTTGTGTGCTTGTGGTATGTGTACCTGAGAGGTCATCCTGAGCCAGCAGAGTTTTAAATCTATAGAGTGAAGGCCCTTCTTAGGGAGAAGGGCTAGAAATCTAAAACTTCTAAATCAGACTAGATTCTAGAGGAGGGGGGAAAACATGAAGGACCAGTCACAATATTCACATGTGAAGATTTGAACTGTTTCTTCATGATTCTAAATATAACCAACCATGTTCTATAGCAAATATACCTGGGATTTAATTCCACTTTTTTTAAACAAAGTAGACTTAATGCTAGATTTGTAAAGGTACTTAAGTATCTAGTGGGATTTTCAAAGGCACCTAGGTGTCCAACTCCTGTTAAAATCAGTGAATATTAGGTGTATAGGTACTTCTGAAAATCCACACTAGATGCCTATCTGCATCTTTGGGTGCCTAAATATCTTTAATAATCTGACCCTGAGTTCTTGTGAAACATGCTAAAGTGACACCTCTGACTGAAATCCTGTTTATCCACAGAACAAGTACAGCCATGGAGGCATCAATAGAAACTTTTCTCACTTCCCAGTAAATGTCTTCTCCCTGTTTTGGAGGGACCCTCGCTAGAAGTAAGAGAAGTTCTGTCTCCGGGTCTCACCCTGGTATTGATTTTAACAACATTTAAGCATTTAAGCACATGCTTACCCTTAAGTGCATGCTTAAGCTCATCCCTCTTAACAAAGAACTTAAGCATGCGCTTCCATAAAACGTGCACTTAAATCCCATTGAAGCCTATATGCCTTAGGGTTAAGCATGTGCTTGCACGTGTTGCTGAGTCGGACCTTAGTCTTTCAACCAGTCAGTGTTGCCAACAAGAGTGAATGTGGTTTGGTTTAGCACAATGCACTTGTAGATTTAGAAATTGAACTGAGATCACCTACCAGCTGTTGTCTGCTAATGTCACTTTCTGTGACCACTGCAGAACTGGGTTGGAAGCTTTCATAAAAAGAGATAGTGAACACCACATACCACTAATCTGGCTTTGTGTCATATCTGTTTCTTTTAGGCTGGTGCTTGAATTTGATCTTTTGGTCTTCGCTTTTGGCAAGTTTCCTGTTGTCATTTCCACCTGGCTCTGCATGTTTCTGTCAACGTTCATTTTACCCTATGGCCTCTTCCTGCAGTGGGCCAAGGGCCACAGTTGTTCCTCCCAACGGAAAATCCGCTCCCTCTTCTTCGGGATGCTCTTCATGCTCTTCCAAACTATCGGGCTTGGGCTTGGGCCAACGTATGTTGCTGTGTCGTACTCTCTACCTCCAGCCTCTCGGTTCGTTGTAATACTTGAACAGGTGGGTCCCTGCATGGTGACTTTAGAGGCAGGACAGTCGATGACTTTGCATGCCAGAGTGAAAATTTAATCTAGGAAAGAACTTATTGAAAAGCCTTTTTTTCTCCTCAGAGATATTGTAGTGCCTGTCTCTGCATGTGAGACAGTAGCAATTTGTAACTAAGAGACCTCATTACTCTTGGCAACTATTTCTGATTTTTTTTTTAAATCATGTTTTCTATTTTATTCACAGGCTTTCAGTAGTTGTACCCTTTGCCAATGAATCAAAATTCAGCATCTGTTAATATGATACAATTGCATTAGACTATTGCATATATATTTTTAAATATCATCTGTTTGTAGACAAGGTGTACCCATGTTACTGCTAGAAGCAAGAGAGACCTGGAAACACTTGAAATAGTGCCAATTCCCAGTATTGGCTGCTTTTAGAACAAAAGTAAAAATGCATGGCCACTTGAATATTGTCTGTGATGTAAATTAATCTAGTCGTCACACAACAGAAAGGTGCAATACCCATAAAGAGGGCAGAACAAATCTGTGTAATTTCTAAAGCTTTAATTTTGGGTTGTCTTGCAACCTCACGCTAATTTTACTTGCTGCTCTGTCAATGAAGAGTGCAGATGATGATAAATGTATTCAAAAACGGGAGGGAATGGTTTTGAACGGTCTCCCTCTAAAATAGCCATTCACCACTTGGTGATTTTGACTTCCAATACTGTAGTTCTAAATTCAAGCAGTTTTTTGTGCACCATGCATCTAAATATGAAGACTACATATATCCTCTTGTAAGATCTGTGGTAAATAAAATATTTGGTCAGTTTGACCCAAACAGCAAACGGTTTAATCTAGCAAACTTTGCTACTATGGCCCAAGTGATGCATGACATTAGCTGCTTTATAATACTCTGTGATATTGCACAGAATAATCTCTTTCAGTTGTATCCCAAGTAGGAAGGTGGTAACTGCACAGTTCCATTTTGAGGGAGCTAATCTTGAGTAGATTAAACATAATTTAGAGTTAGAACAGTTCTAGCTTTTATTAAAGGGGGTCAGATTTTTACCTTAAACTCCCATTAAACATGTAGTGCTGGCCTAACAGAGAATTTAAGATCCTTCTTGAACAATTATATTAGTTACAAAGGAGAGGCCTGTACTGTGATCCAGAAATGTTCTTAATAGCTACATTTGACATCAGTTGGTTACTGCATATTCATGTTTTGTGTTCTGAATGTATTCATAACAGTCCCGATGATTGTAATTCTAGAAATAGTTGTCGCTGTGGGTGTCTCAAAACGGGAGTCGCCAGCACTTGGGGAGCAAGTTTGAGGAGTATCAACTGCCAAGCAGTTATCAGTTCCTGAGAGGAAATTGTGGGGGGCAAAAAAAGTGAATTGAATAGTAGCTGGTGGCATCGTGTGCTGGTGGCATCTTGCTTCAACTCCTAAGTGGTATTTTTGTTGATCACTTAAAAAATGGAGCAATATACTCAATAAATAAATCTAGATTAACAACAATCATCTCAACGTTGAGAACAGCTGGAGTATCAAAATGATGTGATTCATTGCTTCAGTCTCGATTGTGTTTGGTTAACCTGGCTAACGTTTTATTGACTTCTGTGTCAAATGGCACATGCACTGGACTGGGGCTCATTTTTATTTCCACCTAAATTACAAGAGTTTGGATTTTTTGGAGGTGGAGAGGAGGCAGGTACCACTACTATCTGCATACTTGCCCCTTCTGGTACTCTGAGTGTTTAGTTGAGAGGTGAACCTATAGGGGGAACAGCACATACCTTTTAAAAAAGGGTAAGGTGAAAAGAGACTAATACACTGAAAGCGTTACCCAGATGCATCACTCTGTCCCATTTAAGTGCAGAGGCTGAGGAAGTTAAATTGTGAAAAATGGAATCTTGGGCACTCTTGTTTTACAGGTACGTCTAATTATGAAGGCTTATTCATTCATTAGGGAGAACGTTCCTCGGGTCCTGTCTTCAGCCAAGGAGAAGTCAAGTGAGTAACTTACACTGCTTCCACTTGACGTTTGTGGATAAGTTGTTTTACTCTTTGCTCCCTGAGTCCTCCCCCCTCTGGGGGTGAAATTCACCCATATACATATGGTCAGCCCAAGGCTTCTGTGCACCATTTATACTCTCAGGTGTAAGTGGGTCTTTAATGTGGCTAGAGTAGTGCATGGGCTCTCTGGTGGTCCTCTGCATAGAAGTGAATTTCCACTTTATAGTAACTCAGTTGCCCCAGGTGAATTAGAACTGGTTTTAGAGAGACAGTAAGTTGTCCATGTGCTTTTAGTGCTTTGGCGGGGGAGGGGGGTCTTGCTACCACTGGGAGATCCACAAGAAATGGTAGAGGGGACTTCAGTGTAATGCTTCAATCCAAAGGACAGCACCTCCAAGAGGGCAGCAGCCCATCTAGAACTGCACAGTAGTGTTAGCATGGAATAAGAGCCCACATGCTGGTGTGGGACTTGGTCTGCCAACATTCTGGCCCTGAGGTACACGTGATACCAGTAATCATGAGACACTGGCAGTAACGCCTTTAGAAATGGGACCGTGTGTAATGACTGTCAATTTAACAATGTTGTGCACTGAGTGGCTGCACTGGTTTATCTGAACTACATGTCCCAAGCAGAATTCCTGCTAATTACTAATCTGTTTGTTTTTCCTCTGTTCTTTTTCTGGCAATCTAAGGATTCTGTCTCCTTTAGTAAAGTCTTCAGGGTGAGGGCTAGTGAGGAGGCCTGGGTTAAGTATGCAGAAGGCTAGTGAGGGAACCACAGTGCCTTCAGGATGCTGAATGCTTCACTACCAAATACTCTTTGCTCTTTCAGGCACCATCCCAGTTCCGCAAGTTACCCAGTATCTGTACTTCCTCTTTGCTCCCACCCTCATCTACAGGGACAACTATCCCAGGTAATGTCAACGACACTCATATCTTTATGTAGTAGTCTAAAAGTCTGAGCTAAGTTCAATGCCTCTGAAGTGGGAACTAACCCCACTTTACTGAGGCACAGAAAGAGAAGGTGAGTTTCTGCAGGTCATATGCCAAACTACTGGCAGGGCTGGAAATAGCACCCCAATGACCTGACTCAGACTTGCCCTCTGCTAGCCATTCTCTAGGTATTGTAGGAGCTTTTCTGAAAAACTGTCTAGAGTTAGATCTAGGAATGAAACAACCAGATGCTGAATGTCTTTAGAAAGAAATGGAACTCTGAAGACTATTGCCTTAGAATTTACTTAAATTTGAGTATCTGCCATAATATGGAGTTGTTAAGCAGCTCCATCTCTTGGATTTGTGGAGGAACTACAGGTACCTCCTAAATACACTTAGCCCAGGAGTTCTCAAACTTTCATAGTATGGGTCCCATTTTAGTGGCACTGTCTAGTAGACTAACTCTCCTCCCATTCACAGTTGTGCAGACCACTATCTCCTAATGTGATTGCATATGTCCATGGCAACTACAGGAATTTCTTACATGGGAAAGTAATATATTTTGCTGTCTTATTGCAGTTTACATCTGGCAGTAAGGAGGAGCCATGAGCTTTCTACAGACCATCAATATTTCACAGACGAAACCTCTAATTTAAACAAAGGGTTCTTTGCTCAAGGGATGGGATGGTTACAGAATGCAGTTGTACTGGGTGAGATCCTTGCTGCCCCAAAAGAAGAGTTTGTTAGATGTAACATTATGCTTTTTCTCTTTGTAGGAATCCCATGATAAGATGGGGTTATGTAGCTACCAAGTTTGCACAGGTGAGTCTAGTTTAGTTTTTGATCATCTTAACACATGCCCAGAGAATTCTCAGATTCTATCAGATGGAATTGCCAAGCACTTTCTGCTTGAGGCGTCAGCTTATGTGAATTATTCAGCAATGAGTTTCACTGGAAAAATACAGAAGCCCTTCTAGTGATGGAAGAAGATAAGAAAACTGTCTCTGATCCCTGTTGTCATATTAATATTTGTACCCTGAAATATCTTGTCAGATACTCATCTAACTACTTTTTAAGAAAAAATATTTCTACTAGTTGCCTCCTTCAATGAGTTGACTCAATATTTTATCCACCCTCTGATGAAATTCAGTCATAATTCCATTTAGGGATTGACTTTTCCTTAGCTTTGCTTCACGACTGGTGGCCTTTATATTGATGCAGAGTGCAATAGACACACCAGTATGCATTTTACCAATATACTGTGGATACTTGAGAAGGGCTAACTACCTGGCATAAGAAAGAACTGATCTGAATCTTTGTCTTAGTTTTGAACCACACCCTTGTTAGAAAAGGTTGTTTACCACTTCAGGTGCTCCAGACGGAAACACAAGTGCCAGTATATCTCTTGAGATCTCCAGCTCTTTTGAAGACTTGAGGTTTTGATAGTTCAAGCCAAACTTTTGGGTGCTTATCTGAACATTAAACTTTGTTACTTGTTTTATCATTTTAATGACCATACCTTGTCAAAGTAACTAACTTTTAGTTAGGTAGTTCAACTGAGATGAGTGCAGAGGACACTTACACTTCTGTATTCTCACCTCACTTTTTATCTAAACCTAGCACTGATCAAGATTTTATGAGCTTGGGAAGGCAGTGTGTGTGTATGTTTGTGGGGGCATTGACAAGAAACTGCTTCCTTTGCCCCATGTGCTTCAATGAGCACAGTCATTTGTTGTTTCTTGCTATAATCCAAAGAAAGTTCCAGGTCAAGTTTTATTGGACCCTCAGTGTGATGTGATCTGGAGTTCTGCCATTCACAAGGAATCCTTCTTTGCATCTAAATGGCACTAACAAAGGGGCCCAGCTCCCTCTTGACTAGGCTGTTCTTGATGTGGAAGGAAAGGGGGTGAAAAATGTGTACAGTAGTTATGGTAAAGTATGCACATTTATAATAGCGCTTAGGTGAGCTGAAAAGCCAATTAAAAAGTGAGTTGGTGTTCAACCAGTCAAATTATTGTATTGACAGAACTTCCCTGTCTGAAAACTTTGAATAGGGAGTTGCCTGAACCAAAACCAGGTTTTTGAACAGCCTGGCGTGTTGTAAATCTTCTCAGATGGAAGAGAAGTGGAGATTATAATATAACTTAATATGTAATGTGGGCTCAGATCTGTCTCAATGTCTTGGGTAGATCCAAATTGTGAGATTTCTCAGTTTATTTTGGGCATCAGCATAAAACTACTCAGCTTTATCATCTTCTAGCACTATATTAGAACTGTTCACAGCTGCCATGTCAGTAGGTGGACTTGGAGAAATTTATAAAGCTACTCTGGCAGAACAGTGACAATGCACTGACATTACGACACCAGCTATCTGGGAACAATGCTCCAACATAAATTGAAAGCAAAAAAAATAGAATATTATGGGAGTTTCATGGATGTTGTCTCTAATCCAAAAAGTTTGAGTTGTGGGAAGTTTGGGGTGGTGTCATTGTTTCTCTCCCTTCTGTAGAGAGTTGCAATGTTACAGATGTTAATTGTGCATTAATTTTTCTTATGGAGTGTGACTGCTCTTGTGTTACAGGTGATTGGTTCGCTTTTTTATGCTTACTACATCTTTGTGCGACTCTGCATCCCTCCATTTCGGAACATAAGTCAGGAACCCTTCAATCTGCGAGGGCTGGTCCTCTGCATTTTCAATTCCATCCTGCCAGGTGAGACCCAGATGGCTGTGCAACATTATAACCTTCCTCCATTTCCATTACAGGCTAGACTTGTAAAAGGAGGGTTCAGAGAAGGTGGTAAACTTCTGTCCACAGGATTTATGTGAGATGGGTGGTTTTTCATAGGGAGTGGCGAATTGGTCATTATAGCAGATATGGCTGCCCTGCAGTGCACCTATCCTGTGATAACTAAGAGGATAAGTAGCTGTTCTGTTGTTAAATAAGACTTTTCTCCATGAAAGTTCAGCAGTGGGATATTATAGCTTGAGGGCACAAGAGATTCAAACAGAACGTCAAATTTTAATTCTGGCTCCTTTGACAACTGTCTCTGCACCATAGAGCAGCCTGTGTGTCCCGTGTGGTGAGATTACCCTTTAAAAATGATAGTTATAGATAGGTTTAACAGGAGGAACCAGATTTTGTATTAATCAGTTTGCAGCAGACACAGTTTGATGGCTCTGTTTATGTATCCCTGGTCACAGATGTGTAAACCAAAAGATGATGTGAAATGAGTCTGGTTTTTTTTTTTTGTTCTGTATCCCCAGGTGTTCTGATTCTCTTCTTGGTCTTCTTTGCATTCCTTCACTGCTGGCTTAATGCATTTGCTGAGATGCTGCGCTTTGCAGACAGAATGTTCTACGAGGTAACAAGGTCTTTCTTCTGCAATGTCTGTAGATGTTGCTGCTGTTCTCTACAGATGCTATCTTTGTTAATCAACCCCAAATGAAATTATTTTAGTTTTATGACATTCCTAGAATTGCTTTCTCCAAATGAAATGGGGGCAGGAGAGGAAAAGAACTTCAGAAAACTCTGCTGCTTGAGGCATACTAGCAGCAGAAATGCTACTGATGTTCATTGTAGGGAAAGTTCCTTCTCCAGAGTCCCTCTAGATCAGGATTGAGGCATCCCAGTGGGGCATTGTGGGGGAAGCTTGGCCTGCCAATGCTTGTATTACATATTCTGTGAGTGAACAGGACTTCAGCTACCAGAGCTGTCGAATCTTTTCATTGGCATGACAATAACTTAAATTTTTCCTTCTGTTTGACCACTACAGTTCCATAGAACTCAGTTATTGGAGTAACTGTCCTACCCCTGAAAGATAAAGATGCTACAAATGCCATAACCTATGCAATCTTGCAGTGCAACTTGTTAAATTAAGTGGGATGATAGATTGTGTGGCTAGAACAAATAGTCTGCTCAGACATTTGCAAACTTAGTTTTCAAAAAAGAGTTAATGGAAGACTTGTCACTAACTCCAACTGTGTGCCCTCTTCTCTTCTTTAACTGTGTGTTACAGGATTGGTGGAACTCCACATCGTATGCAAACTATTACCGAACATGGAATGTGGTGGTACATGACTGGCTGTATTACTATGCTTACAGGGACTTCCTGTGGGTGAGCAGCAAGCCGATTTAGTCCTCATTTACCTGTCTTTGAAACACTAACCTCTTTTTCTGAAAAAGTAAGGGGGTGGGTGTAAGAGGGAGCTAACACCATTCCTCGTGAGAAAATAAGTAGTTTGTATTGCTAGAGTCCTCATTGGCTTTGGAAGGGCACTGATGTGGAGAAGTGCTCTGGAATAGCTTTCATCCAGCAAGGTTATTTCTGCAATTATGCAGAAATCACTGAAGAGGATGACAAAGGAGGAAAATGTGGTGAAGTGTGAATTAATGTGGTGTAGCAATGGAATCCATATTAGAACTTTGTAATTGTTTTGAATAAATGAATGTCCAGTAAAAGCTCCTCCCTATTTCTATGCCAATTTTACAGCTGCCAATGTCTTGTCCTGTAGAGGTGCAAAAAAGCCTTGCTTTTTGATTGATCTGATGACTAACAAAAAGAGTCAGTGACTGACAAACTAGTGATCTGCTGACCTTTGAGGGGAGGGGGGGGATCACAGAGCCTTTCCTGCAGGATGGGAGGGGAGACTTAGGTTAAAAATTTAATTGTAAACAAACTAGTAACCTGATGGTGGAACACTGCTTCATGGTGCATTCAGGGATGTGAATGACCAAATTCGGTGTCCTGGTATGGGCAGCCACTTATGCATGTTTGGAGTACCCCTGAGTTCACTGGTCTACTCACATGCATAAAGTGCAGGACTGGGGCCTAATCTAGTGCTTTAATGAAAGGTAACAACTGAACCTAATAGTATGTTGATTCACAGAACTGTTACATTCAGGCATGGTAATATGTTGTTTAAATAGATGAGCTTTGGTGTGTTCTCAGGAAGTGAAAAGCAGAGTAGAAATCCCCCAAAGAATAGACACTTTCCTTAATCTAAGGAATCTGGAATGTGTATGGCATTTTAAATATAGAGCTCCTCATGCATAGCAGGGGCAGACCCTAACTAGTCCATTAAAATGACTAAGTGAATTAACTTCTAGTATAAAATGGAATAAAGTACAAGTACAGCTGTGTATTCGATATCTTCCCCACCCCTCTTCCCATCACCAGTTCTTTGGTAAGAAGTTCAAAGCTGCTGCTATGCTGTCTGTCTTTGCTGTCTCAGCTGCCGTACACGAGTATGTCCTGGGAGTCTGCTTTGGTTATTTCTATCCAGTCCTCTTCTGCCTCTTCATGTGCTTTGGAAGTAAGTCACCAGGAAAGCGTTTGGTAAAAAATGAAATATACAACTGTAGTAAAGCCCAGAGACTAAAATGGTGATCAGGCTCTGTTGGGCTAGTTGCTCTTCAAACACTTGCAGAAATGTTTCCTGTAGAAGAGTTCCAGTTGGAGACCCAAATCCTGCAAACACCTGCGTCCAAGGGGTCCCATTAAAGAGTTACTTATGTGTTTTCAGGATTGGGGCCTAAGGAGGCAAGGGATATAAGGGCAAGAGAAATTGTTATTGCTATACAACTAGCCATATACATATTTCCATGCATATATAACATACCAAGTTAATGTATATAAAAATGGGCAGTGAACTTATAACAACATAACTTTTCCCTTTAGCCAGCCCCTCAAGGATGAGTTACCACGCTTCTGCCTAGTAACCAATATTTTTATTTTTAAAGCAATAGCATGAGGGAGTAGTTGCTCAGTTTTTATCTTGCTACAGTGACTGATGTGTATAGGTGTGGCCTTCCAGCATTGAGTCGGAGGATGGCATCTTCCCTTTCCCCTGCCTCTTTTTGTGGGAGCATGAGTGTAAACATGTTTACTTTGTGGGTGATGTTTGTTATGGGGCAGGCACAGCTGCCTTCCACCCCCTGCTCTGCCAGCACTCTTCACTCCTGTGCTATAGCACACTACCGCTCCCGTTCTAAGCTGAGGCTGCCAGATGGACCTGGTTGTTGGCCAATTGCCTGGTAGTCTTGTAGGGAACAAACCTGCCAATGTGATACATATCACTTGTGAAAGAAGGTAATGAGCATGCTTTCCTGTGCTGTATGGACTTTTCCCATAATGTGCTATCAATACAGTGGAGACATGGAAAGCAGTCTGATGATCAAATTAATTTAGTGGAAATGAAAGGAGAAGTCAAGAGACGAATTGGCTCTTGATGTGTGTTAAAACCTGAGCTTGCAGATGTCCTGAATAGTGCACCTTGATGGCTTTCTATTTCCTCTTCCAGTGGTTTTCAACTTCATTCTTAATGACCGTCGGAAAGGGCCCATTTGGAATGTGATCATGTGGACCTCTCTCTTCCTGGGCCAGGGTGTCATAATTTGCCTTTACAGTCAGGAGTGGTATGCACATCAGTATTGCCCCTTGAAAAATGTGAGTGATTAACCTTTGATTCTGGAATAACTAAGTGTACAAACAATGAGAAGGGACAAGCTTGGTTTGGGTAAAGGACAAAAGATTAGCGAGTGTCAGACTTATGGGGGAAAAGGGCGAGAAATTGTAATATGGTAGAGGAGAGCAGGAATGGACTGACATGGCATAATCTGGAAAATGGGGGCTGATGTAAAGAAGTTGGTTTCTATTTCACTTACTGTTTTTTTTAAACTTATGACATGAGCATAATAAGAAAAACTCCAGAATAGTACAAAATTTGAGACCTCTTACATGATTACTGACCTCTGAGATCATTTTGGAGAAGGGCTGACTCTACCAACAGAAATTAGCGAAGGTCTCTGGCTGACAAAATCTCAAGAATCTAGTATTTTACTGCCCGTTGTTCATCTTCCCTCGCACCCCCTCCTCCGCGCGCACACACATTTTCAGTTTTACTTTGTCAAGTCATTTCTTTAAAGAAGTCTAAACAGTGCATTTTATTTCACCCTGACTGTCAGTTTTCAAGTAGTAGGCTTCCATCCTTTAAACTCTGAGCACTTTCATCCATTCAGGCAATATGTACTAGTATTACAGTGCAGGGGAGGCAACATGCTCAGCCTCCAGGATGAAGAGAAACAGTTGTGGGATTTTTGTTTTTGTTTTTGTTTGGGTGGGTGGGGGGTTGTCTTGTGGTTTTTGTTCTGTTGTTTTTTGCATTGGTTGGGTCTGTAGGGAATTTCCCCTTGCCTTCAGCAGTGGCAATCCTAAAATAGGGAAAATAGAAACATTTTTCTAAAGTCAAACATAGACAACTTCAGTCCTAAACAAAAACCCTTCATTGTCTGAGTAGTCTTGATAGCTCAACCTGTCTTGCTTAGCACCTTGAAAAGGCATTCAGCAAGGTTTTACCTGAGGCCCATTCTAGGTGGGCTCAGAATTCAAAGTCTGGTCCTAAGTTCCCTCTAAGCTGTGCAGCTGCCTATTAAGCCCTGTGCAGGGGAGAGATGCCTCTCCCCTAGCATGGACCTGCCATGGAAGAGGCACCCCTCCCCCTCAGCCCCAGTGCAGACCTGCCAGGGGAGAGGTGCCCCTCCCCACTGGCCCCAACATGGACCTGCCCTGGACTTGCTGGGGCCGGGGCAGAGGAGCCTCTCCTTCAGCCTGGCCCAAGACTGCGGGAGTTGCCACAGCCAGGAGAGGTGCCTCTCCCCCTGCCCTGAGCTGCTGCTGCAGCAAGAGAGGGCTGGAGGGAGTGTTCTCTCTCCCTCTCTCTCTCTTCCTCTCCCTCTCCCCACCACAGCCCCAGGGCAGCCTGAACCCCCAAACCCCTCATCCCCACCCTAGAGCCTGCACCGCCCGCACCCCAACCCTCTGCCCCAGCCCTGAGCCCCTCCTCCTGAACCTCTCAGCCCTGGCCCCACCCCAGAGCCTTCACCCCGTAGTCTGAGCCCCCTCCCGCACTCAGAACCCCTCATCTCCAGTCCCACCCCAGAGCCTTCACCCCTAGCCAGAGCCCTCATCCTCTGTACCCAACCCTCTGCCCCAGGCCTGAGCCCCCTCTCACACTCCAAACCCCTCTGCCCTACCCCCACCACATGAATTTTATGTACACCAATATGAAGGAGACATGGCATGAAACAATCAGCTGCTGTTGTAGATCTGTCTTCGCTGAAGACAGATGAATAGATTTTTTTTGTAATGGTCATAGACTAGATGCTTATGTTTACCTGAAAAAATATCTGGCTCCACCCTGCTGTCAGAATCAGTCATAGCCTCCGTGACTATCAGATGGAGAATATGTGGTGTTGCTGTCTTCTTTTCCTGTAAGGGGTGTGTGAACAGAAAAGGTTATAGACTTCAGTAGATATTACAATAATGTCCACCACTACATGTCCATGACTAACATGCTGCCTCTCTTCTGTTGTGTCTTCTAGCCCACGTTCCTGGACTATGTGAAACCACGTTCCTGGAATTGTCATATTCAGATTTAAAACCATTAAACCCAGCTTTCATCTTTCTTCCCATATCTGAAGATCAGCCTGTGCTCCTCCAAGGACAGGGACCAATGACATCATTCACTTCAAATATTTTTTTTAAGGGAAGTTGTGCCTCCTGATTATTGGAGATAAACTGTTTTTGTAACTTTACTGAGGCAGCCCAGTTGAAGTGGACTGCAGCAGGCTTCCAGGTAGCTCTCATTTCACACAGCTCTACTCAGTCATTCCCATGTCAGTCATGAAACACTGAGATGAAGGTCATGTCCATTGAATTTTGCTCGTTCCAGCGGCACTTCGTATTTTGCTACTCTTCATCCAGACAGTAGATGGGCTGGTCAGACTAAGTAGAGCTCAGCGGTAGCCTCTGTCAATCTGTTTTAGACATTCCTTCAAAGTTGTTTCCTCCTTCAGTAACTGGAGAGGTCTACAGAATCTGTATGCTCTTTGGAACCCTCCTTGTTGCTATGGTAGTATTATGCGACAGAGCAACATGTCTTTGCATCATAGCCCAAGTTTTGGTGGATGGCTTTCTATGCCCTCTGTCTGGAATTACTTTCCACAGACAGTACATAGGAATTGAAAATGGGCTGGGGAAAGTTAATTTTTAATGCTGAAGACTTTTTCTTTCTGTGGTTGGAATGATCGATCAGTTGCAACTGGCTATATGAAGATATTTGCTATACTCAAAAGTAGGGCCCTGAGTGCATACATTCTTAAACCAAAAACCTCTGTTACACTAAAGCATAAGATTGGTCCCTAAATCACAAGAGCCTGACCTCTTTGGCTGTCAGGATTCCAACTACAGCTCTTATGCCTCTAGGCTTTTTCTGTTGTGCTCTGAAGCTCATGTGACTATGAGCAGTAGGAGTTTGCTTTTTCTGACAACTTACCTCCCTGTACCCCCTAGACTAATCAATTATCTTAGGGGGTACAGAACTGCCAAATGAAAGTGAAAACTTCTTGTTGTGCATGTGCACTTACTATTCTGCGTATGTTAGTATGCATTGAGTATTATGGAGCAGGTTGAAAAAATCCCATTGATTTCAGTGGGACTTAATGTATTCTCATTCAAATAGCTCCACTGGATATAATGCCCATTAATCTTGCCACATGTTGACAAGATGCTCCATAATGGCTTCCTGACACAAAAGCAGTTGAAAATAAGGGGATGAATCAAAGCCTTTTCCCGCCTTCTCAATGCTAAATCACTACTTTTGCAATGGAAAGCCATATCTCCCTTGGAATACTTGCATCAAAAATACATGGAGTCAGGAAAAGGTCATGCCCTAATTTGGGAGGGAGAAGGGACCATTGCACTGCTACAAGGAGAAACTCTGATGAAAGGGTATTCAAACTAGGAATATTCCCTTTACCACAGCAGTTGCACATGATTTTATCTGATTGAGGTTCCCTTCCAGTTACTTCCGCTTTCCTTTCTATATGGAGATGTCAGTTCTGCAGTCTAGGTTACAAATGAGTTCAGAAACTAACCATATAACTCCTGATTATCTGAATAGCATTTATTCATTTAAGTGATGTGTACAGCAGGGACACAATTGAATTGTATGCTACAGTAATTAGCTTCCATTGCTTGAAGGAACCGAGTGGTAGAGAACAACTTGGCTTTCATTAAGTACTGTAATTTCACAGTTACTCAAATGTTTTTAATGGCATTTTTATGAGTGGCGAGTTGATCCTGTTGACCTCCAAGCCACAGGCAGGGCTACCAGTGCTGACAATGAAAGTTATTTTCTAACCAGAGTTGAAACAACTTCATCAGAGCCAACTATTTTGATTTTAAGTATTTTTTTCTTAGTTTTTAGTTCCTGTCCAAAAGGTAGGTCTCCTGCTCTTATTAAAAACACAACCAGGTCAAATCTGTGACAAATTCAGGTTTTGAATGTATAGGATGGATTTTTTTAATTGAATGAAAGCTTGTACTAAATATCAAAACTCTTGTTTTCATGATTTTTTTTCTTTTAATTTCAGTAGAAAAAGTTTAACAAATGTGTGCCCCCAAACATAGGACATTTGTGCTAGTATATAAGAGCCTGGAGATGAAAATCATTAGAAACTTTACTCTGTTGGTTTTTTACTTCCACTAGTAGAGCTTGAACAGTTATTATGCAGAGTAAATTAGACCTTTTTCTTTTTAAAAAAAAAAAAAAAAAAGCTAGTAAAATAATTGAGATTATTTGTAACCTGATAGTGTCCTTTTTAAAAATAGCTTTGTGGTCAGATAGTAGCACTTCTCTTCCATCTAAGATGAATTGAAGTCAGTAGACTTTAATCATAGTTCTTAAAATGCAATGTACTGCTTATGTATGGAAATCCTTGCACTCCCCTGGGGTATGATGGATTAGAGGCTTGGGTTTCTTGAATCCTGTGTCTGATTCCTGCTACTGTGTGTCAGTATTCTCAAAAGAAGGAAGAATTGTATTTTGAGTCTTCTCTGCCTACTAGTAGGACTCTAGGTATAACTCTATGGTGCCAGTTTACCTATAATGTAGAATCTTGAGCATTAGTATGTCAATAACCTCAATGCTTGGAGCCAAAGGATTAAAGTATTGCAAGCAGAAGCCAGTCATTATACAGGCATGTTTAATTGCTGTAACTGGCCTTTTTTCTTGACACATTCAGTTCTTACCTTGTAGTTCAAGTCACCTGAAACCATGCCTTTAGAGAGCATTAACAACTACACTACTGACAAATTTTGCTATTTTTTGACTACTTATTTTGTGAGATTTGATATCAGCTTGAAATTCAGTTTTCATGATTGCCTTGGGGAAATACTTGAGGCCTTAGACTTTCTAGCGAAATGATTGCACATTGCTGGGCTAAATGGGAATTGAAGATACTACCTTTGAAGTGGTTTTTTCTGGGTTTTTTTTTTTTTTGGTATGCTGTAGAATCCCAGAGCTATCAGTGTGGTGGTCTAGCCAGTGATTTGGCCACTTAAGGCTAACAACCTATTTGAATTCTTACTATATACACATATTAAGAGTTCTTTGTAAAATTGTGAAGCTTACTTCCACTATCTCTTAACCATCCATGAAATTGGAAGCTTCCATTTTGGAATGCCCACCAATACAACTCAACTCACTGCTCAGTAACATCACAGAAATCTGTATTATTGTGGTGAGATTTTTTTGTACCCAGTTTCTTGCATATATGAAATATGTAATAGTTCGCAAGGGTATTGTATATTTGTCCTTGTAAGAGGACTGTAGATTCATACAGAATCTTCATACCTAATGTGTCCTTTTTTTGCTGCTTTTAAAAAACCCACCAAGCTATCTAGTTTCCTGTGTGAAGATGGCTTTAGAATGGAAAGAAATCCTGCCTTTGATCTCTTAAAATTGTACACTGTTCAATAAGTATTATCAAAATAAGCCTAATTGTTTTTACTTGCTGTGAAGAAATCCATGATTTGAGGCAGGGTGCCTGGGATGGGAAGAGGCAGTATCAATCTATTAATGGAAAGTGAATCATTTGCCTTGAATCTCTGAATGTAAATGAGCTGGAAGGAGGGAATGGTTTAAATGTGCCCTCTGAGAGAGCGTGCATTCTTTTCTGATGTCTCAGGGGTATGCACCTGGTCAGCAGGATACCTGCAAGTCTCTATCCAGTGCACTGGGGTCTTTGCTGTTAAGAGTAGTCGACAACCCTACTAGTCTCCTTCCTGGAGCAGACAGATTCTAATCTCTTTAGTCGGAAAGGGTGGGCGGCAGAAAGAATTCAATGTACAAATACCACTGAGTAGAGGAAACTAAACTGCACTCTACCTGTAAGTGGTATGAACAACCTCTGGTGTTACTAAGGCTGGAATAGCTGCCAAGAGATGCCTGTTGTGGAGATGTGATTCTGTTACTGTCTGCAATGTATTAACTTGTAAATGTTCTGTAAAATGTTCTGTCATGCAGAAACACTGTTTATATAATCTACTGGAATATATTTTGCTATCTAGGAAAGGTGTGTGGGTCTATTCTCTTCAGTGTCCCCTAGAGCCCATGTTACTGCGAGGGACAGGCTGCACTCCACCCTACTGGAGTTGGCAGGAGGGTGAAGCACATTGTTCCTGGATGTTGAGGCAGCAGGGGTGAGAGACTTTTCCTCCTCCAGTCTATGCATCATGTTTCCGCTGGAGCCAGGCTCTGGATACCAGACAGCCACCAGGGCAACCCGCCTGCTCAGCAAGCACCCCGATAACCTATTGCGTAGAGTCCTTGTATGCCCACTCTGGAGCACTCTGGGATCTGTCGCAAAGCATTGTGGAGGGATATTGGAGGAGGGAGTGATTGGGAATGGGCAAGAACTCTTGTGCTGAAGGAATAAGCTCCCATGGGGCACAGGTCCCCAGGCATCTCCATGCAGAGCGTTAAGTAACTCCCAGTTCCAAACCTGCTTTCCTCGTTTCTAAACTATGACAATCCTAGGGGTCGCATCTTCTTAATCCCAGCTCCTCTGCTTTTATCCTGTGCAAGGGCCAACTCAGTGCACTTGGTCCCCCAGGCTATCATTCATTTAGATGCCAATACAAAAGGGGGAGAGTTGGCTTCTGCATTTCTGAATCTAGGGGCTAAAATTGACTCTAGTGGACTTGCCCCATGGATACATTTTGGCCCCAGCCATCTGTGATGATGATCTCTGTTCTTTAGGAGCCTTGTTAGGTTTCCCATCCCAGCAGGCGAGGAGGTCCAGACTTTCCATAGCAGGGCCGCTTTGCTCACTTTGCCAAGAACCCAAATGCTGTGCCTGTTCTTCAACCCTCATCTCACTACAAAGGTGTTGCCCCTTGGAACTACCGGTCTCGGCATGCAATGCACAGCAAGCTAGGATGGAGTCTTGTATGCTGGGACCTGTAGGTTGCCTATGAATGGGCTGTCTGCTTGCCTATATCTGATAAACCTACCTGTGAAACTGTCCAGAGGCTGAATGATGCATGCTTGCTTGCTTTGGGCAGCCAAGTATGCAGCCTCTTTAGCTCTTCAGTTAGGGTTGCCTGGGATCTGTTTTTTGACTGGAACACCTGGTTGAAAAGGGAACCTGGTGGCTCCAGTCACCAATGCTGACTGGGCTGTTAAAAGTCTGGTTGGCAGCGCAGTGGGGTTAAGGCAGGCTCCCTGCCTGCCCTGACTCTGTATGGCTCCCGGAAGCAGTGCTATGTCCCTGCGGCTCCTAGGTGTAGGAGTGGCCAGGGAGGCTTTGTGCATTGCCCCACCCCTAGTGCTGGCCCTGCAGCTCCCATTGGCAGGGAACCATAGCCAATGGGAGCTGCAGAGGCAGCATCTGCATGTCAAATGCATGTTGAGCCTCTCTGGCCACCCCTGTGCCTAGGGGCCACAGGGCCCTAGTACCGCTTCTGGGAGCTGCCTCAGGTAAACACTGCCTGGAGCCCATCCCCCATCCTGAACCTGCATGCCCTGCCCCAAATTAGAACCCCCTCCCACACCGAAACTCCCTCCCAGAGCCCACACCCCCTCCTGCGCCCCAGCCCTGAGCCCCCTCCTGCACTCTGAACCCCTTGGCCCCAGCCCCACCCCAGAGCCTGCGCCCCCAGCTGGAGCCCTCACTAGGGTGACCATGTGTCTGGTTTTGGAACAGAATACATCACACAGCAGGGCTGGCAGGTTCCCTGCTAGCTGCTGCACTGCGCAGCTCCTGGGAAGCAGCCAGCATGTCCCCACTCCGGCTCCTACATGTAGGAGGGTCCATGTGCTGCCCTGCCCCTCACCTGCAGGCACAGTTCCTGGGATGAGCTAGTGTGCCTAGCAGGTGGCTGTTGAGTGGTCCTGACATGCGCCTCTACTGCTGTTACTGTCCCGCTTCTCGTGCTCCTGTGGTTGGGCTTGAGCTGCAGCTCATTGCAGTCTGTTGCCCCATCGCCAGCACCCAGGAGTTGGAGGTATGTATCCCCATCTCAGAGTTCTGGGAATGGGGCTGTATCCCATCCCCCTCACTGCATCCATCCTAGCCCTGTACGCCTTAAAGCGCTCTCCTGCCCCCTCTTTCCACCTCCCAGACCTGCCACCCCATGTCCCTCACTTCCCCACAGCCCTGCACCCCATTCACTTTCATACACTGCTTCACTCCCATTATGTTCCTATACACCCCTGTGCCCCCCACATCCTCATGCACCTGTAGCCATCTGCCTCCCCATCCACCCCCTCCTCTCTCCTTCACTGCTGCCTCTTACCCCTACCCTGCTCTTGTCCTTGGCCTCTTTCTTTCCCCATCCTCTCCTTTACTAGCCCTTCCCCATCTATCCCCTCCAGCCCACCACCTTCCCTTCCCAGCTGGGTGTCTCTCTGTGTCGGCAAGTGCGTGCACGCATGTAAGAAATTTGTTTGTGTAGGGAAGTGTATGTATTGCTGCATGTTTATATACCTATATGAATAAAATTTGCAGCCTAACTCTTTTATTCCTTTTGCTGGCTTGTGCACAAAAATATTAATGTTATGAAATGAATACACACTTTATATCAAGCTTTTAAAAGAAGGGAACTCTAAAAGAAATATTTCTTAAAAAGTGAATGTTGACTAGTAATTGCAGAAGAGATGAGATAATATTTCAAACATTTCTCCCTACCTTTGTCTAGCTACGTTCTGGGGTAGGGTAGGAGGAGGATTAGGGCTGGGGCAGGCTCCAGGTGGCACTTACCTCAAGCAGCTCCCGGAAGCAGTGGCATATTCTCCCTCCGCCTCCTAGGTGGAGGCGCTGCCCTGGGTGCACGCGCTGTCCGTGCAGCTCCCATGGGCTGTGGTTCCCAGCCCCTAGGAGCTGTGGGGGCTACGCTTGGGGCAGGGGCAGTGTGTAGAGCCCCCTGGCTGACCCTAAATGTAGGAGCTGGAGGGGGGACACGCCACTGCTTCCAGGAGCTGTGTGGAGTGGGGCAAAGCCCCGACCCCGCTCCCGGAGGAGAGCTCCAGGCCTGCATTAAAACACCTGGCGTGTGGGACGGGGCTCTGGACTGGGGTAAGGGGCTGGGGTGCAGGAGCGGGTGTGGGCTGAGGTCACCGGTGGTGGCTCCCGGTCAGTGGCATAGCAGTGGGGGCTAAGGTACCTGTCCCTGCACCCCAGAAGCGGCCAGCAGGTCTGGCTCCCGTAGGCGGAGCGGAGGTGCAGCAACTGCCTCTGCAGACCGTGCCTGCCTGTGGGCACCGCCCCTGCAGCTCCCATTGGCTACCCTTCCTGGCCCGGGGGCGTAGGGAGTCGGTGCTCAGCGCAGGGGCCGTGTGCAGAGCCCTGGGCTGGGGCACGGGACCGGGAGGGAGCAGTCTGCCTTAGCTCGCAGCGCCCCGCCAGGCTCCCCTTCCAAGGGTGTGTCCCGGTTGGAAACCGGACACCTGGTGACTCTCTCCGTGAGGGGTCGTGGCTTTGCTGAGGTGACTAAGCCACTGCCTGATCAAAGCCCTCTTTCTCCCGCCCGCTTCCCGGCTGTCCCGGTCGTAGTGCGGGAGCCGGGCGCCTGCCCGCAGGAACAGGCGCGGGAAGGAGAGTCCCGCGGGGCGGGGCGGGGCGGGGCCTTCCACCTTCCGAGGCGCTACGCGGACAGCTGGGGGGAGAAGCCCTTCGTTTCCATAGCAACACACTGAACGGCCAGGGCCGGTGCCACTGAGAGCTGGTAAACAGAGTCCTCCCAGCTCCCGGCATCGCCTGGGCGGGGCTCCTGGGGGCAGGCCCCGCTCGACCCCGGGACGGGGGGGGGTGTCACTGCAGGGGGAGCGGCTCGTACCCCCGGCGGGGACAGGAGGGGCTGGCGGGTTGTGCCCCCTTCTCCTGCCCCGCCCCCTCAACCTGGCCCCTCTCGCGGGGCCCGCGCGCTGCCGCCCGCCGAGCTTCGCGGGGGAGCCCGTGGGCCCGTGCCCGGCCCTGCCCCTGGGGGCCGGGGTGATGCTGTCCGGGGCGGGGGGGAGGCTGCCCCCCGCTGGCTGACGGCGCTTCGCTGCACTTGCCGGCTGCACGGGAGAAACCACCTGAACCCCTGCGGGACATTGGAGAGGGAGGAACCGTCAACAGGGTGGGGCCGGCCGCGGGCATGGGGGGCAGGGATGCTGGTGAGGCAGGCAGAAATATCAAGGGTACCTTGATCCAGGCCACGCCAGAATATCACTTAGGAAAGGCACATCTTCTTTCCAAGCAGTCACTAGCCAGCGGCGGCTGTTGATCATCCCGTGATAAGGCTAAAGCCCAGGGGCAGTTAACAGTCCACTTGCTGATCTAATTATTTGTGTTGTTATTGGTAACCAGATTAAAGGAAGGCTAACATGAGATGTAGCTTGACTTTGCAAAAACGATGTATATTTGCAGCTAGTAAAAAAATGGGCTGTCCAAAGGAGTGCTTACAGGGTTGCCTCTAGGATTGTTGGCGCCACAAGCAAAAAAAATTTCAGCCGCTCCCTTTTTTTTTCGTGCCCCCCGGATCCACCGCTTCCCCAAGCCCCCTGCCTCGCCTCCTCCCCCCGGCGTGCTGCATTCCGCCCCCCATTGCTTCCTGCGGCTCCCCCCCCCGCAAACGCCCACCCTAGCTCCGCTCCGCCTGCTCCCCTGAACACGCCGCTGCTAGGCTTCTCCCTCCCTCCCAGGCTTGCCACCCGAAACAGTTGTTTCACAAGCGGCAAGCCTGGGAGGAGGGGGGAGAAGCGGAGTGGCGGTGGCGGCAGGCTTAGGGGAGCAGGCGGTGGCTGACTGGAGGCTAGCTGGGGCGGCGGGGGTACATTTCTAGGGGCTGCATGGCTCACACCGGAATGCCGACCCTAGAAATGTGCCTCCCGGAGCACCTGCTTGTTTTGCTGGTGCTTAGAGCCGGCCTTAAGTGCTTAGTAAGCTGTGAAAAAACTTAAACGCATCCAGTTAGGTAGATATCAAGACATAAAAGTCAGACTACAATGGGTGAAATGAGAGAGACCAGATTTTTTTGCAATAAATATGGAGGTAATTGCAATACAATTCAGATGTGTCCAACACAAGCATTGTGGTGTCATGCATGTAATAAAGGCAACTATTTTGACAAGTGTTTTACTCTCAACACAAATTGGAAACAAATAGAAAATCACATATATGAATGGGAGGATAAAGCACTGGTGATGATGGAGGAACACAGTTTGTCACTGGCTCTAATAATTTTAGAGAGCAAGGTTCTACAGTAGATTGGTTTGGCACTGGAAATAAATGAAGAAAAAGTGAATTGAAAAATAGATACTAGAGCTGAATTCAGTGTAATCACAACAACTATATGTGAAATGGTTAGTGCTTGCTTCATGTTAAATATTAAAACCAAGCTTTTTAAAATATATATATATATATATATACAATTTTGGATGCAAAGTTGGAAGGTCCAACTGATAACATCCAGCACTACATCTTTAACTCCCCTTTTAGTAGATGGCTTTAAGTGACTTCCATTTGGAATTGCCTCAGCACCAAAGCACCATGTCTGGTTCCTGAGTCTGGCACTCCTTGTACGACACACCAAAGTTTTATTTCCATAAAAATGATGAAGCCCAGCAACAATTTTGATTTAATTTTGCTTGCAGGTTATTTCATCATTGAAAATTTCCTTGTATAAATGAATAGTAAACCACTCACCATGTCCCTCAATCAAATGCCAGTTCCTGGGCCACCATCTGCATCCAAACCAGAGGGCAGAAAAATGAAAGGTAGCTTATCTCTGGTACCTGTCAGCAGAAGTGCAGGTAAATCTCAGCTGGGGACCAGATGATACTGTATTAACTGCATGTGGGGTGTTGTTTAATAACCATTCACAAATGTCTCAGTCACCATGACTTTTGCAGAAAATTGACCTCCTACCAATCCATAGTAAGAGGTTGATAAACAGGAGACTGCAGTTTGGAAGTACCCTCTTGTTTTTATATATTCACTGTATTGAGGTGGGTCATGTGGCTCTTACATTTACATCTGTGGTTTGAATATAATTAGAACACTGAGCGGATACAAAATTTGTATCAGCAGCCGATCCACAATCCACAAAAATGATTCACAGATTTAAAGTGAATATTCACTGATTTGCAGGGCTCTAAATATAATCCAACACCTCAGAGCACCAGCAAAGGAATGGTGAATTTAGGATGCTCATCCTCTGTGAGTGCTCATCTGCGTGTGCGTAAATGTGTGTGTACTGTACTACCATATGTAAAATAACTCTGCAGATAGCAGCAGTTTGACGCCATATGCGCTGCCTGTTTGCGGATGCTGAAATTCTCACAGAAAACCTATTGCTACATACTGAACAAGTAGCAGCAGCACTGCCTGCAGAGGAGCCACAGCAGTAGGTTTACAATGGGCTCATGTTGGAGAGCTACTTCTGTGGGGCTAATTCATAATGATGGGATAAGATGATCCTTTAATAAAGATCTATTCAAAAATACATGAGAATGGAGCCAGTTCACCATATTGTTTTGAAAACAGTGTTTCCCTCCCCAGCAAAGTGTATCAGCATCTACTGGTGGGTTTTTTCCCTGCTGTTTTCCAGAGCTCCCTCAGCTACGAAATAAATCAAGTATGCTGGACTGTTCAGGACCTCTTCCCACCTCTCTACAGTGTGATTTCATCCCAGAAGAGATCCTCCTAGCTCTGACTTCTGCTGCTAGTACTGCCTATAGCCCTGAATACTTAAGACCCCCCAAGAAAAACAGAAGTGCGAAAGACTTCAAGGTACGTACATTATCCTAGGTAGTGCCTTTTCCTCTTCAGGATAAGACCTGCCCAGAATTGTTCCATTTAGATCTATACTAGCACAGTATCCAGCTGTGCTACCAAATAGTTAAAGGAATTCTTTAGTGCAGCATGTTTTTATTCCAGCAGCTAAAAGTTTAAGTGAATTTAGTGTAGCACATGGTTTTATTAGAACAGCGTGTCTTTTCTGTATTTCTGTTGGCTAGAAGTGACTTGTTTCAATGGATCTGTAACCTTGTTAAACTTATATTATACCTGTGTTCTAATTACAACAACCTTATATGGATTTTAAGCTATTTTAAACAGGGAATTTGTCATTTACTTACCATAAAGTGCCTACCACACTTTGTTGTTACTAAAATATTAGATAACTATTTTGTCTGTATTAGTCCTGGCTTTTTCTGGTGACAGAGAGAGCTATATGGAAACTGGTTAGACTGCTGTTTTGATCTTTTCTATTTCTTGGAAACTTTATTACTATTATGATTTATTTTATTTATCATTTGTATAGCACCATAGCATGCATAAAGCTTTACAATTGGTTACTGTGCCAGTCAAAACCATCATTCTTGCCTCACAGAATGAAGACTCGAAAGGGTACACTACAATGCTCTGTTGGCCAAGCCTTCTGGATGAACTATAAATGGAGAAATTGGAGGGGTGGGGGTTAGAGAGTAGGAGATTATAGTGTTTAAGGCAAGAGGAAAATAGTACATGGACTGAAATCTTGGCAAGAGGGCTCCTGAAGAAGGGGCAAATTCTGGAGGTACTATAGCTGACAAAAAAGGCAAGATTTAGTTATGTGAGGGAAGATGTGGGAGAGAACTGGAAGATAAGCATAGTATTGCAAGCTTTGAGAATCAGAAGGATGTGTGTGATGTTAACAGTGACATAAAAAGGGGAGGAGAGACTTGGGAAGTTGTGACAGGATCCCTGGGCTATAACCTGAAACTGTGGGATTGCTGTGCCCCCTTAACTCCCGAGCTTGCGCTGTCTCTCACAATGCTTTGTCAGTGACAAACAGCAGAACTTCTCCCGGTGCTGTGATCACTCAGCCTTCAGCATGTGGAGCCCCACACCCCACTAAATTGCATGAATGTACTGCTCATGAATTGTACAGAGAGCATGAATTGTACAGAGAGAGGCACCAGCCAATCACTCCAGACTCCAGCCTTGCACCCCAGAAATATACCATTACATTGCTCAAGACTCTCTTGGACAGTGCAAGCTCATTAATTAGTTTGCCGGTCCAGCAAAAGGGTAGTGGATGTGCAACAGCCCTTTTAACACGAGCTGAAATTCCTCAAGTACTTCAACCAAAACCACACAGTTTTAGATCAAATATAAAAACAGATTTTATTAACTATAAAGATAGATTTTAAGTGATTATAAGTAGCAGGCATAGAGATCAAAGTTGGTTACATAGAAATAAAAAAATTCAGTCTAAATTCTACAGACGAAGAAAAATTTGAATCAAGCAGTCTCTCACCCTAATAAATGTTACAGGCAGCTCAGTTCTCAATACGCAGGCTGGATTTCCTTCCCAGCCTGGGACCAACCTCCCCAGTTCAAAGTGTGGGTCTTTTAGATGATCTTCTGGGTGTTGAGATGGGAGAGGAGAGGCGCCAAGTGATGATGTCACTGTCCCTCTTTTATACTTTCTTCCAACTGCTAGAAAGAATTGCTGTGATGTGGGTTAGACAGCCCTCATTGCCTATGTATCCTCTGTGTGGAGTTTCTGGGATAGTAGATTATTCTTGGTGGGCCATCAACACCTGTCTGGCCAATGATAGTTGCTCCTCTATCCCTACTCTAGCAAGGCACCTTCTTTGACTCACCAGCCTCAGCATTTCTCCCTTTGGCAAGACAGGCCTGGGGTAAATAAACCCCTGTCTGCTGCACTGGGGCAGTCTTCATCTTCCCCATTCTGTGTTCCTTCAGCCATATTTTCTGGGTAGGATCATCCCCTTAGATCTACAACAAACAGAAGGTATTATTTCACTAGACACCAATACAAAGGGAGATACCTCCCCCTACCTCCTCATTGGGGTCGGGTATCATCCTGTGGTTTGCCCTGCGGAGTCAATCCTTCCCTTAGTAGGCGCTTAGGCTTGTCTATTTTCCCTATGAGAAGGAGCACAGTCTCTTCTCTTAGAGCTGCTTATTTGCCCACTGCCACTGCAGGGGGTGAGGGAGGGATAGGGACATGGGAGGGGCTTTAAAAGGGCTCAGGAAGCCCTTAATTGGAGTCAGGTGTTCCTAATTAACCTGAGGCAACCCCTTCTCTACTGATCCTAATTGACTTGTGGTAACCCCTTCTCAGCTGATAGGGAAGAGGGCCTTCAACATTCTAGAGCTTACACCCACCCACTTCTCTGGAATTTAATAGGATACGACTGTCATGTGGGTGGGGAGCTACTGCTGTTGGGCCCAGAGCACCTTCAGTCTCTGTCTGAGCTAGCCCCCTCCCCCCCCGCCTTGCTGCCTCACTAGCGGTCGCCCTGGTTGCTGCTGCCGCTCCTTGGTGGGCCCTGCTGGCCTGCTTCCCCTGCCTCTGTATCCGCTACCACCTGTGGGGTCCCTCCTGCTTGCCTGGCTGCCTGATCCCCGCCCTTGGACTGGCCATCCCTTCTCTGCTGCTTTGGCTGGTGGACCTTCCCACCCTCTGCTTTGCCCACCAGCCTCCCTGCAGCGGTTTGCCCTTTCCCCTTTCTGCCTGTATTTGGCCTGCCTGGCCCAGCAGTTTTTTGTTTGTTTGCCTGCCCCACCCCAGTCTCTAGGAGTCTATTGGTTTGTAAACCCAGCCCCAGTCCCTGTAGTTAATCCCTGTGGTATTCTGGCCCTGTCCCCAGTCTGCCTCTAGCCCATTCCCTTCTCCCCTTGCCTTCTGCTGCCCCCCTTGTCCAGCCCCTTCATTCTGTGCGCCCATGTCCCCTCCCCACATGCTTGTGCTCCTTCCTCATTTATGTTGAGCCCCATTGTACAATGCACCACCCTCTGATATTGTAGTCCTTCCCCTCTCCAGTGCAGCCAAAGGAGCCGGTATTCCCATCTCATGGCATTGATTGCACTCCCCCTTCCCAGCCTTGATTGGCACCCCATTACCCCCAATTTTTGGCACCCTCCTCCCCTGCCTGCAGCCTAGTGGGGAGGTGTGGTTTGGCCTCTTGTCCCCATCCCCACCGAGTATGGTGGGGGGAAACAGCGGGTGGGACCCCCTGGGTTGACCCTGCTGCTCCCTCTCTGCCTGCTCCCCCGCCAACCATCCCTGCGGCTACCCTCTCGACCGCTGCTGCCAGACTGCCTATCATTGCCCCCTGCTGGGGCACTGGCAGTGGCGGGCACAGGTACAGATCCTGTTGCTGCCAGGTCTTCTGTCTCCTCCAATTCTGGGGGAGCCCCCCCAGCTGGTAGAAAGGGCCAGGGGGAAAAAAAGGGTAAAAGCCCTACCTGGAAGGCCAACCGCCGTTCCCTCTGCTGCAGCCCCACCATGAGCTGCGGCCCCTCCGCCCCTTCCCTTGCCATCCCCTCCACCAGCTCTTGACCCCCAGAGCGTATGCCCAGGAGGCCGCGGCCCCTCCACCCGCCACCTCGTCATCTAACTCAGCCACTGCCTCTGTTTCCATCCCTGGTGGATGGGGCTCCTTTCCCACCCTAACCAGAAAGCACGGCGTCCGCTGCCTCCTGATGCCCGCCTTGCCCCACATAGAAATGGGTGTTGGTGAGGGTGGTGGGGTCCAAGGCCATGGAAGCAGCCTCTAAGATGTATGGGAAGGTAGTCTTCTTCCTGGCAATGAAGGCTGCTGCCCAGGAAGTGGTGGAGAGGGGTCTGGTGGTGGGGGGCATGTACGTCCCCCTTGAGCCCTTGGAGGACCTGAGCATATGGGTGGTTTTCACTTCCATCCTGCTCTTCCTTCCCAATGCTGCCCTTTAGCCTTTCCTTTCGACCCTGGGAAAGCCCCTGTCAGTGATTAGCCCTCTCCTGCTAAGCTGTAACAACCCCGCCCTCGGTCACATCCTCTCGTTCCGCTAACAGATGCAGATTCAACCTCCACTGGCAGTTCATGACGGGGAAGCGCTTGAGGGGTCCTTTTTGGTGCCCCACCAAGGGGCCCGTTACCGGGTGTACTACTCTTCAGGGCAGGCCCGGTGTTACCTCTGCCAGGCGAGGGGCACGTCCCCCCACCAATGCCTCCCTGACCCTTTATACCATCATCCTTGCCCCCTGGCCCAGCCCCTGCAGGCCAGCCCTCTACCAACACCTTAGAGGGCTGGGTTCTCCTCCAGGGGAAGCAGGGCAAGCGAAAGGCACAAGCTCAGCACCTCCCTCTTGATGCAGAGTGGGAGGAGGCTCCCCATAAGACCAGGAGAGTGGCCCCTGATGCCGAGCCTTCCGTTGCACCTCCTGATAGTGTCCAACACCTAAAGCTGGCTGGGGAAGTCATGGCAGCAGCGAGAAGCAGTACCAGCCCCCTTCTGGAGTCCCTTCTTGTGGGGGCCTCGGATTGAGTCCTCCCCGTCCCCTTGTCAACTGTGCCCACCATCGGCACCGAGGTGAGTGTTGCCAAGGGTATCGGGTGGGGACTTCTGCTCCATCTTGGAGGCAATTGAGGCTCTGGGTCTAACCCCCGGTCACCCTGGGGAAGGACAACCCCCGGCCAGTGGGCCTCGATCTGGGCGGCAGTTGCATTATGATGCCCCCTCCTCCCCTCTCTCCCCTTCCTCTGACTGATGCCCACACTCTTACTCCTGGGGTACCCCTGAGCCATGCCCGGCTGCAGATGGCACCTTGCCTGACATCAAGCCCAGAGCGGGTGCATTTTTTTTCAGCAGGCATCCACCTTCCTCAGCTCTTTGGATCCTCATGAGTGCCTAGTCCTGGGTGGGGATTTTAACACCACCCTCGAAGAGTGGGACCGCTCGGGGACTGAGCAGAGTCCGGCTGACATGGACGTCCTCTGGGAGATCATAGACCATCACTCCCTGGTGGACGTCTGGCGCGATCATCACCTGGATGATGAGTCTACCTTTACTTATATCCGGGTGGAGGAAGATCAGTCGTACTACTCCTGGTTGGATTACATTTATCTATCTCATCATCATCTCTCATGGGCCCACTCCTCCAGCGTTCGGCCAGCCCCATTCTCGGTGGCCGTGATGGCCCCTCTGACTTCTGAGATGCTGGGGCAGGCCTATTGGCACTTTAACAATAACCTGCTGGAGGATGTGGGTTTCGTGGCATCCTTCCAGGAGTTCTGGCTGGCCTGGCAAGAGCAGAGATGTGCTTTCCCTCAGTGCAGTGATGGTGGGATGTGGGGAAGGTACGTGCCCGGCTCTTCTGTCATGATGGGGGCACCAGTTGGCGGAGGGATGTGGTGATAGAGCAGCTGGAGCAGACGGTCTTGGAGCTGGAGAGGTGCCTGGACGCCAGACCCGGGGATCCATCCCTCTGCAGAGCATGCCAGGAGAAGCGTGAGGAGCTCTGGGTCCTCAAGGATCATCAGGCCTGGGGTGCATTCATTCGTTCCCACATCCATCTCCTTCAGGAGATGGATCGCGGCTCCTGCTTCTTCTATGCCCTGGAGAAAAAGGGGGGGGGCCAAGAAGCAGGTCACCTGCCTTTTGGCAGAGGACGGCACCCCCCTCATGGATCCGGAGGAGATGTGTGGAAGGGCCAGGGCCTTCTATGCCAGCTTTTTCTCCCTGAATCCGACCGACGCTGATGCTTTCAGAGTGCTCTGGAATGAACTCCTGACGGTCAGTGCAGGCAACTGGGACCGGCTGGAGCTGCCGCTCACTCTGTCTGAATTCTCAGAAGCCCTCCATGTCATGCCCACTAATAAATCTCCAGGCATGGACTGGCTGACCGTGGAGTTCTACTGCGTGTTCTGGGACATCCTTGTCCTGGACCTCGTCACCATCTGGGCCGAGTCCTTGGAGAGCAGGGTCCTCCCTCTGTCATGCAGGTGAGCCATGCTCACCTTGCTACCGAAGAAGGGGGATCTCCACGACCTTCAGAAATGGCATTGGACTACAAAGTCATAGTGAAGGCCATCTCGCTGCGGCTGGAGTCCCGGGCCAATCCATCTTCGAAAACCCTGTATTTGGTCCAGGACCTCTTGGAGCTTGGGTGCAGGGATGGTCTGTCATTCGCCTTCTTTTTCCTGGATGAGGAGAAAGCATTTGACAGGATGGACCACGGGTATTTCCTGGGCACTCTGTGAGCATTCGGCTTCAGGCCCCAATTTGTGGGTTTTCTCCAGGTGCTTTATGCCTTCACGGAGTGTTTGGTCAGGCTCAACTGGAGCCTGACCAAACCGGTCAGCTTCAGGCAAGGGGTACATCAGGGCTGTCTGCTGTTGGGCCAGCTATATTCTCTGGCAATCGAGCCCTTCCTCTGTCTCCTCCGCTGGAGGTTGACAGGGTTGGTGCTCCAAGAGCTGGAGTTGTGGCGGGTCCCATTGCCGTACGCCAATGACGTGCTCCTTGTGGTCCAGGACCCAGGCGACCTGGTGCGGGTGAAGGCCTGCCAGGCGATCTACTTGGTGGCCTCCTTCACCTGAATCAACTGGATCAAGAGCTCTGGCCTGATGGTCAGGGATGGGTGGCAGACGAGCTCCCTTCCACCCACGCTTCAGGCCATTCAGTGGAGTGTGGGTCCATTGCTCTATCTTGGTGTTTATCTTTCTGCCATACATCCTTCTCCACTGGAGAACTGGCAGGATTTAGAGGGCAGGGTGGGTGAGCGGCTGCGGAGATGGACAGGACTGCTGTGGTGCCTCTTCCTCTGAGGGAGAGCATGATGCTTAACCAGCTGGTCCTATGCTCTGGCACTGGCTCAACACCCAGATCTTGGCCACGGGTTTCCTGGCCCACCTCCAGAAGATAGTTCTGGAGTTCTTTTCGCCAGGACTGCACTGGGTCTCTGCAGGGGTCTTTAGTTTTCCCTTGGAGGAGGGAGGACAGGACCTGATCTACCTTTGCACTCAAGTCCATGTCTTCTGCCTCCAGGCCCTGCAGAGACTTCTTTATGGTGCATGTAGTCTAGTGTGGAGCACTCTGGCACACGCCTTCCTGCGCCGCTTCTGAGGGCTTCGATATGACCAGCCTCTCTTTATCTCCATCTGAGAGGTCTTCTCTGAGACCTCTCTGAGCTGCCGGTCTTTTATCAGGACCTCCTCTGGCCCTGGAAGCTGGTATCAGCAACCAGGTCCATGGCGGCCACCAAAGGGGTAGATCTCCTCGTGGAGCCTCTGCTACACAATCCCCAGCTTGGTGTGCAGGTGGCGGAGTCCCCCTCGGTGCACCAGAGGTTGGTCCTGGCAGGAGTCACCGGGATTGGAGACTTCCTGGACTATGACCGAGGAGACTTGGTGGATCCCCTGATGCTTGCTCAGCATGTGGGGCTCTCCACCCATCGTACTCCCAGACACATACTTCAGGAGGTGAGAGCAGCCTTGTCACCGGCCTCTCAAGCTTACTTTGAGCAGGTCCTGAGGGAAGGTGCTCCCTACCCACCCCACACCCTGGGCCCTCTGGATCTTTTCATTGGGTCCTTGTCCTGTGAGCCTCCTCAGCAGCCCCACCCTTATACCTCGAGCTGGCTGCGTGACCTCCAGCTGGTTCGCTTTTGAACTGCGCCAAGGGCACATCTGTACTCTCCATTTCCTCACCCTCATGTCCCACTCCGATACCAAATGGTGGGACTTAATGTCATCTGTCGAGGGTGAGGAATCCTGGTGGGCCAGCCTATATTCCACCCTAGTCCCGCAGCCCTCTGGGATATCAGCTGATGGCTCCTCCATGGAGCCGTGAGCACGGGTGTGTATTTGGCATGGTTCACTCCTGTCCCGGAAGCCTGTCCCTTCTGTAGCATGAGGGAGACCCTGGCACATGTTTATCTTGAGTGCGCCAGGTTGCACCCCTTTTCCGACTCCTCCTGGACCTCCTTTAACATTTTTGGCTGCATTTCTCCCCCCACCTCTTTATACATGCACCCCCATCTGTGGCCCCACAAAGTCGCGGGATCTCTTTGTCAACTTCCTCCTAGCGATGGCCAAGGTGGTCGTCTGTAACACCAGGGAGAGGATGTTGGCTGAGGGCATTCTCTGTGACTGTGGGGCCTAATTCTGACCCTCCTTCCATTCACGCATCCGGGCAGAGTTCCTCTGGGCAACGTCCGCCTGGCTTCCTTGACACCTTTGAGGAACAGTGGGTGCTGTCCAGGGTTCTCTGCTCGGTGTCCCCTTCAGGTTCCCTATTTTTGACCCTTTGACCTTCACACCAGTCCTTGTCATTTTTTTCGTTGTCCCCTGTAATTCCTTGAGTTTCCAGGCTCTGTGGATTCTCCCCATAGGCTGGGGGAGGTCCTTTAGCCACTGGCGGGTGTCCACTTCCCCAGAACCCAATAGGAACACCCTCTTGCAGCTGTCTGGCCTGACTTTGTCACACTACTGAAAGGTCAGCTGTGGTCGTTTCCCTGTAGATAAATCTCTACATTAAGCATCTTCGCATAACTGTGTATCATTTTCATATGACTTTGTATTATGCCTCTTCATATAACCTTGTATTAAGTCTTTCCATATATAACCTCTATTTTCATACAACTTTGTATCAAGTCCTTTGATATAGGAACTTTGTATTGAGCCTTAGTATAATGTTATAGCCCCTAAGGATAGTTAAGGTAGAAGAAAAATGTCTTTTTGCTAGGAGTAGAATCAGATCTCCCCCCTTTTAATCAATTGCCCTGTTGAATGAATGAGGTGAATGAGTAAGGCGTGGAAGGCAAGCACCTCCAGACAGCTGCAACAGTTGGAGAGGGGATGGAAGCCAGACCCAAGAACAATAAAACTTGTCAAGTGGGCTCATTAAAGAAGATCAGACATATTGAGGGCCTTGGGAGTTAGAAGCGAGCACCTTCTTTTCAAAACACCCTCTTTGAAAATAAATGTGGCAGCATTAAGACAACACCCAGAAGGAAGCGCCACAGATGACCAACTGACACAGACACAGATTTTGCATCTGTGGTATAGATTTGCATGAGAGGGAAGCTGCTATAAATGTGAGGTGTCTTGCAGAGGATCCCGGGTCTCGTCTTGTCAATATCGCAGCATCGATCCGGATGGACAGAAGCCCGGCTCCACCCCTTCCCCATCTAACTCACCTGGCTAGTGAGGTTAAGGGGAGCAACTAGTTGGTAACAACAACAAGACGGAGTGTGCTTGTGTGTGTATGTGAATGCATGAGTGTAATATATATCATATGCATATGATACAGTATTGATTGATACATGTATTACCAATAAATGTGGTGCTTTGCCTTATCCCCCCTGAAAAGATCCTGTGCTAAGTACAACATCCCAACCTCACAACATATCTCAGTAACAGATATAGCAATACTTTATAACTTAACATACAATTATAGTACATACAGTTCAACTGGATATTAAGGTTCAACAGAGCAAGACTTTTAAAATGATACCCCACAAGGCCTGCATTATACAAAACATATCATAATCACATGACAATGGTGAATATGGGAGTTCCAGCATGTTACTTTGAGGTACTGAGTGTCACAGAGGTCCAGTCTGAGACATATTGAGATGGCAGCTGGATGTTCAAGGAGGAATATTGGAGAGGCACTGAGGATGGATAGGGAGATGTGGAAGTCATCAGTATAGAGTTGATAGCAAACCCTGGAGATTGACTGAGAGCGTATGGAGGGATGGCAGAAAGGGATTGAGAACAGGGTCCTGTAGAACACTGGCAGAGAGAGGAAGGAAGGAAGAAGATGGGAAAGAGAGAGAGCAAATGGTAGGAATACCAAGTGAATATGGCAACAATGAACAGGGTGAAGAGACAAGATGGGGTCCCAGGCAAGAGTCTGTTATAAATGGGAAGAAGGGGGGACAACTCCAAAATGCTGGGAACCACAGAACTATATAAACCAAGCCCTAATGTGGGCTCATGGAAACCTGACAAACAGACCCTCTGTATGCTATATAATTAGGGCCCTTTGTTTCTGCTTTTTATTTTGTTTAAAATTCTTAGGGAAGTTAGCAGTGTTTCGTACAAATATTAAAAAATGAGTGAAAATCAGTGGAAAAAATTTACTTCACAGTTTTCTGGGTAATTATCAGGATTAATAATGAGGCATGAGAGAACACAAAAACCAGAAAATAGAGAAGAGGGCCAGTGGGTTAACAGGAGAAATGGACAGGGACTATCACCCAGCTCCCTTTCTGTCTTGATCCTCCATGGCACATGTTAGGATATAGATATTCAGGCCAGTCTGTAAAGGCCTATACTTTAAGAAATTAAGTATATGTTTATCATTTAGCTAGTTATAGAGGTATAAAAGAAAGAATCACAATCATTGTCTGCCTGTATAGGGCCTTCTCTTACTGTGACAGTCTGAGGCCCTGTTCTTAGGCTAAGGCCTTTGGCTAAGCAGCAGCAGCAGCTATAAGCTGAGAAGTGTAGGTTCACGTCCTCACCAGTCACATTGAAATAAGGTGCTATTGGGCTGTTAGTCATTATCAGGACAGGATTGTATTCCTATCACCACCAGATAAAGATGGTTAAAGAAAACTTAGTTTGATAGCATCCTGTCTGGCAAGAACTCACTTATCAATAGCTGGGGTGTGAAATCCTCATTTCTGTGTTGTTCTATCACTGTAGTCTCCACTTCTCTATTGTTTGTCTGTATAATCTCTGGTTCTCTGATTGTTTCTGTCTGGTGTATTATTAATTTTGTTGGGTGTAAACCAATTAAGGTGGTGGGATATAATTGGTTACATAATCATGTTACAATATGTTAGGATTGGTTAGTTAAATTTCAGTAAAATGATTGGTTAAGATATAGCTAAGCAGAACTCAAGTTTTACTATGTAGTCTGCAGTCAGTCAGGAAGTAAGGGTGGGGAACAGGGGTGGGGAAATTGGAATCATGTTTTGCTAAGGGGGGGGGAATGGAAACAGGGACACAAGTAAGGCTCTGTGGCATCAGAGCTGGGTAGGGGGACACTGAGGAAGGAAATTGGAATCATTGCTTGCTGGAAGTTCACCCCAATAAACATTGAATTGTTTGCACCTTCGGACTTCAGGTATTGTTGCTCTCTGTTCATGCAAGAAGGACCAGGGAAGTGAGAGGGTGAAGGAATAAGCCCTCTAACAGTGCAGGGGAAGCACATGGGGCTGCACTCAACAGCTGGGGTCAGCAGGGGGCTCTGCCCAACTGGGGGGCCAGGTTGCAGCCTTCCACTCCCTGTGGGCCTGTTGCTGCAGCGCTCAGGTGGTGTTGGCTGCTGGGACCAGACTTTCTGCCTGTCTGGCTGCCCCACCGTGCAACTGTAGCAGTCACAAACCAGAGGTTACCCTCCTCTGTGCAGGCGCCCTGTGCCTGAATACTGAATTTTTCAGAGAAATTCAGTAAAAAGCAAAAATGGAGGGCCCTATATGTGATCTGTGTAAAATTGTTAGTGACCATTTTGCTGTTTTGCCTTCTATTGTGTAAATATTCCTAGTAATATCTCCTTGCTTCTCTTTCTGTCTCTCTGAATGTCAATGGTATTGTTCTCTTCAGCCATCTGAGCATAGGCGACTCAGTTCTTTTAGCAAAAAAAAACGAGGAGTACTGGTGGCACCTTAGAGACTAACAAATTTATTTGAGCATAAGCTTTTGTGGGCTAAAGCCCACTTCATCAGATGCATGCAGTGGAAAATACTGTAGGAAGATATATATCTATATCTATAGATAGATCTATATGCCATGGCAACACCCATTTTTTCATGTTCTCTGTATATATATATCTTCCTACTGTATTTTCCACTGCATGCATCTGATGAAGTGGGCTTTAGCCCATGAAAGCTTATGCTCAAATAAATGTGTTAGTCTCTAAGGTGCCACAAGTACTCCTCATTCTTTTTGCTGATATAGACTAACATGGCTACCACTCTGAAACCTGTCAATTCTTTAGGTAACCCCTGGAATAATGGGTAGTCTTTGTTTCTCATGAACTTAGGGTTTTCACTGAGAAGTGATATTTGTGCTTACTCTTCAGGGGAGTATGCGTGCCCCAGATGGGCTCTGGCAGCATCCCATTCGCAGGAACAAGTTCAAATACCTCATAGACCATCCCATCTGTCTGATGGGAGCTGGAAGGTATGTGAACGGGGATAAGAGAGATGGTGAAAGTGAAGAAAGGTGAGGGCTGGGAACATCCCTACTCTTCATGTCTAATGGCTGTGATAACAAACACTCAAGTATTGGCTGGGAAATAAACAAGTGGAAGTGCTGCCTAACAATCTGGAGAGATTTTTCAGGCCATGGTGTTTTCCTTTGAGGTCATGTGGTTTCTTTTGGGAATTACTCTTTTCCAAAGGAGTCAAGTCTCACACATTTATATAATCCAGGATTGCTGTGAGGAAGCCCTGCCTGTCTTTAATAGATTTGGAAGAGGATGTAGCTCTCCTATAGCCTTTTGGCAGCTCCTTGTAATTTAACATTGCATTAGTCATGCCAGAGAAGTGATAATGTTCCAATCATATGTTGTCCTTACCAGAAATAAGACACACACATATTTTGGCACATCAGTGGAAACAAGTCTGAAAAGCAACCCTGACCAGTGTTATTGCAGACAGTAGTTCCTGGCAGATTCACCTTCAGTGAAATGATTAAGATGGCTAAAATATCAGTGTGTCACCCTTTATTAGCCAAGTGTGACAAGATTCCAGGTATAGCCTTCATTAGGATGCACAGAATAATCCCCCCTCAGACTGTGACTAGCATTAGGAGAGAAGTGGAGTGCCTGGTGATGAGCTCAATGAATAGGTGCTTTTCTCTATTTTCTCAGGGATGTTTCATTTCTATATGACATAGCTGGAAAAGAAGATGAAAGAAAGATGTCTCCAGCAAGCCCTTTAGCTGAACCACATCGTGATGGTTCATCCATGATTAGTGCTGTGAGTGCTAAAGTTTGATAAATCTTTCTCATTTCATTTGAGCCCTTGAACACAGTGATCAAGAGTTTTCTTCACCAATCTGAAACCCTGCTGATTCTTCTTTACCTTTCCCAGTATTAATGTATGTTTAAGAGCAAGAGATTCATAATAGTAGGCACTGTGGGAATGGTGGAAAATGTAATTCAGTTACTCCCTTTCAGCCTGTCTCGGCTGGAGTGCCTGCAGAGAACGGTGCAAGAGCACTGGTTTTGTGGGATTTCAGTTCCAACTCTATCAGGTCTAGCTGTTTCCAGCCATAATTATTTTAAGCAATAATATAGCCGCACTAACTGTTCTTGCAGGCATCACTGTACAGAATGCTGTGCTTCCATTTTGAACCCTTCCGTTTTGGTGTGGCTATAAAGATTTTAAATTTGAATGAGCTCTCGGTGTAGATTTAGGGAGGATTTTCATTTGCACTCAGCATTGCTCTAACTCTGTGAGAGTTTGACTGATGTTGATCTGTGTTAGATTTAGGCCTGGTTTCTCACCCAGCACAGTCTTTTAATCTGTTACCCTTTGATCTAATAACTCACTGCTTTTTTTTTTTGGCTATACAATTTCTTCAGCAGCAGAAAACCTCCCATCTCACAGTCGGAATTCAGACACACGTTTATTTTGTCATAAATTTACATTTATTTTAGATTTGTGAAGTGCACCAATCATCCAGATTCTAAATACATACATGGAGAAATGGGATAGCAGTACGAAAAGCTTCTGCACAAGGCTTGCTCTCTAAGCAACCCCAACAGATATCCCTTCTGGGGTATAGTGGGCGTTTGTGTGCAGCTTTTACCAATGTGTTTTATGCTCTGATGTCTCCGTTCTGTCCTTCACAGACAAGTGTAGCAGATAGCCTGGTCCCTGAAGAATTTCACATTGTGAAGAACAAAGGAGTCCTGGGCTTGGAGTATTATGATGAGTGAGTGCTTGTATGGTTTACAGAGAATTCTCCTCAAAGTTTAATGGCCTGTCTTGCACTATAGAGTGGGGCAAGGTAACAAGGCCAAGAACACTGGCCAAATATATGCAACCTAATCAAGGGGTGAAGAGTGTATAAAGTCTGATTTAGCAGTTGTGTTAAGAGCATATCTAGAAAAAGGGCTGCAGAAGAGATGTCAGGCAACACCTGTCCCCGCAGAGCTGTCTGAGCAATGCTCTTACATCCATTGCTGTGTGATGGCTAAAGAGGGCCAAACCTCTCTCTCTCTTTTTTTTTTTTTTTCATTCCTCTGACTACCTCTCAAGAGCTGGGCTGTCAAATGTATTTCTGGTTGGGTCTGAATGTGGCAGTAGAAATCTGGTGAGACCACAGAATTACAGAACTATAGGGCTGGAAGGGTCCTAAGGAGGTCATCTAGTCCAGTCATTAGAGGGCAATGCTGAGAGATTCCTTAAAGTCACGGTTGGCTGTTGTATGAGTTTAATTGGAGTGTGTCTTTTTACACTCTACCCACTATTTAGAATTGTATTCTGCAATAAAGCTAGACAGGTTCCCTCAACCCACATAGTGGATCTTCAGGGCCCTAGTTGTAATCCTGAAGCTATCCTCTCAGGTTTTCCACCTTTTAGTCCTCCTGGCTGTGAGGCTTCAATTAAGTTCACTAAACCTTGACCAAAGAAGTCTAGAGAGAGTTCTTTAAAACCCTCAACACCATGCCTTAAATTTGTTGGAGTCTCATATTCTCTTCCTTTGAGATTAGGAATTAAATCCCAGACTTCTGAGTGGCAGTATATATAATGTTAATATAAGTAATATTAATAATAATATTAGTAATGTGTGTTATATTTTTTTTATTTATTGGTATTATAGTAGCACCTAGGAGCCCTGGACATGCACCAGAAGTCCATTGTGCTATGTGCTATACAAACACAGAACACAAGGGCAGTCCCTTCCTCAAAGAGCTCACATTCTATACAGCACCTTTGAGGCAGTCCTGAATTCTACAGCTAAGCCAGAATACTGTCTGACGCAGGTTTTAAAATTTATGTTTGTTTTACAGTAAATACACAACACTACTTGAAGATAGTGAAAATAGACTGCGGCTATTCCCATCTATGTGAGTACTGCCCTGCACTACGTTTCTATTAGAAGAAGTGACAGTATGGATTTAATTTCTATGTAATACCTTGTGCCATTTATTTAAGTGAATAGCACTTCCTTTCTACCCTGGACTTTTAGGAAACCATCTGGGAGATTAGAGGTCATCCAGCTGATGAAGGTGATGGACACCATGCTGGAGAAGGCTGGAGTAGATGATGAGCAAATCGGGATAACAGGACCTTCACAGGTAATGTCTTGTCAAAATCCTGCGAAATAACATCTCATCTACACTAGAATTTATCCCCTGCAATATTTAAGGGGTCTCCCAGTTGTTTAATTCTAATGCTATATGCTACTGTGGGTCTTCCTTCTCATCCTGGTACTACTAATAGAGACTGTTACTTGTTGAGGATTTGGTCTGTTCCTCTTGGGATTTGGTCTGATTTATGAAGACTGACAGGTTGGCACCAGGGCATTGGGTGTTGGACTTTCCTGGTGCAAATGTTGCCAACAGGTGAAATGTTTTTAATGGCTAGTGTGAAAGAATTAAAGCAGCAGATTCCCGATCTCCTGATTGTGACTACAAAAGGAGACCCAACAGCTACTGATCCAAATTGACTGAGAGGTGTTAAATGCTGGGCCTTCAGAAACCCGTCCAGGCTTGAAACAGGATGTCAGAGAATCTTCCTATCTTAGGGCTATCTTCAGGTATTCCATGCACAAAAATTGGGCAGATTTGGACATACAGAGTGAGATATTAAAAAGCACTCAGTATCTGCCTAACTGTTCCCATTGGAGTTAACAGAAGGCTCCCATCAACTTTGATGGGAGCGGAGTTAGGCCTATACTGAGCACTTTTGAAAACCGTATCATTGAACTCATGCACAATGACTCTTTCTCCAGTACACTCTACCATTTTCTTCTGAAAAAAAATCTATCACAAGGGTTTTGTTTTTTAAAGCCAAACTTTGTCCAGGATTTCTTTACCCCAAGGTCATCGCTGCCAAAGGGTAAATTCCTTGACAAAGCCTGCAAAGATCCTGGTTTTGTTTTTTTGCCAGCTGCACAATGTATTGGAGGTGCTGAAGACAGAGCAGAACATTTACAACATAGTGTTCCATGAGCTGATTCGACAGGTCAGTGTGGATTGTGCAGAGAGAGGAGAACTGCTTTCTAAGCTTAGGTGAGAATTCACAGCATTCCCTTTCAGATTATGGCTGTGTTCAGACTAGCTTGGTATTTCATAAAACCATGTTGCCTCCAGGAATGTGAAGAATAATTAACTGTCACTCTCCTCAGCACCACTGCCTTGTTCTCTGTAAGTGATTTCTAGAGGGAGAAGCTGTGAGTAGAAAGCTGAGAGCTCCTTTGTGATCAAGGTTCTTATACCGTTCTCTCAGAGATCCTGTATTTGGCACAACCGAATAATCCTAGAATGTTAAAATCCTGGCTTCAAATGCTCAGAAGATTATATTATAGAAATTTCCATACTCAGTAGAAAGAGGATCCTCATTAGATACTGGATTAGCAGATGTAGATTCTCAGAAAGGTAAGACAGTTTTCCCAGTTTACTGTGTCTCTTTCTATTACAGGCAGAGGTATGTGAATCTGCTGGATCGGATCCCCCAACAGATGAGAAACCTTTACAAAGAAATGATGGCGCAACGAGTAATGGACAGGCACATTACAGAAGAGTTATACAATTTCAAGGAATCTGTTAGACGGCTGACAAGGTCTGAATCATGATTGATCTTCCTAAATCTACCTTCTGTGCAGTAGATTTGTTGAGTGTTCTGCTCTTCCATGGTTTCTGCTTCCATGTTTTATGCTGTGGGTCAGAACAATATTGACCATCTCACAGCCATCTTACCTCTTATGCAAAGCTTCTCGTCCACATTCTTAGTACCAGTCCTGTAGAACTGTAGCATAGAATGGCAGCACAGTCTCTTCCCTTTCTTCAAATCAGGGTGGATAAGAATCAATGACTATTTAAAAAAAATTAAAAACTCACATTTGTTTTAAATTTAAATTGAACTTTCTTTAAATTGAATTAAAAAATAAACCTATTTAAAAATAAATTTGAAATAATGATAGACTCCATTAAGACCTAAGTGAATTATAATCTATTGAAATAATTTAAATTAAATATAAAACATATGATTAAATAGTGAATATTTGCTGCCAAGTTTTAAAGAAAGTCAAACCATTGAACTGATGGCAGTCAGTTGCTAGGCATCTAGAACCAAAGTATGAAGTGTGAAATCAGCTTTTGACAGCAATAGCCTCTTCTGCTTGTGCAGAGAGAATATTTTCTTCATTTCAGTTTATTCAGGTTCAATGACTAGTTCATTCAAAGTTAAAAAAACACTTGGGAGTTGAAAAATCAGGAAAGCTTGTTTTCCTCTTCTAAGCTATGAATAAAAACTAGGTGTGAGAGGATGAGATTTACTAGTTCTAAAATGTTCAAGGACCTGGTGACCACAAACAGTCAGTTCAATTCATTAAATACAGATAATACCTTCTTTGTTTAACACATTGGTAAACTTTAAATGCAAAACTTATTTTGATAAACTTTTTGATTTTTTCTGGCATATTCAATATGTTTAAAATAGTTTTAATTAATAAATAAAATGCTGTTTTGGTGCATTTTTAATTGAATTTCCATCCAAACAGAGCTTGACACAAATCAAAAGTAAATAATTAATCATCATCTAGTAAATACGAAATGCATCATTCACCATTTTCTAACTTAAAAAATGGAAAGTTAAGAATCAGAATAAATATACGGTAAGCTATATTATTGCTTAAATAAATATGTATAGGTATGGTGTATCTTCCTTGTTTGCAAAAAAAAATAAAGCACCAAACTTAGTGTAAGGACTATATTTAGTTGCAAATCAATATGTTTTATGTTTCCAATCAATGAGAGTCAGCTTTTCTTTAGGAAAATAAATAAAAAGTACTAATGCAAAACATGATTAAAACTGATTATTTAAATCAAGTTTTTCTGCTTGCTAATTTCATTCATGATTAAAATCAGTGATTTAAATAACTTTGATTTATATCCATCCATCCTGCCTGAAATGTTATGCAAGGCTGTCTGCAGAGGGAGAGCTTTAAGCAAAACATATGCACAAGAAGACCATAGAGTTTTGTTTGCACTGGAAGGACATAAGTATCCCTTAAGATGAGATGATTGGCTGTTTGAGAAAGAGAAGCACACAAGACAGCTAAGGGCATTCTAGATTGAGATTGGTAGGTTGACTCTGAATTGTTCTGATTGCAGCAGGCTGCGAAATGACTGTTCTATGCTATTCCAGTGAGCTATGCGAGGTCCGAGAACATGACTTCAGGGTGACGAGAGAAGCAGAACGGGCCCATGAGGAGCTGGCTGATGCAGTGCGGGATGCTGAGCTGAATGCAAAGTGAGTTCCTTCAGCCCAGGGAAGGTTGGAGTGCAGGCGACATTTCTGGAAGCAATATGATGTCTTTGAATTGAAGGCAAAGCACATACTTCTGCTATTGTCTCACAGGTGACATGGCAGTGTTTACCGTCTGTGGGAAGGGATGCGGCACACTGATTTCTCTCTCTTTAGGGCATTGTAGAGGAGGGGTAGCATATTGATTTCTCTGTGTGTGAGAAACTGGTTATTTCTATACAGTATACTCCACAGAAATTTCTCTAATAGTACCAAATTTCTCAAAGGGATAAGTTGTTTTAATGTTTCAAGTTTTAACCATTAAAAGTCCTTTGTATTTGTTGTCTGTGCATTTTCACATTTTAATGATTTTGACTAAGTACTGCCCCCTCCTCATCCTCCCAGTTCTGAGTTCCTGGTCTCTTGTCAGTCTACAAAAAACATCCGGACCTCATCAGGTCTCAATGTCTGAGGGGCCAACTGATGCAGAGTTTGTCAGACTCCTGCATTGAGTTCTGAAACACCTGACCCAGGGAAGCTTGCATTATGAATAGAACAGTCAGCCTAAACCCAGCACAGACTTGTCTCCAGACTTGTTGGGAACTCACAATGAGAATATCAGTAAAAGGGCTTATTTGGGGTTCAGGGAAAGAAGCTGTGGATTGGCAGGCCTATGGAGTGTGGTAATTGAGGAAAGAGATCTGGCTGAAGCAGGTGTCTGAGAAATGTTTGGGAGCTGTGAGAAAAATAAAGAACTAGGTTAGGAGGAAGGGGATGTAGATTCCAGTAGTGTACCTCTAGCATCTTCTATGTAGTGTAGTTGTAGCCGGTTCAGTCCCAGGATATTAGAGAAACAAGGAGGGTGAGGTAATATCTTTTATTGGACCAACTTCTGTTGGTGAGATAGACCAGCTTTGGAGCCACACAGAGCCTTCAGGTCTGGGAAAGGTACTCCGATTAAAATGTAATAAATTAAATAAACTTATGCTAAACAATCTGTTCCACCTTGGATTTAGCTTGTCTCTCTCACCAAGAGATATTGGTCCAATAAAAGATATTACCTCACCCACACCTTGTCTCTCTGTCTTCTCTCAGTCTTGTGGAAGAATATCGTGAATTGTATGAGTTACAAAGAGCAAGGCTTGAGACCCAGCTGCTCCAGTTAACCCAAGAGAGAGAAATCTGGAGCTCAGCTACATATGACCTGGCAATGAAGGTAGGTACAGACAGCATCTTGGCGGACACTGCCTTACTGCATGATACAAACCATTGTAGCCAAAACTCCTGCTTCAGGATTTCCAAAGCAGGTTTTGTTTAACTGAAATTTTCTGCTCCCAGACCTGCCAAGACTGCTTTTCCCAGGAGACTACTGTTTTTTGGCCCTTTTAACTGTGGAAACTGACAGATATATATTGCTTTTTCTGGTGCTGATCTTCAGGCTCAGTGCAAGAGGATTTCATATGAAATCAGAGTGATTTGTGTATTTTCAGAAAGTGTCACTAAAATGCTTCCTTGACTTTTCTTAGAGTTTAGATTACCAACCCAGATTCCCTAGACTCTTTCTGTAATTCCAGGACTATATTTTACTTTTTTCATTGTGTCCACATTTGTGATCTCTTATTTTATCCCACTCAAGTTTAACATTTGCTGTGAGAACTACTTGGAGCTGCCTGGGAGTTTTTCAGGTTGTTCCTTAGGATGAGGCAGCAATAGTTCTGCAGAAACAGAATGGGATGATTTTGCGGGGCTCTCTGAGTTTCCCATGGACAGCATTACTAGTCCTTCAAAGCACATCTGTTCAGAGTTATTGGAAATGGCTTGATATTTTTACATTAAGAGATTATTAATGGCCAGATTCTTCCACTCTTACTCATCCTGAGTAGTACTGTAGCAGAGTGATGACTCACCAGCACAGTACCTCCTGCTGGTCCTTTGGGAATTAGCTCTTTTCCAGCCTTGGAGCGCCCTCTGCTGGCTGGTCTCACCTGCCTTGGGCCCCCGTGTCCCTCCCAGACCCCGGTGCCTCTTACCTCAGGGTTCTGTCCCCAGCACTCCCCACACTCTGGGTCTCCCCTCCCAGTGGAACCCCCTCTCCCTATGCCCATCTTGCCTCAGTGGCTACTGCCAGTCGTCATCTAGCCCCCTCTCACTGGGGCAAACTGCAGTCTGTAATGGCCACTCATCATCAGCACGGGGGTTGGACCAGCTGCCTCTGCCTACCCCCGGACTACACCTTTTTAGCCCCAGTGCCTGCCTTGGGCCTTTAACAAGGCCTGCAGCCTGGGGAGTTGCCAGGCTGGAGCTCCCCAGCTCCTCTTGCCTGTCCCCAGCCCTGCTCTGCTTCAGGTACCCTTTTCTTCCAGGCAGCTAGATCCTTCTCCCTCTGAGGCTGGAGAGAGACTGTGACCCAGTTCCTCCCTTTGGCCTTCTTCTACTCCCAGCCCAGCCCTGATTGGCTCCCTGGGGCAGCCCTTTCCCAGGACTGTTCTTAACCCTTTCCACACCGGAGCGGGGTGACTGCCCCGCTACAAGTACCTTACTTCATCTCTTGAGGACTGCTTTTACCAAGAAAAATACAATATTGGAAATATGGTATGGACATTTTTATTGATATGTGTTACCTATCATAAATGCCACATGTGGTTTCTGTTACAGTTTAACTTTAAAAGGCACATTATCCTGATGGTTTGTGCCTGAATTTGAGTAAGTTAATGCAAATTTATACTCTATTGTTATTTGACGAAGGTTATTGCCTTCCAGAGAGCTCCACTAAGCTTCAAACCATGGGCTTTAGTGTTCTACTGCCACTTTATATACAGGAGCCATCTGTTGGGATGTAATCGAGCATGTGCTTACCATTGTTACTTATAAAATACTCAGATACCTTGCATATCATGTGGAATAAATGTTATACCAATAAAATAAAACCCAGCAGGATCTTATTAAAGGGGATAAGACAAAATGTCACATTTATTGTGACTAGTAGGCAGTCAATTATAGCTTTAACATTTCATTCAGTTTCACATTCATTCACACACACACACGTTCTGCAAATTTGTTATAGTTACCAGTCTAGAGGTTGCCCATGCCAAGTTACTGGCCAGGTAGCTTGGGCATGAGGGTGGAGCCGAGTCTTTGTCAGATGTGCATCTGATGCTCCTGGAGGGTTATAGCAGAACCAGACTCAGAGTTCTCAGTTTCTAGAGTCCATTTTTATAGGAATTTATTCCTATGCCAGCCTATGGGAATTGCTTCATCATGCTGTTGCTGAATCAATCAGTAGATGGCACATTCCTGATGGCTCCGTGCTGCCAGATGTTCTTCGGTTCTCCCATTCTTGAGGCTGTTGGGTGGATTCCAGTGTGCCCTCCGGGGGTCATCTGGTTGTCTCCACTCTGTGCATTCTTCAGCTGATTGATACTGAACTCCTAGGCTGGCACCTCCCTGATCATTTATTATCTGCACCAAGCATCCATCAACATACATCCTCTATCTCTATTTTAATCACAATTGTTAACAAAGTGAGATAAATACAACAAAAGGGTGAGGAGTCTCTGTGTGCTGTTTCTGTTGTTACAAAGTATCGCTTTGAGTCTCTCCTCTCTTAGGATGTAATAACACAATTAGCAGCTTGCAAGGTTCACACGGAGAGGGAGAGAAACAGTAACAAGAAAAAAAAAAAAAAAAACCAAGAGACCTCTTAATTAGCAATGCCCTGGAATTTAAATGATTGGGAATCAAACTTACTTGTGATTTTAATACAGAACTTCTTTAATATGTTCCAACATAATAGCCGAAAGTTGCTGAGCAGTCCTTTAAATCTCCATCCCTACTAGCTTGGAGATGTTGGGCTTTGGCCATCCTCCATCACATAGTGAGTCATTCTAATGAGGTTCCTGCTGGCGTTTAAGCTCAAGCAAGGTAGCGTGGTAAGGAAGTTCTCTCCTCCTCAAGGAGTGTACTTGGATTGTCAGGTTGCAGATCAAAACGATGACAGTAGGTGGCTTTATCACACACTTTGATTCTGCTGTTGTCTTATGCTGTTCATTTATTTGCTATGGTGGCCACTGGCACTGAGGTAGCATTTTTTATGGAGTTCTGTTCTACAAACTATATACTCTGTGAGGCCTATGACAGCAACATCTATTCAGATCTTTCACTCCTGATAGCAGGGCTGTCGTATGTTTGATGATGAGGGGAGACAGTTGTCCATGGCCTGGGTTTGTAGTGGAAGGTGGGCCTCTCAGTGGGTCTGCACAGCAGGACGTGTGTGATGCGCAGCAGTGCTGGTAAGAGACTGGTCTGTGTTTCCTGGCCCTTTCCCATACCACGAGTCAGGGTTAAAATAGTTGATGCCCATCTTGTATGCTGGGGTCAGTGCTCACCAACCACTTTGACAGGGACAGTCTGCCAGTGTTTGGGTACAGCACCTAGCAATAATATGTGCAGCAGGAGGAGTTCACACTAGTGCCACCTGCTCCAGTGGGGAGTCAGCCAGGAGCAGGTGTTGGGGAGACACGAGTGCTCACTGTGACAGCTGAAGGGTAGCCCTGGACCATCCTGAGCCACCTGATAAGCGGGACAGGGCAAAAAGAGGCAACAGGGGAGCAGGGGGCTAAAACAGTGAGGGGCAGAGACAAGGTAGTGAAAGAATTGGAGAGAGCCAAGGGAAAGGGACTGAGAACAACAGCACAAGTAGATGAGGGGTGTTTGAAAGAAGAATGAGATGGGGCAGATATACGACAGGAGCAGCAAGTGGGGGAGTAACCCCAAGCGGGGAGCAGAGACAAGGAAAAGCAAAGGCAGTAAAACATTGACAGGAAACAGACTCAAGGTGAGAGTCCTGCGATGCGGGAGGGAGGGCTGGAAGAGATAGCTGCCTGTCTGGGGGTGTGGGGTCACTGTACGGGACAGGTCACAGGAAGGCAGAAGGCTACCTGTCCTGGCCCTGTAAATCCTGTGACAGCTCTGCCCATAGACTCTTATAGCTTAGGGAGTGCTAGTGTGTAGTCAGCTTTTCAGGGTACATTTCTTACACAGCGGAGCTTGGGCCAGTTATCTCCCGGGTTGTTCTCTAACCTCCTCACCACTCCCAAAAAAGCCGGTATAAGTAACTGTGTTCCTTGCAGGTGATTGGAAGAAACCAGCTCATGTTGTCTCGCAAGCTCTATGTTAGTGAAAAGGCATGGACCAAAGTCATCAAACACTTCATAGTGCTTCTGGCATCACAGGTAGAGCTCTGTTTTTGATATATGATTGTGGTGTGGAGAAGGCTATGTTTGGAGAGCTTGTGTCTGTGCAGGGTCCATCTGTCTCAATTCAGAATTTCATCTTCCCAGTTACTATTTGAACTTTAAAGTTTTGGCTCAGGTTTGAATGAATGGTATGGTTTGAATAGGTTCTCTATCTCCTCCTCTATGTTCCTTTCCCTGCTGTTCCCTTTTTCTCCCCTTCCCTCGCTCTGTCCTCAACTCTCATCTTCTCTTTGTGGCTTTTCCTAATTTGCTCCCTCTGCTCATCCTCAGAGGACCAATTGAAATCAATGCTAGTGTAATTGTGTCCTCAACAGTGCTGGCCTGGCACATTTGCCTTCTGATGTTTCAGCACAAATACAAAACTCAAGGGCTGTCCTAATGCTGTGAGTGAAATGTCCAGCTCCCAGGGTCATTGTGTATGCTGTGGAACTGCAGAACATTTTCAGGCTAGCAGTCTGTGAAGTGGGTCATTGTTCTGATCCCAGTGAAATGGAAGGTCCCTTGCCTTATGGTTCTCCCATTCTTTCTTGTGATGCACACAGGACACAGCTGACCTTTCCAATTTGCAGGAGATGACTGAGCAGTTCAGGGAGCTGTTGGACCGCATTAGGGTTGAAGTGGAACATGCTGAAAACTCCAGCAGGGAGAAGCTGCGAATTGTTCAGAATGGCCTCACCAAGTGGATGCAGTACTTCCAGGACAATGTTTTGTGAGTGTCCAGGAGTGCTTGTTTAATTTAGGCAGTGGTACACTAGCTATCTCCACCACCTTTATGTGACAGAAAATTGCAGTGCACCAACCCTGGCAGCCCATACTCAGGCAAAACCCCATTAGCTGGAGGATTTGGCTCACTGGGTGCAAGCTGCATACACCTCACCATTGTTTTGTTAGCTTTGACATCTGTTTATTCTGAAAGCCTTGTCCATAGTTGAAATCTGTCAGATCCAATATGGTGATGTAGATGTCTGTTCATACCTTCTGCAATGATTCTGTCTTACACCCCCACTGAACAACAGAAAACAAAAGATTTCATAGTAAACTATGAGATCTGTTTGTCTGTTCCCATGAGGATTTTGAAACAAATGGAGAGAAATCACCTAAGATGGAACATGACTAAAATACAGGAATTCAGGATAACTTCCAGCACCTCAGAGGCCTTGTAGTTCGTAAGGTTTTTGGATCATCTATTTGTGCTGTGTTTTTTCAATGCAGAGCACAATGAAGTCCTGGTTCATGACTGGGGCTCCTGGGGCTTCCACAATACATGTAACGAATAATAATAATGACAAGGATAAAGGTTGATTCTCTCCAAACAAAGGGAAAAAGTAAATCCTATCTAATGGAAGGACTAGATTATATCCTAAATACGAACACACACTAAAACAATACTTCTTCAGTGGCAATGTGAGGACAATACAGCCTTCCTTAAGGGGGAAAGTAGAGAGAATACAATATAAAATACAGTAACAACTAAACACTTTTAATACAATGTCTTCAGATAATAACTGTGGCTTGTTTTTTAAAAAGATCCTAGGTATTGAATCCTGAAATCAATTTCTGTCTATGAATCCCAGATTGTAGAAAACTTTCTACCACAGTAAACCTTAGATGTTCTTTCAAGTGTTTACAACTAAACATTGACTTAATATAGCTTTGAAACTTTACTATGCAAAAGAAAAATGCTGCTTTCCCTTTTTTTAGTAGTTTGTGTTTAACACAGTACTGTACTGTATTTGCTTTTTTTGGGGTCTCTGCTGCTGCTTGATTGCGAACTTCCGCTTCCAAATGAGGTCTGTGGTTGACTAGTCAGTTTGTAACTCTGGTGTTCATAACTCTGAGGTTCTACTGTATTTATTCCAAAAGCCTCCCACACCTCAGGTGGAAAACCTGACCTCATTGAAGGCACTGGGAGTTTTGCCATTGACTTCAAACGGACTGAGGATTCCACCCTCTAACTTTATAACCAGAGTTTTCTTTCTGAAAGGTTACTCTCTGACTGGTCTGAGAGTGCTCTTGTTTGTTGTTTAAGTTTGGTAATTTTTATGCTTAAATGCAAATAAGTGAAATACCAAAATTTATTTTAATAGGACACTTAAAGTTACAAAATGAGACACTAAAAGTCAGAAGATGCAAAATGTAAGGTTCTCATAGTAACATTAACTTACTTATCATCCTCATTCTACTTACTTGTTGAACTACACATTTAAAAAGTAAAATAGGAATAAAAATATTATATTAAGAATTTTTTTCTAGGATGATTGCAGTATTAGTGAAGGACAGCATTTTGTCAGTTTCATTCACAGCCTTACTGAGGACTAAGCATCCAGTGCTTGTTTGCCTTCCATTCCTTCTGTGCTTGAAGCAATCTTTTTTCCTACAAGGGACTCCAAACACTTTTGTGATTCTAGGGGAGGGCATGTAAGTCAGTGGTGGGGAAGAAGCCCTAAAGACCCTTCCCTTAGCAAAAAGGCCTCTGTTTCAAGTACAGGATATAGCACCTAGCAGGATGTGCACACATTATAAGTTTACTTTTGCTCATTCAGGAGTAATGTTTCTCTTGTAACTCATCTCTTCTCAATTTCTCTCCTTGTACCTCTAGCGGGAAAGCAAGCTTCTCTAATATGAAGGGAGAGGTATTGGAGGAAATCCTACAGGACTTCAAGAACTTGGAAAATGTAAGTGTAGGCGGGTGGGACCACCCCGCTACAGTAAGACTTTTTGAGAAGCATATTCCCCTAGCCTACAAACTAAGCTGCTAACAAATAATTAATATTTAGCTCTACAAATGCTAAGAAGGATAAAAATAAAGCAAGGCTCCAAGTTTATTGTATAGTTGCTTAGTTTGCAACATCTTTTTCATCTTGGGCCAAAAGGGTTTCCATCACCTTTCTGTTGCACATCTGGGGGTGACCCAAGCAGCTGAAAGCTTTTTCTGGGATGACATCTTCATTACTTTCTTTTCAGATGTTGAATGAGGACCTGGAGCAATATGGAGGGGACGTTCTACTAATGAAGAAGGAGACCCTCAAGACTGCTGCCAACCTGCAGAAATGCTGGACAGAGCTGGGACAAACAGTGCTTAGTCGTCACAAGGACATTAATGGGGTGTTGCCTCCAGAGCTCAAAGCCATGGAAGAAATAAATGAACGTACAAATGAGCTCTGCCAGCAGTACAGCATAAGAATAAATGGGGAGAATGGTAAGAAATTACCTATCTTGTCATTCATTCTTTCCTTCAGTGTGTCAGTGAACGAGTGACTAAAAGAGAACCATTGGATATAATTTATTTGGACTCTAAAAAGCCTTTGACAAAGTCCCTCACAAAAGACTACTAAAGAAAGTAAGGTCTTGTTTGTACAGGATGTTACTGTGTGGGAACCCAGAGTGTGACTCTACAGTGTATTAGCTTGCCATACACTAAGTCACGAAGCTGACCCTGGTACAGTGCTCTGCAAGTTCTGCAGTGTGCTTTGACATACTGCTGTTTGAAATGGGAGTACATGAAAGTGCACTGCAAAACTTCTAGTGCATGATAGTAGTGTTCGTATGGGATATTACTGTGTGGCAAGTTAGTGCGCTGTAAATTCACACCCTGGCTTGCGCACACAAATGTCTGGTGTAGACAAACTCTTAGTAGTCATAGAAACTGGTAAGAGACATGGGGGAAAAAGTGGGGCTAAATGGATCAGTTTTCAGTATGGCAAAAGGTTAACAATGGGTTGCCACAGGATTCTGTACTAACTCCAGTGTTGTATAAGATATTTATTAATGATCTGAAGAAAGGGATGAGCAGTGTGCTGGCAAAATCAGCAGATGACGCAAAATAATTTAAATCAGTGAAATCTAATGTAATGAGGGGATTGGGCAGCACCATGGCAGAGGAAATTCCGTGTTGACAAATGTAAAGGTAATGCACATTGGAAAGAGTCATTTTGAGAACTATTGCTGGGTTCTAAACTAATGTAACCACTAGGGAAAGAGACCAGAGGCATCAATGTGAACAGATGAATAAAACTGGTGTTCAGTGTGCAGCAGTGGTAGAAACAAACAAAATGTTAAGCAGTTATAAGGAACAGGCTAGTGATATTGAAAACATAATGCCGTATCATAGAGAAGTAGCATTCAATCACCTGAATACTATACTAAGCCCTGATCACCCTAGCCCCAAAACTATGTATCAGAATAGAATGGGGGTCAGTATTGGGTGACAAAGAGTAGAGGCCTGGAGAGACTTCTGTGTGAGGAGAGATTGATATGACCAGACCATTTAGTTTAGATAAGAGGGGACCTTATAGAAATATATAGAATAAAGGTAAGTCTGGTGCCCCACTTACCCCTTCCCCTAATAAAAAACCAGGGTACAATCAGTGAATCTTGAAAGTCAACAAATTTGAAAAAGGAAATCCTTTTTTCCCCATAATGCACAATCTGTGGAACTCTTTGCCACAAGACATCACCGAAGCCAGCACCTTTAGTAGGATTCAAAGACAGCTTAAACACTTTATGTGGATAATGAGAATGTGTATAGTTACATGCATCTCAGCAGACAGAGAATATATATTTGCATGTGCAAAATAGGTAAATGAGCAGGTAATCACACCTTTGCACAGGCAGTTTCCCATTTTACACACACATTTATATTTTGCACATACACATGCACATTTACCAGGCAGAAGTTGGGTGCTTGTGTTGAAAGTTTTGCCCTTTTATGTATGAGGCATTCTTGGCACATAAATAAATAAAACCATACTGTGAAAGGGTCTATGCATAGGAACAACAGATCCTTTTTGGTCTGTCTTGATCCAGTGCTTTTGAATGAATACAAGGCTGCTGATTATTGTGATGTTGGCCATTGCTGAGAGCTAGGAATCTGAAATTGATTGAGCTATGTAGGAGATTTATGGTCTGAACCATAGGTCCTTGAAATAAACAGAAAGACACCCATTGACTTAGTGGCTTTTGAATTAGGTCCTTATTAAACAATTAATCTTTAATTCAAGCCTGCTAAGTTCATGCATAGTGTAGTCATTCCTCTTATCATAGAATTTTGAACTACTGGATTCTGAAACTCACTTTTCACTGACTGAAGGAATACAGATAAAGTTTCCTCTTTTTCCCCCCCAGGGGTAACCAGGATTTTGACAGGTTTAGTGAGCAGTATGGAAGATTGGACATTCAAGATGCTAACCAACAAGCGAGGATCTGGCATGCATGAATCTGATTGGCTGAAATTGTTTCGAGTGATTCCTGATTGGCTGACCCAGGTGGCTGCACTGATGACAATTATAGGTTCCGGCCAGTCTCATGAGGATCGGAAGAATAGAAAGCCTCATGTCTCGTAAGATAGGTCTTTGCCAGTGTTGTTCATTCCTCTCTTGGGCTGTCCTGACACAATTTTCTCTTTTCACATGCATGGATAAATGTTCTTGTGTGGTGGACACTGTCTGGAACAGGAGGTTGGTAATGGGCTACAGAGCCTTTCACCTCTAGGCCACCGGCTGAAATTTGATTCAGGTGGGCGGTGATTAAAAGTCATTCCCATCTGATGGCTGTTTGGTAATACCTACGAAATGAGTTGTGTACAGTTCCTAGTACACGTGTCCCCATCACAGCTGACACTTCCTTGGCAATCTTGGAGTTAGAAACCAAGGACCAAATGGACCTCAAAGCCTGACCTCTTCTCTCCCCCCCGGAAGTGGTCCCTCCAGGTGAGGGATGAAGCACATTGCTGGGGCAGTGTGAAGAGTCTTGCTGCTCGTGCTTTACTTGTTAGATGGTAAAAGAGGAATTTAGGCTTCAGATTGGTCAGTTTGACACCAGTGATAATTCTAGCATGTGATGAAACTTCAATTTGTATGAAGTTCATATACCAATCATGCTTTTTCTCTAGCATTTGTATTAATTCAAACAGAACACTAAAACATTGTGCATAGCAAATAGTGGCACTTTCTGATTTCTTTACCTTCTGGGCACTCTGCAAAACCCATCTTTTCTCTCTCTTCTCAGGCTGATGAGAAGGAGTTGGCTGAGGGCTGATTATATTTATGAAGAGTCCTTTTGTGTAATTTTGTGTATGTTAACTGATAGAGATATGTTATTATTTTATCAGTTTGAAGAAAAGAAAATATTTGAACAATTTACAATTGGATTTATGAGGTGAAGTTCATCTATGGTGTAACTCTATTGACTTTGAAAAAGTTACATAAGGAATGAATTAACTGCAGAATATGTATACATTATGTAACCGGCTATTTACAACTGAGAAATTCACCAACAGCTACGGCATTTACAAAAATCCCTAAATCTTTTATACAGTATGTAGCAGACTAACCATAGACAATTTAACCCCTCCTCCCACCAAATATATCCAATCCTCCCTCACCCTTCAAACCCTATGTGCATAGGCTGAATACAATGCTAGTTCACAGCTATTCACAACTTGATGGTCATGGCTATACACATTGTTCACTCACTCACCATCAAGTGAGTGGCCATTAAATCTGTCTTCAAAGGGAACAATGGGTTTCTGTTTGGGTTTTTATCCAAGCTATATCAGCAGTACTCAAGGCTTATCTTCTCTGTTTTTGCTAGAATCAGAGGGGTAGTCGTGTTAGTCTGTATCCACAAAAACAACGAGGAGTCTGGTGGCACCTTAAAGATTAACAGATCTATTTGAGCATAAGCTTTTGTCGGTAAAATACCCACTTCTTCAAACATGCATCTGAAGAAATGGGTTTTTTACCCATGAAAGCTTATGCCCAAATAAATCTATTAGTTTTTAAGGTGCCACCAGACTCCTTGTTTTTGCTAGAGTTTTTCTGGGAGGACCACAAAAGTAGACTGGGAGCTTTCTCTGTCTTTAACTGGTAGAGAGGCAATGACAAATCTTTCATGACAACTGTTTGTCAGCCATTTGAATTAAATACAGGTTTCAGATGAAGTGAAGTGATGAATCCGATGAAGTGAGCTGTAGTTCACGAAAGCTCATGCTCAAATAAATTGGTTAGTCTCTAAGGTGCCACAAGTACTCCTTTTCTTTTTTTGAATTAAATACATGTTAAACATAAATAAAACCAGAGTTTGAATCTGAAAACCAGTTGCTCAAAATACTCTCTTGTCATAATGCTGTTATTTGTCAGTAATCCATAAAGCCTCTCAGGAAGTACAAGCTGGATTGAATTTCTAATGTAAAAATCCAATAGGAACCTCTCTCCTATTTTTAAAACACATTTTAGCCTTCTTTATTCATCACAAGGAAGCAAATCAATATACAACTTTTGTTTCCACTGTAAGTCAATCACATTTACATAGAACTTGTGACTTCAGACAATCAGAATTCCCATTATTGGAAGCGCTCATGCCCATTGTGACTACCTCAAACAAGAAATTAATATAATTTCTGTCAGTTATTTGACTGAATTTTTGTTAACCTAAGCTCTTTTTCCTCCCCAGATTTCCATTTTCCTTAATTTTTGTTGTTGTATAGGAATATCTTTATGATGACTGCTCCTTAACTCCTAGTTCCACTCTCCTGCAGTTAGAGTCCATGATAAAGCTCTTTGTTCTGACTACACCCTGAAAACGACTCATGGGTTTCACCCGTGGGGCTCCCCAACCTAAATCATCACTAAAGTCAATTTAAAGACAAAGCCAAACTGTTTTATCACCTACATGCTGCAAGTGCATCACATTTACCCTTTTTTCCTGGAAAGTGGATTAAAGTAAAAACATAACAACAAGAGAATGTTAGCTGAGCAGAAGACTCTTGGTATAAGAAGAATACATAGCTACTTCAACTCCTGTGGCATGTGTGATCTGTGCTAGAAACATGTATGCAGGAAAGAGAGGAGAGAATCTTGCTGAATTGAGTTGAATTGAGTTGGGAAGCTAGATTTCTGTATGAACTATGAGAGTCTCAGAGTCAGATCTGATGCACTATAGGTCACTTTGGTTTTGGGGTTTGTTTTCCTTCAGGGTCGTTTCAGGTGATGTGTTTAAGATGATTCAACAATGGATCTTGACCACAACTTCTGGGGCTGAGAAGGACAACATACAGCTCACTCAGGAAGTAGGTATATGCCTGAGGGGGTTTGGGATGGGTGCACATCTGTCTAGCATTCATTTTCTTGCTTTATTTTTGTATGTTTATTATTGTTTAGGGTAGACTCCGGAGGAAGTTCCCTGTACCTTTACCCTTTCCTCTCCCTTTGAAGCTCAGCGGTATGGTTTCCATCTTTCTGGCAAAAGAAAGCTTAGCAGGGATCCTCTCAGAGTTCTTCAGTGCTGTTGCTTATTGAGTCAGAGAGGACCCAGTAGAGTGACATGAAATAGACTTTAAGAAGGACCTTTGGAAATTTATGAAAAATTTTGCTACATTATAAAGATTTTTTCCTATGGCTTCTGCAAAGAGTTTTGGAAATCTCTGAATTAAAAAAAATCTGATTATTTCAAAGTGCGTATGACAATGTTAACAAGTTCATTGTCTAAAGTATAGCCAATTGCTTGATAATGCTTGCAGTTAAATATGCAGTTCACCATACACGAAAGGTGTGCATCGAAGTATGCATTCAAATTAGCCTTATTTATAGTATGGTTGTTTACAGGCTAAAAACATTATATATGTCACCTGTCAAGGTTCCTCCCCCACTCTGAACTCTAGGGTACAGATGTGGGGACCTGCATGAAAACCTCCTAAGCTTACTTTTACCAGCTTAGGTTAAAACTTCCCCAAGGTACAAATTAATTTTATCCTTTGTCCTTGGAATATCCACTGCCACCACCAAACTCTAACTGGGTTTACTGGGAAACCTAGTTTGGACACGTCTTTCCCCCCAAAATCCTCCCAACCCTTACATCCCACTTCCTGGGAAAGGTTTGGTAAAAATCCTCACCAATTTGCATAGGTGACCACAGACCCAAACCCTTGGATCTGAGAACAATGAAAAAGCATTCAGTTTTCTTACAAGAAGACTTTTAATAGAAATAGAAGTAAATAGAAGTAAAGGAATCACCTCTGTAAAATCAGGATGGTAGATACCTTACAGGGTAATTAGATTCAAAACGTAGAGAATCCCTCTAGGCAAAACCTTAAGTTACAAAAAAAGACACACAGAAAGGAATAGTCATTCTATTCAGCACAGTTCTTTTCTCAGCCATTTAAAGAAATCATAATCTAACACATACCTAGCTAATTACTTACTAAAAGTTCTAAGACTCCATTCCTGTTCTATCCCCGGCAAAAGCAGCATACCGACAGACACAGACCCTTTGTTTTTTTCCCTCCTCCCAGCTTTTGAAAGTATCTTGTCTCCTCATTGGTCATTTTGGTCAGGTGCCAGTGAGGTTACCTTTAGCTTCTTAACCCTTTACAGGTGAGAGGATTTTTCCTCTGGCCAGGAGGGATTTTTAAAGGGGTTTACCCTTCCCTTTATATTTATGACATCACCCAAGACTAAAATCCACCAAGCAGCTTTTTACCTTGTTTTCTTCTATCAACCTGTTCCTTCCTTATCTTTTGTTTTGGATAGCACATTCCAAGTGCTAGGGGCCATGAAGGCACAACCCAACCTGTACTGGGACACACCATTCATGTATCTTTGATAGATTTCATATTTCCTAATACCAAAAGCTACCTTTCGTTTGCAGAGTATTGTTAGATATATATTGTGAAGGGTTGCCCCCCCCCCCCGCCTTCTGGGGTGCCGCCTGTTGTACTGGGATTTCACTGAGCCTCTCTTGCTCAACCAGCCAGGGTTCCCTCTCCCTGCTTTGCTGAATTAGGCTCTCCAGCCTCTTGCAGCACACGGACACAGGTAGGGCCACTCCCCGCTGTAGTCACAGACTGAAGTCAGCTCTGTATGAGAGGACTCCCCCAGCACTCACACGCCACACCTCTTTTGGGAGATAAACCCAAAATAATACTGTCTTGCACTGTATAGAAAAATCTGCACAGCGCAAGCTCATACAAATCCTCCCTCTTCCTCAATGTGAAGAGAGATGTGCACGACTTCTTGCCCCCCCAGTTAGAAATTACATAAACTGGGTTTTATTATAAACAAGAAATAAGTTTATTAACTACAAAAGGTGAATTTTAAGTGGCTAAAGGGATAGCAAACAGAACAAAGCAGATTGCCTTAGTAAATAAACAAACATCGCAGACTGAGCTTAACACACTAGATTGCTAGGATACAAATTAACAAATTCTCACCCTGTGTGATAAACAGGCTGGCAGTTGCCTTGGCTTTCCCAGATTTTCTTACACAGGCTAAAGATCTTAGCCTGGGACCATCACTTCTCACAGTTCAGTCTTTGTTCTTCAGGTGTTTTCAGGTGTGTTGTTGTAGAGAGTGAGGACCAATCATGTTGTCATTGTCCCTCTAAACGCTGAGGATGGAGTGGAGAGGTCAAGGATAATCTAGGCATGGCTCAATATCTAAACAAATACTTTGCCTCAGTCTTTAATAAGACTAAAGAGGATCTTAGGGATAATGGTAGCATGACAAATGGGAATGAGGATATGGAGGTAGATATTACCATATCTGAGGTAAAAGAGAAACTCAAACAGCTTAATGGGACTAAATCAGGGGGGCCAGATAATCTTGATCCAAGAGTATTAAAGGAATTGGCACATGAAATTGCAAGCCCATTAGCAAGAATTTTTAATGAATCTGTAAACTCAGGGGTTGTACTGTATGATTGGAGAATTGCTAACATAGTTCCTATTTTTAAGAAAGGGAAAAAAAGTGATCCGGGTAACTATAGGACTGTTAGTTTGACATCTGTAGTATGCAAGGTCTTGGAAAAAATTTTGAAGGAGAAGGTAGTTAAGGACATTGAAGTCAATGGTAAATGGGACAAAATACAACATGGTTTTACAAGAGGTAGATCGTGCCAAACCAACCTGATCTCCTTCTTTGAGAAAGTAACAGATTTTTTAGACAAAGGAAACGCAGTGGATCTCATTTACCTAGATTTCAGTAAGGCGTTTGATACCGTGCCACATGGGGAATTATTAGTTAAATTGGGTAAGATGGGGATCAATAGGAAAATTGAAAGGTGGATAAGGAATTGGTTAAAGGGGAGACTACAACGGGTCCTACTGAAAGGTGAACTGTCAGGCTGGAGGGAGTTCCTCAAGGATCGGTTTTGGGACCAATCTTATTTAATCTTTTTATTACTGACCTCGGCACAAAAAGTGGGAGTGTGCTAATAAAGTTTGCGGATGATACAAAGCTGGGAGGTATTGCCAATTTAGAGAAGGACAGGGATATCCTACAGGAGGATCTGGATGACCTTGTAAACTGGAGTAATAGTAATAGGATGAAATTTAATAGTGAGAAGTGTAAGGTCATGCATTTAGGGATTAATAACAAGAATTTTAGTTATAAGCTGGGGACGCATCAATTAGAAGTAACGGAGGAAGAGAAGGACCTTGGAGTATTGATTGATCGTAGGATGAGTATGAGCTGCCAATGTGATATGCTAATGCGATCTTGGGATGCATCAGGAGAGGTATTTCCAGTAGGAATAAGGAGGTTTTAGTACCGTTATACAAGGCACTAGTAAGACCTCACCTGGAATAATTTTCTGTAGTATCTGGCTGCTGAATCTTGCCCATATGCTCAGGGTTTAGCTGATTCCTTCCCGACCCCAAATATGGCAATTTTCCTCCAGTGCAGATTGGAAGAGGCCCTGGAGGTTTTTCGCCTTCCTCTGTAGCATGGGCCGTGGGTCACTTGCTGGAGGATTCTCTGCTCCTTGAAGTCTTTAAACCACGATTTGAGGACTTCAATAGCACAGACATAGGTGAGAGGTTTTTTGCAGGAGTGGTGGGTGAAATTCTGTGGCCTGCGTTGTGCAGGAGGTCAGACTAGATGATCATAATGGTCCCTTCTGACCTGAATATCTATGAATCTTCCCCCCACTTGCTGGAAAGCTTTTTTACTGCGACTTGGATCAAACAGTTCCTACTGTATAGAGCTATCTGACCTGAGTCAAGCAGTTCCCATTGTGTAGAGCTATCTCTGAAATATTGCACACGGTTCCTGGTGTAATCCTTATGCTTGTGTGCATTTTTCAATAAGCCACTAACATTGACTGGCCTCATCCAACATAGCACATTTGAAATACAGAGACATGGTCAATATTCCCAGCTTCAGATACAAAAATGATACATGCATACAAATTGGATAAACACCCTCAGTAAATCATAACCTTTCCAGTGATACCTTACATGAGCATCTTGCATAATGTATGTCTTAGTTATACTATATTCATATTATAACCATATTTCCATAAAGAATACGAGGTGTAACGTCACATATATATCTTGACATAAGTGAACAGAATACAAGTTATTTAGCATAACTACCCAACATTCCTATTTAATATAATGTATACAATATTAATACAGTGCGCATAATACTTATTAATATGATGTGTGGCTGTATAATTATATGTGTTGGCTAACAAAGTGGTTTAGTAAATGTATTAATAACTATATTGGGTAGCTTTAGGCAAAAATGGGTATTTAACCCAGTCTTTATATTAAATCCCACCCACACACCACCTTGAGAATTTTCATTCACTCCATGAGACCTGTCAGATCTTCCCACCCCCTTCTCTCTCTCTCCAGAAATCTTCCAGTGTCCTATAGCTTTTTTCTTGCCTTCTCTCCCAGATTCCTGAGTTGACACCACAAAACAATCAGATACTAGATACAGCATTCAGTTATTTGCATCTTTAAAACTTTCAACCTTCCCCACCTGTAGAGTATTCCTTCAAATGAATCTAACCAGGCTGGGTAAAATGAACTAGCTGGACGTTTCTCCTAAAATGGCAAGCAGTGAAATAATTTAAATGTGATCCTTACTGATTTTCATGAGGCAGAGTCCAAACCCAGTCAGTAGGGCTGCTGCTGGGGGCCTCACCCCAGGGTCCTGGGATCTGCAGCTGTATGGCTCTGGAAGTCTATTATCCTTCTTTGGCTTTGGCTTTCTTTGATGTCCTTACTCATCGTTCTTGTTCTCTTTCCTTTTCTGCCTTCTTTCTTCCTTGTTTCCTCAGGCTGGTGAAAAGGAGGAAGCAGAATTAGCACTGGGTTCAGAGAAATGAAGCATGGACCCTGATTCTCTGATCCACTGGGGCTATTTTCTGCTTCTTTGGTGGCACCAAGCAGACTTAAACCCAGCAGACAAAGAGCCTGGAGGATTCCATCAGCTGCGGGGGGAACTTCAAGTGCCACTGAGCTGCCAGAGTGGCTCCTGCATAACCCTTCTTCACTGCTACTGGTGTAGTGGGTGTGGCTGGGGTCTCTTACACTCCCAGATGTTCCCCAGCTGCCATAGCAGCATGTGATGGTTCTTTGCAGCCATTGTAAATTCAAGCACACTTCAGTGAGAGGCCCTAATCTGAGCATGAAATTTCTACTGCATGTATTTCCAATGGCTCCAGTTGTAAGATGCTGTCTTCTCAGGACTCCTATCCCTTAGTGGTCCAGGAAAAGTGCAACTAGATGTCAGAATTGGACCTGATGTCCCATATAGTAGCTTCAAGTACCAAGATTTGGATTCTGGGCCAGTATAGAATTATAGAGCAGCTCCCCACTCAATGCATTTTATATACATTCACCAATTCCAATTTCATGTTAACTCAACCCTCTCTTTGTTATGTTTGAACTTCCACTCTGAGGATTCTTTAATGTTCCATGGACAGCTGGCTACTTACACAGTGAACATAAAAATGTGCCTATGGGGTCAGATCAATGGTCCATCTTGTCCCAATATCCTATCTTATGACAGTGGCAAATGCCAGATGCTTCAGAGGGAATGAACAGAGCAGGCCATCTTTGAGTGATCCATCTCTGGTCATCCACTCCCAGCCTCTGGGCGTCAGAGGGTAGGGACACCCAGAGCATGCGGTTGCATCCCTGACCATCTTGGCTAATAGCCATTGATGGACTTATCATCTGTGAACTTATCTAATTCTTTTTTGAATCCAGTTATAGTTCCCCTGGCAAAGAGTTCCACAGACTGACTATGCTTTGTGTGAAGAAATACTTCCTTATATTTGTGCTAAACCTGTTGTCTATAAATTTCATTGGGTGACTCTAAGTTCTTGTGTTATATGAAGGAGTAAATAACATGTCCTTACTCACTTTCTCCACACCATTCATGATTTTATAGACCTCTGTCATATCGTCTCTTTTCTAAAATGAACAATCCCAGTCTTTTTAATCTCTCCTCATATGGAAGCTGATCCGTACTCTTAATTATTTTTGTGGTCCTTTTCTGTACTTTTTTCAATTCTAATGTATCTTTTTTGAGATGTGGTGACCAGAACTGCATGGGGTATTGAAGATGTGGGTGTACCATGGATTTATATAGTGGCATTATGATATTTTCTGTCGTATTATCTATCCCTTTCCTAATGGTTCCTAACATTGCTAACTTTTTTCACTGCCACTGCACACTGAGCGGATGTTTTCAGCGAACTATCCACAATGACTCCAAGATCTTTTTCTTGAGTGGTAACAACTAATTTACATCCCATCATTTTATATGTATATTTGAGATTATATTTTCCAATGTGAATTAGTTTGCATTTATCAACATTGAATTTCATCTGCCATTTTGTTGCCCAGTCACCCAGTTTTGTGAAATCCCTTTGCAGTCTGCTTTGGACTTAACTGGCTGTCTCATGGGCTTTGTTTCCTTGTGTTAAACTGCACTCAAAGATAGTTAAACCAACATTAAATGCTGTTCATTTTAGGCAATTGCTGTAGCTGGCACAGGGATGTTATTTTATTTTCACAGGAAAGGAAGTTCATCATGACAGCTGACTCAGCAGGGATTGAATTTGAGACTTCCAGAGCTAAAAGCATAAGCTGCTACAACTTGAGCTAAAGGGCCAGGGTGTAGCGGGCTATAACATATACCTGTCCTCTGCGCTTTGGCACAGGCAGGGACCTGTAACATACAACAGTGGGCTACAATAACAAAGCTGATCCATGAGACAATCTCTCTATGAAGATGTGGCCTATGTTTTGAAAATCTTTGGGACCCCATACTGTACAGATTATTATAGAAGTAAGGCAGGGAAGAGTATGCATGTGTGTGGTTCAGCCACTGGAGAAGTGCCCCAGTAGCCTACCACTGCCCTCCCTGCAGTGGCTTATTGCTGTATCAAGAGTATGGATCATTTAATTTTACATTTCCTGTTTAAATATATGGCTTTTTCTGTAATGTATCCTTCCACTATGAGAAATAGTTCCTAGAGAAAATAAATGAGAAAATAACAGGGTGAAGGGTGTGAAAACCTTAACTCCAGTCTCCCCAGAATCCTTTGGAAATAAGCTCCTGATTGCAGCTATCTTTTCTTGATCTCCAGTCTCATCTGGTGTCTCCTCCAGAGTGACTTTCCCATTTCCAACTCAGATAGCTGCTTGATCCTGTTGGATCTTGGATTCACCCTAGAATCCTGTTTGTCAGCTGCCACAAAGTTATTTTTGAAATGCCGCATCAGTGCCCCCCATAGAATTGTGGGATGCTCCTGGTTCCTGGAAGTGTCATACTGCTATGTGGCTGATAGAGAAGATGTGGCTGACAGAAAAGATGTTAACATGGGATGAAAACTATCTTAGAGGGGCAGTTTACAAGTATAGTGAGTGTCAGGATATTTACCTGCACATTCGGACTTTGCCACTAACATCAGGATACTTTGCAAATCAGACACCCTCTTACCATTCCAGATTCTTGCTACAGTTTAATCCTTTAGTTTGAACTTCTATGCAGATGATTGATCTCCACAAAGCCCTGACCATGTGGATAGTGAATTTGCTGACTTTGATGGTACCTGACCACCCCTCCAATAAGGGTCTCATAGAGAATGAGTCAGAAGCTGCTAAGGATCAAGAGCTCAAGAAGCTACGTGGCTATAAACTAGAGGAAGAAGCTATGAACCTGGTTCCCAAACTGAGCAAATTCTCCAGTTACGTAATGAGGTATTAATAAAGCCTTGGGACCTCACCTGCCTATAGGATTTTTTTCTAATGGGAAAATCCCATAGTATGATGGGAAAGCCCCCTGAAGGGAGGTATGATTCCCCAAAAGTGGGTGGGTTCATAAAAATGCAACTTTAATACTGTGTGGCACTCAGAAGGAAATATTTCAAGCATAAGTTAATGATAACATTAGCTGGAATGACTTGTGTTGTTCAGCACCCACAGCTATGTAATCACTGAGGGCTTGACTAGCTATGAGCATTGTTCAGATCTCTTAGACATATCAGAGATCCACGTGGTAAACGTTGTGCTGAGGAAAATGATGGGGGTTTATGGCCTGTCCTGGAGGACTCTGAGTTCATAAAGCAAGCAGCGGGTCTCCTGGCTATAGTGTTGGCATCTACAGAATCGTGCTCTAACATGGTGCATGTTTTGTAAAGGAAAATGGACAAAAGCCGAATCCTCTGGGATTCCACTGTCTGTAGTGCCAGCAATGCTGTGTGGTAACAGTCCCCATTCAGCACCAGAAGGAGATGGAATCTGGGAAAGGGGCAAATTGGACAGGAGACAAGGAGAGTGGGATACTGGCGGAAGGGTGAAAGAGAGTGACCAGGGGGACAGGGGCTTCTTTGGAGAGACTTGCTGGCTGACTTAGTGGAGAAATGAGAAGTGAAAAGGAGGAAAGAGAGACCCAAGAAAAGAGTGAGGGGAGAGAGAGACAGAACAGGGCGTGAAGACAGACATACTCATATGCTGATGCTCCTCCTCTGCGGGGACAGACTCCCAGTTTTGGTTCTGCTTGGCTATCTCCTGCTAATACCCAGGCTGGGGGGTGGGTTTCAAAGTGGGCTCCTTCTTTGGCTCTCTCCAGAATCCTGGAGGAAGCTGCTTCTCTCCCACTCTATGGAACCTGAAGGAAGGGGTGCCCTACAGGGTATCGCTGATATGACAGGTTGGCAAGAAATGCCTCTAGCACCTGCTTCGTATTCCAGCACAGTGCTGAATTTCTGACAGCGTCTGCATTGTGATGTTACAAATGCGGGACTATGACTTCACTACTGGGCCAGGGAGAAGCTGGTCTGTGAGGGAGGAAGCTCTTAATTCAAATGGAACTGCTGGGAGTAATAGCAGAGCAAGAACTTGGCTGGTCAAGTAACTTAAACATTCTCTCTCAATAGTTTGCTACTATGTCACAGCTCTCCTGTAATACTGGGGAGATTAAGCACAGTTTTATAGGCCTCCATCCTCCCACAGCCCCTTCTCGAAGGTGTATTGGAAACCTGACAAATACATCACTTAATAAACACACCCAAAGGAATGGACTGCTCTTGTCTGTACATGGTGTTGCTTTAAAAGCCCTGCTATGTGTGATCACAGTGTGTCTTGTTGCAACAACAGGATCCTGCACAATTCTGACCAAGGGGAAACAGGTGTTTGAGGGCATTGCTTGGAGGGTGGGTGACATTCTGTGTCTCTTCAGCTGCTGCAAGGAGTTGGTAGATGTTACGATTCGGAAGAAACAAGCTGAATTGGATTCAGACCACAATTATGAGCTGCGGGAGCTGGAGAAAATCAAGGTAATAGCTGCCAGTGCACCTGTCTGTCCACAGTATGGTCCAGATCAGCCTGGGTTTGTTTGCAAAAGGGTAAGAGGAAGAACAGGCAGAAAGCTAACACACACAAGGGAGTCAGGAAGGAATTTGAACAGACAGAACATTTTTGCTTCCTCTTAGACCCAAGCGTAGAAAGCCACAAGCCACCACCAAATATTTCTTTCTTGCAGCAATATAGTCAGCCTTTCTGGTTCACCAATGGTCAGTAGTGAATTAAAACATAATCACATTGATTGGATGATACAGACCCTGGTTAGAGACCCCAAAGCTCCAAAGAATCCCTCAACACTTCCTCCAGTCAAACTCTACCTCCACTCATGGATTCCCCCCAGCAGTTTTGTACTGACCCCAGCACCCCAGAGAGCACTTCAAAAGCTGAACAGTTTTGAGACATCTGGAGGACTCTGAATAGTTTGAATAGAGTTTCCATGTTCAGCCTTAATTCCGTCCTTACACTGTTCCAGCGTACATGTCTCGGGACTTTTCTGTAGGATCTAATTCGTATAAGAATTGCAATAGACTCAAATCTAGTTTAAGGTTTGTCAGGCATTTGGGCTAGGTAGTTATATCCAGGGCTTTGCTGAGCTTAAGGAGAGAGACCCATGGATATACTGGGAACAGTACTCCATTCAGCACTGGGCCGACTTCCTTATCTAGTCCTCATGTCTCCTTACTCTACATATCTATGTAAAGCTATTCTGCAGATAACAAGTTAACTGCAGGATTTTATCTTAGAGGAGCCAGGGAAGGTGCATATCTCCATTCCTCCCTCTTTTAATTCCCAATACCTTCAAAGGCCAGCTTGTGTTGGGCTGATTCCAATCTGCCGTTAAGGAATACTGGGCATGTGTTCCTCTGAAGCCTAGCATTGCTCTAAGCATCAAACAGATGGCGTTGTCGCAGAGTGGTGTGAGGAAATGCTTCCTGCAGGGGTTGAGAATGCTCCTCCCCAGCACTTCTGGTCTGTGCTGGCTTATGGGGTAAAAAACCAAGCTTGGGGCCTGAACTCTGATCCCTGCCCCGAGCTTTCAGGGCAATGTACTGCCACTACACTGTTGGCAGCTTGTTAAATATATTGTATGGAATAGGTGATTAGCCCATGAAAGGCTCCATTATTTGAATGCTTAGGAGGAGTGAATGTTCCTTTTCCTTTGTAGGATGAGGATAGATGGGGCCATATAAATACCATAGGTAGAACGATGGAGTTATTTAATCACAGGAGTGAATGAAATATCAATTCTTCTCTCCCTCTTGGTAATTTGTCTCTTCTGTTACTTCATCCCAGACCGAGTGCCTTGATTGGATTAATACCTGCAATCTCCTGCTTTCTGAATTCAAAGGCTCTCCAGTCTCCTTACTGAGTTTAGAAGAGCAGAGGAAACTGTTTGGGCCTCAGGTACATAAAGACTTAGCATTTGCCAGCGAAAGTAGAACCTGTTTGGCTGGGGAGCTGCTTGAAAGGCTTTCCCAACTGAAGAAACTATGGTTCAGTTTCCAGGAGGGTTCAGCGTATAGAGCCCTTTGCACTCAAGACTCCACATTGGAGGATTATTAGGATTCATGATGATGGAGTTTGTTACACCTAAAATGCTTCCTATGGGGGCAGACCTTCAGCTAATGTCAATTGTCATAGCTTCAGTGGAGCTGTGACAGTTGACACCAGCTGAAGATTGGCCCTGTGATGTTGCCTGGTAAATTCTGCTTCTCCCAAGAGATTGCAAATTGATGGAATCCTGGGGTTTGGATTGCACAGGAGTTCATGATGGTATGGGAGCTTCTAGCTTCATTCCGTATGTGGCTGGACAGATGGAGGTTGCCTGTGAGAATTTGATTTGATTCACATCTTCTAGATGGTAAGTCTGACATTGATCTAATTTCAGACATAATAGGCTTTATTCAAATGTGATGGAAGTGGGTTCAACTCCATTGATTTGAATAGAGTTTCATCTGCTTACCTCAGGTCTGATTTGACCCCATGTGGATAGATATTGTTTGAGATTTCCCACATTCAGGAAGTTTAGACTTGAAATTAGATGAAGGTTTCTAACCATCAGAGGAGTGAAGTTCTGGAACAGCCTTCCAAGGGAAGCAGTGGGGGCAAAAGACATGTCTAGCTTCAAGACTAAGCTTGATAAGTTTATGGAAGGGATGGTATGATGGGATAGTCTAATTTTGGCAATTAACTGATCTTCAACTATTAGCGGTAGATATGCCCAATGGCCTGTGATGGGATGTTAGATGGGGTGGGATCTGAGTTACTACAGAGAATTCTTTCCTGGGTGTCTGGCTGGTGAGTCTTGCCCACATGCTCAGGGTTTAGCTGATCACCATATTTGGGTTCGGGAAGGAATTTTCCTCCAGGGCAGATTGGCAGAGGCCCTGGAGGTTTTTCACCTTCCTCTGTAGCATGGGGCACGGGTCACTTGCTGGAGGATTTTCTGCTCCTTGAAGTCTTTAAACCATGATTTGAGGACTTCAATAGCTCAGACATAGGTTAAGTTTGTTAAAGGAGTGGGTGGGTGAGATTCTGTGGCCTGCGTTGTGCAGGAGGTCAGACTAGATGATCATAATGGTTCCTTCTGACCTTAAAGTCTATGATTCAGCATGTGCACTGGCTGCTCTGCAGTCACCCTGCGACCCTATTCCTTGACTGGTTCTGAACCAATTTTGCCAAACTATGTTGTGATTTGTAATGTTCATCAGGGTCCAGTAAGGATTTAGAGGAGACAACAACATCACGTAGCTTGTGATTTAAATAGATTTGAAGCCAGCCTATGTTATATGGAGGGACAGAATCCCAGATGAGAGTGCTACTGAATAGTCCCTTGCATTGCTTTCCAGGAGACCCAGCCACAGACGCACTCAATTCATGTGGATTCTTCTTTACCTGAAGAAATTTCTGAGACTTCTTCTGAACTTGGGAAAGGCAAAACTGAAGATGTTGATGTTGATAAGAAATCTGTGAAAGGGGAAAAAGTGTTAGGGGAAAAGGTGAAAATCATGGTCGGCGGGTATAATAGGCAAGGGTGGCTCTGCCTCCCCCGGCATTGCCGTGGCCGTGGGGTTTGGCGGCAAAGTTTTTGCTTTATTATGCCCCATGCAGGTTCCAGGGTGGCTGAGGAGGCACTCAGTGATGCCTCAGCCTGCATGGAGCATATCAAAAGCATCTTCTAACAGACGTTTTTCCCCTGGGTGGGTTGGGTCCAGGGAGGGGAGGCACGGCGCGGCTTCGGCCAGCCCAGGGCTCCTCCAGCCGAGGAGGGGCACTCAGGGCTTCGGCCAGCCCATGGTTCCTGCGGCCGGGGGGGTTTATGGCTCCAGCCTCAGGGGGAGGGGGTCTGGGGCTCTGGCCGTGGAGAGGGTGTGGGCGTAAGGGGTGGAGTCGGGGGGCTAGCCCCCCCAAAGGGGGGCTCCACCCACTACCCGTGGTAAAAATCTCCATTTTACAAGTGAGCGCTGTAGCCGTGGTTGGTGCAAGATTTACTGCTTTCCAGTGGAGCCTTTCTTTGCTTCTTGCCATTTGCATATGACGTGACATGTAGGCCTCAAAGCCTATGTTGTGCCAGGAGCCATTGCACTAACTCATCTTTCACCTTTCCTTTAGCAGGAACTACCTGCGCCAGATGTCAGCAGTGAGGCCCTGACTGTAAGCAGTGAGGTAACTGAGGACACCGTCAGGTACATAGGATATGACTCCAACATCCATTTGAAATCCCTCAAGTCAACAGCGGTGTCGGTCTCTGGGGTAGGAATCTCCATCATACAAATTATTCTTTCCTTTTCACCTGGGCTGTAGCTTGAGCTCTGGGACCAGATTTTTAAAGGTATTTTGGTGCCTAAAGATGCAGATAAGTTCCTAGTGGCATTTTCAAAAAAATCTGAGATGCAGTGGCTGTGCTAATCAGGTGGCGGGGGCCCCATTTCTCCCCTCTTTTCTCCCTTTCCAGTTTTCTGATTTTCCACAAAATCAATAGGATCCTGGCTATCAATGACTATAATGCTCCCTGAAATTTTGGAATTTATTATATACAGTGTTCAAAAGTTATCGCATTACAGACAGACAAATGCCACTGAGTGTAAGGCCTTCTCAAGCTCAGCCAATTAAAGGAGCTATCTGTCCCTTCTCACACTTTTGACCTCCTTTCATTCTGATCCTGACCATCAGGGTTTTCCAGTCAGGACATCACCCTCACAAACTGCCATAACCTGACAGGCTACATGACATCTGGGTGTGTATTGAAGGTTTTGGCAATCCAAGACAATTACCCACTGAGTCCACTCAGGCCCTGATTCAGCAAAGCGCTAACTCTGAGCATGTGAGAAGATCCAGTTGAAGTTGATGGGACTGATCACATCCCTAAAGTGAAGCCTGTGCTGAACTGGAGCCTTGATGTAGTGATCTGCCCTCTTTGTTGCTTGTCCGTTCTGAGATTAAGTAGTGACAGACCAGCACCCAACTGGACAAGGCACATGCTGTGGATGAAGCATAGCTCTGTCGGTTTCTCCCCTCTCCTCATACTCCCAAACAGAAGGTGTTTCCTCTTCTCCCCCTAGAGAGAGATGACTGCCAGCAAGTCAACAACCCCGTATTCTCAAAAGGAGTTTGAGACCTTGGCTTCACTAGAATGTCTGCAAGAGCAGCTCCTGTGAGTACTGGATCACCTGGTTGAGAAGACCTATCATCCTCCTCTTTATAACAACCTTTAATGTACTTTAAGACTGTTATGACCCCCCTTAGTCTTTCTTCTCCAAACTAAACAACCCCATTTTTTTCAAGCTTTCCTCGGAAAGTCATCTTTTCTAGACCTTTAATCATTTTTTTTTTGCCTCCTCTGGACTTTCTCCAGTTTGTCCACATCTTTCCCAAAGTGTGGTGCCCAGAATTGGACCCAATACTCTAGCTGAGGTCTTATCTAGGCTGAATAGAGTGGAAGAATTACTTCTTGTGTCTTGCTTACTATGATCCTACTAACATTTCAGGGTGATGTTTGCTTTTTTTTGTTTTTGCAACAGTATTACATTGTTGACTCATAGTCAGTTTGTGATCCACTATAACCCCCAGATCCTTTTCTGCAGTACTCCTTCCTAGAAAGTAGTTTCCTATTTTGTATTTGTGCAATGGATTATTTGTTCCTAAGTGTAGTACTTTGCATTTGTCCTTATTGAATTTCATCTGACCCTTTGTTCAGAGAAATTGAGTTTTAAAATTAATTGAAAATGTGATTGATGCACATGGACCATATAGCTGGGGCCATGGAGTCACTATTTGGTTTAGATCTTTTTAATAATGCCACACATTTATATTAGTGAGTTGTTTTTTGTAGAGCCAATCCGTTATACTGAAAATCTCAGTTTTCTTAGCCTGTCTGTTGAGTATCTTGCCAATAATCTCTTAGGCTCCAGGTTTCAGTGCCTTCCTGGCTTCTGTATTTCAGAGAAGCCGAGATCCGTGCTCAGAATGCAGAGGAGAGATCAGAAAGCCTGGATGAGCAAATGGAAGAAGCTCTGGGGAGAATCCAGGATCTAGAGAAACAGCTGGAAAAAGCACTCAAAGCCCAGGAAGTAGCACCAAAACCAGGTGAGCTAATCAGAATTCTGAGATAGAAAAAATCTGCTAGGTCCCTTAGTCCATTTCATGGCCAGTGCAGAACCATTCCCTCTTGGACATATACTGGTTTGTTGTCTAGACTAATTTTGCCAAGAGATGACGTATCAACCACCTCCCTTGGGAGATTATTTTATAGCAGAAACAGTAGAACCACTGCATTCTGAGCGTTTTTGAAAGAAAGTTGGTAAGAATGCTTAATACATCAGATTCTTTCTGTTTCTAGGGGGTTGCCTACACTAGAGAATTAGTGCCTTGCATGGTAACAGGTTTCAGAGTGGTAGCTGTGTTAGTCTGTATCAGCAAAAACAACGAGGAGTCCTTGTGGCACCTTAGAGATTAACAAATTTATTTGGGCATAAGCTTTCGTGGGCTAAAACCCACTTCATCAGATGCATGGAGTGGAAAATACAGTAGGCAGGTATAAATACACAGCATATGTATATGTATTTGCTGGAAGCTGGGAGCCTGGGGGGAAGCAGGGCTCCCAATGGGGAGAAGGGAGTGCAGGCAGCAGCCCGCTGGGAGTGGGTAGCCAGGAGCCTGGGGGGTGGCTGTGAGCCAGGTGCAGGGTTCACAGGAGGGAACCTACTAGTCTTTCTTGTCAATTTCACAGCTCTAGCACTGAGCCATGAAATTGACAAGAATTTTACCCAACAGCCCATGTAAGTAACACAGTGTCTACAGAGAGTCCATAAGTCCTAAGCCTCTCATGGAGGTGGAGGTATTATGTCGGTATAGTAAGGCCCTCACATTGGCGGGAGCAAGGCTGTAGTGTAGACACTGACATAGTTAGGTCAACATAAGTTAGGTCAACATATGTGGACCTAACACTGTAGTGTAGACCAAGCCTAGCATTTTAAAAAGTTTGTTTCCGGTGCATTGTACAGACATGAATGTGGAGACTGGCTACATCTTACTCATGCTCTCCTTGTTGCTATCCTTAAGAGCTGTCCAGGACCAACCTCTCCTGGGTGACAGAGAATTCACTCTCCATCTCCACTCAGTTCTGGGCTCCCTCACAGTATGATGTCCAAGAAGCACAACCCTAACTTTGAGGAACATAGGAACTAAGGATCTGCCATACTAGGGAGAGCAGTGGTCTGTCCAGCCCAGTATCCTTTCACTGACAGTGGCCACAGACCCAACTGCTTTAGAGGAAAGCACAAGAAACCCTGCAGCAATGGGGTACCTGCCCCCAGAAATATTCCCTCCTCACCCCCATTCAGTACAGGGTGGTTTATATCTTGAATTTTGCTCATTTTTAATATATACTAAGATACTTATCTAGCCCCTTTCATGCAATGTATGAGTGTGTTTACCCTCACAAGACCTCTGTTAGGCAGGGCAGTGTTGTTATCCTCGTTTTACAAATGGGGAACTGAGGTACAGAGAGGGTAAGTACTTTGCCCAAGTTCACACCAGGAGTCTGTGACAGAGGAGCGAATATGAACCCACATCTCCCAAGTGTCACGCTAGTGCCGTAACCACAAGACCATCCTTCCTCTCCGTAACTCTAGATATTTTTGTTATCTGTGTGTTACGCAAAAAGATTCTTTCCCCCAAGAATTAGGTAAGCACAGACAATCATAGAATCATAGAATATCAGAGTTGGAAGGGACCTCTGGAGGTCATCTAGTCCAACCCCCTGCCCAGAGCAGGACCAATCCCAACTAAATTATCCCAGCCAGGGCTTTGTCAAGCCTGACCTTAAAAACTTCTAAGGAAGGGGATTCCACCACCTCCCTAGGTAACGCATTCCAGTGTTTCACCACCCTCCTAGTGAAAAAGTTTTTCCTAATATCCAACCTAAATCTCCCCCATTGCAACTTGAGACCATTACTCCTTGTCCTGTCATCTGCTATCACTGAGAATAGTCTAGATCCATCCTCTTTGGATCCACCTTTCAGGTAGTTAAAAGCAGCTATCAAATCCCCCCTCATTCTTCTCTTCCATAGACTAAACAATCCCAGTTCCCTCAGCCTCTCCTCATAACTCACGTGTTCCAGTCCCCTAATCATTTTTGTTGCCCTTCGCTGGACTCTCTCCAATTTTTCCACATCCGTCTTGTAGTGTGAGTCCCAAAACTGGACACAGTACTCCAGATGAGGCCTCACCAATGTCGAATAGAGGGGAACGATCAAGTCCCTCGATCTGCTGGCAATGCCCCTACTTATACAGCCCAAAATGCCATTGGCCTTCTTGGCAACAAGGGCACACTGTTGACTCATATCCAGCTTCTCGTCCACTGTCGCCCCTAGGTCCTTCTCTGCAGAACTGCTGCCTAGCCATTTGGTCCCTAGTCTGTAGTGGTGCATTGGATTATTTTGTCTTAATTGCAGGACTCTGCACTTGTCCTTGTTGAACCTCATCAGATTTCTTTTGGCCCAATCCTCCAATTTGTCTAGGTCCCTCTGTATCCTATCCCTACCCTCCAGCATATCTACCACTCTTCCCAGTTTAGTGTCATCCGCAAACTTGCTGAGGGTGCAATCCACACCATCCTCCAGATCATTAATGAAGATATTGAACAAAACCCGCCCGAGGACCGACCCTTGGGGCACTCCGCTAGATACCGGCTGCCAACTAGACATGGAGCCATTGATCACTACCCGTTGAGCCCGACAATCTAGCCAACTTTCTACCCACCTTGTAATGCATCCATCCAGCCCATACTTCTTTAACTTGCTGACAAAAATACTGTGGGAGACCGTGTCAAAAGCTTTGCTAAAGTCGAGGAGTAACACATCCACTGCTTTCCCTTCATCCACAGAACCAGTTATCTCATCATAGACGGCAATTAGATTAGTCAGGCATGACTTTCCCTTGGTGAATCCATGCTGACTGTTCCTGATCACTTTCCTCTCGTCTAAGTGCTTCAGAATTGATTCCTTGAGGACCTGCTCCATGATTTTTCCTGGGACTGAGGTGAGGCTGACCAGCCTGTAGTTCCCAGGATCCTCCTTCTTCCCTTTTTTAAAGATGGGCACTACATTAGCCTTTTTCCAGTCTTCCGGGACTTCCCCAGATTGCCATGAGTTTTCAAAGATAATGGCCAATGGCTCTGCAATCACATCTGCCAATTCCTTTAGCACTCTCGGATGCAATGCATCCGGCCCCATGGACTTGTGCACGTCCAGTTTTTCTAAATAGTCCCGAACCACTTCTTCCTTCACAGAGGGCTGGCCACTTCCTCCCCATGCTGTGCTGCCCAGTGCAGTAGTCTGGGAGCTGACCTTGTTCGTGAAGACAGAGGCAAAAAAAGCATTGAGTACATTAGCTTTTTCCACATCCTCTGTCACTAGGTTGCCTCCCTCATTCAGTAAGGGGCCCACACTTTTCTTGGCTTTCTTCTTGTTGCCAACATACCTGAAGAAACCCTTCTTGTTACTCTTAACATCCCTCGCTAGTTGCAACTCCAGATGTGATTTAGCCTTCCTGATTTCATTCCTACATGCCTGAGCAATATTTATATACTCATCCCTGGTCATTTGTCCAATCTTCCACTTCTTGTAAGCCTCTTTTTTGTGTTTAAGATCAGCAAGGATTTCACTGTTAAGCCAAGCTGGTTGCCTGCCATATTTACTATTCTTTCTACACATCAGGATGGTTTGTCCCTGTAACCACAATAAGGATTCTTTAAAATACAGCCAGCTCTTCTGGACTCCTTTCCCCCTCATGTTATACTCCCAGGGGATCCTGCCCATCAGTTCCTGGAGGGAGTCAAAGTCTGCTTTTCTGAAGTCCAGGGTCCGTATTCTGCTGCTTTCCTTTCTTCCTTGTGTCAGGATCCTGAACTCGACCATCTCATGGTCACTGCCTCCCAGGTTCCCATCCACTTTTGCTTCCCCTACTAATTCTTCCCGGTTTGTGAGCAGCAGGTCAAGAAGAGCTCCAACCCTAGTTGGTTCCTCCAGCACTTGCACCAGGAAATTGTCCCCTACACTTTCCAAAAACTTCCTGGATTGTCTGTGCAACTTCCTGGATTGTCTGTGCTGGATTGTCTCAGACAATACTGAAGGGGGTTTATTCATGGTACCGGGAAGACTGACAAGCAGCTTCAAAAATATAGTGCCATAGTGGCAAGTTATATACATTCGCTTATCAATTCATTTGCATTTATCTGTACATACGGAGACAGACATTGTTACAAATCAAGAGAGAACCCTAAACAAAGATAAAAATAGGAACAATATATACGTCTAGAGGTCATCCTATTGCATCAAGCATCTTTGGCTACCTTGCTGGGGAAGGAGGCGGGGTGGAGTAGGGATGAGTGCTTACAGATATCTGGTGGGCTGTGAAGGGAAGGTTTATTCTGTTCTAAGAACTGAGTTACTGGGTGGGCATTGACCATATAAGCTTATCAATTGTTTACACTTGTCAGTATCCTTGCTTCTCAGCAGTTTCTGTCTTTTCTGCTGGCTGAATTTTAACTCCTTCCTGACAAGTGTAAGTGTCTAATCCTTGTTTGAACCCTGCCAAGCTCTTGGCCTCACTGACATCCTGTGGCAGTGAGTTCCACAGGCAAACTGTGTATTATGTGGGAAAGCACTTTTTTTCATCAGTTTAGAATTAGATCCACCCTGATTAGGGGAAGACGGGACTATAGTCCTGGGCTTTCTCAACACTTCCCCTCTAGTGGTTCCCTCCTAGTTCTGATTTGAAAGTGGAGACTGATGTATACTTGATTCTACAGGATGTATTTACCCAAGGAGGAGTTTTGCTATATTTATTTTTAACCTCTGTGTATTTTTTATTTCAGAAGTCTCTTCCCAAGAAGAATCCAAGCCAACTTCTCATAAACCATCTGCTAGTGCCCGGTCCAGGAAAGCCACCAAACCCAAACATTAAAGAGTAGCAATGTCCAACGAAGGTCGTTTGGTTACCATTTGTAGTAGACTTTCAGCATAACCCCACTGCCCATCTCTGTGGCTCCAGATACACTTTAATTCCATGTTCTTTAGTATAGCAAAATGACTGGAACACCCACTAATGCACCCTCCAAAGGAGAGCTTTAGATAAAGCACTAGAGAGGATCTTTTCTAGATTTATAAATTATCTGAAAACCCCACGCTGGGTAACGCAGTGTTTTAGAGTAGTTGCTAGTCATAACTGGAGAGTGGATTAGAACAGAACTTGTAGAAAAGGCTTTCAGGCCTTCTCAACATATCTGTTAGTAGAGTCTTTAAGATATCAGGTCATAAACTTATCCCAGGCTAGCTGTACTGCCGTAGTTGGAACTTTGGGACATGTTGTCCAGATCTCAGACCCATTCATAGGTGCTCAGCTTGTGAACAGAAATCTTGGGATGTTTTCTTCCAGGTTTGGAGACAGAGGGAGGGCCAGGTCTTTCACAGAGTGGGACACAGGATACTTTCAAAGTATTTAGAGGGGAGGTTTCCAACTAATTTATACAGGTGTGGTGTATAGAAAAAGAAAAAAAGTTCTGCTCAGTGTTGCTTGATAAATAATTAAGGCAGCAGACTCAGAATACCTCTTCTGAGAGCCATCATCTCCCTGGTTATCATCCTTTTACAGGATGTCCATGGCTTTTGATACTTTGGACTTCTGTTAACGTGGGTGGTGAATTGGAGAGGAACAGCTCTGTCAGTTTGAGTGAGACTCCTAAGGAAACAACCCACAGGACTGTCCAGAAGGGTTATAGAGACAACGCTGCCAGGACGCAAAGGTGGAGTCCTGCCGACTAATGGGGAGACCCCTAAGCACTAAACCTCCGGGGCAATATAAAATCACCAGGATAAGAGAAAGAGCTGATAGCAGAGCAGCTCCTAACAATGGCTAACAAGGCAATGGTTGTGGAAAACAAAGATGAAGCAGCTTGCACCTACAAAAAGGACTGTGGGGGTGGGGTGTGACAGGGAATAGTAAAATCTGCAACAGTCACAAACTGTCCCCAGAGCATCCAAACAATAATGGGAGGCTGGGCCTGCAAAGAAAGTTTGATTACTACAGCAAATATCAGTGACCTGCCCAGGACTTTGCCTTGATTGATGTTATTGCCAGGGCTTCTCCAGGACTTTGCCCCATTTTACCATTTATTTATACACACAGCCCTACTCTCTGCTTTTCCAGTGCTTTGTATATATAGAAATGTTAAAGATGCACCTCTGTTGCTCCAGTGAAATGACCAAATGTCTTAATGATTGATTAGCCAGTACAGACTGTTGCAACTTGACTCTAAGTTTATTGGGCCTGAGGATCTCATTTCAAGTCCCTGTGTTTCGCCTTATATTAGCATTTGCAGCATTACAAAATGACTTAAGAGAGGTCTGTTGCTGGTGCAATAGCAATTAATAACAAGAGATTCCAATAACTAGACTTGATCAAGTTATTAATCAAAGATTAATACAGCGTAATACAGAAAGGAAGAGTAATATGTTACCAACCCCTTTGGAAGACAGCAGTGGCAGTGGTCATGCTGTCTCAAAATTCTGTGCTTCCCCCTTCTGTATTTCTACCTAACTGGGAAGAGTTCCCAGTTTCCCTAGATCACTTTACCTAATACACCTTTTTGTCTGTTTCTTTTACATGTTTTTCACTGACAGTGAGGCGCTATACATTTTTACCCCAGGATGTGTGTAATATGTTGTAAGTTTCAAGAAGGCATATGGTTTAAATGTTGACAGTTATATGGACCCCGCACATTACACAAAAACAGAGATGCAATATTTTTCAAAAATATTTTCGGCATAGTGTTTTAGAAATTAGCAAAGTTTAGAAGGTATCTTAGGTTTTGCATTCTCCAGTGCAGACACCTAGCAGGAGTTCGTCCAAAGGTCACAGCATTTACATAGCTTACAGTTTAGAGAATTTAACGTAAATATAAAGGACTTCAGATATAATATACTTATTCACTGACTATTTTCTTATTCTGGTTACATAACACCCCCTATACTTATAGGTGCTATAATAACCAGTTCCTATATTTTAATCAATACCTTTTAACCTTTTACATAGAAGACCTGATTTCCCAATACATTCTATCCAGACAAACTGGTAGTTGATAAGAAAGCAGTTTACATTCCTGGTTAGCAGTTTTATGTCTCCACCGCTCCTTCATTCCTTTCTCCCCGTGCCTCTGCCGGTACTCCTCCCCCCTCTCCTTCCTGCGCCTCCAGGGCCCTTCCCGGGCACATCAGCTGCTCTTTCCAGCACTCTTGCCTGTGCTACTGCTGTTCTTCCCATCCTCCACCTTGCACCTCTGCCTCTTCTTCTCCAAGGGCCTCTGCCAGGGACGGTGGGTTTGTATCATTTTTGGTGGTGCCCAGAATGGGTCCAAGTCCTCCCCCCCTTCACCTGCCTAAGGCTCTGGGAGGGAGTTTGGGTGCAGAAGGGGGTTCGGTCTCTGGGAGGGAGTTTGGGTGCAGGAGGGGTGTGAGCTCTGGAAGGGAGTTTGGGTTTGGGCTCTGGGCTGGGGCAGGGGCTTGGGGTGCAGAAGGGGGTGCAGGGTGCAGTCTCTGGGAGGGAGTTTGGGTGCAGGAGGGGTGTGAGCTCTGGAAGGGAGTTTGGGTGTGGGCTCTGGGCTGGGGCAGGGGCTTGGGGTGCAGGAGAGGATGAGGGGTGTGGCGCTTACCTCGGGTGGCTCCCGAAAGCGGCCTGCACACCCCTCTGGCAATGGCTTCTAGGTTGGGGGAGGCGTGGAGCTGGGGGTCTCCACATGCTGCTGCCCACAGTTTCTGGCCAATGGGAGCTGTGGAGTCAGAGCTTAGGGCGGGGTCAGTGTGCAGAGACCCCTGGTCCCATAGGGCCGTTCCAGCTGCTTCTGGGAGTGGCGCGGAGTGAGGCCGGGTAGGAAGCTGCCTTAGCCCCACTGCTCTGCCAATGGCAGCAACTGGGGGGCCCCTGGGTCCTTTTAAATTGCCATGGGGTGGCAGGCGGTGCTGGGAGATTGCTTTGGGGGAGGTGCGTGAGGGTGGCAGGAAGGGCCAGGGGAGAGACCTGGCCCCGAACATTGATGGAGCTGGGCCCGCAGACCCTGAATATTCCTGGAGCATGGGCACCATCGGCTTGTATAACTCACCACCCCTGTCCACCACTCCTTCCCAGGCTTGCTCCTGTGCCTTCGTTCCTTTCTGTGTTCCTGCCTGCCCCTTCAGTGCTCCCCCTGCCTGCAGTGTGTGTGTGCTTGGTTAGGGCTGAAGTACTATGGGTGCTCACCTATTAACTTGATAGTGTCTGACTGAGGTTGGTTGTGTTGTTTCCATTATGAACCTCAGAGTCCCTCCTCTTGGGTATTTAAAGAACAGCCCTAAAAACATGCCAGGTTTGTAACTCACCCCAGAGAGTCTGTCTAGAGTGAACGTTCTGTGCAGAGTTTGAAACGCAGCAGGAGAAATGTCTGGGGGAAAACAACCTATTTCGCTTGATCAACACATTTCCCTCTGAAGTTACATTGCTGCAATGGGTCCCAGGCTGGGAGGTTGGGCCCGATGAGTTTCCTCTGTTCAATAACCTGAACTAGGCAGGAGGGAGGCTCCACTCAGCTCATGTTCTTCAGTGGAGACTAACTCAGGCTGGTGCCAAATTTTCCAAAGCCAGTTTCTTCTCCCTTCGCACCTGCTCAGACATTTGGCTGAGAGTTTCCTTAGTTTTATACCTCTACAGATGGAGGGTGAAATAGGGAAACAGGAGGATAAGGGGTTCTGGAAGCAGGTAGGGAAGGAATCCCAAAGTGGATGCAGCAGCCAGAAGGTTGGCTGCAAAGTGGAAGGAGTGGGAGAAGCGGTGGAGGCCCAGGTTGGCACATGCTGCTCAGGGCTTTAGCCTGGTCTCTTCACTGGCAATGAGGATCCTTGTCCTTAATAGCCTAAGGGTTAACCCTTTTTCTGCTAGTCCATCTCCATTATGCTGATGCATTGTATTGAGGCATCACTATCAGGAACCTTACCCCAGCTGCAGATGGTCTCCTCTTACAGTGGTCAGCAGCAAGCAGGGGCTTAGTGAAAAGAGATGTACAAATACAATAGCCAGAGGGTGCAGGGTGGCAATTTGGCTGGGTTGGCAATTTGCTGTAATTACAATAAGTATTATTAATAATAATATTCAGCTCATATATAGCTCTTCTCAGCCATAGATCTCAAAGCACTTTATGGAGGAGGTTGGTATCATTATCCCCAAGTCACTGGTGGGGAAACTGAGCCACAGAGAGGGGAAGAGACTTGCCCAAGATCACCCAGCAGGTAAGTGACAGAGCCACAAATGGGATCCAGGTCTCCTGAGTCCCAGTCCAGTGCCCTATCAGCTTGGCTGCACTGCCTCCAAGAGGGATACTCAAAGGTAGGTGAGAGGGGCAGTATCAGAACTGTGGGGATCCCAGACCTGGGGTACAGATGGTCAGGAATACGGTGCAGTAATAGAGCTGTACAGGATTTGCTAGTATGTGCTGCATACTTTTGCTATGGGGAAAGGTCTATCCAATTGACTAGGGAGCTACAGATATTTAAAGAGTCTTCTGGAGACATGATGCTTAGTTCTGTTGGGTTTTTTTGAGCGTTGTATTTGTTCTGTGGATCATCCGACAGAACTGAATAGAGAATCATCACCAGAGAATCATCGCGTAGGGCAGTTGAAGAAAGCTATAGAAATGTTGCTTCAGAGTAGCAGCCGTGTTAGTCTGTATTCGCAAAAAGAAAAGGAGGACTTGTGGCACCTTAGAGACTAACCAATTTATTAGAGCATAAGCTTTCGTGAGCTACAGCTCACTTCCTCAGACCAGTGAGCTGTAGCTCACGAAAGCTTATGCTCTAATAAATTGGTTAGTCTCTAAGGTGCCACAAGTCCTCCTTTTCTTTTTGAGAAATGTTGCTGTTATCTATAAAGCTCATGACAGTTATTAGCTCCCTGCTTTCACTATCTCAGGGGAAGTACATCAGGATTTGTAGTTTATCTCTCAGCCTTTAGTCCCCTAATAAGATCCCATCTCTCTTACTAGGTTCATGTCTCACACAGACATACAGAGGATGAGAACTTTGCCTGTGTCCTGTCCTCGGGCGCCATCTAGTAGCAACAAGCAGGAATACAGCTTGCTTACCGCACAGATGGCTGGGGTGTCCATTTCAGGAGCAGGCTCCCAGGCCATAGAAGGGGTTGTCTTTCACCTCATTCACCCAACGAAAATCATCCATGGAGGAGACTGGTCTGGATGGGGGGTGCTATGCTTTCACACTTGGCTGCCTCCACCCCATGAAGCCAGGGGCCCTGTTCACTCCTCTAGGGCAGAAGGGCAGCAGCTCCCCTGGGGACAGCAATGGTGCTAGGAGCCAGTGTGGCTGCTATGTGTCAGCCTGGCTGTAGGCAGTGCCCGTTCCCCAACCCACAGCCAGATGTGCGCCAGCTTGTCCTCCAGCCCCTCCCACTCAAACCTTGGATGACACCAGGCCACTGGGCTGCTGCCGGAGCTCATTAACAATTGACATTAACACAGAGAAAGGAGCTGGAACAACAAGGACCCCACCTTGCTTTCTGCTGTGCTGCCCATTTGCTCTCCCTGGCCTAGTTACGTCACACGTTTGGCCACCTCAGCCCAGAATCCAACAGCTGGCAAGTGACAGATCTTGGGGAACACTATTCCCCAGGGGCTGCCCACTTACTGCTCCAACCCTAGTTTGCCCTTTGCAATCAATGCTTCGGCTGCACGGGTGGAGACTGCGGGAGCTATCTGCATTAGCTTTCATGAACACCCTATGTGCCTCAGTTTACCTGCTTGGCATTAGCCTGCCCATCTGTCTGGGGTACAGTCAAAGGAGGCTCTTAGGGGTAAACAAGCAGGAAATGAAGCAATAGTTGGGATAAGCCACTTGGGGTAAACAGCTTCAAGGGAGTTAAGATGACACTGGTTGGGGTTATTATGTGGGAGGATGCTGTTCTCCAGGCACCAGGCAGAGGGGGTGCTAGGGCTGAAAGCCTAGAGGTGTAAAAGACCAGGAACAGCTATAAAGCCCGTCCCCTGGTTTGGGGAGGTGGGTCATCATCAGCTGCCTGCATGGGGGACACTACCAGTGACACACTGAGTAAGGGAGCACTTGCAGCAGGCAGGCTGTTCCAGCTGGAGATGAAGGTAAGTAGGTGAGAGGACCTTGCCAAAGGCTGCAAGGGAAGACGGTGTAAGTGAGAGGGAAGATGTGGCTAGGCCTGTATCATGTGATCCCTTGGCTCAGACTGGCATGGCCCTTTGGGTGAATGATTAATATGCAAGTCTGAAGCCCTTGTTTTCAGTCACTTTATTCAGCTGATGCCTCAGGCTTCTGGAGGCAAAGGGTTTACAGGGGCCCAGCCCAGCTGGGCCAGCTACATTAATACGATTGGGAGGCAGGGGGCTGCAGCCCAGAAACCCAGTCGAGGGAGCAGACCAAGACCATGGGGATTCCACCCAGAGAGGGGCGAAGGTAGCGAAATCTGTCTCCAGCGGGGTGTACGCACGAAGGACTGAAAGACAGAGGTTTCATGTAGCTCACCCTGTACGTGGGCCAGCACTTCTTACCAGCTGCCCTTCTTTGAGGAGATACCCACTTCACGCTGAGTGACACAGCAGGAAGATCTCAAGCACTGCCTGAGCGTATGGAGCCCTGGATAATCCGCAGCCTCTGACTGATATGTTACAGCAGGGTGTCCCTTTGGGCCTCCTCGCTTCTCCTGGGCACCAGGCTTTTGCAATGCAAATGATTCCAGCCAGATCATGTTGTGGGGATTGGGAAGGGAGAGGTTGATATTTGGGGCCTTAAATAAAAACACCCCTAGTCTATCCAGCCAGCCTAATTGGAATGATAGAGGCCATCTCTAGGGCTCCAGCTCTGGGGCTGGGGGAAGCATTTATACCATCCCTCTGCTCCTCAGCACAGCAGGGTGAAAGGAGCAATGAAATGGTGAGACGCAGAGGAAGCTCCCGTCCCCGTCCCCACCCCTAGCTCCATTCCAGTGCCCCACACACGGGATGAGCCGGAATGTTTCTTCAAAGCAAACTCAAACTTCTGTGCCCAGCCCACTTTATATAATCACAGGCCCCTGCTTGCTGCCCATCCCAACCCCTCCACAGTTTATGCTGGAGGGCTGGCATGGTTCAGACCAATCCATGGCGCCTGTTTGAAGATAAGTGACCTGGTAGAAGGTGTCCATCTGGGTGCCAGCTCCCCATGGCATGGCCCTATAGCATGGGGGAGTCCTTCGTGTCCTTTGGAGCCTCAGGGTGATTGGGAGCGCTGGTAGGAAGGCTGCTGCCCATGGAGTTGTGGCTAGCGGCAGATACAAGATTCATTAGGTCAAAGGGCAAAGGGAGGACAATAGTGGAAGGTTTCTCAGCAGACAGGCATTGCAGCGTGTGCAGGTAACGGAGCTGGACAGCAGCTGGGGAGCTGGCCAAGATCTCGGCTGCCATCTTCAGGGATTCGGAGGTAGCCTTCTCCCCCTCGGCAGCAATCACCTGCAGCACAAGGGAATGAATGACTGTTTCTGCACCATTCCACTGGGTTGGCCCCACTGGGGCTGGCAGGACCTGACATCGTTTCTTACAGTGAGTCTGAGTGAAGATGCTAGGCTGGAGTCGCTGCAAGCTCCTCCCATGGCCAGTGCTCCTACCTTAGTCTCTGCAGTGCCTCCTGCTGAGCAAAGGAGGGAGTGGAATAGCCTATGCAGCCAGAGCTCCTCCATCACCTCTCTGCTGGGAAAGGTTGGGACTGCAGCAGGGTAACCCACCTGCTGCAGTTGCAGCACCTACCAACTCCTGTTATTCCTTAAAGTGGGGTTCCCCAGCCTGTGGGTCAAGTACCATTAGGGCTGGTCAGAGGGGCCTTCCTGGGGATCTTGACTGGGTGGAGCCCTCCTGTGGAGGAGGGCTATAGAATAAGCAAAGGAGGGAGCAGTCAGTTCAGGGTTTGGGACACAGGCACTGTGCTCCGGCATTTAACCTGCCCTCTCCTGTTAGGATTCCCATCACTCAGTGCAGGGACAGAGGCAGCCCCGGACTCAGCCTGCAGTGAGCGCCAGTGGGAAGAGTTTGATAAAGGGACTGCTCCATGCCGCAGAAATGGCTGAACTCCACAGGGGGACGTAGGCATTGCAACACAGAGCATGGAGGGGCACTGGGCAGTGCTGCTGGGGAGAGGGCCCCCTTGGGATAGGGAGAAGCACCCCTCCCATTGCAGGTGTGGAGGGGCAGTGCTGTGTGCAGGAAGGCGTATGGGGTGAGGAGTCAGTAGAGGCCCTGGGGGGAATCTCCCCGCCTGGTTGTGGTTGTGGTCTCTGTCCAAATGGCCGGAAAAGGCTGGGAATTGATCCGCAGGGGAATATAGGGGCATTCGCTGGTGTCCTACCCGCACTTTGGCCTGTCTCTGGGCCTCTGCTTCCATTGCCAAGGACTGCTGCAGTTCAGCCGGCAGCCGCACATGATTGCTGCAGGAAGAAGAGACCGGAGTTACATGGACCCTGGAATTCTGTGCCCATGGGTAGCGCCAGGCTGCGAGCCTGTCTGACACTGTGCCCCAGTGTCTCCTGTCCCAGGCTGAGGCAGCTTACAAAAGTCCCCGGAGTTCAGATTTTCAGCCTTCCAATCTCATCTCCCACCCAGCTGGGCCCAACCCACCTAGCACTGGAATCAATGGGGTTCTTCCCAAGGACACTCTGATTCTTGAACTAGGGTCTGTTATTGGCTGAGCTGTGCTTTCTTCCTCTGGAACCGGGCCGGGAAATCTGAATTGCAATAACAGGGCCAGATCCCCAGCTGGTGTAAATGGATATAGCTCTGACAACATCTGTGGCACTATGCTGAGTTTCCCCACTGAGGAGCTGGCCCCAGCTGGAAAACACAAGAGCGTTTTATGCCATTTAAACTTCTGCAGCCCAGTGAGTGGAGGTGCTGAGTATGTGGGTGTGATGTTGCACTCCATATGCTTTATGAAAATATGCTTGGAATATGAATATAATATAACTGGAATATGCTTTATGCAAAAGGTCTCTTGTAAGGTATCATTACAAAGCTTATAATCTACTGAGTGTGGTTATCCTTTTTGTATGAATGTATCATTCGTGTATCTGAAGCTAGAAATATGAAGTATTACTCTAAAGTCCTATTGTAACTATGCAAAGTGTGGGCCATTAATAATGGCTTGGAATCTTGACTTCTCCCATTAATCAGGACAATTGGTTGTAAATGGCTCTGTTTACTTGCAAGCCTTCCTGTGTTCCTGTAAATCAGGACAGGAAGAATGGCGGCTGGGGTCTCAAAGGACATGTGACCATGTCACTTGGTACTGGAATCCATCTTAAGCCTGGTTTTCCATTTAGAAGGAGGGGTGGGGACCCAGAGAGACAAAAGATTCCTGCCTTGTGCCAAAGCTATAAAAACGGGGTGGAACAGAACAAAGGGGGCTGCCTGTCATAAGAAATCCCCTAGTTATCACCTGAGCTGCAACTAAAAGGAACTGTACCAGAGGAAAGGATGGGGCCAGGCTAGGAAGGAGTCTAGTCTGTGAAATAAATTTAGTGGAATATCTCTGACTGTGAGATTTTACCAGTATTCAGTTTCTTAATGTACTAGGCTTAGACTTGCATGTTTTGTTTTATTTTGCTTGGTAACTTACTTTGTTCTGTCTGTTATTACTTGAAACCACTTAAATCCTACTTTTTATACTTAATAAAATCACTTTTGTTTATTAATTAACCCAGAGTATGTATTAATACCAGGGGGGGGGGGAACAGTTGTGCCTGTCTCTCTATCTGTGTTATAGAGGGCAGACAATTTATGAGTTTACCCTGTATAAGCTTTATACAGAGTAAAAATGGATTTAGTTGGGGTTTGGATCCCATTGGGAGCTGGGTGCCTGGGTACTGGAGATAGGAAACCTGCTGAGCAGTTTTGGTTAAAGTCTGCAGCTTTGGGGGCATGGTTCAGACCTGGATCTGTGTTGCAGCAGACTGGCGTGTCTTGCTCAACAAGGCAGGGTTCTGGAGTCCCAAGCTAGCAGGGAAAACGGGCTCAGAGGTCATTTCAGCACATCAGCTGACAGTCCCAAGGAGGTCTCTGTGACCAACCCATCACAATGGGCAAAGGAGAAGGGCTGGCTGGGGGCTCGGGGTGCTGAAGAGGTGACACCTGGATAGAGCTTCAGGGGCAAAGGTGGCAAAGGACCAGACATTAGCAAGTAGTGTTTGCAAAGGGGATGGGGAGGTTTCTTTACCCTGCTGGGTCTCCATTTCATACGTTTCCTACCTACATTTCTGTTCTCTCCACCTTGATTCCCCAGCGACATGTGACTGCATCCAAAGCGACCTGTAGAAATGGGGATATACTGACCGTGGGCAGTTTGTGTGGCACTGTGCCAAGGCACTTACAAACAAGTCAGACAGTCGGCACAGGCTCATATGGTTCACTGCCTGAGAGCTCGTGTTGGAGGGATGTGTCTGCTATGGATACTTGTGCATGCTACAGAAAAACACTTCTGGTTAAAAGGCTTAAGTGTCTCTAAAGGTTGGACACCAAGAGAAATCCCTGTAGAGGGCAGGGCAAGGAGGTAAGCTGCCATGTACGTCTTCATTGCTCTTGGCTTCTGGGTCTCACACTGTGCTCAGGAAGATTTGCTCCCAGAGAAGTCAGCTGACTCAGAAGCACCATTGCTGCCTCAAAAAATCCAGTTCTGGTGTAACTCCACTGAAATCAGTGGAGTGGGTCCCACTTACCCCAGGCCTGAATTTGGCCCTGGATGTGTCATTTGAATCGGCATGGCTGATCATTTCCCAGCGTGGATTGCTTCCCCCAGGCCCCATTCAGCAGCTGGATTGGTGTCACCTTTGCTGCAGCTGGAGGAGAAACCTGCTGCGGCCCATCAGGCCTGCGTTTCTGTGGCTGCTTTGTCTGTGGCTGCGGCCCATCAGGCCTGCGTTTCGCCCCAGTACTTTGCCCTTGGACAGCCTCTCTAACCCAAGGGACTCAAAGTATAATCATCACACTGTTGCCTTCCATTGGGCGCAGCAAGTCTCCAGAGTCTGCAGAGTCCCTGCAACTGATCACTGTGGGCTTCTTATAAGCCTTTCCCTGAGGCCCTTTATACACCATGTGTTGAAAGATCGATCTACTGCATTGCCCCAGTGCTCTGGTCCCACAGCTGCCCACCTCCTTGTGGAGATACCTTCATTTCCTGGCCAATGCTCTTCCTCTCCAGGAGGATTTCACTGAAGGATCGATGGGCCAGCAAGCGCTTCATGGTTGTCTGTACCAGCAGCTTGACAGCGCTGGAGAGGTTGGCCACGCTGGTTAGGAGGAGAGAGGCATTTTCCATCCGGTAGTAGCAGACTGCATCTATTTCCACGGTAACCATGTCTTTAGTCACCACCTAGACAGAGAATGTTGGGGGTGATGGAGCTGGTTCTGATAACTCTGGGGTGGGATGGAGGAGCTGGGAACACTGCAGAAGAGGAAGAATGGCCTTGTAGGTAAGGCACTGGGCGGGGACTCAGGAGATCATAGGGATTCTGGTCCTAGCTCTGACCCTGGGCACGTCACTTTGCCTCTCTTTTCTATCCTGCTCTTGGCCTGTCTTGTCTATTCTGCACGTAAGTGGTTTGGGCAGACTGTCTCTTACTATGTGTGTGCAGCACCGAGAACAATGTGATTATCACTGTTCACGGCAGCATCCACCGCATGCTAGGAGTCATGCAGGATGGTCCCTGCTCCAAGCTGCCCACACGGAAAAAATCTCAGGTGGGGGCTCTAGATGCTGCTATTAGCTAGTAATGCAGCCGGGTATAAGGAATGCAGGGAGAGGGAGCCAAGGAAAGAAATGAAAACAAAGGATTTGGGCATAGGGAGGGCTGCTCCCCACTGGCCTGTGCCTGCCTAGACCCTGAAATGACAGACTTTAATCCCAGCAGGCTGTCCTTCCAAGGCTGGTACATATGTGGGGGTCCTTCAGATGAGATCTTAAGAACCATGCCCCAGCCTCCTCTGCGCTGGACCCCCTGGCAATTTTTGAAGAATCTGGCCCAGTGTCTTTGGCCAAAAACTCTTCCTCCCTTCTCCTTGTCGTGCTGTGCTGTACTGGCCAGTGGTGCATTGGGTTATGTTTGGTGTGCTGTGTTGTGCAGCAGTGTGTTGTGTTGTGCTGGGCCTTAGTGTGGGCGTTGCCCATTTTATGTGTTCAAAAATCGTTAACTTGGATTAAAAATGGAGAGATTTTAATGTACCTGTATGATTTGTGCCTTCTAGTTTCTGCACTTTTAGGGTGCATTTTGGTCACATTTACGAGCCTTTCTGCACAGCCATGAAGCCTAGATATTTAGCGTTGAATAAGCGGGGAAAAAAAGTGAGATTCTTGCCCATTCACCTGACTCCAGGACCTGGGGCTTATAAAAATACCAAATAGCATAAGATTGGCAATATGATCATGAGCATGGAGCAGTGTGCTGTCTGCCAGTCGGCTAGTGTCCTTTGCCCAGAGCTGGCTGCATCTCAGCTGTGCTGGCTGTGTACAGCTTCTAAAGCACTTTGGGGTCCCTCAGAAGCCAGAGTGCTATCTAAGTGTGAGATACTTTTATTGCTCCAGGGCAGAATGACCGACACTAGCCACTGGCTGCAGTTAACTTCAGGCTTAAGCCTGCCTCTTGGGTGGGTGTAATATTTTATGCCACCTTCCCACTAGGGAGCAAATAGCTCTAACCAACCATAGGAAAAGCTAATGCTAGAGATGCAAGGGAATAAATGGGAGGGAGTTGGCTTACCTCATGGAAGGGGATCTCTAGGGTTTTGAGGCGACGGTCTACCTTGTGGTATGTATCCAGACAGGGAAGGAAGAAGAAAAGGCCTACGGGAGGAAGAGACAGAGTAGCAGCATGTGACTGGATGCCATGGAAGAAAGTCCCACTCCCTGACCCAACAGCAGCAAACTTGGGGCTACGTAGGACAAGACAAAGACCAAGAGAAGGGCCCAGAGCTGCAGCGTCTCCCGCACTAAACACCTGCCCAGATGTCCTGCTGCAGGAATGAGTGGAGGGGGGGACGGAAATAAACTCTTCCCAAAAGATGTGGCAGAGACATCAGTCCCTGAGGGGTTCCCCTGGCCACTCAGTGCTAATGTTTTAGAGTCACTCGCTGTCCCCCACTCAGCATGCTGGGTTCTCACTTCACAGGTGAGCCCACGTCTTAGCGCCAAGATGGGTCTGAGCTGTAACACTTGGAGCAGGATCCAGACCAGAACAAGCTGTGGACGGTTTGGACGGGGGTTCTGGCTCAGGCCCAGGGCCAGCTCTAGGCACCGGCAAAGCAAGGACATCCTTGGGGTAGCACATTTCCAGGGGCGGCACTCCATCCAGACTTTCTTTTCGGGGCAGTTGCGCTCTCGGAGCTGCACCATTTAGACGGGGCGAGGGCGCCGCGCCCCCGGCTGCAGCAGGAAGGGGAAGCCCTAGCCCCGGGATGCTGAGCTGCCAGGCCCAGCCGCTACCTGGGGAGGAGAGGGCGAGTCCTGCCGGGGCTGCACCGCCTCCTCTGCGCACTGGCTGCTGTGCTGCCTTGTGCCACCCCTTATATGGGGGCTTCTCTGCGTGGCCAGGCGGGGGAGGGGGGAAAGCCCCTGCAGGCGCTGGGAGAAGGTGACATCACTCCCTCCACTTCCAGCACCGCCTGCGAGCCCCAGCCCCACCTGAGCTTGGGGTGGCAAATTTTTTGCTTGGGGTGGCAAAAAACCCGAGAGCCGGCCCTGCTCAGGCCCTTGGCTGCCTAGAATCCTCACAGTGGGGGCTTTGAGGAGAGGGGTGCCAGGCCCATGGGGTCTTAATGCAAGGGCCCCCCAGGCAGCTAATATGTGCGGAGTGCGGATGGAGCAAGCTGAGCATGGCACATAGACGCGAAGGGCCCTGTGAGAGGAGAGGGGTAGGGAGACAACCACAACCTGCAGTTGGGGGTGGGAAAGCGGCTGCATTTCCACTTCCTCATAGTTGGGAGGGGGAAGGGAACCAGGGGGCATGAAGCCTGACCCCACCACTTCAGCAGTGGTTGGAGGCCTGCAGGTGTTGGGAGCCGCACAGGAGCTGCCATTGCCAGAAGAGGAAACAGGGGTCCCAAGAATTGCCTACTCGGAGTGGGAAAGGGCCAAGGGAGCCGCAGGCACTGAGCACAGGATTTCCAGACGCCCCTCACCCGACTCATCTCCTGTGGCTGCAGCAGCCCAAGGGGCAGCCAGCCCTGTGAGGAGCCAGTCACCTGCCAAGCAGAGGATAATGCCCGCATTGTCAGCCATTAGCAGACCTGGTAAGGGAGGGAGACAGCCAGAGCCCGCAGGGGTGGGGTGTTAGGAGGACAAGGCCATCGGACGGAGGGGAGAGGAGAAGGGTGCAGGATTGCAGACTCAGGATTAGCAGAGGCTGGCCTGGATCAGGATGTACATTTGTGGTGGGTGGAGTGAGAGGGGCAAGGCACGGGGAGTGGGACACTGGGCGTGGGATCCCCTGGGAACAGTGGGGATGGGGTGGCTGGCCTGACACTTCTGGGAGCCCCGTTGGAGCCTTGCATGAGTGTGGCAAGAGAAAGGGGTGAAGGAGCGAACAAATTGCTTACCGGGCCCTCGGGGCCTTCCGGGAAGGAGGCGCCCAAGTCGGAACACGATGGCTCTCTCGTACTCCCGCACGATCTACAGTGGGAGACAGACAGGCTGGAATTGGAGGAGGTGGGGATCTGGGGGAAGGGCTGCGGCACTGGAAGAGAAGCTGGTGAAATCGTTGTTTTGGGAAAACCACCGAAAGGCAAACTGTGCAGAGCCAGCCAGCCAGAGCTGTCAGCTAGTGTAGCTCCATTCATGCCAGGGCTGCTGTTTCCATTTATGCTAGCTGAGAATCTGGCCCAGAGACTGTATGGCAATTGCAACTGTGGCCGGCTCCTGGCCAGTGGAACTGAGAGCAGGGAGCCTGTCTCTCCAGTGCTCTCAATGATCTCCCTCCTGGGCCTAGGCAGCGTAGAGGAGGAAGCCATTTGAATCAAATGCAGAGGGGGCAAGAGCCAGATCTGGGGTGGGGCGAGTACATTGGGATGAAGAATTCTGGGAGGGGTGCAGGGGTGGGGAATGACTGGGACTGTGTGTTGGGATCGGGGGAGATTGTGATTGGCTGTGCAAGGAGACCATGACAGGAAGCTGGGGATGGGACTGAGAGCCACTGAGGGGGAGACTGAGATCAGATGGGGAGCTGGGGGAGACTGGGAATGGGAAGCAGTGTAGTCAGGGAGGGGAGACAGATCTGAGAGGAGCCAGTGTGCAAGGAGACAACTGGGACTGGCTGAGCAGAGAGCCTGGGACAAGGAGTCAGACTGGGGGAGGGACACTCAGATTAGACAGGGAGGCTGGGGTGGGAAACTGGGACTGGGAGCCAGTGGGGATGGGGACTGTGGACGTAGGAGGCTGAGCGGGAGACACAGACGGATGGGTTGAGGAGCTGGGAGCAGGGAACTGGGACTGGCTGGGCAAAGGAGATGGGGACTGGGATGAAAAGTCTGAGGAGTGGGGACTGGGACTGGCTAGGTGAGGAGGATAGGACTGGGACAAGGAGCCCAGGGCAAGGACGGGACAGGACCAGATTGGAGGGGAATGGGCAGAAGAGTTTGCACACTAGAATACACTCCCCTCCAGCCTGGAATGGAGCCCAAGGTCCTTGAGACCATAGGTGCTGGTAGAGTGGCAGCACCTGCTGGTTTGAGCCCCTGGCTTGAAGTAGTACTAACCACCAGATACATGGTAATAGCTTTCAGCACCCCCACTTTAAAAATTGTTCCAGCACCTATGCTTGAGTCTCACCATTCCTCTGCTGTCAGCAAATATCTGGGAAATGATCTGGATAACAACCAACTATTGCTATCAGTTAATCCATTAGCTTAAGTAGCAGAGGGCTGAGTGGTGTATGTAAAGGTTCTGACTCTGCTGAGGACCTACATGGGTGCCAGTATGATGCCACATGATGGCATTTCTGTGTTTTCAGTTTGCTTTTTTAAAACTCTAGGAAATTACACCCAAAACCTATGTTAAAATACCACAATAAGGTTGCAAAGTCAAGCACACCATGCATAGCCTCACCTTCATGCAGAACCAGACAGAAATGGGGAAGGTCAATATGATGAAGAGAAGGGACAAGATGGTAAGAAGCCACTCACAGATACCTCGACCGGGAGATGTCATCCCTAAAGAAAAAGAAAGAACACATTAGTAGGTGCCTATTTCCATATTACTGACCGATTGACACCTGCTTGCGTGGTCAGAAATCCAGCTTCCACCAGGTGATCAAAACCTGCTTAGAGATAGACAGAGTGTAATCACTTGGGCTGGAATTTGACCAAGACACTGGAGTCAGTATTCAGGGCCTGGTTTAAAAGGGTAAAAACATGGTTATGTGTGAGCATTTTGGAGCAGAGACTGCATTACTATATGTATTCTGACAGCACCATTGGGAACAAGTGCTCATCAGGCACTACTGCTGGTATCGTACTTTAAATATTCATTAGAAATACTCTGAAAGTCCCAGCAAAGAAGAGGCATTTCGCATGTCCCATTTCCCAGGTGCAGCCTGAGCCAGCATCTCTCCTGTCGGGGTGGTGTAGCTCCTCTGGTGGGCTGGGTACGAAGCTTTTATCGTTTTGTGTTTGGGACGATTCCATTGTCCGCGAGCAGACTCCCAGCTGGATGCATGAACCAGACAAAGCCAGTGCTCATTCCAGGAGGGCACCAGAACCAGGTGAAAGCTCTACTCCTCTCTGCTGTTCTAAGTGGAGGCTGCATTATTCATCTGGGACTGGTACAGGGGGATCTCAGGCTAGGCCTGTGTGTCCTTTTGAAATGGATTCCAGCTGCAACCTCGACCCTATTGAGTATAGCACTGTGCATGGGTGTGTCTGCTACGCCTGGAAAGCCACACCAATAAGAGGGACTAGAGGCTGCAGCCCAAACCCCAGGCTTGTGGTTTTGGCAGGCCAGGGTGTGCCACGTGCCACTTTTCCACTGGTGCCCTTAGGAACAAAGGCCCAGATCCTCAAAGGTTTTAATGGGAGTTAGGTGCCTAAATACCTCTGAGGATCTGGGCCCAGGTCTTTGTGCCATGGCATGAGGCCACAGTGTGAAATGGGCAGCTGCAAAGAACCCACGCTCTGTGTGTGTGGGGGGGGGTGGGGCGCTTTGCTGTAACATGGGAAGAAGGGTGAGGCCAGCAGCTTCCCCGTGGTTGGTCTAAGAGTCCTGAGCTCAAGGAGCCCATTGAAGATCTTTGGCAGGGGCAGCAGCTGGTTCTGGGTCTGCACCTTTACTGACCTGATGGTAGTGTCTGATTCACTCCTGGGCAGTGAATGACTAGAGGCCACCCAGTGCAAGGGGAAGTTGCAACAGCTCTTTCTTTTGTGCCAGCTTTATGGGCCTGGGGATCCACAGCACAAGCAGAAAAACGGATGGTGCCCCACTGCACTGTGCTTCAGCCCTGACCCACTGGAACCACTCATAGAGGCTATCATCTATCCCAGAGGTGGGCAAACTTTTTGGCCTGAGGGCCACATCGGGGTTGCAAAACTGTATGGAGGGCGGGGTAGGGAAGATTGTGCCTCCCCAAACAGCCTGGCCTCTGCCCCCTATCTGCCCCCTCCCACTTTCCACCCCCTGACTGCCCTCCCTCAGAACTCCCGACACATCCAAACCCCCTGCTCCTTGTCCCCTGACTGCCCCCATCCTGAGACCCCCTGCCCCTAACCGCCCCCCCGGGACCCCACCCCCTATCCAACCCCCCCTGCTCCCTGGCTGCCCTGACCCCTATCCACACCTCCACCCCCTGACAGGCCCCCTGGGATTCCCATGCCCTATCCAACTCCCCTGTTCCCTGTCCCCTGATTGCCCCCCTCCCCGAGAACCTCCAACCCATCCAACTGCCCCCTGGTCCCTGTCCCCTGACTGTCCCCTAGGACTTCCCACCCCCCTACCATGCCGGAGCCAGCCACACTGCCCGGCAGGAGCAACGGGCCAGAGCGCTGGCGGTGCGGCGAGGTGAGGCTGCGGGGGGGGCCGGCGGCTAGCCTCCCCGGCCAGGAGTTCAAGGGCCGGCAGGACGGTCCCGCAGGCTGGATGTGGCCCACGGGCTGTAGTTTGCCCACCTCTGGTCTATCCCCATTAGTTAGCAGTATTGCTTGAGGCCTGGCCCCAGGGTGCTAGGGATACACACAGTAAGAGATAGTCCCTGCCCCAAACAATAGACAAAGGAAATGCTGTTATCCCCATTTTACAGAGGGAACTGAGGCACAGAGAGACTAAAGTGATTTGCTCATGGGGAATTTGTGGCACAACTGGAACTGAACCCAGCTCTCTCAATGCCCAGGTCAATCCCTTAGCTCAGAGACAATCCTGCTGCTTGGAAGCTATTAAGCAGGGGTCTCAAAGTCCCAGCCTGTGGGCCACCTGCGGCCCAAGAACCTCCCCACTGTGGCCCACAGAGGAGAGACCCAGGCTGACACGCTACCGGCATTGTTTTTTGCGGGTGCTGCCCCCCGCAGCTCCCATTGGCTGGGGGAGAGGGACAGAGATATCATCATTAGTTGCTGGGCAGAGTCAGCCATGGAGGCAGCATCACTTTTCCCCACAATGAATATAAACAAGCCGAAATACCGAACACAACTATCTGATGCCCACCTTGCTGCAATCCTGAAGGTGTCAACTGCTCAGTCACTGGGGCCAAACATTAACAAACTGACAGAACTGAAGCGTTGCCAGATGTCTGACAAACACTAAAAACTCTCTGGCAGGGGAAGAATTGTATAAAGTTGCATGACAGTTTTATTATTTCTAAGAAATTCAAAATAAAAAATAAATATCAACGTTTTCTTTTCTGAACACCTTCTTCAGTGACATTATTGGCTCGCTGGGAGGATTTGAGGACTGGCACTGGCCCTACGGTAAACTGAGTTTGAGACCCCTGCTATTAAGTCTTTGGCCTTTTTATGTGGCTGGTGCCACTAGAGCTAAAGCCCCTGGTGAGTTCTGTGATGTGGGCACCTCTCCTGTGGGACCTAATGTTACCCAAGTATCATCAGACAGATATCAGAGGGAAACAACTCTTATTCCCCAGCAGCCCCAGGTGGATGGGCAGCAGTGACTTCCAAATGAAAGGCTACCTGGGCTCTTACTAATTCTCTGAGCCATGCAGTCCTTTAGGGTTGATGCTGTGACTCAGAGCAACAAGTGATCCTTTCCCAGAAATTCTGGCTTTTAACTTTGTCTGAAGCTGTAGGACTGGATTAATTGCTATTTATGGAGGATGAGACCTGGCATGCGTGCGCGTGTGTGTGTGAGAGAGAGAGAGAGAGAGGGTAAAGGCTTACAATGAAAGAATGGTGGTCTGAGCTCTGAGTCCAGATGTTTATTTACTAATGGACAGTACAGGAAGGAGAAAAATCAGAAAGCAGAGATCATTTTAAATAGACCCTAACCCTCACCTGTCCTGTGCGAGGATAGCTGTGCTCTCTCTGTAACCTACCAGCTCCTGCAACGCTCATGCATTTATAGCCCCTTCCATTCAGGCTTCACAATCAGGAATAAGTTAAGCCTCACACACTCCCTGTGACATTGATTATTTCCCTCAATTAACAGATAGGAAAGCTCACCCTCTCAGGCTCATGCACCCACTCTGTAGCCCACAACCCAATGCTTCTGCCTTCAGGCAGGTGCTCTGTCCACGAGGCTATATTAGCTCCCTTGGTTTTGCTTTTAAAATATTCCCCCTTTGAACCTTCCTTTCTGACCTCCCATCAGAAGGCTGGTAGGAAGGAGAGCAAGAACCCCCTTCTCCAACTGAGCTGATGCTGACGCCACCTTCTCCCCAAAGTGGGCATGCTCCAGCTTCCACTGGCTGCCCTTAAAAGCTGGCCTTTCAGGGCTACTGCCCCCTTTAGAGAACCCGTGGCTCTAGTAGGCAGATGGCTTCCTGCTGGGTGCAGGCAAAGCCCTGAAAGCAGAATGCTTACTCTTTCCAAAGGTGAGTTAACATCCCTGCTTCCACTGACTATGACAGTCCCTTCTGCCTTTAGGGGCTCTCTGCAGAAAGACCAGGTCTAGAGAGGCGCTTGAACCGAAGCCCCACGTGCCAACACACCAAGCTATAAGGGTTCACAGTCTGTATCTGAGTTTTGCAGCTGGACCTTCTCCCTACAACAAGCTGAACTAAACCTGTGGCTGGAAACACTCCCAAATTGCGTGTCCTCAGAACCTCCAGCAATGTTCTGATTGTGGCTTAGTATCTTGGTTGTAGCGACGAGCAGCTCCCTGTAATCAAGACAGAACTCCTTAGAGGAAAGAGGCAGCTGTAGAGAATTAATCATCAGGGAGAGAGAAGTAAAGCTGGGGCAGCAGAGCAGCTGGACTGGGGAGGGTTTTTGCTGCTTCTTGGCATTCCCTCCCATCCCTGTGATGCCAGGGCTGAACAGATCAGTTCTATGGATAGAGCCTGTGCCTATTGGTAGTACAGTGCCAATATACAAAGGATGAGAGGCAAAGAGCTCTGTTGATCACCTCACAGTCCCCCTTCTTCCCCTCCCCTCCCCACCCCGTGCCAAATCCCTGCCCCTGGAACTGGCCATCTTGATCTGTTTCCTGTGGCAATAGGTTGGTTCAGGTGTGTTCTGGGCAGAGCAAAGCTTAAGAGACACCTAGGATAACTCTAGCTAGAAACTTCTTCTATCTAAGGGTAGTAAATAATCCCCTGTGCTTCTCAGGGTTAAGGGGTAATAGAGCTAGTGAGGCTGTGGCCTAATGAAGCTAATGAGCAGTGCTCTGAGGCCTAAAGGGATGCAGGATGGATGCTGTTTGCTGCTAAATTCGTTGCTTTATTAGAAATGGAACAGGTCCTGATGTCTCTGAGCAGCCTGGCTAGCCCCAGGGCCTGGTGCTGAGCCCTTCTGAAAATCTGGCCCTGGGGGTTTGTGTGATCACTTGCTGCTTGTTCCTGCACCATGCACTTACTGCACCTGCTTTGCTCTCCCTTTGCATTGGTGTAAATGACGATACAGGGATCAGAGCAGAATCGGACCCCAGTGCCCCACAAGCCAGTAGCCTCTGTCCCTACTGCTCTCCTGCCCTTTCCAAATCCTACCTTCCTCTTGTCGCTCACTTTCCAGCAGTGCCATCACCTCTGTTTCCTCGTCGAAAGACACTACATCGTCCACGTCTACCACTGTGGAGCTCGGCATCCTGCTGTCTGTCTCCATGGGGCTCTTGCCTTCCTTGGCTTTCCCCCTCTTGAGCCCCTCTCTGTCCTTGCTGGCTGCTCTTCTGCTCTCCACCTTCTCTCTCCTGCCCTGTGAGTCTGCAGGCTCTCTGTTCCTCCTGTGGGACTCCTTGGAGGAGCTGCGAGACCGCTTTTCCATCCTCATTGGGGGCTGCGAGCGAAGGAGCATGCAGCTCTTGGGAAGCAGCTTGCTGCGGCGGCAGGATGACCAGTCTTGGGAATTTATCGGGGAGTGGAGGAGGTGGCAGGCGGGGGAGGCGCAGGAGGTTTTGATCATTCTCTGGGCTTGTCAGACTTGTTGGACAGTGAGCCAAGCAAGCTGTTTTCCCAGGCGCTGTCCTATCCCGCACCTACCTGGCGCTGGCAGAGGAGTTTCAGGAAGGCTCAGTCCCACCAATCAGATGCCAAGACGATGGAATCCATGATGCGGGTTTATGTACTTTTGCATGACTTTGGCATAAAATGCATTGACACTCACACAAAGGGGTCTTTTTGTGCATCTGTAAAGTAAACACCACCCCCAATGCAGCCATCCAGCTTGTGAGGCTCCTGAACTTGCCTGGCATCGCTAGCACCAGGACTTGGGTGGAGAATTCCAAACCTTTGCTGTTGAAAGCAACTGCCCAAGTCAAATCCTGAATATTTCCCATGTTTAGAAATGATCTCCATTAGGGCTTGGGGTGGGGGGATTGCTCCTCACTGGCTCTGTTCCCTGGAAACTGGTGGTTGTGTTCCCGATGCAGCAGGGACACGCTGACATACAGCTGTTCTCATTGGAATGTAACCCCTACATTGCTTTTCAAATTCAAGTGAGGCAGTTTGGTGCCAATCCAGCAACATGGTCCCTTGAGCCGAGCTTGATTGAATTTAGTGTGGCTCCATTAGGGCTCAGGACATGGGGCTCGTTGCAGGATTAACAATAATAATACCCAGCTCTTTTCTAGAGATTTTTATCAGTAGGTCTCCAAATGCTTTACATAGGCGGTCAGAGTCATCGTCCATATTTTACAGCTGGGGACATTGAGGTATGAGGCCTTTAAGACTCTTGTTCAAATGACAGAACTGTAACTTTGTACCTGAAATAGCTCCTTGGGGTCTCAAGATGTGCAGTGGCATGGGGGGTACAATAATCTGCATAACCCACACACTCAGCAGTGGTGTGAAGGACGCCCTCTCACTGGCATGCTAGATAAGAGGGTCCCATTGGGTTGTCAGTACATGCCTGTTAGCAGGGAGAGGGTTAATTCTTACAGGGTAAACTGCATAAAGCTGTTCACTCAGGCCTCTGAGAGAGGAAAATTCTGTTTCATGGCAGTTTAAATTTGGGGCTCACAGAAATTGGTTTCAATTGGTCATTAACGGGGGAAGAGGGGAAAACCCCAAAGTATATATTTTTTTTAAAACTAGGCATCCACTTAGCAGAGCGATGACAAGTCAAGGGTTATGTTCATTCACCTCTGGCCTCCGAAACTAGAATGAAACAGAAATGCCCTGACCACCGGTCTGCTGCTTCGGTTTCTTTCTCTGTCTCTCTGCCCTCCTTCCCTTGGTTCTCATTGGTATCTGCTGTTAGATGGTAACTGTTCCTTTCTGCAGTTCCAGTTGATATCCTTCACTTCCTGCTCCGGACTATTGCCAAATGTTGCTGTGAGCTGATAACTAGTAGCTGTATTCTGCCCACAGAAGGGGCTGCATTTTGTTGGTGGGCAAAGTAACTAACAATACAGCAGCCTTCATTTATCTATGGTGCCAGAAGTGTGGCTGGTTCTTTGCAGAGCTGTATGAAGCACAGGAAACTTATGTATGCACATTTAAATAGTTGTAGATAACAGTATTTAGCATGGGATGTTGAAGTTAATGACTATACTAAAGAAAATAAGGATCTTATTATAGAGAACATTGGAATGAATGTTGTGCTGCTGGAAATTCAACTCTGCCTAACCCTGGATGTTAAAGAAATAAAAAATGAACAGCTGAAATGTTTGAGCCTCTTCCCGTTAAAATGAAACGAAGTGACTCTATATTTGCAGAAGTAATCCCCTTCCCCAGAGAAATCTTCCCCAACCAAGTGACTTGGTATGCCAGCTTCTAGACTAGCAGCTGTGACCATAGTCTGACTTCTGCTTGTGACCCCTTGGTAGGTTCAGCCTCGTCTGGCCCAGACACTGTTATCGTAGCTGTGGGGATGCAAGCACTGGAGATCTCCCACCAGCTGCATTGCCAGACAAGGGAAGCTGGTGCAAGGAGGATGTTAGACTCTTACTAGGGTGACCATACATCCTGTTTTGGCTGGGATAGTCCCTTTTTTAAGCCCTGTCCTGGCTGTCTCGACTGATGATCAGTTGGCAAGAGCAAATGGGACAAATGCCCAGTTTTGCCCAAAAAGTGGGGTGTGACCCCTAGGGCGGCACGGAGGAACATGCAGGGGGGTGGGGATGAGCAGTGATTCCAGCCCCGTGTGGGAGGGAGGGCTCAGGGCTGGTGGCAGGGGAGGTTTGGGTTGGTGGGGGGGAGGGCTCTGCGCAGGCGGGCACCGGGGGGAAAAGAAGGGGGCCTCAGGCCGGCCCTGTGCAGTGTCCCATTTTTCATTTGGGAAAATATGGGCTCTCTCACTCTTACTCATTCTCCATTCCCTTTGGGGAGTGAGAAGATTTGTTGGTTAGGGCCATGCTATGTACCAGCTCGCTCTGTATACTTTCTTCCATATGGGGGAGCTGCTCGCCAACAAAGCAGAGGTTAGTGCTTGCTCAGGCTGACTCTGGCATCTGAGGAATTTCAAGCTATCCTAAGCAATTTGGGTGGATTGAGGGATAGCTTCTTATGGCCTATCTATACTGCAGATACAACTGCGGTAGTGGGGACCCAGCTACAACATAGTTGTCTTATAGCCAGTTTGTAGCATAGCTTGCGCTTAACCATGTTGTCAGACCTTGCTACAGCATTGGCTCTGCAGGGCTTTAGCCCGGTCTGGAAAAGGTTGAGGTTCCCATTGCGTTCAAAGTGGAACCGAGTTGGGCAGTGCTGTGCAGCTGACACTTCAGCCAGGGCCTCCCTCAGGCAACTTCTCTCTCATCCCACTTCATCTTCTCCTCTCCCACCACTCAGTGACAGGCACCCACCAGCAGCTCCCTCTTTCCAACTGGAGCCTCCCCGCTCCCCACTTTGGGGAGGCTGTCGCACCGGGTTGCTGGGCTCTGCAGCAGCAAGGGCAGGAGACGGATTGCCCTAAGGAGGCTGGTAACCAGCAAGTAATTAACCATTGGACCAGTTGACCACAGGCCGTGGTGGATTCTCCATCACTGGCAATTTTTAAATTCCGATTGGATGTGTGTGACGGGTTGGATCCCAGAAACCCCCTTGGGGCTGCCAACTGATGTGCCAAGACTACTTCTGCCCCTGCTTTCCTTGCCCTCCCAGCTTGGGACTTCAGTGCCCTGCCTGGTTTGAGCCAGACCCGCTAGCCTGCTGCAAACCCAGACCAAGGTCTGAACCACGTTCGCTAACAGCTGTAAGCTCAATTGAAAGCGGGTTCAGAAGTGTTCCTGTCTTTAACACTCAGATGCCCAACTCCCAATGGGGTCCAAACTCCAAATAAATCCGTTTTACCCTGTATAAAGCTTATACAGGGTAAACTCATAAATTGTTCACCCTCTCTAACACTGATAGAGAGATATGCACAGCTGTTTCTCCACCCCCCCCCCCCACCAAGGTATTAATACATACTCTGGGTTTTTTAATAAGTAAAAAGTGATTTTATTAAATACAGAAAGTAGGATTTAAGTGGTTCTAAGCAGTAACAGACAAAACAAAATGAATTACCAAGCAAAATAAAATAGAACAGGCAAGACTGTCTAATGCAGTAAGAAAACTGAATACAGATAAAAACCTCGCCCTCAGAGGAATTCCAGTAAGCTTCCTTTTACAGACTAATCTCCTTCTAGTCTGGGTCCAGCAATCACTCACACCCCCTGTAGTTACTGTCCTTTGTTCCAGTTTCTTTCAGGTATCCTTGGGGGTGGAGAGGCTATCTCTTGAGCCAGCTGAAGACAAAATGGAGGGGTCTCCCAGGGGTTTAAATAGATTTTCTCTTGTGGGTGAACACACCTCCTTCCCCCTGTGTAGAATCCAGCTACAAAATGGAATTTTGGAGTCACATGGGCAAGTCACATGTCCATGCATGACTCAGTTTTTACAGGCAGCAGCCATTGCCCACATGCTATCTTGAATGTCTCCAGAAAGACTTCTTATGTGGATTGGAGCCTTCCAAGATCCATTGTTCATTAAGTGCTTCTTGACTGGGCACTTAATTTGCACATTTCTTTCTCAAGAAGCTGACCAAATGCTTTACTAAGGCTACTTAAAAATCAAGCATGTACACAGCCAATATTCATAACTTTAAATATAAAAATAATATATGCATACAAATAGGATGAATAGATTCAGTAGATCATAACCTTTACAGAGATATGTTACATGGCATATATAAGCATAAAAACATATTCCAGTTATGTCCTATATACATTCATAAGCATATTTCCATAAAGTCTTATACCAGCAGGACAGTGGGGTGGGAGGAGGTATTGTTTTATGATCTCTGTGTGTATATAAAGTCTGCTGCAGTTTCCACGGTATGCATCCGATGAAGTGAGCTGTAGCTCACGAAAGCTCATGCTCAAATAAATTGGTTAGTCTCTAAGGTGCCACAAGTACTCCTTTTCTTTTTGCAAATACAGACTAACACGGCTGTTACTCTGAAACCCGTCACAATGTGTTTAATTAAGATTCGCATTAAGAATTATTTTCTGGTCTGTGTTATCCAGGATTTCAGACTAGATGATCGCAATGGTCACTTCTGGCCTTGGAATCTATGAAAGTGGCTTTGGGTCCTCTTTTGTTGGGGGTAGGTGGGGGTCATTGGAGCGAGTAAGGGTGCCCTGTAGCCTGTGGGGAGGGGTGGGTCAGGTGGAGGTGATGTACCCTGACTTGTAGCATGGGGGACCTGAGGATCCAAACTGTCTTGGCTGTCTGGGTTTGCAGGTAGGGAGGGAGGAGGCAGTGTTTGCACTAATTAGAGCAGCAGTTTAGATCGGCCCCTGGCTGCTGTTCTGGGAGCACTGATGCTGACAGGTGGCAGAGTAGGCTACATGTTGGATTGCTGTAACTGTACAGAGATGTTGATGGGGACAGAAGAAGGAGTCCCCTTTGAGAAGAGGTGGGAAAACTACAGCCCGGGGGCTGCATCCGGCTCTTCTGACATTTTAATATGGCTCTTGAGCTCCAGCCGGGGAATGGGGTCAGGGGCTTTCCCCGCGCTACGCATGCCGGGGCTCCGCTCGGCTCCTGGAAGCAGCAGCATGTCCCCACTCCACCTCCTATGTGTAGGGGCAACCAGGGGGGCTCCGCACACTGCCCCCGCAGTTCCCATTAGCTGGCCAATGGGAGCTGCTGGGGCAGTGCCTGTGGATGGGGCAGCGCACAAAGCCACCTGGCCACTCCTCCGCATAGGAGCTGGAGAGAGGACATGCCGCTGCTTCTGGGAGCTGCTTGAGGTAAGCGCTGCCCTGAGCCTGCACCCCTACCCCCCTCCTGTGCCCCTTCCCCAGCCCTGTTCCCCCTCTGAATCCCTCGGTCCCAGCCCGGAGCATCCTCCTGCACCCCCAACCCTTTGTCCCCAGCCCCACACCAGAGCCTGCGCCCCCAGTCAAAGCCCTCACCCCCTCCCGCACCCCAACCCACAATTTTGTGAGCATTCATGGCCCGCCATACAATTTCCATATCTAGATTTGGCCCTCTGGCCAAAAAGTTTGTCATCCCCCCTCTCTACTCCCCCCACCAGCCTTAGCGCAACTATAGTTGCAGTGGCAGCTGAGCAGCTCCCAACCCCAAGAGAAACAGAGGCTTAGACATTTTGAGCAAAGAGCTCATGAGAGCCACACTGTGAGCCTCAGAGAGATTGCGGGAATAACGCCCTTATAGCCGAGTTGGCTAGTGTGGTTAGGCGCAATCTATGCTATAAGAAATCAGTTCAGCAGCAAGACAATGCTAGTCCTCTGCACACAGAAGCACCAACCTCCCTTCTGATGAGTTGGTGCTGACTTAGTGCTGATATCCAGAGTTTATCTAGAAGCACAGCTATGCTGTTGTCCAGCAGGCATGTGCATTGTTAAAGGAGGAGGAGAAAGAGGAAGGGAGTAGAGTTAGGGTGGCAACAGTCTTTGTTTTCTCTTGGATTCCTGTTTTATTGGAAATCGTTGCAGACCGCTAAGTCAGGATATTACAGGCATGCCTGAACTCTGAACTTTCTACTCCCTGATCTAGTTTGTAGTGTTAGGATCTTGAAACATATTATTTGCTGGCAGATTACTGGTCCCAGGGAAATGTTGAATGAATGGGGCTACTGTCAAGCAAATGGAGTTGAGTATGTACTTGGGAGAAAACAGTGATACATAAATAATATAGTGTCCTTAATCATCCCCAAATGCTTTATAAACTATATACATAGAAAAATTGCCTGTTTAACTAGGTATGTCAACATTACAGAACAGTGTGGAATGGGAAGAGAACAGAGAAGGATACCATATCCAAAGGGGAACTGCGAGTGGAATTTCAGGTCAGCAGTAAGTAATTCTGAAAGCTGGTCAGACTGCTTTGGCTATGGCCCCTTCTCGCCAAAAGTAGGATGCAATCTTTAATAACTATAAGAGCCTGGACCTTTGATTTCTTGTCTGGTGTTCTGGATACTGTTTCCCAAGGGTTCTTTGTAAGAACAGTTTGCAGCTGAGCAACTCTCAGTTGATCTCAGGAATTTGGATGTGAGAATAGTGCCGCATGTTTACTCCTGCCCTGTGGAAAATCAGTGTAGAACGAAGACGGGAATCGCTTACTCAAATGCAGGAATTTCCCCCCTGTTTTCTCCAAACCCCTTCATCTGTAGCCTGAGTCCCTGGGAATTGTACTGAAATGTACAACTTTTTGGAAATAAACAAAATGTCTGAACAGGCATCACACATGGACTAAGGAAGAGAAATGGACCATTGGCCTGAACACAGGACTGGGAGTCAGGAATTCTAATCCAGATTATGACAATGATTCCCTTTTTATCCTGATTTTACAACTGATTGTTCCTTCCTGAGTGGAGTACTTTGCATTTGTCCTTTTGAATTTCATCCTATTTACTTCAGACCATTTCTCCAGTTTGTGCAGATCATTTTGAATTTTAATCCTATCCTCCAAAGCACTTGCAACCCCTCCGAACTTGGTATTGTCCGCAAAATTTATAAGCGTACTCTCTGCCACTATCTAAATAATTGATGAAGATATTGAACGGACCCTGAACTGATCCCTTTGGGACCCCACTCATTATGCCCTTCCAGCATGACTGTGAACCACTGACAACTACTCTCTGGGAACCAATTATGCACCCACCTTTTAGTAGCATCATCTAGATTGTATTTCCCTTGTTTGCTTATGAGAAGGTCATGCGAGACCATATCAAAAGCCTTATTAAGTCAAGATATACCATGTCTACTGCTTCCCCCCAGCCACGAGGCTTTTAACACCAGCTGGGATTGATTAGTGCCTCTTCATTTCTTCCCAGGTCCAGGGCTGTCCCTAGACATTTTGGTGCCCTAAGCAGACCCCCTGTGTGTGTGTGTGGGGGGTAGGCCCCAGGCCTCTGCGGGGGGAGGGGGGGAAACTGCCCCCCAGAACAAGCTGGCATAGCGGAGCAGGTTGGGGCTGGGTCGCTCCACTTTCTGCCGCCCGGTGAGTGCATGGCAGGCTGTTAGGGGGCTTATTCCTTCACCCACTTACTTCCCTGGTCGTTCTCGCATGAACAGAGAGCAACAATAGCCGAAGTCCAAAGGTGCAAACAATTAGACGTTTATTGGGGTGAACTTCCAGCAAGCATGACTCCAGTTTCCTTCCTTAGTGTCCCCCTTCCCCGCTCTGACACCACAGAGCCTTACATCTGTGTCCCTGTTCCCATTCCTGCCCTTAGCCAAACATGGTTCCAATTTCCTTACCCCCATTCCCTGTTCCCATTTCCCCCTTTAGCAAAACATGATTCCAATTCCCACCCCCATTCCCTGTTCCCATTTTCCCCACACACACCCATCCACTCACTTCCTGATTGACTGCAGACTATATAGTAAAACTTGAGTTCTGCTTAGCTATACCTTAACCAATCATTTTCCTGAAATTTAACTAACATATTATAACATGATCATGTAACCAATTATATCCCACCACTTTAATTAGTTTACACCCAGCAAAATTAATTATACAGCAGACAGAAACAATCACAGAACCAGAGAGAGATTATACAGACAAACAATAGCAAAGTGGGAATTATAATGACAAAACAATACAGAAGCAAGGATTTCACATCCCAGCTATTGATAAGTGAGTTCTTGCCAGACAGGATGCTATCAAACTAAGTTTCCTTTTACATTTTCTAGGCACTTCCCTTTCTCTGGAGGCGATAGGCATTATCAGGACAGGACTGTATTCCTAACAGTATTTCAATGTGACTAGTTTGGAATGTGAGGATCTGACCATTCGCTTCCCAGCTTATGGCTGCCTCTGTTGCTTAGCCAAAGGCCTTAACCTAAGAACAGGGCCTCAGACTGTCACAGTAAGAGAAGGACCTTACACTGGCAGACAGTGATTTTGATTCTTTCTTTTATACCTCTAACTAGCCAAGTGATAAGAATACACCTAAATTCTTAAAGTACAGGCCTTTACCGACAGGCCTGAATATCTATATCCTAACACAGGCCCGACCCCACACTCATAGGGCAGTGGGAAGTGGAGTGACCCGGCCCCAGCCCGCTCTCCTCTGCTCCCCTGGCTCCCAGCCTGGGGACTTGGGGGGTAGGGAGGAACTGCACCCCTGCACTCACTGGCGGCATGGCTGGGAGCCGGCAGCACAGAGCAGGCTAGGGCTGGGTCACTCCACTTTCCGCCACTCAGTGAGTGCAGGGCGCGCCCGACCCTTGCTGCAGTCCCTCGGATGTTGCTCAGGGGAAGAGATGGAGTAGGTGTGGGGCTGGGGCAGATCAAGGGCGGGGGCAGCTTTCCTGGGTGGCTCAGCCGGCCAGGGGATCAGGCTGGCTGCTGGAGCAGCACGCAGCTGCATAGGGCCCCAGGAAATTTGGGGCAATTTGGTGCCCCAAATTTCCTGGGGCTGTACGGAGCTGCGTATTGGTAAGGACGGCCCTGCCCAGGTCTTAATGATTTGTCTGACATTTTTCAATGCTTGCATAATTTTGTGCAAGCCTAGGTTTTGGTGCCATAATATACACACTGTGCCATTATATTGTGCTGTTGTGTTGAAACATCAGTGTTGTGGAGCAATGATCCTTTGTAGGAATTTTCCTAACCTTCCATGAGGTAGGTCTGAGGAATGTGTAAGGGCTTAAGATTGATGCTAATTGGAGATTGTGTGTTCATGATGTAGAGCTGGGCTGCAGGTTTATGTTGGGGTGTGGCTGATTTTCTTTCTATTCTTTTCCCCTATCCCTTTGCTTTCTTTAAGCCTGAAGGGGCAGGGCTCAATCATGATTCTGTGGCAAGGTCCTGGGCCCCCCATTGCTCTCATTGTACCAAGCCCTGCATAAATCTAGCTGGCAGTGCTGTCAGGTCTGTCCGAAGCCCACGTAGCGATCTCATGTTTTGCTTTGTGCCTCACATGGTTATGGGTTACCAGGATGGGAATCGCTAGCATGGCGCAGTAGGCCATGGCTCCGTGGGGCACGCATGGGGTGGCCCGAAGGGTCAGATGGGAGCTCAGCAAAGCGGCCACTCAGTACAACTTTGGGGGTGCATCTGTACTGTGGATGCCTGTCACCTGGGATGGAACTCAGCCCTGGCTGCTCCCGCACAGGACCTGAGGGCTCACTGTGTTGGGTGGGGACCCCGCCCCATGGGCAGCTCCGAGTCCCGACCTAGGGAAGGCTGGCCCAGCGTCAGCCCCAGCACGGGGCGGGCGGGCGGCCTGAGCGCAGTACCTCGCTCGCACCACTGGGTGGCTCTAGCGCCCCTCCGCCGCTCCCGGTCGGGTGGGGTGGGAGGGCAGAGGGGCGGGGTGTTTGCGCGCAGGCGCACAGGGTGGGCACCGCGTGAGGGAGGGACCCGGCGAGGAGGCGCGACGTGAGGACGCGGCCCGAGAGCGAGGGAAGGTGGGGGTGGGGGCGATTCTGGGGGGATGGGAGGGAGGAGGGCTTGGGGCAGTAATCGCCATGGGGGAGGGGCGGTAACAGCAGGGGGAGGCAGCGGCAGTGACCCCGGGGGTGGGGGAGGGGCAGTAACTGCGAGGGGGACAGGGACTTCAGTGGGGGAGGGGCAGTAATTCTGAGGGGGCAATAACTGCAGAGGGGGCCGTAATCCTGGGAAGACGGGGACAGGCTGATGCAGGGGCAGTAACTGAGGGGCAAGGGCTGTTGTGCTGCACTCTTGGTGCTGGCTCAGCCTCCCCCGCTCCCCACCCACTCTCTTCCCCTGCTCTCCTCCCCGGTGCCCTTGCTTGCCTGTCTCTTGGGGCTTGCTGTAAAAATCAGTCACTGATTTGGTTCCAGGGCGTGTCCTCCCTGCTGGAAGTCACGCTCTCTGCTCACTCTGTTTCTCCCCCAGCGCAAACATGTCGGACCAAGAGCGCCTCATGGACTTGCTGAGGAAAGAGGTGAGGTCGCTGCTGATGGCTGTCAAAGAGGGCCTGACCCCAGTGCAGCTGGAGCAGGAGTACCTGTCTATGATCGGCAAACCTCTCCCATTGCACACCCTGGGCTACCGATCCACCATGGAGCTGGTGAAGGACATGCCCGATGTCATCAACATCTGCTCCTCTAGAGATGGCTATGTTATACTGAAAGGTGGGTGTGCGGCTCCCCTGGCAAGAGGAGCAAATGACTTGGGAACCCTCACCCAAGCATGGAAAGGCATTCAGTAGAACAGTCTCATGCTGTGCTTGTAGTTTGTATGTGCATGATACAAGGCTGGTGTAGAGCGTGGACCCTGGACGTGGAGCATTTGAACGTGGGGGAAGGTATCCAGTATACTAACCAGCCAGTGAGTTTTCAGGGTCATGTATTTAATCCACCCCAGCTTTTTAAGAAAGCTTTAGATAAATGTTATAAAGGTGCAAATAACAGAGGGTGATATCTAGGGAGCATCTTGGCCATTTACTATGGATGGGTATCTCTCCTTTGTGACTTGCAGTTTACAGTTATTGATTAAAAAGATTAATCTTCATGGCACTCTAATGGGCTGCTGACGTTGGGTTTGCCTATTTTTAACCTTGGGTAACCCACATAAGCATTAGTATGCAGGATTCCATTATAAGGACCAGCACCATGATCCATTTCTTCATACTCTTATTATCTTTTTTGCCTTCTGCACATGTTCCTTATTATTTCCATTTGCCTCCATGTTTGTTTCTTACCTTTTGTGTTTCTCCCTCTCTTCCAGTCTATTTATATTTGCTTTCTCTCTTCCTTCCTGAGCCTCTCGGACATCTTCTCTCCTAATTGCTTAATCTCACATATGTTCTGGGCCCAGCCTAGGATCTGTAATGACAACCACCCAGGTTTATGCTATAGCACTTAGGCCTCCCTCTTCTATGTAAATAGAGATTGTGGCAGAAGACAGAGCCAGGGAAAAGGCACCAGAGAAGCAACTGGTGCCCCCTTATCTGGGGGCTAATTATTATTTATATTTCTTGATAAAAGAACCTTTGTGGGTTGAACCTGCTTCTTTCTTGTTTCCCCACCTTTGGGAGCAGAGTCTTTGAAATAATCAGCAGCACTGTTTTGGTAGGAGTGATTTTGCAAAATTGAAGAGGCAAGCACCCCCAGGGGGAGAATGAATAGACATTTTAAAATCTCTTTTTAAGAAATAAGAGGGGTGATGTGGAAATGCTGGGAGAACATGGCTCAGTCTCCAAAAATGTTGTTATTATGGAGCTTAACAAAGAATACTACCAACCCATCAGTCCAGAGAGATTTTGCAAAGCTAGCTATATGCCCCCTCACTGAGGGTATTCAGGGTTTGGTGGTATTAACTTCCTCTCTCACTGGTGGTGCTGGCTTAATTCAAAGGCATGTAGATAGTGCTTTTTAATTTGAGGCCTCCCAAAGCACCATGCAAGCTGTGACAGATATGGCAATTTCCTGCAATGTCTTTTGGAGATATTATTGAATTAAGGTTAAATAGCTTTGGAGTCCACTGTATTATAAATGCAAAGTTTGTATTATTTATTTGTATTATTGTGGGATTGTTTGCAACTTCTCTAGGAAGGAGAGACTTGGCCAATGTATACCCTGAGAAGCGCTGTTGAGTTTTAAAGGACTCTTAAACAATGTGCCAGACAAGAAGGAACTTTTGGGACAAAGTTAAGTGGGTTTTCTAGGAAATATCTGGGTGGAGGTGAATGCAGAGTGCCTTCTCTGGACCCAACCTTTTGATTCTATGCCCTAGGAGAGTGCCATTATCTGACTGATTATGTATGCATGGCCTCTCAAGCGCAAAGACACAAGCTGTATAAAGGAAAAGCTGATCTATGAATGTGTGTTTTGAGCAAACAGCTGTTGTAACCACAGAAAAGCCCCATAGTGGGGTTCAAAAGAGCGGTAGAACCCTTGCTTAAGTTCAGGTTGATCTCTAGTGAGCTAATTAGCATTTTGGGTAGGTTCTTTTATTGTTTTTAATAGTTTTTCACCTTAAGAATGAATGTGCTTGCTTAGAAAGGGCTGTGTGGTAACTTATAATTGTGGGCAATTACACTGTTTATAGCCCCTGATGAGAAGGCAAAGCGCAGATGGAGACCTGCTTAGGCATTCTGACTTACTAGGGAACTGCAGCCTGGAAAAACCCCTGTCAGGAGGGAAAGAGAGATGGGTCTCTGCCCAAGAGAGGTGAGGAGCTGGGAGACTAGAGTGGGTGCACTTGCTGGAGCACAAGGGAAATACATGTGCAGTTGCCATGAACTGACACAAGCTATGTATATACAGGGATCACTTTATCAAGTAGTTGTAAATATTGACGCTAAACTGCACATCAATGTAGGGCAGTGAAAGAAGAATGCTGTATCTGATTAATTTAGGTAGAGTGTAATTGCACAAATTGGAATTGGTCCAAGACACTCTTGCTAACACTTTTAACATTGTGAAAAATGCCATAATGACAGGTGGTTAGGGCCTTGGTTTTACATCTTGTTCAAAAGGCTGCAGCTCCAGCAAAGCACATTATGCTCTAGCACTACCAAGAGGTCCAGTATGGTTTTGTTGCAATACTGGCTCACAGGGAAGGGTGCCATCTATTGAGCTGCCAACACAGCCTTCTGCGATATCTGGGCTTTCTCATATGATCTCCTGTTCAAGCACTTAGTAGGCTCAGCAGCCCTCTCTGCTTGGATCATGATCTGCTGAGATCATGGTCCTGTCACATTGCCCTCTCTGGGATGTTAAAGCTGTTCCAGACCAACTTACGGAGGGAGGATAAAAGCTATAAGTTACTGTGCTTTCCATCATTAATGGTAGAGTTCAGCAATAACAGATTAGTGCTTTGCTCTTTGAAGAGGAGTGTTTCCTCAGAAGGGGGCTAGTAAAAGGGAAGGGGGAGAGAGGAAGAGCGTTACCCAACACAGCTTAACTATTTATTTCTGCTGCTTTAGTCATTGCAGATGAAGCCACCAGGGGGATGGCAAGTTTGGTTGCCAGACAGAGGACCAGTTCTAAGGTGCGAAATGTCATGCGAAGAACAAATGCCTTCTCTCGCCCCAGCCTGCCCCGGAAGGGCCGGACACCTCCTATCCTGCCAGCTATGGTGAAGAGTGAGCTGAAGGACCTGCTGAGTCTGTCCCCAGTCTTGCTCTCAGATTTTGATAAGGCCTTCGCCAGGCGCTTTGGACGGACATTCCAGTATATGCGCTATGGATTCTTCTCCATGATTGAAGTGCTGAGCGCAGCCTCTGATTTCATTGCCGTTGAGCAGACCAGGGCAGGCTCTCTGCTGACCCTGAAGAAAAGCCCCTCAATTAAGCAACAGCAGGAAAATCTGTCACAGGGTGAGGCTGTATATGTATTTCATTTGGGGCAAGTAGCTCTCATTAGCACACATTGTCACTTTTTCTTCAAGCAGACCATGTTTCAGGTGAAGGGGGCTAGGTCTCCACTGGCTGCAATAGCACCCATCCTTTAGGATTCAGCACAGGATGGCTGTGGTGCTGCTGCTGCAGCAGCTGTGTGCCCAGCCCAGTGCCAAAGGGTTCTGGCTCTGTATGACTTGGGGCTTTATTGCATGATTTCTCCTCTGTGTTCTCAGGGGTAGGTGGATGGAGAGGGGCGAGTTGAGCTAATCTGAAGTCTGTACTCTATAAATAGCTTTTATTAACATCACAACAAGGAGGCAACCTTTGTCGAGCTGGATAAACATTGGTGTGAGCCCAACATTGCCTGCCTGCCAGGGAAATGGGAAACTGTGACCTGCTTAATGCCATGTATAAACCTCTTCTCTGCTTAAGGTGAGAAGGTGATTCAGCCAAAGAAAGCAGAGCAGGCCAACTCTGATTCTCTGCCAGTACCTGCAGTTAGGACACCCCCTCCAGGATCTGTCTTATGTACAGAGAGCCTCAAAACACCAAAATGGGGATCAGAGCCAGTGGAAGCAGAAGTAGGGAACTGTGGTGAGAGACTGAAACAAGTGAGTAACTGAAGAAGTGAGCTGCGGGGTTTCTTATCCTTAAGGAGAGTCATTTAATAATGTAATTGTGTCTGGGATACAGTGTATCATCAGTACAAGGCTAGAGTTTTCTAAATTGTTTTCAGATTAGTTCAACAACAAACAAATTGATATTGGCATAGGAGTCCAGTGGGCTGTCAAAATCCTATTTCTGGTGTGCAAAATCTCTGTACTCGTGTTACACATAACCCATTGGCCATTTCCTGTAATGACCATCAACTTGTTACCTAAAGATAGAGTGCCTTCCACTCAGAGATCTCAGAGCACTTAATATTAAGCCTCATAACCCTCCTGTGAGGGTAGATAAGCCAGGCAACTATTCCCACTTTATACATATGGAAACTGAGGTACACTGTGGTTAAGTCACTTGTCATAGATCACATAGAATCTCATAGAGAAAGGAATAGAAACCAGGAGCCTTGAGACCCTGTACTTTGCTCAGACTACTAGCTATACTTCCTCCCAAGGACAAAAAAGAATGGAGGCTTTTCCAGTTAATGCCATAACTGAAAGACACTATTTCCTTTGTCCTTTCTGGTCCTGATGGGCTCTATGCTGAGGTAGAGTATAACTGGACCGTTTATTAGCACCAAGGAAGGACTTGGTCCAAAGGGCAGCCATTGTTATTGAGTTCTGTGTGGTAGGCAATATTCAGACAAAGGAAGACACACTCTCCTTACCTCAGTGTGCTTACCTAGGTGATCAGGCACAGACAATCCAATACTGACCCATGATGAATACAATGGTTAATGGTACAAATGGGAGGTGGTGTGGATTATTTTAGATCATTGAAGTACTAATGGAGCAGCATGTGTTAAGGAGGGATTTGAAATGAATAATACTTCACACCTAAGAGGGTCATTTAGCAAATGAGGGAGATAGAGTTCTGTATGTAGGGGGCAGCATGGGGGTAGGTGCATAGACATGAATGGGAAAGATTACAAAGGATAGGTTTAGCAGGGAGGTTTGAATGAAGTGTAGGCTGTGGGAGGGAACTGATCCAGAATTGTAATAGGCTGCAGTATAGTTAGTTACTGCTAGAAGGCCCATATGCCACGGGATGGTAGGTGGGAGAATGCCATGGCAAGAGTCTTAGGGACGAAGGAAGAATGAAAGGAAGTGTGTGAGGTGCTCTGAGAGCTCCAGAAAACTGGCTTATGGCTAGTGCATAGTCTGCTTTATGATGAAGTGGTACAACACTGGTGGTATAATGGTAAATGTAAACAGTAATTAATTGGAAACCCCTGCATCGCAGCAAGACCCATGATCAGTATTGGTGATCTACAGAATAGAGTCCCAGAGATTATGAAGGGCAAGAACTACTAGACATTCCAAGTGCCTGTATATGAGCAGTTTTAGAGTTAATGGTTGTGCATCTTATACATGCAACGTGTTTTAAAAATCCTTTGCTAGATGCTGACATTCAATCCTGTTTCACTGCAATCCTAATCTCGATGTAATTTCCACTAATAAACACATCTTTTACTGTAATTATTTGCCCCCTTGATTGCACAATTTGATATGAGTTTTCTTGAGTCTTGTAATTCACCTTTTTGTTCTTGGTATGATTTTTGGCTTTTCCTTGAAGTTGGAGAAGGATATTAAGATGATGCTTGCACAGAAGGGAGCCGGAGGGACAGTCAGCTCAGAACTCAAAGAAAAGATCCGAGTTGTAAGTGTTCATATCTGGAAATGTCTCTAAGCTTTGGGCAGGAATAAGCATTTAGACATTAGCATGTCTAAAGCCTGATGCTCAAGGAACATCACTGCTGCTTTTCAGTAGACTTGGTGGTTACTGATAAATTAGGGAAGATGATGTGGGGTCAGCCAGCCTGTGGTCTGCCTCTCTTCCCACAAGATTGAAATATGTTGTTTCCTCTGTCTTTGGCATCAGCTAGGCTGGAAAAGCCCAGCAGAGAATACAGATTATCTATGAATCCTGATGCTTGTGCAGAATCAGAACCTATGAAAGGTGGTGACACCTCTAGGTTATTTAAATGTGTATATTTATTGTCCAGTGTGATCTCACTCCCCCTAATCTACTACTATCTCTTTTGCTGCTTATGTCTTGAACTATCCCCCTTCACAGCAGCTGCAATTTTACAGATAGTTCATGCGCTAAAGAGCTCGCCATCTTCCTATAAGTGTCGACAGTACCTAGCATGTTATGGGTGCACTTAAGCAACCATACTGAAATACAGTGGTGGACTGCTAATTGGGGCTTCTCAGCATAGCTGTCTGGGTCAGGGGTTCTGAACCTGGAGGTCGTGAACAGGTAGATGTAGGAGGCATGACTACTTTGTCCTTCCCATATAGCTAAGTGGGAGAGGGGTTTTTGGCTAGATTGGAGAGGGGTGTTAGGATGGTGCTTATATGGAAAAGAAGGTAAGGGTATGGAAAAGGTCTTCAAAACCACTGGCCTAGATTATTTATCTGGGAAATTAGACTTCTGATCCTTGCAGGTATTCTACAATGTGGAATTTTCATAATCCTTGTATACAATGGAGAGTTTCTCTTTACTGAATTCACAGAGATGTGTGGACTTGTTGATTGGGACAGATGAACCCATGCCAAGTAAATTACTCTTCTGGATAGATACTTTCCATTGAAATTCTCTCTTTTAACTGAGCCAGACTCTGGATGCACTTTCTGTATCTTGTAGCAGGGCCTGCGGCCACAGTTGAGGCCAGTGGGTCGAATGCATCGATGCAGATCTTTTAAAGGGCTCTTTCATTTGCTGCTCCTGCTTGGCTCACTGTGTGGGGCCATGAATTCCAAACATACACATGTTATTTGTAGTCCTTTCCTCCTTTTCCAGTTTATATGTACCCTCAGAAATTAAGTTATGTGAGTCTGAGGTTCTGGATGAGTGGCAAAGCACTGCTAATTTTGGGCATCAACAGATGGAAGATCCAACATATCTAGCCACAGGGGCTAGTAATAAAGCGCATGTCATTAAAAAGCTAGGGCCCCTAACTTTCTATAAGTATATATTTTGCACTCATAATATGCTGTTTAGTTGTCTGTGTTGCAATATGAAGCTATTCTTACTCCCTCTTTCACCTAAGGTCCAGGTACACAACTGTCTGGTTATGATGTGTCCTTTCCTATCGTGTAGGTTGCAGCCCAGTATCCCGAGGGTTTGCTTGCGTCTAAGCTACCTAGTGAGTTTGAGGTAAGTTTTGCCTCTAGCGGGTAGGGACTCTTTATTCGGTTTGGTTAAAGCTGGACATACTGCATGTTCAAAGAGCACTCTGCAAGATTCTCTCTCAGCTCTGGTAGAGCAGTTTTCTCTTTTCAGTGCAGGTTCCCTCCAGAAGAGGCTGCCAACTCTGTGTGCTGGATTTATGGTGAAGATAAATACCCAGTAGGAGCTAAGATGATGATGCTGAACTTATGTCCATTCACGTACTGACAATGAGGAAATAGGAGTGCCCCCAAAACTTAATTACTCCAATAATTCTTTTAAAGAGTTTTACAAGGGTATTTTATTTAACTAATCTTTAGGCAGGCCAGAGGGGCTGAAATATTGATTTTTTGCATCCTTGTGGAATCCTGTAAGTAAATGAAATACCCTTCTTAAGAAACTTAGGAGAACTGAATAAATGTAGTTTGAGAGAGTCTAATTTTTTTGGTATTGAGGAGCAGCTCCACTAATATTAGGGAACTAGTGTTCAAGCTTGTTCTGTTTGGGTGCAGGCTCCTATCTGTAGTCCTGTGTTCCAGCTAAACACTTTTTTTTGGTCATTTTACAAAATTATTAGATGTGCAAAAGGTAAATCTACATCCTATGTCCAGTTTTAGGGATCCGGTATGTGTCTGTTACACAGTGATGAACCTTGTAATTGATGCACTGTGGAGTGCTGCTATCCATGTCCAGCACCAAGAATGAGAAGATTGCAAGTCATGTGGATATGATTTGTACCAATTTATAGTCCCGACTGTGAAACCATTCTGTTTAAAAGATACCATTGAACTGTTTTTATAGCTTGGAATTTTTTTCCTCCCCATGGTTTTAACTCCCTTTAGAAGTTTGATTCTAAAATTCTTTTCTCTCCTGATCTTAGAGCTCTTCCATTTGGCAGCCATTTTTGCTTTCCCGTGTTTTCAAAGGGAACCTGAAATTCGTGCATCTGAGTTGCTTTTAACTATTGCTCAGTCTTCTTAGAAACAGACATTGGATATCAGCGAAGACTGATGTGCACAGGAACCACCCCCTACCTCCATCGTACAATGGCAGAAGTGGATTGTGAGATGCTGTCGCCTGATCCCAGTGGATGATAACCCACTCACTGCTGCAGGGGCACTTAAACCCCTCTTGCAAATTATGCTTGCCAAGTTCTTTAGTTCTTTAAGTTTTTATTGTTGTCTGCTCTGCAGGTGTGGTCGCAGTTTAAAAAAAAAAGGGGCAGTTGAATATACCTTGTAAAACTCTTCTTTTCTGGCAACAGGCACATTTTAAAGAGAAGCTATCCGTGAAGGAGCTGGGGTTCTTAAATGTGATGGAGTTTGTTGGGGCCCTTAATGATATTCTCCACGTTGAGCGCAAGGAAGGAGAACAAGACTGGCTGGTCTTTGATCTTGAATCCAAGTGCTTAGCGGATGGTAAGTGAGGTTTATATGTCCATGTTTCGCTGTAGGGCAGGAGTGACCAAAATACTGCTGGTGGGACAGATGTTACCCACAAAGACCTACAGCAGGGCCCCTTAAAAATGGGATCTGTAAAAGAGAAGCGGAGTCTACAAGTCTCATCATACAATTCATCACCTTGGTCTAAACAGAGTAGCGTTCAGAGCACGATTCAGCATTATACGCTGGGAGCTTTGCTCATTTCTTACCACTGGTGAGTGGATTTGTCAAGCCTGAGTGAAACTGTTAGATTTGACATTTATATTCAAAGTTAAAAACCAGTCGAGATGAATGGGGAGATTTCACATCTGTCTTTGAATTACTGTTTGAGGCTGTCGAGAAGACAGAATAGCTTAGATTCATTGCTAAAGAGTATTTTCACAATAAAGGCTAGCTCTTTTTCATTTAAAAAAAAAAAAAGATTAGATTCTGCTGCAAGTATTGGAATCTGTGACCAGCCTCACAGCAGTTGAAAGTGTGTGGCGTGCTGGGTAAAAGTGCTGTCCATTTGAATTGTGAAGGCAAATCATCTGCTTTTCCTTCCCTTCTCTATGGAGGGAAGCTTGCTTTGTCAGCATCTTGCAGATTATACTTTAATGCAGGTATTTTTGAAGCCTTTTTGTTGTGAGTTGAGGATGGAATTTTTTATCAATGAGTTTTGTAGCATGTACCACTGGGCAAGGAATGAGTTTTAGTGTTTCTGCTTTTGTATCTTGATGTACATCAGTTCTTTTTCTTACTGCTTTCTGAAGCCCAAATAGATGTTCTTCCTTTCTTAAGGCCCCATCTACACTAAAGACATTTACATCAGTGTAGTGTGACTTAGCAGCATAAGGTGTGGCATTGCTGTAAAATGGGGCTCACAATGTGGTGACTATACATTGGGAATTTGTGCAAGTGTAATTATCTTGATGTAGTTACACCCGGGCAATTTCTTCATTGGGTTAAGTCACACTTATGTAAGCCCTGCTTTACATCAGTGCAACATATTTGCACTGGAGTAAAAGCAAAGATAAATTTCCTGAACGTAGACAGAACCTTGGAAGGTAACAGCTCTGGCTTTTAAGATGTGTGAATTTCATCTTCTAACCGAGCACATTTGATTCCATTAGTTGAGCAATCAAAGGATGAGATCTGTCAGTCTGATTCTTTTACATCTTCACTAGGTGCTGTTGAGCTCAAGGTCTCCAGCTGGGATTTCTGTTCTGAGAACTCTGAGGATCTGGACCTGAAAAAAAGCAGAGCATTCAATGTGGTAAAAGAAATGGTGAAACCAGTGAGTGACCTTCAGTAATATAATGACCAGGGGGTGCATTTTAGGTTTGGAAGCTGTGATTAGTGTAGCTGGCTACTGGGAATTTAAATATCCCTTCAAGAGTGTACTGTAGCCAGACTCAGCCTTGCAGAGCCACTGGAATCTTTCTGCATCTGTATCCAGCCTATCCAAAGCCATCTTGCCTAGGGACATTGTGGATTCTCCATCACTTGAAGTTTTCAAATTGAGATAGCTTCTTATTGAGTTATAGCATATTGGCTTGATGCAGAGAATACTGGGTGAGGTTCTCTGGCCTGTTATGTTCTCTGGCCTTACCCAATTCACAGCCATGAAAAACGCATCACGGACCATGAAATCTGGTCTCCCCTGTGAAATCTGGTCTTTTTGTGTGATTTTACCCTATACTACACAGCTTTCATGGGGGAGACCAGTGTTTTTCAAATTGAGGGTCCTGACCCAAAAGGGAGTTGCGGGGGGGGGGGGGGGGTGTCGCAAGGTTATTTTAGGTGGTTCACAGTATTGCCACCTTTACTTCTGTGCCGCCTTCAGAGCAGGGTGGCAGGAGAGTGGCGGCTGTTGGCCAGGTGCCCAGCTCTGAAGGCAGCTCCCAGCCAGCAGCAGCACAGAAATAAAGGTGGCAATACCATATTGTGCCATCCTTACTTCTGTGCTGCTTCTGCCAGCAGCGCTACCTTCAGAGCTGGGCTTCCAGCCAGCAGCCACCACTCTCCAGCTGCCCAAGGCAGGGCCACTGCCAGCAGCAACATGGAAGTAAGGCTAGGAGTACTGCAACCTCCCCTACAATAATCTTGCGACCCTCCCCTGCCCCCCCCAACTCCTTTTTGGGTCAGGACCCCTACAATTACAACACTGTGAAATTTCAGATTTAAATAGCTGAAATAATGAAATTTACGAATTTTAAAATCCTCTGACCATGAAATTGACCAAAATGGACTGTGAATTTGGTAAGGCCCTAGTTGTGCAGGAGATCAGATTAGATTATCATAATGGTCCCTTCTAGCCTTAATATTTATGAATCTGTTCATTCTGTTAAGTACCTTACTCCCACAATGCAGTTTTCATCTGTGGTAATTGATCATGCAGTCTTTTGAGCTCATCTGCATTGCTTCTGCATTGTCTAGTAGGGATGGCTACCAGGTGAGGTGAGGTGCCTTTCTCCTTCTTTCTCCCTTGCCTCAACTCTCCATGTCCTGATGTTACTTCTATGGCACACACTCTCCTTGCTGGCACAAGAAGCAGTGTACACAGATGGAGTCTGAATCTCTGTAGGGCAGCAGAAAGCACTGCCTTCAGGCTATTGCATACACCCAGATAACTAAATGAAACCAAAAAAGATTTAGTTCACCTTTTCAGTCAAGTCCTCTCATGGAAGGGACTGGCTTTCTCCCTTCTGGGGTTGTCTCTAAGTTTTCATGATGAAAACTCAGAGGTCACTCTCAAATCTGGTGTGAGGTATCTGTTTCTGTCTCTTCCCCATTTCCTTCCTTGGTGGGTGTAGCACATCCCAGAGAGAGTCCTTAGAATTTCCCTGTTTCCAGAGAACCCTTCTGCTGGCAGATGATCTCCTCTGTTGAGCCAGTCAGACCCAATGTTTAATTGGAATATTTGCTGTGGGTAAGTCAGGCACTCCTTCCCCTTTATTGTGGGTCTGAACCACCCCAATTAAATCTGCCAGCCCTCGTTGTGTGAAGAACTTAAGAGGCAGGGCTTTGGAATGGGACTTAAGCAGTGCTTAATTTGTGCCAGGGCTAAGCCCTTGCCCTCTACGCTTTGCAGTTCAAAGCCCTGGCACCTCTAGGCTTGCCACATCAGTTATGAAAGTAACAATATCACTTGAGCACAAGCTCCAGTACCTCTGTCATTACAAATTAAGCACTGGACTTAGGCTGTACAGTGCCACTTAGAATCCTTTCCATTAGGCATTAGGACAAGCCCCACCAGCACTGGGTTTTATCTTAATGGGGCAGTTGCTTGTCCTTGTTCAATGCACCCACAGCACCAGCATTTAACCATCTGTCTGAGCACCAGTTCCTTTTACTCCTTTTCTTGTCTCTGCAGTATCTGGATGTGGAGGAGCTACAGCTAGCCCGGGAGATAGCAGAACCCGAGATCCCCCCTGATGCTATTCAGGACAGAAGACTTTATTGTCTCCCTGCACTGGACAGTAGCATGCTAGTGGGTGTCTTTGTGGAGTACATAATCTCTCCTAACCAGTTCTACATCCGTCTATGTAGCAGGGAAACATCTGAGATGCTGGAGGATATGATGATTGAGATGAGGTGAGAAAGCGTTGCATCAGCTTTGTGCTGTGGCCTGTTGTGAAGATTCTCCATGAGAATGTGTATGCATGTGCTATGCTGCTGAGAGAGCAGGGCACCCAGCTTGCTGTTGTGGTTGGTACCGGCTTGGGTATGTTGGTGCAGATGTTCATGCACTCTACTCGTTCATGTATGCATAGTGCTTACTCATCCCTCTATAACTGGAAAACAAGAACTATGTTTGGTGGCAGTTAGGGCTGCAGCAGGACACACTTCATCCACCCAAATTTAAAAGCATAGAAATAAATAGTTATGGCAAAGGACTTATGCATTCCTTTGCACCTTCATGTTGCCTACAGCACTGTTGATATAGGACTCCTTAAGGCTTTCACGTCCATCTCCAACAGATACCAAAAAGCACTACTTACCCCAGCTTCATCAAACTTGCTCATCTGACTGTCATGCTTTCCATGTATTTGGGAAGGTCATTATCTAAAGGTTTTGTGTTAAAGAAAAAGCTTGTTATGATTGGGGTACTTACTGCTTTTAGGGATAGTTATGAAATGCTCTCTAGCATCACTACTGATGCATAACTCATATTCTAGGAATTAATGCATGAGTAAGAGAAAAGTGACCAAAGGACAGCTCCCAGAATGTGTTAAATTTCTTGCAGAAGGGGTACCAAAAAAGTGAGATAATATTAATGAAAAATTGCCAAATAGGATTACTTTTAAATGCTTGTGGCACCTTAGAGACTAACAAATTTATTTGAATTTGTTAGTCTCTAAGGTGCCACAAGTACTCCTTTTGTTTTTGCGAATACAGACTAACACGGCTGCTACTCTGAAACCTTTTAAATGCTTATAATTCTCTCTATTCATTCTTCATTGAGCCACTATGAAAAAATCAAATAGTGCTCAGTTTGGATTCTGATTTTTTTTTTTTTCCATTTCAATGAGATTTCAACAAAATAAAGGTTGACCGCTTCGGTTAAAACTGAACTCTGTAACACAGCTCTAACTATACTTTTTACATATACTTTTTTACTACGCCTGTGTGAGCAACCTGGAAAAGTGGGATCACTGGCCCCTTTAACTCTCCAGCCTGGGCTCATTCTCTCAGTGCTTTGCCAGTGACAAGCAGCAAACCCCTCCAGGTACTGTTATCACTCAGCCATCAGCATGCAGAGGCACATCCAGCTAAGTGGTGTGAAGAGCATTCATGCAACTCATAAACTATACACAGAGAGAGACCAGCAAATCTCCCAAGTCCCCAGCCTTGCACCCCAGATATATACCGTCTTGCACTGCTCAAGGCCTTCTCTTGAACAGTGCAAGCTCAGTAATTAGTTTGCCACTTCATCATCGAAGGAAAATAGATATGCACCAGCCTTTGTAATCTGAGCAGATTCCCCAAGCACTTTGGACAGACTCACTAGTAAGGATAAAACATTAAAATAAGTTTATTAACTACAGAAAGATTTTTTTTAAAGTGATTTTAAGTAGGGCTCAGATTTTGTCAGAGATATTTAGTAAAAATTATGGACAGGTCACAGGTAATAAAAATTCACAGAAGTCCATGACATGTCAGAGATATTTTTAGTAAAAATCACGGATAAAACGGGGAGTGAGAAGGGTCCAGCACCCACAGCAGCTGGGCAGCTGCAGGGACCAATCCCCACCCTGGTGGCTGGGCAGCTGTGGGGGGCTCTGTCTGCCTCCCTCAGCTGGGCTGCTGTTGGGGGGGCTCCTGCCACCCGCTGTGGCTGGGCTGCTGTGGGGTCCCCCTGCTCTCCTCTGTTGTGGGGAGCCCAGCTGCCCATGGGGAGTTGGAGCTCTGGGGGACCCCTGCTGCCCAGCGGCTAGGAGCTGCTTGGGGGCCTCTGCCTGCAGGAACTGAGAGCTGTGGGGCTGCCTGCTGACAGTAGTCCAGCCCTGGGGCAGAAAATGTCACGGAGGTCTCTGGAAGTCACGGATTCCGTGATATAATCATGGCCCTAATTATAAGTGCTGGGCATAAAGATCAGAGATAGTTACCTTAAGAAAACAAAAGATCAACACATATTCTAAATCCTAAACGTTTAGACTAAGCAAGAATTGAAGCAGTTTTTCTCATCTCACTGGATGTTATAGGTAGGTTACAGTTCTTAATTCTTAAGCACAATTTCCTTCCCAGCCTGAGACTAATCTCCTCAGTTCCAAGTCTTTCTCTTGTTGCCCTTCGGCGTAGGTGAGGGACGAGAGATGGTCTGGTGATGCCACTGTCCGTTATTTTATACTCTCAGTCTGTGTCCCTGGAAAGATATTGGCCCAGGCATGTCCTCGTGGGCCTTGCTGATTCAGAGTTGAGCAATCCCGATTGTGTGGTGCTTGCACAACGGTCTCTTACAGAACTGTAAATCTCTTGTTTACAATTCCCCTGCTGATCAGGGTCAGTTAATGCCCATCTGGGTGTGGGTCACCACCCCTGTTGTCACTGGAAGGTTAGCAGTGGGTGTATCCCAAACTCATTACACCTGTCAATAACAACCATATAGCAAAATCTTATAACATCGTACATCATGATATACATATTTTGACAGAACAATGAGTTTCAGCAGATCATGACTTTTCATATGATACCTTTCAAGGCACTCTTTGTATGAAATACCACAACCATATACCATTGATGAATATGGGGATTGCAGGGTGCTACGCTGAAGTACATTGTGTCACAGCTGCACCTACTGTATTTGCTGGAAGGCGAGTAAAATCCCTGTGTGTGCTTTTATACTCTTTGAATATAAATATATTTGAGCCTTTGAATTTGGCTGTGTGTTCATCGTAAATGTTTAAAGTACATGTGTACTCTACCCATGTGGTATAAGAGCATGATATGGAAGGGTCACCTTCACTGTTAAGGAAGATCTTCCTCTGCATTGCCTTTCCTAGATCTTACGTTAACTCTGAAAACTGTTCTTAGCTCTGATGTTTTACCATAAGGCTCCTTGAAAGTTCATATCAAAGAGAGGTTTAAAGGAAAACAAGAAAGCAATGCTGTACTGAAGCACCTATGCAGTTCTGTCTGTACTGCTTCCTGCTGGGCATGACCTTTTTCTGTGGTGTCTTGCAGACGATGCTATTCAAATAAAAATGTTTCTGACCGTTATGTCATGCCGGAGGTCTTGGTCCAGCCTGGCCATCTTTGCTGTGTTAGGATTTCGGAGGACAAATGGTGGTACCGAGTCATCATCCACCAGGTGCTCAGCGAACAGGAGGTGGAGGTGTTCTTCCCAGACTTTGGAAATCTGCGGACTGTGCCGAAGTCTTGCCTGAGATTCCTCAAGTAAGTTAATTGTGGTATTCTGGCTAAGGGTATTTTGGTTAAGTGCTGCCAAATCTTACCTTCTCTCCTGGAGCTTGCCCCACCTTCACTCCCTTTGGGGAAAGCTGCATAAACACTGTCAATAGATTTCACAGTGTTTTCCAGACATATTTGGAGTTGTCATTTATTCTGGGATGAACATAAAGCATCAGTTGTCCTTATTTTGAGTTGGTTGGAGTGGAGGGAAGAGAGCTTTTTTCATCTCCCTCCTTTCCTAGCCTCCACACTGTTTAGTCTGTTCTCCTGTCTCATCTGCCTCTCTACATGGGGGCTTTGACACTGATTGAAACAAAAGTCATAACCATCGGTCTCTGTTTAATGAGTTGCAGGGGTGAGATACATTTGGCATGGTGCAGTGCGTGGGAACTGGCACTGCTGTTGTCTGTGCTGTACCCATTCTTTGGATGGAGGATGTTGGTTGCCAGAGCTGTTCATCGGACGTCTTTCATAAGCATAAAATATTAATTTAAAAAAATACAACTATGAGGTGGCTGTTGGAATTGAAGATCAAGAGGCTATATGGCTCATGGAAACTTGTACCATCCATATTTTTAACTCTTGGTGTGTGATGAGATGATGGATTTGATTCCTGTTGCAGGTGCTGCTATTCGAAACTTCCTGCCCAAGCTATCCCTTGTTCCTTGGCATGGGTGAAACCCATAGGGGTATGTATCCACAGACAGTTTTTCACCTATTTATATATAATGGGACTGTGCAGTAGACATTGGCCTCTTGCCTACTTGAAATAAACTGAGTAATATTGATGTTGACATTCTCTGGGCCTGATCTGATTCCCACCAAAGTGCATGGGAGTTTTGCTGTTGTCTGTCAACCTATCATTGTTCCCTTTCTGAGTATTCATAACATGCTGGTTTGCATTCTGTCTACAAATGGACAGCTCCTGTAGAGGTATTCATTATGCCAGTGAATAAGCTTTCTCCTCTGTCCTGAGTGCTCTGTGACCCTTGTGGAGCCTTGGGAAATCCAGCCCAGTTTTCTCTGCTTTAAATATTTGCTTTACTTGAGTGACCCATGTTAGTCAAAACTTCCTTCACAAGGGGGGACTGGCCAGGACCCTCTTTAGAGTCAGCCCATCACCCCTTATAGCAGGATCCCTGATTTCCTTTCCACTCTAACTGCAAAACAGATGAATAAATTTCCATCAGACTTTCTCAGAACAAAATAATCTGTCTGGGGTGAGAAGTATGTGAAAGAACTCCAAAGGGAGGAAAGGCTTTCTACCAATAATACATTTTGGGTTCTTTTTATTTCCTTCACATTCTAAGCATTTAGGTTCACATTTTCAAGCTTTTCTTCAGAACTATAAGGGCTAGAAACTTTTTTTATAAATGAAAGCTGAAATTCTCCTTTAATCACATGACTCCGGGAGCTGAGGCTTGCAGCAAATCACCATGTATTAGAAGGCTCCTGATAAAACTTCAGGAGCTGGCCACACAGTTTGTCAGTCATTGGAAAAATAAGAGCTTAGAGTGCACGTCGCTTCTCAGTAATAACTCCAGCTCTGCAGCCTTTTTACATTTTGAGTAGTTAAACTTAATTGAGTGTTGGTAATCTTGTCAGGTTCAGTTTGGTGCATTTGCCTGTGTGGTACACCCTTATTACACTTACTTCAGCTAAACCTTGCCCGGTTGTGCCCCTGAATCTAGCTTGCCTTCACCCTTTGCATCCACAGCAAACTTTCTAGGAATGAGAATAAGCTTCATATAGCTGCCAATGGGCTATTTTGTAGTAACCTGTTTATCCCCCTTTCTTCAAGGGGCATTGGACTACCAATGCCATTCTACAGTTCTGGAAGCTGTGTAACCTGAAGCCACTGGTGGGAGTGGTGGATGAATATGTGAACGGTATTCTTCACCTCTTCCTGTGTGACACTACCTCTGATGAAGATATCTACATCCATCAGGTCTTGAGAGCAGAGGGCCATGCTGTCATTTGCAGAGAAAATATTCTCTCCAAGGTGAAGAAGGGCAGAGGTGGCGAGTTTGAGCAAGACTGTTCAAGGAAGGGGCTGTAATATGGTGGGAATTTGGATTATGTAACATGGAAAATTTACTCGTAACAAAAGAAATGCAACAGGAACTTCCAGTGCACCTTAAAATTTCACTCATCCCAGGGAGAAGAGTCCAGTATATTCATACAATAGTCCTTTATCTCATAAAGCTTAAGTTCACATTTATCTTAAACAGGTTTTCACAGCCTGAGCACAATTAGACATTTGAACTTCATCACCTAACCACCACTGTGTAATGCTGCAGGGTTCATGTGCGCTTTCATCTCTGCTGTGCTGTTGTTCAGAAAGCTGCTATGGCTTCATCAATGTTACAGAGAGGATTCTTTGGTAACATTTGCTAACATGGGTTTAGGAGGTTCTTAATGTGGATATTTTATTATCATTTATTGTTTGTTCAAGTAGTGTTGATAGGGACCTTATGTAAATATGGAAAAAAAGTTTGAGAACTGTAGACATTCTGAATAGCAGTCCAGAACTGGGATAGCAGTGAAGAGCCTGTGTTACAGGGCAGGATTAAGGTACACATGTGCAACTGCCTATAGGATACTTGCCTTTTCTATTCCTGGCTCTCACCAGTTCTGTCAGTCCATCATTTTTAACAGCACAAGATTTGCTCAGAAAATGAACTAAAACATTTAGTTCCATCTCTCTGAAATTGATGAGGTTTTACTGTCTAGTTTCAAGTCTGCTTGGAAGTCTTCTGCTTTTGTGTTTATTTTTGTTAATGAAAGAACTCAAACTGTTATGCAGTTTTGGTACTTTTGCTCTGGAAATCTCAGTCTCAGGTGATTAGTTGTAATTAGCTTATTTGTTTGAAGCTCAAGGTGAATTTCAAGAGGTAAATCTCCAACCTTGTCTGCACTGACCACAGAAACCCAGTTACAGCATACTGAGGTATAAAGATGCTAGTGTGATTTATTTTTTTCCTGGTAAGTGTATAGTGGGTTATGCTAAAGTGTCACACTAAATGGATTATGCTCCAGCACCAGATTATCGTTTAGAAAGGGGCCTAGGCTGTTAAACAGTGCTGTAAAAATGTATAATTTAATATAACTAAGAATGGCCAACACTGTGATTTGACAGTGAGAGTCAGCACTGTTTTACCAAGAACTATAAACAAAATCCCACGGTTTCAAATGTCAGTAACAGGCAGAACCCAGGGGCCGTGTCCTTTGCTTTAATCTGTAGGCTGAACAGTAAATCTTGTGGCAAGAAGTCTTGCCATTTTGGCATGTGATATGTCCAGGTACCATTTGATGAGTAGTTTTGTCACTGTGGAAAACCATTTTAACTTTTGCAACAAGGCAGACTCTGCCAGCATCTAGATGGCTCCCAACCCAACTCCCACTCAGTTGGGTAGCAGGTTGCTGCAGTTCGAAAACCATTTCAAAATCTTGCTCTAGTTTTTTTTTTCTTCTTTTTCTGTTGCTTACAACACACTTTACTGACTTTACATACTGTTTATTTTTAACAGGGGTTTATAGAACTGAACCCCTCAGTCTTGTACCTGCAGCCCAGTCCGAAGCAGGAGAATGATGGATCGTCGGGGACAGACCTTCCCTTACAGGAACAGGAATCTTTCTATGAGGCCAGCAGGGCAGTGAATCCGGAGCTGAATGAGAGTGAACCATATGCCCAGGTGGGAGGTTTTTAGCTCTTCTGTGTCTAATACAAGATTAAAAACAGCTGTTGTGTTGGGAGACTCTGGTGGGTTGGTACACTATGTTTTAACCCTGTGGTATAAAAAAGCAAACAGGTGCCATAAGAATAAAAATGTTTCAGATGGGACACAAATAGATCTCCTCATGCTTGCCCTTATCTTTTATTTTCCTGCCTGCTTGTCTGGTCTCTTGACAGCTCTTGGGTAGTCCCTAAACTTCTAGGTATAGAGTCCTCTTTGCTCTGAGATTCCTGTTCTACTTATTCTTTGAACTCAGACCTTTACTTGGCATTGAGTTCACATATTGTATCTTGGAATCAGCCTTGACTTCAGACTTTTCCCTTTCTCATCTCCTGTGTCTTTACTTGCTTTCCTCTTATCTGTTCATGTGCAGTTGCAGTGGAGCAGCATGAATTGCATTTTTGAGTGTGTCGCATTCAGCCATCAGAGAAGCACACCATAAGCCACCTAATAAACACCCTGGCATGGCTTATTGCTATTAAAATTTGGCTTGTTCATCCTAAATTTAGTTTATTAAAAAACCCCATGAAAACCAGTTTTTGGGCATGGGGAGGAGTTGGTCTTACATAACTATTGTTCCACTCCAAAAAAAAACCCTTCATCATAATATTTAGCTCTTATATAGCACTTTTCATCATTTGACCTCCAAGTACTTTACAAAAAAGGAAAGCATTGTTTTCCTATTTTGAAAAGGGGGAACTGAGGCACAGAGGGCCAGCGACTTGTCTGTCACCCAGCAGGCCAGTGGCAGAGCCAGGATAGAATCAGTGTCCTGAATCCCAGTCCAGGGCTCTCAATCCACTAGGCCACACAGTGGTGAAATATTTATTAACCAATTTTGTCTGCTCTTTTCTTATTTCTTTCTTACAGGCTTTTCTGTGGCACACTTTATCAGGGCATCTGAGCACCTTTTGAGTAGATCATAGAATCGTAGGACTGGAAGGGACCTCGAGAGGTCATCTAGTCCAGTACCCTGCACTCATGGCAGAACTAAGTATTATCTAGATCAGCGGTTCTCAAACTTTAGCAACCTGAGGACTCCCATTTTGATTTAAAAATTTTTGCAAACCCCCAAGTTCCCTGGTCAGCCCCAGGCCCTGTCCCCACTCCACCCCTTCCCCCAAGGCCCTAACCCTACCCCGCCTTTTCCCACCCCCGCTCCACTCCTGCCCCTCCTCTTCCCACCCCCTCCCCCGAGCGTGCCCCGTCCCCACTCCTCCCCCTCCCTCCTAGCTCCTCCTGCACACCGGGGAACAGCTGTTCTACAGTGTGCAGGAGGCACTGGGAGGGCGGGAGAGGAGTTGATCAGCGGGGCTGGCAGCCCTGGACTTGATTTCGTCCCCTTCCCTGAGCGCACCCTGTCCCTGCTCCTGGGAGGGTCGGGGAGGAGTTGATCAGCAGGGCCTGTGGACCCCATTCTGTGGACCCTAGTTTGAGAAATGCTGATCTAGACCATACCTGACAGGTAATTGTCTAACCTGCTCTTAAAAATCTCCAGTGATGGATATTCCATAACCTCCCTAAGCGATTTATTCCAGTACTTAACTACCCTGACAGTTAGGAAGTTTTTCCTAATGTCTAAACCACCCTTGCTGCAATTTAAGCCTGTTGCATCTTGTCCTATTCTCGGAGGTTAAGGAGAACAATTTTTCTCCCTCCTTGTAACAACCTTTTATGTACTTAAAAACTGTTATCATGTCCCCTCTGTCTTCTCTTCTCCAGACTAAACAAACCCAATGTTTTCAATTTTCCCTCAGGGGTCATGTTTTCTTGATCTTTAAACATTTTTGTTGCTCTTCTCTGGACTTTCTCTAATTTGTCCACATCCTTCCTGAAATGCAGTGCTTAGATATTGCATTGTTCCTTGACCTGAGTATTATAGGAACCATTTTTTTACATCTCTCATAATATAACTAATTTAAAACTAGTGTAACAAATCTAAAATCTAAGTGTTCTATTTTAAACACAGTGCACAGTGCCTAGCACAATGACCCCCCCATCTTTATTGGGGCCTATAGGTGTTACCATAAGACAAATAACAAATGATGATGCTCTGCTCTCAAGCAGAATGAGAGCCCTGTGTCTGCATTTGGAATCTTATAGCTAATTACCTTGCACAATATAAATATCGTATATGTACTGTACCTTACTACTTTTGCTCATGCTCTTTTGAAATAATATGTGTTATGGGTGAGTCCTTGGTTCACATGGTGGATGTCTCTCTATATTTTTGTACAGTAACTTATGTCAAATACAATAAATCTTTTAAAATCAGAATTAAAAAAACCAAACAAGCATGTACAGGTGAGCTGAAATAAAGTTGCTGTTCTCTTTCTAGAGATCTCGGGTTGACGAAAAGGATGCAATGTGCTTAGAACCTGAAGGAAGAGTACAAGAACATGCCTGCTCTGTGAATTCTTCTCTCACTTCATGGGACTCACAAGGCAAAGACTACAAAAATTACCAGGAAAGTCCAAATGGAGAGCCCAGAAAGCCAGAACTGGAAATGCAGGTGAGGTTGGCGTTTTTTCCAATACTGAATAACTTAATTGAGGTTGAGATGAGAAACTGTCCCTTTATCAGCTTGCTGCTGACAGTAGGATTAGAAGCAATTCCAAAAAGCATTTGGCAATATGTATACCTGCAATAAAGGATAAGGAAGAATAGGACATAGAAAGGAGCTCCCCGGAGGAATCAAGTGTTGGTGACAATTTAAAACTGCTGTAATAAAACTGCAAACTTTAAATGTTGTTCAAGAGATGTTTGCAAAGGTTGTTAATCTTTATACTATAATTGGCGAGGTATTAGGATAGGAACAGTTTTGGCAATGAAATTTTGCAGGCTTCTGGATGACAATATGAACTAGTGTTAGTGGAGAAGAATACTCTTGAGCGAATAAGTGTTAACTTACTAGCATACATTTTGTTTAAATGCAAACAAAAGAAAACAGTGGAATTGAACCTCCCTAGAAACCAGATTCTGTACATCAGAGTATTCCTCTCCTCCACAGAAAGGAGCAAATGGTACACGTGCTGGAACCCCGTGTCTTAGGACAAAGAATGGTATTGTGGCAGTGCTGCTAGTGTGTACTGTATTAAAAGCTTCCAGGCTTAGACACGCAATGACTTTTCTGTCCATTTTAAAGTACAGTAGATTCCATTTCACTGGGAACCGAGTGGTTGCTTATAAAAGTTGCCATTTATCTGAAGGTTGCTAGTAAGCAGAAGGAAGACTTGTGGGGCTGCAGCCAGGGAAGGATGCACTGGGACATGCTGAGCACCCTGGCCTGGCACCGGGGGCACAGGCTCAGCATGTCCCAGTGCATTCTTCCCTGGCTGTACAAGTCTTCCTTCCGCTTACTAGCAACCTTCAGATAAATGGCAACTATGGAAAGCCTCGCATCCAGACTGCAGTGGCTCTCCCAGCTGCTGCCCTGTCTGCAGCCTACTCTCCCAGCCTCAGGCAGGCTTGTGCGTCTGTAGCCAGGGAAGGCATGTCAAAAAGTTGCCATAAGAGACCTGCCTGTTGCCAAAATCCAAGTCTCGTTAACTTTAAAGTCAGTGGGATGGGATTGGTTCCTAGCCATATGTTCCTATTAACTGGAAGTTGTTAAAATTAGGATTGCTATTAAGCAGTATCCAATGTAACTATCAAACCTCACCGAATCTCTTCTGAGGCTAAATAAGAAGGAGCTGCAGGTATTTAGAAAATGGAAAGATGGACAAGGATAAGGAGAGATGAATTCCATTCTCTGCACTTTATTGAATGGCTTCTGGATTTTTCACATACCCTCATAGAATATCAACTTGAGTTAGTTGCTTTTTTTTTAAAGGAAAGTCCTCATCTGGAGATGCCACACCTAGAGCTGGTGTCTGTGATCTCAGACATCTGGGATGAAAATTGGTTGCCTCTGCAAACCTTAAATAAGCAGACTGGTATTGGCCATGACACCTTGCAGTTGGATACTGTGGTATCTTCCAGCCAGACCTCCAGCCATGAAGGAAGAAATCAGAGCCTGCAAAGCAAAGAGCAGCTGCAACAGGTTACTTGTAATCTTTCGGGGAGGGAGGGAAATGGACAGATGCCCCATGGTGACATCCTAAAGGGAATTAAACATCTTGTGCATGATGCACAATAGGCTGCATATGCTGATTTAATGGGGAAACCTCGCCAACACCCTAAAGCGGAAGTGTGTATGAAGGGATACTCCATTTTGTCCAGATCTGTGATTTCAGGGCTCCTTTCTTGCTGGCCTCGTACACCAACACAATATCAAGTTTTTTTGTTATGTGCCTGAAAAGTTTGTTTGGAAATAAAATGAGAGGTTTAGGTCCACTCTCAATTGAGGATTATATAATTGATCCTTTAATGCTATTTCTCTCTTGGTTGCAATTTTTGCCAGGTTTTCCATATGTTTCTGCCCCTCCCGCTTTCTCTCTTCTCCACACCCACTCTGCTGGGTATCTTAGGTAGGGCATTTTGCTGCTGCTGAAGAGACTTGGGATGATGTGTGGCCATTTTTGGATCATGTGAACATGGCAAGGACAGCAGTTGAAAAGTCAAAATACCCAATCCAGGAGACACTGGAACTGGGAGAAGTCCTGGAGCCCACCAGGGAACTGAAGGTAAGCACACATTTTCTGGCCCGGTATAGTGGCGTATTTTGTTTTTAAATATTTTTGTTGGTCTTTATTAAATTGAAACTTTAGTCCAAATGAGGCACAACTGTTTTAAGATAATCTACCTACCTCTGCATCTAGGTTCTTACATTGGTGCCCACCACCAGTTTGTCTGAGTGTCTTCCAAATTAATCCAATTATAGCAAGTAACGTGAAACAAAATGTCTCATCCTAATTCAGTGCCTTTGTATCAGAGAACCATCCCATGCTTTGGTATGATTGGCAGTCTCTGCTAATAGACCGTGTGATCTGCAGGAGTGGGTTGAACGGTTCCAGGTACGTCTAGATTCTCCTACAGAACTCTGTGGGGAAGCATACATTTCTCCTGTCTGTGCTACGTCTCTCTAGTCAGTAGTGTTGACCCTTCCTTTTCATGTATGCTAGTGATGATGATCATAGAATCATAGAATATCAGGGTTGGAAGGGACCTCAGGAGATCATCTAGTCCAACGCCCTGCTCAAAGCAGGACCAATCCCCAACTAAATCATCCCAGCCAGGGCTTTGTCAAGCCTGACCTTAAAAACTTCTAACGAAGGAAATTCCACCACCTCCCTAGGTAACGCATTCCAGTGTTTCACCACCCTCCTAGTGAAACAGTTTTTCCTAATATCCAACCTAAACCTCCCCCACTGCAACTTAGACCATTACTCCTCGTTCTGTCATCTGCTACCACTGAGAACAGTGTAGATCCATCCTCTTTGGAACCCCCTTTCAGGTAGTTGAAAGCAGCTATCAAATCCCCCCTCATTCTTCTCTTCCGCAGACTAAACAATCCCAGTTCCCTCAGCCTCTCCTCATAAGTCATGTGTTCCAGTCCCCTAATCATTTTTGTTGCCCTCTGCTGGATGTTTTCCAATTTTTCCACATCCTTCTTGTAGCGTGGGGCCCAAAACTGGACACGGTACTCCAGATGAGGCCTCACTAATGTCCGAGAGAGGGGAATGATCACGTCCCTCGATCTGCTCGCTATGCCCCTACTTATACATCCCAAAATGCCATTGGCCTTCTTGGCAACAACGGGCACACTGTTGACTCATATCCAGCTTCTTGTGCACTGTAATGCCTAGGTCCTTTTCTGCAGAACTGCTGCCTAGCCATTTGGTCTCTAGTCTGTAGTGGTGCATGGGATTCTTCCGTCCTAAGTGCAGGACTCTGCACTTGTCCTTGTTGAACCTCATCAGATTTCTTTTGGCCCAATCCTCTAATTTGTCTAGGGCCCTCTGTATCCTATCCCTACCCTCCAACGTATCTACCTCTCCTCCCAGTGTAGTGTCATCTGCATGATAAAGGGTAAGAGGGCAAGGAAAGAACCCAGAAAAGAATCTTTATACTATATAAATGTAGTTAGCAATCCAGACTCAGCAGCTTTATATTAGTGTAATGCTTGGGCCTGATAGTGGTGAGTGCTTGTCAGCTTCCACAGAATGACTCTCTGGTTGTTTGTTTTCCCCTGGCATGCTCTTTGTGTGACCAGCTCTGCTGTAGGTGGGAAATCTGTAGAATCTATTCAGTGTAGTTTTACACCTAGCCCGATCTTGCATCCGTGAACTCAGCGGGAGTTTTGCAGTTAACTTCAGTGGGAGGAGGAGCAGGTCCTATGTTAACAACTTTAAAAGTACGTCTATGGCTGAATTTATTTGAAGCTGCTTAGTCAATATTGCCAATGCCTCTGACTGCTTGATGAGTTAGGGGATTGAAGTCAGGACTCTTAATAGTCAGGTTGGGGAGGATCATTTGTGGGATGTGGAGCACAAAGTGAGCGCTGATAGTTAGGTGGTGATAATAAATAATGACTATCTAATGGTATAAGTTAACATGAATGCAGAGTTTGGGATGTACAAGAGGAGGGAATAGTGGAGGGGCATAAATTGTTCTAATGTTGAAGGCAGCAGAGGGATCAGGAATGATCAAATACCTGCAAGTTTTTTGTGCATTACTACAACTTGTTAACTGCAAGGAAGAGGTGGTTAGACTATGATGAGAGCAGTTCTAGTGGGGTATCAGAAACCAGATTTGAGAGGATCAGGGGAAGAGCTGGAAGAAATGAGGGTAGGAAAGGTGGGTCTAAATGGGGTGGAGATGGGTGAGGCTTTGTGAGAGCAAAGAGAGGTTGGGGTGAGGAAAGTGGCGCTAAGGTAATGAGAGAAGAGCAGACAACCTAGCTTGTGCAAGCAGAGGTGAGGAGACGAGAAGGAGATCAAAATGGATGATGTGAGAATGTGGAGTTCCTCATGTACTGACTCAGATATAACTACATAACTATTAGACAGCTGATCATGTGGCTTTAGGAGCGTAAGAATCTCCCTACTGGACCAGAACAGTCCATCTAGTCCAGTATCTTGTCTGACAGTGATCCCTGTCAGGTACTTAAGAAGAAGGTACAAGAAACTTTGTAAAGGAAAATTATGGAAAGAACTTCCCCTAGGAGAAGATTCTTCCTGGTCTCCCATCAGTTAGTAGTTGGCTTGTGCCTGGAGCCTGAGGGTTTCTATCCTTTGTGCTTTATCTCAGTTCACTGTGGATTGTTCTCATGCATTGACTTCTGCATATTGAGCAGAGATTTCCATTGAGCTATTGACATCAATGGCCATGTCTTTCCCAAGTGGTTGGTTAATTTGCACCCCAGCAATGTCGGTTAGTTCAAATTCTTCTTTCCAAATGTGCATTACCTTGCATTTGTCAACACTGAATTTCCTTTGTCTATATATATGCTGCCTAGTTTGTTTACTATTTCAGGAGCTCCCCACAGTTATGTCTAGCCTTGACTATCTTAAACAATTTTGTGTCTACTGTAAATGTTATCATTTTACAGTTCATAGAAATGTAGGGATCTCAAGGTCATCTAGTCCATCCTGCCACGCTGAGGCAGGATTAAGGATATCTAGACCATCCCTGACAGATGCTTGTCTAACCTGTTCTTAAAAGCCTCCAAGGATGGGGATTCTGCAGCCCCCATAGGTAGCCTGTGCCAGTGCATTAACTCATCTTTATAGTCAGGAAAAAACTTAAGTTAGTAAATACAAACATCAGTCCCGGTACAGATCTGTGAATTAGGTGAACCTTTAAACTAGAAGCGAAGGTTTTATTCAACTAAAAATTGACTGAGCAGCCCACTCAACCTCAGTCCAAATTCCCTTGTGCTCACTCTGTCACTGCCAGTCTTGCTGTGCCTGGGGCCTCTCTCCACTCAAGAATTATGAGGGTTTTTTACAGCAGACCATTAATATCTTGCTAAGACATGAGCCGAGATGGAATTTTGTACATTGCAATAAGCAGCCGCCCTCCTTGGAGAATGTGGAGGAGGTGCTGTCTCTGGCCCTGATTTTGTGCAATTGGCCAAAAAAAAAAAAGAAACGTAGTGGCTAGAATTCCTTTCCAGCTATGTCTGGATGCTTAACTATATGGTGACCAGGACAGTTGATGAACTGTGGGTGCACTAATCTTGCTCTCTGCTCTGTTTTATATTTGATTGCAGACACCAGCCTCTCCTGGAGATTCACCAGATCCTGCTATTTTGTCCAAGTCACTGGAAGAGTTTTGTGTCTCCCTAAGCCATTCCCAGCCCTCAGCAGAGCCTAGCCAACTGGAGCCTGATCAGAACAAAATATCTCCTAACAAGGTCCAGTGTCTTACAGCACCAGCTGCTTCTGCCTCACTTACAACAGCACCTGTATCTTTGGAGAAGCAGAATGGTACTGTGGATTTGTCTGACTGGATTTTTAGAGTGTGTGAAGACCTGAAGGGGCATTAGTATGTGCATTCTACTGCCCAGTTTGAATGCTGGCCCTAGCTCTGTGATCCTGGTACTATGCTAATGGCACTGGTGGGTGGCTTCTGGTATTGTCTGAAGTCCATTATAGCCAGAAGCTGGGCTCAGGAATCCTGGGGCTAGGGCACTGGTGTGTGCACATGGAGATCTTGAATCTTGGCTTTTTATTGCCATCTGTCCATTGCACCAACAGTGACTGTGGGTTGATGCAGTACTTCAGGTTGGCCCCATGTGCAGAGAAGTGGATTCCTAAGTATTCCATGGGGATGAACTTGAATTGAGGTTTATTCCTCTCTTGGTTCATTTCCCTGCCTTATCCAGATATTTATCTTCTGTTACTTTTGTCCAGCCCTTATCCTAGATTTTTTTGCCTGTCTGTTTCAAATGTTAGGATTTCCCAATATTAAATGGACTCTCATCTCCTGGCATTTAAGGGATTCCATGTAAGACCATGGCAAATGAGAGAGTGAAGCCCTTGTTCTTTCTAAAGCCCTCTGAGCTCCCATGTGTATGTCCTCTGAATCATAAATTGATTTTAATTTCACAACACCCCTTTGAGGTAATGAAATATTTATGCCCATTTTACAGCATAAAATAAGTGACTTGTCTACGGTTGCATAATATGTCTGTTGTAGAGCTGAGAATCCAGTTCTTCTGAGTCCCAGTCCAGTGCCATATCCATTAGACCATCCTTCCACCCTTGTCTCATTTACTATGCAGGGGAAGTCATTCCAGAGAAGGTGAAGAATGAGGACCTCTGGAGGACCCAAGTTATCACACTGAGTAGCAGTAACAGCTGCACTAATCGAGGGGCTGAGGATAAGAATTCCCTGATCCTAGCTGCTGAGCTCCAGGTGTCAGAGAAGCTCTACATCCCTCGCAGTTCTCCTACCGCAGCATTGGGAGCTGCTGCACGCTTGGCCACCTCCAGTGGCCTTTTTCACTGGTTCGCTGTCCTGAGAAAGTTGGAGACATGAGGAGAAGGAGGAACCCCAGCTGTATGATTTCTCAAGAAAGGAGTCTAATTCACTTGTACTGCATCAGACAAGATGGAGAAACAAAGATGCTCTTTGAGGGGTTGGTGCTCCTGTGCCATTTCTCTTTGGCCGTAAGAGATACTCATCCTCCTGATAACTAGAGCCTAGGGTCTCCTTGGACATGCCTGTGTATGGGATAAATGTTGCTTTTATTTTCAGTGGAGATGGTTATATTCCTTTTATTGTACTGCTGTGCAACGACTGTTCTTTTTAATATAGTGGTTTGAACTGTGTTTCAATGTTGTTGTGGTGTGTGTGTGTGTGTGTGTGTGTGTGTATATAAACAGTCTCCAAAAGGTGGAGGAAGGAAATTGGGGTCAGATTTGGCAAGTCATGTTAGAAACAGACTATCTTTAAAAAAAAAAACAAAAAAAACCCCTCTTTCCACTCACCTCTGAACCAGCTTCCCCTCAAAAACAGGCATTGCCTTGAGCTTTGCAACTTATGACTTATTGTGAGTAAGGATTTTTTAAATGCAGTGGATCTATCACATAATCCTTTTCTTGATAGTACAACTAGAGTCACATCGTAAGTCAGGCCATCCAGCCTGTGGTGAGCACTCCTAATCAGTAAACAGCCTACGTCATGCCCCATTGTCTTGCTGCATCTACATAATGTTAAAATATGGTGGTGGTTCTTCAAGCAGATGCAGCTGTGTATTCAGTTTAGGTGTGCATGACCCCAGTGCACTGGAGCTGGAGAGCTCTATCTAGCAATACTTGTAGGGGTGGTGCTCACGCCATTGGGACCTTAGCCCCTCCCCTGACTATAAAAGGCAGCACCGCTTCAAGCCCCTCAGTTCCTTCTGACCACCTGTGGCTGGAGTCATGTTTCACTTCTCAGAAACGGAGAACAAAAGTGTGAACTTTTTCTTGTATATAGTAGTTAGTAATACCTTATTTTCATTTCAGTGTGAGTATAGTATTGGAGCAATTGGCTGCTGTCTGTCAGGCCCTCACTAGGGTTCAAGCACGGTCATTGTGTGTGTGGGTGCCATCTCTTAACCGTGACCTCCACCTGAGGTGCTTATTGTCTCAGCGAAGGACACATTAAAGAGAAATGCCCCATCTGCAAGTTGCTCACAAAGAGGACTCAGGTGGCAAGAGTGTGGCGGCTGAAGCAGCACATGCTAGATCAGGCCATGAGGCCTGCTTCGGCACAGAGGCCCTTGTCCCGTTGGGAGTCACCTTCAGATCCAGCAAGTGATGTTGCTGCACATTGGGCTTCCCCCCAAGAGGAAGAAAAGTCGTTCACCCTTCTCTTGTAGGGTGAGGAATTGGTCCCATAAAATGAATCTGGACCATTTCAGGGTTTGGGGAAATTCCTCATCTTCTAAGAGAAGTAGTGACTGGCACTGTACTCCCTCCATCACATGGGATGAAGGAGATCTGTCAAACTGCTCCCCAGTACCATGCCGAGATCAGTGAGAGCCTGTACCATTGACTCAAGTTCAAGCTATAGTGCGTCTATAGAGTCTGGTACCGATTAAGTCTGCACCAGCACTGACTGCATGCCGGTGGCATCAGACCTGATTTGCTTCTCTGTCCCAGACCCTCCACTGGTTCCAGAGTGCTTTGGTGCCATGGCTTCTATTGCATCGCCCTCCATTGTGCCCTTGGTACCTTCCGGCTGCATTGCAGAGCTGCCAAGTTCATTGGTACCATAGTGCACACCTCCCAGGCCTTGGATTGTGGAGTGGAGGCTGACACGGGGCCTGACACCAAAAGCCCCCTCGACAGTGGTGCTTATTTTGACACTGTCATCTTGGCAGTAGATTCCTTAGAGTTCGGTACGGCCCTTAGCCTTGGTACTGGGTAGGTGTGTCTCATTCAGTAGCAATGGTGTGCTGATCGCCCGTTCCTCTTTGGCATTGATGCTGCAACTGGATTGGGCTTCAGATGAGTCTGACCATTTGCCCTGTTGGGGCTGGCTCCCACATTGTCATCAGAGAACCTCTAGGACTCCTCAAGATCCTGCTTGGGGTTGTCGTACCCATCATTGTCACACAGGCACCAGAGATTGCATTTGGATCACCATTGCTACTGAGATTGGCATGTGTCCCACAGTCGGGACGGACTCTTGGTCCAGTGCCTCCTGGCCACCAATGTCTTATTCATATGCCTACTGGCCTTCTTGGAATGCTGCTCAGTCCCTGAGATCTCATTCCTTGACCCGCTCTAGAGCGAGATCACAGGTCCTGATGGTAACTTCCACTCATGAGTCATCTCCGCTGCAAGCGACTTCTGAGCCTGTTCCCTCTGGACCTCTGGGATTATTCAAACTGGATCCTGTAGTGCAAGAACAGGACCCATCATTGGTGCAGCAGACCATCTTCTCATCCAACCTGAATTAATCTACCTCTCCCTCGGTGTCTGAGGACTTTAAGGCATCCTGACACATGTGGCCTCTATCTTGGGTATCCAGGTGGAATTCCTGCAGGAGAATATGCAGATATTCTTCAACCATCAGCTCCAGGGAGAGTAGCCCATCCAATAAATGAGGTTCTTCTGGAGCCTCTAAAGGCCCCGTGGAATACTCCAGCTACGTTGCATTCCATGGCAAAACATTCAGAGAAGCAGTATTTCCTTCCCATGCAGGGCTTTGAGGGTTTCTACTCCCACCTGTCCCCTAACTTTCTCTGGTGGTGTAACTGCAGTAAATGACAGGGCATGACAGAGAAGATACAAGTCCACCCTAAGGACAAAGAGTCCAAGAGGATGGACTTAATGGGGAGGAAGATTTATACCTCCTTTTTCCAGGAAAAGTGCATCACAAACCAGCAGGTGTTGCTTTCTAAATGTCTTTGTCAGTTGAGTGGTCATGTTTAAGTTCATAGACAAGTTGACAGAACCCTCCAGGGAAGAGTTTATGGTTTTCATTGTGGAAAGCCATGTGGTGACCAAGATGCTAAATGCCTCATCCCCCAAAAATGTGCCCACTGCAGCAAGTTGAAATGCAGGGCATACAAAGACAGGGAGCTGCGGTTAAAACTCCACGTGCTGAAAAAACCCGGGCTCTGACTCTGCTATACACTGAGCGCGAACACACACGCACACCCCGTTTCAAAGAGACAAAAAAAAAATCAGTCTCTCTCACCCGCAAAGGGTGTTCACAGGGACAAGCCTTCTCTGGGTATTGCTTCCCTCCCCACGCTTCCCCTGTTGAGTACCTTTGCGCTGGGCTACTCTGGCACCGCACGAAACCCACCTGCGGCTGCGGCAGTCACACTAACCTCCAGTGCTGAGGCTTCAGGCTTTCAGTTGCCTGCCTCTCGCCTGGTACCATTCAGCACCACAATGGAAGCGGTGCCGACGCATACTAGCCTGCCTGACCCCCCGCAGGCTCCTCACTCTCCTGGCACCGTCAGCCTTTGAGCTAGCCGGCAGTGACAGAACGCTCGGGACACCGGTGCCGAGGAACCCCTCCTCACAACAAATTGGTCTTGCTCGGCCCCCCCCCCCACAGAGACACTGTGGTACTGCAATTCATACACACAAGGAACCACCTGGTGTCACATACCTTGCAGTCACCCCTACTTAACACCTACTTCTCTCTGGACACTCAAGCAAGGTCTGCACAGCTTTCCTCCAGTGATGAGGAATCTGGTCTGCAGGGAGAATTTTCACCTCAGATCTCCCATCCACAGACCCCAGTCAAGAGAGGTCATACAAAAAAGCTGCCTAATCCTACTCCAAGGGTCCTGCCCCATGGTGCATTAACCCCTGAATGGCACCACCCATGCCCTTCCCACCACAGTGGCAATATTGGGCTCCATGGGCTCCTTATGCTTGGGACCACACTCGTTATACCACTGACGCTAGGCGTGAGACCTGCTCAGTACCACCAGCTGATGACCCTGCCGCTGACTCCAGGCAGCCCTGTCACAACCGCAAGAGCAAGCGCAGCCTGCCTCTAACCTGGTAGAACCAGTTGTTCCACATGATGAAGCACTGCGTTCTTCGGAAGACTTCTCAAAATTTCAAGACCTGTTTAAAAGAGTTGCCAGTGAGCTACAAATTAACCTGGAGGAAGTCCCTGAACAGCAGCATGAGCTAACCGACATCCTGCAGCCCTCTTCTTCTAGAATTGCATTACCTATCAACACAGCCCTTTTAGAACCTGCCGAGGCCATTTGGCAAACCACGGCTGCAAGCCTGCCTACCTGTAAGAGAGTGGACCAAAAGTACTTTATTCCTTCCAAGGGCTTGGAATTCCTTTTTGCTCCAGGGTGGGTATACTGGCTCCTTTGTAGGTACATGAACGGTTAGGAGGAGAAGTGGAAGTAATGTTGCTTCAGAGGGAGCAGGACTGTTAGGAGACCAGGCTACTTACGTTTGAAAGAGTGAGCCTAGTACAGGGAGAGACCAGGAGTCTCGCCTGTTGAAAGGGGAAGTTGTGCTTCTACTAGAACAGCACATGAACCGGAATTTACATCCCAGGAGAATTTGGCCGTTTCGGGGGCGGGGGGAGGGAAGGACTGCCATTTCACCTGTGGTGTCGTGAAGTAAAAATGTTTTGCCTGAGAACTGGATATTTTACAAACACACACACAACTGCAGGTAGCTTTTTGGAGCAACTCTAAATGGAATCTGAGACGTGCTGGGCCTCAGGGAAGGGCAGCACTTAAGGCACCGTACAGGGGCAGAGCGGCTTGAAGCCACCATTTTGTTGGCTGGATTCTGGGCTGCTGCAGGAACCAGCATGACTGGTGGTATAAAAGTAACCAGGGACCTCTCTAACTTACAGTAGCCTGCCCAGAGCTGACTACGGGCTGCTGCCCAACTATCAGTGCTGTGGAGACATCCCCTAGCATGCCTCCTCCAGCCCCACTCCAACCATCCCCTATGCCAGACCTTGTGAGGGGGAGCAGCATAGAGCTACTGTTGTGCTGAGGTCATTCTTCCCCAGCTCCTTATGGCTTTTTAACAGCCCCTCCATGCTGCTGGATCCATATACAGGGGCCACAGAGAACTGCCCACCTGGCTCCTTCTACCTCCTAGACCCTAGTTTGTTTCTTTAGCTTCTAGGCCCCACTGCCCCCTCTCACCTTTGCTTAGGAAGAAGTGATTCGCTGCTGAAAGGACATGGGTAGGATAGTGACTATAAAAGATCAGAATTAAGGCTGGGGCCTGAGACCCGGAGCCATTAAGCACAGTAGTGGAGAGAGAAGCTTGTTTGTTTTCTCAGGTTTCCAGTACAAACCTCCCTTCAGTTTCCAACAGTGGGGATTTCTTTAGCCGTTTGCTCTATGTAATAAAGTTTCTGACCTGCTGATTCAGCTGGTTTTCCGCGGACTCCATAAGCAGAGCCTGTGTGGCTCAGCTATGCATGGGCTCTCCCATGGCATTCTGGAAGGTGGGGTGCTGGCTAAGGTGCTATATGTCTAACACAGAGTTCTTGGCTGCGTTAGCCTGTTAACTAGCATGTGACATTCCTATTCCTATCCCCCTCCCCTGCATGACTGCCACCTCTCTCTGCAACCCCCTTTACCTAACAAAGCCTTCCCCGCTGGAGACACCACTGCTGCCTGCCTGACAAATGACTTGTCCACCCCAGCACCTGCCAGACCTACCTGTCACCCACCATGTTCCCTGAGGTGACTCCCCCAGCTGCCTGAACCTTCCCGCTACCTTGTACATAACACGAATGCTCCCTTCGCAGTTCCCTTCCACCTGCCAAGGAGCCAAACAGTCCCACGTGGCTGCCAGACCCTTCCTCTCCCAGCTGCCTAGTCTACACGCTGCCCCATGACAAGTTCACAGACTCCCTCTTCCAGCTGCTGAATGTCACCATCCACCTGGCAATTCTATTGGCCCAGCTCTGTGTAGGTACTGCTCAGACAGGCTGGCTGCTGTGAGACCCCTTCTGCCAGTCTCTCATTAAAACATTCGCTTATGGACCGGGCTGGCATTGTTGTACTTGGCATTGCTTTATGGGACAGGAATCCCTTATGGATCCTTGCAGTGAGCATTGCTCAACCAGCAGGAGTCACTACAGAGTGCCCTGAGCCACCTCCTAGTGGAGCACAGCCTGGATGGTCTCCAAGAGAGCTGCAGGCTGGGGGAGTGGGGATCCAGGCCTGGTGAAAGAAAGCTGGTTTTCCTATGTCACCACTTGGCATCCTCATGTTAAAGGCTTAAACATAGAGGAGAGCTTGCCTTGTTTGCTGGGATGGGGCGTGCCCTGAGCTGGTTGTCGCCATCCTGATGCCATTCGTGCTCCTGTTCTGTCAGGTCTCTCCGGAGAAGCTGCTGCCTGATGGGTGTGTTCAATTTCCAGTCGCCCTGGGCTTGCCCGAAGTGGTTACTGCAGTGTGATGATGGCATTTGAAATGGCTGGCTACTAATCAGGCTCCCAAGTTGGGTTTGGATGTGTCTGAAGTGCTGAGATTTAGATTTTTGGGTTGCGGGCCAGTCCATATCAGTATCAATACCCTAATGGCACTTTTGTCTGCTTACTGTCCAGCTCAGTTCTTGTTTCCCACTCTCCATTGCTCATCTCTGATGATCCTGGGTGTGGACTCACTGAGCAACCTCCCATTTCCTAATGAATAACAAAGAAGGCAGGATGGTCCCCGCCTACGTTTGCTGTAGGCGCTAAGCTGGAGGTCATACCGTAGGGATAATCAGATTGAAGTGCTGAATTTGGTGTTGGTGCAGTCGGGGAGATGTCCCAAAACCTGGAAAGGTGAAAACATGTATGATTTGATTCTTGTCTGTTTCATTTGATCCCAAGCTAAGCAACCTATTTGCTCTGCTTCAGACCCACGCTTGCACCTTAGACAGCTAGCCTTTACAGACAGGCTGCAAAATGTGCACTTAATTAGGAGTTTGGTACTCTGAAACCTGTCACTTAATTAGGAGTTTGTACTAAAATGTGGGCACCTGCTTATAGCAAAACCTCACTGATATAGCGAAGCTATGTATGGCTTCAGTAAAATACAATATCCAGAATGTAAGTCAGATTCTAGTGACCATTCCTTTGGGTCCATCTAGAGAAGAAAAATGACCTAGTATGAAAACTCTCCCCCCCCCCCCGCCCCAAATGGCTGAGCAGCACTTCTGATAGTGCAACTCTGACAAGCTTCCCAGCATAGATAGAATCCAGTGTTGGCCTTGTGTACAGTATGCTCAAGTAGGTGACAACTCCCTTTATTTTGATTAGAGAAGCACAGACCCCCTTTTCCATCCACCCGTTGGAAAAGATTCTTCATTGAGGCTGGAGCTTCTCCATCCTCAGATATCTGAGTTGACAAAGTTGTCTGATAGGGTACCTCCAATTCTTCTCAGGCCACGCACAGCCTAGCCCTGGGACCTGGAGCAAGCAAGTTTCCTGGTATCTCTGGTGGGGAGTAGCCCTGTGCAGGAGGCTGCCTCTGGGAAATAGTGTCCCCCGAGGGAGAACAAACGGCAGTACAGCAGAAAGAGAAGAGAGGCCCTTGCTGTTCCAGCTCCCTTCTTTGTTAGTGTCAATTGTTAATGAGCTCTGGGAGCAGCCATGAGGCCTGGTGCTGCCCAAGGTTTGGGTGGGAGCAGCACAAGGACAAGCTGACGTGCATCTGGCTGTGCTGTGTGGGTGGGGGGCACGGAGTGCGCTGCCATGGAAGGTTGCCAGGCTGACATGTACCAGCCACGCTGGCACCCAGCAGCATTGCCATCTTGGGGAGCTGCTGCCCTTTTGCCCCAGAGAAGTGAGTGGGGACTGTGTCTCATCACTGGATGGGTGATCTTGCAGACCAGTTTGAAAGCCTTAGAATCTGTATTCTGCGAGGCTTAAATCTGCACCATAGTCCCAGCCTGGGACTTTCGGTTTCCTTAGCATATGGCTTTGCAAGAGCAGGCGGCCAGTAAGAGAATCCCATAGTTGGGGTAAGCGAGGTGTATTGCTGCTTGTAGCTACTAGATGGCGTCCTAGGACAGGATGCAGGCACGGTTCATGTCTCTGTGTGTAAGTAGAAAGAAAAGGAGTACTTGTGGCACCTTAGAGACTAACCAATTTATTTGAGCATAAGCTTTCGTGAGCTACAGCTCACTTCATCGGATGCAAGTGTGAGACATGCTCCAGTAAGAGAGAGACACTGGGGTTCCTAGTTTATTTCCCCAGGCATAACAATGATCTGAGGAGCTAGTAACACAAGATGTAGCATGGGCAAAATGTTCCAATTTCCAAGGCTAACGCTGCACATTATTCCTGACTCCCTGCTTGCTTCACTGTTGGGCCTGCCCTCTCCCCAGCTCTGCTGCTGCCCCTGTTATCAAACCAACAGCATCTGTCCTAGCCCTGTTGCAAGTCTCTACTGTACAGAAACTCCTAATCTGACCAAACTGCTCTGGTCAGAAATGGATTGAAGAGTGTTTAAATGAAGGCTGGGTAGGATCAAAGAGGAAACACTTCAGCAGCTGTAAGGATGGCGGGTGGTGCTGGGAGGGAGGTTTGGGGGGAAGAGGGCAGTATGAGGAGTTAAGGCCCTGTACAGTACAGTGCCCACAGCTATAAGGCCTCTGTTGTTTATTCACTTCCCTGGAAAGGACTAACCTTGTGCTTAGTGTTCTAAGGATTCTATGATGATCTGTCATCCCGTTAGGAACTGGTCAGTGTTCTAGGGCTAAAGAAACTATTGGATTCAGCACAATGTCTCCCTGGACAGCAGGTAGGGAGAGGGAAATTCCTGCTTGTGAACCTGTAATCGCAGCATGGGCTGTGCTGTATGAACTCACCCTCTTAGGAAATCTCAGGTGATCTCCTATCTGAATCACTCTGATGCTGATTGGCCGGCCTGGGAGACAGGAGAGCAGTGGCTGAGGTGTTTGGGATACATGGATCAGGCCTGAAATGTGCAAGACAGTACTAGATCCAGGAAGGGATGCAGCTAGCCCTTGGGGATCTGTTTTGGGAGCCTCCTTCTCCTAGCCTAGAACAATCAAGAAGAGCTCACGAGGCCATGCTTTATGATGATTAGCTGGGCTGTCTGCTAGAGCTAGGACTGCTGGCTAAGGGTGCATCTACACAAAAAAACAACCCTTGGGCAGTGAGTCTCAGAGCCTGGGTCAACTGACTGGGGCTTGCGCTGTGGGGCTAAATACAGCAGTGTAGATATTTGGGCTCAGCACAGAGACCAGGCTGTGAAACCCAGGGAGTGGGGATGGGAGGGGCTCTAAGTCTGGGCTCCAGCCTGACCCCAAATGCTACATAGCTCTTTTTTAGCCCCGCAGCATGCATTAGTTGACCCGGTCTCTGAGACTCACTGCTATGGGATATGGTGTTTTTTTTTCCTGTGTAGATGTACCTCATATAATTTAGACTAGAGCAAGAGGCCAGAAGTCAGGAGATGTGGATGCTGTTTACAGCTCTGGCACACACTTGTTTGTTGGCTCTTGGGTAAACCACTTATCTTCTATGCCTCAGTTTTCCCAAGTGTGAAGTGTTGATAATTAGAGCTGAGCGAACGATTTGTATGGAATAACTTATTTAACAAACATCACCTTTTTCTGTTTCCAAATTGTTCACCAACAAATTGTGCTAATATTATTTATTCAAAATTGTTCCCTAATCGTTCTCGGTCTGTAGATTATTTCTGAGCTGTTGCTTGCCAGCACCCAGCCCTTAAAAGGAAGGGGTGTTAGTTTTTTGAATGGACACAAAGATCGCATGATATTGTTTTGTTCTTTGATTTGAGGGGATGTAAGGATCAGCTGACTGGCACATATGTTTACATTTATCCATTTGAGATGCATATTTTGCAAATATTCTGTAATACCCATTTAAAAAAATCACTGTTCCCACAAGTGTGCCTGCTAGAATAATCACCGAAGTGACTTGAGTGCAGATCAAGTCACTAGTATTTGTAATGAACAAAAGCTTGTGAATGTGTTTTCATGTATTAACTCAGCTGTAATTGCACCTCCCTGGGAATGTTGAGAGGCTGAATGCGTTGTTGCCAGTAAATGGCTTTGCGATTTCACGTGAAAGGTGCTGTAGTAAGGTAGGTTGTTACTGAGGAGTGTGGATTTGTCTTTGCTTAGAGGCTGGTAGTGTCAATCCCACCCAGCACTGGTGTGTTGATATGACCTTCCAGCTGCCTGCAGTTAGAAACCGTTCAGTTTATGGTAGTGCATCAGAGCCCCAATCCGGGATCAGTGCTCCATTGTGTTAAGATAACACCCCTGCCTGCCCAGAAACCCCACGGCTGACTGTCTGTGCAGTTAGTCTGCTCAGCTGTTGACCAACTGACACACTAGAATACTGGCACCCTGATCACTACAGCCTTGTTCTAATGGAGTAACTTAGGCTTTCAAAAAGTGATTCCTCTAGCTGATGATTGTACTCTGTCCTTCTCCCTAAGCTGTGCTCTGTTGTTTTACTGTCATAAACAGGAGGGTTGTTAAATGGGAGATGCTGGTTGTGACCTCTCTGCGACCCCCAAACCAGCAGTGAGAGTTGAATCAATTAAAGTGAAGGAAAGCCTGTCATACTCTGTTCAGATCAACGTAGGCAGAATATCTCCCACGTAGGCAGAATGTCTCCCACCATGGCAGGGCAATGAGGACAGATGCAGGATGCACATGCATAGGAGGGGGGCAGGAAGTACAGTAACACTTTCTGTGGTTTGCCTGACATTTCCCATATAAGACCCTCTGTTTATTACCTTATAACAGCACCAAACGTCAAGTGTTTGGGCTGAAATTTTTCCTACCTGATGTCTTCTTTCAGCTGAACTTTTTTTGAATAATGTCAGCAAAAATGGCTCAGCTGCTCCTCAGAACGAGGCTAGCGAAAAATACGTTGTTTTGCCATGTTAATTTTGTTTTACAACATTTCATTGAGTATTTCTAGCACCCCATGCCTTGGAGCAAGGGCTTGAAATTTGGCAGCGGGTTTGGTCACCCCAATGTCGGGAATGTTCTTTTTGCTGTCCCCATGAAGAGCTACTCAAATTTGGCCAGTCTGTCTGCATACGCTCAATAGAGGACTTGTTAGACTTTGGCCCCTAGATCCCATGCTACAGGGGCTGAGCAGGACTCCCCTTGCAGTGGTCAGGAGACACTGTGGGCTAGGCACAGGAGGAGAGCAAGGAGACTGTCTCTCAATACTCCCCATGCTGGTCCCTGGGCAGGGTAGTCTGTAGAAGCAGCAGCAGCAGCTGGGTTGGAATGCAGAGGTTTGAAGAGCCAGACCTAGGGGGTGAAGATGGGGATGTGCAGCCAGCAGTGGGGACTGGGCCTGGCCTGGGGAGCTGATGAGCAGGGCTGGGTGGAGGCGTTTTTTGAATTTGCGGAATGTTACCAAACTTTCCGAACCAAATCGCCAGAGAGGTAGAGTTCCCACATGGTAAGCATCCAAACTGGAATGAGTGCCTGAGAACAGGACCTTGGGATGAAACAGAAAGGGGTCAGTTCAGCCTTAATGTGCCGCTTTAGCGTGAGAAGTGTTGCTGTAAAAACAGCATCTGCTTAAGCAGCAAGTCTGCTTCCTGGCTGCATTGAGATGCATCAGCTTCTTCTAGTGGCTGAGACTGGGATTTTCATTGAATGTCAGTGGGGTCTGAGTGCCCAGCTCCCTTGAGCTGCTGTGAACATCCCAGCTTTAAATTTTTACATCTCTTCTCCCTGCAGAGCTATGGAGGTGAGCTGGGTTATGTCCTCGCTCACCTGTCATCCACAGAATTAGTAACCTTTCTGCCATGTTACACCTGTAATGCAATGGGATGGCCCTAGTGTATTTGTTACTGGTGATGATGCATGAGCCAAAAAGAGCCCAGCTTGACTCTCAGAGCCCAGAATGAAGTGGGGAGTCCCTTCTCCCTGAAATTTAGCTCTGACTGCAGTTGGGCTGGCTTTAGTCAAACTAAGCCTGAACTGTCAGAGAACAAACCACTTTGGAAACCACACCATGTTTGTTTTAAACACTAGACAGATTCCTGAACCACAGTACCACTAGCAGACTGTCTGAGCACAATGGCTGCTCTATGCTGTGGTCCAGTGCTCCTGTGTCTGAGGTTTGCCGTCCGCATTGTGGGGTGCCTGGGCTAATCTTTCAACTGTGCTACACGACCCACAGCTTGCTGGCGAGTGATGAGCTTGGGACTGTTGGGTCGCGTTTAATGCTGCGCGGCTCCCTGCTTGTACACTGTTGCTGAAGGTGCTGGAGCAAGAATAACGTGCCTGAGGGAGCCAAGTGAAATGTCACTTTTGTGTCTGTCTTATTGCGTACATGGCCCAGCGGCCACACCAAGCCAGAGTTGGGGGAGGGAGGAGACGGGGGCCCAGCCTATTGTTGTAGGCTCCAGGGCTCCTGAGCTCCCTGCTTTGAGCCCTGGGGCCTCGCTGTTGGGGGAGAATGGCACTGTATTCCTTAGGTGGGAAGCTCTTGGACTCGCCCTCCGGCTGCTGTAAGGAAGCCCAGAGAACGTGAGGAGAGGGGAGGAAGGGGGGCGGCCCTGGTGCAGAGGGAGGAAGAAGCACTGCACTGAGCACGTGGGGAGCCCGAATTCTCAGTCTTGTCCCTTCTGTTGCTCCTTTCCCCTGAGGATCTCCACGCCCTTTGCTAAGGTCAGTGAATTAAGTGTCAGCCCCCTCTGGAAGGGAGCTAAGTACCATCAACCCCCCTGTTGTACAAAGGGAGGAGTTGAGGCCCAGAGGTGGTGCAATTTGCTTGGAGTTGCAGAGGAGGGCTGGAGTGGAGCTGGGGAAAGAATCCAGGTCCCTGACTTTCAATCCTGTGCCTTAGCATTGCCCCATCCTGTCCCCCTCCCCCATGTCCCTTAAGGGGGGTGGTTGGTCTTCCCTTCCAGAACCGTGTCCCTTAATGGTAGGGAAGCTCAGCGACGCCTCACTCAAATCTCTCCGGCCCCATGGCTTGCTAGCACAGCACTCACTTCCCTGTGATAAATGGGGTTGGGCGGCTGCTAGCGCTCTAAATAAATCTGCTTTTGAATGTGCATCACCCAGGGGAGGCAGGCCACCTCTGACCCTTGGGCTTAGTGGTAATTCTGCAGCTTGCTGTAATCACTCCTCTGGCTGTAACTTTTGGAAAAGCTGGGCCTCCTAACGGGGTCATATCCCATCTTTTGGAGTGGGGGAGCTTTCACGTTTTGTCTGGTTACCCTTCTCCTCTGTAAGGTTATCAGCAGCTTAATGACAGATTTGAGATAAGTGGGCTGCAGCTGCTGGGGAAGGGAGTGGGATTTAATTAAACCTGAACAATTTGCTAAGTTCAAAGGGCCAAAGCTCTCAGCTCAGCTTGGAATTTCTGTCCAGAAATGCGAGAGCAGTTTTTCCTGTGATCTACCCTTTCTGGTCCCTGGAACCTTTCTAGGGAGGTCAAAATGTGTCTGCTGGTAGGGTAAAACCCCTGGAAATATGGTCTGGATTCCCTGATAAAGCACTGGAAATGTTAGTCCATGATTGAGTCTGGCGGTCCACAAAACTCACTGGGAACAATGGGGGGTGGGGAGGAGAGGAGATAAAAATACTTTGTATTTCTTTAGCACCTGCTGGCTAGGACTCTTCATGGCTATTTCTGTAGTAACACTCAGTGTCCTGGGAAGGAAGGGATTTTTATGTTTTGCAGATGAGGAAACTGAGAAACAGAACAGTGAAGCAATTTGCCTAAAGTCACAGAAATTCTTTAGCAGAGCCTGGACTACCTAGTGCAGTGGTTCTCAACCAGGGGTTCGGGGCCCACAAGCAGGTTTCAGGGGGTCTGCCAAGCAGGGCTGGCATTAGACTTACTGGGGCCCAGGGCAGAAAGCCATAGCCTCACCGCCTGGGGCTGAAGCCCAGAGCTCCAAGCCCTGTCACCTGGGTGTTTGAAGCCGAAGCCTGAGCAACTTAGCTTCACAGGGCTCCCTGTAGCGTGGAGCCCCAGACAATTTCCCTGCTTGCTACCCCCTAACACCGGCCCTGTCTTTTATGTGCAGAAAAACAGTCGTGGCAGAGCTGGGCTGTGGAATTTTTATAGCATGTGTGTGCGGGGGGGGGTTGGTCTCAGAAAGTAAAAGGTTGAGAACCCCTGGCCTAGTGGATGAGACCCTGGCCTGGCACTCTGGAGACCTATTTTATTCCCAGCTCTGTTACTGACCCTACTTCACCTCTGAGCGCCAGTCCCCATCCCCATTTGTCTGCATTGTCTAGTTAGATTCTAAACTCTTCAAGATAGGGCCAGTCTGTACAGTGCCTCTGACTGTGGTTGGGGCCTCTAGGTTCTACTGTCAATTCAAGAATCATGGATTCCCTGTCTTCTGCTTTGACCACCTCTAATCTGCTGCTGCTACTGTCCCAAGCGCTGCAGGGGCTGGGGAAACCAGCTTGCAGTCTGCACTAGGAGTTGATCACCCCTTTCCCACCAAGTTAGAATAGCACGGTGATTTGGAGGGCTAGCTCCCTGTGATGCTCTTCCTGTGCAGTGACTCCTTGTATCCACGCAGTGCCGTGTTTGGGGGTGGGGGCTGCGGCTGGAAGGCCAGGGAGGCTGTTCTCCTGGGATGTGCAGCCCAGCTTTGCAGGCTCACTAGGTGCAGAGAGGTGGGATGTGCTGCATGGCTGAGCTATACTAACCTACTACTGCTATCAGCCAGTCTGTATAGCTCCCCAGCACTGCTCATCCACTCACAGCTCCAGGCCCAGCCTCCTCTGCGGTTAGGCTGATACAGTCTTTGCATAAGTGACTCCTGCAGGTTGAGCTCCTGGGGTGGGTCCCCTTACCTGTCCCCTTACCCATCCCCTGCAGCTGGCAGGGGGTTTTCTCAGCTGGATCATCCCTACCCTGTGCCAAGACACTAACAAGCTGCGATTCAGCTGTGGGGATTAAAGCTCTTGTCTTGGGATTCCCTGCCACTGTTCCTCCGACAGCCTGGGTTGCTGGGGTCCCAGTGCAGGCCAGCTCTGGTCACTCAATTAGGGTGAACTGTAAAGAATGGGGCAGGCAAACCCCAAAGCTGGGGCAAAATTCAATACTTTATTACCTCACTGGTTATTCAGAAGTCAGTAACACTGTTCCCTTAAAGTGATCCAGCCTCAAGCCTCCATCCAGCTACCCAAGTCAAATATGATGATTTCTGAAAATCGTATTTCATCCTATAAAAGAAAAGTTTCTACCACTCCCAAAGGATCGATCAGACACATTACCTCCCGGCTTAATGAATATTCCATTTTACCCAAATACACACACACACACAGCCAATTCTTATTACCTAAACTAAACTTTATTTAAAAAGAAAAGAGTATGGTTAAACAGCCAGGAGTTTAATTCTTGAGATTCAGGTACATAGCAGAGATGGTGAGCTTTGTAGTTGTAAAGAGTTTTCAGAAATAGTTTATAGGTTATACTTCAATGTCCAAATATCATATTCAGAGTGGACCAGTCAGCACTGGAATCCCAACCTGGTGTCTTAAGCTTCCCCTGCTGAAGCATCCAGCAGATCAGAGATTAACAGGATCAGGACCAAGGGTCTTTTGTACAGTGTTCTAGCATCCACTTGACCACACAGTCCTGGGTAAACAATAGGCTTTTGATGTAACCTTCTGTTTTCTAAACACCAGCGGTAATTAGTTACACAAATCAACATAGGGTAATTTATTCATTAGGCAGTTTATCACAAACTTTTAAGAGACCTATAGACAATGACATTATTTCACCCAAGATTCATCTGAATGTTGTTGTTCCCTTTTGATCTCTGAATTAAGAATTATAGTGACAGAGAGGAATTGTCTGTTTACATGGCTAGCTTCTAAGCTACACACAATTAGTATCAGTTCTAACAATATAGGTTTGCATTTCAAAGTTCATTACCATTCACATACCTTTCTAACATGGCCTTTGGGTGGGCCTTTGCACCATTCAACCTGCAAGCTGTTTAACCCTTTCTGGCCATGTATTATACTTCGTATAAGATTCATTGCAATTATATAACAGTGGTAGAAATAATGATTTGAATGGTTATATTTTAATTAGACAATGTCACAGCCTGAAACAAACCGTGTACAACAGGCTAAAATGCAGCCCCCTCACCCCCAATCTATGGAACAATGGGCTGTGCCCACATCAGTCCTGCTGGTCACAGGACTGCACTGTATGGTGGGCCACGGTTGCCCCCTGCGCATCGCCGTCATCCGGCTGTTGAAGGGCTGGACTTGGCAAGTAATGCATAATGAGACTGAGTGGGTCAGCAGCTGAGGTGCAGCACCAGCTAAGTGCCCGCTGCAGAGCTTTCCTGCTGGTAGTGATGTGAAGAGAACAAATTGTTCTGCAATCGTCTCTGTCCCAGGCGCTCCGCTCTGAGCACATGGTGACACGTCAGCCTGAACTCAGCAGTGGGCGACCCTGGGCTGAGCCAGTGCCCCAGTCACTAACAGGTGCGACTGCAGCAAGCGGGGATTATTGAACCAGGGCTCCCAGGAGAGAGGGAAAAAATGTTTAAAGTGTATTCAAAGTGGAACTGCAGCATAGCATTCCCCCTTGCTCTGGCTTTCCCTAAAAGCCAGGGTGAGGCAAACGTCAGCGAGGTATGTGCTCCAAGGGAGTGGCTAATGGACTGCAGCGATGGGTGGGGTCACAGTTCACTGCGTCTGTCTGTTTCGATGGGGCCCTACAATAGATCAGCCAGGTGCCTCCCCGGCCTGCTGTCACTTGGCCCGGAATAGGAGAGACTGGGGGTGGGGAGTCGGTGCACTGCCCGGTGCCATATTGGCTGCTATAATCGCCCCCGGAGGCCCGGTTGTGCTGGGTGCTGGACACACCCAGCGAGAGCCCCTGGCTGGAGGGGCCTCGTTTACACCCATGCATCATACTACTTTATCTCTCTGGTGCATTTAAAATAGTGCAGCTCCTAATGTGTGCAGAGCTGTACTGTGCTTACATTGGTATGGCTAATTCCTGCATAGGACAGGGATGAACTGTACTGCTGCAAGGCACCTTTTTATGCTGGTGTAACTGTATCCACTCTAGGGCTTGTTCTGGTATCTGTGTAACAGTAACTCCTAACTGAAGTAGTTATACCAGTACAAAAGCCACAGGTCGACCAGGCAGGGTGGAGGGAAACTGAGGCACAGAGCTGAAGTGACTGGCCAAGCAGGTCAGTGGCTGAGCCAGTAATAGAACCCTGGGCTCCTGAGTCCTGGGCCAGTGCTCTATCCACTAGGTTACACTGCCTGCCTGTCAGTTGTCCTCGAATAGAGAGACTATCTGGGGCTTGGAGGAGGATAGCCTGTCTTCTTCCCCGCTCCCATCACTTGGGATGAGCTAGAGAGAGGAGAGGCAGCAGCTCTGCCCATACTGGTGTTGGGCTTGGGCTGGTGCTGATGAGGGGCCTACGTTGTCCTAATTGCTAGTGGCCAAAGGCGTCCTTCCTTCTCTAGAGCAGGTGCCCTGGAGCAGGGTGGGTGGCGGTTGGGATGCACTGAGCTCTCCCTGTCTTGCTATCAAGTGCCCAGGGAGGGGAGATGCTGGGAGCAGCGCTGATGCTGTGGCCAGCGTGGGCACATGGTCTTCTCCCTACCCCAGGTTGGGGTAGCTGGATAGGTTACAAGCAGGGGTGCCATCACAGGGAAGAAAATGGCTGATGCCCTCTGTTGTGACAATTAGGCCTACGACTGTGCCCTGATTGTGAGCGCTGCTGTGAAAAGTGCACGTAGGTTCCTAAGGTGTCCCAGTAACTGAGGGTGATTAATGTTGATGGGAAAAGGTAGAAAAGGGAGACGTACTGACTGAGTCAGTCCAAACAAAAAGGCCTGGTGAGAACTTGGGGACTGTGCTGGGATCAGACCTGATAAACAAAAGAAGTGGGGGTCAGAAATCAATGGACCAAAATTGGTGTGTCAGATGTTAGGTGGACAAAACAATGTGGGGATGGGCTATTCTTCCACCCAGCACTCCCCTTGTGGGTCCCTTAAAATCAGAGACTTTGAGAGGAGAATGAGCAGAGGGGGAAAGCTGGTGCCCAGGCTGCTGGCTGACTGAAATGGGGGAGAGAAGGAAGGAGTGAGCTTCACCATGATAGTTGCCATTCCCAGTGGTTTCTGGGATCCCGGACCTTCGTCATCCTGAGCCTGAGAGATGTCCTGGCCTGAAGGGGCCAGAGAGAGGGACCCAGATGACATGGCCACCTCCACCATCTCCAGCTGAATCCCAAACAACACCTGGGATGTGAGACTTCATCTCTCCTCCCCCCATGTGTCCTTTTCCATCCTTACCTTATTTCTTCTCTTTTCTATCCTCCTCCTTCCTTCTGTCTAATGAGAGTCTGGCTTAGCCAACCAAGACTATGTATTTTGCAACACTGCTGTGAACCTGTGACCAGAGAGGCAGCTAAAAGCAATGCCCTATACAGCCCAATGCTGGTACAAGTTTGCCAGGTCTAAGTGGCCCCATCCCTGTGCTGGGCCTGTGCTTTGCCAGCATTGAGAATCAATACCAGGGACCGTGTCTTCTAGGGATCAGACTTTACCAACAGCAGCAACTCCAGCCCATTTCAACTAACTGCTGCTCTCTTCCCTGAGCAGGACAGTTATTGCCATCTTTGATACCATCCAAGAGACTGTCAGACCAGGAGGGTTTCTCTCTAAAGACTCTCTCCAGCTAAAGGGAAAAGGAACAAGGGATGTTATTAAAATAAAAGCCTCACTTAATATTTCCATCTCTAATGCTTTAACTGTTGTTCCTCCTTTTCTGTATCTTTAATCAAAGGTTAAAAAAATTTTTAAGGGAGCGTTTGCCCTGGCATGAAGCAGGCAGAGGTCTCTGTACACCAAACCCTGAACCTTGTTTAACCCTGTTTAATGTTGGACTGTTTTAGTCATTTTAACACCTGTGACTCTTTGTGCCCACGTATTCCATCAGAATGAATACAGCACCGCCCTCACCTGGTATCTCCTGATGTGGAATAGGTGAGGGGTAATAGATCAAGGCATACGTAGCCGTCTGCCCAGATGTGCTGCAAGCTGGCAGGGCTGGGGAAGTGCCAGGGCTCTGGGCAGTGGGAAGGGTGGGAGGCATTGCTCTGTACATGTGCTGGGGGGGTTGGCCGTGGCAGGCACCAGTTCCCTTGCAGAGACTGTAAATGGAAGCACTTTGGGTTTTAAATGGCCTGTCAGAAAGCATTTGGCATGGGCAGGACGAGGCTGAGAAATGACAGCTCATTTCAGCTTAACAAAGAGCTGCAGCAGCTGACAAATACCAAGTGCAGAGAGCTGGCGGCTTTTCAGCTCAGCCCTTCGCTGCTGCACTTCCCCACCCTACCCTGTTCACAGCGTGGCTGGGGGAAGAACATGGGAGAGGGAGATGGGGTCTGGCAGGGAGTTACCTCCCCCCATCCTGCAGTTCACATGGCAGGGGAAATATCTGGTGGAGGGTGCCTGGATTTAGGGGCTAGAGCCTGTTGTGAGTTGGCACGTGGCCAAGCAGGTTCAGAGGGAGCACAGGCCTCCAGCCGCCGATCTCGTCTAAGAGGGTGGGGGGGTACAGATGGCCACAAAACCCAGCTACTTAGTGATCAAGCTTAACAGCTTAAGTGGATGTTTGAGCAGGCGACGCAGGGTCTTGAGAGAGCTGGGGCGCCCAGGATGGGGCAGTGTCACACTGACAGCCAGGGCAGGGGCTCTGGGGTAGATACTGAGTGCAGTGGGGTGGAGTCCCCGGGCGTTCCAGCACAATGCAGTGCCCCAGAGCTGGGGCTGTGTCCTGGGGCTCTGAGTGCATGGAGCTGGCTCTAAGCAAGGGGACAAGCCGTGCTGATCTATTTACTCCACCTCCCTTTCTCTAATGCAGGGAACAGGATGGTGGCGAGTGGAGTAGGCTCATGGTCATTCCACACTGCAGGGCTGGGAGTGCAGTAGCTAGCTCTAAACTCCCAGGGAGCTTACAATGAGCAAGGCTGGGATGGCCGGAGCTGCGAGCTCCTCCAATGCTAGCATTCCTGCAGCCGTCCCTAGACTGACCCCTAATGAGTGGGGCAGGAACTGCCGTGGCACAGAGCTCCACATTCAGCACGTCTCCGTTATTCCTGCCAATGTGGTCTGGCATCAGACACTGGGAACACATGACCCCCGCAAGCCAGTGCTCTGGCACCGTTCCCGACAGTGACTCCTGCTGGGAAAGGCTGGTGCTGCAGCAGCTGCGAGCTACCGCACAAAGGGGTTGGTGCTGCAAGGGCTTCAGTGTTCCTGCACTTCTGGCGTATGAGTTCGAATCCCAGCAGCTGCAGAGGGCAGCCGCAGGAGCCCTTTGTTTCAAGGGGGGTTAGGCGCCTAAATTCCTTTGAGGGTCTGGGCCTAGGTTCATTATTGTAAAGTTCTTCATGGTCACGCTCCATGTCAGATGGGAGAAAATCCATCGCCCCCTTTGCCCCACCACTGTTTCAGCCCTTTGCTTCTCCTCCTCCTTCCCCAGGCTCTTTTCTCTGTTTCTCCCCATCTTCGTATCACCTCTTCTTCCCTCGACACTTCCTTCCCTGCAGCCATTTCATCCCCCCGAGCGGTTCTACTATCCCTTCTCCAGTCCATCTGCTAAAATGATCAGCCATGGAACAGCTAAAGTGTCACCTGAGTTGCCACTCCAGTGCGTTTAGTGGAGGCTAGGGGAGTTCACGCCTCTCCAAGCCATTGGCTGAAGACTCTGGAAGGCACCATTGCATTGCTTTACGTTCTGTTTGCATTTGGAAGGCATGTCTGGAAATGGGCATAGATACCAGGGGACGGCATGGCCATGGGGTGCAGGGATACAGGTGCCAGCTGAGTAGCTCTCTATTTAGTTTGAGGGAGGTGTCTTGTGCATGTGGAATGAAGGTGTGTGTGTGTGTGTGTAAATGCAAAACAAAGTGGAATAGGTGCGGGGGGAGGCAGGGGGTTGGAAAGACTGGGAGTGGAATGAAAGTGGGTGTAGAATGGTTGCATGTGAAATGTAACTATTAAGTGCATGGCATGGGTGGGATTGGAGCAAACAGGCAAGAGTCTATGTCTATGTGTATACAGTGTATATATATGCCCACTGGACTCTTGTTCACAGACCTGCCTTTCACATAGGCCCCTGGCAAGTAGGTCTTTCACCCTCCCGTTCCATAGATCTCCTTGTTTCATACAGACCTCTTTTCTCTTCCTCCTCCCTCCCCCAGACCCATCTTCTCCTCTTCAGTGCTCTTTAATCACTGTTGGGTTTTTTTTTCATTCCCTGCCAAAAGGTTTATTTTCTGGTTCAGCTCTTTAAAAGAAGAAGCTGGATGCAGGGGCAGGGGTGGGATCTCACTCACTGCTTTCTGGGTGCTGCACTTGTGCTTTTAATCCCTCTGCTGTCAAGCTCCATTAGGAGATTTGGGCATCATTCTGCTACTTCTGGGGCCTGGCCTCCCTCTAGCCCAGCCTGAAATGAGGGCAGTGCCTTGGCTCCAGGAAAGTGATGGATGGGGAGTGATGTCTTAAAGAGACAATGCCCTCTGCCTTTTGTCTTCCTCAGCTGCCAGCATTCTCCCTTGCATCCATTGGTGGGGTGTTTGGAAAGAGATGGTGGCTGCCTTGCTGTGTTGACAATCATGCAGCACGTTTTGCTAGCAGCGTGGCCTGGGTGTGCAGCCTGGCAGCCGATGCAGGTGATCTAAAGGCTAGCCTGGAGAGATGATGGGGTGGGGCTTGGTGGGCTGTAGCTGTGTTAGCATCACCTAGGGTTGCTGACTGGAAAAGGGAAACGGGGAGAGTTGCCCCCTACAAAGAGCCTCAAACCAAGGGCAAGGGATGATCAGGCCATCATGGACTTCAGGGCCTCTGATGCCTTGAGAAGAAGCAGGAGCTAGTCCCTCCTCCGGTTGCTGCCCTGTTCAATGGAGCAGCCTTCTCCCTTCACAGCAGCACAAACCCATTGTCAATTCAAAGGCTGTGACTGTCAAAGGACTCCAAGGATTGGCCCCTCTGTTCCCATTAGTTTGAATGGCGATTAGCACCCAACTCTTATAGGCAGCTTTGCAAATCTCAGCCTTCTGTCCTCTCTGGGCCGAGAGCACAGCCATGTTTACACAGCCCCCCCATTACTTCTCCTCTGAGATCTGACCCCATTCCAACAGACAGCTGAGTGGTGTTCACACGGCAGCTTTTCACCGCACAGCCACGTGTCTGACTGTGTGTGTGAGCCCACCTCTTCCATGCTACCTGCTTGTCTCAGTGCATCCTGGGAAAAATCTATCCCAGAATGCCTCAGCACCGGGAAAGTAGCAAGCGGACATGTACACAGGAGGGCACTGTGGGATTCTCACTGCCCAGAGAGCTGCGACGCAGGCAGATTGGCCAGTCTTGGTCACTGGCAAGGGCCACTTGGGCTCAGCTGCCACAGTTACTAGCTATACTTTGACCATAATTTGGGTGTGCATACAAGCCATGTTCTGAGCAGTCAGGGTTCTGGTTACCAGTTTGCTTCAAAGTGCTGAGCCAGCTCCTCAGCTGCTCTGAGCCGCCCTCTCTCAAGTAAAGTCAAAGGAGTGTGCTATGGTGATTTTAGCAGCATGTTCCTTCCCGCTGCTGGTGATCTTCACACTCACACGTAGAATACATGAGAGAGCCACCGAGAAGCTACGGGTGACTTGCAACTGACCAAGGATGCAAATGCCATCGATATGATGAGCCAAAGTCTTCAGGTAACCGAGGTCACAGCTGCACGTCCCAGCACCCTGTTGGTTTCAAAATTCTTCGTGTTTCCCTTCTGGTTCCTCTTGGTGAAGAGCAGCACCCCTGCAGCTTGTCCTCTTCTGGGCCATGTGATTCTAAGTTGTCAGGCCCACCCCAGGCCAGGGTGTCTCCTCCTCCAATGCTGCAAGGACCTGAGTCTCTTCTCACTCACCCCAGTGCAAGTCAGGTGTGAGAGGAGAATCGAGTCCAGTTGTTTCCAGTAGTCGGAGGTTGGGGAGGAATCCTGGGCAGGGAATGGCAAGTGGACACATGGAAGCTGGGTGGAAGGAGGATGCTAGTGGGAGGGAAAAGCTGGAGCTGTTCAGGTTTGAATTCTGCTACTGACCAAAGTATCTGCTCCTCAGACTGACATCCTCTTTCCACCCACGCTCCGGAGACGGGGTCCTGAGCTTCAAGGCTCTTCTGGGCCGCACTGCCCGAATGCCTTGCCTATGCACTGGCCTTTGTATGCAACCGCACCATCCTTCGCTTGCTAGCAGACAGCCCCCTCAAAGGGGCCCTGTTCTGATCTCATGCAGTGGTGATTTCAGGGTGGCTCTGTTGACATCCCTAGCATTGCTGCCAGTTCTCACAGGGTGGCTGGCCCCCATAGGTGCTGGGGGTGCTTCTGCACCCCCTGCCTTGAAGTAGTTTCCATCATATACAGGGTTTACAGTTTGGTTCAATGGCTGTCAGCACCCTGGCTATACAAATTGTTTCAACACCCCCCGCTGTCCCCTTAAGTGAAGTAGGCCCTCACCGCCGCCCACCCCCCAGCACAGCTACATCTCAGGTTGAACTGATTAAGAGGGTGGGGTGCCACCTAGGGCTTGTCATAAATATAAAGGGAAGGGTAAACCCCTTTAAAATCCCTCCTGGCCAGAGAAAAAAATCCTCTCACCTGTAAAGGGTTAAGAAGCTAAAGGTAACCTCACTGGCACCTGACCAAAATGACCAATGAGGAGACAAGATACTTTCAAAAGCTGGGAGGAGGGAGAGAAACAAAGGATCTGTGGGTCTGTCTATAGTCTGTCTTTGCTGGGGATAGACCAGGAATGGAGTCTTAGAACTTTTAGTAAGTAATCTAGCTAGGTACGTGTTAGATTATGATATCTTTAAATGGCTGAGAAAAGAACTATGCTGAATAGAATAACTATTTCTGTCTGTGTATCTTTTGTAACTTAAGGTTTTGCCTAGAGGGGTTCTCTATGTTTTGAATCTAATTACCCTGTGAGGTATCTACCATCCTGATTTTACAGGGGGGATTTCTTTACTTCTATTTTTATTAAAAGTCTTCTTGTAAGAAAACTGAATGCTTTTTCACTGTTCTCAGATCCAAGGGTTTGGGTCTGTGGTCACCTATGCAAATTGGTGAGGCTTTTTACCAAACCTTGTCCAGGAAGTGGGGTGCAAGGTTTTGGGAAGTATTTTTGGGGGAAAGACGTGTCCAAACAACTCTTCCCCAGTAACCAGTATTAGTTTGGTGGTGGTAGCAGCCAATCCAAGGACAAAGGGTGGAATATTTTGTACCTTGGGGAAGTTTTGACCTAAGCTGGTAAAGATAAGCTTAGGAGGTTTTTCATGCAGGTCCCCACATCTGTACCCTAGAGTTCAGAGTGGGGGAGGAACCTTGACAGGGCTAATGAATGAAAGGAAGACAGCTGTGATTAGGGGGTTGTAGGCAGTCCCTGGGGGAAAGCTAAGGGCAGCAGACCAGGAGTGGGGCTAATCTGCTGAGGCAGAAAGCCTGGGCCAGGAGACTGAAAAGGGCTGAGGGTGAGGAGAGAAGCTTAGTGGAGGGGCAGTCTAGTGATTTTCCCCACGCAGAGGCTTAGAAGTCAGGAGGAAGCCTGTGGCGGTCTCTAGCTGGGGTGGCTGTTTTGGCTAGAAGAACAGGTGGGGAGCCATGGAGTGCTGTGAGTGGTAGAGCTCACCGGAGCTGGCATAGTAGGTGAGTTCTTGGACTGGGTGAAAGGGCTCTTATGGGCTAGGTGCATTGTGTGTGGGGATAATGGGTCATGTTTGGGGGGCCTTCAAGGACTGTTAGCACCTATGTGGAAGAATAAACCAGCCCAGGGTTAAGGTAACATCAGACCTATTGTGGTGGAGTCTTTAAACCGGGCTGGCCGGGGGTGGAATGAAGCAGTAATCTTGGTGTTATTGTGCCCAGATGCAAAGGGGCACTCAGAGGCAAGGGGGAATCATGATCGGTGAATCTGGAAACTGGCCTTGGGTTGCAGAATGGTTTCTGGTCTAACTCCCTGGGCCAGATCCAGCTTGTCTCAGGCTGCTGGCAGACTCAAGCAGGTTTCACGACAGTGGTTACACTTGGATCGTGTTTTCAAGCCTTTCTTTGCAACCAGGCAAGCTAGAAACTTAGCGTCAGTTAAAAACCATGTGATTCTGACATCACATAACTCCTATAACAGTGGGGCCTGGGCCTGTAACACTGATGCCATAATTTGCAACTGGCTTAGTGACCTGTGGGAACTTTCCTCCTTCCACTCTGCTCCTGAAATCCCCTTGGGGAATCTCTGGTCCAGTGGCTACCTTGAGGTGCAGTCGAATGGCTGGGGCCTTTTGGCTCCATGAATACTGAGTATTTGGGAATAAAGCATAGGCCAGCTGCACATGCTGCCCTGATGGACAAAGCAGTGGTCAGGAGCTGGAAGGTGTGAGCTCCAGCCCTGGAGGTGGATGGGACTAAACTGCAGACACCAAACACTGTGGGGTTCCTGTCAGGGGACTGATGTCAGCACAAGCTCTGCAGAGCAGGTCTGAATGGGACCTCCTTCAGAAGGAGCTAATTCTCACTGCTTCCCTCCTTGCATTTTGAGCTGTAACTTCTCCCCTTTGCCCCTTTCCCCAGGAAGGCAAAAGGGCAGGGCTGAGCTGTTGTTCTGAGTCGCATTGTGCCTGGGCTCAGCTCCCGTGACTGCCCCTGCACATCCCAAGCTGTGGATTGTGGGCTATTACCAGCCACTGAAGCCATGTGAACCACAGGTCCCGGAGGGCATGTTTTCTCTACTTACCGAATTAAGTTGCCTTACCCATAGCTTTCCCAATGATGGAAGAGAATCTTCTGAGCTGAAGCCAGCTGTGGCTTGGCAGGCAGAGCGAAGGAGGGAAGGGCCCTGGAGTAAAGTACTGAGTGGTGTCTGTCACTTTGACTCTCCTTTCTTGTCTAACCATGACAGTCTCCCAGCTTTGCCTAGCTGACTGGTCTGTGAGCCTGGTGTTGACTAGACCCATGATCCCAAAGCTGATTCTAACCTCTCTAGTCTGAGGGCTGGATTATGGGCTGTGATGAGAGCTCCCTTCCTAGGCAGTGCTGTGCCCAGCCGTGCAATCTCCTGTATGGTGCCGAGGGCCAGTTCTGGGGGGGAGGAGGCATAACAAAGGGAAAGGGAGTAGTGTTCTCTCCTCTTCCTTGCTAATCTAGCTTTCAACAGGTCCAGGATCGCCCTGATCCTCAGCTGGTGGAACTTGGTCGACCTCTGTTGAAATCAATGGAGTGATGTTCATTTAACCCATCTGAGCAACTGATAATTCCTGAGTTCTTCTTCCTGCTGAGCACTGATTTCCCTTGGGCTCCTGGGCTCTGGTGAGGTGACCCCTAGCCTGAGAGTATGTGTGTGTGTGTGGGGGGCTGAAATCCTCCAGCTGTCAATTGTCACCAATTGCTTTACCAGCTGCCAGGTTCTCTCTTATGGCAGTTAGATAAGTAGCCATCCATAAGAGCAGCCAGCCATCCTGGGTGAGACCAAAGGTCCATCTAGCCCAGTGGCCAATGCCAGGTGCCCCAGAGGGAATGAACAGAACAGGTAATCATCAAGTGATCCATCCCCTGTTGCCCATTCCCAGCTTATGGCAAACAGAGGCTAGGGACACCATTCCTGCCCATCTTGACAAACAGACATTGATGGACCTATCCTCCATGGATTTATCTAGTTTCATCTAGGCTGCTGAAGTAACCAGCTCCATTTAATAAAGCTCCTCTCTGGGGAGCCTATAATGTCTCCGAATGTGTCTGTGGGTGCCCTCTCTGGGTGGGCATGGGGCTGGACAGGGGAACAGGAGTTGGGAGATAGAGATGGGTGGAGAAACAGTGAGGGGGTTGAGGGCATCGTCCATGTGCCAAGCTACCGGTGGCCAAATGGTGTGGCCAGAGAGCCAGGGGCATGAGTAAAGCTAGGAAGGGGCCAGAGAGAAGGAAATTGGTAGGAATGAAATAAGTGGGATACTCTGGTGGGTGGGGGGTGAGAGAAATCATGTTTCTGACTCCTCTATCTAAGGGACAGCTCAGCATCTCCCATTCCTGCTCGTGAGGTGCTGCATTCGAGCCCCTCCTGCCATCCCTCTGGCAAGCTGCTCCCACCGCAGAGCCTCATCCTGCTAAGATCTGGAGAAAGCCTCTCGGCTCATCAAATATTGAGGCTTGTGCTCATCGGAGGGAGAAAACAAATCTACTTCTCATACTGCTTCCACCTGCTGTATTGACTGAGCATCAGCCCCTCCCTGCACAGTGCTGTTCTGGTCAGTTAGCAGCAGCCAGAACTAGGCCAAGCTAATGATGGGGGTGAGTCTGCAGACCCCCTCCTCGAGGTGGAGGGGAGCTAGGATTCCGCCTGTCTCATTCAAACATGCAGTCTGGCTAAGGCCTACGTAAGGGTTTGTGTGAAGCCCTCTCTAACGCTGGTGTCTTATCTGCTACAGGTAGAAAGGCCCCTGCCCCTCGCAAAGTTCCCTAATGAATTGGGACATCCAACTCCCATTTGTCCCAATAGGGCATCTTTGACAATCTTGGCCTCAGTGTTTGCTGTGCTTAAATGAAGTGATTTTTGCTGCTGGTGAAAAGCGCAGTCCGGGTCAGCAAGATCCTCTCTATGCATGCCGGCTCCCCTCATGCCAACCCCTGTCTCTGTATCACAGCTCAGGCTGGCCTCTAGCCCTGGAAGGGGATTTCAGCCTCCAAGGGCCATGCACAATGCAGATGTTGGTCCCTTGGTGGAGACTGCTGGCGAGGGTGGTGGGTTAGAGCAAGGTGTGTTTGGAAACATGGACACCTCTTCACCAGCCACTGGCCTGAGCCCCACCACACTCATTACACATGCACTCACCCACCACACTGCCACGGCAAGATCAACGGAGGCACTCCTGCTGCAGCTTCCATGTGCCAGCAGCTATCTCCTGCTTATAAAGCTATCCTCTGTGAGGGTTCCCTGACTTGTAATAGGCCTCTTCCCTTGTCTACCACAGCCTGGATTTGTTAGGCAGGTGCAAGCTTTCATTTCTCACAGGCAACCCAGGAGGAGCTCTGAGTGATGAAGCATGGGATGTGCGCTTCTAGACACCGTGCGTCTGCCTGCATATATTCACCCATGCAGTCATCTCAGGGTGTTGTGAAAGGCAGAGGCTGTTTGCCCCAGCCGCAGTGCACAACAGTTTGCTTGGGGGAGTGAAACTCCCTTCAAAACTAACTGCAGAGGGATCTTTTAGGGAAACTATCACAGGGAAAGGGAAGAAGGAATTGAGTAGAGCTGGGCAGAACCAGGAGCACTAGGAACTGAGTGTAAACTAGGGTAGATCCAGGGAAGTAAATGGATCAGCTGAGGATTTGGGCAATCAGATTCAAGGGGCTGCTCACATAGGTAATATTTAAGGACTAGGCATAAGACTTTTCAGGGTTAGGACTTCAGGTTGCACACTTAAGTGATCACAAGTTGGGAGATGCAAAATGAAGGTGTCAAGTTCTGTAGGGTACCTGCATTACATGCTTTTACAGCTGTTAAAGTAGCCAGATACTCGACATAATCTGGGCTCAAGTCTTTCCTGAGTGCTGTGTGTTGGCTCAGAGGCTCACAGGTATTTAGTCTCCTTGGTTCCATTGAAATCAAAATATCTTTGAGGATCTGGGTCTTGGAGCTTAGCATGGGGGGGGGGCAGAAAATCTACGGTGCATATTTGAAATGCAATTTTGAAAGGCTCAGACAAATCGAAGTTAGTTTTCTGACACCTCAATGCCCTTTCTTAATAACCTGTTCTTATAAGAGTGTTTTTCCCAAGCCAAATTCCAGCTTGAAACGCCGAGCTCTGTATCTGGTAAACGCGTTCAAGCAAAGGTTCACTGCTGTCATGGTTTCACTTACAGACTGTGGCCTTAATTCAGCAAGGTACTTAAGCATGTGCCTTGAAATCAATGAGAGACTTGCTTAAAGTTAGGCATGTGCTTAAGCACCTTGCTGAACTGGGGCTGGTGCGAACCATTTTCAACCTAAGAGTTGTTCACAACCTGCTCTCATTACTATTTGCTCTTCTGTATTTGTGGGCTGTGGTTAATCACATGGCGGTGGTTGCACTTCCTGACTGGGTGAATGAATCTCATTGGGCTGAGTCCTTACTAACTGCTGTTCTGTGGTTCACACACCTTTCATGGCATGTGTGAGTGTGGGCATTTGGACAACTAACCACCAGTCCCCAGACGGGGGTGTGTGACAACAACCCAGTCCCATGACCCTTCACGAGTAGTGAATCAAAAGCTGTATGAGCATTGTCGAGTCAGATGGCTATTTGCAATTCAGGTCAATGCTTGCACTGTTTTTGCTAGTGTCCTCTAGCTCTGTTCCTCTGCGATCGGGGGCAATTCACATCACAGGGGCATTGTATGAATGAGTTGGAAATTGTTTGGTGGTAAATAGCACCACTTCAGCCTCTGCTATTATTACCTTTCACTTGTTAGATTATCAAGGGAATAATAGTGAACAGTATTGTTTCTTCACCTCCAACAGTCCCCAGATGTAAGCTAAACCTTTCAGCCCAGCTGAGCTTAAGGGGGAATCTTCATTGCATCTCTACATTATAAAATACCTGAGGGCTAATCTCTCCTGACATTACAGACTATGACCTAACTCACTTGGACCACCACTTGAGCATTATCCCTCCTCTTCTCCCTCCGTTAGATAAATGCACAGCAGAGCTCTGCCCGGCTGATCTCCCTCCTGCACAGGTTGCTGTAGCTCTGTGCGTACCCAGGCACACGTGCACCCATGGGAGCTCGGCGCCACCCTAGTATTGATCTAACAAACACCTCCTAGGAAGAAGCTCTTAGGCAATTGGATGTGACAGAATTATTCTTTCTTCAGGAAGAAGTAAACAAGGCTCAGCTGGGGCCTCTATCTTGCCAGCTCTTGCAGGAGAAGCCTGTCTCCATCTACCACAAACCGCTCCCCTCCAGCATTAAATCACATGTGTACTTAGCTCTCTATATAATGCACCTTGTGCCTAAAGTACTATTTGTGGGGTTGCCCTGGCTGTTCTAGCGAAGACTTGGGGCAGGACAGGGCAGTGGGGCGGGGCAAAGGGCCCAGTAATAGCTCTGCAGGTAGCCTGAGAGACAGGGGGACCAATCATTGTATTGTCCTCCTTTAGGGAGAGAGGTTTACCTTGGGACACTAGAAAATATATGTGGGAACCTTTCCACAGCCACCCACTTCTTTAGCATCTTGCAATAAACCTGACTCCTGCTGGACTTCGTGTGTGTCTGTATCAGGAATGAATTTGGAGCTTGTACAAGAAAGGGCCTAACTTCACCACCGAGAGCCATGTGCCTGTCGAGTACAAATGAGCGCTTGGCCACTTGCCCTCCTTCCCCAGAGCTCTGCCAGGGCATTGGGGGCTCCCTCATGGTCATGAGGGGTTGCCATATGCAGTGTGCTGTGCAGCTGTTGTGTAGGGAGTGGAGCGGTACAGCCATCTGGGTCTGTCATTTTAAAGGTCACACGTATCTCCCCTGCTCCTAACTGTAATTCTAACTGCTTCATAACCATTCTGCTGCTGGAGCCCTGGAAGCAGCAAAGCACTTAAGCTCAAGCTCCCTCAACGTCAATGAGATGGCCTAAATGCTTACTGAATCTGGGCCGAAGCGCTCCCCTTCTGCTCTTGTTCCTGGTGCTGGAGATCTTGTGATGGGGCAAAAGTGCACAACGGAGCAGGCTTGGCACAGAAACAGAGTCAGGTGCTGAGACTCCATGGAGAATGGGTGAGGTGCCTGTATGTAGGGTTGGGAGTGTCAGGGAATTGAGTGCCTTGGCTACCACTTGCTGTAGTTATACAGCATTAAGTATATCAAGTGTTGTTACCATCAACATTTATTTGTGATTGTATCCGGTGGCGCCTGTCTGGGAAACAAAGCAGCCCCTCAGTATTTGATGTGGTGTTTGCATGTTGATGAAGGCAGTAAACAAACTAACAGAGCTATCTGCATTCCTCAGGCTTCAGATCCAATTGTTGCTGCTTTTTAACCCAAGAATCATGCTGCCTCTGCCCATGGGTGTTCTCCCAGATTTGAATTTTAACTCTCTCCAGTCTGCAGGCCAGATCCTCTGCTGCTGTAAATCAGCACAGCTCGATGGCAGTGGAACTCCACTGATTGATACTCACTGAGGCTCTAGCTCTGTGGTTGAAGTATTGCAATGCTTTCCTTCCCCAGCCATGGTTTCTCCAAGGGCCTGTCTCACAGAACAATGAGGATGCTTGTTGCATATGTTTCTTGCATGAACAATTGGGCTCAATTTTTGCTTGCACAAGCTTCTGGAAAGGAGAATCACTGATGTGCAAGATGGTTGATCCACGTCCGATGAGAGCCTTTTGCAGAAGAGAAAACTGTGTTGACTCTGAGCTTCCTTTAGCAAAGAGCTGGGAAGGTTTGGGGAGATCCCAGACTGCAGTGGCAGTGACGGGAGAAGTGACAAGGGTAATGATGAGCGCATGAACAAAAAGGGGCAGTGTATGGAAGGTCTCATTTCATTCCTTAGGGGTAAGGTAATGAGTAAGGGGCACATCCTGCCCTTAGTCTCTCTGTGTGAGAGATAATATAAAGGAACACTGAGCTCGCGCTCGCTCTCTCATGCTGTCTCCTGTATCAGGCAGTCCTAGATCATCTCAGCGTTGCAGTATAATGTGCCTCAGCTGTTTCTTGGTATAAGATACTGGTGCTGTGGCATCTGGGAAGGGGGCAGGGGAGCATCCTGTCCCAATGCCCTGTGATGCATCACTTCGCATCCCAGCAATCCCTATGCTTCCGTTCACATTTGGCACCATCTTTCAACGTTTTTTGTACTGCGCGCTCTTTCTTCCTTTTTGGTCTGCGGGAATGCAGCCCGATGTGCTGAGGAATATGCTGATGGATCTCACCAGCGCATCACGAATTGCAGTCGAGTTACTCCTTAAGCTACAGTGAAGAGTCCAATGTCGACTCACATAACGCATATGACACGAGTTTGCTTGTGGCATTCACAGACATGCTCACCACCGTGGAATGCTGCTTTTGGGCTCAGGAAACAAGCACTGAGTGGTGGGATCACATCATCCTGCAAGTCTGAGATGATGAGCAGTGGCTGCAGAACTTTCAGTTGAGAAAAGCCACTTTCATGGGACTGTGTGTTGAGCTCGCCCCCATCCTGCGGCACAAGGACACGAGACTGAGAGCTCCCCTGCCAGTGGAGAAGCAGGTGGCTATTGCAATCTGGAAGCTGGCAACTCCAGACAGCTACTGATCAGTCGCTAACCAGTTTGGAGTGGGAAAGTCTATCATTGGAATCATGTTGATGCAAGTTTGCACGGCCATTAATCGCATCCTGCTCATAAGAACCATGACTATGGGTAACGTGCATGACATTGGGGCTGGCTTTGCACAAATGGGTTTCCCTAACTGTGGAGGGGCGATAGATGGGACACATTACAATTCTGGCATCAACCCACCTAGCCTCAGAGTACATAAATTGGAAGGGGTATTTCTCTGTGGTTCTCCAGGCGCTTGTGGATCACAGTGTGCATTTCATTGACATTAACGCAGGCTGGTCCGGAAAGGTGCTTGACGCACGCATCTTTCGGAATACAAGCCTGTTCAGGAAGCTGCAAGCCAGGACTTTCTTCCTAGACCAGAAGATCACCATAGGGGAAGTCAAAATGCCCATTGTGATCCTTGGAGACCCTGCTTACCCTTTAATGCTGTGGCTCATGAAACCCTACACAGGAAGCCTTGACAGCAGCAAGGAGCGGTTCAACAGGCTGAGTCGGTGTAGAATGACATTGGAGTGTGCTTTTGGCCATTTAAAGGGCCACTTGTGCTGTCTGTATGGGAAGCTGGACCTGGCAGATGACAACATCCCCCACGGTTATATCCATGTGCTGTACCCTCCATAACATTTGTGAACAGAAGGGTGAAAGCTTCACTCAGGCATGGACCTCGGAGGCTCAACACCTGGAGACTGAATTTGAACAGCCAGAGACCAGGGCTATTAGAGGGGCCCAGCACAGGGCTGTAAGGATCAGGGATGCCTTGAGGGAGCAATTTGAGGTAATGTTTGGTACCCTGCACGGGAGTGAAGTGCAGTGGTTCTAATGTTAGTAGGAATCTGTGTTTGCTACATATGATGCACTGACTTGCAATACCTGTTGCTTTCCTGGGCTATGGTATCTTTTACTTAATGCAATACTAAAGAATATTTTCAAAGCCAAACAAATCATTTATTGAAAAACAACTGCTAGGGAAATTGAAAGGGCATAACACATCTGTGCTGTGTGGGACAAGGGAAGGGGGTGGGGTGCAGTGGGGAACGGGACAATGGGAGATTTGTGTATGTCCTGTTATCAAACTCAGCCTTCCTGTCTGGAGTGCCAAGCAATGAGTGCTGCACTTCAGGCTGGCTAAAATGCATGGTGATGGAGATTGAGTGCAGTGGGTAAGGGTTGTAGTTTGCAGGGCTGGTGGCGATAAGAACCCAGATGTTGGAAGTGGGTTGGCGGTGACATGGGGGAACAAGGGAATTTTTTGGGACAAGAGGTGGGGGTGGGCGCGGATGTGCTCCCTCTGCATTGCTACGAGCACCTGTATCGAGTCCGCTTGGCACTCCATGATGCTTAGCAGCCGCTCCATGCTTTGGTGCTGGCAATCAGCATTCTGCTGACAAAGCCTCCTTTCACTCTCCCATCACTGCTGCACTTTGATTTTAATTAAAGGACTGCTGCATGACTTCATGCAGCAGGTCGTCTTTGCGGACGTTTCCTGATTCTTTGGAGTCTTTTGGCTGTTGATAACAAGGATGGCTGGGATCTCAAGGCTGCATCAGTAAAGCCAAAATGCAACACTTAACCGAGGCAGCATTGCTCACACAAGACAGAGCAATGATTCTGCTATTGTGTACACTGTACTTGTCTTTAAGTACAGGCGAAATTGCCCATCCCAAAGCAAGTGCATAGAAGCACCAAAATGTTGAGTAAGCACAGGGGCAAGGGGGACTGATTGTTTCACGGCTGTACTGTCCTCTGGGATTCTGTGCCTTGGAGTACCAACAGCTGTGACAGGCAGGGGGGACCATTGCTGCACACAGGCAAGCTGCATATGGGCCAGGGCAGAATCTACATTGCAGTAGAAGACCCTCCCTTTCTTCCCAGGTCACCCTCAGCAGCAAGATCTTCCAGGACGAACTCCTGTGGAAAATGTGGGGACATCTGCCTTGCCACTGTGGACACCTCAGGAGTTAGGGCGCCCAGGGCTGACTTAATGCACTCTAACTTGCAAGCGTAGCCAAGCCCTAATTTAGTAGCATCCGTCACCCTATTTACACTCACTTTGCACTGGTATTATTGGCTGCAGGAAGTGCAGGGTGATCTAGACCCTATGTCCTAAGAAAGAGAGCGAAATATGTCCTAGTTTTTTGTTTTTGTGTGTGGTTTTTTTCCTGGCAAGAGAAGAGATCATGTCCAATGCTGTAACTAGCCATTTAAAAACTGTGCCGGAGAAGAGGGTGGAGAATACTAACTGCAAGAAAGTATCCGGCTGGCATTGTTAAACAGGCCGGGTGAAGCCAGCTGGAGGTAGAAGGCAGATTTATGCAACAGTCTGGGTATTAAAAGTAGGTGAAGGTTGTAGCAGATGCTTATTAATGACTGCTTAGGTAACATTACGTTAAGGGAAAATATTTGAAATCTTACTTAAAAAAAAGTGAGTGCTGGATGTGATGGAGCATATGTTGTGGGAGTTCCTACCTGGCTCTGCCCATAATCTGCCCTCCTACGTTCTGATTCTACACCCTGTGCAGTTATTTCCACCTGGAAGAAGTGGGTGTCACAGGTACACATGCCCTTCTTCTCATCTTGCAGTGACACATCTGGTGACCTGCTCCAACTAATCCCTGTGCCACTCGGTGTAGCTGCACTGAACATGATGAATGGCAGCTGGAGTGTATAAAGAGAAATGCTGAGATTCAGATTTGCAGTACATGACACACTGTGGCATGTTCCGTTTACTCTTCCTCCTGGCTAGTTAGTATGTTGAGTGTGTGTGTAAGCACACTCCCCTTGCTGACCCATTACCAGTGGCCATTAGCAGCTCCAGGGGCAGAGTTAAGGCTGCATTGCAGAGAGGCGTGTAACTTAACTCTGTATTTGCTGGCTTTCAGTGGCTGAAATTTAGCTATTCTCCATATTCTGGAAGGACACAAGGCTGCAATGGGCACCCTTTAATGAATGTTAATGCAGTTCCTGGGCAATTAATTTAGCCCAAAGTTATGCCCTTCCTGGGCTTTGGCTTTATTGGTGGTAGGAACAACGACATGTAAACCTCAACTTGAAGTGTTCCTGAAGCTTCCGTGCAAAGCTTCCGTGCAAAGCTCGGCTCCCATCCTGCTTACCTCTCCTACATCCAGCGTGAAGCTAATGAACCACAGCTGTCAGTGTGTCAACAGCAATCAATCATGCCCTGTAGGATTTCAGTATTTGCTAAGAGGGTGGGCCAACAGAAGAGCCCTGTTGCTCTGACGCACTGGGTATAACCTTCAGGCACCACGGGAATAAAAAATCTCTTAGCATATGCAGCTCTTCTACCACGAGCTGGGGTCTTCTGAGATTTCACAAGCGACATTGGAATTGGGGTCAGGCCTAGTCAGTAGTTGTTTAGTAGGGGGATTTCTTCTTTCAACCCATACCCTGACATAACGCTATGCTTGTTATCACTGAAGGGATCTTGAGTGAGGCCCAACCCTCATGGGATTCCCAGGGCTCTTTGTCAGGGTTCCTTCCCCACTCTGAACTCTAGGGTGCAGATGTGGGGACCCACATGAAAGACCCCCAAGCTTATTCTTACCAGCTTACATTAAAAACTTCCCCAAGGTACAAACTTTGCCTTGTCCTTGAACAGTATGCTACCACCACCAAGTGTTTTAAACAAAGAACAGGGAAAGAGCCCACTTGGAGACATCTTTCCCCAAAACGTCCCCCCCTTTCCCGGGGAAGGCTTGATAATAATCCTCACCAATTTGTACAGGTGAACACAGACCCAAACCCTTGGATCTTAGGTACACAGAAAAAATCAATCAGGTTCTTAGAATTTTAATTAAAGAAAAGATAAAAGAATCACCTCTGTAACATCAGCATGGAAAATACTTTACAGGGTATTCAGATTCAAAACACAGAGGATCCCCCTCTAGGCAAAACCTTAAAGTTACAGAAAACAGGAATAAACCTCCCTCTTAACACAGGGAAAATTCACATAAAACAAAAGATAAACTAATCCGCCTTGCCTGGCTTACCTATACTGGTTGCAATATTGGAGACTTGGATTAGGATGGGTTGGAGAAGATGGATTTCTGTCTGGCCTCTTAGTCCCAAGAGAGAACAAACACATAAACAAAGAGCACAAACAAAAGCCTTCCCCCCAACAAGATTTGAAAGTATCTTGTTCCCTTATTGGTCCTTTGGGTCAGGTGCCAGCCAGGTTAGCTGAGCTTCTTAACCCTTTACAGATAACAGGATGTTGCCTCTGGCCAGGAGGGATTTTATAGCACTGTATACAGAAAGGTGGCTACCCTTCCCTTTATATTTGACACTCTTTTTCCAAGAAGCTGGGTGGTATCCTTCCACCCTGACTTCAGTGTAGTAATTACGTTCTGCTTGTCTCCATTTCCCCGTGCATTTTCTAATGGCTACAATAGTGTTCTTCACATCCTATTTAGAACTTCATCAGGAATAGCTTTCTCAGGCCCGTGGTCATTCTCTGTGGAGCTGTGGTTGGTGTTAACCTACACTGGCAACACAGAAACAAAGCTAATGGGATGTGTCTCTCTACTATGATCCACAGGCGTATTCAGCACATCTATTTTCCTTGCTTGAATCCTTATTGAATTTACTAGCCCTCAGTGCACAGGATTTCATAAAATGGATTGGCCTATTAAATGGGAGTAATTCCTTCACTCTGTGTGTGTGTGGGTGGTGCTTGTATACCACAGTAAGAAGGATAGAGGTGCATTATGTTTTATTCCCTTGTCCTTTTGCTAGCTCTCATTCAAACACAGATTTATTCCCTCCCCAGCTTACCTGTGCCTTCTGATTGTGCTAGGCAGTCATAATGCTGAATCTGTGACACCACCATCAATATTTTGGCAACAGAATATGAGGGCTAGAAATGAAATTATAACTTCCTGTCTGGATCAAGAAGGAGATGCTGGATGCTAACAGTCAGATGCCTTAACTTATGGCAATGGGAATACAGGAAATACAGTATGGACAAAACAGATATTACTTTGCCCTCTTAAAGCCATTAGCTCTTCTGTAGTGCTATTTATCTGTACGTTACAAAAGAAGGCCAGTATCACTACTGTCATTTTAGGGATGAGGAAACTGAGGCACAGAAAGGTGACATGACTTGTTCTAGGTCATGCAGCAGATCAGTAGCAGAGTTGGGAACAGAACGCTGGTTTCCCAATCCAGTGACTGTTGATTAGACCAGACTGCCAGCTCTCCGACTACTGGACTATTGAGTCCAGAATGCTACCTCTGGCACCACTCAAAATAGGAAATTCAAAAGAGGAAAGCAAAAAGAACATTCCTAATGCACTGAGGTAATTGTACAATAACATACATGGCTGGAAAAGCTCCTTCCTGATCACTACAGTACTTGGCTTATGGCCTGAAGCATGAAATTTGATTCCCTTTATCTTAGCTTACCTACAGAATAAAGGAAGGTTTGTAGCTTAAATTCTGCCCCATCCTTCAGAACACTCTTTGGGGGTGGGAGTGAACAGTTATATAAGCGAGGGCTGGAGCTACTAGGAATAGAAGTAGTGTCTTGTAACAAGCCCTCTTGTGCAGGACTAAAGTGTGCCAAAGATTGGTCTATTACCCTTTGCAGAATAGAGCCTGAGAGTAATCTTATCTGAGAAAATCGTGTGGCTGGCTTTCATATCCCCATCTCATCTGTATCTCATCCATATGCGAATCCTGTCTAGGCCTCAGGCAAAGCCCAAGTCCAGCTTTTGGCATCTGTTTTCCTTTCTGGCCCTTTTGAAGCACGGATCCCGCTTTTGAGTTGGCAGCCAGGAGTACATTAGGTGGGACGCTTGGCACTGGATCAAAGCAGCTCACAGGCCTACCAAAACCGGGAGGGATAAGCAGATGCAGCAGCTTGATTTCAGAACCCCCCGCCCCCATAATGATCGGTGTAGTTTGGCCAGGGTCAAAGATTTCATTGGCAACTGCGCAGAGCCGGAGCTGCCCTGGGGGTGCTGGTGGCAGGGGTGGGGAATTCAGAGCAGAGGTGGACAGGAAATACAGATGACTTGGAGGAGGAAGGGCGGCTTGGGATTCCAGCACCATGGACAGGACACGGTGAGGCCCGGCTGGTGGCCCTGGGCGCGGGAACAATGGCAGGCGCCCTGCACGGCTGGCGCGCTGGGCTGAGTGCCAGGGCGGGGATTAACCCGTTGGCTCCCTGCCTGCTCTGAAGCTTCCGGACGCTCGGCGGGACTCTCTCGGGAGCTGCTGTTTTCGATCCACCCGTCGGGAGCGGGGGCGGGGCTGTCCCTGACTCCTCCGGGCCGCGCCCGGCTTGCTCGTTCCCAGGCGGGATACTGCTGCGTGTGGGTGCCCCTGGCTCCAGCCTGGCGCCTGTCCCCGCACCGCGAGTTCGAAGCTGCGCTGGGGCAAGTCCCAGCCCCGCTCTGGGCTCCTGCTTTTCCTGTGGCCCCCGCCTCCCAGGCGGGCCGCCTTCCTTCCTCCCTCGGCGGCACGGCGCGGCCGGCTCAGCGGGGGCGGGGGAGCCACCCCTGGCCAGTGCACTTGCTCGCCGCGTTGCATCCTCGGTGGCTTCCCCCGAGTGAGCTCGGAGCGGGATTTCTGATGCCATCGTCTCGTCCCGTCGCCACCCCACACCTCGCTACCGCCTTGTAGGGGGGCGGGGGCCAGGCGGTGCAGCAGGGCGCCCCCTGCAGCCGAGGGGCGCTCACCGCAGCCATGAAATATACACGAGGCTCAGAGAGCTGAAGGCGCTTCCATCACCTCCTACCTCAGCAGCAGCTCAGCCCCTGCCTCGCAGCCCGTCCTGCCTGCAGAGCAGGCGGGAGGCGATCGCTCGGAGCAGACGCTTGCAAGGTAAGCTGCTTTGCTGGGGGCGGGCGTCTCTCTGTCTGCGGGGAGGCTGTGTGGCCAGAGGAGAGGTCTGGAGAATCCGGTGCAAAAGGGGAGCTGTGTCCAGAAGGCAGCGAGACATTTCCCTCTGCAAACTTCTCGGCGAGGTCTTTCCCTCTTGCATGGAGACCCTCCCCTCCCACCCCGCCTAGGGGAAAGTGCTTGGCTGTTATGCTGGGGATGGCTCCTCTTCGCTGACAGCCCTGCCAGGCGCCTTAGCTAGGAAATTTAACTGAAATCTCTTGCTATCCCCTCGCCCCGCCTCCTATAAAAGGGGGAAAAAAACCTAGGAGGGTGCATAGAAAAGGAAGAAAAGTCAGATCTGGCCATTGGTGAATGGTGAAGCACTCGCATGGCTGCGGAAAATGATCTGAGAGCAGCCAGCTAGAGCAGCGGGGTGAGCTCTTGACACTGGGCTATTTGTTTCCGAGCTGATTTCCTCCCGTCCGCTCCAGAGCTCTGCTTTGGGGAGCCCCACTGAAGGGTGGGAGGGCTGGCGGCAGCCTGCCGCGCCTTGCAAGAGCCCAAACTGCCGTGTTGGACTTTCCGATTTCTTGGCTAACTTGTGTGTTTGTGTTTTTAAAGCAGTAACACCCTCTTCTTGAGGAATCCTAGCAGGCAGAGAGGGGAAGGATTTTGCAAACCCATCTCTGTGCCAGGCTAGGATTGTCCCCTACAGCACTTCTTGTGCTTTTCCTAGGCTAAGTTTGAAAAGTCCCAGGTGATGGGGCTTCCACCAGGCCCACTATGCAGGTGTGCTGGACAGCAGGGACATGGTAACTCAGCAGAGCCCCAACCTTGCTCTCCTATACATACAGTCCAATGACCGCCTCATCTGCCTGATTTGCTGAAATGAAGGAAATCAGATCCCTTTGTTCCCAAGGATCTCTGTGTTGTCTCTCGCTGCAGTCCATAATTAGGAAGGAGAGCTGGGTTTAGCCTGAACATTACTGCCTGCACCCTATGGGTGACTGCTTCACCATTGGTGGGGCTTGTTTCCTCTAAGCTCATCCTGGAGGCTGAATTTCTGTCCCCTGCTGCAAAAGGGCCTATAGTAACATTTAGCCATGCAGCTGGAGTTCCTCTCTGTTGTTGATTCTGTCTGTATATTGTAGAGACGTTCAAATATGCTGTGGAATAGTCCATCAGTACACACAGAGTTCTCTTACTGTCCTCCGCCAGTTCCCTGAATGGTCTGCCCTAAGAAGCTTAGTTTTTAAATGTGATGCTGTTTGTGACTTGTCAATATTTGGGCTGTTCCTGAGCCTGGTTTTTAGTTAATTAGCATTAATAGAGCCTCAGAAGGGTCAGGCGTTGTACTAAGCTGGGCAGCTTTGCTAGTGATCTAGGAAGTATAATAGGCTCATTAAATGGGTAGGAAGGGTTTTCACTTGTTTATAAACCGGAGATTGTGATAATGGGAGATTAGCATTTGCCACTAGTGGAAATTAATTAATGAGACAACAGGCTTGAATCTCCTCATGCCAGGGATTTTTACAGTGGTGAGTCTTCATTGGGGTTACTCCTAGTGCAGCGAGAGCAGGATCAGGCTGTAGTGATGGACATAGTGCTGATGAAGGGCTGTGTGCAGATGACTCAGGAGCCCTTGTTAAACTGCAGTGTGGGTTACTGATATCCCATGCCGTGGGTTCTTCAATGTGGTGTCCTCATTGGCTTTAGCAGCCACACCACTCCCCACTCTGCTCCAAGTAAAAGGTCCACTCCAAAGTGGTCCAACAAGGCCCTTGCCCTGATGAAAAACAAACTTTTCCTCATCATTTTGTCTCCTAATGGTTTGGGGGTATGAACAACAGTCTAGTAGAGGCTGAGACCTGGAAAACTCATAGTTTCTTTGAAAGATCAGATTCGTGTTTGCGCTGCTCTGAACAGAGGTGGATTTGACAACGGAAGAAGGGGAATCCAAGTGTATAAGGCTATTGAATGAGTTATGACAGAAGTTACCATAGACAAAGATCAGGTTAATAGATTCTAAGGCCAGGAGGGACAATTGTGTGTAACACAGGCCAGAGGATTTCTCTGAATGAATGCCTGACGATCCCAGCGAGACCTAGGTCTTTCCTCCCTTTGGAATTTCTTTCAGGCACCTGGCTGCTCAATTCCAGTCACGAAACACCCTAGATATAAGTAAATATCAAATATCAAAAAATATTACGTGTGGCCTGAGCAAGATCAGTTAATTTAACAATAGACATAAACAGAAATAGAACCACCCTGGCCCATTGTTGTATGTGTCCTGTGGATAAATCCAGGACGCTAGTCACCAGGGCTGCCAGTCACCCCCACTAAATGAAGGTAGATAAGCTTAGACAGACAACAATAGGCACACAATCTTGTCTGTCCTCCCCCCCCCCCACCTCCCCCATCTGATTTCCTTTCCTGCACATCTGCTACGAGAGCAGAAACTGAGACCCTGGCTGAGCTGCTCACAGATTGAAGTGCTGACCTTTCACATGGCTGTTTTGCTACTGAGATGAAATATTTAGCGCGGCTCCATTACTGTCTTTTTCTTGAAAGTGTGTTTCATGCTTCATCTGCTGGAAATGTTAAGAGAGTTCATGCCACATTTTTCATTCTGCAAAGTCAAAATCTATCAGGGATATGGGTGGTGTGTCTCTGGGTAGTTTCACTGCAAACCTCATTCTCCCAGCATAAATATATATCTCTTGGGTGTCTTCCATGCAGAGTTCTGCATCAGAGACCCACCTCTCATTCACTCATTAAATGGGATTAGTACCCTGTCCATGGCGTGCACAGAGACAGATCCCCTTTACTCACATTGGTGAGCATAAGTAAGGATTAAAGCCCAAATCCATTGTCTTATCTGGAGTTATACCTCATGTACCCCAGAATAAATGAGCTCAGAATCAAGCCCCATGGAGTTCCAACAGTGCAACACCGATTGCAGTAAAAGGAGAATTGGTCCCGAGAGGGGTTTCATTGCAACAGAGACAGTTGTGGGGGGGAACGCTGTGCAAGCATTAGCCCACAGCAGGGTGCAGTTCTGTTCACAGGGTCAAAGGTCAGACCTACGACATGATGACATAATATCTGGCCACTCTGGGATATGTTATCACACTTTAAAATGTAGGAGGATCCACTGCAGAATGAGTAAAGGCGGTGAGCTGGGAAACCAGGCCTCATATCTGAGGACCCGATTCCTCTCTCATTTATACCAGTTGACAGTAGCAGTAGCTCCATTGGAATTGAGGGCATTATACCTGTGTTAAAGTCATGCGAGAGTTCCAAGGGGCAGCAGGGATGGGATGCAAAGGGAGTGGTCTGCATAAATTAACAGCGACCTATCTGGTGAGTAAATAGGGGAGGAGTCCTTGGCCTGAAAGGTGGCTGTAAGGTGATGTGACTAGGGCAGAAGACAGGGATACAAAGCAAAACAAATGCTTTTGTCTTTTTGTAGGGAATAGTATGATGATATTTTAAGAGCTACAGGAACTGAACTCAGACATATGAATAAGGCTTTTGACACAGTCCCATATGATATTTTCATAAACAAACTAGGGAAATGTGGTTTAGGGGAAATTACTAGAAGGTGAAAAGAAAAGGAGGACTTGTGGCACCTTAGAGACTACCCAATTTATTTGAGCAAATAAATATGCTCAAATAAATTGGTTAGTCTCTAAGGTGCCACAAGTACTCCTTTTCTTTTTGCGAATACAGACTAACACGGCTGTTACTCTGAAACCTACTAGAAGGTGGGTGCACAACTGCTTGAAAGACCATACCGAAAGAGTTGTTATCAATGGTTCACTGTCCACCTGGGAGGATATATCTAGTGGGGTCCCGCAGGGCCAGTCCTGGGTCTGGTACCATTCAATATTTTAATTAATAACTTGGATAATGGAGTAGAGAGTATGTTTTTCAAATGTGTAGATGATGCCAAGTTGGGAGGGGTTGCTAGCACTTTGGAAGACAGGATTAGAATACAAAATTATCTCAGCAAATTGGAAAGTTAGTCTGAAATCAACAAGATGAAATTCAATAAAGAGAAGTGCAAAGTAGTCCACTTGAGGGACCAAAAATCAAATGCACAGCTACAAAACAGGGAATAACTGGCTCAATGGTGGTACCGCTGAAAAGGATTTGGGGGTTAGAGTGAATCACAAATTGAATGAGTCAACAATGTGGTGCAGTTGCAAAAAAGGCTAATATCATTCTGGGGTGGGTTAACAGGAGTATCATATGTAAGACCCAGGAGGCTACTGTCCCACTCTACTTGGCACTGGTGAGGCCTCAGCTGGTGTAGTGTGTCCAGTTGTGAGTGCCACATTTTAGGAAAAATTTGGACAAATTAGAAAGAGTTCAGAGGAGGGCAACAAAAATGACAAAAACTTTAGAAAATCTGACCTGTGAGGGAAGGATAAAAAAATTCAGAGAAACTGTCTTGAGAAAAGAAGACTGAGGTGGGACCTGATAAGTCTTCAATTGTGGTAGGGCTGTTATGAAGAGGATTGAGAGCAATTGTTTTCCATGTTCACTTAAGGTAGGTCAAGAATTAATGGGCTTAATCTGCAGCAAGGGAGATGTAGGTTAGATATTAGGAAAATGTTTCTAACTATAAGGATAGTTAAGCACTGGAATAGGCTTCCAAGGGAGGTTTGGAGGTTTTGAAGAACAGGCTGGACAAACACTTGTCAGGGATGGTCTAGGGTAGGAGTGGGCAAACTTTTTGGCCTGAGGGCCATATCTGGGTATGGAAATTGTATGGCAGGTCAGGAATGCTCACGAAATTGGGGGTTGGGGTGTGGGAGGGGGTGAAGGCTCCGGCTGGGGGTGTGGGCTCTAGGGTGCGGCCATAAATGAGGAGTTCAGGGTGCGGGCGGGGTCTCCAGGCTGGGGTTGGGGTGAGGGTTCTGGGAGGGGGGCCTGAGGATGAGGGGTTAGGGGAGCAGGAGGGTGCTCTGGGCTGGGACCGAGGGGTTCGGAGGGCGGGAGGAGGATCAGGAGTCGGGCACGGGGTTGGGGCATGGGAGGGGATCAGGGGTGAAGGCTCTAGTGTGAGCTTACCTCAAGCAACTCCCAGAAGCAGCAGCATGTCCCCACTCCGGCTCCTACGCGGAGGTGCAGCCAGGTAGTTCTGCGAGCTGCCCCATCCACAGGTTCCACCCCTGAAGCTCCCATTGGCCGTGGTTCAGGGCAAGGGCAGTGTGCGGAGCCCCCTGGCTGCCCCATGTGTAGGAGCTGGATGTGGGACATGCTGCTGCTTCTGGGAGCTGTGTGGAATGAGGCAAGCCCCCAACCCCATTCCCTGGCTGGAGCGGGGCAAGTCCCGGACCCCGCTCTTCAGCGGGAGCTCGAGGGCCAGATTAAAACATCTGGAGGGCTGGATGCAGCCCCTGGGCCATAGTTTGCCCACTCTTGGTCTAGGGTTACTTGGTCCTGCCACCTGGACTTGATGACCTCTTCAGGTCCATTCCAGCTCTACAGTTCTATGACCCAATGAATCTATTCTACAGTGCCAATATAGTAGGCAGAGCCAGGTTAGGTTTGGCTAGTCCTGACCCTGGGGTAGAGCTGGGACTGGTTTGGGATTGGTCCTGGCCAATGGGGAGGACTGGGGGAGATTTGAATGGTGCCATGCCTAGGCAGGCTTGGATGATCCTTTTGTTTGATTGCCAAAAGAGAAGTTATGGTTCCAATATTTGCTCAGCAGGTTTTAAATGGTATTTCATTTCCATCTTGTAAGAAGGACCAAGTAAAACAACTCCATCTGCTTCTGCCAGGTCTCTGAGGCTAGTCAGCAGCACTCCATGACGAATGTGTCAAACGCTGCAAAGAGATCCAATACATTTGACCCTGGCCCATGTCTAAGATGGTTATTTCCCAGGGCCACCAGTGTTGGCTTAGTGCCTTATCCAGATCTATATCCAATGGTGAAGGACAGCAGCAGAGGGCAGGTATTGTTGGAGGCAGCCCTTACCTAGGTTCTCGGTCACTTTGTGCAGCTAGTATGCTATTTCCCCACCCCAGAATGCATTTCTTTGTCTGTCTAATTTTGATTACATGGAAGTAAAACTGATCCTACTTAAGCCACCATTGAGGTTTGAATGTGGGATCTTCAGAGCTAAAAGCCTCCATTGCTGGAACTCTAGCAAGAAGGGTGTTCCAGCCATTAAGGCACTAGCCTGGGACTGTGGAGACCTCTGTTCAATCCCCTGCTCTGCCACAGGCTTCCTGTGTAACCGTAGCCTTTCTGTACCTCAGTTTCCCTGATCTGTACAATGAGGATCATAGCACTGCCCTGCCTCCCGCGGGTGTCGTGAGGACAAAAGATAAGCTATTACAATGATCACTTTAGATAAGCTATTACAGTAAAGAGTTGTCACTTTGGATGGGCTATCACCAGCAGGAGAGTGAATTTGTGTGGGGGTGAGAAAACCTGGATTTGTGCTGGAAATGGCCCAACCTGATGATCACTTTAGATAAGCTATTACCAGCAGGACAGTGGGGTGGGAGGAGGTATTGTTTCATATTCTCTGTGTATATATAAAGTCTGCTGCAGTTTCCACGGTATGCATCCGATGAAGTGAGCTGTAGCTCACGAAAGCTCATGCTCAAATAAATTGGTTAGTCTCTAAGGTGCCACAAGTACTCCTTTTCTTTTTGCGAATACAGACTAACATGGCTGTTACTCTGAAAACTAAAGATTGTGAAGTGCTCAGATACCCCAAGGTTTAAGGGGGCTAGAGGAGTACCACAGCTAGATAGAAATAAGTTGAGAATGAACTAAGTCTATTGGCTGGAAGAGGTAAGGGATTCTTCTGTGGCTCAGCCACTAGATGGGCACCAAAGCTCCCACTCTCCTAGTGACAGACAGACAGGCAATGCCTGTCAATGTTAGTCACCCTGTCAGAGTGGCAGCTGAGTGCTGTGCCCATCTGAAGGACACACCTGCATATTAATGAGGGTCTTATGAAAGAGAGAACTAGGCTGCTTTTGTTTTGCTACCTAAAAATTAAGGCAACTCCACTGGGGCTGGATCCTGGTGTAAATCACTGCAGGTCCTTGGAAGCTAGCTGAGGATCTAGAGATGTGCAACTCTCCATAACTTCAGCAGGGATTGGACATGTGCGCCTGAGGACAGGAGCGGGCCCTGGGCTTTGTTTTCTTGCATGCGCCCATCCCTGTAGTGTGTGAGCACGTGGGATGCTATTGGAGTATGACTTTGTGAATGTAATTACATTTAATGAGCCATTAAACTAAACCTCTGTTTATGCTCCAAGATAATGTTGACAGTCCCAGCTGTACGTCTTGTATCCTCGCAGGAAGAGAGTCTTTGCTTTCCTGTAGCTGATGGCCAGCGTTGCCCCTCCCCCAGCCTCTCTAAATCCTGTCGCTGCAAGAAAAGGGCAAGGTACAAGCTTTGGAGCCGCACAGAGCTCTTCTTCTGGCCTGGGCAGTTACTTATCGAGATGGATATGGAGCTGTGGCTCTCTGACAGCCACATTCTCCGTCCCTTTGAAATGAAAGAGAGACTTTAATGGATCATTTGACAGAGTGACAAGTAGGGGTGGTGAAAAAGTAGCAGAGGGGCTTTTATTTTTGTAACCAATTCTCCATTTGGTGGGTGGGGGGCCGAAGGCAACCTCTCTCACTAGCTGAGACCAACCCATTGCAAAGGGGCCAAATGGAGCCCTGCTAGAAGGAAGCAGAGCTCCATTGAAGTCCGTGGAGCTGCAGCTGCATACACCAGGCATAGATTTGGCCCAGAAGCTTTGGACAGAGGATTTTTAAAGCTGTCAAAGGTTTCTGGACATCATTAAATGAATAGGAATTGGGTGTCCAAATCTGCCAGGCAGCTTTGAAAGTTCCCAACCCCAAAGGCTCTCATCTGAAGAAAGGTGACTATCAAGTGTGCATTGGAATAGTAAGGGGGAAAGTCCTTTAATGCATCTGTCATAAATATAAAGGGAAGGGTAAACACTTTTAAAATCCCTCCTGGCCAGAGGAAAAGCCCTTTCACCTGTAAAGGGTTAAGAAGCTAGGATAACCTCGCTGGCACCTGACCAAAATGACCAATGAGGAGACAAGATACTTTCGAAGCTGTAGGGGGGAGAAACAAAGGGTCTCGGTCTGTCTGTGTGATGCTTTTGCCGGGGACAGAACAGGAATGGAGTCTTAGAACTAAGTAAGTAATCTAGCTAGATATGCATTAGATTATGATTTCTTTAAATGGCTGAGAAAATAAGCTGTGCTGAATGGAATGGATATTCCTGTCTTTGTGTCTTTTTGTAACTTAAGGTTTTGCTCAAAGGGATTCTCTATGTTTTGGTTCTTAAGATCCAAGGGTTTGAGTCTGTGGTCACCTATACAAATTGATGAGGATTTTTATCAAACCTTCCCCAGGAAGGGGGGGTGCAAGGTTTTGGTGAGGATTTTGGGGGGAAAGACTTTTCCAGACGACTCTTTCCCACTAATAAACCCGGTTAGATGTTTGGTGGTGGCATCAAAAGTCCAAGGGAAAAAGGTAAAATAGTTTGTACCTTGGGGAAGTTTTAACCTAAGCCGCTAAAAGTAAGTTTAGGAGGTTTTCATGCAGGTCCCCACATGTGTACTCTAGAGTTCAGAGTGGGGAAGGAACCTTGACAGCATCGCTGATAATTAGCCAAGGGAGTCTTTATAAATGGAAACAAAGAATACTAGTACCTGTGGGGAAGGCTGGTTAAAATAGAGAAACAGCTGCATTTTGTCCTAGGGGTTAAGCCCTCCATTAACTTAAATGCAGCTACACTCCTTTATACCAGCGGTGGATAAGTCCATAAACACAGTCCTCCTGTTCATTCGGATTTAGTGTTGGTGAAAGCCCTGGAGACTGAAGCCTGTTTGTTCACAGAACAGGTTTCAGCAACAGTGCAAGTTCCCTACCAAAGGGCCTCATGCCTGACCTGGCGAGGTCACTCCATAGGCCGAGTGAGGAGTTCAATCTGCATCGTTCATTCAGTTCCTGGACCCTCTGCTGAGACTGCCATCCAGGGGGGCAATTGTGATAATGGTTTTGGGACGTGGACACCTGTCAGTTAGGAACTAGATCAACCGACTTGTGCCACAAGGTAGTCATTGCCCATAAAAGCCTTTTCCACATTCCACTGTTCTGAATCTGGAGACTCCAGCCATGCTGGCAGTCAGCCCAAATCAATTATGACAGGACTCTGGGACCTATAGTGCCAGTGGCTTCTAACCAGTTATCCCCTTCACAGCCCCACATGTGCCAAACATCAAACTCACCTTCCTTGACTCACGTAGGAACAGAGTCAACTTCCTTTTGGTTCACCTTCTAATTGATTGCTAGGCTTTACCATACTGTCGTAATGAGCACTATCTGTGCCGCTCCCAAACAGGGATAAGTATCTCTTCATAGCACACCTCTGTGGGAGGGAGGGTTGTCCCCATTTTGGAGAGGAGAAAACTGTGGCACAGAGAGAAGTAGGCTTCTGTTTTTCAGAGGATCCCTTAATTTTGGACCCCCAACTGGAGATCCCTAGGGAAGTCAGTTGGATCTGTGCCTACACAGCACCTCTCAGAATCCGGCTTTAGACAACTCAAATTGGTCATGCAAAATCAGGGGATGTTATTGAGAATGCAGGTCTAAGTAACTCACCTAGGAAGTCTGAGTCAGAGCAAGGATCAGAATGCAGGTCAGAGTCCTTATCTACCAGGGCATCTTTCCTCTTTGGATCCAAAGGACACAAGTGGACTGTACATATGTGATGAACAGCAGTATTGGGAAACAGTTTATAGCTTTGCATTCAGCTTTTCAGCCTATTTTTAAGGTGTTTATATGACTAAATTGCTGATCTAGGGCAAACATATCCACTCTGTCAGTCTGGATCTTGTTCATTATCTATAACCACATCCAACAAAACATCATGTCTATAACCACATCATATCAACAGGACATGCAGTATTTTCCAGCTCAGTGGTAGAGTGTTTTTTACTTTTCTCTCTCCCTGATTTTGCCTTGGCTCTTTACTCTGCAATGGCAAGTGTTTCTTGAAAAGTCGGAAAGATTTCGGGGAAAGTTTTCAGATTCTTGGTGACAGTTTTGAATTGGGAGCAATCTGCAACTGACCTCGGGATCTCCGAGTCTGATGCAGCAGATGTGTCCAAAACCTGCACGTGTACAACAGGCTTCGCTCATCAGTGAAAGCTTCCCTCTGGGCATAACTTTTGTGAGGAACAAGGTTTACTATTTCCCCAAGGGATTTTGCAGGAGTCATGAGTCTGATAGGGAGGCCCAGGGCCAATGTGCAACAAGGAAAAGCATTCTGGGTGGAAGGCGGTGTGCTGTTATACAAAGCTGAAGAGCTTTGATGGAGGTAATGACTGCAGAATGGGTCGGAAGAGCCAGCACCTGTGCATCCGGACATGGATGAGAGAGAGCTGCGGTTGGTTGGCTGGTTTACGTCCCTTGTCAGGAACTGCACTGGGCAGCATTCCTGAGCGTTGTTTCAGAGAAAGCCAGAGAGAAATGCTTGTTAAGACCCAGATCCTCAAAGGGGATCAATGGGAGTTGGGCTCTCAAGTACCTTTGAGGATCTAGGCCTAACTTCCCAGTGGGAGCTGTGGCTCAAGCAGCAATATAACTGTCCTCAAGCCCTGGACCAGCTGCCATCTGTTTGGCTTTTAACCTAGTCTCCAAAGGTGTTAACCACTGGGAAACACTGCCTAATACCACTGTACAGGACTTGCTGGAGCACCTAATGCAGCATGTTCTCCTGGCTACACTCCAGCTGAACAATTACATCTTGCCTTCCCCAAATGGCCCCTGTTCCCATTGGATGTCGTATCGACTGATCACTGCTGAATCCACCAACTTCCATAGTGCTGTCTGAACTGGCATTGTTGTGGGGGTTTTTTTGGTTTTTTTTTTTTACTCCCCCACCCTTGGGAGGCTAATGCACCAGTGCCCCGGTTCTTCCTTAAACATGACAGCCCTGGCCTTTGGAGTCCACAACAGTCTGTCTAGACAGACACTTACCCACCTGTAGTATGGTTCGGCATTGAGCCCTATAGGCAGGGTAAGCTCTTCTCTCAGGACTGAGTCCCGGCACCTCTAGGCTTGGCAGTTCAGAGTCCTGGCACTTTTGCTGCATCAGTTATAAATGTAAAAAAACCAAAACTGCTTGAGCCCCGGCACCTCTTTCAGTACAAATTAAGCATTGGCTCTTCTTCAGGTCAGGCCACTCCCCTGCTCCAAATCTTTCCTTTTGAAGGTCTAGTTCCCTAATGAGGCTCGTTTGTCAGCCCTTCCCTCTAAGATCATAGCTTGTTAAAATCTCCTCAGGGTGTGGCAGGTAGTGTTGATGAAGTTTGTTAGCCCCCTTTTTCCCCTGGCCAGTGGTGGGATACATGCACCTCCTCATGGTATTCTTCCTTTCTTCCTGTATTAAACTGTTGTGCCGTGTTGCTAAAGAACTGCTGTGTTCCTCCTCAGCGGTGGAAGAAATGAAATTCTCTCCATGCACAGAATATATAGATCCTTTTAGGAAGCTGGCTATTGCCAGTAGCATGGAGAGGCGTATACAGTCAGGACTTTCTTTTTGTCCCCAACTGAAATCTTGCGTGCATCCTCCCAGGCTATTGGAGTAGGATGCAAATCAGGATCCTGATTCCATTTCTAGATCAGGTGAGGCAAGGGAGCTGCTGCAAATTACCTCAAATTATATCTCTGCACCAGGACGAAACTGATAAGAACTTCTCTGTTTGCACCCTGGATCTCTGCAGGTTTGGTGCTGTTAAGCTCCTTCATAGGATTATGCCTGCCTAAGAACATCATAATACACAGTTTTAAGTAGCAGAAAAAGATTAGATCTGGGAGAAGAGCAAATCTCCACTGGATATGTTCAAAATACTCAAAGAATTTAGAAATTAAACTGGGCCCCTGACTCACTGGGTGTACAGGAACTGGCCACTTGGCAAAATTAGGGCTAGTTGTGACATCAGACAAACATTTTGAGACTGATTCAGCTTTCACATGCACCAAACACATACCCTCAGGTAGGTCCATAGGCTTATTGGAGTTACTACAGAGAGCAGAACTGAGCCCTCTGACTCGCTTCAGTATCTGGCTCCCTCCCTGCACACCATTGTCTTGAGTTTGCTCTCACGTCCGTTGGTGCAGGACAGGTGTCTCCTCACTGAGGTCAGGGGAGTTAAGCAACTGTGAGATCAGAACTGGGTCTTTTTGCTTTATGCGCCCCAGCAGGTGTCCCATCTAGCAGAGCCTGAGAAGACTTCACCCAGCACGCAGCTGTGAGTGACCCAAGAGCAGCCTTTCTTGTGGCGTTTTGGTGTGGCCACTCCAGCAAGCGCAGAGGTGGCACCAAAAGGCATTTTTCAAGCCTTTGGAAGAAGCTGGAGTGGAGCCGGTTCTGGACAAAGCTCTGGTGGATGCTTGTTTCCTCCGAAGCAGTCTGCACATTCCTGCCTGGGAGACATCTGCTGCTGGTGATGGCTCTACCCCCAGGGCACCGGTGCCAGAAAGAGCTCAGCAGAGTGGGGGCATGTTGGGTGCGGAGCACTCTTAAAAGCTAGCCCTTATCTAGAGGCTTCAACTGGAGTTTTATTCTCTAGAAAACCTGGTGATGATTGTGGGTGTTGAGCATGTGAAAGTCTGGCCCTGAATGCTGTTGAAAACCTGATCCTAGGGGCATGAACTCACAGAAAAGGTGAGAAAATAGAAACAAATTTAAATCCCTTGACTTTCATCCCCATTCTGTATGCCGGCCCCCGCGGTGCATGGAATGGAATAGGTCTTCTGCAGGAAGGTTGCTCTGCTCCCCCAGACTGGATGTTCCAACAGGAGGATCTAAAGCAGAAGCAACAGCACCACTTCACTGAAGAAACCCAGCAAGGAGCACCTAAGTTCCCTTAATGAGTTCCTGTTCAGTCAAGCTGTCCCTTCTCCTGCAGTGAGCCCTAGGCACCCCAATATGTGGGAGTGAGCCCAAACAGAGCAGCTTGTAGGATCGCAGCCTGTAATGAGCCCATGGAGAGTTCAGGCCAGATACGTGCCCTGCCTAAACTATTTGATCTAGTGTCTTTACTATTCACTCTGACCTTGTCCAGACTAGGATTTGAAAGGTGTTTGCTAATACATGTTACGTGCCTAGTGTAGACAAGGCAGTGTGTCTTTATCATCTGTTAACTTGGCTTAGTTGACACTGCCTTGTCTACGCTAGGCATTTGACACGTGTTAGCAAACACCTTCTAAATCCTAGTCTAGACAAGGCCCCTGGGAGAAATTTTAGCAAGAACTTGCACCTCTCACACTGCTAAGGATAAGGGAAGAGCTGTTATACAGCAGAAACTAAATATTATACTTTCCTAATTTCAGTAGCATTTGAGGGAAGCCCCTGCAGTGAAGGCATGAAAAGGTCGGGTAACAGTCTGGGTATTTCTCCCATTTCTGGTTTTGGTTCTTCTCCATAATGAGCACTGGGAACTGTAGCTACAAAGACTGCCACAACTCCTTGCATGCAGTCTGACGGAAAAAGAACTGAATCCATTTCCCTTGCCTAGCCCCTCTCTCTCCCCGCACTGGTAGTACCTGGAGGCACGTGAGTTCACTCAGCAGCGACCCCACTGGTGGAGATAGGAGTAGCATTGATGGGTTCTGAAAAAACTATTTGAGCATGATATGTGTGGGACAGAGATATATAAGGGGAAAGCACTTCTGATGAAGAGTAGCTTGCCCCATCCCGCTGCAAACCAAGAAATGATGTCCTGGCAGGAAACAAACCCTATTCTTTCTCCCAGCCTTCTGATTTGGGAGCAGATTCCCTGCGGAAAGCCCAGTTAGTGCTTTCCTCGTGTTTAAAAACTGCAGTGTGGCCTATCGGCAGCCTAGCCCACTGTCATGTGCGAACTCTGAGCTCTGTTGCTCTCAGAGGGTGGGAATGCGACAGCGCTCAGGCAATGCTGCGCACTGCTCAGTGGTAAAAAGGCCCTGACTAGCCAGGTTGGGGGATGATCAGGTGTATGGGAGGACAAGGCTGCTGAGAGGGCTAGAGGGGATTCCCGGAAGGTGCCCCCAAAATGTAAGTTTTTACACGATTCATCACTGGTGTTTTGAATCTGTAGTAAATGACTGAAGTCAAGTGCCCCTTGTTTACCTGGAAACCAGAGTCCAGCTGGGTCAGTGAGTGCGTGTGCCTGGAAGTGCTTGTATGAGTGCGTGAGAACAGGGGGCACGTGTGGGTGTGCACGACTGAGTGTCTGGATATGCATGCGTGTGACCAGAGTGTCTGTGCGTGCACCAGTGTGAGAGGGTAGCTCTTCAGGATAGTTCTTTAGCCTTGTTCCTGTCCTGCAGGCGGTGGAAATGCTCGGGTTCAGTGGGCCAGTGCCATTCAACTCTAAAGGGGAATGGATCCTCAGATGGTGTAAGTCAGTGTAACTTTTTGGAAATCAATGGCGCTATGCTGGTTTACATCAGCTGGGGATCTGGCGCAGGATTCCTATTGTGGTTATAAGCCTTTCAGAGTTAAAGTCAGGCCTCTAAATGTTTTATCTCCCCTCTCCTCAATTACAGATTAATGGGAGCCCTAACTTGGGTGCCATTTTGGAAGCGCAGTAATTACAAAACTTTTTACATTAATCTTTGTTTTAAATGCAGTTGTTTATGCAATGGTCTGCTAGTGCATCACAATTAATTCACCAGCTCCACTCAGTGCTGGATCTCTCTATCCTCCCCCATCAGTGCACCCCGACCATGCCCTGGAAGGAGAACCCTGACCCTATAAGACAAGTGCTAAGAGCAGAATTGACAGTGACATTGCAGAATCCTAGAAATGTAGGGCTGGAAGGGACCTCGAGGGGTCAGTCCAGTGTCCCGCCCCACACACAATGAGGCAGGACCAAGTATACCTAGACCATCACTGACTGGTGTTTGTCCAACCTCTAATGGAGGTTCCACAACCTCCCTAGGTCACCAGTTCCAGTGCTTAACTATCTTTATAGTTAGGATCTAGCCTAATATCTAACCTCAATTTCCCTTGCTGCAGAATAAGCCCATTACTTCTTGTCCTACCCTCTGTGGACATGGAGAACAATTGGTCAGTGTAGCAAGTCGAGCACTCACCTGCGTGGAGCCTGCTGCTGGTTGCCTTGGGAATTAGCCATTCCAGCACTCAGAGCACCTCCTGCTGAACAGTGTCTCTCCTGCCTCAGGCCCCCGTGTCCCTCCCAGACCCCAGTTCCCCTTTTCTTGGAGTGCCTGTCCACAGCAGTAGCCCACACTCTGGGTCTCCCCTCCCAGAGGAACCCCCTCCCCTTATGCCCACCTTGCCTCAGTGGCTACTGCTACTCATCATCTAGCCCCACTTTCTCTGGGGCAAACTGCAGTCCAAATTGGCCAATCATCATTGGCAAGGGGGTTGGACCAGCTGCCTCTGCCTATCCCTGAGCTGCACCTCTGCAGACCCAGTATCTCCTTAGGCCTTAACAAGGCCTCGGCCTGGGAAGTTGCCAGGCTGGAGATCCCCAGCTCCTCTTGCTCTTGCTCTGCTTCTGGTACCCTGTGCTCCAAGGCAGCTAAGTCCTTTTAACTCCAAGGCTGGAGTGAGACTGACCCAGCTTCTCCCTTAGCCCTTCCTATACTGGCCCAGCCTGGCCCTGATTGGCTGCCTCAAGCCCGCTCCTGATTGGATCCCCAGGACAGCCCTTTTGCAGGGCTGTTTTTAACCCCTTCCAACCAGAGCAGGGTGACTGCCCTGCTACAGTCAGCATCTTCTCTAAAACAACCTTTTACTTATTTGAAGGCTGTTATCAGATCCCCCCCGGTCTTCTCTTTTTAAGACTAAACGTGCCCAGTTCTTTAATCTTTTCTCACTGGTCATGTGTCTAAATCTTTTATCATTTTCATTGCTCCTCTCCACGTCTTTCTTAAAATGTGGCCTCCAGAACTGGACGCAGTACTCCAGTACTGAGGCCTTGCCAGTGCCAAGTAGAGCAGGAAAATTACTTCCTGTGTCTGACATACAACATTCCTGTTAACGCATCCCAGAATGATATAAATTATTTTGCAGCAGCATGATATTGCTGACTCGTATTCATTTTGTGAGCCACTGTAACTCCCAGATCCTTTTCATCAGTACTTGCAGCTTGCCAGTTATTCCACACTTTGTAGTTTATGCATTGGATTTTTCATTCCTAAGTGTCATACTTTGTACTTCTCTTTGCTGAATTTCATCTTGTTGATTTCAGACCAATTCTCCAATTTATCACAATCTTTCTGAATTCTAATCATGTCCTCCAAAATGCTAGCAACCCCTCCCAGCTTGGTGTCATCCAGACATTTTATCATTGTATTGTTCAGTCCATCATCCAAGTCATTAATGAAAATGTTGAATGGTACTTGACCGAAGTCAACCCCCTGTGGGAGCCCACTAGATCTCCTTAAGTACGATTTTCCAACCAATTGTGTACCCACCTGTTAGTAATTTCATCTAGATCACATTTCCCTAGTTTACTTATGAGAATGTCATGTGGGCACTGTGCCAAAAACCTGACTAAAGTCAGATATATCATGCCTACTGCTTCCCCCTGCTAACCACTGGACCAATAACCCTGTCAAGGAAGGAAATTAGGTTGGTTTGGCATGATTTGTTCTTGAAAAATCCATATTGACTATTACTTATTATCCTCTAGGCGTTTTCAAATTGATTGTTTAATAATTTGTTCTAGTATCTTTCCAGGTATCAAAGTCAGGCTGATTGGTTTATAATTCCCCAGTTCCTCTTCGTTCCCCCTTTTAAAGGTTTTACGTTTGCCCTTTTCCAGTCCTCTGGGACCTCACCTGTCCACCATGAGTTCTCAAAAGTAATTGCTTACTGTTCCAAGATTGCTTCAACCAGTTTCTTAAGTAGCCTAGAGTAAATCTCATCAGGCCCCACCAACTTGAATACATCATAGCAAAGAGGCTTCTAAGCATCCTGTAGGTCCACAGGAGATCTATGGGCCTGTGTCCTGGGCCCATGGTCTTTCTGCTAACAGCAGGAGTTAGTTAGCAGTTGACTTACTGGATGTTAAGGTCCAGGGAAGACCATGCCCCTCATTGGCTTAGTGTCAAGCCTGAGACCAAGAGAATGAGAAGGAGCATTTGGAGCCAATTATAGAACAAAGAGGCAGAGGCAGGTTACAGGGTTGCCGTCCATCCCTATTCTATGGGATGGTCCCAATTGTTATAAACTTGTGGGACAATACAGTCTATGTGTCCCTAGACTGTGTAGTCTTCAGGGCAGGACCAAGCCTGTAAAGTGCCTAGCAACTTGTTGGGTCTTTTTAGACCTCTCCCATTTCTGTGGGCTCTTGTTGACGGGGGAGACAGCGGGTAGGGGCCTGGTTTGGCTGTGAGGAGATCGGACCAGGGTTCTATTTGTGGCTCTGTGTGACCTTGAGCGAGTTTCTGGGCCTCTTTCCTCTGTTACCCTTTATCTGACTTGGCTGTGTAGATAATAAGCATTTCAGGCAGAGTCGGTCTCTTGCTATGTGTAAGTTCAGTGCCTAGCACAATGGAGCCCTGATCTGCTACTATAGTCAATGTATTACTACCACTCCCCGATCCTCCATGCTGTGTATTCCACCAGACAGATCTGAGCAGAAGTAGCTGGGTTCCTACACTGTTCCAGAGTTCTTGGGGGACTAGCCCAAACTCCTGGTGGGGGGCGGGAAGTGAAGGATGTGGGAGCAGTGAATAAGCAGGGTCATTCTCACCCTTTCCTAGCCATGGCAGGGCCTGCAGGGTGAGTGGCAGAGAAGCTGGCAATGCTGGTTCTACACCTTTTGGTGGAGCTCCTGGGTCAGTGAAATCTCCAGCTGGGGAGCTCTGGCTGCTTCTCTTCAGGCAGCACCACGGGAGTAGAACTGGGGGCCCTGTGTATCCTTCACTGAGGACATGATACTGCACTACTGAAATCAGGGGGAAGCGTTGCCATTTATTTAAATGTGTGCAGGCAGGCCCTTGATGGACCGCCACTGGACCACCTCTCTGCTCCTTCTCCTCTTTCCCCGCTGCTCAGTTTCCTTCTGGTGAGCTGCGTCCCCTCTTGGGCTGCCTGTACAGTCATTTGCCTTCATAACGCCCAGTATCAATTTATAACTGTAAGAGGATACTCCGTTTCTTTCAGGGATCCCGTTTGTGGCAGAAGGGAATACAAGGCAATAAATGGCTTCTGGCCATGATCAAATGCTGAAGGGAAGTTGGCCTGCATGATAATCTCCAAAGCCCTTTACTGAGCAGATTCCCCCTTAGGCCATGAATACCCATCCTATCTCCACTCGGTCCAAAGTCACTCAAATCTCAGGAGCATGTTGCAACGCTCTCCCCACTCCCTTCAGGCATTTGAAAATGGGCTGGGGGAGATCATACGTGAGGGGAACTGGAAGTGGAGGGGGATTTGAGTTTTTAAGTTCCTTGGCTCTTCAATGGTACTGCTGCCATGAGGATGTATGTTTAAGTTCTGTCCAATCTTTGGACAGGCACCCTTCATAGCATTTCTGTCAATCAGACAGAGAAACCAAAGCAAAATCTGCAAGGATTATACAGTCAAGTAAGAGAAGATTTAAAAAATATGTATATAGGAGGGGACAATATTTTTCTTACCTCTTGAGGCTTTGGAAGTTCTGAATCAGTATCTTCTCAGCCTGCCCAGAGTTAGTGAGGCTTGTGGGAATTGTGGGTGGAGTTTAGGGGAATTATTTGGAGGCAGAGCAGAAAATGAATAATTGAGGGGTGACCTCTTAGTGCAGGGCTGACAGAGGTAGCCCAGGAGTGCATCCATACATGTCATAAATATATAGGGAAGGGTAACCGCCTTTCTGTATACAGTGCTATAAAATCCCTCCTGGCCAGAGGCAAAACCCTTTCACCTGTAAAGGGTTAAGAAGCTAAGATAACCTTGCTGGCACCTGACCCAACATGACCAATGAGGGGACAAGATACTTTCAAATCTGGGGGTGAGGGGAGACAAAGGGTTTGTCTGTCTGTGTGATGCTTTTGCCGGGAACAGATCAGGAATGCAGCCTTACAACTCCTGTTAAGTTAGTAAGTAATCTAGCTAGAAAATGCGTTAGATTTTCTTTTGTTTAATGTCTGGTAAAATAAGCTGTGCTGGAGGGAATGTATATTCCTGTTTTTGTGTCTTTTTGTAACTTAAGGTTTTGCCTAGAGGGATTCTCTATGTTTTGAATCTGATTACCCTGTAAGGTATTTACCATCCTGATTTTACAGAGGTGATTCTTTTACCTTTTCTTTAATTAAAATTTTTCTTTTAAGAACCTGATTGATTTTTCATTATTCTTAAGATCCAAGGGTTTGGGTCTGTGTTCACCTGTACAGATTGGTGAGGATTCTTGTCAAGCCTTCCCCAGGAAAGGGGGTGTATGGCTTGGGGGGATATTTTGGGGGGAAGACATCTCCAAGTGGGCTCTTTCCCTGTTCTTTGTTTAAAATGCTTGGTGGTGGCAGCATATGGTTCAAGGACAAAGCAAAGTTTGTACCTTGGGGAAGTTTTTAACCTAAGCTGGTAAGAATAAGCTTAGGGGGTCTTTCATGCAGGTCCCCACATCTGTACCCTAGAGTTCAGAGTGGGGAAGGAATCTTGACATGGTGGCAGAGTGGTGGGATCATTTTGAACCAGAAGCACAGCAAGATTTTAAAGGGTTTTGTAAAAGGTGATTGCAGCTGTAGATTCTGTCTCTCTGCCTGGGGGACAGAGCAGCAGGCATAACAATAGGATTTTTCTGTAGGCTGAGAATAGCTATCAGAGAAAAAGACATCAGGTTACAGCACAGCAAAATTTTACAAGCCAGTTTTTTTGTTTGTTTGTTTTCTTTCTAACTCTCGGGTGTAAAGTTAGTTAAAAACAGAGAGGTTAGGATGACAGACAGCACTGTTCAACAGAAACTGGAATTAGCCAGATTTGAGGCTGAGGAAAAACAAAAGGAATATGAAAGTATCTTGTCCCCTCATTGGTCATTTTGGGTCAGGTGCCAGCGAGGTTATCTTAGCTTTTTAACCCTTTACAGGTGAAAGGGTTTTGCCTCCACCCAGGAGGGATTTTATAGCACTATATACAGAAAGGTGGTTACCCTTCCCTTTATATTTATGATGATACGGATCCTCGCAAGAGGATGCAGATTGAATTTTCAGAGCAATAATTGGCTGAAATCCATATAATGGAAAATCTGTTTTTGGTCAAATCAAGCACTCCTGCCTCAGGCAAAAATCTTTACTGAAATTAACAGGAGTTTTGCCTGAATAAGGAATGAATAAAGTCTGCAGGGTTTAGTCCATTCGACATAGAGTAGGAGGGAGAGGCGTTAGTTGGTTTTTAGAGCAAGAGAACGGAAAGCAGGATTACTAGCTTTTATTCTTGGATCTGCCACTGACACATTTTGGGCAAGTCCCTTAACTTCTTTGTGCTGTAGCTTCCCCATCCATAAAAGGGAACTAATAATACCTCACAGGGGAGCAGTGAGTCTTACTTAATTAAGGTCTGTAAAGTGTTTGGAGATCTCTGTATGAAAGGTGCTGGATGAGTGCCAACTGTCATTTTTGCCATATGTAGTGTATTTTTATGAACAAACAGATTTTTTTTTTTTTTTGTCTCATGGGAATTCCTATCTCCAAATTGCAGAAGCAATACAGCGCACAGTGAAAGACTGATTTTTAAAACACCTTCCTTCTTTGCATTCATCTTCCCTCTCCACTGCTTGCAGGACTCTTGTGAGGCTGGCCAGGACAAGACGTTTTCTAGGGATCTGCCATGTCAGCGGGAACTCGTTTATTGGGCCTACACTATTCATTCCTCTTCCTGATCATTGTACTGCCCGAGGCGCTAGTGTTAGACCCTGGATAGACATAGAACGGAAAAACAACCCTGACTCCAACGGGCTTACAATCAGAGTTCCACCCCCACTCAAATCAGTGGGATTTTTGCCATTTCCCAGTTGAAAGAAGGTTCGCCCCCGTGATTAGAAATTGGGTCACTTTGCCATGGCCAAGTGTGACAAGTTAGCTGAGATGCCACCTTTCAGTACCGAGTCCTCAGATCTGCTGTTTCCAAAAGGTTTTTACTTCTAGCTAGTTCCAATCTGAGTTTTGAAAATTGGGGCGGGGGAGGTAGGGGAGAGGGAAAATAAAAAGAAGAAAAGCGCCAGCCTTTTGTAGAGCAATCATAATGTGAAAGCTCTCAAGGGCTAAACAGAAACCCAAACCAATTACAGAACCTTTCCCGGGGCTCGGAAGAAACAGGATTCACAGAACAAGCTGGCAGCATTGCAGAAAATAGAACTGCTGGACTAGAGAGCCCCAACTGGATGATGGGTGACCTTGATCATATGCCAGTCAGTTACCATCAGATGTGGGACCAACAGCCTTGTGGGTTTTCAACTTCCCTTTTCTTCCTGTCTTCTGACTGAGGTCACCAAGTAAAGCCAGGATCCGTCCAGTGAATGGTGGGGATGGGGCAGGGCCAAGTTTCAAGAGCTGCATTCGTGTTTTCACAGTGACGCTTTCTCTTGCTCTATTTGAGCTCCTGAGCCGATAGAGGCTGATTAGACCTGAGGGGCTGTTGAATTTCTTTGTGCCTTTCAAATAAAGGCCAGATGGAGCGAGAAGTAGCAGTGGGCTGACACACAGCTCATGAAAATAGCATGCCTCCATTGGAGTCAATGGAGTCTCACTGATTTATAACCACTGGGAGTCTAGCTGTAAGTCTTCAGAATTCCCTGATCTGTTTTATTGCTTATTGCCTAGATCTTCCCTTCTGGTTCTTGTTTACTGTTATATTTGATTCCCCCTGACTCGCTGGAACATGCATGTATGCACCATAGCATGGTGCTTTACAGAGCAAATAAAGAGCCTGACTCTGATTTTGCTGACACTGGTGTAGGGGCTGGATCCTGCACACACCAAAGTCCCATTGACTCCAGTGGTACCGGATCAGGCTTTAAATGACATTCCATTGAAGTGGTGTAAGGGGGATCAGAATCAGGTCCCTGGTTATCTGTGACATGACTCAATGCAGGGTGATAAGGAAAGGGGGGCTCACCCAAAATTAAATGATCATTAATATTATAGAACTGCTAGGAGCTGGGATCAGGGCCCCCTTGTGCTAGATATGGAACAAACTCTTCTAAACACACAGCCTCTGCTCTGTGTAGCTTATGGTGTGGCTTGAGTTTTGCAAAGTGTGCGTTAGTTAGGTTGGTAGCTTTTTGGGGAAGGGCTGTCTCTTTTATTCTGTGTTTGTACAGTACCTTGCACTATGGGGACCTTGACTACAGCTCCTTGATGTTATGGTAATACAAATAATCATCCTCAGGTTAGACCAGTTTGTAAATATTTTGTTGTATTTATTTAGATGTTAGTCTGGTGTTGGAGAGTAGCTCATCATGTTCTACACTCTACGTGTTTCTGCACTGTGTACATTCGCTACTACATCTCCAGAGAGTTACCTAAACTAGCAGGGACAAAATGGGTCACATTTTTGAAACAAAAAAAGAGACCTTCTGAAAGCTGGGCAATGAAAATGGCATAGGGGGTTTTATGAAAAGTGGTGTTGGAGCAGCTATGGACTGGAGCCTTTTAACCCATTAGTCACCAGGCGCCAGGATTCTGATGAGCTGCCTTCTCTTATGAGCTTTCTAAACTGTTCTGTAACTTTACACTCCTAGCCCCTCCCACAGGAGCAAATGTATGTGGGTGGGTGGGTGCGGGGGGAAGCTGAGGTCCAGGAATTCCTGGCTGGTTTCTCCTGCCCTTTGACCATATGGCTTTACACTTACCTCCTTCCCAGGAGCCATTCCTGGGGGGGAGGGTTCACTTAGTGGAGGGGGAACCTGAATGAGTTCACACTGATGGGAGTGGCGGTGGGCAGAAGCATGTCTGATGCCACTGGCAGTGGCCACACCCCAGCCCTGCCCTTTTCCATGTCCACCTGGATAGACTGATGCTGGCAAAGAGCCCAGGGAGGAGCTTCGGTGATGGTGTGGAAGGAGAGGCCATGCCACGGAAGTGGCACTTTGTTGTTCCCCACTAGCTTTTTGTCCCTCTGCCTGCAGAAGAAAGGAGAGCCTTGTGGTCTAGGCATTGGCCGAAGATTCAGTCGTGATTAAGGTTCAATTCCTAGCTCTGCCAAGGCTTCCCTTTATGATCTTGGGCAAGTCACAGTCACTTTGGGCATAGCTACACTGCAGCTGGGACTCAGCCTGGCCCAGTGGACAGACTGGTGCTAACTGAGCTCAGACTAGCCTGTTAAAAATAGCAGGATGGAGGCAGCCTGGACTCTCATACCTACCCCCTGGGTCTGAGCTCGGGTGCCTATTCCATCTCTGCTGGAGCCGCAACATCCACACCACTCTCTTTAGAATGCGTACTCCAGCTCCATTAGTGTCTACCCAGGCTGGAAGTCTCACTCCTAGCTGCTGTGTAGACATACCCACAGTACCTCTGTTCCCCAGCTGTGAAATGGGGGCTAACCATACCCATACTGCCTCTGTCTGGCTTGTCTCTGTAGACTGTAAACTCTTCAGGGCAGGTACTGTGTATATGGACAGCACCTAGCACAGTGAGGTGCTGTTCCTAGTCAGACTCTCTAAGTGCTGCTGTCCTACAAATAATAAATATGATGGTGGGAGAGAGGGTGATTTGGGCTTTAAAGACAAGGACCACACTGCTGGCCCTTTAAGGAGAGCTTTGCTAGCCACGGGGGGGCAGCACATCCTGTGCCGCTGACCCTGAGCAATTGAGGTTGGTATAAAGAGGAGACAATAGTTTTGAGCATCTTTCTGAGCAAGCACAGGCAAGAATCCCCCCTGGCAGAGGCAACACCTCCTCCGAGAATCTGTGCACTCCTCATCCCCCCACATCTCTGGAGAGCGTATTACACATTTGTATCTGTCACATCAGATCCTTCCGCACTACCGCTCTCTCAGCCAGCTCCAAGCTTTGGCTCCCTGCCCTGAATCCTCTCTTGGGACAGGCCATCACTTATTCATGCCTTTTCTTCTTCTCTGCCTTTTCCTTCCCTCTGCCTCTCCTACCTTTAACTAACTCCCTGCCCTCTACCTGTCAATGCTGCCTACCGGAATAAAACCAGCAGCTCTCTCTGCTCGGAAGACAGAGGAGAGCATCAAATATTGACGAGACTCAGCGAGGCGGCATTGTGCTAGTTTAGAGGCGATGCTTGCGTGAGCTCAGTCGCTGGGGTCCCAGGTGCACTCCTTGCGCCGCGTGTTCAGATCTGCAAGTAATGCTGCACCATCCCCTTCCCTTCCTTTCACTCAGAGACCCGGCCTTTTGTTCCTCCGGTAGCAAAAGCTGCACAATCCTGATCAAGTCCAGAGATGGCCTGGACCAGTCTGGCTTGCTTCAGACTGGCAGTCTGAGCATCACCCTAGGCTACCAGCTACAGCCCCCGACTATCTGTCCCTATGTACCCTTTGGATGGCAGTTGTAGCACCAGTTGGCAGGTCTGGCATGGTCCTGGACCAGAAGTCATAGTGCTTGTCCTGGAAACCTCAGGCCACAAGCCCTGGATAAACACTGTGGCTTAAACTTTCAGCAGACAGCAGGGTCTGTGTGAGGGTTTGTCCACTGCCCTCCTGTGTTCAGCAGGGTCCTCAGCACAGCAACCCCTCAAACAGTCTCAGTTCCCCTTTCTCGCTCTCCGCACTCCTGCCTGTGTCTCCTCAGTTTCAGCTTTGGTGCTGCCCCTGCAGGGAAGAGTGGGGGCTCTGCCCTCAGAGCGGGGGGGGGGGCGCAATCCAGCTGACCTCCCCCCCCCGCGGAACAGTTACCCGGCCTATTCACAATGGGCTGGACATTGGACAAACCAATTGAGGAACGCTGTTTTATTTCTGTAACGTCGTCCCGTGCCAGTGATTTCAGGGTCCACTTGTAACAACAGCAGTGACATTTTTCAGATGTGGGGGTCACAATGTTCCCTTAAGGCCAGGCTGCTTGCATGACCTAGTGAGATCACGTGAACCAGAGGGACAGGAGAGATTGGGGAGATGGAAGGGAGCAAAGTGTAAAAAGATAATGAGATGGAGAGAAGAGGGAAGGATAGAGATGGACGAAGAGCTGGAGAGAGAGAGGTAGATACAAAGGGCAGGCAGGTGAGAGCTATGAAGACAGGGAGCCGTGCAGCTATAAAGATTAAGTTAAGCAGGGTAAGTGATAAATATCCTGCCAGACGCTGGACTCAGGATGTCTGGATGCCATCTGGCAGCTCTCTCTGCTCAGTGGGGGCTAAGTCAAATCTGCTGTCCAAGGAAAGTCTCCCAGCACCTTCCAGCGCAGGTACCCCAGTTCAGCATGAGCTTTGTGTTTACATAGATCAATGCAAAGTGTATTTAATTGAGGATGACAGGAGGGTGTGGAAGCAGGTTTCTAGCCATGCATGCCCTCTGTTTACATAGATTCCTCTCCCTGACAGCTGGAAGGAGGAGTAGCATCTATGGGAAGCCGGTGGCAGATGGGGCAGAGAGGTGGGGGAGGAGGCAGCTGGCAGGTGTTCGCTGTGTTCTGAAAGGCAGTGACAAAGGCCAGCCTGAGATATTCTCCAGTTTGAGTGTTGAGCAGTTGTAGCTGCTGGGCTCAGCAGAGGAGTTTTCCATAATTCTCAAATGCAACACAACATCAGCTTTGATGCCATCATCTTTCTCTTAATCATTGTTACCCATGCTCTGCCTTTCCTGGGTGTAACCTGCCTTCTTTAACTACTGCAGGCGGGAGCTATGGAGAGCTGAAGAAATAGCGGTGAAACAAAATGAATCCAGGAATATTGGTCCAAAGCTGTCAAAGGAGCACACACTTTTTGTGTTAGGTTTCCATGCACTTTTGAACAAGAGCTGTTTTACCAGCCTGAAGGCCATGGAAAGTCCATTTCAATTGTGTGTTTGCAAGTGTTAGTAAAAAACCCCAGACTTTCCTTTTACATGTTGCAAGTATTTGCACCTGATTGTTGTTGGCTCCTCCAATCCAGGAATAGAAAACCGTGCTTTGTTACTCTTCTAAGCAAACACAGCTTAAATAGCGAATATCCCCTGTTGAGTGATTATTATTTTGTATTACCTTAGTCGCAGAGGCCCCAGTTACACAATGAAATAGACAGTCCCTATCCCAAAAAGGTTTACCATCGAAGCATAACTGCAGTGAATCATTTGTAAGCAACCCAGAGTGTAAAGCATTTGCAGAAAAATACATAGGAAAATTATGAACAGACTATTTGAGGGTAGTGTGATCCGCGGAGGGGGATTCCGGGAGAAAAAAAGGAGACTGAATGTATTGAATAAATTATTCAATACAAATTATTCATTCAGCATGTCAGCGGTAGCATCACTTCTGTTTGTTTCACACCTGTGTCCTGCTAGTGCCAGCCAAGTCTTCTTTAACAAGAGCATCTGACTCCCTTAAGAGCATGTATCACCAGCCTGCTTTTTATTGAACTTTGGCACTTTAAGGGAGAGGAATTCTGGGAGATATAGTTTCCCAGGTGGGATGGCTGGGAAGAGTAGTCTCTAAATGGGTGACCAGGAGAGGGCCCATGTGACTGATAGGCTGTATATAAGCCCTGTTACTCCGCATGGGGAAGGAGTTGAGGTGGTGGAAGAGTCTAGAGAGGAGCTTTCTGATAAGAGATCTATTGAAGCATTGGGCCTGGAAAGGGAACAGTGGGAAAAAACCTGCCTGGAGGCCAGGGAGGGGCCAAGCAAGAAGTAAAGGTGGAAGGTAGTAGGCAGTGTTAAGGGCTAGTGGTCCAGGGATGTTACTAGCCCTTGCTTGGGACCTGAGGCTGGGGGCTTCCGTGGAGGGACGAAGGACTCTCCTCTTCACACTAGCTGTGTCAGGGTAAGGAGCTCTGGCCGGGTGAGGGCAGAAGGGCTCTTGATTGAAGCTGTGGAGAATGGATGATGATTAGTGAAGCTCATGGGGGTCAGATGCCTGAGAAGTTACACCACTGTGTCAATGGGGTAACGAGAAGGCTGTAGCCAGGAGATGGCAGAGGGACGGTGCACTCTGAGGAGGGCAGCCCTGTGCTGTTAAGCCTGAGAGAGGCTGGAGGATGACTGTCTGACTTGGACTCTGCTGATCCCTGGAAAGGGGAAGACCCCTTGAGAAGTTTGGTTGGAAGGCTGAACCCAAATAACCCACTCACAGTGGGAGACTGCATACCACCACCAGGCGGAGAGGAAACTGAGGCATGGACTTGTGATTTGATGCTGTAGAGGTAAGGACTCAATTACACCTTCTAGCATGAGTTTCCTTCTAAAAGTGGTGGCTGGGACTCCTCCTGCAGGAGCTCTCTGAAAGCCGCATCCTCCTGATTCTACCATAGGATATCTCACAAACTCCACCAATGCCGGCTGGAGCTCTGGGGTTAGTAAGCTTTCTGTGTGTGCTAGCCAGGGCTGCTAGGGCGGTAGATTCCCTGTAGTGCTGCCTTGCCACGGTCAGACAGAGCGCAAGCACGAATCATCCCTATGCCAGGTGCTGGTGTGAAGTGTTAGCAGCTGCAGCCTGCAGGTAAGGCTCTCGTGGTTGTGAGCTTCTTCACAGCAGTGCCCTGTCTGCCTCTGGATGGGGAAGGGAAGTCATCCCTAGAAGGGGACTGTACCACGTGATTGAAAGAAAAACACCCACCTGCTAGCTGCTCTCGTATTCAGGCCCAGCCTGGTATGATGCAGCCAAAGCCCTTTCTGCTAACTTCTACCCTATCTGCAGCCAGTGTGCTCTGCCGTGCCAGGAGCCCACTGATATGTAACCCTAAGGCGCCCATCTGATCACAGCACTGGCCGTGGCAGCAGGACTTGGGCTGGGCAGATGCTGCCCCCTGTCTCTACACAGCAGCTCACCGAATACAGTGGTGCCTGCTTGTCACCGTACCTGAAAGGCTTGCATGTGAGATCTGCCTCCCACTCCCCGTCATATGGGCCCCTCCTTGTATTGCTCTGGCGTTCTCATGGTAGCAGGGTTACATAAAGCAGCCTCTTGGCAGCCAGCTCCACACCTGCTCCCAGGGTGTTCCATTAGCTCCTGCTGCTGTTGGTGCTTTCGTGGTGCTCCCTAGTCATCGCAGCCCCAGATCGTGATGGGTGTCAGGTGCGCTCAGCCCAGCAGAAAACATGCCTCCTGGCGGAGAGGAAACCAGGTGTGGATAGCTGTGACTGGGAATCCGGTATCTTTCCCCTGACACTCTTTCAGTAGAACTTTACCTTGTAATAACTACACTGAAGGCCAGCGGGAGATGGCTGATATCTACAGGGAGGACTATAGATTGAATGGCCGGGATGTCTTACGACAATAACTTGGACAGCACCTAGCATGTTGTAAAATATGAGCAGGGGGAGGGGGGTTTGAGTCCCATCCCACTAGCCTCCTGCAGCACAAGTGGAGCCCAGCTGCCCGTGCTAGGATACGGGCTTAGTTATCAACACTTAAATTGACTGGCCTTCAGGGCCAATTATGCAAACAAGCATAGGCTGAACCAAATGTTAGGCTTCCAGAGGAATGAAAGGGAGGAGAATATGCCAAATGGTATAATACTGCTGTATAGATTGGCGGGCCACCGTAGTCTGGAATGCCATGCTCCGTTCTGGTCACCCCATCTCAAAGGATGTTGCGGATATAGGGGGGGTTCAGGAGACCGCAACTTAGACTGTAAGCTCCTTCAAGCAGCAACCATCCATTTGTTCTGTGTTTTCTGCAGTGTGAAACACAGTGGGGTTCTGGCCCGTGACTGGGGTTCTGGCCTGTGACCACAGTAAAATAACTCCTGGTGACTAGCACAGGACATGGTGAAACCCACATGAAAAGACACTGAGAAGAGCGGGATGGCTTATTTTAAAGAGGTGAATAAGAGGGGACGTGATTCACGTGTACAAAACAGCAAATGGGCTAGAGGGGAGAGATTAGGAACTGCTAGTGTCCTTGCCTTGTAACACAGAAGCAGGGGAACATTCAGTGAAATGGGAAGGTGGCAAAGTCAGAACTGACTAAAGAATTTTGTTTTTATACGCACATAAGTAGCCGGTGGAATGCCAGAGGGCTGCCACTGAGGCCGAGAGTTCCTGGGCCTTGAGCAGTTCCTGGGCCTGGCACAGTCCTGTCCTAGCAAGACCCCCTGAGATGCTGTACAGTAGCTGCTTGGAGCTGAAAGCTGGGATGTCCGTATAAAATAACAGACCACTGGGTTCTGTCACTTAAAGGGACAATTCAAGTTTAGTTCCCCTCCCCCTGCCCAGCTGCAGTTCCAGCTGTGGGGCTCACACTCACTACCTTGTTTGTACCTGACTTTTTGGAAGTATTTTTAAAAGGTGAATTATGACTCATGTCTCAACTGCTTTGTCTTCTGGCCAGAACACCAGGCTGGGATCTGGGGGACAGGCTGGGTGACTGAGTCAACACCCTGCTTTCTGCCTCAGTTTCCCCATCTGAAGATTAGAATGCTTTCCTCCTTATTTTTTAAATAAAGCACTTTGAGCTCTTCTGATGAAAAGAGCCATAGAAGAGCTACTAGGGATCACGAAGCTGCCATAGCAGGGGCCTTGGGCACTGGTGCACCTCAGTCTCTCCTGTTCTCTGCCTGTGGCACATAACAGTCTAGTTTCCTATGGGCTGTAATACTTCAGTCTCGTTTTGGTTGTTGGGTTTGCTGGGGGGAGGGAGGGCACTGCATGGTGTTGATGGTATCCAGGAGGTCAGACTAAGGGCAGAGGAAACCACCAGCTTTTCTAAATGCCATGACTCTTAGCTGACAGCCAGCAAGCCCATGTGGGCCTCTGCAGAATCTCATTTCTGTTTGCTGAGAGCAACGATCCATTCGGGGGCGGGGGGACCACAACAATGGGGCAGCAAAGGATGGGCTGGACTCCTAAAGGCCGAACTGACGCATGAGATGGCTGTCAGGGGAGGTCAGCTGTGTTTGGCTATAAAATCACGGTAGGGCCCTTTAACAATGACACAGCCTACTGCTCAAGCCTTCTGAGAAGGCCCAACGAGCCAGCTCTGCACCCTATTGTAAGCAAAAGAAGAGGGTAAGAGAGATGCAGTCACTTGCTCAGCTTGGCCTCCAGTAACCCTATGAGGGTGAGGAGAGGGAGCTGATTAGAAACATGTTGCAATTCTAGCAGGAGTAGCAGTGCCCTCAACTGGATGGACTCTGAACTCCTCCCCCATGTCATAGCCCCTGCTGACAGTTTAATGGAGATTCTCATTTAGCTCAAGCTGTAGGGGCCTGGGACTCTAGTGCAAGAGAATTGGAGCCCTATTCCCACTGTCATCCTGAAGTACTAGGTGGTGCAGTGCAGCACCATGGCAAATGCCAACCTGCTAGGGGGGCAACAGATTTGTCATGATGCATAGCACCTGCCTCAGTCTTTTAATAACCTTAATTACTATGGGAGGGATAGCCATTTTGTGACATAGGAACCGATGCAGAGCGACTAATGTCACTCACCCAAGATCAGTGAATCGGTCTGAGAGCTGTGATTTGTAATGCAGGAGTTCCTACTGCCCATTCACTTGCTCAGACCACTAGATCTCATCACATAGTCCTTGCTAATGATCTCCAGGAAGGTACTATACAGGCAAATAGTTGTTTGTTTTTTATGGGCTTTCTAGAATTGTGTTCCCCAGCACTCAGTAGCACTTTACAGGGCAGATCCCATTTTATCCATTGTTGAAATGCAGTCACTTCTGGGAGGGAACATGACTGCGCACAACAGCATTACCTAACAGTTTGTGGCAGGAGGTGAATAGTAACTTGTTTGCTGTAGCAGGAGTTTAGTGCAGGTAGGCAGAATGCAAATGTATGAGTCCAGAATGCTGCCGGGTTTGTTGGACAAACTGTTATGAAGTGTTGGGATTTTTGAGGACCACAGTTTGCTAGTCCTTCAGCTTATATCTGATATGAAAGACATGACCTTCAGCAGCCCAATTGTCCTTGCCACCACCTTGGATCGGTACTAAGGCAGCTGCCTTAGCTCTCCCATCCAAGTACTGACCCAGCCCAACCCTGCTAAGCTTGTGAAATCCAAGGGCGCCACAGCACACAAAGGATGAATTATTTCAAACTTCACTTTCCTTAGAAAAGCCTATCTTGGCCTTGTTCATATCCTGCTGGAATATGAAAACAAAGTTTTGGTTTTTTTTCCATGCTGCTTCTGTGATTTTTTTTTTCTTTTTTCTTTTTCGTTTCCACTTTCTTTCTTCACACACAACTGTCACGTCAGCAGGTCTGCCCTGCCAAACACTTGGGTCCAGCTTCTGATCTCAGTCCCACTGGTAAAAAGTCAAGGGAATAATTCCAGTCAATAGAATCACTCTGGATCTGCACTTGTGTGAGCAGGATTTATGTTTCAAAATAGAGGGCCTTCTTTCTCATTATCTATGGTAGATTACAGCCGGTAGCAAGACTTCATTGCATGAGATCAGAGAGGACTGGAGTACTGATCTGGGATATGGTGTTGCTTAGGGGGCATGGTGTGGGCTTAGTAAGGAGATGATGGAAATGCACCAAGGATCTAACATGAGACTGGCTGGTATTGCACATTTTACCACAGATCACACTGAATTGTTCATAGGGGTTGGGCAAACTTTTGGGGGAGGTGGAGCTGACTATCCATTTCTAATCAGACATATTGGGCTGAATCGTGCTCTGGTACAGCAGCGCAATTCCGTTGATTTAGTGAGGAGGAGCTGTTCCATTATTTGCTGCTGTTGTGTCTCGAAGAAGTCACTGGGATCAACCTATCATTGATTTTTGGGTATTCTAATGGCCTTGCCTCCCCCAGTTTTTGCTAAGTGTCAAGTGGCCTCGCTCATATGACTAAAAGCATAGGGGAAATATTTTGCAGAGGGCTATTACAGTTGCTAACAAGCATGGGTGTTTTTTCTTTTTAATGTGTCCAGCCTAGTCTTGCGCAGACCACACCCCTGAGCACTCAATGTCTGTAGTAATGATTCTCCATACTGGGATGAGCAGGGCTGGGATACTATTTAGTGGTTTGATTCTGCAAGCAAGGTGCAGTGTTCTCAGTGACCATTACCTTCAGTGGGGCTTGAAGATGATTTTCTGCTTGCAGGGTCAAGCTCTAGGTGCACAGCTATGTATGCACAGTCCCACTGCTCAAGAACCAGGAGCTGCAGAAGGAACTAGCCTCTGACGGGTAGTGGAGGTCAGTGAGAGGATCAAAAAATTTTGAGGAGGGAAGTTCAAGTCCAGGGGGGCTGATGAATTTCCTCATGCTACAGTGCGTGGCTGGGAGGGAAAGGAGTGGCAATGAGAGCATGTGCTAAGAGCTGGAGGGGAGAGGATGCTTAGTGGGCCATGTCATCTTGTAAGCTGAGGATCACAGCTAGAACTTTGCCTTGAGTTCTGCTATCTTGACAAAAAACTGCAAGTGCTTCTGAACGAAGATTCTCCTTTATCCCAGCCTGCACCAAGCACATGCAGGAGCCTGATTCTCTGAACTATCTTCCATGAGCTCTAGCAAAACTTTAAGTATCTGATTGGCTGGGCTAATGCAAGCTTCCTGAAGTCTGGCAGCTGAGATTCTGGGCTGGAGGCCATCCTCTGTTCCCTGTCTCTTGGTCATGCTGCAAGAGCTTTGCAGGGAGGGGAGGAGGACAGGTGGAGTGGGGAGGACAAGCTGTGGAAGGGAATAAAGTGAAGCTGCGACACGCACCAATCAGCTTTATTGTGGAGTAGAGTTAGTGGATCAAATTGGAAGATAGAGATTCAGATCCTCAGTGGATGTAAATTGGGGGAATGTAAATGAAACCTGGCCCATGCTTCCTATTTTCTGTAGGCTGTCTTATGTTTAACCAGACTCAGTTAAACAATTGTGTAATGATTACAGCATGGAAGGAGTCTCATCTAGTGAGTGTTGTACAGTAGCAAGCTCCCAATACAGGCTCTGAGTCACTTTTGTATTATTCTGGTTTTTACCCCAGTATAAATCTATTGACTTCAGTAGTTACACTGGTGAAATCTGGAGTAACGCAACAGTATCTCGGACACCAAATATTCCTTATTTATTTGGATTTATGCCCCAGCAAAAAGGGGTGTCTAGACAAAGCTCTAGGCCCCCTTGAAACAATATCAAAATAAATAGCATCTTGTCCTCTCCCAACCAACCTTACTCAACCCCATCACAAAACATAAAATGATGGATGCTAGGCAAAATCAGCCAGAGATCAGTCAGACAGCTCTTAAAATATAATTAAGGAAAATACATGGAAATCCACTGCTTGCATATCTTGGAATAACTTGCCCCACATTCATCAAGATCTGCAATGTCTCTATAGACAATAGCAGAAATGAATTTAGCTGATTGTCCTAGAATGTCCACTGACTTTATACATTTTAAATGTTGCTATAGTATGTTTTCTAAATGTCTTGCATATTACTGGGTCATGTGCACACACAGACTGAACTCCCAGTGTGCTGACCTCATCCCCAGAGGTCCACATGAGTGGCTCCGATTGCAGGATCGGGTCCCTTGATAGCAGAATGGCTTTCTGCACTCATGGTGGCTGGGGGGGAAATGACTGAGATGTACTAGCTGGACTGAGAAGCTTAGTTCAAAGACAACTATCCCAATTTTGTCTTTTCTAAATTAAGGGCTTTTTCTGGGTATTTCATCTTTAGTTTAGTCTTGTTTACAAGCAGGCTTGTAGGCTCCTCAGATTACCCAAACGCAGTAACACCCAGTGCTCTCCTAGAACAAAAACCCCCTAGTTAACCAAAGAGATAGACATGGTATTGGAAACCTCAATGGTGTAAGATCCTTAAAATCTCTACGGAGAGCAAACTGTTGTCCTCAATAAAAAATCATGTTTTTTTGTGAACAAGTTTTTAGTTGCGTGCAAAGATTGATTCTGCGCGCCAAAAAAAAAGCCTTAAAATGCCAACTGGGTGTGTGTGTACAATAAAATAGCATTTCGGCAATATGAAAAGACAAAGCAATTTCTGGAAATGTATGACTAAAACTTGAAATGAAGCAATATTTTACTGGCATTGCTAGTGTGTGTGCACTGCATCCTTTCTAAAAACCTATTAAAATTGGCCTGAAACTGGTATGTCAGATCAGGGGCCAGGGCTTGCTAATTAATAGATCTTCAATTGGGAGGAACTGCAGCTACCACTGAGGAGAGAGAAATGGTGAAAAGGAAAGTAGAAGGGTTGCAGACCAAAAATAATTGAAACAGATTCGGCTTGGAAAACTGCAGGCTGATGGATCATGGGAAAATAATTGGAAACACATGCCCTCAGTGGGAGGGGTAAACCTGCCAATCTGTGATACTGAAAGAGATGATGGTCCAACTTTCAGAAGAGCTTGGAGATTCGATTTTCCAGTGCTCAGCACTCTGCAACTCCCATGTAACACTTAAGGCCAGGATTTCAAAGATCAGTTTCCAACATGCTGAGTGGCCTTGATAATTCTGGCTCTAGGGGTGGAAGTGAACAACAAATTGGGCATGAGTTTGCAGTGTGATATGGCAGCAATAAAGGTTGGTGGAATTTTTTTAAAGTAGCTTATTGCCACTTCCCTAGTTATTAATGCCTTTCTCTGCGATAGGGCAATTCTTCATTGGCAGGGAGGTGGACGGACTGACTGGCTCTGATTCCTTGGATTCATGTGGTCGTCTTTCATTTCTAGACACAGAAGACCAAATTAATCCATAGAATTACCCCAGGAATGAGTTTGGCCCATATTGTCAAATGTGCATGAGGTCAAAAATGCAATGAGTGTGAGGGGTCTCTGCCTAGCCTGCAATGGATGTATTGCACAACTATTGCCATAGGCCAGTTTAGCAGGGCGGGAATATTTGGTTGTAAAGCTTGCCAAGGCTTGTTGTGTGCGCCTAGCCAGTAGTATGGACTCCTTACTTTCATAAGCACTACATTCATCTTGGTCCAGCTCCTACTTACATGAGTATATTAACCCACCAAACTCCATGCTGTAACTCAGGCTAATGCTTTCTTAGCAGCTGGGTCAGCAGACCCAGTAACCCCACTGTAGTGTCAGCAGAGATGACCTTCTAAGCACCGCTGGATCAGCGAGATGCTGTCCGTATCCTGTTGTTTGCCTCTGTAATCTGTTTCGAAAAGGCAGCCCCAATGCTGGTTTCTCTCTCTTCTTCTCCCCTCCCCCCCCCCCCCCAATTAGGCCAGTTAGATGATTCTGGAAAGACAGTGACTGGGCTAATTTAGCAGGCAGACATTTCATTGAATTAGCAAATGCATCGGCGAGTGAGCCTGGAACTGTGGTACGTGTGCTGGGGTGGAGTTCACCAGTGCAGGAATGGAGGGGGTTGGGTGACGTAGACTTGAGCTTATCTAATATTCTTATTAGCGACAATCTGCAACAAAGGAAAATACGTGAGCTGAAAACAGACAACAGGCTCGACCTCTGCTGTCCCCAGTCTGGTTTAAGTCAATGGGAGGCTAGCCTGAATAAAGATGGGGGCTCTAGTCTATACTGAGGAATTGGAAAAATGACCTCTCATTGTTGCTCCTGAGAAGAAAGATGGCCTCATGGTTTGGTGCTGGACTGGGACTCAGAAGGTCTGGATTTAGTTTCTGGCAGTCCCACAGACTGCGCATGTGACCTTGGGGATGTCCTTTGGGGCCAGGATTTCCAGTGTTCAGAATCCAGCAGCTCCCACTGTGATACTTGGGGCAGATTTAGCTGATCTCACATGGGAATCTGGCCTTTTGCTTCTCTCCACCTTGGTTTTCCAAGTGGGGATCTGACATCCTTTATCTCTTTTGTTTGCAAGCTGTTGAGGGCAGGGGACTCTCTTGGTATGTGCATGTACAGTTCTTAGCACAATGGGGGCCTGATCTCCAGTTGGGGGGGCCCTCTAAAACACTATGTCAGTACTCATCAATTTCTAGTACCATCCCCACCTGCTCAGTTCCTTCAGCATCACTTCCTCCTTAAAATTTATGCCCAAACGCCACCCTCTTCCATGGCTTGCAACCGGCTGCTGTGGCCCACGTATTGCTGGTTAATGCCCCTTGCTCCTGACAGCTCTTATGCTGCCTTTGTGTGATGTTTCCTTTATTGTAACAGCTGCAGAGTGTAGCAGAGCTGTCTGAATAGTGCATTTCTCAAATTAAATGGGGGTGTAAGTAGTAATCACACTTGGCTTCAGCCAACTGGAATGACTTGCCAAGCCTGCCTAGGATTGTTGCCCAAAATTTGCAGGATTATTGCCCTCTGTTCGTGGGATGTTCATAATTTGGCTGGATTCAGCACCATGGGTACAGTGAGGAGCCATCACCGAATGGCTGTTCACCATCCTCTTTCCACTACTCCCTTCAGAGCAAAGGGGTTGGCAGGGCCCTGCTGGCGTAGGGCTGGTCTCACTTGTGAGCAAATCCCAGCTGTATCTAGGGCTGTGTGGATGATTTGACTAACCCAGCCTGTTCACAAAAGGCCTGGGCCTGGAACGGCTGGAGTCTGCAGGTCAGAAGCAAGATGCATTGAGAGCGCTGTTGGAGGGGAGGAGTTTGCACGCTAGCTATGGCGTTAACAGCACAGGACTGGACCTAGCTCCATGCCCAGAGGTGTGCTCACACAGCGACCAGCTCTTCTGGGGTCCCTGCTGACAGGCAGCCAGCAGAGAGCCGCTACACCCCTGGAGCACAGGGAGGGTCAGTGGGATGACTATTGGCATGCAGGGGTAGGGCCTAAGAAAGTGGTCCTCACCCACTCAACTCCCAAATCTTCCCATCCTCCAATGGGATTTTGGAACTCAGCCCAGGCCACTATTCATCTGCACACAGGACATTACAGTTCTGGCCCTGACCAGCTTTTGTATTGTCCTGCGACTCTCCTGGCCACTAAAGTCACTCTAAGGGCTTGATTACACTTGCAAGTTAGAGCACATTAAATCAGCCCCGGGTGCCCTAACTCCTGAGGTATCCACACTGGCAAAGCACTTAGAACGCCTGAACTCTGCAGCTGGAGCGCTCCTGGTAATCCACCTCCACAAGAAGCATAAAGCTTGCTGCGCCCCAACTGAAACACCTGGGTGTCAGTGTGGACAACGTGTTGCATTACTGCGCTGTGATTGGCCTTCGGAAATGTCCCACAATCCCCTGAAGTCAAGTGGCCATTCTTGTCATTGTTTTGAACTCGGCCGCAGGCATGCGGATATCCCCTTTCGGAGCTCTGTTTCTGACAGCCGGCATGCTTATCTGCTCTGGGACAAAGCAAACCATTACTGTGGAATGCTGGCGCTGTGTGTGTGTGTTAGAGAGGGCGGGGGGGTCTGTTGCTGTCTGAACTTACAAGACAGCATGCTGACACACTCCCCCACATATACACAACACACTCCCTGTCACACTCCACCTCTTCTTCCCTCCCCCCACCCCATTTGAAAAGCTTTCTTCAGCCACTTGAACACTGGGATAGCTACCACAATGCACCGCTCTTTGTGGCATTGCAGGAGCTGCTAATGTGGCCACGCCACTGTGCTTGCAGCTGACAGTGTAAACGCATTGCAGAGTTTTCCGTGCTGCGGTCTCCGAAGGCTGGTTTAACTCCCAGCGCTCTACATCTGCAAGTGTAGCCAAGCCCTTAGACTTCTTCAAGGGATGGAAACCTGTAGGGCAAGTGCCACGATGGCCCATCTCGTCCATTAAGGAGACAGAATTGCAGCCCGGGACTTCCGAGGCAGGTGCCCCAGGTCTGAAAAGGTCACTCCATTGACATCGGAGCAGCGCACTGGCTTTGCTCAGAGAGGGGCATGGAAAGCCTCGACTAGAAGAAGAGGGAGGGGCGGCAGCAGCAGCAGGTGGGTCCCTGGCCTGGCTGCAGGTGAGGGGGCCAGGCGGGTCCCTGGCCTGGCCTGGCCTCCCATCCCCAGCTCATGCATGGTGCTGCTGGACTCTGGTCCCACATGGTTTGGCCTAGTCCTTTTGAGGTGGCTGCCATGAGAGTAGATTAGGCTCTGAGAGAGTAAGGTAGAGGGGAAAGCTAGTGAGCTGTGATGGAATGAGTCCATGGGTGGGGTGGAACTGGGTTGTGAATGAATGGGCAAGGGGGGGAAATGCAGGAGGGAATCTGCGAAGGATAAATACCAACAATGTGGAAACCCAGTGCACAGAGTGATCATTAGTTCAGAATGCAGGCTCCAGGACAGCTGGAGACAAGGAGGGGAAGGATGCCTCCAAAAAATGCTCTGGCACACATCCTGTTGGCACCACATCGCTGCAATTGCTTTGGTCCCAATCCTGCAATGAACTCTGCAAGGGCAGACCCCTGTGCTGGCATGGAGCCTTACTGACTTCTACGGGGCACTGTCTGGGTGGGGAGATCTGCTTGCACAGAGCCCATTACTGTGGAATGCATTGCAGGGTCAGGCCTTTGCGTGTATGTTGCTTCCTTCCCCCACCCTCCATCTGTCTTGTCAATGGATCTCAACCTTTTCCATACCGTGCCTCCTAGCTGTCTCTGGAAACAAATTTCAGGACTCTCCCGTCCCGCCCCGCCCCTCTCAATGACTCGGACAAAGGGTGGCCACAGCCCACCCCACCCCCCACCCCAAAACATGCTCACAGCCCCATGTTAAGAACAGGGCTGGATTAACCTTCTGTGGGCCTGGCCCCAAACATATTTGTGGGCCCCTGTGGGGGCAAAGGAGCATGATGCGGGGAGGTCGGTCTTCAGAGCAAGGAGCCAGCCAGGGGCAATGGGGCATAGCACGGTGGGGCTGGCCCCGCTCCACCCAGCCCAGTGCAAGGGCACTGTATACAAACCAGCAGTTGCCAGACACACACTGGCCAGCCCAGCCCTGTGCTGCCAGTGTGCCCCTTCCCCTCGGGGGTGGGCCCATGCCGTGCCACACAGCCCCCAACTCACTATGCCCAGCGTCTCCCAGAACTGCTATGCCGGCAGCCCCCCCCACAGACCCTGCACCACAAATGCACAGCGGCCTGCACACCACCACCCCTGCCCAGCACCCCCGCCCCCACAGCCGCACCACTACTTCCCAATGCACTTCCCCACAGCCCACCACCACAACTACACAGAACCCCACTCAGACCTCCCACTGGCCAGCAGCCCCTCACACACCTCCCAGAGACCCACTCCCTCACACCCTGCCCCCTGGCCACACTCACCGGCCCAGCTGGAAGGTGACGGTGTCTACCAGGCTGAGCTGGCAGCGCGGCCAGGGCTGGTGCAGTCCCCAGGGTGGGGAATCACTCCAGCCTCTCAGGAGTGGCACAATTAGCTAGGTCAGGGCCTGCCCCCGCCCTGGACAGACTCCCTCAGGACCCACTTGCCTGGAGATACGATGACGATACGTCCCCATTTGGCCAGGACAGTTCCCTTTTTAAGTTCTGTCCTGACCATCCTGACACTTTTGACAAAAACAGGCATTTATCCCATTTGCTCTTGCCAGCTGATCAGTTGGCAAGAGCAAATGAACAAATGCCCATTTACCAAAAAAGTCCGGTGCGCCCCCCTAGCGGGACATGGCAGAACGTGTGTGTGTGTGGGGGGGTGTGATGTAAGGTGTCAGGCAGCCGGGCTTGGGGGATCAGCCCCAGCCGCAGGTAGAATAGAGCTTGGGGCGGGGGTTGGGGCGAGCCCCAGCCCCTGGCAGTGCTGCAGAGAGCTGAGGTGAGGGAGGGATCAGCCCCTGTCCTGGCAACAGCATGAGGAGCTCGGGGAGTGGGGGGTCAGCCCCTGGCTGCGGCGTGGGGAGCTGTGGGGGAGGGTCAGCCCCAGTGGCGGATTTAGAGTTAGTGGGGCCCTGTGCTCAGCTTCATTTTTGGGGCCTCTCCTTGGGACCCAGCCAAGAAAAAGAACATTCTCCTATCTCCAACCCTCCACCCCCATTTTCATTCTTTTTTTCTCATCCTCCTCCTATAAGTAATAGCAAGTAAATGGAAAATAAAGTGAGGTACCTGGCTTGTTCTTGTATTCTAACTTACTTTTTCACAGACCACTTGAAAACCACTTGAAAGGATCTCGGCGGACACTTAATGATCTTTCCAAATATTGTTTGTACCATTAGCTAGCTACAGTAAAGCACTTTGGATAAGAGTGCTTTATAAAAAAAAATGTAATAAAGTTGGGGTGCAGGGTCTGGCCAGGACTTAGGGTGCGGCTGGGGGTGCAGGGTGTGGGAGGGAGTCAGGGTGCAGGAGCAGGCTGGGGGTTGGGGTGCAAGGTCTGGCCAGGAGTTGGGGTGAGGGAGGGGGCTCATGGTTGGGACAGGAGTTTGGGGTATGGAGCGCTTACCTGGGGCAGCTCCCATTTGGTGCGAGGGGTGCAGGATGGATGTGGGGGGGTGCAAGAGTCACGGAGGGCAGGGGACTGGGGCTGTGTGAAGGGGGTGCAGGAGTCAGGGCTGGGGGTGTGGGCTGGGGTCGTGGAGGTGCTCCCAGCCCCCTGCCCTGAGAGTGGGCTGAGCTGGGGCCCCTTTGGAGCCTTGAACTGTGATCAAACGCTGCAATTGCAGTATAGACAGACCCAGGGACTGCAAAGTATTTGGAGCAGGGATGTGTGTCTGCAAAGCACCCTGCACATGTTAGGCAATGCAAGATAAGCACGCCTAGCAGGAAAGATTCTGGAACAAGAGGGCTAGCTGCTGCATTGCTGGAGGATGTGATAGGCAGAATAGCATAGAGGCTGCTAGTCCACATCTTACTGATTTGCTGGGTAAACAGGAGAACAGAGTCTTTTGTCCATAAACCAAGCACATATGGATGAGAACACACAGGGAGCAGAGGTGGGCAGGGCAAGAGGCCACGGTTTGGTAGTTCTTTTCCAACCTGAGCCACACTGGCTCACAATGAGTTGAGCACTAGCTTGTCTCTAGCCTGCTAAGCCTTCAAGGAACAATGCTTGGTCGATATTAACACCAGGGCTGGGTTTTTGTCCCAGCTGAAGAGGGAAGGTGATGGTCCTGTGGCTAATGCACAGGCCTGGGGACTGGGTGAGCTTGACTTTCTTCCTGGCTTCACTCCAGGTTCGCTGGGTGGCCCTGGGCAAGTCCTAGCCTTTGTGTGTCCACATCCCCATCCGTAAAATGGGGATAATGCATCTCACTCAGCTTACAGGGTTGTTGCAAGATCAAATGCTTTAATAGCTGCAAAGCATGTTGAGGCCCGGATGAGAGGTGCTGCATAAATGCAAACATCACCCTCATCTGATTGAAATGGGTCCGGCCTTCACCACATTCTTGACCTCTGACACTTGGGAGGGTTTTGTGGATGGGTGAGTAGACGGTAACAGCAGAAAAAGCTGCAGCAAAGGCTTGCCACGTGGGAGGCTGATGGGGCCTCATTCACCGTTACCGAATAGGAATGCAAAGCGGAGGTAAAATGCTATTGCTGGTGTAAATGGCTGAACAAGGTGCAGGTGATGGGGAATTGAGCCCAAAGAGTGGGTGCTCATTATTCGGTTGCTTTGGCCTTTTGGTTTAGATCAAGCATCGATGCCACTTACAATCTGATGTGTGATTTGTCAGGGGACGGTGGGGCTGCCTCCTGCTCTGACGAGGGGATGGAGTTGGTGCCTTTCTCATCTTTAGGATATCCCTGTGAGGATGCCAAAAAGCAGACTGGTGGGCGCTCAGTGAACACCACTAACCTAACAGAATACAAACACAGGCAACAGGGTGGCTGATGGATGCAGTTCATATTCCTGTTCCCATAGGATCCTGAAATTGGTGCATGGGTGGTTTACATGTTGCACTAGGGCATAGTCAATTGCTGGAGGACACTAGACTGTTAGTGGCATAACATGGGTGTCAGGAAAGTGATCTCATCTCTCACGCACACCACCAGTACAGCAGATCCACCCCTTTTACGCAGGCACATGCAATGATACTTTCTTGCCACATTAGTAAAACTAGCCAGGATGGTGAAAGTACTTTGTTCCATTTTTACCATCCACTGAGAATTCCTATGGGGTGGAAGATCTGCATATTAATTAATAAGGGATCAAAGATACTGATTAAAGCAGTGCTCTATTGATCATAGGCTGGTCTTTGACTAATATTATAAAATGGATTTTTCAACATTTAGTTTGCTGAAGGGAAGTGGAATATGCATAGGCACTGGTATTGTAGCCATGGCTAGTATCTAGCCCTCTCAAATAAAGACAATTTACATTTATGCAGGGTGGCGCTTTAAATCCAAGGAACCCATGCTGAGCTCTAGGTAATCTAACTCTGTATATTCAAACCCAAATGGAAATGCCCTGATGCAGCCATACCAAACAAACAACCTCTGAAATGTATTGCTGTAAGATGCTTCTTTCCCCACCCCAAACCACTGTGATTTGTTTTATGTTTCCTTTAGCACCAACTCATGCTTATTGTTAATCCCGGGTGTTAGTGGGACTGTTGGTGAGAATATGGATTGCTCCCAGGTAGAAGGGTAGCGGGATTGGGTCCATTGCCAGTGCGCATTCTGAGGCAGGGGCTGTGTCTTCTATTAGTTTGCTAAGCGCTGGGTGGTATATGTAATATACTTTGTAAATATTAATGACTTGGCTTCATGACACTCATTAGATGGGTAAATATTACTATTCTCATTTTATGAATGGGAAAATTGAGGAACCAGAGAGGTTGCCTAGGGTTACACAGGACTTTTCTATAGCGCTGTGGATAGATTGCAGCTCCCCCTGTCACTGATCCACACTAGTCACAAGGCTCTCTTTCCATAATAGCAAAAATAGACTTTGTGTGTAGAGGAAAGTTGGGGTTATTAAAATAGCCTGGTTGTTACAAATTGAAGGACCAGATTTGGATCTCAGTTTCACATGGGTGTAACTGAGATCAAAAGCGGATCTGCGGTGATTTACATTTTTACTATGACTTTTTCTTCCAAATTTTGCTCTTAGCATTGCGCCTCTGGCTAGGTATCAGGCAAGAGGGACCAATGAACTTTTCTGTTAAAGCATCTCTTTTATGGTCAGAACTGCTTGTGGTTAACACAGATAGTGGTGGTCTTGTTTGAAATGAAAATGGAGGGGAAAACCAAGTTTTATGTTTGTTGCAAAATGAGATCTGACTATAAATGTTGTTGGCAATATGGGCTTGATACAAAGCCCATCAATGGACAGACTCACGTGAACTTCAGTGAGCTCTAGCTCAAGCCCCCAGCCCCAATTAAAAAGTCCATTTCTATTCAGCAAACCCCTTCGAACAGGTGCCGAACTCTCATTGACTTTGGTGGGGCTCAGGGACTTGATATAATGTGCTTTGCTGAATGAGGGCTCATGTCTGTCTGTCTCAGTGAATATTGCCACAACAACACCACAGCCCAAGGTAGCATCATCACTTGGGGATGTAGTAGCACAGATGTGCTTTAAATAATGAGCAAAGACCTGGTCCCAGCCCCAAGAGCTCAGGATGGGCCGCTGTTGAGATAAAAAGCGAAGGAAAGGGGGTGGATGGGAGAAAGGATTAGGTTGTTTGATGGTAAAATGCACATCTGATTAGCTCCTGATTTTGCAGGATTTGTAGGTGTTGCAGAATGTGAAGGAGCAAGAATTCTGCTTGATTCCCTCCACTCCCCCGACCAATGTTGTAAGGCATTGCTGACAATGCTGACTTTTGGCAAAACCTTGTATTGACTTGCAAACTGTGCAAATTTGATATGGACGTCACTGAAAGAGAATAAATATAGAACATCAAGATGTTTTTAATTTACAGAGTCACTTTTCAGGCCATAACTTCACATTGAGCCACGGCGTCAATTAAAGCAAATGTATCTCTGCACCAAGTGGTTTTGCATGTAGTTTAATACAGTCCCTATCCTTCACCAAGGATTGTGTCTGCCTTTGGTCCCTTCTTCCTCACCTCCCTGAAACAGTTATGCTATTGTATCCTCATTCTAATTGCTTCCAGAAAGCCAGGGAAAGGTCAATGACACGTAAGGTAACTGCGCAAGCCCCAAAGTTTCTAACAAGCTATAATGGTAATTTGAATCTCTGCTTCTATTTGTATTGCATTTTTCTGAAAGACCCTTTCATCTGCTCTTGAAATGCAACCACCTCTGGTGTGGAATGCAGCAGCTCACAGTAATGTGACAACAGTTTGTGATGGGAATTTTTAAAAGACTAATACTGTACAGTTGAAATAAAAGGGGACACTGTCACTGCCCCACTTGGAACTGGGCCAGGATATCCTTTCTTTTGTAAAAAGTGCATGATTACTTGTCATAAGATCAGCCTGGCCCAGCTGACGAGGAGGGAGGCAAAGGTGACTGTATAAATTTGTGGCTGCTAGATTCTAGGGCTGACCAGGCACCAGTCTAATCTCTGTCATAAATTAGAGCAGCCTGAAGGCTGCTTTGATTTATACCAAGCTGCCGATGGCTCCTATTTCCAGCCTCTGGGAATAGCTGGCCACATTCCCTGTGCTGGGGTAGGTGAAAACATATTGCTGCTACTTTGGCTCCCTAGGCCACAGGGAGATTTCCCTTACGCAAGAGGAATCCCCAGGTACCCTGTTGAGCTGGCTTGTCTGCAGCAAAAAACAGCTGGAGCAGAGTGCAGAATTTGGCGTTTGAGTCTCTTCTTGCCATTAGCTTAGTCTGTGACTGTCAATCAAATCCCTTAACACTCTCTGCCTCAGTTTCCCTATCTGTAAAATGGGGACAGGGATGCTACCCACCTTTTCCAAGGGCTTTGAGGTTGATGGCTTGAACGCATCTAGAAGTGCAAAGGAGAACTTTCACTGGACCAAAATAAATAAAATCAGCTCAATGTCTTCCATTTACACTGATCTCAAGGACAGAGGGACGTACTGCAAGGTTAGGTACACGTCAAATTAATACTTTGGTGAAGATTTGCGGCTGGTAGAGCAAACAAGCCAAAGCAACTATCTCTGTGTGCGTATTTTTTGTTCAGCAATGCAGTCAGTCTCTTCTCCTTAAAGAAGAGGATGTGTCTGTCTTTAAATCGCTGGGACTAAAGCAATGCAACGCTAGGTAGCTTTTTCCCTCTGAGTTTTAACAAAGCGTTATCCTCCGTACTAAAGAGCTTTTTCTTGATCCAAAAGTCTGTTCAAGTCAAAAAATGTTTTGCCACAGATACTTTATCTCAAATCAAAAGAGAGCATCCCAAATGCATCTAGACTGTATATTGATTGACCGACATACTAACTGAATTGAAGGACACGTTAAGTTACCTCGCTTTCCTTAGTAAGCCAAGTGCAAAGTAGTAGAGTTCTAAGCAACAATCAATTTGTAGGGCAAAGGCTGTTTTTCAATATCTAGTGTTGAGGTATTTCCCCTTTTTGAAATGAAGGCGCGGGTGGGTGTGGCAGCAGAAGTGACTGTTTTGGCAGTCCAGTGAGGACCACAAAACATGTGAGAGCCAAAAGTTGAATGCTGGAAGCCCCCTTCTCCCTCCCCCCCCCCCCCCACTGTGGGTTTTTTTTTGTTTTTTTTTGCCTCGTGGTTGCGTCTGTTGGCACCAGAATGTGCCCAGGGTCTCCATTCTTCTTTTCTGGAATACATGCAACATGACTCTCGGTGCTGCGGGAAGGCACTGGGCATCTCTGAGCACACAGGGCTAAGCAGAACTTCCCGTTGCTGGCCTGTCAGTACGTCTAGCTACAGACGCCCCCTGTAGGAATGAGAGCAGAGTTCACATTTCCTTACATGCAGCCCACTCGTTAGAACCACGGGCCAATTCATCCATCGCACTGATTGCGTCTCTTGAGGGCTGCCACCCTAGCAAGATCAAAATCGGGGACAAAGTGCTCTGAGGAGAGCTCCCGTTGTCATCAGCAGGAATTGGTGGGTAAAGTGAGCATGATCTCGCCTGTCCTGTCTTACTGCACCGGGGTCGATAAGTCAGCGGCAAATGAGCTAGTTTTAGAAAGGGGCCATGTGTCAGCTTTGTGATCTAATGGGCTTGCTTGGGGTTCACTGGATCTACCACACCCAATTCCAGAAGCTTCTGGATGTGGAATGCTTAATCTCCCTAGCAACAATGACCCAGACACAACTCACTCCTACCTCCCCACAATGGGTCTCTTAGAGAGATCTCCCTATTAGGCACGTGGGTTACACCATGACAGCCAAACGCTGTTTCTCATGCCGCAGAACAGGTGTTTTCTGGGAGTGCGGGAGAGAGCCAGCCATCCTTCTAGAACAGCTGCAAGTGGCAAACGCCTGTCCAGTCTCTGAAGATACTCATGGTCTCTTAACCCAGTTTGGTCCATCTCTGGGGCCTTTTTCTTGAATTTCATTTCTTTTCTGCAGAGTCTTGTCATTACACCCACACAAGGGTAGAGTCGTAAAGGGGCCCCTATGGCCCAGCTTGGGACATCTGAAATGCTGTAGGTAGTTATAGAAGGTGCTTCTGATTCAAAACTGCTTATCTAAGTGTATAGATCTCAAAATCAGAAGGAACCATTATATTCTTGTAGTCCCACGTGCTGAAATAATGCAGGCCTAGGATTTTGATTTTTATTTATTTTATTTTTTACCCAGAGATTCCTGGGTTCATGGCTGTTCTCCTGCTACACCATCTTCCCACCCCTCCCCCATCATTATCATCCTGTTTGTACATCCCAGCCACAGCATCTCATGTGACCTGAGCATCGGGTTGTGATACAATTTTGTATCACCACACAACCTGGAAAGGTGTTGTCTTTTTAATCCCCTTGCTGGACAAGCCACGGTAATGGGGGCAGTCCCATGCCCTTTGGGAAGGCTGTCCTTACTGGACCCCTGGGGACTTAGAGAATTACAACTGCAGAGGACCAATCTTTTGTCTTGCGCACCTTTTTTCCCCTTTGAACTTGTAAAAGAATCTAGAATGGTTTGTGTAATCCTACAGTGGTGTGCGTATGCGTGAGCACAGCTGGAGAGTAGAGAAGACGTTTTTAGTCTGTTTTTTAACAAGGCCAAGTGACAGGTTTCAGAGTAGCAGCCGTGTTAGTCTGTATTTGCAAAAAGAAGAGGAGTACTAGTGGCACCTTAGAGACTAACCAATTTATTTGAGCATAAGCTTTCGTGAGCTACAGCTCACTTCTTCGGCTGCATCCGATGAAGTGAGCTGTAGCTCACGAAAGCTTATGCTCAAATAAATTGGTTAGTCTCTAAGGTGCCACTAGTATTCCTTTTCTTAAGGCCAAGTGGTACATGAAATGTTTAGACTAATGCGTTTGTTTCAGGGAGCAGGCAATGAATTTCTGTACCCACCCTTCCCAGAAGGCACAGCTTCTGATGAGAAGGGATAAAACTCTTTAAATACTGCAGTGTCAGAAAGGGAAAATAGGGAAAAGATCCCTCCAATGGTTATATAGGTCCATCAATGGCTATTAGCCAGGATGGGCAGGGATGGTGTCTCTAGCCTCTGTTTGCCAGAAGCTGGGAATGGGTGACGGGATGGATCACTTGATGATTACCTGTTTTGTTCATACCCTCTTGGGTGTTGTAGGAGCAGCAGTGATCTGTATGCTCTGTATAACCTGTATGTTCAAAAGTTCTGTTACACCTCACCCCCACCCCACCCCTCCTCTCCCTCTTTGAATACCTGTGAAGTGGCTTTTTCCCTCTCCCACTCCCTCCTGGAATGCTTGTGGGATGAATGGGCTGGTTGAACAGCTGGAAGATCAGAAGAGCTCCCAGGAAGATAAGGTGTCCGGGACTCTAATGAGGCAGTAATCACACACTCAATGCATAGACACTGTCCGAGGTGGAGTGTGACCAGCCAGACGTGGCCAAGTCATCTCTAGTCGCAGGCCATGAGGAGCAGATCCTTAAAAGGGGAAGAGGCCATGTGCTCAGGAGTTCACTCACAAGATTGTACCTCCCGTAAAGGCCCTTAGCCTGGCCAGTGGTTCGTCGCATTGCATTCTATCGCACCGTCCATCGCTGCTCTGTGGGACACTTACCTTGAAGGATCCTGGCATCTCCAGTGCCGTGCCTGTCCTGGGAGTGTGAGTATGTGAGTGTGACACTCCCACCCCGTTTCTTTTGAGCTTAGTTATCAGTATAATAAATGTGCTGCTTTCTGCCAAACTCTGGTGGGTCATTAGTCCTCCCTAAGCTTACTAGCTGGCCCAATTTCGGGTAACATAGGGCACCTGGCATTGGCCACTGTCAGAAGACAGGATACTGGGCTAGATGGACCTTTGGTATGACGCAGTATGGCCGCTCTTATGTTCTTATGAATTGCTGCCCTAACTCCGCAAAGCACATATTTAACTTCATGCCTGTAATTAGGCGCTTTGCTGGGTCAGAGCCTTTGTGCTGGTGAAAAGTGCTAGCCTGTGATGGCCCCGGACACAGCAGGCTGCTTTTGGGGCCAAATCTGACACCCATTAACATCAGTTGGAAAACCCCTGCTGATGGCCTCATGGCTGAGCCTGCAATCCACAGAACAGATGCAGCTTGGGAAGCAGCTGAGCAAGAGTGAGTCTTCCACACCCCCTTGCCAGCATGCCTCCGCTTTGGCTTGAGGATAGAGGGCAGCCTCTAGGAGTCTGAGGGGGGTGCCATTTCTATGGCCTGCTCTGGCCTTGGCCTCTCTTCAGTGGCTGCTAACAAGGGAGCTGATTCTTGGGAGCTGTGAGTTTGGGGTCATGGACATTTGTTCTCTGGGAGGTGGGCTGAGCCCACCAAGCCAGGGTGCTGAGGCCGCTGAGACATTGCTAACATAACAGGGCTCAAGAGGGTAAGAGTAGTTGGAATTCTTCCAATCCAAAACTGTTGTCAGTAGCTCATTGAACCAGTCTTGTTCAAGGATTCCTCTTGAGTTGGATCAGGTCCCAACTGCTTTGATTTGGGCCCAGTCATCTCCCCTCCCCTGGTTCAGCGCAGTGCCAAGATACCAGAGCACCCCTTGGCTTCTGTGCTCTCAACACCTTGTTTGTGGTGCGAGAACATTGTCTCTGTCTCTCTTTCCAGGATATTAGGGATGGCCTGGAAAGCCACTCCTCTCCCCCCACTCCACACCATAATTCTCATAGCCCACCTGCTTGGTCTAACCCTCGGGATAATTTCAGGCTGCTCTCATAGTTCTAAATCAAATCACTGTGACCAGGAAATGAAGTTTTCTGGATGCAAACAGCTCCCTGCCTCATAATTCATGGCTCACTCAAAACAGGTCACCAAAGGTCAAACTCTGCCTTCTTCCAGCCACTGTCAGTAGCCCTCCTGTATTAACAAAGCCCAGTGGGCTTTGATAACGTAATAGAAAACTGTTCTGCCCCCATCTCTTTATATGTGGAAGGCACAGCTCCGGTATAAAAGAACTCAGGAGCCTCGTGTTTTCAGTCTGAGTTCTTAGCCCTTCTCTGGGTTGAGTGTGTTGACTGGATGATGGAAATATTGTCCCGTTGGGCTAGGAAGGTATTGGTTTGGTTTTTGTGGAGTATTTTTTTTTGTAGGAAGAAATCAAATACCAAACGTCCAGCCACATCGTTTTGGCATCTCACCGTAACTTTCCAATCACTTGTGTGAATGGCCAGATCCTTCAGAGTTTGTTTTGTTCTCTCAAAAATCATCTCTAAAAAGACAGTTAATTAACTGTATCTGTATTCCCTGAGAGCACTGTGTGGCTGTCTAGACAAATCAGCGCAGCATATTCCAGGCCTCCTCTGGCGCACTGTTCAGAGGGACATGTTCCTGCTGGTTTGATGGCAAACTCCTTTCCTCTGTAGCAGCTACGAGTTCCTTGGGGAAATGAATGTGCTAGTGTAATTTGTATTAATCTCCTTAGCTTGCTTATGTCTCTTCCTCCTGAATTTCCCCCAGCTAGGGAGGCATCTTTGGGGTTTCTTGTATTTGGCATCTGAATGAGTGGTTGGAGAACAGATTTGCTAACATAATGTGGCTTTCCAGTGTGGCTAAACGCAGCAGGGTGGCTGCTAGAGTGGAGTGGGAATTTGACTTTTGTTGTGCACTCCATCTCCTGCTTTTACAGATCATGAATGCTGAGCTAAACTCCTGACCATCTCTCCAGAATCAACCCTTTCCAATCCACCTGCAAAGAAAGAGACTCAGACTGAAGGATCCTAACTAGTGGCAGGGGAGAACAAAACCCATCCCCAAATCCAACAGAACCTCTTCTGGCCGCTTGACAAAGTTCAGATCTCTTATCCCCCTTGCCTATTCAGCTATTATCGTTTCCAGCCAGGGGCAGGTAGTGAATATGGCGAAGGCTAATGGATTGTTCTTGTGGCGTTTCCATATGAGTTTGCTGTTTTGAAGCATGTGGATAGTTCAGCTAAGGTTCTGATCAGCATCTGAACTCTCAGGGTATGTCTACACTACGGAATAAGGTTGAATTTATAGAAGTCGGTTTTTTAGAAATCTGTTTTATATATTCGAGTGTGTGTGTCCCCACAGAAAATGCTCTAAGTGCATTAAGTGCATTAACTCGGCAGAGTGCTTCCACAGTACCGAGGCTAGAGTCGACTTCTGGAGCGTTGCACTGTGGGTAGCTATCCCACAGTTCCCGCAGTCTCCGCTGCCCATTGGAATTCTGGGTTGAGATCCCAATGCCTGATGGGGCTAAAACATTGTCACGGGTGGTTCTGGGTACATATCGTCAGGCCCCCCTTCCCTCCCTCCCTCCGTGAAAGCAAGGGCAGACAATCGTTTCGCGCCTTTTTTCCTAAGTTACCTGTGCAGATGCCATACCACGGCAAGCATGGAGCCCGCTCAGGTAACCGTCACCGTATGTCTCCTGGGTGCTGGCAGACGCGGTACGGCATTGCTACACAGTAGCAGCAACCCCTTGCCTTGTGGCAGCAGACGGTGCAGTACAACTGGTAGCCGTCCTTGTTGTGTCCGAGGTGCTCCTGGCCACGTCGGCTGGGAGCGCCTGGGCAGACATGGGCGCAGGGACTAAATTTGGAGTGACTTGACCAGGTCATTCTCTTTAGTTCTGCAGTCAGTCCTATTGAACCGTCTTATGGTGAGCAGGCAGGTGATACGGATTGCTAGCAGTCGTACTGTACCATCTTCTGCCGAGCAGCCATGAGATGTGGATGGCATGCAGTCCTTCTGCACCGTCTGCTGCCAGCCAAAGATGTAAAAGATAGATGGAGTGGATCAAAACAAGAAATAGACCAGATTTGTTTTGTACTCATTTGCTTCCCCCCCTCCCCTGTCTAGGGGACTCATTCCTCTAGGTCACACTGCAGTCACTCACAGAGAAGGTGCAGTGAGGTAAATCTAGCTATGTATCAATCAGAGGCCAGGCTAACCTCCTTGTTCCAATAAGAACAATAACTTAGGTGCACCATTTCTTATTGGAACCCTCCGTGCAGTCCTGCCTGAAATACTCCTTGATGTAAAGCCACCCCCTTTGTTGATTTTTAGCTCCCTGAAGCCAACCCTGTAAGCCGTGTCGTCAGTCGCCCCTCCCTCCGTCAGAGCAACAGCAGACAATCGTTCTGCGCCTTTTTTCTGTGCGGACGCCATACCAAGGCAAGCATGGAGGCCGCTCAGCTCACTTTGGCAATTAGGAGCACATTAAACACCACACGCATTATCCAGCAGTATATGCAGCACCGGAGCCTGGCAAAGCGATACCGGGCGAGGAGGCAACGTCAGCGCGGTCACGTGAGTGATCAGGACATGGACACAGATTTCTCTGAAAGCATGAGCCCTGCCAATGCATGCATCATGGTGCTAATGGGGCAGGTTCATGCTGTGGAACGCCGATTCTGGGCTCGGGAAACAAGCACAGACTGGTGGGACCTCATAGTGTTGCAGGTCTGGGACGATTCCCAGTGGCTGCCAAACTTTCGCATGCGTAAGGGCACTTTCATGGAACTTTGACTTGCTTTCCCCTGCCCTGAGGCGCACGAATACCAAGATGAGAGCAGCCCTCACAGTTGAGAAGCGAGTGGCGATAGCACTGTGGAAGCTTGCAACGCCAGACAGCTACCGGTCAGTCGGGAATCAATTTGGAGTGGGCAAATCTACTGTGGGGGCTGCTGTGATGCAAGTAGCCCACGCAATCAAAGATCTGCTGATATCAAGGGTAGTGACCCTGGGAAATGTGCAGGTCATAGTGGATGGCTTTGCTGCAATGGGATTCCCTAACTGTGGTGGGGCTATAGACGGAACCCATATCCCTATCTTGGCACCGGAGCACCAAGCCGCCGAGTACATAAACCGCAAGGGGTACTTTTCAATAGTGGTGCAAGCTTTGGTGGATCACAAGGGACGTTTCACCAACATCGACGTGGGATGGCCGGGAAAGGTACATGACGCTCGCATCTTCAGGAACTCTGGTCTGTTTCAAAAGCTGCAGGAAGGGACTTTATTCCCAAACCAGAAAATAACTGTTGGGGATGTTGAAATGCCTATATGTATCCTTGGGGACCCAGCCTACCCCTTAATGCCATGGCTCATGAAGCCGTACACAGGCAGCCTGGACAGTAGTCAGGAGCTGTTCAACTACAGGCTGAGCAAGTGCAGAATGGTGGTAGAATGTGCATTTGGACGTTTAAAGGCGCGCTGGCGCAGTTTACTGACTCGCTTAGACCTCAGCGAAACCAATATTCCCACTGTTATTACTGCTTGCTGTGTGCTCCACAATATCTGTGAGAGTAAGGGGGAGACGTTTATGGCGGGGTGGGAGGTTGAGGCAAATCACCTGGCTGCTGGTTACGCGCAGCCAGACACCAGGGCGGTTAGAAGAGCACAGGAGGGCGCGGTACGCATCAGAGAAGCTTTGAAAACCAGTTTCATGACTGGCCAGGCTACGGTGTGAAAGTTCTGTTTGTTTCTCCTTGATGAAGCCCCCCGCCCCTTGGTTCACTCTACTTCCCTGTAAGCTAACCACCCTCCCCTCCTCCCTTCGATCACCGCTTGCAGAGGCAATAAAGTCATTGTTGCTTCACATTCATGCATTCTTTATTCATTCATCACACAAATAGGGGGATGACTACCAAGGTAGCCCAGGAGGGGTGGTGGAGGAGGGAAGGAAAATGCCACACAGCACTTTAAAAGTTTACAACTTTAAAATTTATTGAATGCCAGCCTTCTTTTTTTTGGGCAATCCTCTGTGGTGGAGTGGCAGGTTGGCCGGTGGCCCCCCCACCATGTTCTTGGGCGTCTGGGTGTGGAGGCTATGGAACTTGGGGAGGAGGGCGGTTGGTTACACAGGGGCTGTAGTGGCAGTCTGTGCTCCAGCTGCCTTTGCTGCAGCTCAACCATACACTGGAGCATACTGGTTTGGTCCTGCAGCAGCCTCAGCATTGAATCCTGCCTCCTCTCATCACGCTGCTGCCACATTTGAGCTTCAGCCCTCTCTTCAGCCCGCCACTTACTCTCTTCAGCCCGCCACCTCTCCTCCCGGTCATTTTGTGCTTTCCTGCACTCTGACGTTATTTGCCTCCACGCATTCGTCTGTGCTCTGTCAGTGTGGGAGGACAGCATGAGCTCGGAGAATATTTCATCTCGAGTGCGTTTTTTTTTTCTTCTTTCTTTCTAAGCTTCACTAGCCTCTGGGAAGGAGAAGATCCTGTGATCATTGAAACACATGCAGCTGATGGAGAAAAAAAAAAGGATAGCGGTATTTAAAAAGACACATTTTATAAAACAGTGGCTACACTCTTTCAGGGTAAACCTTGCTGTTAACATTACATACATAGCACATGTGCTTTCGTTACAAGGTCGCATTTTGCCTCCCCCCACCGCGTGGCTACCCCCTCAACCCTCCCCCCTCCCTGTGGCTAACAGCGGGGAACATTTCTGTTTAGCCACAGGCAAACAGCCCAGCAGGAATGGGCTCCTCTGAGTGTCCCCTGAAGAAAAGCACTCTATTTCAACCAGGTGACCATGAATTATATCTCACTCTCCTGAGGATAACACAGAGAGATAAAGAACGGATGTTGTTTGAACGCCAGCAAACATACACTGCAATGCTTTGTTGTACAATGATTCCCAAGTACGTGTTACTGGCCTGGAGTGGTAAAGTGTCCTACCATGAATAAGGCTGCCCTCCCCACAAACCTTTTGCAAAGGCTTTGGGAGTACATCCAGGAGAGCCGCGAATGCCAGGGCAAAGTAATCCTTTCACATGCTTGCTTTTAAACCATGTATAGTATTTTAAAAGGTACACTCACCGGAGGTCCCTTCTCCGCCTGCCGGGTCCAGGAGGCAGCCTTGGGTGGGTTCGGGGGGTACTGGCTCCAGGTCCAGGGTGAGAAACAGTTCCTGGCTGTCGGGAAAACCCGTTTCTCCGCTTGCTTGCTGTGAGCTATCTACAACCTCATCATCTTCTTCGTCCCCAAAACCTGCTTCCGTGTTGCCTCCATCTCCACTGAAGGAGTCAGACAACACGGCTGGGGTAGTGGTGGCTGAACCCCCTAAAATGGCATGCAGCTCATCATAGAATCGGCATGTTTGAGGCTCTGACCCGGAGCAGCCGTTCGCCTCTCTGGTTTTCTGGTAGGCTTGCCTCAGCTCCTTCAGTTTCACGTGGCACTGCTTCGGGTCCCTGTTATGGCCTCTGTCCTTCATGCCCTGGGAGATTTTGACAAAGGTTTTGGCATTTCGAAAACTGGAACGGAGTTCTGATAGCACAGATTCCTCTCCCCATACAGCGATCAGATCCCGTACCTCCCGTTCGGTCCATGCTGGAGCTCTTTTGCAATTTTGGGACTCCATCATGGTCACCTCTGCTGATGAGCTCTGCATGGCTTGCCATGCTGGCCAAACAGGAAATGAGATTCAAAAGTTCGCGTTCTTTTCCTGTCTACCTGGCCAGTGCATTTGAGTTGAGAGTGCTGTCCAGAGCGGTCACAATGGAGCACTCTGGGATAGCTCCCGGAGGCCAATACCGTCGAATTGTGTCCACAGTACCCCAAATTCGAGCCGGCAAGGCTGATTTAAGCGCTAATCCACTTGTCAGGGGTGGAGTAAGGAAATCGATTTTAAGAGCCCTTTAAGTCGAAATAAAGGGCTTCATCGTGTGGACAGGTTTACGTCAATTTAATGCTGCTAAATTTGACCTAAAGTCTTAGTGTAGACCAGGGCTCAGGTGTTTATCCAAAATGGATCTCTGAGCTTTTTGAGAGCCCCTTTACCCCCAACAGTAATGTATAACTTGCTGAGCTCCAAAGAGCTTGGACGATTGTAGGACTTTTCATGTTGGATTAGACCACTAGTCCATAAGAAAATCTTCCTGGGCCACTAATCAAGTCTTGTTGGCCATTCTGGACCGACCTTTTCCATTTCTGCTTTACCCTTTTAAAGATGGGATGATTGGGATTCAACACAGTATTTGGGAGGAAGATGTGCCACTAATTTCAATAATGACATATTTTCAGTTTTGTTCTCTTCCTCTCCCTATACAGCCCAAGCTTTCTTGTTTGATGCTGCTGTCTGTTGAGCAGATGTTTTCTTTGACCTGTTGAAGTGACACCTAGATCTTTCCTGAGTGGTTACAGTTAATTATAAGTATGAGTAACTCAAATAGTTCATTCCAGCACTGGCAATCCCGGTGCACTTGCACTTGTCTCCACTGAATTTCATCTGCTACTGTTGCCCAGTTGCCTAGCTCTGTTAGCTCCTACTAAACTGGAAATCATCATCTCCCCAGATCCTGCTCTGGATTTTAGAATCTTAGTGTTGCCATCTCTCCTAATTTTATTGCAAGTCTTGCCGTTTTTGTTTTTGTTTTTTCTTCAAGTCCTGGCTGCTGGAGTCGTGACTACAGGAGAATTTTGGCTTTCATTATGAAAAAGGTAAATTTTCTTGGAGAGAAAGCATGGAAAAACTGCTCCAAGCCTACCCACAAGGCAAAGGCGGGGGGAAGAATCCACCTTTTTTTTTTTTGTTTAATTTTTAAATCTCATGATTTTGGGAACCTTGACTCATGATTTTTGAACGTTTGGATTTGGCAATACTAGAACCCTGCCAGGTTACCAGGGATAGTCAAGCTGAATATTAATTTTGAACATTGAGAACTATTCAGCCATTTGAATATTACTTCTGTATCGGTATTCAAATCAGAGATTTGTTCCTGCCATCTCTAGCCCCATGCAAAGCAGCTCAGTCCACCTCCCAGTTGCTTCCTCCTCCTTCATTTCATGATGTAATTGTCACATACTGATCTAATGGCAAACCGCCAAGGGACAATCATCTTCATGGTGTGAAAACTGTTCTGAACCTGCACCACAAGATGGGATCTAAATGCCAGATCTTTTCACATGGCTAGTGCAGGACACACAAGACAACCCACCATAGTGCTGGAACTGCTAAAGTAACAGCCTTGCATTAAAAATAGGAACCAGAAAATAGAAAGTTACATGAATTTTAAAACCAACCATCCGAGCTGACTGAAGTGCAAAGTGTCAACAAACAGTATAAATGGTGAAAACAAAATCTGATATCAGAAAATAGGGCTGAGATTTTCAAACCTGCCTAGGAGATTTGGACGCCCAGTTCTTATTAACTTTAAGGAATACAGATGCTCTATTCCCGCTAGGTGGATTTGAAAATCTGAGCCTGGATGCGTAGTGCATTCAGCTTAAATGCAATAGCCCATGCACAAGTGTGGCAACATGCCTGTTAACAAAGATGGTGGTGTAACACGTGGTGGGTGAAATAATTCAATCTGTCATTAGCCAAGATTCTATGCTGGTTTGCACCTGGTGTAACTCATTGGCTTCAGTGCAGTGTAAGGTTAGTATTTGGCCTTGGAGTGTGTAGATATGTTGTAAGTGTGCAAAGCACTTTGAAATCCTTCAGGGTGAAAACTACAACCCTCTATGGAGGCATCCGAGTTAGAAAGCAGCCAAGAAGGGCCAGGGGGTGAAACCCCCACCCAAAAGGGCACTTTAAGTGTGTCCTCCATGACTTTAACATCACAGATGGGGAGGGATGTGAACTGAGCCCCCAAACCCACTAGTAAATGCTTTTATTTTTCTAGGAAGTTTTAAAGGGCTGGATCCTAGCTCAAATTGGTGTACCTCTAGAAGTCAATGGAGTTATCCTATAGCTGGGGATCTACCCCTTTCCATTTCCATCCCAGTGGCTAGCTCAAGGAGCGAGGAAAGTGTCTCTATGAGCAGAGCCGAAAATAAAACTAGAACACTCTTTATCCCAGCCGAGGCTTCTTTTGTTTTCTGAGAGCAGCCCCGTTTATGGTGCTCTGGCCTGACCGCATTTCCATTACAAACCCCTCGGTTCAGAAACTCCGAGAGTCTCTCTTAATAAACAAACCAATCAATTAACTTGGGGGTGCCTGTTAGTACATGGTGTCTCGGGCGAAGAGTGGAGTGGCAGGAAATCCATTTGTCTATTTTAAATTGCAACAGGGGAGTCGCCTCCATTTTCTAACTGAGTCAAAAGGAAAAAAATGTTTCTTGTCTTGGGCACTCCGGTATTCTTCGTTATTTAAAAAAACCAGTAAAGAGACACTGCCAAGAATTAGCTTCCCAAAAAGTCTTCACCTGTGTTACTAACAACATCTTTAGGGTATTAACACTGACTTTTAAAGGACGAGAGTCCAGTTCAGTGCTCCATCATTTCAGGCTTCACTTGGATCTTAGATTCATAGATACTAAGGTCAGAAGGGACCATTATGATCATCTAGTCCGACCCCCTGCACAACGCAGGCCACAGAATCTCACCCACCCACTCCTGCAATAAACCTCTCACCTATGTCTGAGTTATTGAAGTCCTCAGATGGTGGTTTAAAGACTTCAAGAAGCAGAGAATCCTCCAGCAAACGACCCATGCCCCATGCTACAGAGGAAGATGAAAAACCTCCAGGGCCTCTTCCAATCTGCCCTGGAGGAAAATTCCTTCCCGACCCTAAATATGGCGATCAGCTGAACCCTGAGCATATGGGCAAGATTCACCAGCCAGATACCCAGGAAAGAATTTTCTGTAGTAACTCAGATCCCACCCCATCTAACATCCCATCACAGGCCATTGGGCCTATCTACCATGAATATTTAAAGATCAATTAATTACCAAAATCATGTTATCCCATCATATGCTTGACCGTGTGCCTTTAAAATAATATGGAGCTTCCATGGATGACCAAAACATAGGCTAGCATTCCAGGGCATTCTGGGGAAAAATCCCAATTGAAGAGGGGTATAATTGGGGCAGTTCTCTTTTAAGGTCAGTGATTAGTGTGCTAGCCTTGGACTCGGGAGAGTCTCTGCTCCACCACAACTTTCCTGTGTGACCTTGGGCAAGTCCCTTAATCTCAGTTGCACCTCTGTACAATGGGATAGTAGCACTGCCTTGCCTCCCAGGGGTGTTGTGAGGATCACCACATTACAGACTGTGAGGTGCGCAGGGGCTGTGGTGATGGGCGCCAGATAAGTACCTGGGATAGGTGTGTTTTTTGTTTTTTGGTTTTTTTTACACCAGTGTAAGTCCAGAATCCATCCACAGAAGCCAGTGGAGTTATGCCAGCCTTGTACCAGTGGAATGCAGAGCAGAATTTGGCTGACGCATCCAGTCTCTTCTGCCGCGGTATGAAAGCTCCCATCAAAGTGACCCACGGCACTGAATAAAGTGGTGAAGAGGTTTGGGTTGTTGCTGCCACTACCTCACAAGCAGTGGAGAGTGTCTTTGCCAGGTGAGAACCACTTCTGATGAATAAGCAGCCGTTTACTCAGCTCTGGGACGTGCCAGCTTCTGCCAGTGTGTCCTACGGCACAGGGTCCCCGGCAGAGGGAAGTCTGCCTGGGGCAGGGGAAGCACAGGCTCTCTCACCCTACTGTGAGTGGCTCAGAGTCAGTCAATGCAACCCCATAAGAAGATGGCACTAGGCGGGGGTTGGAGGGGGTGGAGTGGAGAGTGGCCAGGGCATCTTGAGTGCTAGTGGGTAGCCTCCACTGACACAGCCCTATAGAGTCCTGGGCACAAGCTCGTGCTATTGCCACACAGTGGAACACCCAAGCAGGGTAACACTGTGCCAGTCTGATGAATCAGAACTGTAGATTTCTATTGCTTCTGAGGGGCAGCGTACTAGGCAAATTGCCCTAAGTGAATCCACCCTCTGTGTGCTGTGTCTCAACAGCAGAGCTCTCTGGGCTCGCTGGCAGTTGGGAAGAGTTGGCCTGCAGCATTGTTTTAAGTGCTGTTTACAGCCTGGCTCATTCTAGCTATTTAGTAATGCTTGGTTTGTCACTGCGCTTCTGGAGCTTTTAACTGCTGTGTGCACGGAACAGGGAGCATCCAACAGAGTTTAAGTAATCAGTGCTGGGGTGCATGGCGCACTCTGGGGAATCCAGCCCTGTGCAGATGGCCTCCACACAGTCTGCACCACTTAGGTCCCAGCCCCCATCTTACAGTAGGACTCAGGGCGGGGGGGGGTGTGCTGGGTTCCTGCCAAGGAGGGAATATTGCCCTCTGTGTGTGCTTGTCCGTTCTCTCTCTTTCTCTCTCTGATGTGCATGCTCTGCATAGCACGAATGCAGCAATTTTTCAATTCTTATTGCACGTCACCACTTGCGGCAGGCTGCCGTAGCACCGCTCCATCCTGGGACCTTCCCCGGCACTCATGCTAACACGGGAATTGAAAGGGATGCTTTGCCTATGGAACTTGGTCTGCATCCAGAGGCTCTCCTCTCCTCTGTGCCTCAATGTCTTATCCGTAAGATAGGCATAGTACTACTTTTCTCCCCCTCTGTCTGCTCTAGTACATTGTAAGGTCTTCAGGCCAGGAATGGTCTCCTACTCTGTTTGCAGTGCTTAGCACAATGGGGCAGTTATCTTGGTTGGGGCCTTTACAAACTGTTGTCATACAAATAATTAATGGGCCTGCCAATACCAAGCTGTGGGGGTTGCATAAGAACAGAGGTAGAGAGCAAGCCAGCCGTGGCAATGATTTTTGTTTTGCATGCTGTGGCTCAGTGAAGTTCAGTCTACGCCATAAGCAGCAGGCCTAGACCAACGCTCAGTGGAGGCTCTAAGGCAGGAGTAGGCAATCTATGGCACGCGTGCCAAAGGCGGCACGCGAGCTGATTTTCAGTGGCACTCACACTGCCCGGGTCCTGGCCACCGGTCCGGGGGGCTCTGCGTTTTAATTTAATTTTAAATGAAGCTTCTTAAACATTTTTAAAACCTTATTTACTTTACAACAATAGCTTAGTTATATATTAAAGACTTATAGAAAGAGACCTTCTAAAAACGTTAACATGTATTACTGGCACGCGAAACCTTAAATTAGAGCGAATGAACGAAGACTCGGCACACCACTTCTGAAAGGTTGCCAACCCCTGCTCTAAGGGAATCCTAGCTTGCAGAAAACAATGAATTTCCTTGCACTGTTTGTAGGTGAATCGATTCTTGTTCATTTGTCAAACACAGACTAAAGGCTCTAATGGAAAAATAATTTAGTGTGAATTCAACTGGAGGCAGCAAATAATTGACCACAGACTTAACAGGCCAGATTCTGCTGTGAGTCACGCTCCTGTCAATGGACGAAAGTCAGACCGACTGACTGTAAGCAGATGCAGCGCCATCTGCGTCAGTGGACTTGTCCCCACTTGCACCCGCTCTGAATGAGGCCCAGTGAGCAGGCACGGTGGAGGGAAGAATCTGGCTCCTTATTTATATTTGGAGAAATACATTCAATCAGATTCTCCTCTCAGCTCTGCTGGTGGAACCTCAGAGTCCAGTGGAGCTGGGCCAGCATGACTAAGCCACGAACTCATCTCTCTGACTCCAAAGCGATTTCCCCTAAAACATGAAGCACCAGGAAAAGACGGAGGCTGGGTGGTTTGAATATAACCGGAGGTAACGTTAAGTACTAATGCAGAGGCGTTTTTCCTGCCAGCCAAGTGGCGTGCGTTTCAGAGCACACCTGTTTGCTGCACTCTAATGCAAGAGTGGCCAGAGATCAGGCACAGACGCATGTTCTCTACTGTAAGTGGTAGCAAGTGTCAACCTCCATATGCATCTGCTGTCTTCCTTACAAGAGCACTGAGTTGGAGGGGTGGGGGCATGGATGGAGAACGGTTGTATTTTAGACATGGGTTGGATCATTAGTACAAGGATTGCTGAATAGACCCAGAGCTGTGTGTCATACGCCCTATATTGCTGGCAGAAGGAGATTCCCCTCTTCCTCCTGCTCCAAAAGCACAGGACTCTCACTGGAGCATCTGCATTCTAGCTTCACAGCTGATTTGGGGTTCCCTGTGGCTGCGGTGTGCAACATATAGACAACTGTAAAGTCCCAGATAGCCATCAAAATGTTAGCAAAGCTAAGAGTTGATGACATGCTCCAGGCCCCTCAGCCAGTCACTGATCGAGGCAGGGTTAAAACAGGGCTTCCTGACTCCCCAGTGTCATGCTTATTCCTCTCGCTGGGGCCTGCTGCCTCCTCTGAATGGCTGAGAGCTGAACATGTAGCAGGTGTTTGAACGTGGAGCATTATGGCCCTAAGTCTCTCCTTGTCTAGTTCCAGCCAAAATAGCCTGCTCCCCCCAGGTTGGGGAGAAGGGTGGAGCCATTCGGATAACCACTCTGAGTGCAGGAGAAATGAAAAGGCTGGTTGCAGCCCAAGCCAGGGGTACGCTTGGTGCCAGCCAGCCATGTCGTCTCTGCACAGCCAAAAAGTAAACCGCAAACGAGGCCAGCGTGGAGCGTGAACGTGCCCAGCTGGGACTGCCACTCCATCTGCAGCACGCGCCACGTGCCCGGAGCTTTGCTGGGGCTTGGCAAGGAGGGGGATCCATTAGCGGGAGAGTCCACGCAGCCCAATTCATAATAGCGTGACTTGGCTCCCTGCTGCCTATGCAACTTAGCTGCGGCTTTGCTTTTCCTGCCGTAATTTTCCTCTGTTTAAACTACCAAACTGAGCATGATTAAGCTCAGCACAGATAAATCTTCCTGTCCTTCCTTCAGCCCTCACAGAATCACCTCTTTTCCCTTCTGTCTCCATCACCTTTGCATTTGGCCTGTGCTGTAGCTGTTTTTCCCCTTTCTTGCTCTTTATGCTTCTCTCCCCCATAGCAGTAAACTCTGGTAATGGTTGACTTTTTTTTTTTAAATATATACACATACACCAGACAGAAATTCTTCCTCCTCCCTTCAAATCACTGACCAGGGATGCTTATTCACAGGGGGCAAGGGACCCTATCTCCAGGGCCACTACTTCCTGCCCCCCCATTCCACACATAAGCCATTAATAAGGACAGCACTCCGCTCCAGCAGCATGACTCACTCACAGGTCACCTCTGCCCCAGAGCAGTGGGATAAGGATAGAACCTGGTTGTGTGATATGTGGGGTCCGGTTTCCCGGCAGGAGCAGCCTCTGGTGTGCCGAGAGCTAATTAGGAGACTTCTCTTGCTCTTGGGAGGTGTGGTGCCAAGGTAACCAAGGGGTGCACACCAGAGCCGATGATGGTGATGAAGCTGGGACCAGTAAAATGGGAGGACAGGAGGAGGTGTCAGCCAACCTCCTGCAGCTGGTATAAGGGCTTGCCGGCAGCATGCCACTAACCATAACCCAGCGATGCTGATGTGGGAATCCCAGGGCAGTTTGGACACTGGAGTAGGTGTCAAATGTTGGGCAGGGCCAGGAGAAGGGCCCCAGTCCCTACCCCAGAGTCTGAGCAGGGTAGGGGCTCACCATATGCTCTAGAATGTGTGATTTCCTGTGAGCACCTGCAGGGGAATGTTGTCATGCTTCCTGCACCCAAGGTCTCTGTGCTCTGTAATAGGCAGGTGGCTCTGGGCTGTCCCACACCGCCCAGAAGAATTGCTTGTCCCTCCTGGTGAAGGCAGTTCAGGTCTGGCTGTCCAAGTGAAGCCTTCGGGGTGTGGGTATCTGGTTCAGGCAATGTACAAACCGCAGCACCATTACCCAGCTCTGCTGGCGCACAACAGTGTGCTCCACTAGCCGAGCTGAAATACCTGGCCAAAGGAGAAGGTGTGGTGGAGCGAGCTGTTGGTCTCGATTTTGTTGAGTAGCTTCCACAGCCCACTTGCCATGGGGAGGGCTTTCTGAAAGCTCCGTGTACGCAGCCTGGTGCCTCTCTAATGAACATCATCCTCTTTAATTTTGCCTAAGAACCTGGATCCACCTTGTTGGGAGTTTTTGTGCTTGTGAAACTACTCATCCTCGACGTGAGCCAGGCACAGTGCCAGCAACGCACAAGCTTCCACCCATATCCACAGCCGTGCCAGGGCACCCCAGCCCAGCTAGCTCAGTCCTCATCCCTCGATAGCTCTGCTGTTGTGCTCACTGTATCAAATAGCAGCTGGAGAACGGCAGAGAGAGAATAAGATGATGGGGGCACTGTATATTTTTGTGAGATTGCAGAAAACTAGCTAGTCTTTCCTCAGACAATCAGTGCATAACATAAACCTGACGTGCGCCTCCTGCATTCCATTCCAGATCATTGTTTGTGCCAGATCATGTGGTGACTTTTTTGCCTATGAGAGACAAAGACCATCTTCCTTGTCCATGCACTGTCATTGAATTTAGTGTTCTAAAATAGCTAGTGGACTAGCAGTGCTGTATGAAATGACACACTCCCTGTGAAAGGACTGTGTGAACATTGCATACCCTAGACCTGTCTGGCCCTGCTAGGTGCACAAAGTACAGCCAGTGTCACTTCATGTTAACTCCTTGTAAAGGCTGCGTTACTTCACTGGGACTGCCTGAGGAGTAGGCTAAAGCCGAAGTTGCTCTTTGGATGTGGAACATTAAGCCCTGCCAATGAGGACCTATCATGGAATCATAACAACTAGCGATGGAAAGATCACCAAACAGGTTAAGCTGGGTGTGAAATGTTTTTCCCGTCCCAGGAGAGTTTCTGAAACTTAAAGTCCTGTCCTAACCTTGGATGAAAAAATGTGGGATTGGGTCAATGGACATGTTTCATTTTGATTGTGACCTTTTGTAGGTATAAATTGACTGAAAATTTTTGAACAACAAAACTTTACATTTAGAAAAGTTTGAAACTTTATACGCACACGTGGACACACACACACACGTGTGTATGTCTGTATGTACGTAAATATAAAAATACTGGAGATTTGTTGAAACCAACACTTCCCTGCCAAAAGTTTCGGTTTAGACAAATCAACACTTTCTGATGGAAAAACAATTAGTGGGAGAATTCCATGCTGTGGCCAGGGCAGGACTGCTTCCTGCAGTATATTTGCCAATGCTTTGACCAGTCCACTTTTAAGTAACTGAACACTGGGGATTCTGCCAGTGCTCCTTGGAGACCATTCCACGGTCTACTATTTCTGCCTGTTAGAATATCTTCTTGAAGTTGAGCTCAGAGCTCTTTTTGTTTAACTTCATTCCATGTTCAGTTAATCCAAGGGGTTTCATTAACTATCTTCCTACCATTCTTGTTGTTTGTAGCCCTCGAATACTTTATAAGGGTTTGGAGTATCATACTGTACGTTCCCCACCATCATTGTGAAGCCAGGCTATGTGCACTTGGTTCTTCAAATCAATTCCCCACACATCCTCCCAACCCTGCATTAATTTTTCATGTCCCTCTCTCCGAATTTCCAGTTTGGTGTGATCCAATGGGAAAGACGAAAGGCTCTTTAGAAGAGTCATCCCTGGCATAGATAATTTAGCAGTATCCAGAGTGGCACAGTACTTCTACACACGCGCGTGCTGTGAAACATCTGCCTTATCCATGTGAACCCATCAGGCATGTGGCAGGCTAACAGGCACCTGCTTGGCACCATCATCCTACAGCCGTGCCCTGCAGTTCCACTGCCGAGATGCAGACTACATTGCCTGTGTGCATGTTACCCTGGGGTGGGACATGCAGAGATATGGTGAGTGAGGCGTTAAAAGGGAAAATAGGCCTTTGTTTTCCACTGCAACTCTCCTGGCACTGTGGAGAACCTGGAAGGGCCCAGTTGGTTCTGGTCCACATCCATGCACTGCTTAGCAGTGCTTGAGTTAAGGAGCCAATTAGACACTTTTCTTATCCAGGCTGCCACCTCGCTTGATCAATTTCACGAGTTAATTAATATCTCTTGAGGGCTTAATTAGATTGGATTGGCTGGAAATGGACTGGGGCACAGGTCCCTCTCAATGAGCATGCTCCTGAGGGGGCTGTGACTCAAAAGGAGATGGAGATTGTTAATTAAATGTGATCACGCCAGCTGCAGCCAGTGTTTTCCCCAGTTACAGAATCAGTGCTGCCCTGGGGAAAAGTGAAACTGACAGACACTGAGCGGGGATGTCTCAGGTGGACAGGCTGCCTGGAAACTGGGTCCATTGGCCTAGGGCCTTACGGTGGGTGGGCTTTCCATCTTCCTTTTGAAGCAGCAAGGACTGGGTCACTGTAGGAGGCAGGTAAGGCAAATCCTTTGTTCCAGCAGGGGCTGGGAACAGCATTATAGTGGGAACTAGTCAAAGTTCCTCAGAGAGATGGGATCTAGGGACTAGGACTCTGGGGGCCTGGGCTCTGTTCCTAGCTCTGACACATGACTGATGTGTGATCACTTCGTCTCTCTCTCTTCTCACACCCTGTGTCCGTCTTTAGTCAGATGGTGAGCTCTGCGGGACAGGCGCTATCTCTTTCTGTGTGTACTTACGTATGTACGTACAGGGCCGAGCACAGTGGAGTCCTGATCTCATCTGTGGTTGACAAGTGCTGCTGTAATATAAGTAAATGATTGTACTGCTTCCGATGTTTTCCTCTCCGATTTCTCCCCCTCAAGGACAACCCACGTAATGCTGTGTGGAACTTCCTGCTCCAGTCGTCTCCTCTCAGGCCCATGTGACTGTGGCATCATTTCAGCCATTTTCATTGTAAGTGTCCAGCCAAGCTACCCATGACAACCCACTTGTTCAAGGTTAGACATCTGGGTAGGTGTTGAGAAAACCCCCATCTGAGCCCTGTGGGGAAGAGAAGACATGCTCCTCGTGCACTGATAGTCTGTTTGTTGTAGTGTGGTGACTGCGGATTTACACTACATGGGACAATATACCAAGTACACAGGAGGCTGATCTGGGGGCTAAGGCACTCGACTGGGATTCAGGAGAGCTGGGTTTGATTCCTGGCTCTGCTACAGACTGCCTGTGTGACCTTGGGCCAGTCACTTTGGACTCTTCTTCCCTGCAGAGTTAACTCAAGTTACAACTTCAGTGATGCCCCAAACTGCAGTCCTGCCCCCCCCCCAAACCCTTCACTTGAGCGCAGTGGTGCTTTTAACTCCAGTTTGCCGGCCCACCAAGTGGGATAGGCTAGCTCAAGTCAGCCCAACTCATCAGCTGCTAACATGGCCGCTCTGTGTGCAGCTGGAATGTGTGACAGGCTGGCTGCTCGCACTCAAGCTCAGCTCACTTGAGTGTAGTTAACTTTGCAGTGAAGCCACAACCTTTGAGGTAGGAGCTGTCCCTATACGGCATCTAGCAAAGTGGGGCCCTGCCGCTGGTTGGAGCTTTTAGAGGGTGCATCTACTGGCTGTGGAAGCAAGCCTCCCAGTCAGGATCGAGAGAAACTTGGGCTAGTGGGCCTCGTGCCAGCACTCTAAAAATAGCTGTGTAGACTGCGTGGAAGTTGTGGCTCAGACTCGAAAGCCCACCCCCATTCGTAGGCTCCAGAGCCCAAGTCACAATCTCTGCCCATCCTGTTGTGGAGCAGGAGCGTGAATCCCGCTAGCCTGAGTCTGTTGAGCCAGGCTAAGAGGCTCGCTGCCACGGGCAGAGTAGACCTCCCCGAAGTGCTGCTGTAACAATAATACATAAACAGTTTGTGTGGGCCAGTTTTGAGGCTAGCCAATAGCATGCAGTGCAGTCAGTTGTAAAGATTGTAAGACTAAATAATACTTAACAAAGCTGTGCTTTTCCCCCAAGAAGCAACATTGAATTATTTGCAACCTCATGATAGCCACCGTGTCCTTAAAAGGTTGCCCTCTTGGGGGGCCGGGAGGGAAGAAGGTAATGTTTTTTGTAATCCTGGAGGCCAAATGCCTCTAACAACAATGCTAAAAGCCCCATTTTGTGCCCAGGGCTCCTGCTGACTTCAGTAGAGCCATTCACATGCAGTCTAGGGATGTGTTTGGCTCCAAGACTCCACTCGGCAAATCATGCCTTGCTTGCTGATTTCCTTGGAGTGGTTGGTCTTCTGCAAACATCCACTTCTCTATGCTTCTAACTAAAAAATGACAAAAGTGGCAAAGCAGCTAGCGGGCAGGGCGGGGGAACTGGCTCTGCTGGTGACTTGCTATGTGTGACTCTGAGCCTGTCCCCCATCGGTACCATGGGGAGTCTTAATACCTGCTTCCTAGAGGTGCTGCTTGGCTGAATTAATCTGACCTGCTGAGGCACTTTGAGAGCCAGAGGCTGCAGCACTGTCAGTTGCACCATGGCAGCCATTGTGCGGGAGTGGCAGTGAGACCGACTGAGCAGCAAGGCTGTTCACTAGTGCCTTGGGAGCACTGTGCACCAGGTTGCATGGCTGGGCTGAGGGAGGTGGGTGGGCACTGCCAGACCCACTGGGGCAGGACTGCCTGCACTTACATCATATGCCCAGCAATGTACTGAAATGTGCACTGCTCACGTGTGCTGAGCCAGATCCTGGCCCTTGTGTGCAGCCCAGATAGGCCAAAGGGAAGGAGGGGGAAGGTCCCATGAAGCGGAAGGAAGGGGAATTCTCTCCTCAAGGCATGGAGCAGCAACAGAGCCATCAGGCTTTCAGCAGCCCCTGCAGCTGCCCTCGCCCTCAGCCCCCTGTGGGGTTTGGGGAAGGATTGACCAGCCTTGCCCACACAGAGGTGAAGGGGGAGCCCATGTGGAGAACCAGAGCGCGTGTCTGTGTGGTGTGCTGCCGCCACGGCCATCACAGAGTAATCTGATGGGCAACAGAAGTGCAGCAAACAGCCACGGGGTTTTTTTGCCCTTGTGAATTATTGCAGAGCAAACGTTACGCAATGCGCACAGCTCAGCTCGCGTAGATCCTGGTTCCTTGGACTCTGCAGCATAGCACCATCACTGACCATTCATTCTTAGACCCAGCAATGGGATTAAGTTAATGAGGGGGCCTGATTCTCAGAGGCGCTTAGCACCTCCAGTTACCACTGACTTCAACTGGAGTTGTTGGTGCTCCTCACCTCTAGAAATCAGACCCAAAACGCCCAACACTTGACTGTCCAGGTTTGAACCACTGCCCCCTAATGGCTATTCAGAAATATTGCATAATAAATGAACATGGTCTAATCTCTCTCTCTCTCTCTCTCTCTCCCCCCACCCCCCCCATCCCTTGCAGGTCCAGCGCACCCTTCAGTGAACGTAAGTACTCTCTGTTAACTCTTTCAACCCTGTCACCCACTTCATGCCCTCTTTGCACTGACTTCCCTTCTGTATGGCACTTTTAATGCTGGAAGGTGCTGGGCTATTGCAGTGAGGCTGAGGGCTTCCCCCAGGCCTGCTGATGCCTTGGAGCCTGCTGTGCTCTGGAGTTTGGGCTTGCAAAGGCTCCGTGACCAAGTCAGGCTGTACCTTTAGACGTTCCCTGCTGGAGCTCTGGGTTCTAATCTAGCATCATGCTCCTCAGATCACAAGTGAAGCTCAGTTTGGAGGGATCTTTGTCCTTAGTCCTTATCAGAAATTTTTCATGCAGCTGAGCTTCAGAAGTAGCCTTTGGTCAAGAGCCACCTGCAGTTGGACAAGACTGGTCACACTGCACGGGGACCTGCTTTCTGAGGGTCAGCCCTGTATTTTTCAGCTGGAAACTTTCTTACCAACTAGAGGCAGCAGGCAGTAGCTTGAGCCTGCCCTCCCCTGGGTATATGGAAGAGCTGCCCATGTAGTTGTAGGAGCATCACCAAAAATCTACTCCCATCCAAGCTTAACTATAGTCTCCTAGCTTGTGTGCTGTTGAATTATTACCACCTGTGACTATGTTGGGAAGCATGGAGCCTTGACTTGCAGAGTGCCCTTGGGCAAATCCGCCCAGCTCAGTTCCACCAGTGGGCTGCAAGGGTTAATTAGTGTTCCTTAAGCACTTTGAGACACCTGTGTGAAAAGGGATATGTGTGCAAGGTACAAGAGAACGGACTTCTGCTACCCTCCTCGCTTAGTCCTGGAGAGTTGCATTTCATTGGTCACAGTGCTCTTCTCCACCCTTCTGTTTTTCAGGCATTTATTTGACTAACGCCATTCATTCTCCCACATGCACAGGGAACTCCCTGGGCTTGATTCTGCAGCCACTGAGCTACCCACATTTAAAGGCAGCGGTAGCTGTACGGATGCAGCAGTAGCAGAATCAGATCCCCTAACTCGAACCACAGTAACTGACCATTGCTCTTAGCTCCCTTGAATTTAACCCACTCCTTTCCTTGCGCTGCCTTTCAGAGTTTGATGGAGAATCGGTCGGATGACAGCTGGAACTGTTGTTATCACCGGTGGAATACTAGCGACCGTGATCCTACTGTGTATTATTGCGGTGCTCTGTTATTGTAGGCTACAGGTATGTAACTACACTTCTGGGGTACGGTACCTGTGCTTTGTACTCACCTGGACAATGCAGCTGAGTTTCAGGAATGCTGCTGTGCATTGCTTTATACCCCATTGCAGCAGGACACTGGGTGTTGTGATTGTTAGATCTTTGCTATGCTCCCCCTTTCCTAGGGAGCTCCATAGAGTGAGGGCTTATTTTTGTTTTCCTTTTTCCTGGTGCTGGATGCAAATCCTGGGGGTTGAGGGTTTGTAGAACTCAAAATTAGTTGGAGAGGTTGGCTGGTTTCGCAGTTCCCCCTGTAAAGTAAACCACTGGGTTTTTTTTTCCTAAGGAGATTAGCTAGAAAACCCTTTTTATACATTGAAGTGAAGTCGGTGCTAGGGGTAGAGGCAGAGTTCCCCACCATGCCCAAGCTAGGCTGCCTCAAATTTTCTGGACTAGATTTTCAGTTCCACCTGCGATACTTTGCACCATGTGCATGGCACATAGTGTCTGAATTCTCACTATAGTGGCCAGCAGAGACCACCTTTGGCAGAGGCGGTCTCCGTACTGCTGTAAAACCTCTGAAGCTGGCTCCTGTGCCAGCCACCTCTTCCCAAAGCAGAGGGTGTGCTGAGGAGAGAGGGGGATGTGTGTTGGGGCGAGGCGGAGCTCTGCTACGCTACTCTGATCACTGCTGACATAAGGTTCCTGTGACCGTGTACCAGACCCTTTGAGGCCCCCTGCTGGAGGCATCATGGTCCTACCACACCCCCGCCCCAGGGAAGGAGCAGAGAAGTTGGCTCCTCCAGGCCTGCCTAGAGAGGCTTTCATATGAGGCGAGATTAATAAGACTGGGACTTTTCTGCTTGCAAAAGAGATGACTAACGGGGATATGAAAGAGGTCTATAAAATCATGATTGGTGTGGAGAAAGTAAATAAGGAAGTGTTATTTACTCCTCCTCATAACACAAACACTAGGGGTCACCAAATCAAACTAATAGGCAGCAGGTTTAAAAACAAAAGGAAATATTTCTTCACACAATGCACAGTCAACCTGTGGAACTCCTTGTCAGGGGATGTTGTGAAGGCCAAGACTATAACAGGGTTCAAAAAAGAACTAGGTAAATTCATGGAGGAAAGGTCCATCAGTGGCTATTAGCCAGGATGAGCAAGGATGATGTCCCGAGTCTCTGTTCGCCAAAAGCTGGGAATGGGCGACCGGGGATGGATCACTTGATGATTACCTGTTCTGTTCATTCCCTCTGGGGCACCTAGTATTGGTCACTGTCGGAAGACAGGATATTAGGCTAGATGGACCTTTGGTCTGACCCAGTATGGCCATTCTTATGTTCTTAAGCTCTTTGCATCTCCTCTCGAATGGTTCTATGTGCAATTCCCGGTAGTTGACCATTATCCTTCAGCCCCTACTGAAGGACTTTCATGGATGAAGAAACATTGTGGGGAGGGGAGTGAGAATGACCGTGAATCCTAAAAATGTCTTCAAAAGTAGCCTGTGTTCAAGACCATGTGTATGACCCTCTACGGGCCTTTGTGCACAAGCATAGCTGCATGGTATGCTATCCTCTTACTAACCAAAGCCTTTTCCTTGTGCATAGTATTATTGCTGCAAGAAAGATGAATCTGCTGAGGAAGAAGAGGAGGAGGAGGAGGAGGAGGAGGAGCCTGACCTTCCCACTCGCTCATACCTTACAACCTGCAATGCCTGCAACTCTCGCATCGTGGACGGGCAGGGCAGCCCAGCACCACCACCCCACGAATTTAACCAGCAGGGTGCTCGGAACTACTGCCCTACCTGTTCCCCCTACAGCTCGCCCTTTTACATACGGACCGGTGACATGGTGCGGAATGGTGGTGAGAGGATCACCTACATGCCTGCGTGCTACAAGGAAATGGGGCCACCCATCAGAATGGCAACCCTCCAGAGTTACCCGATGACCCGCCATGGCATCGTCCATGAGACCTTTCCAAACCCGAGGGCTATTAGTACAGATGTGTAATCAGCATTGTCACTATCTCACAGGGTGCGCCAATGAGATGGCCATTGCGGGGTGGAGGCTCCATTTATTTCAGTGGGGTTTCTTGCAAAGGAGAGGAACCCTTGAACGAACATGAACAGCTAAGTCAGAGACCCAGCGTGGTCCTGAAGTTGATCTGTCCAGATCATTGTAAGCTTTCGTGGGACATTTGAATGAAGAGCTTGAACGTGATTTCTGAACCTATCACAAGTGTAATTATTATTCCACTGTATCTACGGAAGGGATTTGTCTAACGAGGGCTATGTACAGTACGAACTAACTTAGTTATCAAGACCCTTGTGACTCTCCTTACTCCCTTGAGTCCTTAATGAGGTCTTTGGTGTCTACACTAAGCAAATCCTACTTGTCACTTTCCAAGGCAATACCACTGGCCTCCAGTATGGATGAACTGAGCGCATTCAGCAAGAGCAAGACATCATACGGGGAGCTGTCGGCTCCAGCAATGGCTGCGGCATTAGAAAGGAGGAAGAGACAGAGAGGGTGAAGATCCAGCCAGTGTGCCGGGAGTTCTAACACTCTTGCTTGATGAAAGCTAATGGAGAAGCAAATAAACAGTTTGATCATTTTGTTCCCTTCATATCACGTTAGTTGCAATTGAATGCTAGTGTCTGTGTTAGAATGCAAAATAGGATAACCTCTCCCTGGCTACTTTAGATAATTATGAAGGGGAGAAAAGGGGACTAGTGAAATTACTGACATATGCTAACAATGGAGATGATCCTGCTGCTGCCAAAAAAAAAAAAAAAAGCCCTTTAATCTTCACAGGCTTTTTTTAAGAGTGATTTAATTTAGAGGCATAAAAAGCGCAAGGTTTTATTGAAAGAAAAAATTGTACTATTAAAGAATGAAAGCTTTGATCTTCTGCAGTGTGCAAAGCCCTGAAAGGCCCACTGCCATCTTCTGGGAAACTGAGAAATAGTCTGTTTAGGACTAATTCTGCTTACAATAGCAATAGGAATGGAAAAGATCTACTAGATCATGACCTTGGGGTCATGACCACCAGTGGGAGGAATCACACAGACAGGTCTTTAGGGGGCTCATGATTGCCTTTCCTTTCTTTGGGGCTAGATTGGAGGCCCAAGCCTACTTTCTGGGGTAACATGGGGTCACTGCATGAAAAATGTTGACAACCACTGAGCTAGACCATTCAGTCCACCTCTCTGCAAAATGGACATGGAGATTATTTTTTACTCCAATACCAAACTCGGTAAAAATTACTAAAAAGGCGCATCTGTCATTCTGATCCATTTCCATAGCAGCCAGCTGCAGGGTCCCCAACACGTGGTCCCGTGTGTGCAGGTGGAGAATACAAATTGGTTGCAGGTGAACCTATAAAGCTAAGTTCCTGCTGCCACACAAACTTCCTTAGCGATGATCGCTAGAGTATGGTTTAACACACACCCATGCTATTTAGGCAGCATTATTTAGAACTATAAACTGTGATAGAAGAAATAGTCTAACTCCATGAAAGGCATTGGACTGACAGCCTTTATATTCTCTGTTCATCCACAGTCGGGGCATGACATGGTGCTGAGGCACAGCACTGCCCAGAGCTGCAGGCTCCACGTTAGTAGGGGAGACGAGGGTTCAGTCTTCAGGCCCATTCGCTCTTTGGCATCCCTGCTGAGACTGCCAGTGAGGGAGCAGATTAGTGCCAAACGCGATGGTGTTGTGTGTGACACAAGCATCTCTCCATCAGGAACCAACCCGTTTGGTGTAGACGGTTTGAACAGCCATTGGTCGCCTGCTGGTCTGTATTTGAACCAAGGCCTTAAAACTGAAAGACTTCACATCCGGATACTCCCTGGCTCCTAAGCCATCCCATCCTCACTGTGACCCCTAAATAGCATATTCTCCAGTTCTCCCTCAGATGGCAGTTGCCTCTTAAGTGTCCTCTTACGGCCCCTGGGAGAAAAAGCCAGCTAATGTTGGGAGGGCGGTAGTAGCAACGAAGGCCTCTGACCCGAAGTGTTCAATAGCCCATTGCTCCTATTGGCTTCCTATCCCAACCAGCACACTCCCCTGGTGATACAGTGTCTGGCAGGGTTTTCCTTGGTCTAACTCAACAAGTCCTGTCCTTTCATATGCTAGTACCTGCTTTAGCTAGCCCTCCAGCCTGAACTTAACCCCACACGACCTGTGGTGGTCAAAGTGCAGCCCATGAGCTGAACAGAGCACAAAGCTGTGTCTCTTTAATATGAAGGGACAGCCCACGGAGACTAACGGTCCCGGCATGCAATGCTGTCTCTTCCCAGTGAAGGTTGCTGGGATCAAAGTTGTGCATTATATGACAGGCTGTAGGCTCTGTGGGTCACACCTCTGTTAAAAGGGAAGATAGCTGTAGTTTGCTCCATCGTACACACATTAAATGTGACCCTTAGGCTTCTAGCAGGCTGATGTGGCCCTGAGCTAGGCCAAGTGTACCCCAGTATGAGATTGGTAGTATAGCCCAGCTGAAGACCCCCATCACTCATGAAATCCCAAATACATTTTGCATGTGTGCTGGAACATGTGAACAAGTACAAAAGTGAGAGCTACAGAACTCAAGTGGGAGCCCAAAATGTAGCTCCAGCCCTGCTAAGGGGTGAGGGAAGGAACAGGGAAGTCAGACTTTTCTACATGGTGTTCTACATCGTTGTTGCTCAGCTGTGAATACAGAGTGAATGTCAGAAATAAATGAGGACTTTGAACTATAAAGCGGGCTGTCTCTCTTCTTTGATCGGGGCCGGGCAGGTTTTACACGGTGCTGCGCTGGAAGCGGTCTTGGGGCACATGCACCCTCCCATCCATTCCAGCCCTGCCCCCCGTCCAGGCCCGAACACACGTGCAGAAAATACAAATGGATGGGTTATTGCTTTACTGTCAAATGGACTTTTTTGTTTGAAAATTGACCTTCTGGCTGGAGGGTATAGCAGCTGGTCTAGCTGCTGCCGGCTGTGGTACACGCTTGGCCACCTCTTGATGGGACTCCTTGCTCACGTCCCTGAAGCTCTGGGTACACACCCAGCAGGAGTAGGGCCATGAATTAGCAGTGTGGTGGGGAAGAGGAGCAGCTCCTTGGTGATGGATGGCAGGGACCAACCTCCCACACTACCCAGGCTCTGGTTGCTTTGTAGGAATTGCTGGTCTCTCTATAAAATCCTATAGGTGAAGAGGGGACTGTTGTTGCTACGTGTGCCCAAGGAATCCTTCCTAGCTGAGCAGGATGTTCTACAGGGACTGGCTCCGTGACAGAGCACTCCAGGCGGAATGGCTTCTGTCATAGAAAAAGGGTTTATGGTGGAGTCTGTTTCTAAGGGGATCTTGCCCCTTGGTCTTGGAAGGGAAGCGTGGTGTGGCAGCCATCAGGGCGCCTTACTCCTACATGACCGGCAGCAGGCCTTCCTGTAGTACCAATGGGAGCACAGCTTCACCTTCAGCACCAGCATGCAGTTGGCTGTCGTTTTGTCTTCACAGTCTTCATCTGGGGAGCGAAAGCATCCACAGCAGCGGTTAAAGCAAGGGCTTGCCCCCAAGCCTGAACTGCCACCTCAAGAGCGCCCCCCTTTACCTGGTGCCTCCGTGGGGCACACCTGGAGCTGGCACGTCTGCTTGGCATCGGGTTTGGAAGCTGGGTCGCAGCCCTGTCCCAGGGCATCTCCCTGGTAGCACTTCACCTCTCGGAGCCGCAGGCCGGCACCACACGTCTTACTGCACTGTCGGAAGCAAGAGGGAGGAGAAGCGGGCTGTGAGCCTGGTGCCTATCACCCCCCCAGTCACTCCTCTTGGTCCCCCAAGACGGGATATTCACTGAGGGAGTTCCCACTTCACCCTACAGTGAGTCCCCAGCCAGCCTCTCACCTAATGGGCCTTGGGGGAAAACTACTGTTCTCTTTCTGTGCTTCCCTATGCCTATTACTGACTGGTCCCAAGATGCTTGCTCTTCTGCTTCTGGCTGGCTCTCTGCATAAGAGCTAGCAGCTCAGAAATGTCCCCCAGGCCATGCTGAGAGTTGTACAAGCTGAATAAAAAGGTTGGTCTCATTAACTAGCATATCCAGCATTCCCAGTGCTATGCATGTCTGCACAGCGCCTGGAGACCTGGCCCATGCTCGGGGGCAGAGAGTCTAAGACCTTCAGACCACCATCGCTCAAAGGGCTGCAGAGGAGGTTAGAATTTAGAGTTAGTAACAAATGAGGCTGCAGGGGGGACTGGTGATGGACCCTTTCCCTGCACCATATGCAACTTGTTCAAATCCACCAGAGCACATGGGGACTGAAACTGGCTACCAGCTAACAACCCTTTGGTGGCCTACGGGTAATAAGTGTGATGGCTTCCATCTACCACCCATTGCTTAGGTACATGCATTGCAAAATACCTCCTGCCATACCATGCTTGCTCATCAGCTCCCTGGTGGGAGGACTCAACAGAGATGCCAAGCACAGAACAGTTTCAGAAATTGAGCTCCCTTCTTATCCCTGCAAGGCAGGGCTGGGGCATATGCGTGGGCTGTGGAGGAAGTCTGCTTTGTTGCAGCCCTTTGGGAATCCTGTTTGGCCGCATATCCCTGGGGCTGTCAGTCTGGCACTGTTCGCTAGCACTAAACACACCAATTAAATTCAATTGAAAGGTGTGAAGAAAGTTGGCTTCTGGAGGGTAGGGGTGTGCATTCTACTCTATGGGGCATGACGCCCAAGGGAGACGGGCACCAAGATAGTCACCATTACCCAGCTCACAGGTAATTGGTGTCCCTACTCCTGCTAGGTCTGTACTCAGAGACTCGGGGATGTGAGCATGTCCAGCCCTCTCCTCTCCTGCTAGCCCCTGAAAGGAGCCGGTTTGGTGGTTCCATTCAGACTTAACTATGCCACAGGCACAACACGAAAGTAGCAATTCTCCTGGCTCCCTTGGCATCTGAATCTTCCTTTGCAGCTCCCTGGAGTGTAGGCCCATCACCCCTTCCCCCTTGGTATTTGTCATTTCCATTTTCCTGCCAGCTCCTTCAATACCCACCCCCTTCCTCTCGCTCCCTACCTGAGACCAGGAGGTCGTGAACCACGTAGAGCAAGGCCTCTTGAAACAGGCCGCCTGCACCTCCGGTTTCTGAGAGGCATTGCAGCGCTTTTCTGGATACTCCCTGTACACGCCGTTCTCCAGGCCGGCACACAGCACGCTCCTGGTCTTCACCCCCCGGCCGCAGCTGGCGTCGCACTGGAAAAGCGAAAAGGAACCCAGCTCATTCACGGCTGCTACGGACTGCTACACCCTCGGCACAGGGCTCAGGCTGGCAGACGCGCCGGCCTTCCAGCAGGGGGGTTCTTGCTCAGAGCAGTTCACCGTGCCGTCTTGAACAAGTCACTTAACATTTGTGCTGCTCCTGACGCAGCCGCTGATGCCAATGAAAGTTAGCAGCCGCGATACCTTTGAGACGTTGGATGTTAGTGTCTGTAACTGGCTTTGAGGTCCTTAGACACAGAAGAGCATCTGAGCTACCAGGCTAAAAGTAGCCGCAGTAGCACGGGCAGTGGTGGAGCAGGCAGGCTGCCCCAAGTGCGTCCCCCCAGCGTTCAGGCAGATCTGTGCTCGGGGCAGCAAGCCCATGCTACCACAGCAGCACTGCTGTCTGACGAGCGCTACTGCGCGTCTGTGTACGTGCGCTGGGAGTCGCACCCCTAGGTCAGGGCGTAGACTTAGCCTTTAGGGAGGTAGTTGTACCCAGATGCCATGTAAGAGCTGGATATTACAGCGCATTAATACATCAGTCTTGGTGAGAGACGTATTGCACGCTCCTGGATCGGGACTGAAGGAACACAAGGCAGGCTTAGTTGTAACGGGCGCCAGGCCAGTGCAGCGTGACACGGGGCTCTACTGACACGCTTTAGCTTGTAAGACAGCTCTTACATACTCAGTCATGCAGTAGCAAGAGTCCAGCTCTGTTCTACGCCCTTTGCAGGTCCCCAGCTGCCTCTGCCAGCGTGACTGCCACCTCTGTGCTTGCCCCGCTTTTCACTCCCCCCGCCCTCGCCATGCAACGCAAGCACAGCTGGAGGGCAGGGAGCTGGATTGTATTCCATCTTAATCACCCTCCAGCTAGACTTGATCACCAAGGCCCGCTCAACCCCGGAAGGGGACATGAGAGAAGAAAAGCGCTCAGACTGAGTTCACGGGCGCTGGTACTTGGAGAAACAGAGCTTGTAAACCCAGCTGCACTGGGGTGTGCAAATTGCACAGCAGGCAAAGGGGGTAATGGACTGCCATAGCGTAGGGAAATAAAACAGCCTCAGTTTATTACACCCATCAAGCCTCAAGCCCTCAGCACTAACCAGGAGGTGGGTTTAAGCAGGCTGCTCAGACAAAGGGAGAACACTCTTTAGCCAGGGATGGTGGGACCCTAGGCACCTAGCGCTTGAAATGTAGAATTATCAAGTGGTTTCCCTGCTTCATATCGCCGCCCCAGCTTAAAAGTGCTTGGGGTCTGGCTGGTTCTGCTAGGCCCCAGGGTATCTCTGTGCTCCCTCCTGAGTTCACTGTAAAGCCATGTTAGCTCAGTGCTGTATGGGGAAACCAAATGCCAAAGTGTCCTGGTTTGCATTATCTGGGAAGCCACCTAAACAAGCTATTGCAAGGCTGAAGCTGGCAGGCAGCACAGAGCAGCGCCTGAGCTGAGGCTGGGTCTATGCTATCACTGGCCATTTGGAAAATCGGTGGCACAAAGCAATCGTATTCGCTGGAGCCTTTGTACTGCTCTGACACTGGCAGCAGCCGTGGTGTAGACAGGCCATGAAGGGGGCTGGCAGAGTGTGGCTGGCTGGGGAGGGTTGCTGGCAGCTAGGATGTGCTGGAAGGAATAGTGTGGCTGGAACCCAGCCCCTAGCAGTTACCCTCTCCCTAGGCCCAGACTACCCCCTTTCTCCCCCGCCCCCGATCCCCAGTTGTGCCCACATTCAACCCTGCTATGCAACCTGCCCCCCATGACCGATGGCTCGGGTTTCAATCGGACCACTCTAGACCTCAAGTCAAAGCGGAGGAGGCAGAGGCAGCTACGGCTCATCTGCTCCTGGTCCCAAGAGATTCTCACACTGCCGTGTGCTTTCACTGGCTCTTAGTGAATGCTTCAGGAGATGCCCGCTGCACAGTGATCTTGATGGCCCTGCTTTCAGACAGCCTATGGGTCCTGGGGTTTGGCTGGGGCCCCTCTCCAGTGCTCTCCACTCTTACTGCAGTGTGCATAACGGGACTGAACTTCAGGGCCTTGTTTAGATCTTGGATCTGCAAGAGCCAGCAGGCTAGAGCGGAGGAGCAGAGTCCCTGCCCTCTGATGGGAGCTCTGGGAAAGCCAGCATGTGTCAAGCCATTGCGGAGCGGCAGCTGTGGGGAGTGGCGCTTGTGACTCCCCTCCCTGCTTCGGGAACCTCCTGAGCCGCCTCGGGCGGGAAAGAGCCAGCTGGCAGGCGGTTCTGCTAACCCAGCCCGGGACGGCAAAGCTCCAGCACCAGCACAGGGGCTGTCGCTGCCCAACCCGCGGCAGCTCTGGCAGTAAAGCTGGGAGCCCCAGGCACCCAATGGGGCGTCTGGCCTGAAGAGACCGGCCCCAACTCAGCCTGACCAATGATGGCCTCCTCCCTCCTCCAGCCTCTGCTATGGCAGGCTGTCCCAGGTGCGGGCAGGATGACGAGATCCGCTCCAGGGAGCAGGAGGGCCACGGCAGCGAGAAGAGCCTGAAGGAGCTAACCAGCCCCAGGGAGCTGAGGAACCTGCCCCCCCGCGGTGAGCCAGGCTTCGGGTGGGGAGCGGAGCCGAGCTGCGCCTCAGGAGCCACCTGTCCTGCAGCAGAGGGTGAGTCCCATCAGGCACTGCTTCATTATGTCCCCCACCCCTGTGTGCTGCTCCTGCCCCCAGCCGTCTCCCCCCAGGGGACAGCGCCCCCGTGTCCCCCAAAGGGACCGTTCTCCTGGCTTCTCGGCTTCCCCAGGGATTGTGCTTTGATCCCTCCCTGGGCCCCAAACGCTCTCCCTCCCCGAGGCTCACCCCTGCTTCATTGCCTCCTCCCAACCCCTCCGCGCTGACACACAGGCCCCCTGTGCTTGTAAAACACACATGTTGGCTGCCCAAGGCCCATGTACCCCCCCAAGGGGGCCGGATGCCTGGAGTCAGCCCCTCCAGACAGCAGGCAGGTCGAAGTGAGGCCACTCCAGGCTTACCTGGTCCCATTCCTGCTCCACCCAGTGTGCAGGGCAGTTCTTGTCCCCACAGGGGTAGACAGCCAGAGGCTTGGCAGCCGGATCGCACTGGGAGTCCGAGATCACCTTCCCCTCCAGGTTGCGACACACGACAAAGCGGCTCATGCGCCCCTTGCCGCACGAACCTGAGCACTTGGAGAAATAAAGGGCATGTCAAGGTGCCAGTCACTGAACAGCACTGGCAGGAGTGGAGGGAGCATGGCTGAGTGGCCAGAGTATGGGAGTGGGAGGCAGGAGACCAGAGTGCTGGTCCTAGCTCTGATGCTGACATGCCGCGGTTAAGGGCTGATGGCCTCACAACTGCCTCCTTAACTCAGGAGTCGCAGTAGCTTCCTCGTTTTCAGGCACTCATAATGGTCCCAAACTTTTGAGCTGACCTTTTCCAGGCTCCATCTGTGCCTGGAGGGGAATGTTTGTTAAAAGTCTGAGCAAAAACAACTCAACCGTTAGTTTGCGTATAATGTAAACTGTCTGTGTGGGCGATAATCCTGTAATCAGCCCCGTAATCGGCTCTGGGTGTGTGGGGGATTCTGGTCCCACAATCCACTCTAACGGGGGGCGGGGTGGATTCCATCTCCACCTCCATTCAGGCCTGGGCTACTGCATTTCTTCACCCAAGTCCTCAAGCCTCGAACAGGTCCGGGAAAGAGGAAAAGCAGCCGGCCTGGACTCACCGGTCCCCAGTCAGAGGCAATCCAGCGCCGGTCACAGGGTGGGCCTGTGCACTCCTTCTCACTGACAGGCTTCAGGGCCTCATCGCAGAGGCCTGGCTCTACTGAGCAGCGTACCTCCCTCTTCATCATCCCCTGACTGCTGCACCGAGCAGAGCACTGTAGCACAAGAGACCAGACTGCGTCAGTAAGGGGACAAGAGATTGGGTGGGGGCAGAGGGAAAAGATACATTTTTCTTCCCTAGACTGAGGTGAGTGCTGGTGCAGAGGGGAAGGCTGGTCCTGTGGCTAAAACAGTGGCGGGGGAATCACGATACCAGAGTTCTAGTCCCAGCTCTGCTGCTGGGTGGCTACAGGCAAGTCACTTCACCCAAATACCCCCAAGTTTTGGGTGCCCAGCATGAATCACCTTGGGCTTGATTTTCAGAGCCGCTGAGTGCATTCAGCTCCCACCAGCAAACCGGAAATGCAGGGGTCTGGCACATCTGAAAACCAGACCTACAAGGCGTGTTGAGTTGGCCACCCAAAATCAGTGACCTCTTCTGAAAGTGTGGGGCTTAGCTTCTTAGTGCCTCAGTTTCCTGAGCTGTAAAATGGGGGGAGGGGGAGGTTAGTCTCGCAGAGGTGCTCTGTGGCTAAATTCACTGAGATCCTCACAGGGATGATCCTATAAAAATGCAAATTATTATGCAAGATAGCAGAAGGGGTAGTAGACTCCCCTGGACTGTGTTAGAACAGGAAAAAGATGGGCAAGAACAATGCTAGCTTCCCTGTGATGCCTAATTACTGTGCTTCAAACGACCCAGAGACCTCCTCAGCACGACACATAGGAATGAGTCTACTGCTGAGGTCAGTTTTCCTCTCGTCATGGGCCACTCCCCAGTCTAATCCTGACACATGGGGTAGGCCACTGCACTCCATACCTCCGACCACTCGGAGAGCTCCCACTGGGGCCCACACGCCTTGTTCTTGCACGCTTTCCTCTCCATTGGCCTGGCCAGCCCAGCAGACTCACACAGCTCGTCGTAAACGGAGCTGTCGAAGCCTGGAGCCAGCATCTTCCAACAGCGCACAGTCCGGTACTGGTAGCCCTCCCCACAGGTCCTGGAGCACTCGCTCCAGCGACTGGTCTCCCACCTCCAGGTGGGTTCGCAAGGGGAGAGAAGACAAAGCATAGGTCAGAACAAGGCACCCTGAGGGCCACAGACATCAAAGACAGGGGGTATCTGACACAGGTCACTGGTGGGCTCCTTTCATCTTCCTGAGTACATGGGACTGCCCAGTGCGCATGTGTCTCCAATTAAAGTGATAACTCTGTAGGACAATTATCCCCCTGTAATTAACTACCAGTTGCTCATTGGTCTCCCACATGCAGCACAGAGGCCTGATTGCATGTGGGCCTTAAAAACTTCACTCCATGGCCCTTTCACAAGCGTAAGAAGGTTAACACCTGTGTCCCCAGTGTCCAACTGCCCTGCTGCCTAGCATTACTGAGGTCTTTCAACTGGGTACTCTGTCCTTTTCTCTGTGCCTTATTCTGTTGCACAGGGCTGCTGTGTGCTGTTTCAAGGCTGTCCCTTTCCAGCGCAGAGGTGGCAGCGTATTTCCAGGAGCAGCATGATCCCCCTACGCAGAGGGCTGGGTGGTCACAGTGTTTGTCTGAGTCAGCAGGGGAGTAAGGACCTTAATCCCTTGCTCAGACTGTGACTGACTCTAGTGGGGAGCGCAGGGGCTACTCACCCACTGTGAGCAACTGGGTAGGAGCAGGGGGAGAAGGATGGGGCGTGGGGGGAGCCCTGGCTCTGCATCCACCAGTCAGAGTAGGTGCACGAGTGCCTGGGGGGAGTGAGTTGCTCCATGAAAAGGGGGTGGAGTAATTTATTCCCCCATCAGAGTAAGGTGGGAGGGGGCAGGGAGGCAACGCGACAGAGGTACCACTCAGTCTCTGGGGTTCCTGGGGCAGTGCAGCTGTGGGCCACCCCTTCCTCAGGGCAGGTTGTTGAATTGCTCTGTCTAGCCCCCAGCTTGTAAATTACACCCAATGCATCTGGCCCTGCCTATGTCCTGGGGGGTTTTATCCTGACTTGCACAACATGTTAGGCCACCTTTAAATAGACACCGGCGGATATTCCAGTCTGCTGTAAAGCAATGTAACCCAGCCCAACAACCTGAGCTGACACAAACCCACGGTCTAAGCATCTCCGGGGTCATTCCTCACTCTGCTGTATCAAGATGGCCACCAAAAAATGACAGTCCCCACCCACCTCTTTCTAATACTCTGCACTGTGGGTGCTAAGTGACACCCAGCGTCAGAGTTATTGAGTGGGATCAGCTACAGGACACAGAAATCCCACCTACGCCCACCCCTCTTCTCTCTCATGCTTTCTCCCTTTCTTTTCCCCTGATTTAGGTTCTGTCTGTACTGCGAGCTAGGGGTGATCCCCCTGCGCGTGTGCACATACTCACACTGGTTCTCCTAGAGCTAGCACGAATCTAACTAGCAGCAGCGGAAGCATGGCCGAGCCATGCTAGGTACAAACCCACCCGAAACCGTGGGTGTGCATTGGGCACCTCCTTCTCTGTTGGTTGTTGGCTTCCCACGCATTATTCTGCCTGTGCAGTCTTTGCCAGGTCCCACCTAGCTCGGTTTGCTGCTGTGCAGGCCCATCTGTGGCTGTATCCTTGGCTGATGGGGTGTCTTGCTGAGAGGGGGCCAAGGCTTGAATATCCTCACTCACCTGGGTTGACATTCTCTCCCTGTGCAGAACTCATGAGTGGGTTCTGGGCGTGTCAGGGCATCACAATACGCTTCCCCTACTTCCACTCCATCGTACCGGACACACATGGCATAGGAGGTGCTGATGCCTGCTGGGCACCAGGAATCTCTCTTAGTGCCTGCTCTCCAACAAACCACTACTCGCTCCATCTATTACATGGTGCCTATGTATCTGAGAGTCTAGTGCCATGGCAAAACCACAAATATTCAACAGGATCATTATCCAGAAGAGAACTGCAAAGCTCAAGCCCCACGTGATGAGGCCAGCAGGACAGCAGCCAAGACCAGAACTGAACACTCCACAGCATAGTTTACCAGTGCCAAAGACAGCCCGATGCTGCTGATGGGTTGCTTTCCACCCACCTCTTCCCAGGACCTTTACTCCTAGTCTCACTTCATTCAGGCAAAAGGATGCTGAAACTTAAATAAAGCTCCCATCCTCTGAAGTATCTATGCTCATTCTGACACCACTCTCCAGGAGCTTCAGACGTGTCAAGAGGTCCTCTGCAGACTAACAGGTCTTGAATGTACCAGCTCCCTTTCCCCACCAAATATACTTCAGCCCCTCCAGTCACCCCACCAACATGAAACGAACTGGCAAGACTTGGAGCCCAGCTTGGAGCTATTCACATCAAGGGACGTCACCATTTCCAAGTGTGAACCTACTATTCAGCTGGGCTCAGGTTCTTCTCGATGGCTTATTACAAGTTTTAAAAGGCTCAGCCCAAGCACAGAAACATTCACCCACCTCCCAGTTAGGGTAATTATATAGATCCTCAATGAAACAGGAGCCACCATGACCCATAAGATCATATACTACATGCCCAGGTTCTTCCCCTGCAGCTCTCTCCCATGCACCTTCGGCTGAGGTACAGGAGCCGTGCCTGTGTGTAAATGTTAACCCTTGTTCATGGTGTAGCTGGATCCTTCATTTGCATTTGAAGAGGATTTAGTGCTGGTGAAAGGCACTTGCCGGCCCTGGAGAAGGGATTCCTCTGTTGACCCACGCACGAAGGACAGCACAGGCAGCAGCAGTGCAAGCTTTCGCCACCCTGCCCTAGCCATGTGCCTCCGCCCTGCCCCAGACAGGGGAAGGAGAGCTCACTTGCCATTCCCAGCAGCTGAGATTGCCCATAGGGGTGTGACCTAGTGCCAACCGATGCAGGGGCTTTTGGGATGTGGACACTACTCCACTAGAAACTGGCTTGAGGACACCAAGTTATTTCACAGAGGCCACCAAACCACTTTAAAATAATAATAGCTTCTGGTTGCTGGGCTGGACTATACCTGGGGACCTTCAGGTGAAGGGCTCTACATTTCATTCCCAGTCCTGCAAAGCCATCCAGTCTCCCAGACCAAACCTACCTGAAGTGCATGTGGAGCTGCAGGGAGCATAGGCGGAGACCTTCCACCGGTACATGTCGGCCAGGCTGATGTCATCATGGTCCAGGGGGCTCACATCAAACTCGTTGCTGCAGAGAGAGGAGCAGGAATGAGCTTAGTTTGGGATGCGATGAGTGACAGATAGTGAAAGCTTTCCTCTGGTACTCCAGGGGATGGAGAGGGACCCCAGTGGCTCTGCTTCTTTTTCTTACTGCTCTCCTGCAGGCTTGCATGTATCAGGTTGCATGAGAAGATCTCCTACGGCTGGTGGAGCACGTTGGTGAGTGAGGGATCACGTAGGAGGTGACCAAGCCCCTTTGGAGGAGCAGAGGCACTATGGAACGTGTTCTGGGAGTCTGAGATGGACTGGCACAGGCTGCTGACTTTGTCCCACCTTCCCCATCACCACAATAACAGAGGAGTCAGAGAGGGGAAACCCAAGTGGAGAACCAAGTGGAGAATTTGATAACTGCTTTTAACTACCTGAAAGGTGGATCCAAAGAGGATGGATCTAGATTATTTTCAGTGATAGCAGATGACAGGACAAGGAGTAATGGTCTCAAGTTGCAGTGGGGGAGATTTAGGTTGGATATTAGGAAAAACTTTTTCATTAGGAGGGTGGTGAAACACTGGACTGCGTTACCTAGGGAGGTGGTGGAACCCCCTTCCTTAGAAGTTTTTAAGGTCAGGCTTGACAAAGCTCTGGGTGGGATGATTTAGTTGGGATTGGTCCTGCTCTGGGCAGGGGGTTGGACTAGATGGCCTCCAGAGGTCCCTTCCAACTCTGTTATTCTATGATTCTAACCCTAAAGCTACCATGGGAATGGGATGATCAATCCTCCCAGGATAACCGGCATCCTGTCTTCCCTCAGGAACCTGGCGGCATCTCACCTTTCAGGCCCAGGGGCTTGAAGAGGTTCTGCCAGGTGGCTATTCCCGAGGCCAGAGTGGAGGCTTGAGTTGGAACCCAGCACGGGGTTCTGAATGCTTGTAATCACACTGTAGTTAGCTGCCTTCTCCTGGCTCTCTGCGTAAGCCTCTGCCTTCGTGCTCTCCAGCAAGTTCATATTGGCAGGCCCTTTGTGCAGCCCTTCTGGCCATCCAGCCACCAGCTCTCTCCACAGCCCTGCAGTTGAGTTCTTCCAGCCTACCTTGGCAGCCAGGTACTGCAGTTCCCTGCAAAAGGCAGCGTTTTGTGGGTCCTGGTGACACAATCTCCTGAAGAGCTGGAGCCTGGCTGCCCCAATCCCACCGCTCTCTGGCATCTCGGGCCTCATCACGCTGAAGGGCATGGCTGTGCTGATGGAAATCTGGTTTAAGCTGGAGGCTAAAGGAAAATGCAGGGGCATTAATGAGCCCACAGAGGCTCTGGTTCACCACCTCTGGTTCCCCCTCTGGTTCACCACCTCCCCCATCCACCCAGCTGGTATGGTACAGCGCCCACTGGCTTCGATGAGAGCAGAGGTGGGCCAATGCTGAGTGTTTCTGTAAGTCCCACCCTTAACAAGCACCTCAGTTGCCCAACCATGAGGTAGCCAAGAAAACAAACAAACCCAAATCTGTTTCTCCACCTACTACCGCCGCCTCCTCCTCCTCTGCCTCCTCGCCCACTCTTTTTGCATGGTAGACTTGTCTGATCCGGAAGCCAAACTTCTCTTCTTCCTCTTCCCTCTGTTCCCAGCCCCAGGGTCCGGCCTGAGCAGTGGAGTTACTCTGGAAGAATTCCTGACTGTTGAAGCTCAGGTCTCCATGCTCTTCTCCGGGTGGGAACCGGTCGCTGACATCATCCGGGGAGAGAGACAGCCAAGTAGCATTGAAATCACGCACAGCCCCAGAATCTGCTGGGACTGGGGCTGGATGTTTGGGGCTGGAGTCCGGTAGATGAAGGTAGAGAGGTGCCTTGAGGGCAGGGGCAGCTGTTTGGAGAGCTGGCGAGGGCATGTGTGGCACAGTATAGTCATACGTTATATGGGGCATTTTCCCATTGAAGTTATAGTACTGGGGAGAAAACAAAAACCCTGTTAGCTCATTTGCATGTATCATGTCTATTGGATCAGAAACACGTGACCCACACCCTGAAACCTGACCTGGAGAGTAAGTGCTTTGTGATGAACACAGACGAGATGGTGTACCCATGATGGCCGGGCAGGACCACCCAGGAATGGCACAGCCAATCTCTCCCAGAAGGCATTGCTATAGGGAATGAGGCAGGAGCCCCAGCCGTGGGAAAGCTCAAAATTCCCTTGCCTGCAGGGCACCTGTGGTCTTGGGGCTCGGAAAGCAGACCACCAGGGAAGCACCCAGATCTTTAGCTCCATACATACCATGGCATTCAGAGACTGATTGGTGGGGCCCTGGGCAATGACATACTCCAGGCCATCTGCATGCAGGTTGGAAGGGCGGCGGTACTTGAACACCGTGCCAGCCACACGGAAGTTCTGGGGATTGTCAATGGCCGAATTCCCATTGAAGAAGAAGCGCCCAGATTCATCCGCCAGGGCTGCAAACAGAGGAGAGGGACAGGAGACTTAACTCCAAGCAGACTTCAAGGAAAAGAGGCCAACAGCAGCCCATGCTGACTTGTATGGAGAAGTACTCCTTGGCCAAGGAAAATCACCCAGGGGGAGACACTGTCTTGGGCTCCGTGTGTCGGTGCCCTGAGGGACGGGATACCAAGTTGGGGGTGGCCTGAGCTCACACTACAGTACATCACGTTTCTAGTCCAGACCCCTGGAACCACGGCAACGTGTGAGGCAGAATTGAACGTGCAACATTAAAGAAAAATTGGTGGTTCAATGGCACAGCGGCTAAATATAGAGAAATTTCACCTCCAGAGAGCTGGATTTATTTAGCTCAAAAGTCAGGAGAAACCCACAATTCTGACCCAGAGCTAGCTTTCTAACCCTCACCCCACAAATTCAGGGCTGTTTGGATCCAGTGTTACAGTGTGAGCCTGGCTTTAGTCAAGTGAATTACAATGGAGGCAGGGCTGGTCAGGGTATCTGTGGTCCCCTAACAGCCTCATTCCAGCTAGATCTCTCAGCCCTTTGCTTTCTGAAAGCACCAAGAATAACACGTCAGCTGCGACCCAGCCCATGCAGAAAGCAAAGATCCAACACAAAGGATTGTGTGACCCCTAACAGATCGTTCCAGGTGAGAGAGGATCACAGACGGTTTTGTCCATCCTTTATTTCCTAAAGCCTGTATCCTTCCCTCCTACGGAAACACCTGCCAGAGGGGTACAGTTGGCACCAGGGCTGGCCCCAGCATCCCAAGCAGGAGCTTGGAGCGGCTGTTCGAAAGGGGCGGCAGCTCCGCCGGCTGCGGCGGCAATTCGGAGGCAGCTTCTTCCTTTTGCCGCCCGCGGCGGCAGTTTTTTTTCACTGCTTGGGGCGGCAAAAACTGTAGAGCCGGCCCTGGTTAGCACCTAAGGGACGGGGCAAGAGTTCTAGAGGAATCCCTCGGTGCTGCCAGAGGGGGTGCAGGGAAGTCAGGTGGACACCCCGAGAATCCTGGTTCAGCTGCCCGGTGTGCTGGCCCCGCCCTGCTGCTTCCCACTCACTCAGGAGCCACGCTGTCTTTGGCTCCCCCCACAGTCACCAGCACCCTCCTCTCCGAGAGGGTCAGAAATGGCAGTGCAGGAGTCAATGCAGCAAGGTGCTGGGGATTCCTGTGTCCAGATCTGCCCATTTCTGTGGGGCTCACAACCACTTAAAGCTGCTCCCCAGCACCTTCCCTTCTCTGGTGTGACTTTACCCGCTCCAGCCTGGCTGTGGTCATGCACAGGGCCTCCTGCAGACTCCCCTTGAGCTTTTGCTCCTGCCTTCCTTTGCTGTCGGGGCCTGTCCTCTCCGCACCATTCCCAGGAGCACAGCCCATGCCCCACTTCTGGCGGTGGTGACGTGCTATCCGCTGCGTGCTTTTCTGTGGCTTACCCAGGATGTTTTCAGTCTTCCGGCGCTCAATGATAAGAATGTCCGTGGCACCGGCAGGGATGTTCGTGATGAACACATAGCCTGGGGAGTGGGAACAGAACAAAGGGTTGGGAAACCCAACGCGGGAGAGAGACTCAGGCTGCTCCAGCCTCACAGGTAGCTCAGTGAGGGCATTGCAGACCTGCCAACTCATGGTTTTGTCATGAGTCTCATGATACTGTTGTTGTCCTTAACGCCCCAGCTCCTGGAGTCAAGTGGAGATGGGATGAGTTCTGCCTTACTTTTTCTTTAAGAATGAAGTTTCTAGCCCTTGTGGCTGTGGAGAAAGCTTCAACATGTGAGCCTGGTGCATCCTAAAGGCTCAAAAAGCAGAAGGCAAATAAAAAGAACGCCACATCTATGATTTTTACATAATCCTAGGATTTTAAAGCCAATCTCATGATTTTCTGAACATTAGGGGTTGGCAAGCCTGGGAGTGACTGATGGGCTTTTGTTATGTTTCAATGGGAGTAGTCAGCGGCAGCAAGCTGGCTCTGTGTCCATGCAGGAGGGGGATGGTGCCCTGCTGCACACTGAAGAATTACTCTTTTAGCTCCAGGAGAAGGGGTCTTGTCCCAGCTCCCTCTTTGTGTGTGTGTGTGTGTGTGTGTTTGTTTGCAGTCAAGGATTCATTATTAAAAAAAAAATCCCTGCCTGGTCTGTTGAGGTTGAGCTGCTGCAGACCTCAGGAGTTCATCTGAGTCCCGAGTCAAACTCTGAGGCAGGAAGAAAGTATTAGTTTTGGGCGCATGAGGGAGTCATCCCACCCAGTAGAGCCACACACCCAAAAAGATAAAGGCCCAACTACTGCCCAAGGTTGGATCTGAACTAGCAACCTAGAGATCAAGGGCTGCAGATCTCATCCTCTCAACCTGATAGTTTCCCCTTGGAGAGTGAAAGGTGACCTGCAAAGGGAGGGGAAAACAACAAGCAAATGCACAAGCCAATTTTTTAATGCTGGGTAAAGAGGGTTTTTATCAGATTGTATTTGACATTAGAAATGTGGGTCTTCTCTACCATGCAAAACTCTGTGGTGACGGGAGACCTAGTGAAATGCTGGAATCACAAAAGAGTGTATACGTCTCACTCTATCCGCAGCAGCAGCATCTTTGCTACTGCAATCTAAATAGTAAAAATAACAACAAATACAAGATGAGCAATGGTGTGGGGAAGAGAGTTTTAGACACCTTTTTTTGGCCTCTGTTTTGGTTTGCTGTTGTTGTTAACACTTTTTGAACTCAAATATCTAAGACGCACTTTTGTTAATAATCAACTGCCTGCGTCCACCTCGCCCAATAGAGACAATGGATCTATGGCTTATTACAACACTCTAACAACCCGCACAGTTGCTTACCCTTCCCCTCTTCCTTTCCTCCCAATGACTGGAGAGATGTTACCAGGCCACTTCATCTTGAAGGGCCCCTTGAAATGTGTGTTAACTACTTCTGCTAAACAATCTGTTCCACTTGTATTTAGCTGACACACTCTAAGGCTATGTTTACACTACCACTTATGTTGGCTTATGTCACTCAGGGGTGTGAAAAAACCACCCCCTGAGTGACATAACTTTTGCCAGCATAAGTGCTTATGTGCACAGCTTCTCCCACCAACATAGCTACCGCCGCTCATTGGAGGTGGTTTAATTATGTCAAGTGGAGAGCTCTAGCCCGTCGGCACAGAGCGGCTACATGAGAGATCTTACCGCGGTGCCAGTTGTAGACATGACCTAATTAAGTTTCCCAGACCTAAAGAAGAGCTCTGTCTAAGGTCAAAAGCTTGTCTCTCTTACCAACAAAAGTTGGTCCAATAAAAGATATTACCTCCCCCACCTTGTTCTACCTTGCCCCTTCAGTTAACATGTGAGAGCTCACCATACAAATCTCAGAGTCCCCAAGACCCCGCAGAGTACCAGATGTGACAATCCTGATATTTCAAAAAACCCAAACCCAGAAAGTAATACTTATTTTTGAAAACTGTTTCAGGCCTTCTTTATCCATTCTAAAGCAGCACAAACAGGCACAAACCCAATCCTCTGCAGATCACATTTAAAAGCAATGAAGTGCATTTTGGTGTTGGGTTTATTCAGAGCTGGCAGTTGTTCCTGGGAAAGGAAAACCACCAAACAAAAAACACTTCTGATTCAACTTTTTCCTCTTCCCACAGAAAAGGAGAACGAATCACCAGAGCTGTGAAGAGCACTGAGTGCAGTTACAACAGGGCTGTATCCAGTAGAGGGTGCTACAGTCTAGTGGAATTACCATAAAGTAGAGTAGTAGGTGTCCCAGAATGTCCTACAATCAGTATTCTCTGGTTATCAGTGCATCACAGTGCTGCTCTACCAATCAACAATCCCATCATTCTGTGAGGAGGGAAGAGTGGGAGTATGGAGAGGGGTAGAAGTGAGGGGAGTTGTAGGGCCTGAGAGAGGACCACGTTTCAGAGAACACTTACCTCCTCTGCAGCCCATCGGCCTGGAGAATACAGGAGAACGATTGCTGTCACCAAGAACAGCAGCACACATTTACAAATGTAGTGACCCTCCTCGTACAAGATTAACATCCAAGCGTAAAATCAACTCAGAGCAGAGATAAAAGAAAGCGCATTGAACTCCTAACATCATCGGGCATGGGCAAGATGCTGAGATCAATAGATATAAATAGGACCCCCCGCCGCTTCACATCATAAAGTGATGGAGGAAAACCTCACTAACTAACCATACAGCGAACCAAACCAGTTTCCTCTGCTGATTAAGCTGAACAGACAAAATACCATCATTTTGGTTTACATGGGGAAAGAAAGGCAAGGTATTATTCAGCTCCTTCAGCTGGGATGTTCAGACTCTGCCCTAGTAGGCAGTCCATGTTAGCAAGAAGCAACATGTGAAATTATTTGATGGGCATCACTTAACAGGGTGTACCTAACTGTGAGATCCCCTTTCGGAAGCTTCCTGAGACCCGGTAGCAAGTGCTGCCATCCCCTCCGCACACCCTGCATCTGTCCATCGTCCGGGATGAGTAGAGACTCCCATCGCACCCAACCGGCTGCAAGAAATACAGAAGAAAAGACAACATTACCAGAGAGGTCTTCAATCCTACTCTGGAGCAAGGGGTGTCCACAACAGACCTACTGGGTAAGTGAGATTCTAAACTGGGGGAAATCCCTAGAGTGAGAGTTTACATGTCTTGGGCACACAGAAGTAAGAACTCTGAGGTGGGGTGAAGGGCTGTTTTAGCTCATACTGCACCTATGTTTAACCAACCCACCTTGCTGGGACATTGGTTTGGAATGTCCTTCCCCTGGAAGGGGATGCATCCAAGAATGGCCTTGCTGAGCCAGCAGGCAGCTGGTTTTAGTGGGACAATGTCATTTTGGCAACGACCGTCTCCAGGAGGCAGCACATCCAGCAGCAGCAATGCCAAGCCGCCAAATCACTGTCCTGTGGAGTCTTGAGGTTTAAGTACCATTGCAACGCAAGAGGGCTTTCGCTAACAGATTAAAACTTCTTGCACTGCTGGGTGCTCCTTCAAAAACAAACCAAGGCTGCTGCTTTTCTCCAGGCTCAAGGGAGAATGTATGCTCCTCATGCAAGTACGTGGCTGCGCATAATGATCTCCCCAGCCCAAACCTGACTGCTCCATTCTACACAGGCATTATTAGTGTGACATTTACAGGAACCCTATAGCAGCTGTTCAGTTTCGCCTTACTGCCCATACTTGTGGTGCTTGAGGACAATGATTTAAAACCAAGCCTTCAGCCCCCGATACACAGCCCTTCCTCCCAGTGCCTCACCTCACACTTGCCATTGATGCAGACCCCCTGATACGTCCTATCTTTGCAGGATGTGCCGTCCTGTGCTCGGGCCATCAGCTGTCTCTCTCCACTCCTGGTGGTGCACTGGAGGTCACAAGGCTTGTTGGAGATACTCGTGTAATCATCTGAAGGGAGAGAGGTGAGATGGCACCGGGCAGAGCAGTGGGGGCACAGGATGGCTCCAGAACCAACAGTGAGACAATCTTCTCCTTTAGGTCACTGGTTTACAACTACCCAGGGGGGCGCCTTGGCCCAGAGACGTGGAAAGCTTATGCACCTACCCACCCACACCCGAAGGAAACTCTCCTTCTCCTACCCCTATTGACCAGGTTTCCCCAGGTACTTTTCGTCCCCATCTCTCATGCTGAGCTGGTCAGCCATGGACAGACCTGGGTAGAGAGGTGTCCAGTGGTAATAGTGCTTCCCAAAGGCCTTAGCATTGAAGGTGGCGCACTGCTGTTGTTTGAAGCTGGCCATGTTGGCTGGGCAAGGCTGCAGAGAAAGCAAAGCTAACATTAGCCTCCTAGATCAAAACCAGCCCACTACAGAAAGGGAAAACTTCCAAGGGATTGGAATTCCTCTCTCGTTCTAGAGCAGCGTGGCCCCTTAGGTCAAGGCTAGGATCCACTGGTAGAGCAATGCAAGAAAGGTTCATGTAAAGTTAGTACAGCCTGCAGGCCATTCTCATCTCAGAGCTGTGAGCAGACACTTGGATGTTACAGAAGGGGCTCGTGGATCTAATGGACAGAGCAGAGGCTGAGAGTCAGGACTCCTCAGTTCCATTCCCCTCTGCCACGGGCTTGCTCTAGGAGCTTTGGCAAGTCACTTTTCTCCTCTGTAAAATGGAGATAATTGTAAAGCACTTTGAGATCCTCAGATGAGGGTTGCTGTGGCAGTTTTACTCCTTGCTGATTCCCCTAGTGGATAGGGCAGTAGACCGGGCCTCAGGAGGCTTGGATTCAGTTCCTGCCTCTGCCACTGCTTTGCTGGCTGACCTTTGGCAAGTCACTGCCTTATCTGTGCCTCAGTTTCCCCATCTGTAAAATGGGGATACTGACCTCCTTTGTAAAGCATTCTGAGATCTATGGCTGGAAGGAGCTAAGTATTCTTCTTATTGATGTATTAATATTAATGAAATGCCATCAGGGTTTCACTGGGGCTAGTGGCACTGAATCAAGATTGCTGCTGTTCTCAGCATTAGCCTTGTTCTTATCCATAAAACAGAGAGCTGTAGTCACACCTGTGACTGTCTCAATTCTGGGGTGACCCGTGTCTGTCCCGCTCAGACCCTTAATCTGCTTGTCATTGCCGCACCAAATCTCCGGCACAACCAGTAGGCTTGTGCCAGCACAACAACCCTGTGAGCACCCACTGCGGCCATGCCATTTCCCTCGGAGTAAATGGGTAGCCCTGGGAGAGGTTCTTACCTGTTGCTGGCACAGCTGGTAGTGCTTGGATTGGCCCCCACACATGGTGCTGTTTGTTCCCTGGGATAGGTGGAGTCTGAAAGGCAGAGAAGAACTACGCTGTGGGAGGAGCATCCGATGAAGTGGGCTGTAGCTCACAAAAGCTTATGCTCAAATAGCTGTGGGAGGAGTGACCAGTGGTTTGGAGGACTATGAGGTGCTAAAACACAGAGGCTGTAAGACAGTTGTAGCCTGGAGCTTAGAACAGAGACGCAGAAGTCAGGCAGTAATTTTACAGGAGTGTGTATTAGAACAGCTGGTTTTGCATCCAGCCTATGTAACAGTGTGTAGAAAATGTATTTCCAATGGCCCCAGTTTTAGGGTGGGATGCTCTCACTTAGCGATAGCAGCGGGGGTATTACACTGGTCGGAATGGCAGCATCAGAGCCCTGCCACCTTCCTCCAGGCTATGCCGTTTTCTCTCTCTCTGTCCAGGTAGAACGACTGATGAAACAGTGTGACAGTTTGGGGATCTATGTACAACTTATGAATTCTGTTTGATAGTGGGGACACTCTATGTGTACCTCTATCAGACTGCAGACTCCATATTGAATGTGTTTGCCTTCTGTTTTGTCTTTTACCTTCATTTTAGGATGAAATCCCAAGGGCTAGTGGCACAGGGTTAACAATGGCAGGTCATTAAACCTTGCTAGTCCTCTATTCACATGGGAGCCCCCTTGGACAAAGAGTTTGCTGCCACACAGAAGAACCAGGCTGCCCAGGTGGGTTGGTCACTAAGCTATGCATCACCTGGTGGCAGAGGTGAAAGTAAGCCGGTACGCCCCAGTACGGTGTACCGGCAAGAGCCGCGGCACCATACTGGGGCAGCCCGGCTTCCCCAGGGGGCAATTTAAAGGGCCGGGGGCTCCCAGCAGTGGCTGGAGCCCCAGGCCCTTTAAATTGCCTCCAGAGCCCCGCTGCTGGAGCCCTGGGGTAGCAACTGCAGGGCTCCGGCAGCTATTTAAAGGGCCTGGGGCTCCCCTGCTTCTACTGCCCTGGCCCTTTAAATAGCCACCGGAGCCCCGCCGCTGCTACTCCAGGGCTCCGGGGGCTATTTAAAGGACCGGGGCAGTAGAAGCAGGGGAGCTGCAGGCCCTTTAAATAGCCCTCAGAGCCCTGGGGAAGCGGCGGGGCTCCAGGGGCTATTTAAAGGGCCGGGGCTCCAGCTGCCTCTGCCGCCCTGGTCCTTTAAATAGCTGCTGGAGCCCCGCCGCTTCCCCAGGGCTCCAGTGGCTAATTAAAGGACCAGTAGAAGCAGGGGAGCCCTGGGCCCTTTAAATAGCCCCGGGAGCCCTGGGCTGCTGCTGATACCCCGGTGGGGGAGGGGGGAAGGAGGGAGGGGCACTTACCTTATAGGTTGGGCTGGGGCTGGCTCTGACCCCCTCAGCCCCGCCCTTTCCAGGGGCCAGAGCTGGCCCCAGCGTACCGGTAAGTCACTTGACTTACTTTCACCCCTGCATGGTGAGGGACTTTGCTCACCTGATGAAGCAGACTGACAAAGGAGACTGGAAGTTATGAAAGCGAAGTGAGGTCGCTGCTAGCCATTTTGGGGAGAGGGAGACGAGACCAGAAGCAGGAGACACAGGAGAAGCCTTGTGCAGGAGGGAAAGAGGAGAGGAAGGATCCTAGACTCCTTAAAAGAGTTTGACTTAGGCCCAACGAATGCTCATGAGCGGTGAGGACACCGAGGCAGGGAAGGATGTATAGGTGTTTTATTCTGAGTTACGTGCTATCATTTGTCTCTGAAGAGGTAAACAGTAAACCAGAGTGATCGCAAGGTTGAAGCTCTGGGAAGGGATATGCTTAAGCAACTTGGATATCTTGGGAGGTCAGCACTGGTCCTGGGGGCCCACTGGTCACACTTCCATGAGTGGCTAACAGAGAGTCTGTGCTCAGGAAATGTGTCAGAAGCCAAAGTAAGAGAGAGAGAGGTTGGAGCCTACCCAGACCAAGGGATAAAGCACATGGATCAGTGCATGGGACCCAAACACAACAGCTTGGTGTTGTAATATTAAAGGTACCTAAAGTTGAATCAACAGTAGCATCGGGTCCGGTGACTCATGCTTTGAGGCAGCGGGGGAGCTGACTTCATATTCATAAATCGAACCTGCTTAATCAATACTCCTGGTTTTAATTGAGAAATCACTGCTTCACATGCACCAGCTGCTTGCAATGCTGCATCTTCTAATCCCTGGGCAATCTGAGTTACAAGCGGGGGTTGGGAGGATGTTAGTTACTGCCACCATTAAACAATCAGGCTACGGTGGTGAGTGTTTGGCAGGAGCTCTTTATCAGGGCTGTGACAGACAGTGTGATCCACTGCATAGCCTACTCATTTAGAACTCAAGAGCCCTGGGTTCATTCCTGACTCCACCACTGACCTGCTGTATGATGCTGGGCAAATCACTTCCCCTCACTTTCCTCTCCCGCCTGTAAGCTCTTTGGGGCAGGAACAGTCTCTTACTAGGTGTATGTACAGCCCCTAGCCCAGTGGAGCCCTGACTCTAGTGATCTCTGGGTACTACTGTACACAAACATGATTACTGGCAATAATAATCATTAGAGCTGTTTGAAACATTTCATACACAACGTTCTTCCATCGGATAATGCCATTTTGTCAATACCGCCATGTTTTGTGGAAATGTGTTGACTTCAACAAAATGTTGTTTAGAAAAAAATGGGACTGGAGCAGTCCAATAAAGTCCAGAGGGACTACTTTGACATTTTTGCAATGTAATGTTTCCATTTTCTGTTTCAAAATGATGGCTTCCATTTTTAAATATTGTATATGATAAAGTCTAAATCAGAACAAAATGTATGAATTTTATCCAAATGTTACAATCAACCCCACACAATTTTAGTTTATTTTGGCTGGAGGGAACTGTTGCAATTTTTTGGTCGTGTCAGAACTGCAAAGAAATACACAGCAGCGGAATTTCCCACAAAACAGATAACCCAAGTTCCACGGCACTCTAGCAAAAACACCCAGATGGCAAATAACAAGCAAATCAAACACCATGACTGGCATTTTAAAAAGAGTGGAATTCCGTAGCACCAGCGATTGGACTGACCCAGACACTTGTCACCTTGGGTATGTCAACACAACAAGTAGACACCCACAGCTGACCTGTGTCAGCGAACTCAGGCTTGCAGGGCTTGGGCTGAGGGGCTGTTTCACTGCCATGTAGACATCTGGGCTTGGGCAGGAGCCTGAGTTCTGGGAGCCTAGGTTCTAGGACGCTGCAAGGTGGGAGGGTCCCAGAACTCAGCTCCAGCCTGATCCTGGAAGCCTGCACTGAATGAAACAGCCCCTTCCCCTGAGTTCTGCCAGCCGGCATGGGCCAGCAGTGGGCTTTTTGTTGCTGTGTAGACATACCTTGTAAAGGCTTGGTACAGACTTGTCTGTGTGTGCAACCACCACCCAGTCCCTGCTGGGCAGATTGAGTGGCAGGATGCTTTTGGAAGCCAGCCACCAATGTATTGAGCCTACTCCGGATGGCAAAGAAATAGAGGGGCCTGGGAAGAATCTGGGCAGAAGCTATGTGAAACTCATTGTTCTATATAGCACGTTGCTACCTACAGTGCCAGCTGTGCCACGTTACTGGAGCAAAAAGATGCCGGGCTCCTCCCCCATCTAGCCATAAAGAAAGAGAGGGTGTTTGTATAAGCCACTGGTGAGTGTTACAGGTACCCCTCCGTGCCTGATCTACAGAGGATATGGAGCTGTTAGAGCCCTTGCTATAGAGGCCTGATCCTACCTCAAGCTGTGGCATCTTATGCTTTTAACACAGGATGTCCCTGGTTCAAGCCTGTGTGTCAACTAAAACAATGGGTGCCACATTTGCAATCCTCTGAGACCTGCTTGCACCTCCCAGGTTAAGAATGCATGGAATAGATTAGGTAGGTCGACTGCTGACTGTATTTGCTAAAATAATGATAGGGTTGACAAATCTCACCTGTCAGAACATAGAGGAAATTCTTCCTGCAGGGATAACACCGTACAGTGGTACACCCTGTGGGTTGTTTTGGTTTTTTTGCCTTCAGTTTTAGCCACTGCCAGAGACAGGATACCCCACTGGAAAGTGCAACACTCGGCTCTTTTCCTAAGCAAATCCTATGTTCCTAACAGACGCTAATGAAACAGAAGCACTGTGACCAAGTTGGTCAGTTTCAGGATTCACTGGGCCATTGTGCGGTGATGGCACAATCTATTGCACGGCAGTTACCTAGAAATGGCTGCGTGAATTTGGTGCTTGTGATGGCAAAATAATCCAAATGCTGTGCAAGTTTCCCAGCACAGCACTACCAATGTGCCTTCGTCCTGGTCTGCAGCGGACATTGTCAGGGGGAGCTGGAGTTCTCGACAGTTGAGAAGGGGACAATCTTTTGGTAGCTGGGGGCGCAGTTTGAAACCATGGAATAAGCATATTTACTCACTCTGCAGAGCGTCAGCAGTGAAAGTGTTAAACAATGCTGGAAACAAAGTGTGCAGCCTGAGACTTCACAGTTATCATCCCCTTGGGATGAAACAGGGCAGCATTATTTCAGGCTGTCTGCAGACTCAGGCAGATATCACAGCACTGTGTACACTTGGCTGAGGCTTGGAAGGTTTTCTTTGCAGCTGCAGAAAGCTTTCTGTATTTTTGTTTTTAAATGCAAGCTTGAATTTTGGAGCAAAACCCTGCAGTGAGGGGTAGATTCTGCAGCAAATTCCCTGGCTGTGGAATTACAGAGGGCCGGTTCCAAAGCCCATTGAAGTCAGTGGAAGGACTCACTGGGCTTTGGATCAGGCCTGGAGGACACAGAGCCCTAGCTAGGAAGGCACAGGGAACACTCTGGGGGCACTCAGGCCCCCTTTCCCATTTCTTTTCCCCATCTTTCTCCTATGATGGCAGTGTCTGTGCTCACCGGGCAGAGGGGGGACACAGACACTGGCATGTCTTGTTAATGGTGAAGTTATCGGAGAATCATGGCTATCTCCAGACGGAAGGCACCTCTGCACATCCGGATCCTAATTATGCAGCTAGCCAACCCACATAAAAGAAGGGGTTTTTTTTTCCTTTTGAAGGAAGGGAAGAGGGAGGAGGCCGTGCCTGGGCTTCCTCTGCTTAGAAGTGCATTCATGCAGAATGGAAAGGAGCAGAGGAGAGGGGCAGACACAGTGAGCTCTCTGCACTCTCAGATGCCAGCTCTCATTAGCATCCAGGGAGTCTCATTAGCAGGTTAAAGAGATGCCTCTCCAGGGGTCTCATTCATCTCTTTAGTGGAGGTAGAGGCTTCCACTCCAGTCCCCTGCGCCGCCCTCAGTGGCGGATTTGACAGGAGCTAGCAATATAGCCTGGCTGAGAGAGAGCAGCAGGTGTTCACTGGCAAGTGCCACAGGCCATCAGCTGCTGTGACGTGAGGGAATGAATGGAGCGAGCAGGAGGGGATCTGAGCGAGAGAGGGCCAGGGCCGGCTCTAGGCACCAGCCAAGCAAGCAGGTGCTTGGGGCGGCACATTTCTAGGGGCAGCATTCCAGCGCCGCCCCTGCCGCCCCTAGAAATGTGCCCCCGCCGCCCCAGCTCGCCTCTGCCTGCTCCCCTGAGCGTGCCGCCGCCGCTCCGCTTCTCCCCCTCCCTCCCAGGCTTGCCACGCGCGAAACAGCTGTTTCGCGCCACAAGCCTGGGAGGGAGCGAGGGAGGAAGGGGAAGCCGAGCAGCGGCACGCTCGGGGGAGGCGGCGGTGGTGGAGCGGAGGCGAGCTGGGGCGGGGAGCAGTTCCTCTACCCTGCCCCATTGCTTCCTGTGGCTCCCCCCGGCCCTAGCTCACCTCCACTCCGCCTGCTCCCCTGAACACGCTGCCTTTCCCTTGCCTGAGGGGGGGGAGAAGCGGAGTGGCAGCGTGTTCAGGGAAGCAGGCGGAGCGGAGGGGAGCTAGGGCCGGGGGGAGCCACAGGAAGCAATGGGGGGGGCGGAAATGCGGCACGCCTGGGGGAGGAGGCAGGGCTGGGGATTTGGGGAAGGGGTTGGGAAGGGGTGGAGTTGGGGCGGGGGCAGAGAGGGGCACAAAAAAAAGCGGGGGTGGCCAAACATTTTTTTGTTTGGGAAAGCCAAAATCCTAGAGCTGGCCCTGGAGACAGCCACACAATGAAAAAGAGGAGGAAGTCCCAGAGACGTGCCTGGGCCCAATGCTCCGGGATTAACTGGGCCGTGTCAGAAGCACCAGAGTAAGTTGCATATGGAGGGTAGGTCAGTGTAAGTGGCTCTAGCACAATAGTGTAACTGGCATTGCCGTGGCGGGTTTGCCAAGCAAGCGTAGCTTATCTGCTGAAGGCACGTGGCAGGGAGATGGGGGGCATAGCAACAAAAGCAACTGACAGGGGAATGTGAGATAAAGGCAGCTACCTAAGTCCCACCATCGCCCATGCCCTCACCTGTAAGTGGGTGCAACTCACCCGTAGGCCAACATGAGTTGCACTTGCTTATGCCAGGGCTGAAGATGGTCCCTACGGAATTACCAAATCAGTGTAAATTATGCACATTTCACAGGCCTGCTGGATGTCAAAGCAGGGCTCTTTACTTTTCTACCCGCTTTCTGAGCAACGTACACCACATGTGAAATATACCCTGTCCTCTAAATCAGCCAGATGCAAAGCGAAAAAGAAGACGCGAAAAGTGGCCCAGCTCCCCAGCCCAGCATGCTTCGTTACTCCAAGATATGTACGTTGCAGAGCACAGTTGCCTAGTGTAACCCATGAGTCCTCCTTTGTGCCTGCGTCAAAGAGGATGTGAGTTTATTACAGCTCCAAGCACCTTTCACCTCCAGCAGTAGAAGCTCATGCTTTTAGCTCTGGAGGGTTTCTGCTCAGTCCCCAGTTGTGACCAAAATGGGGGTCACCACACTAGAATTTGAAATGTTTCAGATACAGAGCTAATACCACTGCACTACTCAGAAGGCAGCGGATCTCCATGAGAGGGATGCGGGAGGGAGAAGGATGCACTTTGGGTCACCCCTCCCTGCAGCTAGTAAGAAAAGCTGAGGCTGGCTGCAGGTGGGCTGTAGCGGGCAGAGGAGCCTGTTAAGCATCCAGCTGCAGTTCTGTTCCAGATCCATAAATATCCAGTTTTTCCTGCCACGTCAAATATCTGGTGGCTTTTGGCAAACACAGAAATGTCAGTTCTGCTTTCTAGAGCTTGGAATCATTCAGGGCATGTGAAAGGCTCCGCAGGAAAGGAGAGACACTCTGCCCTGGGTGTTGCCTCCCGCTCCCCTCCGCTGGGTGCATCCAGCATCTGGGCACCTTATCGGTAAAGGTTTCATGAGTGTCCATGAGTCTGGAGTTAGCTGGTGCTGCTCCATTGCTTACCTTTGCCGCAAGCAGTGCCTCTCCCGGGACATCACTCCTCCCCCACAGGTACGGGAGCATGTGGACCAGGAGCTCCATTCCCCCCACCACTTGGTGACCTCTTCATCCCAGGGGCCTGCTCCTTCTGCTGCCTCACTACTGTCCTGACAAAAACAGAGGATGGTTAGCTTGAGAACCCCAGCTCTGCAGCTGCCCTTGGGAGGGGATCAACCCTCTCCTCTGTGGATCTTTGGGTGGGCCACAAAAGTGAAAACCTTAAGTCTTCTAGTTTGGAGAGGGTAGGCCAGCCATGGTAGAGTCTAAACTACATGGCTCCTATTGTACAGTCCCCAGTATCTGCCCCTTCGCAAGCATAGGATTCCTGGGTCATTCAGGCTGATCCCCATCTCTTATAAGGAGTGCACTACACCACGGCTATTCTCTGCTTCCTGTGTCCCAGAGGGGGACACGGAAAGCAGAACACGGGCGGCTTTACCTTACACTGGGCACTAGGCCAGCCTCTGCATGGTCTCAGAACACCGAGTGGCTTAAAGTTACCTTGGACACTACTGCATCCTGGCTCCAAACACAGAAACAGGGAAGTGTGTATCAGGCTCCCAGCTTCTATTCCCTGAATCCAACTTTCACTATTAGGTTTAAACTCCAACATCCCACCATCTTCAAAATCCCCTTCCCCTCCCGCTGTGTCGAGATCAGACTGGCTGTGTGCTGACACTGGGACATCAGCAAGCCAGTGACTTGAGCAAGGCCTTCCTCTGCCCACTGAGTAGTCACCGTTACCACGAGGGAGCTGCTTGAGCTCCCGCAACTTCAGCCCCTGGAGAAGTTCCCCTGCAACAGGAACAGGGCTGATGGAGGTTCAGCGCCCCTCCCTCCTATATTTCAAGGGAATGAAGGAGAGCTGTAGGAGAATGCAGGAGGGGCCACAGCTCACAATGTTCTGCTCAAGGTTACACAGTGTATGTGTTTATATTGCAGCGTATGATGATTTGCATGATTCTTGCTTGATACCCTCAGCTGCAGGCTTTCCACTGGATCTGCACAGAGACACCCCCAGCCCACAGAGGTTTACCCACATAGCTCTAGTTTCAAGAGTGGGGCCATAGTTATCTGATCATATACTTCTTAGCAGCCCCTTATCGGATGCAGGTCTTTGGATTTTGGCATTGGCTTCTGAGCTCCAAATCAGCTTTTGGTGGACCCCTGCACACCAGTAATGGACTCCCCATAAAACAGCGGTTGGGTGGTTCCCCTGCTGAGTGCCTATTGTCACAGCAAGGCGCCAGTAGGGACCCCATTCCCGTACTGGTCAGCATCCACTCTGAATGAGGGAACACAATGGAGTTTGCACTGCAAGCACAGCCGATGGTGCACGTCAACTCACTGGAGCAACAAATGTATTTTTAACATCGCTCCACAAATGATAAATTCATAATCTTTCACACAAAAGCCCCAACATTTTAACTGAGAAGCGACGTTTCACCTGACCCTCTTGAAATTGCTATTGCATTATTTCACCTGACTTCTCCAACTGAATTCCCCACTCTCCCACCACAAGCTTCCTTGAAAATACCATTCCCCGCTCAAGTTCTTCACATCCACGGTGCTGAGTCTTTCTACAGTGCCAATCGGGGCGGGTCTGTGTATATATATGAGGAACCAAGCAAAGACAGCAGAATTCATAAGGATGGAGACCTACAATGGAAGCCAAAGCCTTGGGCCCTTTGAGCAATATGAGGTCATTAATAATTTTTGTCCCTTAATGGGGGAGAAGGGAGAGCGAGCTGTGATTTGCGGAGATGTGATGGATATGCAAACGCTTAGATCTTGATCACAAACCCAACCCCCTCCTTCAAAAATGAGGCCTTAAGGAGCAGCTTGTGTTTAATGTTGGCTTGCATGTCAGTGTCACTTAAGATGTTGGTAAATGGCAGATGGGGACCCAGGACAGTGCGTTGAAGACAGTCTCTTTGGGCCAAATTTGCAAAAGAGTGCAGTGGGGACGTGTTGGGTGCAGAGCTCTGATAAGAATCTGGTCTTAAATAGCACAATGGGATCTGCTGGCTGCTGAGCACTTTTGAAAAGCTGCCTCTAATTGGGGGGTGGTGAGCACTGGACAGTCTGGCTCTTGGAGACCAACTCCAAACCCTGTGATACGCTGAGTGACCAGCAACCCAGAAAGCAGGTGTCTCCGGAATCCTTTCAGAGCAGGCTCTGAGGTTCTGTGGGCCTGCCTCTGGCAGCATGTTGGGCCTGGCCATGTGTTTTTAACCTCTTACGCTCCAAGCTCCCAAGTACATTTTCCTTAGAGTTTTCCTCTCGGCAGCATGGAGGAAAGGTTTCATCCCCTTCAGTTTCCTACTTTTCTAGTTGGCAGACTCTGGATTGGGAGCTAGGTCCTGCTCAAGCGGGGCTCCTATGGAACCCTGTCAGGACCACCAAACCTCCTGAGGGAGCGTGGCAGCTGCATCCCACCCTGTCATCCTCTAGGGGGTGAATCCCCCCTCACTGCTGCACACCCTTGTGTCAGCAGGGCTGAATCAAGCCCATCATCTTTAATGGTTTAAGACGTGCCCCTGCAGTGTGCTCTGTATAGACCATCTCCACACACTGGCTTTGATGGGGCCCCACACAGGTGCAGGGGTTCACCTGTGATGCTCATTGTGGGATCAGGTCCTTTACTGCCGCCCCCCTGCATATTGCTGTCAGATTGAATTCTGCTTACATTTACCTGCCATGTCTCACACTAACTGGATGGCAAGTGTCCCTGAATGTACCATTCTGTTTATCCTTGTTTTTTCCTGCCAATCATCCAAGGTGTTGGCTGATAACAACTGGTCCCACAGCTGTAACTTAACAATGGGGGCTCTGTAGGAGATCACTGTTGTATTCTATCTTTATTCTGTGAATTAATTTTGCCCCTTTCTGACCCCTAATAACTTCCCCCAGTGCTGGGTTGGTCTCTTACAGGATCTTTGTTTCTGGGCTGTCCCTTTAAATTGAGCAGAGCCAAGCAGTTGCAGCCCTAAAGTGGCCATTTTGCAACAGGCTGCTGCCAGCTGCACCTTTCTCTCATCCAGCAGGTAAGAACTTGTAATGCTTTCCTTGAGTTTTCCTTCTCTTATTGCTGAGGAAATGGGACAATGTCATGGGTGCACATAGTGTATAACAGCTTAAAGGATCCCAGAGCAATTTACAAATTAATACGTGTACAAAACCCTCACCCCTACAGAGAAAGCATTGCACCCTCTTGAAATACAGCCACATCTAGTGTTGAATGTAGCTATTATTTCAACAGTATAAGGCAGCAGCCTACAATGACTGAAGCCAAGTTGTCAAGAAGTGTACTTTAGTCAATTGAAATTGAAGAGGGGATACATAAACAGAATGGTATTAGCAGTTGGTAAATTACATTCATAACTTCTTGTCTCGGTAAAATATGTTTTACTGAAGCGAGAGAGTGCAGGGAAGTAATTTCAAGGCTGTTGCTGTGTTAATAGGAATTTGCCAGTTTGCAGTAGTGACTTGGAGACCTTTTATGAATTAGTGAGTTTTGCCAACTAGCCAATGAACAGACAATAAAAATACCCAGAGTCACTCATCGCACAATGTATGTTGTTCATCTATTTTTGTAGCTTAGCTTTGATTATTTATGCTCTTTCCTAGTATAACAATCAATGTGTTGTAGTGTTTTTGGTAAAAGTGGTGGATTCTCCGGCATGAGCGACCTGGCTACAATATCTATTATTAAATCTTTTGTCAGAGGGGCAAAGAGCCAGGAGCTTTTGTGCAGATTATTAAGTGCAGTTTAGCAAGGGTCGATTTACATAACATTTTTCAGAGCTTCAGTGGAAAGCCAAAAAGGATCCCTAAGGATCCCATATCTTCAGTCAAATTATTTTCTAATACAAACCCTACCTCCCCCAACCCCTTTTATACCATTGAGAACACCACAAGGCCTGTCCTGGGATATTCCAGCTGTTCAGCTCAGATTTGCAACTATCCGGAGTGAGGATTACATGAATAATAATTACTTGTATTTTGGTATTGCCTGGAGACCCCCCAGCCCAGAACAGAGCCTCATTGTGCTAGGAACTGTACAGATGCACGGTGAGGGATGGTCCCGGCACCAAATAATTTACTATCGGCGTAGACCATGCAGACAAAGGATGGAATGGGAAACAAAGACACAGAGAGATGAAGTGACTTCCCTCTGTCACTGACCTGCTGTGTGGACTGAGCCACCAACACCTCAGGCTTCCTGAGACCCAGTCTAATGCCCTATCCACATGCTGCCTCTCAAACACGTGATACCTGCAGTTGTACTGAGGGGGATATCATAAGAATATAGGGCTGAGGACTGGAAAGGACCTCCTGGGTCACCATCTCCAGTCCCCTGCCATCATAAGCAACTCCATCACAAGAATCCTGTTACAAACGTATCAGTCTGCGCCTTCAAACTAGTTAAGTTGTTTGCACCCACTCTTCTTATTGGGAGGCTTTTCCAGGACCTCCCTCCTCTGAGGATTAGAAACCTTCTTCAAATTTCCAATCTCAGTTTATTCATGGCCAGTTTATTCTCATTTGTTCTTGTACCAACAGTGTCCTTTGGCTTAAATAGCTAATAGATAGTGGAGCTTATCCATCTCCATGCTACCTTGTGCCCCTGCTTGCTTGTTGCTCATTTAGAGTAGCACGCTTCCATCTCCCCACGACAACACTCAGACATGTCAGATGGCTGCAGAAGTCAGAAAGAAGCCTCGTTTGAGAGATACTGGCCAAAGAAGAAGAAGTCAGGTTTAAAAAGCAGAAGCAGCTGAGTAAGTTTGTGATCTAGGGGTACTGGACTATGACTCAGAAAAACTGAATTCCATTCCTGGCTCTGCCACTAACCTCCTGAGTGACCTTGGGCAAGTTACTGCCCCTCTCTGTGCCTCAGTTTCCCCTCCCATCTTTTGTCAGTTTTGTCTATTTAGGTGATAAGTTCTCTGGTGCAGAGACTCCCTCTTACTTCCTCTTTGTAGACCCTGTAAGTGCTACTGTAATACAAATAATTAAGAATACTAATATTGGGTTAAAACGTTTGACTATGTGGACTATCCCAGTGCAGAAGCAGGAGAGGTCACATGCTCTCCCTCACAATTTCCTCTCCTGTAATATAGGGATTTGCTATCTGATAAATGGTGAATTTCCTCTAGGGCCATGGTAGACCTGAGAACCGTACTGCTCTGAACTGATCTGAGATTCTGTGCCTATAAGTATTTACTCATGTAAGTAAGGACACTATAAAGATAGTTTTTGCAAGTGAAACCAAATATTTTCTTTGTCAGATCAGAAAGAAACGTGGTTATGTTGTGCCTATGAGCGATTAGACCTGCCTGCAGATGACCCTCAAGTATCATTTTTCTCTCTCACTATGGGTTTACTGCACCACTATGTCTGACTTCCTGGTGTGATGGTGGGGCTGCAGGTACCGGGAGACTGGGCAGTTGCTTCCAATTTTCTGCTGAATTTGTTGTTTTGACAGAAATAAGACTTCATTAAATAATTGTGACATAATTGCACTTCCTGATTTTAATTATGGTGCTAGCATTAGGCATCTTCCAAATTTCCAAACAATAAATTGAGGGATGTTGGCTAGATCCCAGATTACATGTGCTTCTGTGCTTAGTTTTCTCCATGTTTCCTGGCTGCGTTGACAGATTCCAAGATCTGCCTACCAGGTGAGTGAATTTGGCATTCCAGAATTCTCAGACATCAGCCAAGGCCCAGAAGATCTGGGAGAAGAACACTACATTAAGCAGAGACCTGACACAACTTGGAGAAAGGGGTCCAGCTGGCTTTAAGCCACCCTTTGCATTTCCCCAATCTGGGGGATTGTGGAAGCTGATCTAAATTATGCTCTGCTGCAACGGCCCCTAAAGAGCCATTCCACAGCTGGGGACTGCAAGACTGCAAGACTGCAAGCATAGGAGCATGCTGGGGGAATGCTGGCCATGGGGATGTAGTGCAGGGCTGTTGTTGTTAAGGATGCTGATGGATCTGGTTAAGGGAAAATGTGATGGTCAGATGCAATTTCTGAGTGACTTCTTAGAAAAAGAAATAGAGAGGCAGGAATTAAATCCTCAAACAGATGGGCCACACTCAAACTCACACAGGTGCTCTCTACAATAATTTCTGGGGGGTCATCCTAGGCCAATGGTTCTCAAACAGGGGTACGCATACTCCTGGGGGTACGCAGAGGTCTTCCAGAGGGTTCGTCAACTCCTCTAGATATTTGCCTAGTTTTACAACAGACTACATGAAAAGCACAAACTAAAATTTCATACAATGACATGTTTATACTGCTCTATATACTATACCACTGTTTCTCAACCCTGGGGGGTAGTGGGGGGGTGTCCGCAATTTATTTTATAATTATGTGATAAAAATGAGAAAGTAAGTGATTTTTCACCAATAGTGTGCTGTGACACTTTTGTATTTTTATGTCTGATTTTGTGAGCACGTAATTAAGTGAGGTGAAACCTGGGGTTCGCAAGACAAGTACGCCTCCTGAAAGAGGTACAGCAGTCTGGAAAGGTTGAGAACCACTCTCCTAGGCTTCCTGGACAGTGAGAGAATCGAGGAGTTCTTTAGTGTAAACTGAACTTGCCAGCCAAACCTTTACCACTTTCCGAGACCCTTTTGTAGCCCTGCCAGGGGTGTATTCTGGACCTGACGCGTATGGAAACTGCTCTAGCACCTCTCTTTGCCAGGGCTAACACAGGAGCAGGGAGCTGCTCCATCCCAGCTGTTCCGATGCAGCAAAAGTACCTGGGCCTTTGTACACAGAAGCTCTGCAGACAGTGTTATAAAAAGCCAGGTGGCAGTCTTCAGATTAGTCAATATTAGCAATGGAAAATCCAGCACCTACAACAGCGCCAGCATCCTCCCTGCTCTGTCCTTAATTCCAATTAACAATGCAGCTGTAGCTCCTTCAGCAGCAAAGACAGCCCCAAACAAACTATCCCAACCTTGCAGAGCAAGACAGTTTCCAATCAATGTGGTATAAACTGTTCAGGGCAACCTTTCTGAGAACTGCGAGCAAAATAAATACCCAAGAATGATTCTTTGTCATGCTCTGGATTAATTTAGGCCACTATTTATGCCATTCTTCCCCAACCTCTGGAAACTCAGACATAACTGGAATGGATTTTTCTAGATAATGTGGTTTGAGCATAGCCTTATGTATGGTGCATATTACGCTCTATTGCCATGTCCTGACTTCATGGCTCATTAAAGTCAGGAGGTCCAGGGAAAGGCTGGCTAAGGCCTTGTCTACACTACGAGGGTAAGTCGACCTAAGTTACGCAACTCCAGCTACGTGACTAACATAGCAGGACTCGACGTAGCTTAGGTCGACTTACTGCGGTGTCCACGTTATACTGGGTCAACGGGAGACACTCTCCCGTCGACTTACCTTATGCTTCTCGTTCCGGTGGAGTACCGGAATTGACGGGAGAGTGATTGGCAGTTGATCTAGTGGGTCTTCACTAGACCCGCTAAATCAACCCCGGTGCATCGATCGCCACAGTGTTAATCCCCGGTGAGTGTAGACATGCCCTAAGACAGAAGACAACAGGCCAAAAAAGAATGTGAAGATCAACTAGCCAAAGATTTAAAAACGAACAGCAAAAAGTTTAAATACACCAATAGCAGGAAGCCTGCCAAACAATCAGTGGGGTCACTGGATGACTGAGGTGCTAAAGGAGCACTCAAGGAAGAAAAGGCCATTGCAGAGAAGCTAAATGAATTCTTTGCACTAATCTTCACTGCAGAGGATGTGAGGGAGATTCCCACACCTGAGTCATTCTTTTTAGTGATAAATCTGGGGAACTGTCCCAGATTAACAGGTTGGTTGAGGTGGTTTTGAAACAAACTGATAAATTAAACAGTAGCAAGTCACCAGAACTATAAGGTATTCACTCAAGAATTCTGAAGGAATTCAGATATGAAATTGCAGAACTACTAACTGTGGTATGTAACCTATCATTTAAACCAGCTTCTCTACCAGATGATTGGAGGATAGCTACTGCAACACCAATTTTTAAAAAAGGCTCCAGAGGCAATTTTGGCAATTATAGACCGGTAAGCCTAACTTCAGTACAGTACCAGGCAACTGTAGTAAAGAACAGAATTATCAGACACACAGATGAACACAATCTGTTGGGGAGAGTCAACCTGGCTTTTGTAAAGGGAAACCATGCCTGACTAATCTATTTGCATTTTTTGAGGGGGTCAACAAACGTGGACATGGGTGATCCAGTGGATACAGTATACTTGGACTGTCAGAAAGCCTTTGACAAGATCCCTCACTGAAGGCTTTTAAGCAAAGCAAGCAGTCCTTTGTTCAAAGATAGTTTATTCCTACCCATTGTTTTCTATCAGTTTTCACAATGGAGAGAGATAAATAGTGGTGTGACCAAGGAATCTATACTGGGACCACTGCTGTTCAACATATTCTTAAATTATCTGGAAAAAGGGATAAATAGTGAGGTGGGAAAATGTGCAGATGATACAAATTACTCCAATCCAAAGCAGACGACGAAGAGATACAAAAGGATTTCACATAACTGGGTGACTAGGCAACAACATGGCAGATGAAGTTCAGTGATGATAAATGCAAAGTAATGCACATTAGAAAACATAATCCCAGCTATACATACAAAATGATGGGATCTAAATTAGCTGTTACTGCTCAAGAAAGATATCTTGGAATCATTGTGGATAGTTCTCTGAAAACATCTGCTCAATGTGCAGCGGCAGTAAAAAATCTAACAGAATGTTAGGAACCATTAGGAAAGGGATAGATAATTAGACAGAAAATATCACAATGCCACTATATAAATCCATGGTACATGTACACCTTGAATACTGTGTGAAGTTCTGGTCATCCTATCTCAAAAAAGATGTATTAGAATAGAAAAAGGTACAGAGAAGGGCAACAAAAATGATTAAGGATATCGAACAGCTTCCATGTAAGGAGGGATTAAAAAGACCAGGACTTTTCAGCTTAGAAAAGAGACAACGAAGAGGGGATAAGATAGAGGTCTATAAAATTGTGACTGATGTGGAGAAAGTGAATAAGGAAGCGTAATACTCCTTCTCATAACACAAGAACCAGGGATCACTCAATGAAATTAATAGGCAGCAGGTTTAAAACAAACAAAAGGAAGTACTTCTTCATACAGTGCAGTCAACCTGTGGAACTCATTGCCAGGAGATGTTGTGAAGGCCAAAACTATAACAGGATTAAAAAAAAATAGATACATTGATGGAGGATAGGTCCATCAGTGGTTATTAGCCAATATGGTCAGGGATGCAATCCCACGCTCTGAGTGTTTCCAGTCTCTGACTGCCAGAAGATGGGAGTTGATGATGGGATGGATCACTGGATGTTTGCCTGTTCTGTTCATTCCCTCTGAAGCACCTGGCATTGGTTACTGTTGGAAGACAGCATACTGGGCTAGATGGACCATTGGCTGTTCTTATGTTCTTCTCTAGTTCCTTTTATTAGGGAAATTTGGGGGGGGGGATTTCTCTCTGTTAAAACTTCACAAATTTAGGCTGTGCATATAAGACACTGATCACCACTGGGTTATTGCAGTAGTCATTGTAGGGAACTTCACTCAACCCAGTCAAAACCTTTTCTGAATATTGCCATATGTGACTGTTTAAAAGTTCAAATTGAGGCAAATACTTTTACAGACCTCCTCGCATTGTCTGCACATGTTCTTCCTCTGATAAAAACCTACCTGATCTCTATTAAAGTGTTTCTCAATGTAACACCACACTCTACTCACTGAATCATTTAATAGAAGGTTAAGATCTGTGCACAGTAATAATAGGAATTGCAGTTAGCATCCATATTATCTAGTCCTACTATCATGAAAAATAATGACAATGTTTGTTCTGTACATATTTTATGGGAGTTTGGTTCTCGTTAGGGCTTCATCATTTTATGCTCTGATTAAAGCTGGGACACCAGACTTTAGTGGAGCCTTGCAAAATTCTGCTAGTAAGCCAGCTGGCTCAGTAGCTTGCCTTGAGATATTTTATAACTAACTGGCATTCAGCTAAAGTTATTTTTCATTCCAGCATGACTTTATCATCTTTGGGTAGTTTAGTTAGGGTTAATATTTTGTTTAAAAAGAGATTCCACTTTGGATACAGACTGGTAGAGGTGAAAAGGTTTGTTTAAAAAAAATTTAAACAAGATACTTGAGGGAATTAAATTAAATTTAGATTGTTTAAAAAAAATCAAAACAAGATACTCGAGGGAATTCCCTGTAATGGAATGTAGGAGGTGGGAATGAGTAGTAGGACAGACAGTAGGATAATGACTTGTGACAGGTTCTCGAAGGATTCCCTCTTTGAGCAGATTTGTGTGCTCAAAGAGGGAATTTTGATCTGTAATAAGGTACAAATAAGAAGTACATTAGAAAGCAGGCTAGCAGCAGCCCAGAATAAGAACTGGAAAGTTGCATTTATTTACAATTATACTTAAAACAGTGTTTAAGTTTACAGACAACAATCCCACTTCTTTGGAGGATTTTGGTTAAAATCAATTGGGATATTTTGCTCTAAGCAGAAAACTGTCTCTTATCCTAGGGATTCTCAGCTAGCCAAGGCTGAAACCATGTGGAAAATTAGAGGTTTGTGGGAGAAAGGGTAGGATAGTGACCTTGGATATGTGTGTGGATGGGGGAGTGATATTTAGCTGTTCTAAGCTCACACTGGCTTGGGGTCTGATTTTTAGGGGTGCTGAGCACACAGAGATCCCATTGGCTTCAAATGGAGTGGTAGGTGCTGAACACTTCTAAAAACAGGCCCTACGCTGCATGTCTTGTGCAATCAAAGTCACTGGGAATTTGGGGTACATGAAAAATGCAGGATCAGCCCGTAAATGACTATTTTCTGCACAGTAAGAAAGAGGAGCTGTTGGTCAACTTAGTGTCATGATGTTGTTTATTTAATGGCCTAATTCTGCCACCCCTTATTCACGTTGAATATTTACTACTCAGACTCTAGTTCTTTTGGGGCTACTTACAGAGTAAGGGACTATTTGACTTAAGTGTAGAGGAATGCTGCCCTGAAGGAACAGCACTGGTGTTATTAGTGATTATTTGTACTGCCCATAGCACTTGGGAGCCCTAGCTCTGGAGCAGGACCCCATTGTGCTAGGTACTGTACTAACATAGAACAAAAAGCCAGTCCTTGCCCCATAGAGCTTTGCGCCATACAAATGCATTAAGATGGATGCACTATGAAGTATATGTATAACAAAGTTTAGCTGCCCTGCTGTAGCATCAGCTTTGCCTTCGCTGCTAAATAAGGTGTATTTTTTACCTTGGGGAACTTTCACTCAGGGTCCATGATAGCTAAATCCAGTTTATATTAGGGCTGTCAAGCAATTAAAAAAAATTAATCACAATTAAAAAAATGAATTGCGATTAATTGCGCTGTTAAACAATAATAGAATACCATTTATTTAAATATTTTTGGATGTTTTCTACATTTTCAAATATATGTATTTCAATTACATCACAGAATACAAAGTGTACAGTGCTCACTTTATATTTTTATTAGACGTATTTGCATTGTAAAAAAACCCCAAAAGAAATAGTATTTTTCAGTTCACATAATACAAGTACTGTAATGCAATCTCTTTATCATGAACGTTGAACTTACAAATGTAGAATTATGTAAAAGAAAAACTGCATTCAAAAATAAAACAATGTAAAATTTTAGCGCGGGGGTGGGCAAACTACAGCCCACCAGCCGTTTAATCTGGCCCTCGAGCTCCCGCTGTGGAGCAGGGTTTGGGGCTTGCACTGCTCTGGCACTCCAGTTGGGGAGCAGGGTTGGGGGCCACTCACACAGCTCCCGGAAGCAGCGTCATGGCCCTCTCTGGCTCCTACGCATAGGGGCAGCCAGAGGGGGCTCTGGTCTGCACGCTGCCCCCACCCGAAGCACTGCCCCCACAGCTCCCATTGGCCTGGCACCACTGCCAATGGGAGCTGCAGGGGCGGTTTCTGCAGATGGAACAGTGTGCAGAGCCACCTGGCTGCGCCTCTATGAAGGAGCCAGAGAAGGGACATGTCTCTGCTTCCGGGAGCTGCTTGAGGTAAGCACCACCCGGATCCTGCACCCCTGAGCCTCCCCCCATGCTCCAACCCTCTGCCCCAGCCCTGATCCTCCTCCTGCCCTCCAAACCCCTCAATCCCAGCCCACAACACCCTCCTGCACCCCAAACCTCTCATCCTCAGCCCCACCCTGGAGCCCTCACACCCCACCCCCCTGCCCCAGCCCTGATCCCCTCCCACCCTCCAAACACCTCGATCCCAGCCCGGAGCACCCTCCTGCACCCCAAACCCCTCATCCCTGGCCGAACCCCAGCATCTGCACCCCCAGCCAGAGCCTGCACCCCTTCCTGCACCCCAATCTCCTGTCCCAGCCCTGATCCCCCTCCAGCCCTCTGAACCCCTCGGTCCCAGAACGGTGCACCCTCCTGCACCCCAAACTCCTCATCCTCAGCCCCACTCCAGAGCCCACACCCCCAGCCGGAGCCCTCACCCCACCCACACCCCTGCTGCAGCCCAGAGCCCCATCCTGCCCCTGAGCCCCACCCCAGAGCCCGCACCCCCAACCAGAGTCCTCACCCCCTGTCATACCCCAACCCCAATTTTGTGAGCATTCCTGGCCCTCCATACAAATTCTATTACCAGATGGGGCCCTCAGGCCAAAAAGTTTGCCCACCCCTGTTTTAGAGCCTACACGTCCAATCAGTCCTACTTCATGTTCAGCCAATTGCTCAGACAAACAATTTGCAGGAGATAATGCTGCCCACTTCTTGTTTACAATGTCATCTGAAATTGAGAACATTCTCAATGTTCTCAATTTAATGTAAACAAGAGAGGCATTCTCATGGCACTATTGTAGCTGGCGTTGCAAGATATTATTTACCTGCCACATTCGCTAAAGATTCATATGTCCCTTCATACTTCAACCACCATTCCAGGGGACATGCTTCCATGCTGATGATGCGTTCAGTTCGATAACCATCCAGAGCTGTGCAGACTGACACCTGTTCATTTTCATTATCTGAGTCAGATGCCACCAGCAGAAGCTTGATTTTCTTTTTTGGTGGTTCGGGTTCTGTCGTTTCCGCACCGGAGAGTTGCTCTTTTAAGACTTCTGAAAGCATGCTCCACACCTCGTCCCTCTCAGATTTTGGAAGGCACTTCAGATTCTTAAACCTTGGGTTGAGTGCTGTAGCTATCTTTAGAAATCTCACACTGGTACCTCCTTTGCATTTTGTGAAATCTGCAGTGAAAGTGTTCTTAAAACGAACATGTGCTGGGTCATCATCTGAGACTGCTATAACATGAAAATGCAGAATGCAGGTAAAACAGAGCAGGGGACATACAATTCTCCCCCAAGGAGGTCAGTCACAAATTTAATTAATGCATTATTTTTTAATAAAAAGAAAAGGAGTACTTGTGGCACCTTAGAGACTAACACATTTATTTGAGCATAAGCTTTTGTGAGCTACAGCTCACTTCATCCACTGAATGCATCCGATGAAGTGAGCTGTAGCTCACAAAAGCTTATGTTCAAATAAATTGGTTAGTCTCTAAGGTGCCACAAGTACTCCTTTTCTTTCTGCAAATACAGACTAACACGGCTGCTACTCTGAAACCTATTTTTTTAATGAGTGTCATCAGTGTGGAAGCATGTCCTCTGGAATGGTGGCCGAAGCACAAAGGGGCATATGAATGTTTGGCATATCTGGCACGTAAATACCTTGCAACGCCCGCTACAAAAGTGCCATGCAAAAGCCTGTTCTCACTTTCTGGTAACATTGTAAATAAGAAGAGGGCTGCATTATCTCCTGTAAATGTAAAGAAACTTTTTTGTCTTAGTGATTGGCTGAACAAGAAGTAGGACTGAGTGGACTTGTAGACTCTGAAGTTTTACAGTGTTTTGTTTTGAGTGCAGTTATGTACCAAAAAAAAAAAATCTATATTTGTAAGTTGCACTTTCACGACAGAGATCGCACTATAGTATTTGTAGGAGGTGAACTGAAAAATACTATTTCTTTTGTTTATCATTTTTACAGTGCAAATATTTGTAATAAAAAATAATATACACTTTGATTTCAATTATAACCCAATACAATAGATATGAAAATGTAGAAAAACATCCAAAATATTTAATAAATTTCAATTGGTATTCTATTATTTAACAGTGCAATTAAAACTGTGATTAATCCCGATTTATTTTTTTTTAGTTAATCGCATGAGTTAACTACGATTAATCAACAGCCCTAGTTTATATATAATGCTTATTGTATTCACATTGCTTTATGGTTGCGAAGTATTGCAAAACATATGGGGCAAAAGCTGCAAACATTTGAAACAAAGTCCCTTTGCCAAATCCTAGGTGTGACAAGGTTAGATAGACTAGAAAGGATGACATCCATAGATCAAAAGTGCAGTATGACCACAGTCCTCAAAATGTGCCAGAATGACCCAACTACCTACAATTGTTCTGTAAGGAAGAGTGCATGGAGAGAAAGGCCATGGACAACCAAGGAGATGTCCAAGGTATAACTTGGTATATAAAACCACCCAGGCAACCCCCAAAAGGTTCAAACAGGAGCTCAAAACAGATGTGGATGGAATCTGCTCATAAACCTCAGTGTTGGGGGAAAGCAATAAATGAATGCGCATGAGCTATCCTGAGGTAAAAACCCAGTGAAGATCAACTACTTTAGTTTTACCATGAGGTAAACAAGTCAAAGTCAACCCCAGGTGGCAGGTTAGTGGTGACCTCACCCAATTTACCACATAGTAAAACTAAACTGTCTTGTCTTCAGTGTGTTTTACCTTGGGATAGCTCATATACAGGGTATATATTTCAGGGTAATTAAGGTACATGAAGAAAAGGAGGACTTGTGGCACCTTAGAGACTAACAAATTTATTTGAGCATAAGCTTTCGTGAGCTACAGCTCACTTCATCGGATGCATGAGTTATCCCAAGGTGAAAACACAGTGAAGACAAGAGACTTTTGTTCTACCACAAGGTAAATTAGGTGAGGTCAGCACTATACCACCACTTGGGGTTGACCTTGCTTTGTTGACCTCATAGTAAAACTAAAGGGGCTGGTCTTCCCTGTGTTTTTACCTCAGGATAGCTCATGCACACTATTTACCCTGAGTTAATAAATATACCTTCTTTTTAGCAGTGAAGACAAGGCCATAGATGGAAGTCGAACAGGGCAAGGAGCACTGAATCAACCATCTGCAATAAAGAAACTATATGGGGTTCCTTCAGAGACGTTAAGCACAGAGCCCGTTGTGCTCAGCGACCCATGAAAGCTGAGAGGAGGTCGCGGCACTGTTCAGTGGAATGATTGAAGTTAGGATTTTGCCTCCTCCAGTCATAATAACAGAGGTGGTTCTTACAGGCCAGGCCTTTGAGTGAGTGCCCTATAATAAGAGGATTTCACAGAAAGGGCTTTACAGCTGCTAGGAGACAAGTGTTATTAAAGGGGACAGAGCTCTAATAAGAGCCTGGCTGCTGGGTCAGAGGGTGTGTCTCTGCCCTTCCAGAAAGGACAAAATGAATGGCTTGAGGGCTCCAGTGCTCACACAGCTACAGAGAATGGTGAAATGAGGCTGGCTAACCAAGGAGCCTACTTCACACATACTTGGGGGGTAGGGGGGTGGGAGGAGAAGTGGAGGGGGAAGGAGGGAATGGATCAGTTTTCATCTCCATCCACAGGCTTGTGAGCACTGGTTACCTGTGGTACAAAGGGCATGGCTTCTTTGCTGCTCATAAAAGAATAACACAACAATATTCTTTCACAATACCCCAGCTTTAAAGGAAGGGGTCCATAATTTGGTGGATGAGGGTAGTTATTCCCCTGGACAGTTGTGGGCTAATTCTTGACCAGTTTATGCACTTTTCAGGGGAAGAGCCCTATGTGCACAATTCTGATGGTGCTGATCTGCGCTCCTGCATTGCCAAAAGCTGCCATTTCACCTCCATCACTCCTTTCTGAGTGCCAGAGTCATTGCGGTGTCTGAGGGGTCCAGTCCTCGGAGGGAACTCTAGGGCAAGCAGCACAAAATCCCTTTCCCAACCAGCCTTGAAGCACAATGCTAGGGAAAATCAGATGCACAACATACTTGTCCCATTGAACCACCCAGATTTTTAAGCCTTTCCATTGGGATGTGGGTGAAAACAGAAGCGGAGCATCAGCAAAAATCAAAGAAAGTCTTGACAAGTTTTATAAACCTAGGCACCATATGGGGTTGGCTGGGTTCTGCCTGTTTTACAGTCAGGGAACTGCAATCTTCCTTCCAGATCCAAGGTCAAACTCCACTCACCTTACTCATGTGGGCAGCCCCTGGGTACCGTACCCCTGCCTGACCCCTCCTCACTTCATCAAAGGCATTTCTAGGAGTTTAGCGCTGGTTTAGTGCCGTCACACCCAACACAGTAAGAGCCGCCCAATGCCCACCAGGGCTGAGTCTTGCCCCACACCTGGACTCTAGCCACGGCTGAGTCAAACGTGGGCAGGGGGGACAGGGGTTGCCTTTTTTCACCCCACGTGAGTTTGTGGAGCTCCTAGGAGGCTTTGAAAACAGCTTGCCTTTCCTGATTTCATTGGGGCCGCTGGACATGTCTCCGCCAGGGTCTTATCGCCTCCTCCTGGGCAGCTTGAAAGGGGGGTGGGGGACATGGGGGAAACAGACAAGACAGGAAAAGATCCGAGCTGTTACTATGGAGTGGGGGTGGGGGATTAACCCTGGGAGCTGGGCAGCTTGAAGAGGGCCATCTAGGCAGGCCACCTAGGCCGCCTGCCCCAAGCCCAGGGCAGGGCACCTTTGCTTCTCGGCTCTGGCTCCAGCGCTCCGCAGGGGCTCAGGGCTGCGTGCCTGCAGATCGGATCCCGCTGGGGCTCGGAGTAAGCGCCCCCCTGCCCGCCCGCCCCTTACCTTAGCGCCCGGGGCGGCGGCGATCAGCAGCAGCAGGAGCAGCGGGGCCAGCCGCCGGCCGGGAGAGCCGCGCGGGGCGGCCATCCTGCGCTCCTGCTCCATGGGAACAAGGCAGCGGCGGCGGCAGCCCGGAGGCAGCCGCAGTCGCCTGAGCGCAGCCCTGCATGGCTGGGTAATTAATGACTTTCCAACCTGTTTGGTGGCTGGGCGCCCGCAGCTCCGCGGGGCCCTGATTGACACAAGCCGACCTGAGCCACCCGCAGCCCGGGGAGGGCGGGGGCCACGTGCCCCTGCCCCTGCCCCCTGCCCCGCATTCCTCCCGGGCTCGGGGAGGTTTGGGACGCAGACAAAGGAAGCCAAACCCGGCGCAGCAGGATCCCTGCCCCTCCCCTCCGCAGCCCCGGTCCCTTGCGGGGGCCTCGGGCTCCCTCCAGCCAGGGCTTGGGGACAGGCCAGGACCAGCACCCCCTCCCCAAACTGTGTGTCTGAGAATCCGGATCCACATCGGATCAGGCCACTCCGCATTGCCTGACCCCTTCTGCCCAGGACAGCCTGGCTCCCGCTGGCAGATGTCCCTGAATGAAGGAAGTAGGCAAGTGTAGTAGTTATAGCCCCACTTTGCAGCTAGGGAAACTGAGGCGCGGGGCAATTAAGTCTGGGCAGGGCTGGGAAGAGAATCCCAGTCTGGTGACCATATTGTTCACCCTTAAAAGAAGGGTCACTTTGGTGGTGACAGTGCTTGAAGATTGTGAAATGGTCCCACTGAAGATCAAAGGGCATTCTGGTGCTGGTGTCTGGACTCAGGGCACCACAGGCATATTTCTGTGCATAAAGGCTTTTTCCTGGTAACTGAGTCTGGTCTGCACCTAGTGTGGATGCAGTTATAAGGTGCCTTATATTGGTACAGCTTATTCCTCTTCCCATACAGGAATAACATTTATACCGGTATAGGAACCCTTAAACCCCTATAATTGGGCGCTGTTGTACTGCATAGTAGTATGGATAAAGAGGTAACAACTTCCTAGTGTAGACAAGATCCGAATGACTTTATTGTGAAACACTGAACAAGTGGCATGAATGTTCACTTTGAGCAAAGGAACAGCTTTGATCTTGTCTCCTCTGATTCCTCCTTTCACTCCAGACACTGATCATCATACTGACCACTCCTTCCACTGAACTGTTTGTTCCAGGTCAACATAGAGGAATTTCTATTTACTTGTCTCAAAAAAACACTTTGGTCTGGTCTACACTATAGAGTTAAAAGAAAAGGAGTACTTGTGGCACCTTAGAGACTAACCAATTTATTTGAGGATAAGCTTGGCATCCGATGAAGTGAGCTGTAGCTCACGAAAGCTTATGCTCAAATAAATTGGTTAGTCTCTAAGGTGCCACAAGTCCTCCTTTTCTTTTTGCGAATACAGACTAACGCGGCTGTTACTCTGAAAACTATAGAATTAGGTCAATAGAGGGCAGCTTATGTTGACCCAACTATGAAAGTGTCTGCACTTAAATTTTGCTTCCGCTGACGTAACTGTCCAGCTGTGCTGACTTAATAAGTCCACCTCCATGAGCAGCGTAGAGTCAGGGTCAATGTAGTTAGGTCAACACAGTGTCAGTGTAGACACTGCGTTGCTTATGCCAACTGACAGTGGCTTTCAGGAGCCTTCCCACACTGACAGTACAATCAATAAAAGCACTCCTGGAGAGGATGCGCAATGCCGACACAAGGAGCAAAGTGCAGACACACACAAGTGATATAATTACTGCAGTGGCTGTATGCCAACATAAGTTAGGTTGACTTCATTCTGTAGTGTAGACAGGCCTTTTGTAGTTAGAGCTTGTCCACGTGTGAAAGTTGTTTAGAATTATTTTCATCCACGTTAAACGATCCAGAACAACAATTGTTGCGCCAACAATGCATCCACACCACCTTGTTATCTTGGGTTAAGATGCTTCCCTTTGGGATCATCGTGCCCAGAACTGTGTTGTTTTGAATTAAGCATTCGGCATTCTTTGCAGAAATCCTATGGTGCAATGCTCCACTGCTAGGCTCTGTGCTGTGGGATTTTTGTCACTGTGAGATACTTGCTGGAAGGCACTGGAGTTCTGAGATTCGGGGTCAAACTAATTCCCATGATTTCTTTCCTGTCATCCCACCATTCATCTGGCTTTTATGGGCCAGCCCCATTTTCAAAGAGCTGTCAGGGAGCATGAGGGAACCACTGCACTCCTGCAGTCCTGATGGTTCTTAATACAAACAGGCTGCCGTCCATATATCTACAGTCATGCAGGGTGATATGGGCATCCGAGAAGGAGGAGGCTGAAAAAACAAATGTTTTGACAAATGAAATGAAAAACTGGATATTTTAGGTGTCCAGAAACTTTCCCATTGATTTGAAAGGCTTCCTGCCATCCATTTCTCTGAAGAAAAAGCCACATAAGCAGAGAGTGGGGTGGTAGAGAGTGGGTGCTTGAATTTCAATGGCTATTTTCACTACTTCCATAGAATATGATAACTGAATCTGTCAAAATACAGGAACTTCTTTTTTCCCCAGGGTGGAGCAGATAAGTCTTAAAGCATATTTATTTCCTGAATTTTCCCTCTTTTTCTCCTTACAAAATGTTCACAGGCAGATTTTTTAATATATTCATTATTTTAAATTGTATGTCAATTTCTTCCTTAAAATCCTTTTCCCTCCATGAACAGTTTGCAAGCAGTTCTTGCAAATTCTCCAACTTAGACACTTGCTGTGTGCGGGTTAGTTACAGCAATCTGGTGGTATTGTTTCTGGTCTCTGATTGGATCACTCTAACAGCACAAAATAAGGATTTGCATTGAAATGTGCAATATGAAGTTTGCTTTCAGTGCTTGTTCAGTCTTTCAATTTTGTGCAATTATTCATGTTAACAAAGCTCAACCACTTGCTTGTTGCTGGCGAGTGGACCAGTCACAGACATGGCTGAAATAAAACAGTCACAGATGTTTTTTCCATGCTTCACCCATCTGTAGTTCATACGATTATCCAAACAGGTACTGTGTCCCCTAAAGCCAGATTGGGATAGTGGTAAATCAGGTGTGCCCAGATTTTGAGGACAATTCTTCCCACAGTTCGGTGTGTGTTAAGTCTTGTGGGGATGAAAGGATGACCATGTAACTGTAACATGCAGACGTAGACTTAATATCTAGGTTAGTTAACATAAAGTCTTCCAGCAGCATGTCACCTTCTAATGCCTTAGTGGGGTTACTGACAAGTGGAGTATGATATTGGTAGATTGAGCATGCCCAAGGGATAAAGGATAACATCTCCTAAAGGCCGGGACATTGCTATGTGGAGCACACCTGGATGACGCACAGCACTCTCTGCAACCTGGCGGTTTTTTTTATAGGCTTTGATTATTTTTATTTTATTATGTAATTTTATAGAGGAAGGTTGGTTCAGTGGTTAGGGCACTAGTTTAGGACTTGAGAGACCTGGGTTCAAATCCTTGCTCCACTGCTGATTTCCTGTGTGGCTTTGGACAAGTCTTTCGTTGCTTGTCCGTACAATGGGGATAATAGCAGTGCTCTGCCTCCCTGTGGCATTGTGAGGGTAAATACATTAAAGATTGAGAAGCTCTTTGAAATTATATAAGAGTGTTATGGATTAATGATTGGTTATTTATTGTTGGTTAATTATTTGTATTGTGGCTCTGACTGAGTTTGCAGCCCCATTCTGCTAAGCACTGTACAAACACATAGTAAGAGACAGTCTCTGCTCCAGGAAGCTTACAAATCCTAAATAGCCAAGATAGACAAAGGGTTGGAGGGGAAACTGAGGCACAGAGAGGTGAGGTTACTTGCCAAAGGTCACTCAGCAGGTCAGTGGCAGAGTTGGGAATAGAACTCAATCTTCAGAGTTCCCATACAGTGACCTGTCCCCTGAACCATATGTAGCAGCAACTGGATAATAATATCTTGCAGCTTGGAGGGTTATTGATGGCTCATGTCCAGGCCAAAAGACAGTGCACTTCCACCATCAGATGAGGCAGCAGGGAAATGGCCCCATGCCCAGAATGTGAAGAATGGCGTTACAACACTTCCTATAAGGTTGGGTGGTTGCTAGGTAGCTGGCGCATGTCCACATTATGAATGAAAGAAGTTCTAACACGGGGTGGGCAAACTTTTTGGCCCGAGGGCCACATCTGGGTTGCAAAACTATATGGAGGGCTGGGTAGGGAAGGCTGTGTCTCCCCAAACAGCCTGGCCCCCACTCCCTCTCTGCCTCCTCCCACTTCCTGCCCCCTGACTGCCTCCCTCAGAACCCCTGACCCATCCAACCCCCCTGCTCCTTGTCCCCTGACTGCCCCCTCTTGGGACCCCTGCTCCTAACCGCCCCCCGGGAGTCCAACCCCTATCCAACCCCCCCACCCCCCGCTCCCTGTCCCCTGACTGCCCTGACCCCCATCCACACCCCCTGACAGGCCCCCCGGGGACTCCCACACCTATCCAGCCTACCCTGTTCCCTGACTGCCCCCCCCAGAACCTCCGCCCCATCCAACCTGCTCCCTGACCCCTGACTGCTCCCTGGGACCCCCTGCTCCTCACCCCCTTACCATGCCGGAGCCAGCCACGCTGCTGCGCTGCCCAGCAGGAGCAGTGGGCCAGAGCGCTGGTGGCTCAGCATCCTGAGGCTGCGGGGGAAGGGGAACAGGAGGGGAGGGGCTGCGGACTAGCCTCCCCAGCTGGGAGCTCAGGGGCTGGGCAGGACGGTCCCGCAGGTCGGATGTGGCCTGCGGGCCATAGTTCGCCCACCTCTGTTCTAACATCACAGCTGGGATCACCTAGTAAATTGGTTCTTATAAAGAAACGGAGATTAACTAACTGCATGCCTACCCAGATTATCAGCCCCTTATAACTGGAATCATATGCTGCGGCCTTGCTAAAATCTCACATGGCAAATAGAACTCCCCACACATACACCCTATATGAGAGTAGATTGTGTGTTCCTGAGCCTGTACAGAAACATTATTGCTAGAGGATTATTTGCTTTCCTGAAGTGATGGAACTGGACCGAACTCAGCTCCTGGGAGTTGTTAGGATATAGATATTCAGGCCTGTCTGCAAAGGTCTGTACTTTAAGAATTTAGGTGTATTCTTATCACTTGGCTAGTTAGAGGTATAAAAGAAAGAATCAAAATCACTGTCTGCCAGTGTAAGGGCCTTCTCTTACTGTGACAGTTTGTGGCCCTGTGCTTAGGCTCAGGCCTTTGGCTAAGCAGCAGAGGCAGCCATAAGCTGAGAAGCGACCGGTCACATCCTCACATTCCAAACTAGTCACATTGAAATAAGGTGCTATTGGGCTGTTAGGAGTACAATCCTGTCCTGATAGTGCCTATCACCTCCAGAGAAAGGGAAGTGCCTAGAAGATGTAAAAGGAAATTTAGGTTGATAGTTTTCTGTCTGGTAAGAACTCACTTATCAATAGACACAGCTGGGAAACTCTTATGTCTTTATGGATATAGTTGTGAAATCCTCACTTCTGTATTGTTTTGTCATTATAGTTCCCACTTTGCTATTGTTTATTGGCATGGTCTCTGTCTGGTTCTGTGATTGTTTCTGTCTGCTGTATACTTAATTTTGCGGGGTGTAAACTAATTAAGGTGGTGGGATATAATTGGTTAGCTAATCATGTTACAATATGTTAGGATTGATTAGTTAAATTTCAGTAGAATGATTGGTTAAGGTATAGCTAAGAATATTACTATATAAATTAGGGGCAAACAGGAAGTAAGTTGGGATTTGAAAATAAGGAAAAAGGAACTTGTATTTAAGCTTGCTGAAAGTTCACCCCAATAAACATTGAATTGTTTGCGACTTCGGGTATTGTTACTCTCTGTTCATGCAAGAAGGACCAGGGAAGTGGGAGAGTGAAGGAATAAGCTCTCTAACAGGAGTTCAAATCCTGGCACTTGAGGGATGGAACATAGTCTCCAGATCTGATGCCTTAGGCCCTGATTCTGCAAAGAATGGCTTAACTTTAAGCATGGTAGCAATCCCATCCTATGAAGCACATGCTTAAATGCTAGGCTGAATTGAGGCCTTAGAAAGTGGGAGTAAGAATTATGGCATGAACAAGTGGATTTAACTGCACTGCAATTATTACTGCGTTATTGGGTCTACATTCAGTGGCTTGAAGCCAAGATCCTGGAACTACTATCTTGAGAAATATGGGATTATTAACATTGCAGATACATATTACTTTTCCAAACCCCATTTTTTATTGCTCTTCTTCCAATGGCATAGGAAGGCTCTTATTATAAAATGTTTCTGAGGGTCACTCATCAAGGTTTTGAAGACAAACAGCTGTCAGGTAGGTCAGGTGGCCTTTGGGCAGCCCATAAACAGCCAATGGCCTAATACTGCCCACAGAAGCATGGTAGCATGCCTGTTGACTTCAGCAGGAGCACCATCTGAGCGTTACAGAGCCCAGGGAGAATGCCTCTATTTGTTGTGCTTCTGACAGTGCTCATGGAGGGCTGGGTCATACCGGTTGAAAGATCTGCCTCACAAACTGAGGTGGGCTGGACACTGACTCTTCTCTTTCATATGGCCACAGCTGGACCTTAAGGTCTCTTATCCAGTCTAGAGCAGAGGGGGCAGCCATATGAATGGGTGTGGCACCTCCAGGGTAAGCATAAATTGGGCAACCCTCTGTGATGTGTCCGATAGTTTGCACCACGCCACAGACACAGTTCAGTGGTTCCCTCACTTTCCATCTATGGGGTAAATGTTTGAATCTTCCATGTCAGGGGCAGTTACAGTCTAGAGCTGTCCATATGCACCATGGGGTGGGCAAGCCCAGCACTTGCACAGTTGAGTTGTCAATTCGATTTTTGCTTAGTACATTGGCAGCTGCTCCAGCTTCAGACCATCTTCTGTGAATGTCCTTTTCTTCTGCAAGGAGGAGTGAGACCGGAAGGGTTTTCTTGATTTTCATCAGTGGCGAGGGGGATGATCTAGGTCATGGTGGAGCAGTAGCGTGGTATTTGCCATGGTCTTTATGTACTCCACAACTGTCTCAGCATCTCGTCAGATATTTGCCAGCGCAATGTCAGCCAATACCAATAGCCATGGAAGTGGCGTTGGTGGGAGGGTGCCACTAATTATGCAAAGAGCGGCATTAATTTCAATGCCCACTAAGATGGTGTGTGGGCTTCCATTCCAAACTGTGGCATGGTATCCTGCTGTGGAGTGGACCAAGGCTGGTGATGGTATTTGGAGCATGCAGGCGTCGCTTCCCCATGATGTTCCCGCAAGCTTCTGTATGATGTTGTCCCTGGTGTGCATTTTCCTTTTGGTTTGTTCAAGGTGGCGACGGAAGCTGAGCCTATGGCCCGGGGCTATCCCTAGGTCCTGTGGATTATGATTGGGCATCAGTGGTGACCCACCAAAATTGATGTTTAATTTCACCCTGATCTATTTGTCTTCTTGGCCTGGGCATTGTTCAAATGGAAAGCTGAGAGTACTGTTTTCAAGACATTTGGCTTTAACCATCATGGCTTGAAATAGGTTTCACTGACCTCCAGGCGGTGACAGAACAAAGCCAGAAGTGACACTCCTGGATTAACAGGCCAGCTCTCCCCACTCCCAGGGCTTTTTCTGAGAGCTTCCTCAAGATGAGAGCTGCAGGAAACTGGGGGCAAATGTTGCCATTTGATTTTGTGTTCCTCAAATAATGTATGTTCCACAAAATTGTACAAACTGGCTATTTCCTCTTCAACACCAGGCTCTTCAGGGCAGGGATTGTTTCTTGGTGCTGGGTTTGTCCGGCACCTAGCACAATAGGGTCCTGCTCCATGACTGGGATGCTTAGGAGCTTGAGCAGTGTCAATAAATACATCAATATAATCATTAATAATGTCAAGTTCTATTTCGCAGCCACCTGCCACTCACAGCGTGTCCATTCTCAAGGGGAAAAAATGGCAAAAGATAATGAATTTGGTAAAGTGGGCCAGTCTGAGCTCATAACAAGAGGCAAGGAGCCCCCTGCAATTTCACGGTGTTTCTCCTTCTGTAGGGAATGTTTTGAATGTTGCTACTTAGGTTGGAGTTTTCTTTGACCAAATACATGTGTATGACATAGAGGTGTGGATTTTGTGTACATTTCAGCTTGGAAACCAATCACTTGGGTTTATAATTGGCTTTGGGGGTTTTAACTCTTCTGCTTAACCAGCTGGGGAATTGAATGCCAGATTCTGATGAATCACCACCCTTGCCTATTCTCTTTCAATACCTGATCAGCTAATGCAGTGACATAGCACTCCTCGGTTGGCAAAGTCAGACATTTCATGCCACTTGGAGTTTGCTGTCTAGTAATAAAACCACTTCCCAGCCTGCACAAGGGAAATGATAGCTTCCAATAGGGCCCTACCAAATTCACGGCCATGAAAAACGTGGACCACGAAATCTGGTCTCCCCCTGTGAAATCTGGTCTTTTGTGTGCTTTTACCCTACATTATACAGATTTCACAGGGGGAGACCAGCTTTCTCAAATTGGGGGTCTTGACCCCAAAGGATGTTGCAGGGGGGTTGCAAGGTTATTTTAGGGGGGTTGCAGTATTGCCACCCTTACTTCTGCACTGTCTTCAGAGCTGGGCGGCTGGAGAGTGGTGGCCATCAGTCGGGTGCTCATCTCTGAAGGCAGCACCCCACCAGCAGCCGTGCAGAAGTAAGGGTGGCAATACCATACCATGCCACCCTTACTTCTGTGCTGCTGCCTTCAGAGCTGGTTGGCCAGAGAGTGGCGGCAGCTGATTGAGGGCCCAGGTCTAAAGGCAACAGCAAAGAAGTAAAGGTGGCAATACCAGAACCATCCCATCCTTACTTCTGTGCTGCTGCTGGCGGCTCTGCTTTCAGAGCTGGGTTCCCAGCCAGCAGCCGCCGCTCTCCAGCTGCCCAGCTCTGAAGGCAGCGCCATCACCAGTAGCAGCGCAGAAGTAAAGGGAGCATTACTGCAATCCTCCCTACAGTAGCGTTGCAACCCTCCCCTCCTTATTGGGTCAGGACCCCTACAATTACAACACCATAAAATTTCAGATTTAAATAGCTGAAATCATGAAATTTATCATTTTTAAAATCCTATGACCATGAAATTGACCAAAATGGACCGTGAATTTGGTAGGGCCCTAATCATCAGGCAGTAACATACTCGGTTTTCTAGGAGACCATTTTAAATGTTGATTTCTATCATATATCCAATTATTTCTAAAATGTATCCAATGATGCTAGACAAATTCAGACTGGAAATAAGGTGTACATTTTTAACAGTGAGGGTAATTATCCATTGGAACAATTTTCCAGAGGTTGTGGTGGATTCTCCATCACTGACCCCTTTTAAACCAAGAGTGGATGTTTTTCTAAAAGATCTGCTCTAGGAATTATTTTGGGGAAGTTCTATGGCCTGAGTTATAGAGGAGCACCAAACAATGATGCCTTCTGGTCTTGCCATCTCTCAATCTGTATCAATCTCATCTGTATCAATCTCCACTAAATGCAAACTCTAGAACCAGCTAAATCTTCCTCCTAAGAATATATTTTCTGCACAATGCGCTGGGTTATTGAGCACTGCCGGTTAGCAGAAATTGTGTGGCTTAATGAATCAAGCTGAATGCATACCCTGGAGCAAATCTCTCTTATATGAACTTTCCCCATTGACTTGGAGAGCAGTTGTGATACCATCACAACCATTCAGGTGATCCTTTATGCCTCTGTATGCTTGTGCACCATTCTGCACCTTCCCTGGTAGCCAGCTTGCTGTCACACTAGTGCCAGAGCGAGGGCTGAGGCAGTGCAAAATGGATCAGGTGTTCCGAAGCAGGGGGATTGGGGTCTGGAGCAGAGGGTGGATCTGTATGCCAGATGTGGTACAATTCGTGTGGGAAGCTGATCTGAGCCTCAGCATTTCTCCCCCACTGAGGGTCTCGGCCTCAGGATGGAGTGAGAAAAGAGAAATTACTGAAGGATGTCAGCTGGGATCCTAGTGATGGAGGCGGTACTGGGAACCCCTGATCAGAGCAGTTTGCTGGAAATGGGGGGAAGTCAGGGACACCTAATTCATACTCGCCCAGAGAAAACAAGGGGACGATTGTTTAAAAATCATACAGCAGTTCTATTAACTGACTTCTACAATGGCCAAATGTTGCTTCCAAGCTGAAATAAACCGGCAGTGTGATGAAACAAACAGAGAGAATACAGTCAGAGCTCAGCAGAGAGTCTGTTTGATTAGCCAGTCTCATGAAGGGAAAAGCCAACTGATCACTGATAAATGCAGTTTCATGTAGGGAATTTGCTTGCTATTTCAATGAGGCATAGTGCCTTATAAAGCCAGCTCATGGGCTACAAACAAGCAAGAATGAGCAAAGCTTCTGAGAAGCACAAGTTTTCATTTGAACAGAATGACCCAGGACTCCCAAAAATATTTCCCAGCACCTGACTCATTCAAAGAAACAGTTTGAAGAGAAAAGATAAAGAAGTAATCTTGGTGGAGGGAGCCAATAAAAACAAACAGGCTGATGAATGGCATTTTGGGAGGGGAAGGGATTTGGAGGATTTTACGCTTGTGCACATCAGGGATCAGGCAGAGCATGTCCAGGTGTTATGCAAAGCTTTCTCCACATGCGGCTCAACATGCCCTTCATTCATGACCTGCAACACCCCCTGCTATTCCAGTCCTGACCCCCGCCCCTTCCCCCCCAGGTTTTCCAGTGCAGTCATGAGCTGCAGTTTCTGGGCCTCTCCTGATCAGAGACAGAGATGATGTGTAGTGGTGTATCTATTGCTAAATGTTGAAAGAACACTTCCCAGCTGTGTGGGTCTCAAGTTTAGGATGTGTTTTTAAAAAGGGATTACAAAACCTAGTATAAAACCAAACATTTTCATCACTTTTTAAAAAATGATTCAATGGCAAAATTTTTTTATTTTTTAAAGGTTTCCCTGCTATGTTGGGAAACCCACACAACTAGTGCATAAGAATCTGAATGTGAAATTGACCAGTCTAGTAAAAATAATAAACTGCCAAGACATATTCAGAGCCACCAAAACCAACTCTTGTTCTCATATATAGGGCTGAGCAAATAATGGATTTTTCTGCTCAGAGGGACAAAATGAAAATTTTGAAAAAATTCCATTTTGATTCGAACTGAAATCAGATTTTCCCAAAAGTTTTCATCAAATTGAAAACTTGAAGACATTTCACTTTGACTCAACTGAAATGTTTTCTGTTGACTTGAAATAGTTTTCCCTCAAGTTTTTTATGATGAGTTGGCTGTTTGACCAAAATGTATTTCAAAACATCAAAATATTTTGACTTTTTAAAATAAAATGTTTCAGAACGCAATGGTTCAAATAAAATTTTTCAACTCTTTAAAAAAAAATTTTTTTTTCAACGAAAGCCATTTGTCAAATTCAACCTGAATTCAGTAAATGTTTTGGGGCCCTGAAAAATGCTTTATTTCAGTGGGGAAAATTTTTTGTCAAAAAATGTTTCTCTTTATTTACTTGTAATTGCCTCTTTTCAGCATTTTTAGAGAAATAAAGGGTCTTTATTTTACACTGTAAATCTGAGATGTTCACAGCTGCCCCCTGGATTTGGGTGCCCAGTTACTGGAAATTTGGTTTCCAAAATTTGTGAGCAGCTTTTAAATTCTTAGTCTATGTGCTTGAGGCGGAAACTGTGGCTTTTGTTTGTCAATAAAGGGCCAAGCATGTTTTGGATGCTATGTAAATAATAATGAAAGTAATTCATTCAGTGCCCAAGCTGAGTGAAGGGCAGAGAGTAAACAAAGAACAGAAATGATAAAAGGGACATTAGGGATTTTAATTCTATCAGTTTTGATAGGAATCATAATCTAAGGTGCTGTTGTTAAACTACAATCAAGGAGCTTTTTCATATACATCTTGTACCTTGATAGCGTCCCCATCAGAGGTTAGCTGGGGCCACCAACCTCCATGCACTGTGGATATTCAGGGCACATTTAAATCAGGGTTGCTGGAGGTGAAAGGTTTCTGCATGAGTTTACTGTCCTCGGAAACCCCCAAGATTTACATTTTGTCTTTCGGCTATTAGATTGGGAAATGTATCAGTCACCCAACTGGCTTTCTCATAAAGGCTCAGGAGCTGAGTAAGCTTTCCCAGTGCAGCCAGACAGGGAATGGAATCCCCAGCTGCATTATCGACTGGATATGACAGCAGTTGGGGGCAATGCTTATGGCCGCCATCACTGTGGGTCCTCCAGGACTGGAATGGAGTGTCTAATGAGGCCTGATGGAATTTCCTTTGCCCACCACAACCCATCTGCAAATTCACAGAGGGAAACGGTTGTTAAGAGACCAAGTCCTGGGATCACAGTTAAAGGGGCTAAGGGCTTGGAAAGCTACACAGGAGAATGTAAATGGTCTGGATGATAAAGGTCTCTGGGCATATCTTTTTGTATTTTCAAAGCACCAGCCTCCAATTTACCACCCCTTTGGGGCGGAGGTCTCTCTTTTGTAGCTTCTGTAACTTTCCACTCTTCATTTCCTCACAGCTACTGTAACACTCTCCTCCCTCTTTCGTCTGGACATGTGTGTTCTGAAACCATATTCCATGCTACACAATGCAGGGCCATTGCAGTCCCCACTTTGCCTAGGTGGGGTCAGGGGTTGGAAGGGGAAGATGATAACAGCAATCAAAAGCCACTGGGGAAAGAATATGCCAAAAAGTGGGGGGAGAGGGCTGGCTCTGCATGTCTTCAGCCTAGATGGGCTGGATCAATACCAAACTGAGACTCCTCTCCACTTGGGGAGATGGGCAGTGCTAGCAGAGGCTGCCTAAAGCAGGGATCTCAAGAAAGGACATGTTATCAGGTAAGATCAGTAGAGGAAGAAGGCCTGATCTAAAGCCCATTGAAGTCAATGGGAGTCTTTCCACTGACTTCACTAGGCTTTGGATCATGCTCTTCTACACTGAATGAGTCACACAACATCCACACCAAGACAGGAGAGGAGGGAATCAGGCCCAGCAAATCTATTGCCCAAAGTGACTTTCTTAGTAAAATAGTCTCCTCTTGGTTTCTAATATGGTTCAGTCTTTCTTGGACATGTCTCTGTCGACATTGTTCAATAATGAGGATGTGGCTGAGAGTCTCAGGCAAGGTTTACACTACAGACCTATATCGGTATAACTATAATTCACACCCCTGAGTGACGTAGTTATATTGACCTTAACTCCCCATGTAGACAGCACTATGTTGGCAGGAGAGCTTCTCCCATCGACATATCTACTGCGCCAAGGGGAGAGCTCTCTCCCATTGGCCTAGGAGCATCTCACTTAAGTGCTATAGTAGCGCAGCTGCATCGGTGCAGCTGTGCCAATGCAGTGGTTTTCGTGTAGACCTGCCCTCATTTGCTTTGCTGGACAAGGCCTCGTTGCAGCTTTGGCAGTGTCATCTCTTATAACAAGTTGGGTAGGGACACACCCAGCTGCGGTCACATGCAGGCTCTCTAACCACCAGCCTCCCAGTCTAGGACCCCAGAGCAGAACCATCCTGCCCTGGTCAAATGTAGCCAGTATTTGGGTTTAACACCTGGTCCGCCTCTCCCTCAATGTGAAGAGAACCATACACACTTGTGGTAAGCAAGCTGAGATTTCCCCCAGGCACCTCAGTCAAATGCACACTGGTTTGGATTAAAATATAAAGTAAGTTTATTAATTACAAAAGGATAGATTTTAAGTGATTATAAGTGATAGCAAACAGATCAAAGCAGATTACCTAGTAAATAAACAAAACCGCAAACTGAGCTTAACGTACTAGATAAGTAGGATATGAATTAGCAAATTCTCACCCTGGGTGATAAACAGGCTGGCAGATTCTTAAGGCACAAGCTGTCTTGGCTTTGCAGCTTGGGTTTCCTGGGTTTTCATACACAGGCTAGAAATCCCTCTAGCCTGGGACCACCACTTCTCCCCTGTTCCGTCTTTATTCCTCAGGTGTTTCCACATGTGTTGTTGTAGAGAGAATGAGGCACCCTCATAATGTCATTGTCCCCCTTTTATATCTTCTTCCCACTTGCTGGAAAGCTCTTTTGCTGTGACCTGGGTCAAACAGTCCCCATTGTATAGAGCTATCTCTGAGAGGTTTCTATTGTACACAGTTCCTGGGGTAATCCTTGTGCTTGTGTGCATTTCTTCAGTGAGCCATTAACATTGTCTGACCTTTTTACTGTTGTATCTGAAAAGCTGCTTGTGGGTGTTTTTCCAACCTCGCAACTTGTTTCAGTAACACATACACAGCCAAACTTCATAACTTCACATACGACAATAGAACATACAATCCAATGAGATATTGCTGACTAGCAGATCAAGACTTTTAGAACGATACCTCACAAGGCATACTTTGTACAGAACATGTCCTAATTACATGACAGTGGTGAATATTGGGGTGCCAGGGTGTCACACACAGTAATATATGAATTGCCGTATTAGATCAAACTCATGGTCCATCTAGTTCAATATCCTGTCTCTGACAATGGCCGGTACCAGCTACTTCAGAGGAAGATGTAAGAACTCTCTCAGTGGACAGTTATGGGATATCTATCCCTAGAGAAGTCTCCTCCCATTCCTAATAGAGATTTGCTCAAGCCCTGAAACATGCGGTTTTATACCCTCCCCAAATTCTCTTTAAATGGCATTAACTATTGTAACTCTGGATGCTGAGTTCTATATAATCATCCAATCCCACTTTGAATCTTGTCAAGTTCTTGCTTTCAATGACATCCTGTGTCAGTGAGTTCCACAGTCTAATCACACATTCTGTGAAGGTGTTTTCTTTTCTAGCACCTATCAGTTTCATTGAATGTGCCCTTGGTCGTGTGTTCTGTCAGTTTATCATTTTCAGGATATGCTGTGGTGTGACTGTGATCAAAATATTGAACAGAACCAGACACAGGGTGAATCCCTGCAGGACCCTACTCAATATGCCCTTCCAGCTTGACTGTGAATCACTGATAACTACTCTCTGGGAATGGTTTCCCAACCAGTTATGCACTGACCCACCTTATAGTAGCTCCATCTTTCTAAGTTGTATTCCCTAGCTTGTTATGAGAAGGTTACGTGAGACAGTATCAACGGCCTTACTAAAGTCAAGATATACCCATCTTTTGCTTCCTCCCTGTCAAGAGTCTTGTTACCGTCTCAAAGAAAGCTATTAGGTTGGTTTGACATGAGTTGTTCTCCACAAATCCATGTTGACTGTTATTTGTCATCTTATTATCTTCTAAGTGTTTGTGAACGGATTGCTTGATTATTTGCTCCATCATCTTTCTGGGTACTGCAGTTCAACTGACTGATTTGTAATTTTCCGAGTTGTCCTTATTCCCCTTGTTATAGGTTGGCAGCACTATATTTGCCCTCTAGAAATGCAAAGGGTTATTGCATGTAGTTGTTTCATAAATATTTTACTTAGAGGTTATCAACCAGTTATGTAAATATTCATTGCTTAGTGGATATAGGGCATTGGCACTCACAGGCTTTTGAAAAATTTACCCTGAGTCTCATTAAAAGTCACATTTATAATGCTTATGAAGTCTATAACATCATTAATTTGTTTTTGTATATAATAGATGTATTTTATGTTGCCTAGATTACATGGATAGCTGTATTGTGCTGAAGTTTTGGTGATTAGAAAATTCAAATGATCTTGCTAGGATCCATAAGATATATCAACGAATTATTTCCAACTCACAAAAATTGTGGTAAAAGAATGCTAGATTTGAAAAACCAAAGCATGCAATAATCTGGAAATCCCTACTTAGTTCTCTATGATGTGAATATTTCACGCCGAGTAATGCGTAATTTATAAAATCTCATACTAGAAAATTAACTCTTAAAATTGTACTTTATTGAGCTCAGGCCAATTATTTCTCATTACATTTTCTCTCTAACCTTCCCGTTCACATTCTTGGAGAGGATTTGTCCCCAGTGCATGTAGAGGGAGCAGTTTCTGTGTTCCCCAAAGTACAGGGGCTGCATGGTCCCGGTCCTTGGATCGCACAAGGGAGGAGAGGAGCAGTCCTTGTACCTTCACCCTGCCCTGTGACCCTAAAAGCCATAGTGCCCTCATTGTCCAGCCAGACAAACTGAGGGAGAGGAGAAGTGACGCTTATCCGAAGTCCCTGTCAGAACACCACAGCTTGTGAAGCCCAGCCCTGTGCTCAGAGCATTTCAGGAAAGTGTGAGGCAGAAAAATCTGAGGAGCATGAAGCTTGTGGGGTGGATTTTGTGAGGGGCTCATCGATCTCTTACCTCTGCCCCCACTGATGGCGATGGGAGTTTTCCCACTGACATCAATGGGAGAAGCGTTAAGTGAATGCTGAGTGCTTTGGAAAATCCTACCAGCGGTGCCTGGTTTTAAGATCGTGGTTGTGCCGATTAACCATTTAAAGCTAGAGATGAGCCAAGTCTGTGCCTGGGAACCCTGAAGTGGTGCCCAGATTAGACTAGAGAAATCCACTTAATCCCTCCTGGAAAGCTAAATGTTTCCACTCGCAGTCTTTAGGGAGCAATTATTTTCCACTGCATGCATCCAACGAAGTGAGCTGTAGCTCACAAAAGCTTATGCGCAAATAAATTTGTTAGTCTCTAAGGTGCCACAAGTCCTCCTGTTCTTTTCCAGTCTGTGGATGGAGAATTAGTGTCCTTCCAGCAGTGAGTTCCCAAAGAACCCTTAAAAAGCCATCCTAGCTATTAATACAGACTCCTTTAAAGTACTGTGGGGGGTCTTTTGGATGACACCTAAGGAATAACACCTGCCTGCTCTACCCAGCAACAAAACATTCCACTCCACTTCTGGGGGAAGCTGGAGCTTTCCTGAGCCTTCTGGGACAAACTTTTCTGCTGCCCCCCTGCATCCCTCCACTGTTATGCAGCATGTGGCTGCCTTCCTCTACCCTATACAAGGCTTCATTACTCTGGTGCTCTGTGGTATTTGGGGAATGCAAAATGCTCTATAAATGTAAAACACTAGCACCTGTTCTCTTCTCACTTACACCCATGTAAATCTGCATTGTCAATGGAATTACACGGGTGCAGAGTCAGCAAAAGTGATGGCAGAATCAGACTTGTTATTCACTGCCTGAGGGCACCTCCTATGCAGAGGTGTTCAAGGCCAGAAAGGGAGCATTGTAAGTGAGGAAATGTCTGCCCAAGGGTTAGAATGAGCTCGTGATGGAGCAGGGAATTGAACCCAGACCTGGTAGATCCACGACTCGTGCCTTAGCCACTAGACCACTCTACCTCAGTCAGACATCAGGGCTCATCTCTCCATCTGGGTCCCAAGCTGATAGCTGGGCTCTATCTCCCCTGAAAGGTACCATTCCCTAGACTGGAATAAGATCTGTGGCTTGACCTATGACCCTGGTGTCACACTAAGTTAGCTATTCTTTTGGGGACACTCAGTTTAACAAACAGAAAATTAAAGAAACAAGCCCCCTTGGGAGCCCTCTGGGGCAGGGATTTTCAATTTCATGTATGTCCAGCATTTAGCACCATCAGGCCCTGATCCCTGACTGGCACCTCTAGGCGCTACCATAATACTACTAATAAAGAACAAAACCTGTGCATGAGGTTAGTTCATAGTAGCAGTGTGACAGAGAAGTAACACTGCACATCACATTAAAGACGTTGTCAGTTTTATTTTAATGCAGTGCCGTTGCTACCATTCAGCCGCTGAAAAATTCACTCGGCGTTAGTTTTCTGTTTGTTGCTGTTGGGTTGCTGTAAGATTCCTGTTTCATTATGCCTGGAATGCTAAATGGAATAGGACCCATGCAGCATACGCATTACAACTCGGCTGAGTCTCCTTCAATCACTGTAATTATCAATCTTTTTATCGTTAGGATCCCAACTTTTTAAATTTGAATTGTGTCCCAGCATTAACAAGCAAATCCTGCTCTCTCCTCTGCTGTCCCAAATGGCCCTGGATACAGCAAAGTGTTACTGTTCCTGGGAATGGTGCAGGCTTCTTGGGGCCAAGGGCAGGGAAGATGCACCCCTTGACCTCCCCTCCATCCCCGAGCCGTCTCCACCTATGGGGCCTAAAGTAGGGCGCTGCAGCACTGAGTCTTTGTGGATCTAGCCCTTTGAGCCCTAGTCATGGACCAGGCCTCCATTGTGCTCAGTGCTGTATAAACACCGAACACAATGACTGTCCTTGCCCCAAACAGCCTAGCTTAGTTAGATCCACCCAAGCAGAGCGAGGTTTGAGAACAGTGGACAGGCAAGTTCCTTGGGCATGTCACTTCTCCTCTCTGTGCCTCTGTTTTCCCTCCCACCCTTCATTTGTTTTGCCTGTTTAGAAGATAAGCAGTCTCCCACCATGTCTGTACAGCACCCAGCACACTGGGGCCCACTAAACAATACTGTGATGTCAACCACAAAGGGACTGGTATTAAAGCAACTGCACAGATGCATGTGTACTAGCAGGGGAATACGTTGCATAGGCTGTGAATGCTAATCCAACCCCGGAAGCAACTTTGAAATGGCTCCCTTAATCCTCTGAAACATATAGGGGCCAGGGAGAGAATCCTCATCTTCTCCCCTCCACGCACATGTGCCTCTTTCACAAGGCTCTCCTATGCAGGTGTAGCGCAGGGGTGACGATGTGACTGCCTGACATCTGCCGGCAGGTGCGGTTTCTTTGTGTATTATCTGGCTGTTTGCTAAGGAACCATGCCTAACCAGATGTGTGTGAAATTCTGCAGTCTTGGTTCCCAGGAGCTGCTGTGCTTCTGACATACGGCTTTACACTCCCTGAGATTCAGGCACAAACATGGCAGCAAAACAGAGTGCAACGCACGGCCCTCAATCTACCCATTCCTTGCCCCCTAGATCTGTTCAACTGTCCCTGGGCTTCAAATCCACTCAGAGCTGCTGCTGCTATTAATGATGGCGGCTGACACCGCACTGTGCTTAACTGGGAAGCAACCCTTCCCAACAGCAATAATAATAATATCTAGCTGGCATAGAGGGCTTTTCAGCGGTAGATCTCAAAGTGCTTTACAAAGAAGGTCAGACTCATTACCTCCATTTTACAGTGGAGGGATAGGAAGGGGAGATGGGTGGGAAGCCCACAGCAGAGCCAGGAGTGCCACCTTGCTTGAATTCCCAACACAGGGAGTTGGATTAGCTGGTTCCTAGAGGAAGGAAATAGGAGTGGGTACAAATCCCACAGGGGGCCATGGAGAAGAGCCGAAGCCTGGAGCTCCAGGCCTAGTGTTTGTTGGTAAGGAAAGGCTGCTGGGGCAAGTATCAGTGCAGACAAGTCACTGAAGGTAATCGCACTCCCTTCCCCATGCACAGCAGGGACCCTAAAGCTCAGAGCTGCTCCAGGCCGCCTACAACTTCTTTCCCATGGAGATCAGCACAAGTTACTGCTGACACAATCAGAATTCTGTGCCATTTTCGTAGCATATTTTATGCAACTTTGCCTGGGGATGATGTTGCACAGAACAGGTCTCTCCCAGCCCCGCCTCTTCCCCACCCAGGCACACGCCCCCCCAAAAGCCATGGAGTCTCAGGTATACAGAGATCACAGGGGCTTCCCCAGAGAGAAATGACGGTGCTTAGGTCTCAGCCCGTCTCCCTGAACACAATATGCGCCTGCTAAACTAACTTTCTGCTGTTTTCCTGCCCGCAGCTCTTAAGAGGAATGGAACCTCCATCCTCATGTCAGCAAAACTTTCAGGGACAGGAATTCACCTTGAAGTCAGCAGGAGGCTGCAGTGAACTCTGATACAGTGTCACTCTAAGTCCAATTGTCCACTGCATTATGGCCCTTTTATGCCACTCCAGTGCTATAACTGGGCAGATCTGTCCACCAAGAAATTCCACTGGCATACAGGGATTCTCAGGTTGGCACAGAGCTGCCATGATGACAGTCTTCTACCTCTCACCCGACCCCTCGGGTAGGGGTATGTGGCCTAACCACTGTTGTGCTCTGGCTATCCTTAGCTGCCAGATTGGCCTCTTGTGACAATATGCAGTTGTGTGTAAGTTAGAGCAGCCCTGAGGTTGCTCTAACTTATGCTGAGGGCTGGCTATCCCCTGAATATGAAGAGTGCAAAGAAGGCTTAGTCACCTTTACTGTTACCCAACTCCTGCTCCGAACAGAGTTTGAGTGGAAGTAAGGAGCCAAGCCCTCTATATATAGTAAAGGAAAATGAAAGTCCCATGTAGTTTCAATACATCCAGTACTGATTATGAAGACAGCTAGCTCTCCTTTCCATGACATTGAGAAGCTGCAAAATCCTAGCTCTCTTGATATATGGGAAACCTAGTCATAATTCACCTTGTGTTTAAAATATTGTAGAAGAGGGTTCTGCTCCTGTGTGAGGATTGCAATAGCCTAAAACTCCTTACAAGAAATGTTGTTTTAACTGCTTGTGGCTTGGAGTAAAAGGGGGAAATAAAAAATTTAACCATTGCTTACAGCTGTTTTAATGGTTTTTAATGCAAAGTGGAAGCAAAGAAGATGCTTTTAATCAAGCTGGAAAAATAAAAGGCTGACGGCTCAGAGAAGAAGGGGTGGCTGGCAAACCCTCCTTAAATGTTTCCATTTCATAAAATCCCTCCCCATAAATTGTTTATTCTTCAAAAAATTAACTGCAGTGGAGAAAGAGACATAAAATGGAAAGAGTTTGGATCCCAGGTACAGCGGAATAAATGGCCCTTGCACAACAAATAGACACAATGAGGACTTCTTTTGTTATCAGTGCTTCAGTGCAGGGGAGGGCAAAGAGTAGGGGAAACACCACCCTGGTGGGCCTCAGGTATGTGCAACTCTCTGCATCTTGACTGAAACACTGGGGATTGGAGTGGCGACCTCCAAAGCTAAAAGCATGAGCTACTCCAGTGTCCCAGCTTGGGCTGTAACAGACACCTACCCTCTGTGGATTGGGCACACAGGGGGATCTCTAACACACACTCACCAGTGTGTTCCATAAGCCCTGCACATGAGGGTTTCAAACCAGCAGGAATCTGTTGCATCCCAATGGCCGGAGTCAAAGCGTGGCCTCTCTCAGTTGTGGGGGGGAAGGTCAGGAGTCAGACCACAGCCTCTCTCCCTGATCTGGGGGCAGGATCAGCTGCGGGAATCGGATGGTGGCTCTGGATTAGGGACGGTATGATGTACTTAGAGGGCTGGAGATGGACCTGCAGTCACCAGGTTCAGAGGACTGTCCTGTGTTAAATTACCGGCTGTCACACCCCGACATCTCTTGGTGAGACAGCGTCCGTCACACGTGAGGGTGTGCCGCATTAGAATGCTGGGATCATAGCCTGATTTGATTAGGGATGATCTGAGGCAGGAGGCACCTGGAACCAAACAGCAGGTATCTTCCTAGCGCTTGGCAAAATCAGTACTGGGTATTAAACTGTCAGTAAAACACTGGAGCACCAATAACAATCTTTGCTCCCCACTCACTCCTCCCTACTGACCAAAGTGTTTGCTTTAGCGGAACCCCGTTCTCTGTGCTTAGGGATGGACGTCTTGACAACCCTCTTATGGAAGGTCTGATATCCCAATCTGCTAAGAAATGCACAGCAGCCTCTTTGTTATGGAGGGTTAATGCCAGAGCACAGCAGCCAAATTAAATCCTGGTGTCCTCACCTCATCTCCTTACTCCACCAACCAGGCACATGCTGAATTTCTGCTCCCCTCCCTGTCTAGGATGGTGGTGAAGAGTTGCACTCTCATCCCCGCTAAGTCTGCAAGAGGTGCCAGCCCTGACCCTCTGGAGACCGTTCTTCTCCATGTGTGCTTTTTGGATGAAATCTTGTCAGATCACCGACAGCCCCAAACGGCAACTGGAAAAATCATTACCGGATTAGATGACTGATCTGCAGAGGCTGATGGGTTCAGCATGTGTGGTTCCGGAAGTCATCCATAAGGTAAAAGGCTCAGATGGTGACACTAATCATGCCCTCTCAAAGGCCTGCAAGTGCATCCCACATCCTTAGGATTTATATCTTGCACTCACATGCTTCCCAGCTCCGCTGATCCTACTGACAGCTGCTGAGACAGGTTATTGCCTATTAGTGTCTCCCTTACCAGCAAGGCCAGCACTGTTCCTCAGGCTTCCTTTGGAGCAGGGAAACTGAAAAGAAACGAGTGACTAAATGGATTTGCACTCCTAGAATTTGCACTCCCAAAAACTCTCCCCACCAAAATGTGAAATGAAGGAACCTATCAGCATTGGAGCCAAGTTCAGGGGGAGCTTTCAGAGGCACTTAAGTTCTCAGGCCTCCTCACTGTAGCCTTCTAATGCCCTGTTGTAGCTAATTGCTATGTTCTAACCCTAAGCCAACCTCAGCCTTGTCCAGACTAGACTTCCGAACATTTCTCATCCTTGCTGCCACCTCTTCAACTCTGCTGGAAGTAGCAATGGAGTAGCCAAGTTGCAGGTAGCCACCCGAGTTTTTACCGCCAAATTCCCTAGATCTGATCTGAGCAAGGTTAAGTGGCACAATGGTGAAACTCTCAACTCCCTGTTTACACTGGGGATCCCACTACTACCACCACTAGCAGAGTTGCATCAGTATTAGCTATGGAGAGGGGAAAGGATTAGTTGGGTTGATGTAGCCATGGAGAATGATGTGCTGCTTTCCACTGGGTTGCTGTTCTGGTCTTTAGCAGCAGGGGGATTTTTTCCAACTGCTTCTTGGCCCCGTTAATTCAGCACTGCTACCACATTCAGTGGGTTGTACCCACTAAAGGGCCTTAGCCAAAGCCTGCTGATGCTAATGGGAATCTTTCCATTGACTTCAGTGGGCTTTGGATAAGGTCCAAAATGCATCAGTAGCATGAACGTCTTTGAAGGGTGGGGAATGTGAGCTCAAGTGTGATTGCTAGTTCACCATCACACACACGTACTGGGGAATACTCTTGTTGATCAGTAATGCCAGCCAGATGATGGAGAAGTGACCCTGCAGAGAGTAAAAACACCAACAAAAAACCCAGGGCCCTCTTCTGTTAGAGAAAAGAAGAAGTGAGATATCCAGGCCAGCACCAGGTGCATGGTCGAGGGCTCAGTCCAGCCTTGTTTGCTCCAGTCTTCTTTGATGACAAAGGTGAAATCAGCACCAGAACTATAGCAGTAATGACATTCTGTCCTTCCTCTCCAGGGGCAAAGCTAGCTAGAGCCTTTTAGCAATAGCTTGACATGTTAGTGGAAAGCTGCAGAGTTTTTCTCTAGACTGAGAAAACGTGCAGCCCAAGCGAAGGAGGGAATTCTCACCAGCTGGGCCTCCTGCCCATGAGTTTGAGGTGCTCATTGTAAATTGTGCAGTGTTTTTCTTTCCTGTACCACTTCAGCTGCTTACATTGATTCTATTAAGTTTAGACCCAGCGGTGACCTCACCAAGCCAAACTAATTAGCCTGGGAGGGCTCTGCTCTTACAGCCATGGGTGCCAGGACAGAACAGGGCTCAACAGAGGAGTCACTGGATGAAAATCTTTGGCCTGCGCTATACAGGCAGTGGGACTAGATGATCAGCTGGTCCCTTCTGGCCTTAAACTCTAGCAATAGACATATGAGCCCCCAGTTAGCTAGCTGGCCCTGAACTCTGATCGTTAACCCCAGAAAGAATTGTACATCCTACTCCCATTTAACATCAGATCTGCTTTCCTTCTGCTTGGGGTGGGGATGGGGGCTGATCCAGTGCTCTAGAAATCAGTATGAGCTAGGATTTGAACTTCAATCAATCCCAATCAAGTGCCACAAGACCACCCTTCCTCCCCTGTTATGACAACAGACCAAAAGGAGGCAAAGTTTAATAAATAGGTTGAGAGTTAAATGATAACTAACTATTGAAAGCAGGCAACAGTACAATTTAAAAAAGAAACAGAGAATCATCCAAATATCAAAAACCAAATAACAATTACTTTTTTTTAAAAAAAGTTAGCATTTAACAGAACAAAGCCAAATAATGAATAATGGCAAAAAAGGGGGAACAATTGCAGTAGTTTATATATATTTTTTTAAATTAACCTAACAAGACCTGTGTCTGTGACCACCCTAAACACTTTAACAGATTCATGTGTTCCAAGGCCCGAAGGAACCACTGTGATCATCTGGTCTGGATCATCCTGGATAACATAAGCCATACACTCGACACTGTCTTCCTTTCCCCAACCATCATCTGTTTTTTGCCCTTCTAGGTTGTGTAAGCTCCCTGAAGGCTTTCTGTAGGTACATACAGTACCTAGTATGTGTTGGAGGTTACTCTAATATAAATGGTGGTTTGAGCCACCATTTATATTAGAGTAACCCCCAACACATACTATTAAACATAAATTGTCTTTAAACCCAGAAAAATTCTTCCTCTGAAGCAGCTGAGAATGTCTAAGCCCCTTATGTGGCTTGAATCTCTGTCCAAGGTCCTCCTTCATTTACTTCATAGGGCAGAGTATGCCCCTAGAAAGGATGGGCACCTGCATTCTAATCCTGCTACAGTTTTCTTGGTCATTCTTGGACATGTAGACCAGTTTTCTTATGAAGGAGAGCAATGCCATCTGGTGGTGAAAATGTGTATTTAAAGAGCCACCATTTGAGTTCCATCAGCAGGATCTCAGCATTTGGAATTAATATTTAGTCAAGCAACACTAACCACATTTTTGTATCTCCCTCCCTTCAGCTTAACTCCTCCACCTTGTCTATTTCTGCATCATTTCCTTCTACCCTGCCTGCTTCTCAGTGAAAAACTTGTCCTACAGCCACAGAATCAGGGTCTTAATCTCCTTCATTTTAGCTGGGAGCACTTACACTTTATTTGCTGTCATAGGAAATGCTCAAATAAATTGTAAATAAATAAATAAATAAATAATGCTCAAATAAATTGGTTAGTCTCTAAGGTGCCACAAGTACTCCTTTTCTTTTTGCGAATACAGACTAACACGGCTGTTACTCTGAAACCTGTCATAGGAATGTTACTGATTACCCAACTGGCCTAAATTTCATTTAGGACTTGGTGGTTATTTTGTATGTATTGACACACATGGCTGACAGCTTTCGGTCTAAGCACTGACTCGTCTGATTTTGTATTTCTCTATAAGACTATATAGCAACTCACACAAGTGTAAAAGGAAACAAATAATGGTATTATTTCCCCGCAGGTTTCCCCTGATCCAGGCCAGAGGAAGAAGGAACTATTTAACATTCCAAGTACTCATGTCCTCCTTTTAACCACTAGGCACTGGGTGTATCTGCAGCACCTGCTACCCTTCATATAGCTTATCTGGAAAGCCTAATTCCGGTACTCAAGGGATAATGGTATGCGAATGTTCATCACTTTGATTTGAAATGGTCATTTAGGACCTGAGCCAAAGCCAGCTGAAGTCAATGGAAAGACTCTCATTGACTTCAATGGGCTTTGGATCAGGCCTTTAAAGGTGTGAATGAATAAAAACATTAATTGGACTGTGTTTTTCTTTTTTCATCATGAAATAGCTGTTACTCCATAATGAGGGCTGTTTGTTTTTGGTTTTTATTTAATTTTTCTCAGGAATTTATCTGTGTTTATTACTACTACAACAAAAACAGGTGAAAATCGGTGCATAAAACTGTTAATTTTTCTGGGTAAATATCGGGGTTTATTTTGGTGGATGGAAGGACAGGGAAAACATATTTAGTAGATTAAATTTTTGGTGAATGGAATTCAGTGTGGTTTGCTGCAGAACTAAAACAGAACTCAAAGCACAATGCCACCTCGGAGTTAAAGAAAACAATACATCTCTAAGCCCCAAATAAAACTTTTAATTTGAATAAACAGTTTACTGTGGTAGACTTAGAACCATTATCCTCTATATTTACATTTAATAATTGAGCCACATCATTTGCAGCACAACTTCATCCTTTTCTCCTGTTTTTTTTTTAAACTTTCAAATACTTCCTTGTGTTCTGAAATATATTCTGACAGATTTTCATTTTCTTCCAATTTTAGTGTGTCAAATCTTTAAACCGTTATCTGCTAACAGCTTGAAATGTGTACGTGGTGGGTGTGAGATTCACCAGAACGTTCAGATGCACATGCACTTCAGAGCTTGCAAGCATGCCTGTTTATTGTGTGTCTCTTCTAGACTAATACATCGCCTTACTTCAACAGGCAGCTTTGCATATACACACAGACTAATGTATTATTGTAATACATGTATATCATGCAATGTATTGTATTTTCCTAATAGAACAAGTTATTTTTTAATATATTTGAATGACACAAAAGTAGGGTGAAATCGGTGAAAAAAACAAATAATACCTTTTGTAAAACCCAGGTTTTTTTGGTAAAAATCTGTTCAAACTGAAAACATAGGGGCTTATCCATCCATTCTACATGCATGAGAGTCAAGTGTCCAAGGGAACCTCTCTGCGTGACCCCACCAATTGCAGGTTTGACCTTACTCAGAAGGACTTCGGTCCAAGGAATATAGCACGTGAATTACCAGATGCATTGACACAGTGTGAGGGCAGCTCCTAGAAGGAGGAGGTTCTTATTTTCAGTTTTTACAGATTTAAACAAGATTATGGACACACACATTGCTTGATAGTCATACAAGTCTGTTGCTTTGTAAATGTTGAAAAATCGTGTTCTGAAATGGCCATGGACCTGATACAAAACCCACTGAAACTGATGGGAATCATTCCATTGACTGCAGCGAGTTTGGATCCAGTCCTATATGAGTGATACCTTGCACTTACAGTGTATAATGCCTTTCACTCAATTTGCTCCAAACAATCTACCAATGTAATTATCCCCATTTTATGGATAGGGAAACTGAGCCAAAGATAGGTAAGGTGACTTGCCCAAGGCTACAGAGTTAATCAGTGACAGAACCGATAGCAGAACTCAGGTCTTTGGGCTCCCAATGTTCTGTTCTAATAGACAACTCTATCATCCCATAATTGTTTTCAGAATCTGATTAAAAATAAATTCTTAATTTCAAAGTGTCTAGATATCTATACTTGTTATGCAGAGGAAGCTTGCATAAGAACTTCCTTTGTTCTAGTTAGTGCTCGATGTCTCTTGCTTTCATGATCATAGTCCTGCAAAACCTTTTAAATCTGTCTTTAAAAATAATCAGAAACCACTTGGTTGATGATGGTTTGTTTTTTTCCTGAATATGTTTAAAACATAAAAGACAATGAGCAAGACCATCAGGTAGCGTAAATCTGTGTAGTGCCATTGAAGTCACGGAGCAATGTTGACTTACACCAGGTGAAAACCTAGTCAGCCCGTTATCTTTCCCTGAATCTGGCCTGAAAAGTTCAGACAGGTTCCACAGCTGTGAAATCTCACAAGTCCATATAGAATCTTCCAATGTCACCTGCCCTGCCTTGAATGTTTCTGTTCGACAATAGACGCCACTCACATTTCTAGTTCAACACTTTTATTGGAACAGAGGTTCAGGTCCCTGATGATAATATTAACAGCATGAGAGAGTCCAACTGATGTGTACGCTTTCTGAAAACAGGAGTTCAAAAACACCAGTGCATGCAGGCTCAAAGACGACTATCTTGGAGCCCCTCCATAGTTGCTGATAAAGCTGCTTCAGTTGCCCTGTTTCCCACTGGCTTTCAAATACAAGCTGATTTAGTGTTGCACGGGATTGCTGGGTTCAGCAACTGCCTGCTCCAAAGCCATAGAAGTCCCGTGGAAAGGCCATGATTGCCTTAAATCAGCAGTGGAGGGGGTCCCAGGTATTCCTCTTCAGCCATCTGTCTGTCTTATCTCCAGGTTTCTCTCTCTGGTGAGGGTGTTACTGAATCCTCCATCACACATCAGAAGACCAGAGTAAATGACTGAGGTTTACATTTGGTAATTGACCATCTGAATGAAAAGGGCATATTCTTTGGAATCTATGGAATACAAATGCACAAGCTTCAAGTGTATAGTTTGCTAAGATTGGACCAGAAGCCAAGCCCCAATATAGAGTTAATGCTGACTGCTGCCACCAGTGTGACAGAAAAAGACAGAGCAGAGTGTGTTAAGCATGCAATATCTGAGGGCAGGTGTTGCAGGGAAGCAATACACTAGCCTTCCCCATCCACCCACATGGAATCCCAGTGACTCAATGAAACTCCACGTAAGCACAATGGTCTACCCATGCTCAGTTGCAGTCAGAGGCTGATCCAGAACAGAAAGACACTCTATCTTCACTAAGCTTTGGATCAAGCTTTGAGATGGGCTATGTTAGCATAGGACCTGCCCTGACCTCTAAGTATGGCTCTGTCCTATACAACAGATTATCATGTACGTGCACTAAAACTCACTAGAAATATATGAACAATTTATAAAAAGACCAGGGCTTCAGTCCAACATTTAAGTCTTTGTTGGGTTCTTTTACAACCTCATGATGTATTTTTTTAAAAAACTACTTTAAGAAACACAAGGAAGTTTTTCTTTAAAAAAGCATAAAATCTCTCTGCGCTGCAACAACTCGACTGGTTCATGCTCATGGGCCACATTGTCCACAGGGCCTTATGTGCCTGAGAATCATTCCTTTCCATTGCACAGAAGACAATGCAGTAGAAACTGAATACATAAAATTGTCTGTGAGTGGCACTTGACTGTTAGATGTTAATATTTTTTCAAATCATTGAACTTGCGCCATAGACTGCTCTCTTGCCGATTATTAAGTCAAAGCAAACAATAAATCCCAAGCCACGCAGAAAAACAAAAAAGTGCTTCCTTGTTGAGCACTTCTTTGATTAAAAATAAAAAGCATCCAAGTTCCCCCTACCCCAGATTTTGTACAAAAATGTTCCTTGGACTGGACCCCTTGGTTTGCTGAGTGTCAGCACAGAGAGAATTTTTACAGCCACAGTTATTCATTGTTCTCCTTAAAACCTGGATAGCCGAGTGTTAGGATGATGATTGCATCCCAAGGAACACTTCAGAACACTAGCCCACCTTCTATAGTAAAACCTATTTCCATTCTGCAGGGGAGAGAAAACCACGTGCTTTTCAATACAAGAACTGGATCACATATAAAATGCCAACTACTTTGGAAAAATGAACAACAGTCCCAAGTCATGTCTTGAAATGGCCGGTCGTGCTGAAAAGCCACATCCAATGCATTCTGTTTGCAAGGATAAAAGCAGACATGCAAAATTGGGGCATGTGCTCTTCCCCCCACCCCACAAAAATTCACTGTCTCAGTCCTGAGATTTGGAAATGCAGATGGGGCTGCATCCCTGGGGCTGCAGTGAAATGAGTGAATACTGTGAGCTGTGCTGTGAGTCAGCTTAGTCTTCCTTTGGAATGGTTCAGCAAGGCACCACTGGTGTGTGACACAGGCAGCATTGGTGTACAGTCATTAGAGGGTATTTTACAAAGTTACCCATCTCAGAGCGTCCAAGCATTTTCCTGTTGTTACTTAATTCAGATATAGTCTATGCCTTTGTGAGGCCTGTCTTGGGCAGTTCACCTTGTTTGCTTGGTTCTTCAGCCCACATATAGATTGCGCCCATCACAACGCGTCTTCCATTTGGGCAGTTATACTTGGAAGTAAGCTCCACTCCTTGCCACAGCCTCTTCTTTTCCAACCAGAAGAGACTTGGGCCCTGATCTTGCAATGTGATCTGTACATTCAGACTCTCTGTACCCACACAGGTGCAGGGAGTCTGCCTGCAGAGATCTCATTGCAGGATTGGGGCCTTAAGAGTTTTAGCCTAGTACCCTGAGTCCCCTCCAGCATGAGTTTAGTAGCTCTTCTCTAGACTCTTTCCAGAATGCATCAGTACCTGTGGACGTAACATGCTCCAAAGTGGCTCACGCTCTCCCTATGTTATGGACAGAAGATGATGTGCAATAATGCATTGGTGTGCACCAAGCTGGGGATCCATAAGCTTTCAAACAGTGAATAAAGTATTAGCTTGTTACCACCCATCAATGCACTCAGTTCCGCAGCCATATGAAGCACTCCTATTACTCTGAGTGGCTGCTCCCACGGGCTGGTGAGAAGGTGACCTCTCCCCGTGCAGAGAGATCCTATTGCAACGTGTCCTATAGGGGCTGAAATAAATACCTCTATTAACAAATGTCTAGGGAAATAAAAGTTAATCATAAAAGCTATTTATAGAGAGATCTGGAGGCAACTGTGAATTACAAGATTATTATGTCTGTTTGCTGTTACCAGTGACATTACAAACCATTGGCCGATCACCCTTCCCAGGGCTCTGGTGGGGGAGGAAATCTTCCTGAGAAAAGCCCTTCCCAAATTTCTCCTGTCCCCATCCAGCTTCCACCTTCTTGTCCCCCGAACCTCCACAGGATCTGGGGATACACTGCTACAGTGGTGGCTGCGACTTCCCCTTCTGTATGGGAGGGAGCAGGCGTGCAGGTGGAAGGTCCCCTCTGTACAGATAAAGGATGAGGGAAAAGATTTTGCAAGGAGCAGAGTGTGAGTGGCCTGGGACATCACCAGTGACACAAAGAGGCCATTACAGCCTTGCTCCTGAAAGTTATTTTCTTTTAAAGGGGCTGTGATAACTGGCTGGCTTGGTGTCCATAAGGTGTGATAACTGAAGGGTGTGGAGGGTAGCTCCCTTATGGACACCCAGCCAGCCAGTTAGCTGTAAAATTCCTCTTGGTGTCTGTTCTTTGCTTGCTTTATCTGTAAAGAGTTAACTAGCCTACAGGTAAAAGAAAAGGAGTGGGCACCTGACCAAAAGAGCCAATGGGAAGATAAAACTTTTTAAAATTGGAAAAGAAACTTTCCCTTTGTCAGTTGTTCTCCAGGCTGCAGGAACACGGAGCAGCAATGCTGTAAACAGCTTTAAGCCAGGTATGATTATAGATTATCAATTCATACCTCCAACCTACTTATCTGAAGCCACAGATATGTAAGTAAAATTAGGGAATGTCTAAAAAGACGTGATTAGGGTTATTTCTTTTATTTCTTATTGGCTTGTAGACTTCTCTGTGCTAACTCCAGATGCTTTTGTTTGCTTGTAACCTTTAAGCTGAACCCCCAAAAAAGCTATTTTGGGTGCTTGATTTTTGGAATTTCTCTTTTAAAATCTAGCAAAAGCCTAAGTTCCTGATGTATTTTCTTTTTTTTTGTTTTGTAATAAAATTTACCTTTTTTAAGAACAGGATTGGATTTTCGCTGTCCTAAGAGATTTGTGCATATGCTGTTTGATTAGCTGGTAGCAACAGCTAATTTCCTTTGTTTTCTTTCTCAACTCTTACCCTGGGGGAGGGCTTGAGGATACCTCACAGGGAGGAAATTCCCAAGTGCTCCTTCCTGGGTCCAAGGGAGTTTTTTTGCATCTGGGTGGCGGCAGCATTTACCAAGCCAAGGTCAAAGAAAAGCTGTAACCTTGGGAGTTTAATACAAGCCTGGTGTGGCAAGTATTAATTTTTAGAATCCTTGCGGGCCCCCACCTTCTGCACTCAGGTGACAGAGGGGGGATTCAGCCTTGACAGGGGTTATGTCAAGTTAAACATTTTAAAAAAACCAACACAACAACCTTCCTTCACCTGTGTTTTAAGTATCATCCTAGTTTAAATAATCTAACTGAATTTTAAAAATCTAATCTGGTTTTAACACCATCAAGTTAACTACCTTCTTGCATTTCTCTCAGTTTGGACAATGAAATCACTTTCTAGTTAGTTTCGTTTTCAGGTTCTCTTGCACAAACACAATGATGTGGGCTGGGTTCGGATGCTCTGACTCACCTTGAATAGTCCCTTGCTCCATCAAATAGTCCCTCTGAAGTCAATGGGCCAGATGCTCCAGTGTGATAAGGCCCCTGTGCACTATGTAACCAGTGCAAAGTGGGCTAAGAGGATGGAGATGGCCTGTGGAACTCTCTGCTTGTGGAAAGCTGGCAAAGTCATCTCCATCGCCAAACTGCACCAATAGGACATCTCGTTCTATTTAACATGAGCAAGAGGATCCGGAATCTGGCCCTTGGTTTGCAAATACTAGGTTCAGAAAGGCCTTCCACTGGCATTTTTAAAAAATCTTGGAAAAATCTAGTTTGGTTTTAGGTTTTGTCTGATACAGTTTGGGGGCAGATTTGATCTGACAGGTTCCCTTCTTAGATAATATGGATCAATATTTTATCAATCTTTTCTCTCCCATTACTACTCCCCTGCTCCTTTCTCTACCTGTGTTCCCTACCTGCTACTTTTCCTTCTTCTCCTTCTCCCGCTTTCAGAGTGGCCTCTCCTTTAACCATTACCAAATAGTGTCACTTGAAATGCAGCATCGTCACACAAATCTAAGAATCTTGAGATGCACAGCAGCTGGGAGACTTGGCACCTTTCCATATACAAGGGCTTCAGATTAGATTGAAGTAGCTACTTCAATAATACCTTCAGATTTCAAAGTCTCCCTGTGGAATTTCTCAGCATACTCCCCTCCTCCTCTGCAGGAGGAGTCCTTAGAACCACTGTCAACCTGATATTTTTTTTAATTGACTACTACTTTTAAAATTGCCATTTCTGGTTGAACACCCTATATACAGTGAACCAGATTCTCAGGGAGCTGTGCTGATTTACAGCAGCTAAGGCTCTGGCCAGTATATCCTAATTTTCTTTTTAAAATATCTCTGAAGTATTTTTAACTGGGGTGTTCTGCTCCCCCGTTTCTTTCAGTCAGGGAGAAAGAAACTGACACTGCAAAGGAAACAATGAAATCACCTTTTGCAAACTGCTGTCAAATGTAAACAAATAGGGCGGGGGGGGGGAGAGGAGATAAATATTTCAACTTAATTGCTTCTGTCAGTTATAGTAACCTCCTGTGTTACATGTATCTATAGTAGGTCCAATCGTTTCCAGGAGGAATCTGCTTGTCAAGGTGATGTTGTCCCTTCAATAACCACTCCCCTCCCTGTCTATTCCCCCCATTGGCCATCATCTTCTAGCTGTGCAGTTAGCAGTTTAAAGCGCTAGCTCTTCCCATCTATTACTCCACAAATGGGAAGCATCATTCTAGTGTATATCCAACATGACTGGCTGAGATGGCTTAGCCAGTTAACGCCTGCACCATTGGGTCTCACTTTGAAAATTATAAAATCTTCCCAAGAGGTAAAAATAGATGTGACAGTGTCATGCTATTATAAAGTGAGCTCATTGTTCATTAATGGCGCCAGATCCCTGACTTAGTAGTGACTTGCCTCCTCAACACAAAGGCGTTGGCTATCGTGGAAGCTGATTTCATTCACCTCTATGGTTTGGTTTGGAAAGAACAGCCATTGTTCTCTATGGCTTTTACTGGATGGACGGGCAGGACCAGGTGGGAGATGCGGCTCCACAACCCACTCAGCTTGTCGGTGTCCATGTGGTTGTAGGAGCTGGGAGTGTTGGCATTGATGAATTTGGCCCAGAGGAAATCACGGACTCTCTCCTCAACCTGCTGTAGGTCCATATTAGCCTCCAGCTTCTCTTCCTCCAGCAGGACCGTTAAGAGCAGCGCCACGTCTTTGAAGGCTGCGCTCTCATGGTCGCAGTACTTGTAAAAGATCAAGGTGGAGCCAGCTGGCAGGGACTCAAACCGGTGCACCACTGCGGCCCTCTTGCCCTCCTCAAAGCCGGTGCTCAGCTCATAATCCACCTCCAGTTTAGCTTTGTCGCTGCTGAGCATGGCTTTACCAGCTCCGTCAATCTGGATTGTGCTGGCACGGAGTGAGGTGGAGTAGGCATCTGCAATACAGTTGCTCAGGCACTTTAAGGTTTCTTCACCTTCATGGGCAGCAGTAAAGATTAAAATAGCTGGTTCGGTATGACTGGAAGCGTTGAGATGCCTCTGCAATAATTTTCGCCCTCTAACCCACAGATAGGAGCTCTGGCCCGGAAATCTGTCCTTCAGCTGGTTAAACCCAGACAAGAAGGCCTCCAAGGCTGGATTTTTTGGCACATGGTCGGGCTGGGAAGTATAGTAGCCATTGCAATATATGCTGAGACAAACTACAAGTATCAGGACTCCCAGTGAAGCTGCAGGAGAGGCAAGACCTGTTAGAGAAGGTTGAGGGGAAGGGACAAGAGAAAGTGAAAGAGTCCGACATGAGTACAGTGGCATGCTCGAGGCTAGCATAGAGATATGCCTTTGTCTTTATCCATCTCCCAGACCCCAACACCTACTTTCTAATGGAAATGATGGGCTTAACACATCACCCTAGTGATGGCCCAGAAAATGTTTAATGTAGCACTGAAAAAGAACCCTCTTCCCTGAGGTCTGAGGACTTGCTCTGCCACGGAGCAGAGGGCCCTACAAATCCACAGACTGAGCTACGGCCCGCAGCTTTGGAACCATGGTGTGAGATCCTACACATTCCCTTGGGAAACTTCAGTCCTTTATGTGATTTATTGCCTTTTCCCCCTAGAATTTAATGCACCAAATCCCAATCCGACAGCACTTTTTCATAGCTGTTTTCTAATGCAGCTTTGTAGGCCATCAGTTTAGGGCACTCACTGGCGTGGTGGAGCTGCTGGGTGTTCAGCCTTCCAAAATCCAGTCTGCTTACTGATGCCGAAATACCTTATCTATCTAAGGTATTTATATGGTCCCCAGTGCTGTAGTGTCTGAGTGCCTCACAATCTTCAGTGGACTTATCCTCAACAGCCCCGTGAGGCTGGGATGTATTACTCCTGTTTTATGGATGGGAAACTAAGGCACAGAGACAGCAAGGCCCAGATCCGTAAGGGTATTTAGGCCCCTCACTCTCATTGATTTAAATGGGAGTGAGGCACCTAAATATCTTATCAGATCTGGGGCTAAGGGCCAGATTGTTAACTGTATTTATTTAGACATTGCTGTGCTCAGCATTGCAATGCCTAACTACTTGGAAGTCTAAATCTCTTTTTCAAAAGGGACTGTGGTATTTACAATCCTAAAAGCCATTGGATTTCGATGGGATTTTGGGCCCCTTAAGTGCCTAAATCACTTTTGCAAATGAGATTTAGACTCCTCACTCAGTCAGGTGGCACAAGGCTGAGCGCAGCAATGCCTAAATACCTTTAAAAATCTGGGCCTTAGGAAATTGCCCAAGATCCCACATGCAGAACAGAGGATTGAATCCCAGTCTCCCAAGTCCCAGGCTAGCCACCTAGCCACCAGACTAGCCTCAGCCTTTTAGCTCAAATCTTAAATAAAGATTTAGCAGCTTAACTTTAGTCACCTTTTCTTAAAATCTTTGCCAGTATTGCCGAGTACAAGTACCTTGTTGGGTATTTATTTTAAAGAGACAGTGGCCACCTCACCACGTCCCTGCAGGGAGAAGGGGACAAGTTACTTGGAAGGCCCTGTCATTGTTGCCAAGGCATGGTGCTGTGGGGCTGGATTATGGTGAAGGAAGCATGCCTTCCTGCACAGCGAGCAGGTCGTGTCCCTTCACACCTTTCCATGCCCTGGGAACTTTAGGGAAATCCCATGTACTATGGGACTGAGCCAGACACACCTTGGTTATGGAAGAGAGTTGCTTTCCATTTCAAACCCACTTCTCTAAAAACCCCAATAAACTAAATTTGCAGCAGTTTTCGCAAATCCCAGGCAAAAGAGTTAATCCACCTCCGCAAGAGCCTCCCGTCAACACAGGGGGTTAAATTGGTATAACCACGTCACTCAGGGGGTTGAATTTTTCACACCCCTGAGTGACGCAGCTATATCGATGTAAATTTGTAGTACAGACCTGGCCTGAGAGGCCTGAGTGAAAGATCTGAATGTGTTTCATTATCTGATCCTGGTTGCTGATTTTTTCCAGGGGAACTGTGAACAACGTAACCCATGAGGAAACCTTCCCGTTCTCACCATTGCCTAAAAAGGGCTTCTCCTTCTCTGGTGTTGCTTCCTGCCTGGTCTCTGTCTCTTGTGGATGGGCTTCAGCCTCTGACTTCACCACTGTGGGTCAGATATTTAAAAAAAAAAGGAGATGAAGTTTGCCACTCACTAGTAAAGTCAAAAATTAGTCTAATCACACTACTAAAATAAAGTCTGCATCCACAGAACACATGGCAAATCTGTGATACTGCTTTCAGCTGCAGATGCCTCTGCTCTGGGAGGCTGTCACCACCCTGCAAAGAATGGAAAGGAACATGCAGCTCTTTAAAGCCCCTCACAATTTCCCTTCTTCTCGAGCAGAAGAGAGTCCCACGGAGTGAGAATAAGCCAGCTGGGATCTGTGCTGAGCTAGAGATAGCTTCATGCCCACTCAGCTCTTTGGAAATTGCAGCTTGTCCCTGGTCAGCTCAGCCTCCAAATCTTGGGTAGAGCAAGAATCTTCATAACATGCTCCACCAGCAAGCATCAGTGGGGATGGGGAAGAGAGGCTGATGAGAGTTGTTTCTTACCCAGCTAAAGTCTCTGCAATAGCTGCAAAGCTGGGTGAAATGTCCTATGAACAGAAGCTGCCTTCTATTGTGATTAAATGCTTAAAGTGCGGTTCTGCTCTGAAAAGCCTCTGTGTAAGAACTGAACCTTCTCAGAATAGCTCTGCTCTTGGTGTGTACTCAGTCAGACCTGCTGAGTTTAGTGACAAAAGTATATTCTTGCTGCTCATTACTTCTGAACCACTGCAGCCCAGAGAGAGTGAGCTAGAGCAGCAGTTCTCAGCCAGGGATCCGGGGACCCCGAGCAGGTCTCAGGGGGTCTGCCAAGCAGGGCCGGCATTAGACTCACTAGATCCCAGGTCAGAAAGCTGAAGCCTCGCCGCCCTGAGCCCTGCCACCTGGGGCTGAAGCCGAAGCATGAGCAACTTGGCTTCACGGGGCCCCTGTAGCATGGGGCCTCACGCAATTGCCCTGCTTGCTACCCCCAATGTTGGCCCTGGCTTTTATACAGGGGTGCTGGAACAATTTGTACAGTGGGGGTGTTGAGAGCCATTGAACCAAACTGTAAACCCTGTATATGATGGAAACCGCTTCAAGCCAGGGTGTGCAGCTGCTGCACCCCCAGCTTCCCTAGTTCCAGCATCTATGCTTTTATATGAAGAAAAACAGTTGTTGTGGCACAGCTAGGCCATGGAGGTTTTATACCATGTTGAGGGGGCCTCAGAAAGATATAGGTTGAGAACCCCTGAGCTAGAGTCTGTTCTGTCTTATGCATCATCAACAGGATTATCACAAACTTTCAATCAGTCACATTTGTGTGTCAATTTACTGAAGGTAATTCGGTTGAACGGGTGTCACTGAGGTCACACTTTGGCCTGCAGAACCTCTTCTGCTGCTGGTGGGGGTGATGATACACAAGAAGGAAATAACTAGGGCCAGTTCAACATTTTCCATTCAGAACTGTTTTTTCCAATGGAAAATTGGGGTTTCAATGAAACAAAACTATTCATGAACAAAGCCCCTGGTTGCTGTGAAGACTTTCAACTTTTTGTTGGAAAAAACAAACCTGCAAAAACCAAAAAAGAGTTTTCATTTTACAATTAAAAGTCTAAATTTTCCACAGAACAGAAACTCATTTGCTGACCAGCTGTAGAAGCAACTGTGTTGACTCTGAGGCCAGAATGAGTTTGCAGGACTGGCAATCTGGGAAAACATCTTCCTACTTGTAAACCCGGCACATGTGATCTGCAATCCTTGACTGAGAGACAAACCCCTCAATGCCATTCTTACAAAGCCGCTTTTCAGAGATTAACCACACATTAAATTGAAGGCAAGGGATCTGCAGACCTTAAACATGGCAGCACTTTGTCGTGCAAACTACTGTTGACTCACCTTCAGTCAAGTGTCTCTTCCGCGCAGTGTCTTGGGGTCTCTCTTCTTCCTTGTTTGAGATACTCTCTTTCATTGATTCCAGGAAGTCTGCAGATGAAAGTGTGGTTTCTTGGATTATGGGATCTTGTGGCTCTGCACTGGGGGTGGATACACTGTTCTCTTCTGTTGGGGGTTCCCCTGTGATTTTCTCCTCCAGAGCTACTGGCACTGAATGTGTTTTCCTTTCACCGAAAGAAGATACTGTGTCTTTGTCCAGGGAATAGTCTGGTAAACCCATTGGGTTAAGGTTCAGAAGGCCTGGAGACTCCTTAGTGTATGTTTTCAGAGAAATTCCATCAGAACTCACTGGCCTTCCCTCTGAGGAATCCTCTTCATCTACTACGGAGGAGCTTCCAGACACACTGTTTGTCTCTTGGGGACCTAGCGTTTCTATTTCTAAGGAGGTTTTCAGTTGGACAGAGCCAGAATCTTCAATCATCTTTTCTTGGTGGGTCCTCAATACATTTTCACCTTCTTGGACCTGGGGAGTCCTCTCCTCCTTTCTTCTCATCAATTCTTGGGCCAGATAGGCTGTGGGATCAAAAGTCAAATACTGTTTATTTTCTTTAATATAAAGGTCAAGAATACTGAGTTGCCGACTAGTTTTCTACAAACTCCCACCAAAACTCCTAGTCCTATATGTTCCAAAACTGATACACAACAAGAATGGTGATGAGATTCCCATGACTCCTCACCACCAATGAACTACACTGGGCCATCTTCATAGAAGTCTCAACCTGGCCTCTAAATTTGTGCCTGCCACTCTGCAAATACAATAATTTGTTCACGCTAATGGTCCTGCAAAGATTGGATCCTGACTATTTTAGAATTTTACCCCTCTTTCTGTACTCTACACCCAGCTGTCAAGATCAGCCAGGACATTTAAATGGTCACCGAGAGTCTTAGGTGGAAGTCCCTTGACTCTGAAAGTATAGTCCATCAAATTGCAGGATCTGTAATAAGGCCTAACTATGTATCTGGGGTTTCCTTAGTCGGTAGGTCAAGGAGAAGAGGATGTAGATTATGTTTTGTGGTTTGGGGAGTTTCCACTAGTGATGTTGACATGGTAGCAGATTGATCTGAGTGATTTCAAAACATTTCTTTGTAACTACTGTATATAAAAAATATAACTTGCTTCTGCTATATTTCTGATTCTTATTCATTGACTTTCCGTGGCTGTTCTACCAAAGAATTTAGGTTTGTTTGCAGAAACAGAAATTTAAAGCAAATATTAGAGAATATTTGCACAAAGGAAGTTTTGAACTTGTAAATATAAGTATCTGTGTTAGGAACCTGAATCTTAGACTTCCAATCAGGGAACAAACAACAGGGATAAGTGAGCTATAGGATGTAGCAAAACTACCCAACATGGTTCAGATTTCAAATACTAAATATTTGCAACAACCAGCTCACAAAAAATCTGCAGATTAAGAACTATTATCATATGGAAATTATTCAGCAAATAATTTTGAATACAAAATAAATGTGACAAAATTGTAAGATGCTCCCAGACAATTCAAGAACAGGGAAAAAATATATCTTTGTTGAATACAATCTTTACTAAGAATTACCCACTGAATTCTATTAGCATTGGTGTGGACTGAGTAAAGTGATCTTATGTGTTCAGAAGTTCTTTGGGGGGCAATGGGGACTGTCATTTATCTGTTTTACACTAGCACAGTGGTTCTCAAACTTATTTGATTGTAGCGTGGTATGGGAGCAGTTTTAATGCAGAAAGGACCTGATCAAGAATTTCACCCTGTAGTGTTTCTCAGCAAAAGACTGTCTGAGAGGGAAAGCAACTGGTCAGTCAGTGAAAAAGAATGTTACACCATTGTCTATGCCCTGGAAAAGCTACGCCCGTGTGTTTGGGGACGGCATTTCCACCTGCAAACCGACCATGCTGCACTACAGTGGCTTCATACCACCATGGGAAATAACAAAAAACTTATTCGGTGGAGTTTAGCTCTCCAAGATTTTGATTTCGACATCCAACACATCTCAGGAGCTTCTAGCGAAGTGGCTGATGCACTCTCCCGTGAAAGTTTCCCAGAATCAACTGGTTAAAATTGTCCTTGAGATGTGGAAAATATTGTTAGTCTTTATGTACTTGGTAGTATATTTAGAGGTGCATGTGTCTTATTAACTCTGTTTTTCCTAGAGCTCAGGAAGAAATCCCAGCCAGCGTTTCACCCTAGCTGAGATTGGGGGGCGTGTCATAAATATAAAGGGAAGGGTAAACCCCTTTAAAATCCCCCCTGGCCAGAGGAAAAATCCTTTCACCTGTAAAGGGTTAAGAAGCTAAAGGTAACCTCGCTGGCACCTGACCAAAATGACCAATGAGGAGACAAGATACTTTCAAAAGCTGGGAGGAGGGAGAGAAACAAAGGGTCTGTGTCTGTCTGTATGCTGCTTTTGCCGGGGATAGAACAGGAATGGAGTCTTAGAACTTTTAGTAAGTAATCTAGCTAGGTATGTGTTAGATTATGATTTCTTTAAATGGCTGAGAAAGAAACTGTGCTGAATAGAATGACTATTCCTGTCTGTGTGTCTTTTTTGTAACTTAAGGTTTTTGCCTAGAAGGATTCTCTACGTTTTGAATCTAATTCATTGTGTCTGTTGTAGTTTACACCTCCCAACACACCAGCACAAATACTGATAAAAATAATCAACTTGCAACTCTCACTAAATATGAAAAACAGTAAGGCACTGATTCAAACAGAGCCAACGATCCATTGTCATAAGAGCAAAAGCAACACTGCAGTTGTGATTGATGCTTACAAAGAAAGGTGCACCCAGCGTCATAGCAAACGGATTAACGCACAAATGGCAACGACTCTGTAGAATGCTATTCATACTTACCAGAAATCCATCAAAGGCACAGTGCTATCTGAGGATCTGATATGTCTGGAGGAATCAGCTTTGCTAGTTATTCATTGCTGTGGGTAAAATGTGCACTTTTTTTTCCTCCTAAAGCTTCTCAGGCCCCTTCCCCCCCCAATTTGAGACCCTCTGCACTAGAGAATAAAAGTACTCAGTGCACTAGAGAATAAAAGTACTCAGTATACATAGAAACAAAAATAAATTCTCCAGTTAGGCTTCTGAATACTCAAGTTGTGCACAGGTAGTTAGTGTGAGGATCATTCTGTTTTACATATGTAAAATCTGGGGCCAGTGGGCTAGAGGCCATGTGTTGAACAGTTGGTCTATTATGTGACCAGCTATAATTTCCTGGTCTCTGGGTTCTGTGGAATTTGGATCTCAGAACTGATCCAATTCTTCTTTGTATAGAAAACATGTCCCCTACAGGGGTTCTGGAACAATTTTTATAGTGGGGGTACTGAGAGCCATTGAACCAAACTGTAAACCCTGCATATAATGAAACCACTTCAAGCCAGGGGGTGCAGCAGCAGCTCCCTCAGAGCCCCTATTTCTAGCACCTATGTCCACAACATGCTCAATTCTCAAACATAACCATATGCATGTTCTTAGGGAAACTGGGAACTTTAAATTCAGTTCTGCTTCCATTATTTAGTTCATCGGCAATAAAAGTCACTTTGTTAATTGCCCCAACTATTGGCCTGTGGGACCCCTGCCCGCCCCCGCTCCACAAGATTAGACTTTCATTTAGGTGCTTGAAGCTTGATTATTTCAGAGGTCAGGAAGAAATTCCCCTCTATCCTCTACAGCAGAGCACAATTAGGTAACCGTACTGTGTTAATGTGTTGGAGGTGCAGGGCTGGAAAAGGTTCTCTTGTTCTGAAGCACTGGGCATTGATCATTGTCATGGATAGAACCCTGGACATAGGATAGATATCTATGGTCTTGTCAACACAGGGATGGCTTGTTCTCACAACAGTCTGAAATTCAGTTCCGATGAAGTGAGCTGTAGCTCACGAAAGCTCATGCTCAAATAAATTGGTTAGTCTCTAAGGTGCCACAAGTACTCCTTTTCTTTTTGCGAATACAGACTAACACGGCTGTTACTCTGAAACCTGTCAAACCACTAAGTTTGCTTTAAGTCTGAGAGAGACCAATAGTGACTGTCAGGGGCTTCCTTTTATTGAACTGGAAATACAGAAATGAAACATGCTTTTTCCTTTCCAGGTTTTAGTTTCATTGAGGAGATTTTCTCTTCTGGTGTGTCTGAAAATGCTAGGGACAATAGCACTGGAGACATGCATGGAACTCCCTTAAGACTCAGCTTTTCAAGGAGAACTTTGTTTAAACACAGATGCTCCAGCGCAGGTGTGTGCATTCCCCCCACCCCCGGAATCCAGCCCATCCCTGCAAGCGTTTACCCACTGTGACCCAACCCTATTCTTAAAGGGCCAGCTCCCATTTCCCTTATTATATCACTAGTAACAATGACAAATACAACAGTACACAAATATTCAAAATTATTATTAAATATGAACCTATTTCTAAAACATCTATTCCAGGGCCTCACATTCACACCAAACTTACTCTGATGAGGATCCTGGTCTCCATTTTCTGCCATTCTCTTGATCTTTTGGTGTTTTGGTTTCTTGACTAGATTGTTACACTTCCTGGTTAGGTCATACAGATGCCTGCTATCTTCTTTTTGGTCCGAGTAGCTTGATTAGTCTCAACCAGCTCATGGAGACCAACCCCTGAGCCAACTAAATACAAAGAATAAAGCAATGACTCATACTGGGAAACTTGAGAGCTTCCCCACCACCACCACCAAAGCCATTAATAAAGCTGTTTGCAGCTGTGTGAAGCTGTTACCTTTATGATGGAATATACCGAGATACACCTCAGATAATCAGTGACATCTACAGACTTCAGGCCTAGTGCTGTTAACAAGCAGCTAATATGACTGTAAAGGTGTTCAACTGGGTCTATATGGGAGATCTTCAATTATGTTAAGATAACTCGACTGGAAAAAAAACATTTTTGCACATGTAGACCGAGCCCATGTAGACTAGGCCTAAGCTTTTATGTCTGAATCCCATTGGTGGGGCAGTGATTTGGGAAGTCGTACTGTACCTGTCAGTGATGTCTGTGTGGTCAGAGGACTTCAGTCTCCAGGGCTATCGCACCAGCAATTTAATCCACTCATTTAAAATACGTTTGAATAAAACTGCCACACACAGAATATAAATGCTGGGGGGCTGGGGGAAGATGTTGAAGGGAAAAGGAAAGAGGAGGAAAGCTCTCAACCTGCCAAGTCACAAGAATGTGAGCCTGGCTTTTGAACGCTATGTGAGGGAAAGACACAAATAACAGAGAAGAGCGATATGAGATTCAGTTTCTTCACGTAAGAAAGTTTTCTATTGTTTCAGTTTCAAGATGATGCATTTTGTGATGCCAATCATTTCTAGTCAGCACTAGTGAGCAGTGTATCCTGTCTTCAGACTTGGCTACCAGGAATGAGTAAGTACACGGGCAATTCAAAAGAGAAACTTTCTCTGATGGCAATCGGCTTGCATACAAGATTTCTGCTTAGTACAGGATCTATAGACACAGGACCAGCAGTCTGTGCCCTCTGTGCCTAATACAGAGTCTAATAAGATACTTCCCCACACCAGATGGCCTACCGTCTCTATTGTCATGCCCTCTAACAGAAGGCAATGCCATATTTGGAGTTAAAAAAACAAAACTGCTCCCTATGGAGGCAAGTGGTCAGATTTACAGCTCACATCCAGGAATTTCTGCACTCTGCCCCCCACTCCAATCCACCAGCTTTTGATTCCTCCTTTGTGTTATTTAGAAAGAGCAGGAAGTGAGAAAATTAACTCCAAGAGTTGAACACTTACTTGCTCTTAGCGGGTATTTCTTAGCAGAGGGGTTGTTACAGGTAGATCTAAACTGCTCCCTACCACAAACGTCCCCAGGACCCTTCAGTTTCGATATTAGAGGGAAAACAGATCCTCCGAAATACACACACCCATAAGCTCTTAATCCTTCCACTGTCAACGTGACAGTGAACTTTGCACCCATCCAGGGTGCCATAGTGTGGAATGCTGGGATATGTAGTTCTTCCCCCACTCTTTGACTACAGTCACGTTTCTTTGAATGAATAGTCCCTAGTCCTAGATCAGTCAGTGGCTTTGTTCTGATTACAGACATGTATTTTCAGGAAATCACTCATCTGTTTGGACTTATTTACAGAACTCTACAATTGTATAGAGCATCCATCAAAGAGACTGTATCACAAACCACTTTAGATGTTAAATAATAGAATTAAATTTATTGCATCATCATCATGGCAAACCCCAAAGAAAGGTAGCCTCCTTGCAGCTCAAGTGATACTCAGATGGATCTCTAGCTCAGTCCTTAAGTTGATCTGGCTGGATGCTTAGTCTTTGTCTATCATTCATAGCTCTGTGGTTTGAGCATTGGCCTGCTAAACCCAGGGTTGTGAGTTCAATCCCTGAGGGGGCCATTTAGGGATCTGGGGCAAAAATTGGGGATTGGTCCTGCTTTGAGCAGGGGGTTGGACTAGATGACCTCCTGAGGTCCCTTCCAACCCTGGTATTCTATGATTCATGACCTTATCGCACCACCGAATTACCATCAAGCAGCCTCCAACCCCAGATTATAGCCAGCTCAGTATTAACCTGTCTCTATGGGATACTGAGCAGGTGGCAACTGTTAAATACTTAAGAAGCATCATACTGCTGGAGGATGCTCGGAAGATGTGGATGCTTGTATAGCAGGAGCTGCTGCCATATTTCAAGCCCTTCAGTGATCTTTGTGGGAACATCATGACATCAAGCTTGCTATGAAGCTGCAGATCTATAGAACTATGGTTACACGAACTTTATTGTACAGCAGTGAGATGTGGATGCTGAGGAAGGCTGAAGAGAGTGGACTGATGTTTTTGATTCTTCATCAGCTGCTCCATATTAAGAAGCAGAACAAGATCAGCAATGAGGATATTCAGAACTGTCTCTGTCAGCCCTGGTGGCTTTCTTGGTACAGACCTATTATTAGAATGGAAGATCAATTAACAGAATTACAACAGAGGGAGAAATTATTAAGAGGCATAAGGCAAGGGAGAAAAGAGGTGATTTATGTAAGTAAAAAAAAATACGGAAGTAAAGACACTAAGACGTCACACTGTGGGCCATGTCTCCATGGAGTCAGTTCCTGTGGGCTGAAAAATGAAACTAGAACCAGTGGGGGGATTGGGAAGGGAGTGGTCCGCAGAGGGATGCGGCTGGAAAAACACTGATCTGTCAGTATGTACAGCATTGGCACAATGGAATCCTGATTTTGGTTGGGACAGAATAAATGCTACATAGTACAAATAATAAATCTGTGGTTATTTGCTTATTTTTCAATAACATGGGCCAGTGTAAAACAGAAAGTGGGAAAGAAAAAATCAGAGAAGCCAAGATTTATTGTTTTATTTTCTGGAATCCAAAACATGCCCCTTTAGAAAATAAAGTGTCCAGCCCTTTTCCTGGTGGCCTTCCCGGCAAAGGGTCACTTCATTAAGCCAGCCTTGTAGAAAACCAGGCTCCAGACTGGAGTAGCTGCAAAAAGGCTCACTTCAGTGTTAAAGGTGGGACCATTCAAATGTTACTATTATGCTAGGCAGCTTAAGAAGCAAAACTGAGCTGGAGTCAAGGGCCCTTTTGTTTTTAACCCCTTCACTGATCTTTTAACAAATTTTCAAAGCAGTCAAATTTTCAAAGCAGCTTCATCTATTTAGTCATACAAAGGAATGCACTCACAGAGGGCCTGTTATTTAGAAACTGGTTTGAAAACGTTCTCCTGTATATGAGAGCAGCATGCTTCTTCAACATGCAGCCATTCATCCATCGACAGGGCTGGCTGTAAGAATGAGCTATTGCTTGGATACTCAGCGGCTTAAGGGCTCGTCAACTCCTAGCAAAAGGAGAGGAGAAAGAAAAAAGCCAAAGCCTGATATGCACTCTTTGAATTTGGAGACTCACAAAATGGAAGGGCATAGCACAGGCTGAGATGCACTTAAGGAGAATCTGTTCTGTTCATGTTCTTATACATCTGGTGCATGGCTCACAGAGATATAAAATGTGTCTTTCTGTATCATGCAGCATAATCTTTTCCTTAATCCACATTTCACAAACAAAATGTATTTGCCACTCTCATAAATTAATAGATTTTAAGGTCAGAAGAGACCAATATAATCATCTAGTCTGACCTCCTACATAATACAGGCCATTGAATTCCACCTAGTAATTCCTCCAGTGCCAGGAATTTCTCCTCCCGACTGCACAAAAATGATTCCTCCCCACCCTCTGAATTAGACTGGCTAGAGATCGGACAATGCTCCTTCAGCCTTGGCATTTTTCCTCCCTTGTTAGTCCCCTCTCACACATAGCAATATTTTACTTTATTTCCAGGGGTGAGGAAGGCCAACTAGCTTCTTCACTGGACTGCAGTTTTGCTAGGCTGATGGTGCTGAGGAAGGACAAGGTCTGCCTTCTATCCCTTAGAGATATAGTAGATACCTTTACCATGCCCAACCTTTTATGCCTTGGGATATGTGGTTACAAATCAAGTGAGAACTCCAAACTTAGGGGCAACAGTCTTGGTGGAATATTTGCAGAATTGCATTGGCTTCCCAGTTATACAGTGCTGCATGCCAGGAGCAAAATCATACATTTGAACCAAAATTTGCATAAGGGTCCTGTGTTTTTGGAAGCCTCACATTTTGGGAGCCCAACTTCAGCCACATTTGACTTGATGTTCGGAGGTGCTGAGCAGCCACAACTTGAGCTGAAGTCAATGGGAGCTGCAGGTGATTGGTACCACTGAAAATCAGGCCTAAGGCGAGTTCAGTGAGACTACTTACATGTCCAACTTTTTGCACGATCGGCATTTTAATGTGTTGAGTACGTTGAGATAGATTTGAAGTGAATACAAGGTATTAAAGTCAGAAATAAAGATAAAACGCATTATGAACTTAAACTAGACTTGGTTCAAGGTAAAATTCTTACTAGGGCTGTCAATTAATCACAGTTAACTCACACGATTAACTCAAAAAATTAATTGCGATTAATCACACTGTAAAACAACAGAATACCAATTAAAATGTATTACATATTTTTAGATGTTTTTCTACATTTTCAGATATATTGATTTATATTACAACACAGAATACCAAGTGTACAGTGCTCACTTTATATTATTTTTATTACAAATATTTGCACTGTAAAAATGATAAACAAAAGAAATAGTATTTTTCAATTCACCTCATGCAAGTACTGTAGTGCAATCTTTTTATTGTGAAAGTGTAACTTACAAATGTAGATTTTTTTTGTTACATAACTGTACTAAAAACAAAACAATGTAAAACTTCAGAGTCTACAAGTCCACTCAGTCCTACTGCTTGTTCAGCCAATCATTAAGACAAACAAGTTTGTTTACATTTATGGGAGATAATGCTGCCCTCTTCTTATTTACAATGTCACCTGAAAGTGAGAACAGGCACTTTTTGTAGCCGGCGTTGCAGGGTATTTATGTCCAGATATGCTAAACATTTGTATGCCCTTTCATGCTTTGGCCACCATTCCAGAGGACATGCTTCTATGCTGATGATGCTTGTTTAAAAAAAATGTGTTAATTAAATTTGTGACTGAACTCCTAGGGGGAGAATTGTATGTCTTCTGCTCTGTTTTACCCATGTTCTGCCATATATTTCACGTTATAGCAGTCTCGGATGATGACCCAGCACATCTTGTTTGTTTTAAGAACACTTTCACTGCAGATTCGACAAAACGCAAAGAAGGTACCAATGTGAGATTTCTAAAGATAGCTAAAGCACTTGACTCAACATTTAAGAATCTGAAGTACCTTCCAAAATCTGAGAGGGACGAGGTGTGGAGCATGCTTTCAGAAGTCATAAAAGAGCAACACTCAGATGTGGAAACTATAGAACCGAAACCACCAAAAAAGAAAATCAACCATCTGCTGGTGGCATCAGACTCAGATGATGAAAATGAACATGTATTGGTCCTCTCTCTGCTTTGGATCCTTCTTGAGCAGAACTCATCATCAGCATGGACACATCCTCTGGAATGGTGGTTGAAGCATGAAGGGACATATGAATCTTTAGCACATCTGGCACATAAATATCTTGCGACACCTGCTACAACAGTGCCATGTGAACACCTGTTCTCACTTTCAGGTGACGTAAACAAGAAGTGGGCAGCATTATCTCCTGCAAATTGTAATCAGACTTGTTTGTCTGAGCGATTGGCTGAAGTAGGATTGAATGGACTTGTAGTTTTACATTGTTTTATTTTTCAATGCAGTTTTTTTTTACATAAGTCTACATTTGTAAGTTCAACTTTCATGATAAAGAGATTACACTACAGTACTTGTATTAGGTGAATTGAAAAATAGTATTTCTTTTGTTTTTTTACAGAGCAAATATTTGTAATAAAAAATAAATATAAAGTGAGCATTGTGCACTTTGCATTCTGTGTTGTAATTGAAATCAATATATTTGAAAATGTAGAAAACATCCAAAAATATTTAAATGAAGGGTATTCTATTATTGTTTAGCAGCGCGATTAATTTTTTTAGTCGTGTGATTAATCACAATTAATTTTTTTAATCACGTGATCAGTTTTTTTAATTGCTTGACAGCCCTAATTTTTACCAAATGTTCCTAGCAACAGGGCTGGCCAAATTCTCAGGTCAGAACCCCTCCCAAAGTCCAAAGGCTGTTTCCTTTGTCTTCTCAGGTGAAAAAGTGAGAGAGACACGGAGATGGACCAAGAGAAAGAATACCGTGGACGTCTTTGCTCCCCTCTTTTATGATCCAGTCACCCTTTGAAATGCATTTTACTGAGGGTTACCCCTAGATAGAGTTCCTTCCAGCTGTGAGGATGGACACTTGGAGTCTCATGATGAAAGAGGTTCCATGTTGTTGTTTGTAAAAATGCTAATCAATCTGTTCCTTCCCCCCTTTGCTACCAAAGAGTGGCCACTTGACTTTTGATGGCCAATCAACTTTGATGATACCTGGCTACAGGTATCAGCTTGCCCTTTGCTCTCCCCAGACTTGTGTGATAAACACATTTCAGTCATAACTTCAGCTTATGTTCATAACTTTATATATAGTGTTGTTACATGCATTTTCCCATTATATGAGTTATTAATTTTCAAATTATACCTCACAGGGCATATTTTGTACAAAGATTATTACAGTAGAGTGTAGGGTGTGAATATAGGAATGCATTTGGTCACAGAAGCTTGAAAACATAAAGCTAAACAGTTTTTGAGTTACAGGTGATTATAAACTATTCTGATTGGAAATGTTGAATTTGTCTAATTTTCTTTGTCTCCATCTAGCAAAATTATAACTTGTCACAATCCTGTTGGGTTTTGATAGGTGTGTATATATAGTGTCACTTAGCAACATTAACTTATTATTAAACTAAGGTTTTTGGGTGTTTTAGAAATATACACAGTAGTCCACTAGAAATGATTACACAAAGCATATCTTGAAGTGCTGCCTTTCATTTACAGTCAGTAACTCACCTGATTTAATTCTTGTAAAGCCCTTTGAGACCTTTGGATGAAGGTGAAATGTAAAGGTTTTACCTGCACATTTACCAGATGAATCTATGAAAGATTATAAATCGTTTACTAGATCTCTTTCTACCTCACTTAAACCAGAATAAATAGCTCTGTGGACTTAATCACCTACTCCTGCGTTTTTTACCTCTGTTACATCCTGTTGTGTTGCTTAATAAAACATAATGCTCAAATTCTTTGTTCTCCTATTCCATTTTGAAAGATTGACAGTTCATACATCTACTGCTGGCACGAAAGAAGGCATGCATAATTTACATAACAAATTTTCACTGGCTTCCAAACATAATTTGAACTTCTAGAGCACACTTGTACAACATTATTTAACATTTCTTTCTTCTTTAATAAACATCCCACTTGAGAGGTAGAGAGGCTAAGAAATGAAGAAAGCTATGATTCCATATTCTTGCTTAAGAAGTGATCAGAGCATATCCATATCTCCCCAAACACAATTTATAACCTTGCAGTATGAAAAAGGCATGGACCTAACTGTTATATATTCTAAATAAGACTTTGCTGCAGAAATTGCAGAAAGGAAATGCTCCCTTCCCTCCCCTCTTTCAGTAAAATGTAAGCTCTTCAGGACCTCTTCATTTTGGTTAAATTTGTCTTGCCTAAATTGTTTTTATATTCTTTGCTCAAATCCAGATGAACAAAATAAACCTAATAATGATCTTGAATTTATATCACAGCTTGTATCCAGAAGATCCCAGATAACTTTATATGCTGTACTAGTAAAATCCTCTGGAGGTGACACGTGTGTGTGTTTAAAAATTGTATTTTTAAAAATCAAACTTCCATACTGTATGCTATAGGAATAATACTGCTTTATAAAAAGAAAACGAGTACTTGTGGCACCTTAGAGACTAACCAATTTATTTGAGCAGAAGCTTTCGTGAGCTACAGCTCACTTCATCGGATGCATTCAGTGGAAAATACAGTGAGGAGATTTATATACACAGAGAACATGAAAAAATGGGTGATATCATACACACTGTAAGGAGAATGATCACTGAACATGAGCTATTACCAGCAGGAGAGTGGAGGGGGGGACCTTTTGTAGTGATAATCAAGGTGGGCCATTTCCAGCAATTAACAAGAACGTCTGAGGAACAGTGGGGGAGGGGGAATAAACATGGGGAAATAGTTTTACTTTGTGTAATGACTCATCCACTCCCAGTCTCTTTTCAAGCCTGAGTTAATTGTATCCAGTTTGCAAATTAATTCCAATTCAGCAGTCTCTCGGAGTCTGTTTTTGAAGTCTTTTTGTTGTAATATTGTGACTTTTAGGTCAGAGATCGAGTGACCAGAAAGATTGAAGTGTTCTCCGACTGGTTTATGAATGTTATAATTCTTGACAGCTGATTTGTGTCCATTTATTCTTTTACGTAGAGACTGTCCAGTTTGACCAATGTACATGGCAGAGGGGCATTGCTGGCACATGATATCATATATCACATTGGTAGATGTGCAGGTGAACGAGCCTCTGATAGTGTGGCTGATGTGATTAGGCCCTATGATGATGTCCCCTGAATAGATATGTGGACACAGTTGGCAACGGGCTTTGTTGCAAGGATAGGTTCCTGGGTTAGTGATTCTGTGGTATGGTGTGTGGTTGCTGGTGAGTATTTGCTTCAGGTTGGGGGGCTGTCTGTAGGCAAGGACTAGCCTGTCTCCGAAGATTTGTGAGAGTGATGGGTCGTCCTTCAGGATATCCTTGATGATGCGTTGGAGCGGTTTTAGTTGGGGGCTGAAGGTGACGGCTAGTGGCGTTCTGTTATTCTCTTTGTTGGGCCTGTCCTGTAGTAGGTGACTTTTGGGTACTCTTCTGGCTCTGTCAGTCTGTTTCTTCACTTCAGCAGGTGGGTATTGTAGTTGTAAGAATGCTTGATAGAGATCTTGTAGGTGTTTGTCTCTGTCTGAAGGGTTGGAGCAAATGCGGTTGTATCGTAGAGCTTGGCTGTAGACAATGGATTGTGTGGTGTGGTCTGAGTGAAAGCTGGAGGCATGTAGGTAGGAATAGCGGTCAGTAGGTTTCCGGAATAGGGTAGTGTTTATGTGACCATGGTTTCTTAGCACTGTAGTGTCCAGGAAGTGGATCTCTTGTGTGGACTGGTCCAGGCTGAGGTTGATGGTGGGATGGAAATTGTTGAAATCATGGTGGAATTCCTCAAGGGCTTCTTTTCCATGGGTCCAGATGATGAAGATGTCATCAGTGTAGAGCAAGTAGAGTTGGGGCATTAGGGGACGAGAGCTGAGGAAGTGTTGTTCTAAGTCAGCCATAAAAATGTTGGCATACTATGGGGCCAGGTGGATACCCATAGCAGTGCCGCTGATTTGAAGGTATACATTGTCCCCAAATGTGAAATAGTTATGGGTGAGGACAAAGTCACAAAGTTCAGCCTCCAAGTTTGCTGTGACATTATCGGGGATACTGTTCCTGACGGCTTATAGTCCATCTTTGTGGGGAATGTTGGTGTAGAGGGCTTCTACATCCATAGTGGCCAGATTGGTGTTTTCAGGAAGATCACCGATGGATGGTAGTTTCCTCAGGAAGTCAGTGGTGTCTCGAAGATAGCTGGGAGTGCTGGTAGCGTAGGGCCTGAGGAAGGAGTCTACATAGACTGGACTTCTACATAGAGTGCTTCCGCCGACGTGTGCGGGCTGAAATTGTGGAAAAGCAGCATCACTTGCCCCATAACCTCAGCCGTGCAGAACACAATGCCATCCACAGCCTCAGAAACAACTCTGACATCATAATCAAAAAGGCTGATACATGAGGTGTTGTCGTCATCATGAATAGGTCGGAATATGAACAAGAGGCTGCTCGGCAGCTCTCCAACACCACTTTCTACAAGCGATTACCCTCTGATCCCACTGAGGGTTACCAAAAGAAACTACAGCATTTGCTCAAGAAACTCCCTGAAAAAGCACAAGAACAAATCCGCACAGACACACCCCTGGAACCCCGACCTGGGGTATTCTATCTGCTACCCAAGATCCATAAACCTGGAAATCCTGGGCGCCCCATCATCTCAGGCATTGGCACCCTGACAGCAGGATTGTCTGGCTATGTAGACTCCCTCCTCAGGCCCTATGCTACCAGCACTCCCAGCGATCTTCAAGACACCACTGACTTCCTAAGGAAACTACCATCCATCCTGAAAACACCATCCTGGCCACTATGGATGTAGAAGCCCTCTACACCAACACTCCACACAAAGATGGACTAGTCTTTAATCTGAACATCTCATAGCACTTTTACATATATTAGTGAATTGCAACTGTGACAACCTTCTGAGGTAGGTATTGTATTAGTCCTATTTTAGAGCAAAACTGAACTACAGCGTTATTAGGCCCTATTCCAGCGAATTCTTACATGCAGGAGTAACTTTATACACGTGTAGGTCCACTGACTTCAAGGGATTACTCATTGAGTGAGCTTTAGCCTGTGCGAAACAGCCACTCCAAGTTCAGGCAAGAAACCCAAGAAAAGAACTCTGGCCTCCCAGTTCTTTGCTGTAACTAGCAGCCCCTCTCATTGCCTTCTCGGGCGTGCTTGTGTGGGTGAAGCTTTCGCATTTCTCTCAACTGGGGCCATGCAGAGACCAATCGGTGTCACTGCCAGCCCCCGCCTCTGGGGGAAAGGGGACGGAGGGAGGACAGAGACGAGGGAGCGGGAGGGAAGGAAGGCTAGAAAAAGGAGTAGAGGGGGAGGAAGAAGGAGCGGGGAGGGGATCGGCAGAGCCAGCTCTTGACTGTTGGGCAGGGCTGGTGCTGGAACCGCTTCTGGAATGGTGGGGGGCAGGTTGCTCCGCAGCTGGAGCCGGGATGGAGGAGAACCGGCGCTGAGAGCGCCAGGCCCGCCGGAGCGTTCGGCGGCGGGGCGGGGCGGGGCGGAGCTGCTGCTGCTGCGTCACGCCGCGTGACTTCCTCCCAATCAAGGGAGAGGCAGCTCCAGCAAAGCCCACCAAGAGAAACGCCCCTCAAAATGGCGCCCCTGCTGGAACGAGACACCCCATAAACTTCCGCCCCTCCACCAGGCCGGCAGGAAGTGAGGTTATCGGACAAGCGACGCTTATCCCTAGCGGGCCGCAGTGCGGCGGCTTCAGCCCGAGGAGGAGCGCGACGGTGGGGCGTGTCCGGATGGAAACGCGGCCGGCGGAGGAGGCGTTCCCTGAGGACGAAGGTCGAAGAGCGAGGAAGGAGCGAGTGCCGAGAGGAGCCTATTACCTGCGCTCCAGGCAGTCGCTGCGCCCGGGAGCGGTGGAGATGCAGACACGGCAGAGAGCCGGGGCCAGGCAGCCGGGGCCGGAGACCAGGCGGCGGGACGCCGAGGCTTCGGAAAGTGAGTGACTGAGGAGCAGTTGCCGACCCGCGCCGTTGGGGCGGGCGGGCGCGGGCGCGCGTCGCGCTCCTGCTGCATCCTCTGGTTCAGGGCACGCTGGAGCGCGGTGAAGGGACGCGGGCGGGGGCCTCGGAGAGTTGTGGGATGCCCGGGGGGGGGGAGTGGTGTAATGGGGGGCGCGGGCATGACGCTGTAGCGGTGTGTGGGGAATGGGTAGGCCGTACCCCGTCTCTGCCTCACCCGGTCCCCATCGCCGGTCGGGCTCCGTGGGGTTAAGCCCGGGGGGTGGCAGGGTGCTGAGCTCTCATTGGGTTCAGTGAGAGTTGCCGTGCTCAGCATCTCGGTTGGGGATCGGCTGGGACCGTCCCCGTGGTGGGGGTCACGGTGCACCTCGTGTGGGTGCATGCTGGACCCACCACGTGCGGGGCTCCCCGGGGGCGAGGCACCGCTTTGCTGCAGCACGGCTGGGGATGGGTTGGGTTTCGTTTCCTTTCTCCGTGCCCCGCGTCTCAGCTGCTCCCTGGGTCTGCCTGCTCAGTGTCGGGAGGGGACAGCTGAAACGCAGCAGACTTTACTTCTGTCATATGCAGCTAAACGGCTTCAAAGGGGCAGGTGAATTAGCAGCAGGAGATCTACACGCGTCCCTTAAAACGGTTCCCGCGATAAGGAAGTCTGGGCAGACCCAGGCGGGGAAGACGGGGCAACCTGGCTCCCTAGAGATCATTAATGTGACAGTGACATCTGGCCAGTAAACTAATCAGTTGGGCTCCAAGAAACAGGGTAGGGCCAACTGGCTTTTGAAAAGAGAGTAACAGCTTTATTTTGGGTACAATTTAATTCCATTCTCTTACCTGCTTGCACATGTTTCTTTTATACAGTCAGTTTTTCCAGCAGGGTTGCCATTTTAAGGAGGGTAGAGTTTGCTGTTAAACTTCAGTGGCCTGAGCATCTGAGACAGGGAGGGAAGAGATGTGGTACAGAGGACATTCAGCTTGAGCATTGTACTGAGCGTTTTCCCACCAGTTTGTGTCTATGGTAAAAATCTCTAGGGAATCTACATGAGTTGTGCATTGTACTACATTCTTCTTAGTTGTCTCCCCACAACATAACTTTGTATCCAGCATCAGTTTTCTTTCAAAGGACCAGAAAGTCTGTATTGTATTTATTAAATAGTTGATGTTACCTTCTATACAACTTTAATGTATTTTTTTAAAGTGAATCCCCAAAAGACTGGAATGACTAAACTGAAGTTACTTGTACACCGTTAATTCAGGCCCCTGTAAATATTTATTACAATATGGTACTTAACTTTATGATTGCATACTCTATTTGTGGGCCCCTGCCTTGTTCATTGTGCAGGTTGTACTCTGCACTGTGAACGCCTAATTCTGCTACTCTGACTCATGTTGAGTAATATATGACTTAAGCATTGATCTTAGTGAGTAAGGGTAGCAGAATTGGACCCTGTGCAAAAAGTGTGTGACATTTATATTTAAATAGCTCACTGAAACAAGTGAAGTCAGGCTGTGTGTTATACAGTTGTTATGTCTGTTGATGCAACACTTGCTTCCTCAATGGAACTAAAACTTATTCAAATATTTTAAACTAAGTAACTTGTAGATATGAGCTTACTGTGTTATTTTGATCCTCTGCAATGAGTTCACTCTTGCCTTATTCCCTGTGCACTAGAGATCAAATTTTGCTCTGTTACTTCAGCGTAAATTTAAGACATGGAATTCAGCTTTAGTTTGTAGCAGTGTTGACTGGTAAGAAGGT